>NC_082595.1:31449478-32772988 GCF_030936135.1 Gavia stellata | reverse complement strand
TGCCTTCTCCGTCTCTATCTAGACATCTGACAGGACATGATGAGTCACTTGTATCACAAAAAAAATAATTATATAGCCAAAATTAAAACTTTATTTGGTAAAAAGAAAAAAAAAGTGGTATTGTTCCTCTTAGAGTGGTTGGTTAAATAGCACCAAAGTATCACTTTAATTTGTGCAGTAAAGTTTTGGACAGCAAGTTTTTTGGGTTTTTTAGCCCTCCTTGCTGTTTTTCCCCCTTCTTCCTCCTCTTCTGGGTACGGGAGGGTCTTTCTGACAACAATCACAAATCCAGCGACCTAAGAAAAGAAAGTTATCAATTATTGGGAAACTACCTTTGTTACTCACTTATCTAGTTATGCACCTTTCACCCTTCTAATAGGTGCTCACCTATTTGCAGTACTTCCTTTAATGTAAACAACCACTGATTTTTCTTTAAAATGTAAGCATCTTTTCTAAAAGGTATAGAAAGCAGCAGACAAAATTCACCCTCCATTGCAGACTCATTACATGTAACAGCTGGCTGCACTAATCTTCATGGACCTCAAGAAGTGCCAGCTCTGCTAAGGAAGTGGTTATTAGGAAAGAACTTGACAAAATGTGTTTGAGTTTGCAAGTTACATTTTCATGTGGACGCCACAGTTGGAGGTTACAGGCAGTTGCTCAGAGCAGAAATTAATGGCAGTTGGGGAATGTTGCTCTTCTGCCACAGGTACAGGGTCCTGTTCCCCAAACCAGGGTCAGTTATTTCGGTGCAGTCAAGCAGCACAGATTAAACTGCTGGCAAGGGTTCATCACCAGACCTTGTACTAAAACTTAGTTACTGAGGGAACAATCAAGGGTTGAGCAAAGAGCAGCAGCATTTAATTGTTTATATTACAACAGCTGGAATCATAAAAGGCTGCTTTGGTAATTTTACAGTTTTGTAGGCATGTAATCTATTTTGCTTAGATTCTGTCCTTAGGTCAGCCTGAAACTTAAATCGGCCACACGGAAGCTGCACAGAAGTGACAGCTAGCGCCAGTCCTTCCCAAAATGGCAATGTACAGTATATTTGAAGTACTGTAGTTACAGAGGATACTGTCACTGCAGAACCTGCAGCCACTGAATACTTATTCATGAACTAACTTACTATGGATTTAGTATTACATTTAAAGCAACAGCACTACCAGTTATTTATATGTCTGAAGCATTCCTTACACTGCTTTGAGTTGGCCAGGTGATATGAGTGACCAGGTAATTTAAAGGAACAGGCTACCTGACATATAGGTACTTCACTGCCAGCTTTGATGTTTAAGAAAAAAATGGGAAGGAGGGGGTTTAAAGAGGTGTTTACAAATATTAAATTGAACATACTTTTTAATTTAGAAACTGAAGTAACAGCACAAACATTTTATTAATATGAAAGCTATACTCCAGCAATATGCAGCAATACAGCCTCTTTACAGGTTTCTTTTATGAAAAGAGGTAATTACTCTCAGTATTCTGTGGATATGGAAAAAAACCAAAACACCTAGTTCTGAGTGAGTCTGTTCAGATTCTGTTATAGAAGCCAGTTATATTTCCTATACAGGAATTGCCAGGTTAAACTGTGCACAACCAAATATACAGAAATAAAGCTTATTAAAAAAATTGGGTCCTACAGTGTGAATGCTTTCCTGCAGTATTGCTTACTCCTACCCTTCACACTTGTTTTAAACTATTCTTTCAAAAGCAATGCATATATTAATTCTGACAGAGAAAGCTCAGGACTCAGAGGAGGTGGGAAGGGAACAATTAACTCTTACTTTATTACCTGAAGGGATAGCGTCAAGCCCCACACAAAAAGTGTGGTAACCACGGTCACATACATCACAGAACATCATTTCTTCTTCATGGTGAGGCTGCCCGCATATAATGCATGTTTTACACTCCATACATTGCCAAGGATAAGTCTTAATCATAGCAACAAGCTCCGGAGTCATATCAAGGCAAGAAGGGTGGCCTAGATTAAAACCAATATTATTACTTTTATGTCTGAAATGAAATTTAAAATTCAACTGTTTACTTTTACAGAAGCTGAAGCTTAGCTCACCTCCTGGTGAGATCCCACAGTGCACTGAATGTGCTAGTACATGTAACATTAAATAGAGGTGGAGTCTCAGCGAAGGACAGAAAAGGCAACTGAACTGTTGGAAGACAAGTGTAGGACACTAAATATTTCCACAAAAAGATCTGTCAAACAAACTCCCTTAGGAATCTGCTTAGTGTACGCTGATACTTACCACTGTTGTCACACTGGGAGCAATGTATAAGAGCTTCAGCTTTTCCTTTCTTGTTGGACTCCTTACCCTTCAGACAAATTCCACATATAGCATTTGGAATGACCTTTGGCTGGAAGGGTAGAAGAGGGCTATAAATTCATTCCAGAAGAATTTACAGGTTTAAAAGGAAATGTCATATATCTTCTTAAGTCTTAATATTAATGAACTATCTGTTATGATGTGTGAACCTTAAAACATATGACAATAACTGACAAGCAGCGGCATTGAAAAAAATTGTAGATTAACTACATAAAATTTTGCATTTGCCACACGTAGTGAGTTATATGTACATCAAATTGGAGCAGAAGCATGTACTTGCTTCTTCCTATGAATTCATCAGCTAACATTCCCTTCAATGTAAATTAAATATGACATAGCATTAAAAATTCCAGTATTTTTTCCAATATAGAATACATCCTTATGAATTTCCATGCAGATTTCCTGTTTTTGGAAGAAATTAGATACAATTTTCCATTTGTATAACATTTATCCCTAAATATAGAAAATTAATTACAAAAGCAATAAACTTGATTTTTGTATCTTTAGTTTCAAAATGGCTGGTTAGCTATGCTGTACATGTACACCTGTTTTACCATTCTTTCTTGTAGCCAGTCATAATCACTGTAAGAAATACACACACCTGTGTTAACTACAGCTTTACATTCATCATCTTTCTAAGTGATCATCTGGAGTGTATTTGGGTCCATGAGATCCATTTAAAAGGTAAGAGAGAAACAGCAGGCTGTTACAGCAAGTAACATTTGTGTATATATTCTGTGTCTCAACCCAAGAGATATACCAATGGAGTTTTATCCCGATGAGGACGAAGGAAGAAATAAGGCATTACCAATTTCAGAAACATTTCAGTAGTTACATTGTTGAGCTTGGACCTCTGCATAATGAAGTTAGTGAGAAATGCATTGTAAAATTAATATAGAGCTCACTGATGTTAAATTGACTAGTGCCAGAGTTTTTAAAAAAACATGTTGCTGCAAAGACACAGCTAGCAGGGGGAGTTCAAGGCATATCCTGTTTTCTAAGGAACTGAATGGCTTGTCAGTAAGCAAGAAGAGTCCCAGTCAACTACCAGCCACGTGTGGAAAGAAGAATAAAATTTAATTTTAAAATAAATAAAAGTGAAAACTGAAATACATATACATATATTTAAAAATTACCGGGATCCTTTGCAATACAACTTATCTTTAAGTGTGTCTGTTTCTCCAGCCAGTTTTTTCTAGCACCTAGCAAGATAATTAATATCTTGACTCATTTTTAAGTAGTCAGGACGCATTGCTTTAAGTTTTCTGAAGTTTTCAATCTGCTTTTTAAGTCAAAACATGGCTACAGTCTGCTTCAAGTTGTCTGGTCTAAAGAGTTTTATTTAAGAAGACAAAACACCATACCAGATGTTTATAGGTAACTTCCTTCAAAAGATGACAGAGGCATTCATACAGACTTTTTTTTTTCTTATTTATTTTAAAAAAGCAGAGTCAACCTATTTTATACATAAATATAATAAAACAATAAAAGAAGTCTAACATCCACAAAGGTCTCTACAAAATAATAAATATAATGGAAGCAAAAACACACATAAACTCTTTTACTGTTAACTATTCTACGTGTCCTACATGTATACCTTTATACCCTGCTCCTCCCAACAAAAGTGGCACATGCTTAAACCTCGTCAGTGTTGCAGCATTTACCCTTCCGTTGTTTAGGCTACATTCTAATTTTTTTTACTTGTGTTTTTATCTATTTCTACGTAAATGAAGCCTTTCTAGAATAGCAAGTGCACTTTTCTAACCAGACTTCTAGTTTGTTATGGATTTGTGTTTCACTGCCTTTATGTAGAGCAGCATTCTCCCTTGCATGCCAGCAAAACTAAAGTGAGCTGCTTTTCGGTCACTGTACCTGCTTTAGGGTATGTGCACTTAACACGCTGATACACATTAATTCTAAATTTAGACACAGATATAGATGCATTTATTAACAATGCTTCCATCTATTCTTACTTCACTAAATTGTGTTCATCAGAAATCGTGCATGTTGGGGGGGGGGGGGGGTGAGAATCACAGCCTATTAATAATAAAGCTCCAACAGTCTGGAAGTATTTTTACAAAAATGAAAAAAAAAAAAATAATGCAAGACTATTCACATTTCAAATTGGTTCAAGTTCTACCACCATAAATGGCTTTTAGAAACACTATGAAAAAGGTCTATCAAAGCCAAATGGGAAGTCACAATATCCCATCTGATTAGAGTAAATTTTGCTTTCTATGTCCTCATCTTATTGGAATAAGGAAGGGAGAGAAAATGAACACAGGGTCAAAATGACGACTGCCTGCTCTGTAAGTTTTTACTTTCATGCTGCTGTGCTGCAGCTTTCAAAGTAAGCACTCCAACTACACCATTTTTATAAGGTCCTATTCTGAAAGCAAAGCTTTCCGTTTTCATATATAGTAACCCGAAACAGAAGTGTTGTAAAATACAGTTTCTCAATACATTTCAGTTTTATGTGCAAAAAATCTCCTGTACTTTTAACAGTACCCTGTGTGTGCAATTGTAGTAGCCAGTCCTGCAGCAACAAAGACGCGCTACTTGTAACATGACAAAATGTAAAACACACGCTAACCGTTCTTTGTTAAAGAACTGACAATAAAAATGGCTCCATATAAAATACATTATTTCTTTTACTCAAAAATAACTCAGTGGAAATGTGTGAATCCTGTAATACTCATAATGTGGCTATAACTATACATTTGCATGTTGAATCCATAGCAATTATCCTTCAATTTTAACTACATGTAACCAAAAGATTACTGTCCTACAAAAATAGTCAAATATTAGAGAACAATACAGAACAAAAGCATTACAAAGATTTAGAATTCACAGGGACAACATTTTAAATCACTTAAGCCTTCAGCTCAAAGTGCCTTAACATTTAGGCACATATGGTATATCATTATCTGGTGTTTTTATAGACTAACAAACAAGAATCTTTCTGTCTTACCAGTTAAAACAGCTCATGTAATTGGGTTTACTGAAAGCGTTTAAACGTTCCCACAAACAAGAAAGCCAATCCTCTCACCCTCCCAACACAACATCACCACCTTTGCCTTATCAACAGCCTGATGGCTGATGCAGGCAGGGTACGCTGACATTGCAAAGATGTGGCACTGTAAGTTTACAGTAATACCTTGTTACTAGATAATCGGTGATTTTGAGCCAGTAAGTAATTGCTATGGGAATCCATTTTCAAAATGCAATGCTGTAGACTACCATTATTCTTCTACAATTAGAAGTTCAGAACTTTACAAAAAGTTCTGCTCCATCAGTCCTCTATGCATTCATAAGGCCTTTAAGTAGATTGGACTAATCAAGCACTCAAGCATCTCACAGCCAAGTGAAAGTTCCGTAAACCAGTGGCATACAATCTCTAATGTCAAGTTAAACAAAGCTAAAATAAAATTTCAAGCTCCATCTTTGGATTTCATGTTCATGGGAATATTGGTGTGCATTCTGTGTCTACAACAATTTGCGAAGTTACAGATAAAAAAATATACATATGGTACCACAGTCTAAATCTCCATAGTTTGCATATTTCTTAGTAAGTTCCTGAAAAGAGAAAACACAGCTGGAGCTTGGTATCTGTTATCAACTTGTACAGATACTGTATGTAGAGAAAATTTATCAAAGCTGTCCAATTCTTGCTGGAAATTAGCTTCTTAAGGTAAGTTATAGTTTATTTACTGTTAACTTGGTAAATACAAATAGTAAGTATTTATGAATACAAAATGCAAGCCATCAACAGCTCACTTTTGCTGAGACAGTTTCCCAATATGTACGATCTTGTCACTGACAAAAAGCATTCCCGATTGCTAAATACTAAACCCTGTCTTAATGTAGTGTTTTCCCTCTATGGGTCTATTTCTGCTCCCACGTAAGTCAATGGAAAATTCTCATTCCTTTCAGTGGAACAGGACTAGGCAATAACGTGCTTTAAAAGTGTTACATTATATTCAGATCCTCTCTCAGTATGCAGAATAATTACACATGAATAATGCATGTCAATTCCCATTTCTTCTGGAAAGTATTTTTTTCTTATTTTTATCTTAATTTTTGAAATTATTATACAGTAATACTGATGATTTGGGTCTTAGGTTTGGCAGTCACTGCTTGCCAGCTGAAATGTCTTAACATCCTCACCAAGTTTTTAGCTTGGATAAAAGCATATTGCCCGCAAACATTTCTGCATAGTATAAACTACATAAAAAGCTATTTTCCATATACTGTTAAAGTGGTTACATAGTGTTGCCTATACAAATGTAGTAAGCTTCTTGCCTTCCATCCTATACATTGTAACATCTCAGGATGAAAGACTGTATTTAAAATGAATGTCATTACAATACGTTTAGACACATAGCTGCACTTTACAGGACTGATCTCTTGGTATGCTGCCATACTAAATAGTAGGAAAAAATATCAGATACTGAATGCTCGTTTTGAACTGGCAAGTAATTCTGACTGCTATGTTAAGGCAGACAGAAAGACGTAGACCTCCAAAGATAAATCCACAATGGATTTTCTGATGTTACTGCCCAGGAATCTGAGAAGTTAGCAGAAACAGAGGCCACTGTATAGCTAGAGTAAAGGAAAGCCCCACATGAAATAAAAGCAAAAAGGAAGTAAGGAAGCAAACAGATGGAGCACACAACAGGAGAGCAGCTAGTGAAGTACAGCAAGCAGAAGTTCCATATTACTGAAAAAACAAATATTTCAGGGAGAGGCTGGTCAGTAAAGAAGTTCAGTCAGGGGCTTTTTTCTTCTACCTTGTACCCAGGAACTGATTTTGATAATACAGAGCGTTTGGAACCATCTTTTCTTGGAGTAGCACTTTTGTCTCTTGTTTTTTGTCTTCCCTGAAAAGAATCCTCCTGGTTGTCTGTGGCGCAATCACCTTCAGATACATTGCCAGACGAATTGTCCTATAATAAAAATACCATAGCTATATTTTTTATTTTTTGGATAGACAGACAAGTCTTTCCTATGCCCCTTAGAGCCAACTAAGGTAAGAGAAGGATACATCTTTCCTTCTGCAAAAGCATGGGGTACATCACAATCTAGAACGCCTTTGCTCATAACCTTCATTATCTATTATTTCTCATGCTAAGAGACTAGCATCAGCAATAGCAATCATGTTTTCCAGGTGGTTTTGATACCACAGTGGGGAGCACAACAGCATAATTCTTTGAACCGTTTTCCTTTAAAAGTCAGCAAGAAATCCACTATATGCAAGATGTTGTTTACAAAGTAAAGGGCCAGCAAAAAGTTAAACGTGCCCTTGCCATGCATTTAAAGTGGACTACCAAATAGCACTGCCTTGAAGGTTTTTTCTGCCACGCTCGTCTACTATTTTCACCAGGAGCAACCTAAATATTTCATTTGGATTGCAGCAGAAGAATGCCATCAAAGGCAAAACACATTTCAATACTCAACACAGAACCAAACAACAGAATTTATGCTGCAGTTAAAGCATTTTTTTGAAGAATGAGGAGGCAAGAAAGAGGGGAAGATGCTCAAAGAGGGCAAGAGATCAATGTAAGCATAATTAAGAGCAACAGCACAAGATTTTTCTCAGAAAAGTGTTAATAAAGGCCTCCAAAAAGCTCCAGAAGAAAGCAATATGATTAATCACATTTATTACAATAAAAACCAAAAGGCTAAATAACAGTGGTGCCCCACAATAATAGGCACTCTGTACAAAAATAATAGTAATCAGCCTAAGCCCCAGAGCATAAAAATCAAACCAGGCAAAACAGATACAGTGCAAAGGGAGGAGCATAACACAAAAGCAAAGCAAACTATGTGGCAACAACAAATGGTATGTTTCACCGTTATTTTAGGGGAAGGGTTACTTAGGACAGGCCCATTAAAACACTACAGAACAGGAAAATTGCTACCTGACTCCAGCTACCCCTCCAGTGGGGAGGGTGAAAAAGGAAAAAGTATAAAGCATATTGTAGGACTCACCAGGAAGATTTGACAAATGGTAGGTAGCCCAAAACTCAGGAAAAGAGGCCTGACAACTGCCCACCTTTGTGTTCAACAGGTATTTTCCCCAAACAATATGCCCCAATGATGAGCAAAGAACCCCTGCTCCCATAGCCAAACCCACTTCACAGGAATCTCATTTTAAATTTTCCCTACACTCTTCCAACACAAGGACATTTTCCCTTCCGCATTCTGTCACCAAAAAGACTTCTGAACTTCTGTGAAAAATGAAAGGATAGTCTGCTGAGTCCAGTTACTTTTGTTTACCATTAAGGGGAATGGGAGTCAGTGGAAAAGGGAACTGGGAAGAAACGGTTAAAGACCAACTGTAAAAAAGCAGGAGTGTGATTAGACCAAAATTTTGAGTTGACATTTAGCATGCTAAGTTTATGTAATTTCTTTTTCTCCAAAAAATGCAAGCATAAAGGTATATTAACAGCTATCTCTCCCTTGTTAGCCTACAAGTTGACCCCTTCCTTTCTTCTTCATTTATGAATAACTTATGAATATTCAAATAAAATAAATGTTTATATGGCAAAATTTAGCATTACATATACCCACCATCTAACATGTTCATCAATTGAACTAGAAACTGTTAAATGCACCTGTGATTTTACATTCTATTTCTCTTAAAATTAGGGTTAAACTTCTGGGAAGTGGTTGTCACCAACATGCTAACTACACCAATATACCAATGGTTCAGTTGTATTCAGACAGCTCATTTGAAGCTCAGCTGCTCTTGAACACTTAAAACACTATCAAGGTAGGTATGTGGAAGTTTCCCTTAACTTCCAGTAACAGTTAATTTTGCATTTGCATTGATAGAGAAAACAAAATACATCTTTTTAAAGATGTAGTGTAAAGCAAAAAAACACTGCTTTTTACCTTCTCTTTAAATTGGAATAAAGTAACTGTTTCTGCATCAAGTTACATCCTGCTTCTACATCACAAGAAGAAAAAGTTATCAGCCTATCAATACCTTTGCTTAACTGACAGATTCTGCGGGACTTAAGTAGCAAAATATGCTGTGACCTGAACTACCGCGTTTATTCCCCTCAGAAATGCTAGCAACTTCCTCTTGGGGAAAAAGGCATAACGAAGAGCTGCCGTTGGGAAGGTACTTCAAGATTTCTTTAAAAAGAAGGAAGAAAGGGCCTGAAATTTCACAAATTTGCTTGATTTACTTTAAAAATAGATCAAAATGGAAAGCTGGACAGCAATGTTACAAAATAAAGAGAAGTACTAAAAAAGGGAGTACACTTTTAGTTTATGAATCTCCTTCATTTTGCAGATGTTAAATATTCTACTAAGAAACTACTAACAAAAGTGAAGGGAAAGGATTTTTCTGTTGAAGAATACTTTCAATTTGTCTCACCGAATTGCCTTTGGGTTTCCGTTTTTCATCACCTCGCCCTTCCTCTGCATCATCTGAATCTCCATCACTGTCTAACGCAGGCAGCTCTGGATCCAAAGGAGGTTCATAAAGAGCTGTGTTTAATGGCAAGTAACGAAGTTCATCTGGAGAGTATCTAAAGTTAAAAAATAAATAAATTAAATTAATTCACGTGTACTTTATACATAAATATTAAATCACACAGCATACAAGAACTTCAATGAGAAAGAGTAAGAAAAGCTCTCTTTCCAGGAAGGCACACAAAACCACGCAGTTCTGAAAACACGGGGAACATAGAAATTTCTCCTCCCAAATGTGGTACCATCTAGTACTTGTCGTCTTTGTATGTATAGCAGATATTTGTGGAACACAGGAAAAGTATTATTTGCAATGTTCCAAATCTACATAATCATAAGAGGCCGTGGAACCCCTAAAAATTTTTAACCAATTCATGTTACTATGCCCAACAGACTATACACTTTGTCTATAAATGTACAGGGCCCACATAGCACGTGCACAACAATTCTAATACAGGGCACACAAACAGCTAGGGTCCCAAGCAAAGTAAGTAAAGAATACAGCTATATGCATGATTTCCTTGAATATTGAAGGAGAACAAAAAAATGCATATAGAAATATAATTTCGGAAGAAGGTAAAGATCTAATCACATTGCTTATAGCCAGATACAGCTTAACATGTGTAAACCACCCTCTTTTTTTTTTACGTTAAATACTAAGAAAAAAGTGAAAATCCTCTTACTATTAAGGACATGCATTGTAAGGAGTAGGATATTATTTTGATGCATACTTTGGAAGGTTGTGTCCTTCATTAAGAAGGATAAACAGTTTCACTTGCAGCTTATAAGTGCAAAATAAACAAGACATCCAATATTTTTAATTCAATTAATTTAATAAAATTGAAGTCCTTCAAGAATGTCCAGTATTATGCAGATTTGGGGTGGGCTGTATGCACACACACTGGAATGAGCAAGGCATATGCCAATAAAGCGCTTCTCTAAAGAAAACTGTACACGTATAGCATGAGTACCATCTCTGTTGTACAGATGATAAGACTTGGGCAACAATTTTCAAATCAGTAGGTATTTGTCAAATGGGAGGATGCCACTGGTAAAGTCTTAAATTTGTGTAGACAGTCAAGTACACGTTTTTCATGAAATATAAAGAGCCAACTAGCAATACCTTTCTCTCTCTCTCTCTTACAAATCCAACATTAAACTTAACCCACAAGACCAATCAATTTTTCAATTAGAAATTTCCAAAAAATTTAAAGAAGGACAGTAAAACTGTCACATGGAAAACATGTGATCACAAGCCAGCATTACGTTTTGATATAGCAACATTAATCTTAGCACACATGCAGAGGCAGATGATAACTAAACACATGAGGGTGGCAGGAGTGAAATCAATGTCTCCTTTTACCACAGCAAATATCTGAGCAGGCCAAATCTCAGGCACTGCAATACATCAGCGGAGACAGTACTCTGACAGCCAGTACTGTTTTGTTGACAAAAGCTGTCACACTATCCATCTATTAGAATAGCAAGTGTCTCAAGCATAAAATTAATTCAAAACCTTACAGTAAATACACTGAAATGTTTCCATCTGCTAGATGTAAAGCAAATACACCAGTACAACAGAATCAGCAGTTAGGATGCTTTTAAAATACCTTTTGTAGTACTCCTGGAACTGGCCGGGTATGAGAGCCACTGGGTAAGGACTAACCTTTGTTCTCTCCGTAGGTAAGATTTTGTATTTTCCTTGAGGCACCTGGATAATCTGTATTGTTTAACACAAAACAATGACACTTTGGTTTCACGTACAAACTTTTGAGCCTTCCTCACCATCTACCCCCCCAAATATTTTTTAACTAGCCAGTTTTATTGAGTTGGAACAGCTACCTGAGTTCTCCCATGGGAAATCTAATTCATTAAAACAGTAAGAGACCCCACTCACAAAATAGTATTACAGATTAAATCCAATCATTAAGTATCTAGAGAACTGAACAAATATTAGGCAAGACTACTTCTAACAGTATATTATGTAAAATAATTAAAAAATTAAAATCTAACAATTGAAACAGTAAACTAACTTTTGTGACTGGCATCTGTAGCGTGAATTATCATTGTTGATCCATATTGATAGAGGGTAGCAAGAACATGTTCATCTAATTCTGAAACCAGACTCTACTATAAAAAATCCCATTAATAATACAAATATATGGAAAGGAGCTTACACAGAAGCCTTCTTTCCCTTAGAAAGAAATAAAACTAATTATCCACTATCTTGTCTCTAACATGGGTCAATACCAGAAAAATGTAAACTTTCCATAATAGGCTGCCATGTAATGATTTGCATAGAGAAAATTTTTGCTTTACTGTCTCTACACAAGCAGAACAGTCGTGCTTCAAAATGCCAGCTATTTTTTTTCTTTAAATCAGGCACAGAAGCATGAAATATATCTAATACAAAAATAATATAGCACCTAACAAAAACAAGGGCATAACATTGACAGGCAGCACTCTTTTAGAGGATAAATAGTTTACTTTTTTACTCTAGGTATTTTTCAGGCAAACTTTTTGAGGTGCTCCAAAAAAGAATTAGCCATTTATATGAAGAGATACAATAGCAACAGAAGCTTCTTAGTAACTTATACATCCCTCCTAGTTTTATGCTACTACCAGCAGATTAAAGTCATGACAACAAAGTTACACTGAAATTTTTAAAGCTTCCTGAGACAAGTATTCTCAAGTTAAAAAAAAAGTTTTCACATTAAATGTATTTGAGATTATTATTTTTAGCAATATTACCCATTTAACAGCAAAACTGTTTAAGTCCCTACATGACTGAAACAAAACTATTATCAAAACCCTTGATAATAAAATAGTTAAAATGGTACCAAAAACCAACTTTACCAAAACAAGCAAGGAGCTACCTATTGACTTTGATAAGAAATTTAAATCTGCCTACATGTGTCTGTAAATCAAAATAGGCTCTTCTTTCTTCCATTCGCTCTCGGTTTAAATTGCTGTTGAATTCTGCAGCTTTCTTGGCAGCTTTTTTAATATATTCTGGAACTTTACTGGCTTCTACTTTCTGTGTGTTCTGCTGCTGCATTTGCTGGAATAAAAACAGTTTTATTAACTCACAGACATTTCCCTATCAGTTTGAAAACAGCCTTTTCTTATACTCCACATGTTACAGATCTGGTTCATTTATATGCTAGTTACTTACAGAGTACTCTTTGTAATGATCTGTTATTCGCTGACGTTCTTTCTCTTGCAGTATAACAGAATACTCAGCATGTTTGGCAGGATATTCTTTAATCATAAGATCAATTACCTCATCGCTACGCAAAGCTGTTAGACCTAAAATAGATAAAAGCAATAATGATGCTATCTGGCAAAACTAACTGTAGGTTATTTATATCCAACAATGATGAACTCAAGGTTTTGAGCAGCTAAAGACAACAACCTACTGTGCACAATGCTTCCCTCTCTCTCAAGTAGGAGTGAACTTGTGACATTCAGCCTTCAAGGCTGATTAGGAGTCTGCTTCTGCACAAGGAGGCAAGGTTCGTTTCTTTTCTTGCTTATAGCTACAGACCCCTTCACATTGACTCAGCCACCTACCGAACTCCCCTTTGTTCTACGAGGGACCTGGTGAACTGTTAGTTTCATTAACTTGCAGAACCTTAACTGAAATTACAAGGTTTACATAACCTCTCTATACAAATCAAGGAAGACTTACTTTGAGGGCAATTCAGAGCAGCAAACTGCACAGACTCATGACTCCCAATTAAAGCATTTGAAGTTCGGAAGTCAGAATGCTTCAGTTTGCAGCTACAATGGAGAACTCCTCCTTTAAAGGTTCCAACACAACTGATCTCCAAACATTGACAATAGAATGGAGGTTGACTATGTTACTAGCACTGATTACAAATATAACCTTAAAAAATAGGTACAGTTAATGCAGCGCACATTTCTACTGGATATATGGGGCAGAACATAGCATTTTGCTTCTATTGATAAAAATTAGATACTGTTCTCTCCTGCATGTTTAACTTAAAAAAAATAAAAATCAAGAGACCTGGCAGGTGAGAAAAAAAGGTGGTATACCAAAGACTGTTAGTATATAAAATGACATTATATTTGCACAAACCCATGATATACAGAAACAAATGCAACAGGCATCATTTAATCTCTAACATGCTTCAAGTCACATGTATTAGCAGAAAAAAATACTTCAAGCTCTTTCAATATAAGCTGCATCAATGACATCATTCCATTTCAAGTACATTTAAGTGCTTTAATACACACCCTTCTAACACATAAGCTGAACTATATAAGATACACTAATGTTTGCAGAGTTCCAACTAACTCAGCGAAACAAGACTGATGTACTTTTTAATTTTAAAAATTATGGTGTTCTCTTTTCTAGGAGAAAAAAGTTCTAAAAGTTAATTTACAACATAGAAGGGATTTTGCTAAGTAATTATAATAGATCCATAATTTATTTTTTTATAATAAATCTGCAATACTGATACCTCATGGCCAATTAATAATAAACCAGTTTTCATTTCAGAATTCATGTTTTCAGTTGAGAGTGATGCAATTCTTCTCTACCAAACAATCACATTTTCAGCGTGTCATATTTTTAATACTGTAACAAGGAATCTAACAATTTGTTTTCTTACCTAGTGTGCACTGAGTCTCTGTGATAACATTTAGTTCTCTGAGGTAGAGTTTCTCCTTGTGAGATAGATCTCGTCTTTCTAAATCTCCAAAGAAAACAAAATACAGCAATAAAAATGTGTGCAGTTACTCAAACTCCCCCATAAACAGTGTCAAAGTATTTTGACAATTTTATTTCTAGGCAGTGAGAGTCTGTATTATACTACTATTCCTACAAACATGATAATTTTATAAATTAATTTTAAATTTAACATACACTGTAGTGACATGGTTGATTTTTCTGAGTACCCTGCCTGTAATTATGATTTACAGAAATACTGAAGAAACCTGACATATGAGCTCAGATGCAGAAAATGCTTTCAAGCACTGAAGGTACATTCTTTTTTTTTCTTTTAATACACCTTTTAAAAATAAATTCCATGACAGAACGACATTTGACAATTCTGAACAATGAAGGCTCAAAGCCTAGAACCTCCCCAATTCATTTTTTAAAATTCTTCCACGGTGTAAAAATGTTGCCACAATTCAGGAAGCAGAACACAGAGATATAGCTATATAGTAAGAAACCACCAACAAAATACTTAAAAATAAAATAGAGGTAAGTTTTCAAAAGGTACTTGCTGATCTAACCTCCAAATCAGACTTGTTTACGGATTTTCAGTGGCAATACCAAAAAGTCTTAAATTACTTTGAAAACCATAGGATACATTTTCAATATGCCAGTAACAAAAAATAAAAAGTACAACATACGTAATTCAGATCTGCTTTTACCAGGGTCTTTTTTAATCAGTTGACTCATGCTATAGCCAGAGAGACACAGATTACATGCATACTGTACAAAGACCAAGATTTTTAGAAGAAAGACTTTAAAAATAAATACCTGGGTATTTTCTTTTAAAGGAAGTCACACCCAAATATTCACTGACTTGCTCCTGAAGCATATAGTATTCTCCTGTTTCATCTGGTGGCCACTTGTATTCTATCAAGTTTTCAGCAGGGAAATAGCTGTATCTAAGTAGAAGAACAATGTTAGAACAAATCAAAGAATCCTTAAGAAGGATACTTGTATTTCTAGAAATTCAATAATTCCTACTTGCATGTCAATGAACAACATCTATGAAGTTGGACAAGCACTTTAGAACGCTGCATCCTGTTAACCCATTTCAAAGTCACTTTATTATATTCCACTTCACATATATTTCTCCAAACCAGCATTCATCAATATGCTGAGGGACAGAACATAAAGAAGGGGATATCTATGATAGCGGATAGGACACCAGGAAAAGCGGGTATTTACAGTGTCAAAATTCACTCAAAAAATATGTAGTATTTTAAAAACACATAAGCTGTGCTTCTGGATTGTAAATCAGATGCAGCACATTTTGTGTCATTTTGAAATAAAATGTCTTAAAATAAAATGTCTTAAAATATGCTGGGAGAAAAAGACAGCTAGCTACTCATAGGACATTGCCTCCATTCAGAAAGACAAATGAAAAATACACAAGCAAAGAAATAAGAGCTAATACTTAAGCATATTGAACAATACAATAAGACTAGTAATAAAAAAGTGGGAATTGTAAAAAATGGTATTACCCAAGGTCCTGACTAGAAGTTTCACAGCTCCGAGAACTGTCCCCTGAGCCCATACGTCGTCTTTTGGATGGTTGGCTGCCATCATTGGAATTTTCTTCTGTGTCATCCTGAAATTAAGATTAATATTAAAAAAATTAAGAGTATTCAGCAAATAATGTAAAACATCAGTAAAATACTGCAAGGCAATGGCCAGTTTAAATATACCTGAACTACCAAGCTATTTAATAACACTCTTTACAAACAACTCATAGAACAGCTCACGTAGCAAATTATTCTTTGCTATAAACTAGCTGCATATGACACATAGTGACACAGAAGGAGAACTGGGTAGTTTCTCACCTGTTGCGTAGGTGGAGCACTGAATAGACAAAGCTGTGGCTCTGACCACCAAGTTCATCGTTCTTGATGTAAACTACCTATAGCATCAGCATGGCCGCACAGCTGTAGACCCAGAAAACTTCCCTCACTGGTGACAGTCAGGGACAAGACTAATTCACTTAATCACACCAGCTCTCAAAAGCAACAGCAAGGGCAGAGCAAAACCACCAAGCCCTTGCTGAGAGCCGACGCTTATAAAATCAAGGAAAATACTACCAAAAGCAACACAGGAGTTTATGGACATACAGTTAAAATAAAAGGAATGGTATACAGTTTACAAAAAGATACGATTACAGCAAGTAGCAAAGACTTGTCTTTTGTGGGGGAAGAAAAAAAAGAGAAAAACTGAAGTTGTGTCGCAACAGATACAGAAGACAAACTTCCTCTTCAGAGCAAAGCTATTGCAAGGGAACATTTAGAATTAACCTACAGGTGTCATTATTCAGATTTCATGAGATCTATATAAAGAAAGGGAATAAAGGGTGAAGAAAAAAAAAAATAAAATCTAGCAGACCAATGATTCCATTGGCCTTCTTGTGCTTTTCCCTGCTTTTTTGTCTAATAATGCTACACAGCTCCTACCTAGTGCTCATCACCAACAACTCTCAAAGCATTTAGTGATCACCCTTGCATGATTGTAATTGAGAAACAGAAGGTAGAAGTGTTCAGGTGAATCACTATTGTCACCAGTAGTAGAGGCAAGAACAAGATAGCTCTTTAAATAACTGAAACTCTAAAGCGGAGTAGTATGAAAGAATCACGTTTCATAACTTTTGTGAAAAGTTTAAGAATAACTAACCTGTCAGAAATAAATGCATCGAGCCACAATTATACTTACGTATTAAATAATGACAGGAACAATTATTAGGTCTACCTTAGCTAATGTCTTTCATTCTAGCATGTTTTACATATCATATCACTTGAAATATCATTAAAAAATATTCCAGCAAATGAGAATACATTACTTTTGTTATGTAACATTTCACAGTACTATAATCAAGACAGGCCACAGGGAAAAACCATTTGTATCCTGTATTTTTGGTTTATTTCATGTTTTTTACAACTCTTTACATTTTTTTTCCTTCTCGTGGAATAGTATCTTTCACACAATAAGAACAAAAACTTAAAAGCAAAATTTAATGAAACTGTGCTTTCTTAATGCAGCTGTACTTAAAGAATCAGGTAAGTGGCATCTCCACTAGTACTACTAATAATACTATTTCCTAGTATTACTGAGAGTACCCTGTATAAACTTAATTAGACAAACCAAGTAGCAGTTCCCCATCAAAACAGTATCACACTAGCGTATTTTGTGACACAGCTATGTCTCAGTTCATCCCTACTTCCCACACAGAACATTAATGCACTCCAAACCTTTTCAACTACTAGACAAAGACATGAACAGGGCCAAAGCCATGCTTTGCTGTATCAAAGCTACCACAAGACTTCAAAACATTTTTAAAAGATAGATCTCAACCTGACGGTTAAGAGGAAGTGCCTTACATCAGTTTCTCCTTTTGCTTTGAAATTTTCTTTCTTTTATTAAATGCAGTATTGTTAAAAGATATGAGCACCCATACCACAGGAGAGATAAATGTCCTCTATTTCTATCTTCGCTTCCTTATTTGATGAATACTTCAGCAAATTCAATCACACAGGCTCACAGACTAAAAACACTCTAGGAAATGAGGCCAGTTGCAGAGGACTTTGCAGAAAAAGTGAAAACATTTGCACTGCAATCCAAGACACACTGTAGTTCAACCACTGTACCAAAAATAATAATTAGGGGCAGTCTTGTGGCTGCCTTTACATGGAAAGCCAAACATTGCCAAAAAAGCCCCTTCTTCCCTTGAAAACGCATGTTTCTGTAAAACCCGTTAGTCCTTACAAAATAAGGTTATGTTTCAAATTCCTGGTACGCCTATCAATTATAAGATCTACGTAACGATCCTTTATTAAGTAATCGGAAAGCCTGAATTACCAAGATCTCTTTCAAAAAGTAACTGCCCATCCGCCTCCGAGCGCGGGTGCAGAAACAGCAGCAGGCACTTGCCGCCACAAGCCCAAGCAGTGCCTGGGAAGAGCTGGTACAATCTAGCAGGCCTGCGCAGAAAAGCCTGCGACCGGACCCAAACTTTGCTGGGTGCGACGCCCCGGCACGGAACGAGCTGCCGCGCCGCACCCGGGAAGGCGCGTAGCGACTTTTTGGAAGGAGGACGGCCCCCGGGCACCCACAGGGGCCTCACCCCCCGCCCCGGACCCGCACCCGCACCAGAAGTTCGGCCCGGGAGGACGCCAACCCCTCCCGCCAAGAGGTCGCCCGCCGCCGCCCGGCTCCCCTGGGAGGCGTGAGGCGAGCCCGGGGGGGTCACGGCACTCACGCGGGGGGGCCGGGCGAGGCCTCCCGCCGAGGCAGCTGTTGCGCCGCAGCCCCAGGCCGCCGCGCTAGGCCCGCGGCCGCCACCCGCTCTCACCTTCAAGGACTGGGCGCCGGGCGTGGCCGGGTCGCTGTCGCAGAGGCGCGGGGACAGGACGGCCGCCATGACCGCCGCGGGGGCCGCCGCCGGCTGGGCGAGGAGAAGCGCCGCCGCCGCCGCGCGACCCGGCCTCGCGCCGCGCCCGGCTCCGCCCCCCCTCCCCCTGCGGGGGGTGGCAACGGCCCCTACCGGCCAGCTCGCGCACGAGCGCGGCGGCTCGCGCAGCTCCTGCTCCGCCCCCCTCCGGGCAGCCCGCGGCGACCCCGGCCCGCGCCGCCGGACCGGCACCCGGCCCGCCCCGCCGCCGCCAACGCCGCCGCGCGGGCCCAACGCAGGCGCCCCGCCGCCGCCGCTGCCGCCGCGCCCTCCTCCTCCCGCCGCCGCCGCCGCCGCTCGGGCGGCCGCGCGGCCCGGCCGCGAGCGCGAAGCCGAGCCGCCGCGGTAGCGCTTGGGCAGCAGCGCGGGGCGGAGGGGCAGCATCCCCCCGCGGTGGTTAGCGCCGAGAGCCGCCGCCGCTGCTGACCGGCGCGGGAGCTGGCACCCAGCTGGGCTGGGCTGCTCCGCCGCCAAGCTCCCGTCTCCGGGAACGTCAGCCGGGGACGAGCTACGTTTGTGAACCATCAGCCCCCGCAGGAGGGGTGTACGGGGGGCGGGGGGCGCACTCGGAGGAGCCGGCACGAGCGCGCTCGCCCCTGCGAGGAGGGCGCTTGCAGCCGGTCCCGCCGCTGCGCGGAAGCGCCAAGCAGCCGTGCGCCGAACAGTGCCGCGGCACCGCGTCCCGCTGCCGCCGTTACGGCCGGGCGAAGGCGGAGCGTAGCCCTCCCCGGCGGGAGAGACCCTCGTCCCGCCGGCGCGGGCGCGGCGCGCACGCTCGCTCGCACGCGCGCAGCCGGGCTCCGTGGCCGCGCGCGGCCCCCGCTCCGGCGAACAAAGCGCAACGCCGCTCCCCGGCGGGAGCCCCGGCCGCCGCCCCCAGCGGCTCGCCTCGCTGCGGGGGCTAGCCCACCCTTCCCCCGGACCTCGGGCCGCTCCCCGTCCCTCTTGCTTTGCCCGTAGGCGGCTCCCAACGGGCTCGGAGCGGAGCAGGCCGAGGGGCGCTCAGAAGCACCACCGCCCCTGTTCGCAGGCGTTTATCGCCAGCTCTCAGCAATGCAGCCGACATGGAAAAGGCATCAGCGCTCCATTTCCGCACACGGCAGTGCCCAAAGCAGGTATCTACGCACGTCACAGGTCTGCCAGCGTCTTGTTTTTTCAGAATATAATCACTGCTGTCCTTGCCCATTGTGGATGAGTTATCCACAGCCTGGTTACGGACCCGTTGCCCTCCTGCTGTTAACCGTCAGAAGCCACTCGACTGAAATAACCAAACTCGCCCGATTCCGTACTTAGTTAGCCACCAGCCTGAACACGGTTGACATTCAATGCCAGTTTAAGGCCCAGGGAAGCTACCGACTGAACTCACACTTCATTCAAGGCGAACGATTGGAAACTTGCACAAATTTTTAAGCGAGCAAAACACAGCTTCCTTCCCAGCCAGGTTTCTACACAGACCGGCATGCTATCAGAGATAGAACTAGAAAAAACTGAACACTGCCTTTTCTTACAAAGAGCATGCTTTCAAGGATACGGACACCTGCAATTTATTGTAAACATTCGTTAACAACTCTAGGCATGCAACAGATAAGGAACATTCAAAATTTTGCAAAGTTTGGCCTCACACCAGCTGCTTCAACTTCCACAGCAGAGCATTACAACAGATGAAGCCCATATGTATTCAACCATACACATTTCAAAAGCATTTTCTTGGGTTTGGTTTTTTAAACAGAGAAAAATGAGCAAAATTATCTCAGCTATATGTCAATTTCAATGTATCAACAGCATCAGGACAAAGATTAGTACTAAAATAATGACATTCTGAAAATTTTCAAATATACCAGGGACTGTGATGCACAAAACCAGATGTGACTTTTAGAGTATTACTCGTAATAACAAGCCATTACCAAAGCCAGTGCAATAAATGTTTCAGTTTCACATTTAGCTGAAACCCAAGTGTCTCTTTGAACATCCCAGGCCCATCTGCTGGCAACCTAAAGGAAAGAAAAGGAAAAGCTATTTGTGAATCTATAAACAGCACAGTTTTTATATTTTTTTAAAAAGAACACAAAGAATTATATAAATACTGATATAATTGCATTATGAAAGTTAAAAGTAGTAACAACAAGTGCAAAATTACAGTGAAAATGAATGAGTCCTATTTGATGTTCTTGCTTCACAGTAAAGCTCCCACCCCAATAGACCCAAAAATCTCTGCACCAAAAACTCAATTCTCTCTCATGCTCACTTGTTAGCACTCTAGCGTACTGTAACAGCACCCCTTCAAAAGCAATGTGAATAGACATTAGTTTTGGAAACATACAACTAAGAACTCACATCCCCCGCTGCTTCACCTCCAGCTTACTCCAGTCTACTTGTGACCATTCACTGGGCTCTCAGCTTTTTTGATAAAAATGTTTTCAAAGCTAAAATGTGTGAATGGACTGCTGGAATAGACATATTCTGCCAGAGAAAAAAGTTAACTTGGACTGTTTTAACCTACAGCTCCTCAGTCAAAGTACAATTTCAGAGGCAGCACACTGTGAGACAGCACCAGAAAAGTAAGTAGATGGAGGCCCCTCACAGGTTGGCTTCATTGCTGAAGCTGACAACCCTTCAAACACATGATGTTTCACATAACCCACTAAAAACAGGTATGGTTTCATCAGGTTTTAGGATCTGATGATGAACACTCCTAAACAGAAGTCCTCTCTGACACTCGGCAAGATACCTAAGAGTTCTGAACACCAACGGGAGCTTGCAATACATGTACATTTACATACAACACAGGAAAGCCTAGAATACTTTTCTTTTGGGTGTCAAGTTCAGATCACTAATGTTAATTTGTAGTCCCAGAAACATGTTTGGTGGCAGCTACAGTTGAAACAGTTTCCATCCCTTTCCTTGCCACCCATCCCTTTCCATGTCACCCCACAGTACAACTGCACAGTATTTTGCGTTCAACCTGACGGCCCAACTGGAGATCAAAGTACGCTGGAAAAAGAAAAAGAAAATTCACTGCAGTCATGCAATTGTACTGGCACAGCACACAGCGGAAATAACTGGCTGACAGGGAAGAGCAGCATGGGCTGCTTACCACTGTTACTGAACTGAGAAAGACAACAACCTTCACAGGGTCAGGTAGAATCACAGCAGTACCTTAAATTTTTACCTGGCATACTACTTACCATAAAGAACCCAAAGGCCTCAAGACCACCTCAAACTAGTTAAGCTGCTGAATGCAGATGAACGCTTAGGAGATAACACACAGTTCTAAAAATTATGTTCAATTTGCAAAAGGTATTATGAATAATGTGTTCGCTCACCCTTATTGCCTGACCTGCCTTTTCCACAATTAGTACTGATACCACATACTTATAACGGTCAAAGTCCAATTCCTTCCACAGCCTTTAATATTTCTTCTGAGACTGAAGCACACAAGGAGGGACTGGAAATTCCATCGTATTTGGCTTGAAGTCTATTCTATCAAAAACAATTTTGAAAGATCTTAGTTTTCATCCTTTTTTTTTTGCATCTTTTGCAAAAACACTTTTACACTCATTTCCATTGCAAGAACATTAGAAGAACTAATGAGTAGAACAGTCAATATAGATGATGCTCTCAAACAGCAAGGGCTGTGCTGTTTTTACTCTAAAATACTTTATCTATTTTTTGAAAGTGACAAACACCTCCAGTCAATCTCCATTTACCAAACAGGAGTGTATTCTTCACCATTTGGGCCCAGTGCACTGGAAAATAGTGCTACAAATAATCTGTTCCAAATACCCAAGGCACGTCTTCCAGACGGCAGAATTACAAGAGTTGGTTATAACTACTCAAGGTATCACTAACAGCTACGTATTATCTCACCAGATTGTTTGCCTTCATTTTTGCATGTGGCAGTCAGACTGTCAAGGACACCAAATATATTTTATGCAGGTCATGTAATATTAGTATAACTAACTGAAGGAGTAGAATTCCACAAATTCAAGGTCGAGATCTTTGGATAACTGGGTATTTTGCATATTAGGGTACTTTGAACTGTGCTATAGCTCAATTTGATTTAGAAATGGGTAAGAGTTTGAGAAGCTTCAGCTCCACCTTAACAGCACATGCTCAGTAGCAACCTTGCAGAGCGTCTTCTGCACTTTGCGAAATGGAACACATTCACATTACATTTCTGTGCCAAAACTCAAAGTCTGCATATATTTAAGTTCATGCAACTTACACTGTTCCTTTAATATAATCTTTGCAAGACAAGCTACTTTTGCAATACAATTAGACAATTAATTAAAAAAAAACTATACCATTAGTATCGCTTGAGCTTTGTCTCTTACTAAATAATCCCGAAACTTATTATGTGACTCCAGTCTGTATGTATTAGCATATCTTATGTCTTATTAGCTTTGAATGCCAATAGCTTAGCTTTCATTGAATCACTGAAATACTCTTCTTCCATTGGAGCCACACCTAAAGCTTCGTACTTCGATTGTGTCCTTTTTCCTTTCGCCTGTGCAAATAATAAAAAAAGTCCACATCACATGTCAATATTTTAGAATTTAACAGTCTCTAAGTAATACTTTATGATGTACATTTAAGAGGAAAAAAAACAATTAGTCTAGGAATATGTCACAAAAAAAGCAGAAGAGCTAGAAAATGGCTATCTTTTTCTGGCTGTTTTGACACTACCACTTTGACTGAAAAAAAGAGAATAGTGGTTAACTTCTGCTCGATTTTAGCTTCTCTTCCACCAAAATCCAAATGAGCTCAGTCAATCAGACACACCAAACTAGCACCCTGAAACCACTCCATTTTCCTAGTCAAAACACACAGATATTAACATATATGTCCAAGACTGTTAACCACAACTTCAAACTTGTCATTCAAACAGCCTACACAAACCCCACAATATATGCTTTTCATTTACTACATAATTTTACTTGTCCTCACTCCTTGTGAAGCTACTAAACAAATGCCTTATGTATTAATGACTTAATTTGCTCATTATTTAAAAAAAAAAAAAGAAAACATATGCTCCAATTTGCAAGCTTTGTAATTTTGCTTGGAACTTAAAACCAGAGGACTACTTCTTTTTGTCATCAGAACTCTGAAGATCCAAGTTTTCTCCCCATCCAGCCTGTGTACTATCTTTCTCTTCAACACACATAACAAAATTTGGCCCTTTATGAATGCAAGCAGCAAGTATGATGATGCACACAGAAGATGTCACCTGCTGTCTTCCATGGCTGGCTTAAAACAGAACTGTAAAATGATGACAAAACAAGACAGAAAAGCACATGGAACCAATGAGATCATAACAAATGCCACAGACAGTGGTATTCCAGCTACCTCCTAACTAACCACTTTCAAGTTTTGCTGACTCTTCAGCCCCTTGCACCGCTTCCTAACTACAGCTAGAACTTAGGTGAGAGAAAATCATCAGTTCCTTCTCAGAAGAGCAGAAAGGAGCAGAAGACGATATAACACTACAGTGAAAGGCTTACACTAAGAAGGATAGAAAAAATCATACACTTACAAATAACATAAAAGTCTAGTGACAATTATTTGAGAAGATGCACTACTCAGGGGCTCACAAATCTTTCAGTCAGAGGAGTTTGAGAATAAGGGAAGTAATGCAGTTTCTTCTCTATGACATCACTTACACGTTAGCCCTGTCAACACTGTGGACGTTACCTACATCTCTCCTTGGTTCCTTGCTGTTAGATAATTCTGTTAAAAAACAGTGATGTTGGCAGCCCTAGTGCAAATTGGCTCCAGGTTGACGGAGGTGATTGGTTCATTGATGTCATGCTAACAATGCAAACTCTGAATAGTACTTACACTACACTAAAAATGCAAGGAGCAAACACATTTGCACTTAGGCTGTGGACTCTCATTATCTTCCAACTGAAACTCAGCTCTCTAAAGACTATAGCCCCCACCTGCTCATTGCAGGTCCCCTAACAGAATAAAAACCACCTTAAGTCTGCCACCTGAGCTGCTCAAATGAGCATCCCAATCCACATCAGTGGAAATGAACCTGTGAAAAAGGTCACAATCCAAACAGCAATTCTTTACTAACATGGTTCAGCATGAATCACAACATCTTCAGCCTGTACCATTACAGATGGAAGAAAATTCATGTCTATAGCACACAACTTCCAACAATGCTGTTACTTACAAGTTTAACTGCTATTATTAGTGACAAAAATTTTCATAATCATTCCCTCATGTGCAAGAAGCCATTTACTAATGAGGCAACCAAAAACCTTATTGATATCTCTTCACGAATAATTAAAAAATAAACCTACTTTTGTATTTCACAATACCAAGACTGCGATTGCAAGTTTTAGCACAATGTTGAAACTACATTTCTGTATGTTATTTACAACCTTCATTAAAGAATCTCTCAAACACTCAAGAAAACTTTGCACTTGACTATACAAAAGCCTGTTCTTATGTTACTGGACTCTACTATGCTGGCTTAACTTTGCACGTAGGGAAGTAAGTATCCTGACAGAAAAAGCTTTTGCTATTTAAAAAAAAATGCTGTTTGTTAACAAGCCTGTTTTAACAACCAATAGTTGCTTTAAAGTTAAAGAAACGGTTCTTGTTTACTTCTCCAAAAGAGGGCACACCTTATCCTAACTTTGAGAGCTTACAGTAGCACTCCAAGTTGGAAAGACTGCACCACCAAAGGTCCACCCTTGCCTTCTTTTTACCTTCACAAGGCTTTAACGATTTGCCTCCCCATGCCAAAGGCGGCACAGCAGCTGCAAGGTGGATGTGGACATGACATCCGACCAAGTACAAAGGGGAGGAGTTACCCCAAAGTGGATGTAAAACAGATGGGAACAGCACTTCTGATACAAGCTTTCACAGGATCACACTCACCTTTTAATCACACATCGAGCCTCACGTTCTTCCACACACTGTGCCATCCTTCCGAAGGACCCAAGCCCCATCCCTGCCTCCTTCCCTCGCCAGCCCAGCAGAAGCACTCCAGCGCCGGCCCGGCGCCCCGGCCGCAGGCGAGGGCCACGGCGGATCGGAAGGCCGCCGTGTCCCTCCAGGCCGCGCCAGGGCCACGTGACAGGCGCGCGGCGCGACCGTTGTAGCCGTCACCACCGCCCTCACACCCCTTCCCTTCCCACACGGCTGGCGAGCCCAGCCGGGGGAGCGTCGCCGGCACCGGCCTCCAGCAGCTAAACGCCCCCGGTGCTGCCGTCCCGCCCTCGCCCAGGCGGCCGCTCACGCTGTCTTTATCCAACAGGCCCTGGCGCCGCTTTCCTCCCTCCGGGGCAGCGGCGGCGAGCTTCGGCATCTGGGAGCACTCCTCCATGGCTGGCAGCACACAGCGCCGCTTTCTCGGGGGGGGGGGGGAGGCGGGCGCAGCCCCCTCTCCTCCCGCTCCCGGCGACGGGCCGCGGGGCGACGCCGCCTTCGCGCTCCGCAGCGTGGAGCAGCCCTGTGCCAGGGCGGGGCTCTTCCCGCGCGAGCCAGGCGTAACGGCGCGCTAGCGCAGCGTCACGACGTAGGAGTGGGCGGGCCCAGCGGTAAGGAGGTAACGGCAGCAGGTCGCCATGACGGGGTGTGGTGGCGGCTTCCGTGGGCGAGAGATGGGGGTTAGGGGCTTTGGGCCGCGGGTTGCTGCTGCCCTCGCCCCCGCGGGCCTGCGCGGCTCCCTACGGGCCCTGCCGGTCCTGGGGAAACGCTGAAGCTGCGGTCGGAGGGCGGCGGCAGCGCTGCGTCTGCGGCGCGGCGCTGTCCCCCGTGGAAACCCGGGACTTGGTCACGTACTCTCCCTGAAAAAGTCAGCGACCTGCTCCTTGTCTCTTCTATTTTAGACAATAAACGGTGGCTGTGGTAGTTCAAGTTTTGCTCCGGCCTCCTGTCTCTGACAGTGGAACGTGGGGTGCCTCAAAGTAAGGTGAAGGACCAAATTATGTGTTTTATGAACATTTTAGATAGTTTTTTTTAATAGCAGAGAGGATGGTCCTGATGGCACCTGATAGCAGTTCATTATAGAAACTGCCGTACTTGCTCTGTGTGCCGCTAGCCATATAAATACATAGTCTATCCTTGAAGCCATGAATTCAGGAGCTATGTACTGTGAGGGTCATTTCCTCTGCCTAATTAAAGATAAGGGTTTTTTTTTAATTAATGATATCTTTTTATATTTGTTATGATTCTTAATTTTCAAGCAATTTCCTGTTTGTCTTTTCTGTTTGAGTAAGGAAGAAGCATGGCTTTTCTTTACTAAATCAGAAGCATATTCCTCCTTGTTAGTGTGAACAGTTTTATCTTTGCAAATTCTTTAATTTAAATGTGTGCTTCTGAGTCGGTCCATCTTTCTGTTTAGACTAATGTGCAAATAACATTTATGCTTAGATTGTTGTACCATTACTACCAGTTCATGCAGAATTCGCATGTTCCCCCCACCCCCACCAATGATTTTGCTGGTCATGAGGACTAAAGCTCTTGGTTTTACCTGGAGTAGCATCAGTTTCCCTGCAAACTCCAAGATTAGGCAGAACATACATATAAATGGAGATCCTTTGTTTCAATCTGTCTTGGCATCAGTTTAGTCGATCTAACCATTTGGAAATACATCATCCTGGCATTATGCAAATAGAGCAATTCTTCCCCTCCTCCTTCCCCTCAGTTTTCCACAAGGTGGTTCTGCTCAGAGTTCCTTTCATCATATGCATAGGTGAAGGTTGCAGTGCAAAACTTAACTTGTTTACAGATGCTGTGTTACTATCTGTGTATCTGTGCTTATGGGTATGCTTTAATAATAATTTTCTTTGTTCTCACGTACTTTCTTAATACAAGGACTCTTTTTTTGTGTTCTAGATGGCGTTGTCAGACTCAGTCACTACTTGTCTTTCTCCACCTGTGCATTATGTGATTTGTAAACTTGGATTTGAGAAAAAGGACACCTATGATATTAATAATATTTTGTCTGAAAATGGTGAAATATGTTGGCAAGCTGTTACAGAGCGTGTGTGTTACCTTGAATCAGGTTGGTGTTTACCTGCTGTAGTAGTGATACATTTAAGACTGATGCTGAATCTCAGTACAGTTCATAGAAATCCTAGTTTAGTTATAACATTTTATTACAGTACAGCATTAGCTTTGCTGCAGATCGGAGTACGTACAGTTCATATCTACGAGGAGCTTTAGATTTTTCATCCACGTTTGGTATTTAGTTATTGCTGGCTCCTAAGATTCATGTAATCTGCACTACATAAGTAGCTGCTCCTTTGGTTTTTCATTCGTCTTGGTTCCCAACTTCATGTGCTTGTTCTGCTTCTCTCCTACCTCATAATTGCTTTCCTCTGTGTTCTTTATATTCCTTTTGCAGTAAATTTGAAACACTCTGGGGCCATCAGTATTCGTACTGTTGCTTCTGGTTTTGTTTCCCCAACTTTAGCTTGTACAGAAGTACTGTCTGGTTTCCCTTCTGTATGTAGAACAGTTTATAATTGTTTTTTTAATCAAAACAAAGTATTTATCCCCTGATGAACTCATTGAATTTTAATTTGCCAAATTGCATCATGCAAGCTCTGTTACAATTTCCAGAGATGGTAAAAATGATACAAGTTTCTGCCTCAAGCAGTATCTTTCAGTAAATCAGAAGAATTTCTTTTCCTATAAAAGTGTCCCACCAAAGAGGAGCAGTGATACCACTCTCTAAGGTACCACATCCGTCTGCATTCTTTAAAGGGTGTAAGTGGTGCAACTTGACTGAGCCCTCTGAGCCTGCACTAGCTTCCAGCTTGGTTATGTGGAATTTATGTACTCTAGTAGGTTTTCCCCATTTCAACAAAACCAGAACACAATAATCCTCTTTACTTCCATATTTTCTTGCGTTAATTTTTTTTTTCATTTGGAGAAGGTACTCAGTCTCACCTGGTTTCACACTGCACTTTTCTATATCTTACCTACGTGGTCTTTTGGACAGTACGTTGTAGTGTATTAGTCATGCTAAAATAGTCTGGATAAAATTCTCTGTACACAAGCTGTAGCAGGTTTTACTCCTTGTGAGTTTTAAAATATTGGACCTTCGGGAAGTTTGGTATTCTAATCACCTTCTGTTTTTCAATTTAAGATCAAAGTGTGGATTATATCAAAAGCATACGATCCTTAGGACCTGTATGTGAATCTGTTAATTTGCACTTCAAATCTCTGACCAAGGAGCAATTTGTAATTCAGTATGCATTATGGTTCCACTGGACAAACTACATAGAGGTATGGAAATGTCTGTTGACAATTTGTATTTTGGCACATGAACCCTTTGTGGAAGTTTAATGTAAGAACACACAAGAGGTATCAATGAACCAAAATGCTTAGAATTTGTAACTAATTGTCCTTCGTAGCTGCTTTTAATTTTCCTGACTTTGTAATTAGATTTTATGTAAGTTATCACAAAGAGAACATGAGGTGCTTTGGACCTCTTCTAACCTAAGGTGGAAGGATTTTAGTTTTCTAATAATCTATGCTTCATATAAAGTTTTACTATGTAAAGTTATTGTTGATAATTTTTATAGATGTAAGGCACTAGATACATTGCAACTAAAAATACAAGAGGTGCTCTAGGGCAGTTTCTTTCCAGGCATCTACAGTTCTATCTCCTTCACAAGGTTTTCTTTCTACATTTGCATAGCGACTCTCACAGAGGAATATTTAGGTTTCTATGTGCTTTTGACAATTTGTTTTTTCCTTCTGAATATTTAACACATTCTTTCTCTCCCCAATCATACAGTTATTTCTTGAGGTATTTGATGTTCTACAATACACACGAACTACGGAAGTTGCTCTTGGCTTAATGAAACTAACATCATGCTTGGAGCGAGCCTTGGGTGATGTAAGTGCCAGCATGAGGAGTCTGTTGCAGATTTGGTTTTATAAGAAGGGAATGAGCTCTTGGATTTAATTGCACACTGAAAAATGGAGATTACCCTGTACTGCAGTAGTACACAAATAGCCCAGCTGCATTTTGAATTGGAGAGATGTTCTTTTCTGGATCCAGTTGTGCTAATGGAAACATCTTCTGGGGCTCATCGACCTGTGCTGCTAGAGTTGCTTGTGTGCGTGCTGTTACTAACCAATTTCATTAAAAAAGAGCAAAGTTTGCTTAATCAGTGTACATATAATAGGTCTTTGTTACTCTGATTTATTTAACTGAAACAGGGAGCAGCATATCTTACACAGACGATCTGATAATGTAGTAGCTTCTGTGAGGAGAGGCAGAAGCATGCAGCCAAAAATGGGCTGCTAGATAACTTCTTTCCTCAGAGCTCTGTTCACAGAGTGTACATCTGTTTAAATGCTTTGACATGAGTCTTGTGCTGCAAAAACATCTAGAAGTCAGCTCACAACTTAAATTCTAGACCTAACTGATCAGCTGTATAGATCTAGGATCCATCTTGTAGTCCTGAACATTTGTCTTGTTAACACATTCCCTCTTTCCTTTACCCTGTAGTAGTTAATAAAGGTATGCACTCTTGTTTAAGTTTAAAGAGTAATACTGCAGGAGTTCTATGACCAGCATGAAGCAAGGAGTGCGTACGTGATATGACTTAGACTTAGGAATTCTGACTGGTATTAAGAAACTTGTATTGTGAATCCTTTTTGATGGAGCGTGAATTAGGCTATGTTTCAACATTTGGTGGTAGCACTGCTTAAGTTTGTTTAATCAATCTTCACAGCCATCTGCTTTGTTTGCTGGTATTCTGTATGTTATGTGAGCGCAAATATTTGAAGGCCTAGTAGCAAGCTAGATTGATGAACTGGTCCAGGTACCTTTCCACCTTTTTCCTGTACTCCCATTTTTGTTTTTCAGCTGGATCAGTTCCTTGATCTGCTTCACTGCATGACCACACAAACAGATGCCATCACTACTTATGGGCATGCAGATTAGGAAGAAGGAAGCAGCAGCTGTTTTAAGAGGCTTTGCTGCTGGGGTATATTACAGAATCATGGAATCATTTAGGTTGGAAAAGACCTTTAAGATCAAGTCCAACTGTTATATTGCCCACAGATAAGCTAGATGGTTGTTAAATCTCTGTGAGGAGTTCTGGAGAAGGAAATGCCAGAGAAAGAACAATGGGCTAATTCACACCTAGACAAAACAATTTGCCCAAGTATGGGGGGTGGTAAATTTTGAAGTAATGAAAAATTACCAAACACTGAAAAAAATGCCAGGGAGAATACACAGAATGGAAGGCTTCATAGCAGTTGAGACTAGAGGTGCTAAGGTTGCCCAATTAGGATAAAATCTAGTTTAAGGAACAGCCAGAATCAGAAGACAAACCACAAGTCTCCTTCCTTTAACAATAACAGATCCTATAGATTTCTAGGGTAAGAATGAAGTATGGTTTCCCGGGTAGAGTTTATGCCCTTAATTATGTGTTCTTGTTGTGCTTTGCCTTTTTTTTTTTTTTGAAGAGAAGAGCAGTACGTGTACAGACACTGTGAAAAGCCTAAGTATGGGAACATTAAATAGCATATGCACTCTTTCCTGATATGTTCCATAAATTTTAATTTGTCATGAAATTACAGAATTTAAAGCCTTTTTAAGGATTTGGTGGGTTTTGTTTGATTAGTGTTTTTACAATAATGAAAATGGTTACTGGGTGAAATAATCAAGTTGTATGTTAGAAATACAAAGAAGTATACTGAATTACTGGTGTTATCTGTTTTGTGGGTTTTTTTAATAGGTATATTTACTGATTGGTAAAGATTGCCCTTTCCTTCTAAGAGACTTACTTGCTTCTGAGCAGCTTGCAATTGTCTTTGGACAAGCTGTAGTAAGTACATAGTTTTGAAATAAGTAATAAATACTGAGCTGGTTTTCTTCTTGCCAAATGGCAAGTTTCCAAGCATAGCCTTTTCTTGCACTGAAGGAGAGTTTGAAAATTCTGTAATATATTGAAAAAATTTTCATTTTATACATGTTAAAGTCTGGGGTATATACGGCAAAAATAGTAAATGTTGTAAATGGAAATATTTTTTAAGGCAAGCTCATAAGTTCTAGTTTGCTTTTCTACGTGAAAAACCTACATACATGAAATTTCACATATCTGTCAAGGGGGGTGAGCAAGCTGCAGAGTTGTCTGCCTCTTTCTGAGTTGCGCTACTTGAAAATACACATCCCGTACTGGCTGTTTCCGATGAGCTGTGTTCCCCTTCACCACCACTGTAGTAAGATACTTCATAACATTTACCACACTAGAATTGTTCAAAATAGAGGAGACTAATTTGTTCATCCCCGTGTGTAAAAAAAAAAAAAAAAAAAACAAAACAAACAAACAAAAAACAAACAAACAAACAAAAAAAAACCAAAACAAAAAACCCCCCAAAATTCTGATAACATTTACACTCTTGTGTAAACAGAGTAGTAGGTGGTCTTTCTCATACAGTTTTACAATTGTAAATTCTTTGTTAGGAGAAAATATTGGATGTGAACTGTAGAAGCTTGTATTGTTAGCCAGACTAGTATTGTTATAAGGATTATTTCTTGAATTTTGGTGGCGTGTGGAATAGTTCAATTTTTACAGTTAAAAAATAAAAACAAAGTTTCCCTTTTTGTTTGATAGCGATCTGATAATACAGCTTTGAATGCAAATTCTGTGTTTTATGTTAATTTGTATCAAATTATTGTGGATTTGTACTACAAGAAGTAGGAGCTAAACTTGATCTCATTTGTTTGCCTGTCATAACTGTTCAGAATGTCTAATAGCTAATTTTGTTCCTCACATATTATATTCCATAGCATGCACAAGTAAGCTGAAAGATTTCCTTTCAGAGAATGCAGGGAATTGCAAATAGTGAGTTGCTGTTACTGTGACAAGCTGTGGCCAGTCATCTTGACAGTAGACATTGTAGTTTCTCCATAACTTCTGAAATATTCTTTCAGGGAAAGATACAAGGTAATAAGTAAAAGATTTCTTCATACAGTAATCACTTTGTTTATTAATTAGATGAATGTACTGAGGGTATTCATTGGATCTCCGCATGGTCTGAATCTCCGTAATGTTTTGTGGCATGGGTTTGCATCCCCACAAGAAATTCCTGCAAAGTAAGTTACCAAAAAGAATCTGATTTTCTTACCAGTCAGACCTGATGGTGCTTGAAAAGCTGTTAGTAAAACTTACTGCCCTTACTGAAAAATTTTTTTTTAAAAAGTAAAAATGTCCAACAGCCTTTGGTAGTGTCCTGACAGTTTTCCCCTGCTGCTCCTGCTTTTTTTGGCAAGGGATTTCCGTATAATATTTCAGAGATTATAAAGCTGGTCAGTTTTAGGATCAGTGTTTTTTTGCTAGCAGGAAAAGAAAGGTCAAGGTCTTTTTTTTGAAACCCAGTTCCTTGTCTGTTAGGGCAGTCGGGAATAGCCTGGAACAAAAGGCAGAGGAATGGGGTAGGAGGAGGAGCAACTGCAGCTAATGTAGAACATAGTGATGCTTTTTTCCTAATTCTACATTGTTTTTTCATGCTTGTGAATGCAATTAGTTATTAAGTGCCTGTACTCAAAAGAGATGGGGAGCGTAGGTTTTGGATGTTCTTTGAAAGAGCAAAAAAACCCTTTGTCTCCAACCCACAAATGTTGATTCTTTGCAAAAGATTTAGTTGTATAAGCTTTTCTAATATATTATGGTGTTCTCCCTAGATATTGTGCTATGCTGCTCTTTTTAACTGCAGGATTGGGTCAGTTGTTACAGACGTATCTTCTGCAAACTAAATGCATTTTAGTACATCGACCTTATGTTACCTTCATTAGCTTAGAGGAGCTTGATGTTTTTCCAGGCAAGTATTTAACGATTAGCAAGTTTTTATTATGCTGTATTTGTTATTGTATCATTGTCCAAAAGTGCAGTTGAAAATAATGCATTTTCCACAGTTCTAAGATTGAATCTTAACTAAGATACCTGTATACACTGTCATTAGATGAATCAGTCATGCTTGTAGGACAACTTTTTAATATGTAGGCAGTTCCACTGACTATTGAATCAAAAAATACTGCATTCTAAGATAACTGTAACACATTGAAACGTGTAACGTTACTGCTTCTAAAAGAATTCAACTGTATGTTCCAGTTTTTTGATGATGGAGTTCATTTCATGTAACAGTCATCTAGTTTGCCTTTACAAAATCTAATTCTTTCTAGAATCGGTGGGTTCCAGCTGCAAGGGTCCCAGCAGGAGTGCCCTGCATCTTGCAGGAAAGGTAGTGCTGAAACAGAGTAAAGGACGGTGACACTTCTTCAGTACCCTGATGGTTTTCTCAGGGAAGGACCTGAAGTGTCAGATTAAGATCTTCTTATCTCTCGGGCTACAGACCTTATTTGGTTTACTCCTATTATTTTTAAAGCAACAACAGCATATGGGGCATCTTGGTGTCAGTGGTGGTCATGGTCAGATTGTGCTACGTAATCAATTTGCCAGTGGAACATCTGTTCATGGAACTGAAACAGGGCTTTTGTGAACCAAATCAAGCTGATAACATTCAAATTATCATGTAGTATAAATCCTATAGCTGTTGATTTGCTTTGGAAAAACACCTACTGCAATCAAGTTGCATTTGCCATTTTAAGCTTTCTCTTGGATAAGATATTTATAATGTGAATTCGTAAGTGTGAGTTTCATTACATGGTATCGTTGAAGGATGAAGTGTTAATTTATTATGCTAAATGTCATCATAGAAAATTGATAAAGTAGGAACAATGTGCTCATGTTCAAATGTTCATACTACTGTACTGATTCTTACCTAATTAAAATGATTAATGTATATTACACTTTTTTTAAGTATTTGAAGAGGAGAACAACTCAACAGAAGCTAGGTCCAGTTGCTGTGTAGTCTTTAAGTCTCAGTAAAAAGCAGCCATGACTTTTTAACTGTTTTTTCTCTGTAATTTTTCATATTATCACTAAAAATGCAATCTTACAAACTCAATTTCTGATCTTAAGTATGACTATCATTGTAGTTGCATAGTTAAAATAAATTGGATAAATTTTAAGTCTCTGGTTACAAATGCTGAAATAATCTTATATTTTCAAGGAAATATTAAGAATGAATTAGTAAACCATAGATTGTATATAGTTTATCAATGTTGTTTTGCTAACTTGCAGATCTTGATAATGAAACGCTTTCCATAGCTGAAGAGCTAGTAAAACTGTCCAGTTTTGTATTAAAAACAATGTTACCATTTTGGATGGCTGCTTTAGCAGCTTTCAAGCAAAGCAGGTAACAGTAGATTATTTTTTATTATTATTATTATTTTTTAATAGAATAAAAAAGACTATATTCTATACGTATAGACTAAGAGCTGCATTTGTAGATTCCAAAGCTTTTTGCTAAATCTGTTGCTTAACAACATGTAGTTATGCATTGTTAGGGTGGTCTCTCAGAAAGTTTGTGGACTTACTACTTTATTTTGTGCCAACTAGGATTATAAACTACATTTTGAAACCTAAAAAGAACTATTGCAGATGTAGCCAAAAAGGAGAGTTTTACAAAGCAAGTGGAAACAAATCTTTAGATACTAACATGTTGAGTTAAAACAATGCATCTTGTTTGTTTGTTTGACTCTCCCATGTTCCACCTTTTTGTAAGTTATTCTCATCTCTGAGCTGGCTTGAATTTGGTAGTCAGCTTCTGTTGGGCACAGGTAGTCATTTATTGTTTGTTTACAAAGTGCATTGCAAAGGAATTTTGGGCTGGGTTGTTTGGCCTGAGAGTGTAACTCTGAGATGGCTCTAATTTCCATTTGGATTATATTTATATAATATAAGGGGGAAACCCCCTTTGGGTATCTCTTTTTTTTTTTTTTTTTTTTCAGGTATGCCGACTGTGTGATTCTCTTGCTTCCTCAGCTGGAAGTTGGACTTAGATTGCTCTTCACTATGACTAATAAATGTCCGAATCGATTGCTAACAGCTGAGGTAAGATGTCTCTCTAAAGTCAATTATTATTTAGGGCTAACAATATTTGCAAAATAATTTTTCTAGAAGCATAGTGTCTAAACACAGATTTAAAAAAAAAATTCTATCAAATATGTAACATTATTTAAAAATTTTCAGTAAAGTTTCATGAATGCCTTTTATTTTTTTGTAAGGTTGTCTGCCAGTAAAAGAGATCTGAAAAAGTACTTGAAGGTTAGTGTTCAGAAACAGTCGTTTAGGGTGGAAAGTATTTCATGTTATATTTATTTTAAAAAAACTTGGCATAAAATCCAACAGTCCCTTTTTTCATTTGTAAGGGGAGGTTTATTTGCTGTTCATGCACCTCTCATGCAAATGAATAAATACAAGTTTGGTATACATGTCTAGTTAATTGTTTTCATTTGACAATGAAATAATATTAATTGTCTTTTGTTCTAGCCTTCTTCTCTATACACCACTTTCGACGAGGTACTTGTGATTTCTTTTTTTTTTTTTCCCCAAATATATATTGATGTCGGAATTTAAGCACATGCATGAGTCTCATTACCAGAGACCAGAAAGCACTTTCTTGTGTTGGATAAGATATTATTTCTAAATTTTTTTCCAAATAGAAGATGGTGGACAGTAAACATTTTGAATTTGGAATCCCCCAGAAAATATCAAAAATAATACAAATTTTAATGAACAGACTTTAATTTCTTCTAAATGTTTTTATCTTGAAATTCTTCATCTCACAGAAACAAACATTCTGTCATTTTTCCTAGATTCAGTTATTCAAAATAAATACAATTAAACATTGAAAGCAAAAATCCTCGCTTCTACAACTCTCTTGAATTATCTCAAATTGTCTGTCAGGAATAATTAGACACCTTGATTCTTGAGTGGTGGAAGTAATTGCTTAAAATTAGGGAAACTAATTACTTTAGTTGGTGTTTTTTCTTTGATTGTTTGGCTTTCAATAATAACTTTCTATTCAAATTACTTTTTTCTAGATGCTAGCAAAGCATTTGGATAACGAAGAAGTCAACCAGCTTCCCACAGTTCTTGAGGAACCTGCCATGGCAAGTGTTTTGAAAGTTGCTTCTGTTTTGTTTTTCTTGTTGTTTTGTTTCATTTGGTTTTAAATGTAGTAATATATTTATGATCATATATTTATGATCATGCATAATACTCATTTATTTCACATAGCTTATCTCTAGCAGCTTAGAACCAGAAGCTTGTTACCCTTTTTCATTGTAGGATACAGAGTGGTACCTGACAAGCTATATTGGGTTAGGATATAAGACTGTCTTTTCTTCTGAAATATCAAAGTCTCAGAGATATTTCTGTTTAGACTTCTGAAGATCAGCTGAATGGAGCAGAAGAAAAACTGATGCCTCATACAGGGAAAATTAAAACTTATTTCTGATTGCTTCTGGGACGCATCTTTCACTACCTGGGCAGATGGCACAAAAACATAGCTGCAAACCTGCCAGAGCACATCCTGCATCTTGCCACCCAAACAGATAGTGAACATGAAAACTAGGGGTCTTGAATTTAGAGGCCTTTTGAGACTGTAGGGGAGACCTAAGTTTATTGTCCTGTTACCAGAGGCAGTGATGCTGTGGAGGACTTGGGACACAAAGCTGAAGGAAGTCTGTTGTTACTTCTCGTGAAATAGCTTGTATGTTAGTTTTGAATTTCCACAGAAGCTACCAAGATGGATGAGTTGCCTTTTTTTTTTTTTTTTTGCTACAAGCATCATTTGCATTGTTTTTGCTGACCATATAAATGCCCCTTTCCTATAAATGTGATCACATACTCATCTTTCAGAGGTATTCTATACACTGAATATATTCTATTCTATGTGAATACACACTTAGTGTATGTTTCCACAGGAATTTCTTTGGGATTTCTTGAATCACCAGGAGGGTCCACGTATAAGAGATCGTTTAAGCCATGGAGAGATCAATCTAGAAGCATTTCCCAGAGAAGTAGCTAATCAGATAGTCGCATTTGCTATTACTCTTCTCTGCAGATTTTCAGATGAGGACATACTTGCCTTTAAGGTAGGGATCAATATTGTGCTCTCAGAAGATTTTTTTCAGTTGTTTTGCATGCCAAATCTGATTTTAGAGAGTCTTATGACTGAATCTTTCTTGACAGCAGCTTTTTGTGGAAATGAAGTATTCCTCCAAGCAAAAAATTGTTAAAGTATGTTTTTTCTAGTTTTGTAGTGAAACGAGTACAGAAAGTTTTCCAAAAGATTACCCTTTCTTCCTGTACTTTAATTCATTTGCTTAACCACTCCTTATTCACATGTTTGATCCATAAATTATAGTGATTCCACTTAATTTTATTTGTCAAATTGTATCAATACCTAGCCTGTTTATCTGCTGAAATACCCAAAAGGTAGGTAAAACAGCTGTAGCTCAGCCACTGACATATGTAATACCTGAGATTTTCTTTCTCTGGGACACTATAAATAATGGTGGCTCACTAATGGAGGTGCCATTTGTATCCACCCTCTGTACTGTGAATTTGTGAACACGTTTTGTCTAGTAATACATGTTTCTCAACAGTAGCAATTATTATATTTGCTCCCCCCAATTTCCTGTTAATATTTGGAGTTACTTCTTTCAATATCATACAGCAACCTGAGAGGTAAATCTTCCATTTATTACAGAATCATAGAATCACTAAGGTTGGAAAAGACCTGTAAGATCATCAAGTCTAACCATATTAAAAAAAAAACCCAAACAAAAAAAACCCCACAAAACAAACAAACAAAAAACCCACCAAAAAAATAAAAACACACAACCCACACCAAAACAACCCACCCACACCACACAGCACCATGCCCATCAAGCCACATCCCACAATGCCACATCCACACGCTCCTTGAATACCTCCAGGGAGGGTGACTCTACCACCTCCCTGGGCAGCCTGTTCCAATGTTTCACTACTCTCTCAGTAAAGAACTTTTTCCTAATATCCAGCCTGAACCTCCCCTGCCGCAACTTGAGGCCATTTCCTCTAGTCCTGTCACTAGTCACTTGGGAGAAGAGACCAACACCCACCTCTCTGCAACCCCCTTTCAGGTAGTTGTAGAGAGCGATAAGGTCTCCCCTCAGCCTTCTCTTCTCCAGACTGAACAACCCCAGTTCCCTCAGCCGCTCCTCATAAGACTTGTGCTCCAGACCCCTCACCATCTTCGTCGCCCTTCTCTGGACACGCTCCAGCACCTCAATGTCCTTCTTGTAGTGAGGGACCCAAAACTGAACACAGTATTCGAGGTGCGGCCTCACCAGTGCCGAGTACAGAGGCATGATCACCTCCCTGCTCCTGCTGGCCACACTATTTCTGATACAGGCCAGGATGCCGTTGGCCTTCTTGGCCACCTGGGCACACTGCTGGCTCATATTCAGCCGGCTGTCAGTCAACACCCCCAGGTCCTTTTCTGCGGGGGAGCTTTCCAGCCACTCGTCCCCAAGCCTGTAGCATTGTCTGGGGTTGTTGTGGCCAAAGTGTAGAACCCGGCACTTGGCCTTACTGAACCTCATACAGTTGGCCTCGGCCCATCGATCCAGCCTGTCCAGATCCCTCTGCAGAGCCTTCCTACCCTTGAGCAGATCGACACTCCCTCCCAACTTGGTGTCATCTGCATATATTAGTTGCAGCTCTTTTAGTTTCTCAAGATATATTGCATGCTGCTGCATTAAGAGAGTACTTGGTTGCTTTTCTGTCAGCTGCTGTCAGGTTTCATAGTTAAAATGTGTCAAAGAAATTAAGCTTTAAACACTCAGTGTGCTGATGACTGCTTTCAGCCCTCAGACATTTGGAAGTCTTTATTGACTTCAGTACTATAGGTGGCTTGCATAAAATTAAGTCTAAGTCTAGGTCTGCATATGATTAGGACAGTTTAAAGAAACTCTTGTGTATTGTCTATGATTTTGTAAATCAGGAACACATGGTCATAAAACCACTGATGAACTGTGCAAGTTGCTACCGTTCTCGATTTCATCCAATTTCCCGACTGAAGAAGCAGGTGGGTACTTCCAACTGTGAAAGCATTTCGGTCCTTAAATTTGTGAATCCTTGAAATTGGTCTAATTGTTGTCTTCATGCTTTGATTGTCCTAAAAAGGTAAAATCTTCCATATTTTTTTTAATGAGCTTTTTGGTTTTATCTTTTGGAATTTACAGTTGCTAAAATGAGATGTAATTAAGCACACTCCTGTTGATGCAGTTGGTGCTGTGTTTGTGCTCTGGATCACTGAATAGCTTTATTCTTACCTGAATGTTTTCTGTTCTGTAGTTTTCTTAATCTCCTTGTGCTTTCATATGTCAGGAACGCTCTGTTTCGTCAAGTATCTAGGAATCTTGGATTAGGCTACAAGTGAGGTTTTTATTGTATGAAAGCCAGCTGATTAAGATTCTGTCGTTGTAGCAAAATTAGCTTTCAAGTGTTATGGTAGTTCTCTGCCGATCAGTTTCTAAACTACTGAACTGCTTGAAGATGTTCCTCTATTGATTTAAGGTTCCTCTATTGATTTAAGATTGCAGTAGACGTACATAGTACTTCTCATTTTCAACAGCATTCAAACCGTATGTTACAGAAGTCATATTAATTAATTTTTTGTATTAAAAAAATGGAAGAAAGAATAATAAATTAGTTTATTCAGATTGATGTTTTGGCATGAAAGTGTACATCAAGACTTTTTGCCCTAACGTGAACCTTAACAATTGATTTCAGCTTACGCAATTATGACTACTGAATAAGTAACTTACTACCTGCTGCAGTTTTTTCTAAAATAGCCACTAAGAAAAGTAAAATATGTTGTCCTGTCTGTCCAAGGCTACACTTTACATAACATTTTTCATGATACATTTTTGAGGTCCTGGAATGTATGAAGAGCATTCATTTATGGCCTGAATTGCCAACAGCGCCTGAGGAGCACATTCAAGCAATTAAAGGGTATGTATATGCTATTAAAAAAATGATAGTTCTCAAAATAGTTATGAAGAACGGGATTTGAGATGGTGAAATGTCTCTTCAGATACTTTACTAGGAAGATGATAGACACCAGAGGGGTTGTGAGAAGATCCCAATGTTCTTTTCTGCTTAATCTGTGCTATACACATCAGTACAGATATTATAAAAACTATAAACAGTGTGCTAACTTGAAGAGAATGAGAACATATCTGAAACATACAAAGGTGTTAGTAACTCCATATTCCATTTCTGAAGAAATGCCGAAGGGGCTGTTAGGAGGTTAAACTAGAGCTTGAGTCCATCATAATAAAAACAAAAAGATGGCTTGCCAGATGTAAAACAGAAAATAATTGCCTATTCTGAAAAGGACTTGGTAACCAAATCAGTGGAAGACTTTACATGAGATATTACTTAGAAAAAGAATGTAACATTCTCCTGTTATTTGAAAAGGAGGAAGTAATTAATAATATCACTGGAGGAAATAATACTTATTTAGAGCTGAGAGGTGAAAATTCAGTGCATCTGGCACATACTCAATATGCTGCAGGATTTTGATGAATGAATAGAGGATTAAGAGGGGTTCAGAAGACTGCTGAGACTGAGAAAACGTTGGTTTTAGTGGGAGAAAGAAAATCATGCTTATAAGGTAGAGGGAAAAGAACCATAATATCAGAGAGTGAGAGTGGACATTGAATACACTGGTATCCAAAAAATCTGCATCTTCATCAATGCCATTTGAGAAATAAGTACTACACATTTTTATCATCTCAAATCTTAATTTTTTCTTTTGTTTTTAAGGTTGGAAGGAAATGCCAAAGCTGATACTTTAATTTTGATGATACCTGCAATTATATCTCAGTTGCAGCAATATATGCCCCAGAATTGCTGTAGTTCAGATGATCCAATCAATAGTGTCCTAACAGAGAGGTGAGTTTGATGTCCTCCCAGTTCCCGCTGTCAGTTTCTACATGCAGCCCAACACAAGAACTGTAAAACCTAAGTTACTCATTTCCCTGGTTTTAGAATGATGCTTGAAATGTTGCGTGCACTTTTCTAATGTTGCTGCTGATTTAATGTAAGAATCTTAAGAATACAGCTGAACATCATCTTCAAAATGATGATGAGACGTTGTATATTTGGGACGTTATTACAGCAGAGATTTTACTTGGAAATTAGCTGAAAAAAAATAACCATTTTTCTTCCAGACTGGAGAAGCAGAATGTTTTAAATATTTATGTATTGACTAGATTAAGTTGGTTTTAATCTGTTTTGTGTGCTAAAACTGCATCAGAAATTCATTTTAATGTGCTTGGTGTCACAGCTGTGCATGGCATTTAAAATAGTAATAATATGCCACTATATAATTCTATTTTTACATGCTTTAGTATCAAGATTCTGAAATAGAAGATATCTTGTTAATACTTGTCAGATTTGGAGGTATGTTAGTTCCAGTTATATCTGACTTGGAATATTGATCAAAAACAATTTGACTTTTAATTGGCACTCTTATAGCAGTCTTAGGAGTCCCATGACTGAATGAATATGTTGGAACAAAACTCTCCTAATCAAACCCATTAGGTATGGGCAGGATAGTGCAAAGAGGATTTTACCTGTTGCTTTACTTACGTAGCATGTGTGCCTTCTGTTTTCTACCCATTTTCTCATTTATGAAAAAGAAGCCTAATTACTAAAGTGTTAAAGCATTTTTAGAGTTTTCTGCTTTTATCACTTTTAGTCATTAATGTTTTGCTGTCTCAGAGATAATTTGAGCATGAGGGAGATTAAGAAACATTTCTGTAAGAACAGAGTTTTTAAAGTGATGTGTGAAACATTAGGTTAGCAGGTTAGAATATGATAGCAGAAGGATATTTGGGTACTTTATCAAAGCATAATCTGGTGTGGTGTTGATGAAAACAATGGCCTCACCCACCTGCATTTTACAAAATGTTAAGTCTGCTTCTTGTTCTACCCAGAAGAAAGACCACACACTAATGGGAGTACTAATTAATACCATTTTTTTGATTGAGTTTTATTATGGTGGATGTTAATTCATTGTGAATTGAACTATGGTGGGAGGCTTCAACTACAACCCTGCTGTGATTTGATGTGTTCAGTATATCATTTCAGCCAGGCAGTTTTGTTTGTTGTGGTTATATTTCTTTGATCTGAAATGGGAAACATATTCATCACCAGCAGTTTTGCATTTATATTCAGTAAAGTGACAGAGAATGCAATCACTACCCCTACTACATAGATCCTTGCTTTTTTTCAGTCATGAGGTAAGAGTAATCCGTTTCCAGGTTTTCTGAGTTAAAACATGAATCAAACCACACCGAATATGAAATGTGTCTTATGTTAAAGCCAGCTAACAAAAGATTGAAATTAACAACTCCTTCCTGTTTTGGAGGCTGTTGATTGAACTTTGTGAGACACATATTTGCACACTTTATGCTCCGCGACCTGTTCTGGAAATACTGGTGGTACTCCGTAAAATAAGCACACAGTGCCATCAAGTGTCTGAACAAGTTATTGCCAGCACTGAGTTGAGATACAAACAGTGGATAAACAAGACTCTACGTTCTCGCCAGAGGCATAACTATCTACGAATGTTAAACAGGTTGGCTGATGGTTTTTCTTTACTTTTTGGTTAGGTTTATGAGAGAGTGGCTGCATGCTGCTGTTGCTAGCTTTCAGTGGTTTGTCTTAGAAGTTTAAAATTAAGAGTGTTCATGTGTTCTTGTTAACCATTTCAGAGTTAAGTGCCAACCCAGATTTCTATTTTGTAGTAATATTGAAATAACAGGAAAATCTCAAATTGGAGAATAATTTAGTATGTATTTTTAGCATTGCTAGATTATTTCACTGTAAATTATAAGCTTTCAAATAAAAGTATTGTTTAAATGTTAGATTGTATTTTTCAGTTGCTAGCTTAAGCATAGAAATGCCATTCAAGTTTTAGCTGAATGCAATAGATTAAACTGATTTCAAGACTCTACCTACTTTAGTTCCGCTGTTTTTTATCGTTATACCTGGGTCAGCATCTTTATAGATAGAAGAGAGATTGTTTAGTATTCCATTACTTTTGTTCCTATTCAGAAGTGTTTTCCAGGGATTTATGAATCTACTTTAAAAACTGGGCAAACTGTAACTATTGTATTCTTGGCCAGGTTATGTTCCTGAAAATGTTAACGACATTATTTAAGAAATATAGCTTAAACTGACAACTGACAATACATATTTGCAATTCAGTTGAACTCCACTTTATTATCTATGGAGTAATGGGTGCTGGTGAGGTTTCCTTTGGAATCTTAACTATACGTGTTTCTCTATTTTTCCTCTTTTTGAGGTTTCATAATTTATAATCTTCGCTTATAGTGTTGATATTTCCTCTGATCTTTGCCGAAGGACATTTCATAGTCTTAAGTCTGAAGAATTTTTTATACTGATGATTTGTACTTAATTCAGTTTCAGTTTGTTCATTTCAAAATATTTTTGCTTATTTCTAGTATTAAATTTTTGTCTCCGGTGTTGCGGCTCATCTTAGTGTTGGTTACTCTGGAACTAGTCAACATTCATTCGGTTTGTAAGAAGAATCCTTTTGATTATCAGCAGTATCTAAAGTGAGTATATAAGATTTACTTTATCAAAATAGGAAGTTGTAAACATTCCTGTTTGATCTGTAATGTAAATTCTGTAGAGAAAAAAACCAAAAAGGAACAGCATGACTTTTAGTAGACTGTCATCCTTCTTTCTCTCATTATAGTCATCATTGTATCTCAGACAATGTTCACTCAAGAACTAAAATAACTTAGTTGAAAATATATGGTCCAGTTATTCACATTTTTAATTCTTATTAGACTCTTCCTTAGTGTAGATATGGAACAATCTTATACTCAAAAAATATTAATACGTAAAAGCTGTATTTAATATGTTGGTAATTTTACTCCTTGTGTGTCAATTAACAGCTGGTTGCGTATCATAGGCATTGTGAAACATTTGTCTGAGAAAGGAAGCCGTTTGGGGAAAATTCTATCACACATTTTGTTACTGCATTCTTTCTATGCAGTGTTTAATTGCAGTTCTGAAAATCATCACTTCTTGCTGTGAGAATGAGGGAGTGGTTCTCTTCCAGAAGTAGAAGAAACCTTAGCATACTGAGGGAGATTTCGAAATTTGGAGACATTAGCAGCTTTAAGTCAGGCATTGAGATATTTTTCTCTATTTCTTTTTTCTTTTTAAATCCTTTAATGAGTTTTTCTTCTTTGGTTTTATTTCTCATAGGTTTTTGAAGTCAGTCTTGCAGTATACTGAGAACTTGGTGACATACACAAGCCCTGAGAAAAACAAGTGGGATGAAACCATCGAGCTTGCAAACAAGGCTTTGATAAAAATAAGGAAAATCAGTGACAGAAAGCTAATGTTAATGCAGCTAGCTACGTAAATTAAATGGGTTTAAGATTATTTGGACATTGTTATTTCTTAAGAATTCTGGAGTCCTCAAATTTTACAAGTCTAATTCAAAGAGAAATTTCATCAGTCTTTGCTTCTTCATCAGCATCAATTTTGGATGCAAAATTTAGTCTTTTTTGAGAAGGTGGCTGTTGAGACTGGAGTTGAATGATCAAGCTTCCAAAGAATGGACTGTTTGCCAAATCCAGTGAAAAAGATTTACTGTGAACTAAATCAGGATGATGCAAGTTCTACTTTTCAGTATATTATGTGGTTTGTAACTTGATTATTTTTTTGGTAGTTTTCTATTATAATGAAAATATCTAAGAAAAGAGTGTGAATAAAAGCTCTGGAAAATTTTAAATCTGAAAAGTAATTTTTTTAATTTGAAATATACTGGAAATAATATCAGACTGTGATCTGTGATCAACAGGTTAAGAAATGATGAACATTTAGCATGAATTACTGCTCATGGGCAGTTGTGGTTGTTGTTATTAGTTCAAAACAGAGTCAGATCTTGCACTGAGGTACAGCTGATAACACAGTAACCAATTGTTTATATACCAGGATTTAAAGGAGGCAGGGTGGAATAACTTTTACACAATATGTGTTTCTTTTGTTTAATTTCATCTGCTCATTCCCAATACATATCTAGTTAGTTAGTGAGTTAATTTCATGCAGATTAAATATAAACACTCAGATGCACATGCTCACAGACACATATTTATTTTGGTTCAAAAAATTATCCTTTGTTGAACACAACATTCATTTGAATAATTTATTTTTTCAGAATAAATTCTCCCTCTTTCTCATCCCCAAAGAGTAGCATTTCAAAGGAATGCATCAGTTGAAGAACAGATTCACAGAAGACCACCAATCTCTATCCATTTGCTTTCTCCTATTGAGAGTAAAACCAGAGGGTAACGTCTGGAGAATGTTTGACACTACAGAGGATTAGAGATTCAAGTTACATTTTAATAAGATTCTTTGCAATGTTTCTTGGCTGGAAATCACAGTGACAGCGTTAGTAGTTCGGTTAATTCAGTGTGGGGGCTGGGTATAAACTAAGATCATATTGCTTCCTTTATGCTACTCTTGCAATATATTGTGTGTGTTTGAAATTTAACTATGTCACTTTCCAAGGTTTTTTTGTTACTATGGAACTAAATGATGAGAAGAAATGTGAACTAGATAAAAAAGATTAAAACTAGGAATAGAGAATAACGAATTAAATGCAGTGTATGATCCACAGTCTGAAATTTCAGCTTTTTTTAACACCTGAGTTGGCAAATCCTAATTATATTTTTTGAAGGCTTATTTTATACCCATTGACTTTGCTCAGACATGTTAACTTCTACTAAGTGTAGCTTGGTAGTGACATTTGTGATGACACTTGCTTTGATGGTGGTAAGTATTGTAAGGGAGCGGTGATAAGTATGGTAAGGCAAAAAAAATATTTAAGCTTTACGTATTTATTGGAGGAAAGAGATCAAGAAATTAAAACACAGAGTCATGGTTTAAAAGTACATAAACAGCTGACACACTTTCTCCTTTTGAGAGTGTTTTCACGTACTAAAAAGCACCTTATAGTCCATAGATGTGTATTTTTCAACAACGTAAGTTCTCCTTTTGTTCCTATATTTGCACTTTGCTAAAATGATCTTGCATGCTATTCTCATCATATGTATTTACCTAAGATGGAGCACACAGAGAGTTTCTCCTTTACTAATTAGTGCCACAGATGTGATTTACTGCTTTAAGTCTGCAATAAGAAACATGATGGACTTCTGGCAATTTTGTCAAAGATGCTTTTCCAGTTTGTTTTTCCCACCTCTGAAGTTCTGTGATGGGAACACTGCTACCATCTATTGTTAGACAAATCTGGAACAGACTGGGACAATCCAATTTATTCTGACTTAATGCTGTCATTTGCCAGTAGAGCTGTATGCGGGGCTTATGGTTTCTTCCTGCTGTTAGAAGACTTGCAGAATAGAGCTGCAGAGTAAGTGTATATTCTACATGCACATTGAAGAGCAAATGGCAAGAGACATGGTAAAGATCATGGGGTTTGTCCTTTATCAGTTACTTGAAATGACTTCTCCTCTTCAGTTATTCATCTTTGCCATCTGTTTGGATTCACTTTGAGTTTCAAGATATTAGGAAGAATCTTGACTCTGAACACTCAGTGTTCCTGAGAGCAAATGAAGCATGGAATAAACAAAGACATCCAGTGGGTACACGCATGAGTAATGCTGACAAAACACATAACATTTAAATGCAAGTGTTCGGATTTTTGTTGTCCTAAAGGGAATTAATTCTGGAGCTGAGCTGTCCAAAACGGCATAGTCATCCATTAGGCATTCAAGTAGTTGTTTAGTCTTTTTTCAAAAATCTTTCATTCTTGAGATTTCAAATATCTTCAATTGTACCAAAGAATGTTTTCTTGCAAGTGTGGTATTTCATCCAAGTATTACTTGCATCTGTTTTAATTGTTGGCCTTGTTCCCTGAGGTCTGCATTTTCCTGGAGCTAGCATCCACTCAATGAACCTATACAGACATAGATGTGGAATCTGCAGCATCCTCTGAGAAAGGTGGTTGAAATATTTTGTTCACCTGGATAATGCTGATGAGGGAGTGATGATTCTTCAGGCAGTTCTTCTGCGTTCAATTAAACAATTTATATATGTGTGTGTGTATATTAATTAAAACTAGCTGAGAATTTGTTCATAATACTTCCTGATCTTACAAGCTAATGTTAGGTATCCCAACTCAATTTATGACAGAAGTTTTGAAAACATGGAAAAAAATCAGGTATCCATCTTTTTGGCTAAGTCATTGAAATTCCTTTGCATCTTCTTGAATATCCCATCTAAATGAGAAGAGGAGCGTCTCTAATAATTTTAGCTTTTCAGTAGCGAGATGCAGTTCCTCTGCCTGCCTTCCACCTCAAGGTGAGTTTTCAAATGAGAGATTGTATTAAATAGTAAGAAATTGAATTATTTTAATTCAAATTGGAATGGAGTTAGTTTTCAAGTAAGAGTAGAGATCCTTTGCTGCTTACATTAAAACTAGTGAAAATTAATGTTGTAGGAAGTCCTCTGAATCCATTGTCTCAATCATTATGTTTTTGTTCATATGCATAAATGTTTGAAGAAAAGCCGATCTCTGAAATAATTATGTTGTAGTTGTGTGAACATTTGTGGGTTTTGGTATCTTCTAGTGACCATCAAGATGAACTAGAAGTTTCTTAAGGTGGGCACTGCACAAACACAATGAAACAGGTGTGTGGAAACAAAGCTTGTCCATTTTTTTCTCTCTGTCATTCTCTAGTTAGTATTCTCCACAATGATGATAGAAGGGGTTTGTGCTTTTGTACAAATGTAACACAAGTGGCTAAAAGTACTTAAAACCTCTTTGAGGTTGTCATTACTATTGCATTATACAGAAACATTTTACATGAAGAGATAAAGCAACAAATTTGATTTACTTTATCTTCTAATACTTACCATATAGCTCTTTTCAAGCAGCCTGATAGTCTTTGAAGTGAACACATGGTGGCAGTGTTTGGTAATTCAAATAGGATTGCAGCCTGACTTTTTTTTACCTCTTCGAATGTATATAAAGAAAGCAAGTTTTCTTCTGATTTCATCAGCTTTGTTATATGTGTCTTTAATTGTGGCCGTTGCTTCTGGTGAAACTTTTTTCTCTCCTCATTTGCTTCAGATCACTTTTGTAGAAATTGAACACCTCTGAAAAAATGTTTTGCAAACACCATTTATTAATTAGATAGAGGTTTATCACATTCACCACATTACTTGCTGAAGACTTTTCAAATTTGCCAGTTCATCAACTCCCCCTCTCCTCAGGTAGTTTAAGAGAATGATTTCTTTGAATTTAATAAATAGTTTATTTTAATAAATTATTGTTTATTACAAAACATAAGAAGGTAATGACATTCCTAAAAGAAAATATTCTAGATTGTCCTTTGTTAATTGCTGTGATAACACAAAAAAATCTTATCTCAAAAGCAAAATACATCTTTCGAACAAAAATAATAATTGTCAAGGAATGTGTTTATTCAGAAAGTTGTTCTGAGGTCTCAGACTTACTGCTGTGGTAATGATTCTTCAGTCTGTTAAAACTGAAATGTGCTATTCATATGCCACCCTGTGAAGAAGATGTAGTTGAGCATTGCTTGTTGGGTGGCCTTTGAAAACCTTGTCCACAGTAGCACTTTCAAACCATGCAGAGAGGTTACAGTTAAAAAAGATTTTCATTCACATGAAGTAATTTTTGTATGCTGTGAAATCTTGTGTCGAAACGTTGGAACATCCCCAGCAGAGCTTGTTTTTGCCTTATACTACATTAGTGCATCTGGTCTGTGTATGGTGTATCACCTTTTTTTCATAAATTGTTCTGCAGATGCAGAGCAGATTCCTGGCTGGCATAAACTATTCCTGTCCCATCTACTTCAGTGCAGATCCTTTACTCCACTAAGGATCTGCCCTATGCTGTTTGGCTTTCCCTTGAAGTTCCTATCTATGCTTCTTTTTTCAGGCTTGCATATTTTCAGGGGACTGAAAGAAAGAGCTATGTATTTCAGATAAAATTGCTGTGTAGCAAATCCTGATTAATTTAGTGGCAGGGAAGTGGGGGTCATGTGTGGGACTTCACAGCTGTATACCAAATTCTTAATTCTTTAACATTTATGTGCTTCAGAAAGAACTTCACCTAGAGTAGAAATCAGTTTTCTTTTTGACGCTTTTTCAGGGGCAATGCTATAGGTTAGATCACCTGATTTTTGCTTTTAAAAAATTTTCAAGGATAAATGCAGATCTGTTATTTAAGAAGTCTTTTAAGTCATACAGATTTTCAGATAGAAATTGACTGAAAGGAAAATGCCTGTTGTTTGCCTTCCCTGGGCCCCAGGCAATAGGATGTAAATATGGGTAGTGAATACTGCGTGAGCTCAAATTGGCATTTTTTCTGAAGGTGAGAATCCAAGACAATATATACAATTAAAGCCAACAGCCTTGCCTACCAAAAGGAGTCCATGCCTTCTGGCATTCTCCACTGAATAACTCCTCTGTTCCTCTCACATGTATATGCATCTCACAGTTTCTGTACAAAAAAAAAAAAAAAAGCATAGTAGAACCAGCCAGCACCAGTTTGTTTTCCATGTTTTCTTTTCTCTGTAAGGGATTAGTTGTAGTAACAGATTTCATGTGCCAGAAAGTGGGTGAACATTAACTATTTTGTCATGCACTGATCCTTCCCACAGCCCTGCAAAATTTGAAATGCAGGAATGGTTATTCATTAACATTTCTTTGTGTCTACAGGAAGCACATTTACTATGTAAACATGTTTTATATAGAACATACAGCTGTTTTGAACAAGCACTCAATGAAACATAAGAGTATAGTGCCTACACTGCCACTTCAGAAACTCTGAGATATCACAGCATTGTGTTTTGGAAGAGCAAACACACAAAGACTTTTCCTGGAAAAACGAATGGTGGAAGTTTCTTTTTTTTTTTTTTTTAAAATCTTTCCTTTAATTTGTTTGATTGTTTTGTATCTGAAATGCCTGGACACTTAAATATTGACATGCGGTCAATATTTAGAAGTGGGGTGGGTGGGGGTGTGTTTCCGAAGTTCCTTATGCTGATTTTAGTAGAGATCCCATTAGAGAAGGAGACTTCAAGCACCATCAGATAGTCCATTTTTAACAGACTGTGGAGTGTGTTGCCATCAGAAAAAAACTTACGACATGGAGAAAATGTGCCTAGAATAGCTAGAAGAATCACAGGCCTCTTGTCTTGAGAATGTCAGTCTCAAATTTGGGAGGAGCTTTACTAGTAATGCTACTTCCTTGTGTAATAGGTGGAATTGTGTCTGATACAATTCCACTAGCTAAACTCCACCTTAAGTGCATTCTGTGGAATGGAACATTTTCTGAAAAGGTGAGGAACTTTTCTGCTTCCCAGAAACAGCAGTCAAACAGGGTGTTTTGTCTGGCCTGTTGCCTTGAGGTGACTGCAGCTGTTTTGCCCCTTCAGAGCTGTAGGATGGTGCATTTTTGTAATGGTTGGACTTGATGATCTTACAGGTCTTTTCCAACCTTAGTGATTCTGTGATTTACCAAGGTATATCTCAAACAGGCCCTTCTCACTGTAGGCCCTCCCATGTGAAGTTTACCATTCCTAAAGACCACAGGACCAAGTAGCATAGGTGTGCTGTGGAGAGGGGTTATGTACAGCATACCAAGCCCTTGGACAGCTCTCCACTGCACAAGGGGGTAGATATTGAGGTACCGAGTTAGCCAGCATTTGGACCATGGGCTGGTAGACTGTGGTTTTGTGGTTTACCTTTAGCTGAGATAATCCTTGCTCAGAAAAGCCCAAGATGGGAGAAGGGAGTCGTGGTTGACTAGCCAGTCCTACTTGCATCTTCTACATGTAACTTTTATTAAATGTTAAGGAAGGGGAGGGTTCTAATTGTTTTAATGGGAAAATAATAATACTCTTAAACCAGCAGGATAGTACAATGATAGGAGATCTCAATTAGATGAGCTCATAAATTTAGGACCAATGGTATCTGTGCAAAAGTGGAAGGTTAATTCTATGCAGTTGGTAAAGAAAAAGTAACCAAAAAAAACCAAGCTGCCATTGACCCTTCAGGATATAATGCACTTGTGTCAACATGGACTCTGCCCAAACATTGTTCTGCTGTGGAAGCAGCTGGATGCCCTGCCCTCTGGTTTATATAGCGTCAAAGGGAGGGAGTAAGGAGACATGAGGTGAGGGAAGAGGTAGGAGAAAAAGAGGCAGGAGGGAAGATAAAGCAAACCCCGTTCACCTCTTCAACACCATGCTCTGAACTGAAAATGTACTGCGGATGACCCTCTCTGCTCTTATTTCTTGATGCTTAGGGACCTGCATCAGCAGAGAAAGTGTGTCTGCATCAGCAGAGAAAGCGTGTCTACATCAAAGCCACAGGCATTGTTACAAGGAAGTAATTTTTCTGCCTCCTTTGCAAATATTTTTCTTCAGGAGGGTAGGCGGAGATGGGGAAAGTGGGGCAGGGGAGAGAGTAATAGCTATTTCTGTCTGGCCTGTTATATTCAAGGTCTAATTTATAGTATTCCATGTAGCATGATGGTGTCATTTTAATAGTGTATTAACACTGAAGTCTGGAATATTTATTTGGTTGAAAAATGCATCTGATACTAAATACATCTCTGGGGAGATGGCTGTGGGATGATTACAGAACTGATGTCCATCAAATTGATAGCATTTCTCTGTCCTCCTGAGTATTCTGCTGTAGAAGCGGGACAGGGCATTTTCTGGTTAAGAATAATGGTCTCTGTGCTGTCCTCAGGGGCAGATGTGGCCCAGCACCTGCGCTCTGTGTTCAGGATAGACAGAGCTGCTACACAATTATCTTCCAGTTTGCTGTTAATTTCTATTCAGATTAATCAGTAGTTGCTTGACATGAGGAATCACATTGTGAGCTTTAAAGCTTTACCACACACCATTGTTGTTTATTTATTTACAGTCTATTATTCATGCTAGAAATACTGGCCAATTTAACCTGATTTGTAATCTTCCTTCCTTCCGTTTTTGGGGGGTTTTTTTGGCTGACGTCTCCCATGTGATTTGCATATGTATAAAGCCAGGGGGGTTTATTGCTGGGTTGTTGGGGTTTTTTTGGTTGACTATCTATACTAGGTAATATGAGATAGTGCCCAATAGAGTTTCTTAGCATTCTTCACTTTAAACCAGGTTAATGTACTGAGGAGAGACATTACTGATCTCAGGAGATGGACCTGAGGATTACAACTGCATTTTGTTTATTACTTGCACTGTGGCTATGACTGGATGTCTGAAGTGAGATTGTAAATCATCTGAACTGAACTGGATTTCTCAGTTTCATTGTGTGATGCTATGTACGGATCAGGAGCAAGCAACCACCTCTGCAAATACATGTTCTTGATTCACAGAGATTAATTTAACATGGACTGTGTCAAAGCTATGCTATGGATATTTTGATAGTTTATTTTCATTGACATTCAAGCAAGGTGCAGTCCTATCATCTGTGGGAAAGATGGGATGCATGATGGAAGGAGCCCTGCATCCCTGCATCTGCAGCACTATGTTCTATAGCTGTGGCTTCTGCAGCCTCATAGGAAACAGGGTGTGAGCAGAAGTGCACTGGTCGTGTACATTGGTGGGTCTGTGACGGTGGGGATACACTTGCCAACACCCTTGCTGGATGGCAGGGATTGCAGCTGTTAGCAATCAAGAGGAAGCTATCATTTCCTTTTGACTTTTACAGACTGGCCTAATATAAGTTCTATTTATTCAGGTGTTTTTATCCAAATTTTCCAAAGATCCTGAGTTTGACCTTTGTATATGTAGTTTCCCCTCCAATTAGTAAAAAGCATTTAGAAATGCCAAGGATGGGACTAGAAGGGGCCTCATAGGTGCTGTATGCTGCTGTTACAGCCAAACTGATTGCACACTATCTTTTTCAGCTGTATCAAATACCAGAAATAATTTGTCTCTCCTACTCTTCTGTTTGCTGTACTGCTGTATCAGAACCTTGCTCAGGTTGCTTAGAAACCTTCTTCTAGCATCCAATTTTTTTCACAGCCCATTCATATTCATTTGTTCTTGAGCCAGTACTGTCCCCTTGTTGGGTAGCTCTTCTTTCCATCTAATGTTTACACATGACTTGGTATTTATAAGGAACCATATCTTTTCTTAGTCTTCATATTGCTAGGCTAAACAAGCTCAATCTCATAAAATAGGTTCGTTATTTCCTGGATATACCCAGTAGCCTTTCTCTGCACCTGTCCTGGTTTCGGTTCCTCATCCATGGGACCAGTCTTGCACAATCCTCCCAGTCTTGCAGATGAGGTTGCACCACCATCTAGCATAATGGCAGAAATATCTGCCTGTGTGCCTGCACTGGCTTTACTTCACATGCTACACAGTAGGACCGCATCTGCCTTTGCAACATCTCCTGTTGATGGGTGCTGATCATTCTGTAATCATCTAATAAATAAAGGTCTGCATGCAGAGTTTGGTTTTTCACTCTGGAACAATGCCTTGCACTTATTCAGATCTCCCTTGCCCCTTTCTCACTTGAAATATTTGTTAAAAATATTGCCACTGATCTTACAGCTTCACATGATGCATTTTTTTCAGGCTTCCAAAGTCAAATCTACTCAGTCCCTCTTGTAGTTCACAGCTTCTTGGAATGCAGTGGCTTCCATCTCCACAGCCTCCTTCACATCAGCCATCTTGCCTTTGCTTCCACCTTTTACATCACCCTCCTTCACAAGGCCTGGCGGTGAAGCCTTCATCTAGATTTCAGGTCATGCTAGAACATTGGTGATGTCTTTAGCTTCAGAAGAGCCTCATTTTCCATGGTTTTCATTATATTTAATGCCTGATTTTTTTTTTTTTTTTTTTTTTGCTTTGTTTTTTTTTTATAAGGTCGAGGTCAGATCAGCTGGAATAATTTCAACTTTGGTGGCACACTTTCTCATCCCTAGTGTGACTTCTTCACAGGCCAATCGCAACTTCCAGCATTTATGTGATCTTTGCTTGATCCAATACAGTTTTTGAGGTGGTCATTCATCCACATGGGTTTGATGCCACCCTTACAGAGTTCTTCCTTTGGCCAGAGGTTTGACATTTCACGTAGGTTTTGTCTTGAAACGTTCCAGGTTTCTTTCAAAATCCAGGTCAATGAGATTTTCAACCCAGTTCGCTACACTAACACATCCCATTAAATTCTCAAACTTAATTAAATTCTCAAATTTAATTCCCATCACTTTATCCCATAGGGCAGAAGCACAAATGAGAAGTTTGTGTTGGTTCTGTAAAAGCTTCTAAAGCGTCTCTGATTTTAGCCCAGCACCCTTCTCACGGGTAAGGTGAACGAGTAATGGAGCTTGTCTGCTGCTGCCATGCACCGGTGCCTCGAGCCAGGGCAGGTGTTCCTGCGCGAGTGAGGCTGTGCAGATGCAGGGCCAGGTGCCCGCTCAAAGAAGGACGGACACCCACCCTCGGCTCTGTCCCGCTCCTGCAGCGGCATGTTTGAACAAGAAACAGTAACACGCTTGGTAATGGCATGAGTAAAGTTCTACAAGGAGAGCAGATGTGCCTGCTTGAAAGATAAACTCTTCCCCCATGTGATGATAAGATAAATGATCCGAATCTTGTGATTTAGTTAATGTTTCTGTCTTTAGCCTGCTGTGTACACAGCACCCTGCTGGCTAAGCTGCCCAGAACTCTGTACCTCTGTATGCACAGAGCTGTAATAGTGAGCAATATCATTCTCTCACCTGGTGTCCTTAACTAAACAGCTTTTAGTCATTATTTATCATTAATACGTGTTCCTTATTGTACCATGCAGCAGCTACCTTGCATTATAAAAAGGCTAGTGCCAACATTAAAAATAAAAGACCAGTGCCAACATTAAATAACATAATTGCCTGTGACTGGAGGATCTTGTTTCGCTGCTATTTCAGGCTGTCACGTTTCTCTGGAGCAGTATTTAAATTATGTCTGAATTGAGGCAAATGTTTTTGTTCAGTTGCCTTGAGAATTGAAGTTAATCCATCTTTCCCACCAAGAGAAAATTCCTCCAGAGGCATCTTGCTCTTGTTTCACTGCTTATTGATTATCACTCCCAGTTTGCACGTTACTGGCTGCAACGTTCCAGCTGCATTTGAATGAGCAAAAGAAAAGTCAGCTGGCACTCTGTTGTTCTGATTTTTATATCAGCATTTTGGTTTCAAAGACATTTATCTAATCTTATTAACTGGCTTTACCAAGAGGATTTCCTCACAGACTTTTAACTGGGAGAAAACAAATAGGCAGCAAGGAGGGGGTAGTGGAGGATATCTTCTGTTACTCTGCACAGAAGCACATTCTTACCTACTGGGAGAAAAAGTAAGTCAGGTTTGCCATTGACTCAAATGCTGGCACATCCTGACTAAGGCAAAGCACCTGAATTTCCCTTATGTGAACGGCCTGAAAGAAGGCAAGGCGATGGGCATTTTCCTTCCGCACATATGCAGAGAGAAGGCCAGAAGGCACAACGTGCTGCGGAGAAAAAGGCAGGCAGCGGGCCCATGCCTCTGCTCAGGGAAACATGGCCAGGGGTCTGGGGGCTGCGGCCATGTCCCTGGCATGTCCCTGTGCTCCCTTTCTAGTGAGAGCACGCTTGTTATGTGTGGGGCTTTTTACATGCCACTATGTAACCATGTGACTATGCCACATGTACACTCAGAGAGAAGAAATGGAACAGATTTGGGGAAATTAGTTCAAATGGTGCCTACACATTTGGGATCTCTGAGGTTGAGGGTAGCAAGCATGTAGCCTAAGGTCTAGATTCCCAATGAGACACATTCACAGGTCATGGTATTCATAAATTCAGAGTCTTATTTGATATAAAATAAAATACAGTAACATGAATGTACAAGCATACATGTTTTATTATAGGGTTCCTTAAAAGTAGTTGCTGCTAAAACAGGATTTCTACTATGAACAAAGGACGTATCTTTAGTCAGTCCTTTGTTAGTTTAGCAACTCTCAACTTCACCAAACAGGGGCTGTATGTCCAGGAATTCCTCTGACAAAGGGCACCCCAGAATCTGGAAGATTATCCACTTACGATTTCAAGAAACTTACAGCAAGGATGACTGACTAAAGAGAGAAGTCTCTGAGAGCATTAAGAAAAGCGAAAGAAAGAGCATGTGAGTGAGAGAGTGCTTCACTTTCTCATAGGAGTAAAGTGAGGAGAATTATACCTGTCCTTATGTTTTGTGATGGGTGGAGTGAAAGTTCCTGGTGTCAGGTATGGACTTGCTTGCTTTCCCTTCTTTCTTCTTCTCTTCTCCTTCTGTCTCCCTCTTTTGCTGTGTGCAGACCCCATACTTACATGAAAAACTTACATTGATTCTTAACAAATCTTTTTAGATTTACATGTGTTACCAATGAGGGGCTCTTAACTTAAAAGCTCTGTTTGGGGTAGCACTGGCAGAGAATAAAGGATTGCTGTTAGTCCTGGGCTGAGTCAGGGGAGTGGTAGATGGCTTCATCTCCTGGGAACAAAAGGGAGGTTCCAGGGAGCCATTGCCTTGGAAATCCCACCCAGAGCAGGATCATCAAGGGCTACTGGCTCTTCCTAGCTCTCTCTAGTTGCTGGGAATTGTCCAAAGAGGAGACAGACTGTATTATAATGGCTGGAGGGAGAGCTGCATAATGATGCATTCCCATCTCATGCCCATTACGGGTATTACCATCCCTGAGCAGGCACAAGAGTGTGTCCCTTTGATTCAGAAGCGTTACAGATTGACTGCAGATGAAGCCCATTCCCTCTTCCTCATTGCTAACAGAGCCTGCCCAACTCACTTTTTGGCATGGCTGGGCAAACCTTACTGCAGCTTCTGATCTGCTCCAGACACCTTCTGCTTCAGCCAGCATGGCCATGAGGCAGTGGATTGCTTGAGCATAAGCTGGGAGCTCTGCGTTATACACTGTAGCCTCTCTGGGGGCTGAAGGATGCTACACTGGAGTGCACCCACCTCCTTACAGTCTGCAGAGCTGTCCTGTCCTGGCAGTCACAGGGACCTCACACCACCTCATGCTTGGGTGTTTTTGGAGAATGACATAAAGGAAAGGACTAATGGAATCAATGCACCTATTACTGAGAGCACATCTGATAAAATGACATCATTAAAAGAGCAAAATACAGGACATCAGTGCATCTATCGTGATGCTACATGTTTTTCCCCAGCGAATGTACCTACATTTCTGTAGGCTCAATTGCCTGTCCTCATGGGAAGGCTCTTGCAAAGTAAGTGAGAAGTGAGTGTGTTGGGGGGGGGGGGTGGGGAATGTGTGTGAAAAAAAAATGCTCTGAATCAGCTCCTTAAAAGGATGCCTTTATTCCTCATAAAGAATGCCTTTTGGTCACTCCACTTAACTCACCTCCAGAACTGCCTAAATGTAGGCAGCACTCAGTAGAAAATGAGTGTGTCCAAGTTGGAAGTTAATACAGAGCAGCCATTCTGGGCTATTTCCCTATTGCATGTCCTGAGATGAGAACATCTTCTTGGTTCTCCAAGCCTTGCATAGTGCACTCAAAGTGGAAGATTTATTTATTGTGTGAACAGATTTATTTCCTTCTTTACTCTAATTTAAAACACATTCAATCAAGCAAGGGCCCTTTGAAAATCTGGATGTGCAGCAGAGTGACGGCTTTTGATTTTAAGATCTGAGTCACTGTTTCCCAAGTCCCCATAGCCTGAACCCAGGCTATCCAAAAGATCTTCTGTACAGGATGAGTAATGCAGTCAGTGGTCTTCTTTCTTCTGGTAAAATTGAGTTGCCTGTGCTAAGAATAAAGCTTGCATGTCCAGTAAGTGAAGCTTTGTTGGGGCATCCTCCAAGGATATGAATCACAGAATCACAGAATCATTAAGGTTGGAAAAGACCTGTAAGATCATCAGGTCCAACCATCAACCCAACACCACCATGCCCAGTATAACCATGTCCCACAGTGCCACGTCTACCCGTTTTTTGAACACCTCCACTGATGGTGACTTCACCACCTTCCTGGGCAGCCTGAAAAAGCATGATAAAGACCATGCCAAATTTTTACTTCACCACTAAGAAGCAAAGTTTCCCACCTGTGAGAAATTTTTGTGTGTATGAGATTTAGTGTCAGTTCAAAGTGAGCCAAAATTGCCTCTAACCAGAATTTTCTCACAAGGGGATCTCATAGTCCAGTGGCTCCAGGATCTCAGGAAGGGGTCTTGCCTTTGCACTGTGAGCTGCAAACAGCCCACTGATGCACACCCAGCCCTTTCCAAAGCTGCATCCTTAGGGGTACTCTGGGGCCGTAGACAGACCCAGTACAAGCATGCAGAGGCACAGACCAGCTTTGCACCTGATGTAGTGTGACAAACTACTTAGCAGAACATGAGAGATAAAAATCTGAAGAAATAATAAGCACATTTATATACCTTTGTTCTATTTATATCTCTCATCTCTCTGAAGAGTTGGAAAAGGGTGAAGCTCTCTAAATTATTCAACTTCTTTTTCCAGTTGGTAGTTTTCCTTCAGAATCATGTCTAGGTAGACTTGTTCTCTCTGTCCTTAGAGGGTTCCCTTATTCAACTGAAATTACTGCAAGAAAGTGTGCCTGTATTTCCTCTTTTTCATCTGAAACTTACTATTTTTTCACTGTTAAAGCAGTTTTGCATCCTTCTCCTTACCGACAGCTGGCTTCTTTGCTTTACTGCTACTAATTTGCCTCTGTATAGCTGTACCCTGTTGAACTATTTCCTTGCCTAAGCAATTGCTAAATATTCCCACTGTTGGATCAGTGCACAGTTAGTAAGTGACTGACTCTCCAGCAGAGAAATGCTTCGGTTTCCACAGTAAAAGAGGGATTCCAGTACATCACAATATTTTATGGCTTAACAGGGCCATCTGAACTGCCTAACTTCTACCATAATTCTTAATTTGCACATAGATAAATAGAAGAGTGATATCTTGTGCCACCTGCAATGTTAAAACTAATTTTTCCCCACTGATAAAAACAGATATGAATATACAGTATACATATAAAGGCACAACCACCTGCTGGAGATTGATGCCCATGATAAAGATTTCCCATTTCAAATTGCACTTTGAGAACTATCAGTTAATTTTTAATAAATTTAATCTAAGAGCTTTTATCTTGTAGTGTCCTAGTTTCTTAATTAAAATGCCGTATGGTATCAGGTGAAATGCTTTGTGGAAGAAATCTAAATCTCCTGTGTTATTATCTTACCCTTATTAATCAAATGTGTGGTCCAGCAGCTGTTGAGCATCCTCTGTACAATACTTTTTCTACATTTCACGATGACAAAGTACCCTCCTGCAGGCTTGAAGTAACTACAGGAGTCAGAGCTTAGGAGTCTTCTAGGTTTGTACACAAGACGTATTTCTGTTCTGACTTTTTGTGCATGTTTAATCAATTTTGTGCAAGTATCCAACCAAGGTGGGTGTAACCCATTTGCAGAGAATTAATTCAAAAAGTTTGCCAGTCACTTGGGAAACAGCCACAAGATGACTCCACTATCAACATTCGGCAGTGATCTGTCTGTGTAGTAGTTTGGAAGAAGCACAATTTCATGACTCTTTCTTTTTTTCCCATAAAACATTGTACAAAATGATTACTTGGTGTAAATGAATGTTTATGCACACCTCCACAGCTGGAGTGTGAGTGACTGATTAAATGAGTTATTTTAATTAGTTTGGGGTTTGTGGACTTGACTGTTTATCTGGACTGGACTGGACTGTTTATCTGTTTCATCTCATCTAGCAAAGAAGTAATGCCAGAATTCAGGTCCAACTTCACTTTCATAGAAATCTACCTTCGATTCCAAATTAAATACCATGTTGGCTCCCTTCTGAAGTTGGCTACTTTTATGAGTGTCTCTCTAGGCTGTGGATATTTACAGTGCCTTTCCTTTTCTTGAATACCTGTGTCTTAGAGAAACTCAAAACCACCCTAGTTTTCCAGGTGTGTATTCCCTCCCTTTTTCTTCCCCTTGTTCCCTGTTCCCAACCCTTGTGCCAAGCAGATACCCTGGGAGCATGGGCTGTGGTCTCCACCGGAAGGAGCGAGAGGATGAGCTGGCTCCCACCCGGCAGCAGCATCGTCTTTCCCCTGGGGCTGGGCTGGTGGAACAAGCCCTTCACCTCACCGCGCATGCTTCCTTTGAAAATTTGCTTATTGCACTTGTGGGGAAGACAAAACCTGAAAATCAGCTGGCCAAAGAACATACATTGTTGGGTCAAATATTAATGAATAAGGACAGTAAGAGTCCCCAGAATTTTTCTTGGCTGTGTCTCCCATTGCTTTTCTTCTCTGCAGAGATTTGCTTCATCATTTAACCTATTTTTTGATGCCAAATAAATCATTGTCCTATCTCCTTCAGTTACTCCTTTGAAGTGCCATTGTGTTGTGAGAGTCTGAAGACAACCATTTGCCATAGGGTGAGATGAGAGCCATTGCACACGCATGGGTTAAGAGGAACTCAGTTGGTACCTGCCCTTGAGATAATACCATTCTTATTTCTCAGGTTAAAAAATCTTTCAGCTGTAAAGCAGAAGCTGCAACTATAAGGTGTTTGTTACAGCCAGTTTATCTAGCTGCCCACGGGTGATGCTTTTATACTCAAAGAGAAGTGGCTGTTGACTGTTATTTCTCTATGTAACTCTTGTCCATCATCACTGTGATATCTGAGCATGGCTACCGCCCTGCATGAGCACTGAGAAATTTGAGCCTACTTTAGTGAAGCATTTGCCTCCTGCTCTGTATTCCCCAGCAGGTAGAAAGCCACAGAACCAGCTTTCTTGGAGAAAACATGCAACAACAAGCAGCAGAGTTTTGCATACTAAGGAACCATAATTTCTGCAAATGACTGGTCACCTGAACTTGGCTTTACAAGCCACTAAATAATGATACAAGGTTTATGTGTGAGGACCCACCTGAAACACAAGAGCATTGTGGATGCATCTGTTTTCTAACTTTGAGTATGGTGATGGATCTGTGGCCTTCTCTTCTGTGGAGAAAAAGAAGGCAACTGCATCTGTTTACATATGTGCATTCATAATTTGTAAGAAACCCAGATATTAAAACACTTGCATATCCCTGCATAAATAAACAGCAAATAAGGACAAGGTTTTTGAATTTAGGATGCCTTTTTAGTGCATGTTCTCCAAGGATTTTTCTTTTCTGAGTATAAAGTGCAGCTTCTTTCAAAAAAAAGAAAATCAACATGCACCATAAATGACAACTTGTTATGGATGTAAATATTAATTATACATTGAAATTCTGGAACTGTTTTTACTAGAAGCTTGTTAGCTTGTTAATTACCATAATTATCATACAAGGGGAAAGGGAAGAGAGAGAGGGAGACTGATTAGTGTTGGTAATTTGCCTCATCCTTTCTGTGCTGTTGCCTTTTTTTTTTCATTTTGGGAGAATTAATGCTGTGAAATTATCACTAGGGTGCTGTGTGCACCAGGACACGTCTGTATGATGCAGCATTGTTCTGGCAGAATGCAGACTTAATTTGTGCTTGGCATCTTTCCTGTCCTTCTCCTCTTTGCCATGTTTGAGTCTGCCACTCTTGGGCAACGCCATATCGTGCACTGTTCTTTGCTCAAAATAAAACAGAAGTAAAAATAGGGACAGACACACAGTGCTCCTGAAATCTTAGGCAAATATGGGCTGACAGAGGCATAAAGGAAAATGGTGGTGTTTAAATTACATTAGAATAGAGAGAAATTACCCCTAGGAGGCATAGGGCTGTTTGTGGGTTCCACTGGGAACCACAGCTATCCTTAGTGTTTCAGAGTGGTCTTGGGGAAAGATTCCTCCTCTTGCTGACGTTAATGAACTCTTGTTTTCTCTGCTTGCACCTATATAGGTGGGACAGCCCTGGGTCCTGAGAGAGGAGAGGAAAAAAAAGGGGGAAAAAAAAGTGCCATATAACATTTGCTTGTAGAAGAGTTTTAATTAACTCTGAGTTAGGAAACAAAAAGGGGGTTTAAATATCTATGTTTCATCATGGCAAAAATTTGCTTTTCAGGTTATTTAACGTTCTATACCGCCTCTTGGGTTGCTCAGGATATTCAGGAAATATCTAGAAAAAGGTGGCTGTGAATCCACCAAATCTGCAAAGAATACCGAATTAGTCAAATTCTGAAAAGGCTGTGAGAAACTTCAGAGGCACCAATCCAACTAGATGAATGGGTGACACGGTGTCAGACAAAGTTCAGCTCTGTTCAGACAAAGTGTTGCACACTGAAGGGGAGAAAAAAATGGATGTGCTCATATGCCTTACAGGGCTCTCAATTACCTGCGGTGGCTTGGGAAAGGCAGCTGAGTGTCACTGTGGACAGCTCAGTGATCATTTGGATGCAGAGCACAGCTCTAATTTATTGGTCAGGCAAGATGTTAGACTGCAAAACAAGGATAGAGAATAATGTGTAAAATACAAGCAATTAATAATTTAAGTCGATGATGCATTCACATTTGGAATAACATATGCAGGACTGGTCACCCAATACTCCCAAGTTTCACAAGAAGCCTGCACCAAAGCAAGATAGAGTTCAGAGAAAGGTGACAGGAATGGAAAAGGACATGTGAAATTTCCCACGTGAGAAGAGACTGAAAAGGCTGGACAGTTTACCTTTAAAAAAAGGTGGAAAAGAGGTGACTGATAGAAATATCATAGAGGTAGGTTGTGATATACAGCTAGCAAATAGAAAGCCTATTTGGCCTGTGTTACAATTCAGGAGCAAGAGAGGAGTGAGTGAATTGAAAAAGTAGCAATTTCAGAGCTGATTAAGAATAGAAAATGTTTTTGCACATCTATCATTGGCCTCAATGCCACCTGACATCAGTTTCTAAGCCTGTAGCAGCAAGTGGTTTGTAATGATAGGAGTGGGCTTGTGGAGTGAATGGCTGGTGCTGGGGACCCACCACCCATGTTATGTGCCTTTGGGGCTTTTACACTGGACTAGGCCTACTTTGATGCCACAGACCAAACGTTCATCAGCAGCAACTCGTCAGTCATGCTCCTCGGGTGCGTACTGTGGTTTATTTTCATCCAGTGGAAATGCACAACATGATAGAAATGAACATTCCACACTGTGAACCAAAGCATGGTACATGGGGACCATGGGGAGAAATGATTCAAAAGCACACCTCAGATTCAAACTCAAATGTTAATGTAGATGTAGCTTTTGAGCCCAAGAACATACTAAGACTCAAAATAAGGCTTTGACATTTATGCTGTAAAAAGAATGTCAGAATTGTACTAAAGAAACTTGAAAGCTGATAGCTATTTTATTTTACTTTATTTTATTTTTATGCTTTTTTTTTTCCTTTTCATTAAGTGACAGTGAGGATTTAACATTTTGAGTTAAGGACCAAGGAAGATGCTTATGACAGGAGTCTCTGATGTCTTTTCATAGCCAGTCAATTATGGAATGAAATGAAATATTTAAATGTGTTTAATATAAACTATTTCACAAACTTGTGCATGCTTAACATGCATTTATTCAGATAGATTTCTACAGTGTTTCTTGTGCTGCTGTTTATTGCTCTTGTCCACAGTGCAGACTATGGAGTAGCCTTTGAAGTGAAAGCAGTCATATGTTAACCAAATCCAAAGATTAATTTTTTTTTAAATTATTTTGCTGTTTTCAGGTTGTCATAGATATCCACATCTTTCACAGAACAACTACAGCCAGGCTGAGGAGACCTTACAGAATGAGCTGCAGGGTGAGGAGTAGGACAGTGGAGTGGGCTGTATGAACACAGGGGGTTTGAGATGATTGCTGCCACCTGATCTAGTCCATCAAGACACACACATTAGGACTGCTCTTGCAAATGTCTCTAGAGTGGGAGCAATGCCGTGTACTGAATACCACAGCACAACGGGCACCTCAATATCTGCACCATAGGTGGCTCTCTAACACATTTGAAGACAGGTTCGTATTTTGAGAGCTGATTGCATTTCAGTTAACCTCACGAGCTCAGCAGTGACAGCTCTCCCAGCCTTAGACTTATTTAACTGGAGGTAGGCATTGCTATTATTAATGTAAATGGTGTCTATTTGCTCTTTGTTTAGGTTTTGCCTAAGTAATACACTGAAACCGTGTACCAACTATCAGCTATCAACCAGTAAATGGGACCAGGAGAGACAAGACTCAGCTCTGGTAGCCAAGCCAGCACAATAATTCAGGTGACAAGAAGTCTTTCGGGGAGGTTTAGACCCGTGTTAGGACTCTGCCAGGAAACGAAAGGTTTCTGCTTACTGAAGAGGGCCTGGGACCTCCTGTGCTGGGCTCAGCTGGGCAGTGCCATGGGGACAGGGGACAGAGGTGGGACGTGGCTGTGCCCAAGCCGCTGGGTGGTAGCGAGCCTGGCAGCGTACCAGCATTTGTGTGGCAGCAGGGGGGCATTTTCCTTCATGCATCTGCCCCCACAGAGGCACTGAAGGTGGCCGTAGGTGTGCGTGACTCTATTACCAGTATAAATAACAGAAAGCGAGCCAGTCCAGTTAGCTGTAAGGTCAGGGAGGGCAAGTGAAGACCACTGGACTGTTTGGTCCCCAATGGGTCTCAGCAGTTCCCCCTCAGCCCCTTCCTGCAGCCAGCGCATCCTGACAAAAGGTCTTGGGAAATTGCCCTGTGGAGACTGCTGTGTGACATCTGGAAGATGTACCTATCTCTGGAGGAGAGCAGCTCTGCTATAATTATTCATGTCTGATAATTAACCAGGATGTAATTAGATATAATCTCCCTGACAACAGTGTGCACCTTTTTCAACAGAGAAGGAGGAGTCCTTGTTGTCCACCTGTGTCTGATCAAAAGGGGTAATAGAGGAGCAAGCCATTAGCGTGCACATGGTAAGAGAGCTGGGCCAGTGCTCCCATTGAAGGCATGATAAGTGATACAGCCAAGCATGGGAGAAAATAATTAATTCATGACATTTTTTTAAACTGTCTTTGCCATCACGATCTCAGTTGTCAGTAGCCAACCTGTTTGAATAATGCTGCATTAAAAAAAAAAAAAAAAAAAAAGGCCAGGGCAGCTAAAAGAGAAGAGAAACATTTTCTATACTATCAGCAGGGTTCAGTGAAATTATTGCGGCCCTTTGTTGCAGCAAACAACAAGGGAACAGCTGAAATGTTTTGTATCCATCTGTGCATGGCACCTACCCAAAACCTGCTTAACACAAATGCGCCAAGGCCCACCGACAAGGGTCCTGTCCTCTGCTCATCCAGAAAGACCAGGGTCGTGCATGGAAATCCCCAATCCATGGAAGGAAGATTTAAAAATGCGAGCTGGGAGTGCCTGGTGCCTGCCCGAGCCTTGCTCTGAGGGGCGGCAGAGCTCCCTTTGCTTTAGCCCCAGGGCAGCTGCACGCAGAAAAGAGCAGCAGCGGGGCTGTGGAGCCGGGTCAGGGATGCCTCAACACCCTGGGCAGCTTTAGTTGAATCGCCAAGAGCAGCTGCTTTCCCACGTGCCACCACCGGCAGCCCTCCGCCCTCGCCCACTGCTGTGGCCATGCCACCTCCCCCAGGGCAGAAACACGGGGCTTGCCCCCTTCCCAATGAATGGTGTCCGTCAGGCTCCCCTGGAGGGCAAAATGGGACACCTGCTGTCCCGTGCAAGGGGATGCCCCAAGACCAAAAAGAGGCATTTTACAGGGTTCCTCTCAGGAGGTGCTGCTGCCAGCCTGCTCACTGAGGCTCATGCCATCCATCCACAGGGACCTGAAGAGAAAACATTTCCCAAAGGATGACATGCACGCACATTTGCTGTACTGGACGACATGCAAAAAAAATGTGTCAGAACTGAACCTTTCTTTTGCAGGAGATGGACCAGATCCAACCCCCAAATGTCTCTGAAGTAAGATGCAGTTCACACTCCATTCCTGGATCTAAAGGCTGAAGTGGATTCTGCTCTTACACGGGGTAAAACCAACATTTCTGGCCTTTTGCTTTAGATCTTATGTTTTCCTCCTGAGCGCTGCGCATAGCACAGTGTTTTCCCTCAGCAGCTTTGAATGATCTTTTAGGATGCCAAAATGTCACTAGTTTGTACCTGAACTGCAGCCCAAGGCTTTCTAAAGAACAAGGTCTCCTAAAGCAGAAACTTTTTCACATGTTTTACACTAGAAATAATTAGAAATTAATACATGGCAGTAGAAAATGCTGTTAACTGGCTTTGTGATAGATTCTGTGCTACGTGCTCATAGACTGCCACAAAAAAGCCATGCTGGGGTCAGAGTCAGAGCACTGATATAGTCAACGTTTGGAGCCAAAGTCTAGCCAGAAGTTAGTCTCTGTCTAAACCACCTAGTCACTGCACTATAATTTTTTTCTTCTCCCCAGGTTGAACATGCAGGTCTTAGTCAGGCTCAGTGATGATACCTGCACCTGCCCATGCTTGATTCACCCTGTACAGGACAAGTTCTGGATAACCACCAGCTTCCCCCATCTGCGCAGGATCACACCAAGACAAGCTGTCTACAGTCAGACATCTGCCTTTCAACAAACTAGCTCAAGGTACCCAGTCTTTCCCCACTCCCCCTTTGATGCAAATTTTTATTTATTTTTCTCTTTTTTCTTTTCTTTCTGTTTCCTCTGGATTCTGCTGCTTTTTTCTCCAAGGCAGATGTGGGCGAACCACACTTTTATAAGCCCAGAGACCAATGTGTACTTTTGTTGTTGAAATCTTGAAAACATTTGATGAGACTATAAGCTAGGTTTTGTTACTTATAACTGAAGATCCCTTATTCCCGTGGTTTCCCAGATTCACCTGCCTCTTTCCATGTCTCCACCTTGCCTTTGCTGTCTGACTGTGGGACCCTGACATGTACCATTGTGAAAACGCTGCACACAAAGTACCCATTGGAGAGACTCCTCATCACATTAAGCAGGAACGTCTCTACAGGCACAATCAAAGCCTAAAATTTTGCTTTTTCTAGATATTTCCCAGCATTTACGTGTTTTGGCAATCAGTGCTGCATTCATAGAAAGCAGGTACCAGAGCGGCGTGGATACAGTTGGAGTCCAGGTGCTTTAAAATACTATAAACGTGTCTTATGTCAGTTTTCTGAGGGTTTTTTATGTCAATACTTCAGGAGTTCAGTTTAAGTCTTTCTAACACCGACGGGGAGGCAGCCTCGTGCAGTGGGAGCAAGGTGGCTGAGCCGGAGAGGAAAGCTGGGCTGCGTGTGCCAGGTCCCTTGCTGGGACCCCCCTGCTCCCTGCTCCCCCTTCCTGCCTGCCTGCTGCTGCCCCTGCCCTTCCCAGCTCTTTGGGGCAGGGATTGCCTCTCTCCATGCGAGACCCTCACTGCCAACATCTCCAAGTGTAACAACACCAAGGGGGTCTGTAAGAGCTGTTTTAACGCAAACATCAGTCTCTTTCCTTTCAGAAGCAGCAAGTGGACCAGCCAAGCCCCGTTTGGTAGATCCTGTGCTCACCAGAGAGTCTCCAGCTACGGTGCTTCACCCGGGATCAGATGCCCATAACGTTTTACATTTGTAAGGCATCCTTGCCCCCTGCAAAAACATAACCCAGCTATTGCTGCTTTGTAGCACTTTGGTCAGAGCACTGGAGGGGAGAATCATTTCCACCCCTACCTCAGACATTATACAGATGCCTGATGAAGCACGAAAGAAAGCAAGGCTAACGGGGGCCAGCCCAATTAGCGCAGCACCCTGGGCAGGGCGTTTCAGCTGGGCCCTCCGTACCGCCCGCCGGGCCGGGTGCAGATGTGCGAGCAGTGAGTGACAGGCAGAGGAGCTGGGACCTGACTACATTCAAAATCCTTCCCTGAGATTTTCCTGCTTCCTTTTTCTCTTTCTCCCCTTTCACCACGTGAAACGCGCGGTGGGCTGTATGTGCAAACACTGACAGATGGTGACACTCGGCTCCAGCTCAGGCAGATTAGAAAGGGAACTCAGTGTTCAAGGGACCAATTACCACTCTGTCCCCTCGGGGAAAAGCGTATCAGATGTTTACTGGGGGTTAATAATAAATGAATTGAAAAAAAAATTGGTCTTCGAACACCATATTCTGTGTATTCATGTCAGCAGGTTGTAATTAGCTAATTAAATGCTTGGACTGACAGAACGGCCCCAGTGGGGGTTGCAACATTGCAGACCGCTCCTGAAATATGAGCAGGAAACATCTTGGAATATGTAGGCAGGAGAGCAGTTAACACCTCACATTTAATGGGACACTTCTTCCTGCAAAGGTTACTGGGAGAGCTGGGAGGAGGACTTGGACAAGTCCTGTGTCTGCAGAGCTCTCTGCCAAAAAAGCTGGGGACAGCCTACGAGTGAGGGGGACACCCAAGATAAGGAAATAAGCGGTCACGGGCTCTCGGCAGCAAGCAGCCATGGAGAAAAAAGGAAGAAGCTCTTGAAATGAGTATACAATTCAAAATGAGTATCAACTAGCTGACAATTCCCTGCTCCTCCTTAAAAGGGTAGAGAGCTCCACGGTGGCGAGAGAGCTACCAGGAGATGCAATCTACTATAAATATGGGTGTCCAACCATGTATGATTAGTTTGAGTCATCAAAACCAAAGCTGCACTTAAGGAACATGAAAGGCCCACCATTAACCTCCCGAAGCAGAGGAAATGAGAAGGCGCATTCAACCTCTTGGCTGCCGTTTGGGTATTAGCTCATGCCGTATGCCCCTGCCCTCGCTGCTGGCCTTCGGAGATGAGAGCGTACCACTGGCATGTCACCAGTGCTTGTTTGCTTTCCTGGCTCCTTAGTAGCAGCGGGGTTGGGTTCATGAACAGCAAGGCACCTGGCACACTACACGAATAGGGGAGCAAAATCCATGCCAAATTACAGCACGAATAATGCATCCGTCTGGAACATATCAAAGGAGGCGTTTGCAGCACCGGCAGTGAAAATGATAGTGTGTCAAGCTTTTTCAGACCCTAGGTTTCTTTGGTCTCACTTTCTAGACACAATGCTTTGGAGGTAAAAAAAACGCTTACAAGGAAGCAGCCTGGAAGTGTGCAAGCCATCCCAGTAAGGAATCTGAGCTCACCCTCGTCAGCCACTTTTTTCATTGTGTGAAATGACCCACAGCATCGTGCGCTTGGACCTGCAGCCTCCCAGCACGTTGTAGACACGCAAGACAGCGCTCATCCACCCCGTGGTCCTGGGTGGGGTAGAGTGGCTTGACGCAACAGGAGTTTGCCCTCTTCCCTTCCCTCCCCAGCTCCGCCCTGCTCCCAGCACAGCTTGGCTGGATGAGGAGAGATAGATACCCAAACTCTCAAAGTTTTGAACAATGATTTCTCTGAGATGCAAGTCCATGTAGATGAAAGGGATGAGAAACATGTAAAAGATGCCTCCAGAATGTAAACCATGAAATACCTACAGAACACGAGAACTCAAAGGGAAACGTGCCACTTTGCACCTTTCATTCATTACTGCATCAGAAGTTCGGGGTACACAAGGCAGCTCATTTGAAAGCGTTTTGAGATGTGCATTAGACCATGTACCAAGGCAGATGAAGAGCCAGCATATCAGGGCTGCGTGCTCAGTAATGCGGGTGTGCGCAGGACTTGGGGAGGACCACACTCTGCCAAATCCCGTGTGTACAAGGGCTCGCCTGCTGTAGATAGGAGGTGTCATCTGACTCCCCAAATCAGGAATGCTCTGATGAACTCAGGAGGTCTAACCAAACTTTTCTTTGCTGCAGCTGTGATGTTTTCCTCATGCCCCTGCTAGTGCTCTGTGCTCTCTGCTGTAAACATGCCCACCCAAAGAGCCTGAGAGAGGATGGCTGTGATGCATTGCTGCGAGACCGGGATGTATGTTTGCCCTATGAAAGCTTGTTGATCTTCCCTTTCCACTCTCCCCAAATGCTTATTATGATTGCAGAGCAAAATCACCGCTATCCCACACGTGCCAATCTGAACTGTCCCTGTCTTGTGCCCTCCCACCCTTCCAGGGGTGGCCATCCAGCCCCGGGGGTCAGTTTGGGAGGGCAGCTGTGAGGATAATCAGTTTTCTTTTTTTCCTGCCCCTGCATGTGAGGGAATAAGGCAGGTTACTTTGCCCGTGATTCATTTTTTAAAGCCTTTCCCTTTGATGAGGCACCTTCACAAAACTGCAGTTGTTTGGGCTCCTTTAAGGGCTTTCTAGCACTGACTTGTTGGGCAGATTATGGAAATAGCCTTTTTCATAGTATTTTGGCCAGCTGGGGCAAATTCAGCCCTCTTCTAGGCTGGCAAGCTCGTGGGTGGCAGAACGAGTGTAATTTAATCAGATGGTGGCAAAAGCTTGGTAAATTGAAGGCTGCGTATGGGGTGTCTCTTCCACGCCAAGCAGAGCCTTGTCCATGGGCAGCCTTCACAGCACACGGGTGCTTGGAGGCAGTGGGGTCTGAGCAAGATGCTCCTTCGTGGAGGTGCCTGTAGGAAGCCTGTCCTGATGGGTCCGGATGTGAGTTTGTGATAGTCCTCCCAGGCTCCCTCTGCCGTTGCCCAAAACTTGGGGAAAAGCATCTGTCCAGAGCCGCCTCTGAGCCTGCTCTGCTCTGGCTGTCCTCAGCACCTCTGCAGCTCCGCAGGCCTGGCAGGTGGCTCTGGTCCCTGGTAAAGCTAACGGACCTGAAATGTGCAACGTCAGGGCAGCCACCCAGCTGGTGATGCTTTACAAATGGCTCATGAGTGCCTCTACCAGAATAACAGACGTGGCTTTTGGGTTTCAGTCTCCTGTGTAGTCAGTGTCATAACAACCCTTTGTGCTTTCCACTGTAGGAGTTCGGGTTGAATTTTTAAAATCCTTCAGGAACTACACCATAAGGACAAGCCACAAGAAGGGAGTAGACAACCTCAGCTGGCTGGGTCCCACGCACGGGGAGCCGCCATGCTGCTGCCCACCCCCTGCCCGTCACCCATTGCCACACTCAGCCCTGCTGAAATACCCTGCGATGATGTCTTCTGGGTTTTGACTTCCTCAGGCCTGGGTTTCTTTTTCTAAACAACGAGTAGCACCGTTCCTACATACCGACGGGCTCAGGACCTTAATTTGCACTTTGGGAAGCGTTTCTGGACTCTCAGCCCCTCTCCTGCAAACATTTAGTCTGTGCCTCCCTCTACTCCCATTGTAATGATGCAACTGATGCTTGAAGTTCAGCATGCTGCCGTGAGCTTTCCCAAGTCCTAGCCATACAGCTTGACTCTTTGCAGGAATGATTTGTAGGAACAGATATGTGTTGGCACGGTTGGGATTACAGGCAGTAAGATATTTTCTGTGCAAATGTGCAACAGAGAACGTGCTGTGTATCACACCCACTGAGCCCAGCCTGTGAGGATGGAAGGAAAGCACGCAGCACCCTCCGAGGGTGAGGAAGGCCTGGTGAAACTGCCGGCTCCTTACTACTGAGCTGTGATTAGTTAGTACAATCCTGCTCAACCATAATATTCCAGAACTGAGTCATCCAACAACATCAGCTATGCTTGTAATTGCTGTATCGGATAACCACATATATTTATTATTTACCAGCACATGCTTTATTGGCGTTCATTACAAGCTGTTAATGAGGTGTCTGTTTTAATGGCAGCCATGGAGTTAATAAGCAGGAGGTGGAAGGATCCTGTCCTTTGCCAACGGATTTGATTTCTTTGCTGGCTTTTGGGCAACGACGTATCCTGTCCACAAGTGACAAGCAACAGGATCATGAGTTCTGCCTCAAGCACATCTGCTGTCACCCCATTTTGGCAGGGTATGGGGAAACAGGAGGCTGTGTGGGGGCCAGCGGCTGAGGAGGAGGTGAAGGGGTGAAAGGTGCCACCCATAGGCAACCTGACCCACATGGAGTGATGCTCACCCGGCAACCCCCCAACTTGCGCGGGGACACCGTGCCCCCCTGGGGACACATGCGGCATGCTGCCCATCACTGGCAGCCATGGGGCTGCATGGGATAGGGCCAGCTGCCAGTGGCATGGCCACCCCGTGCAGGCAGCACTCAGCTGCTTCGCATTTTGCAGGGTGTTTTAGGAGAAACATGTGTCTCCCCCATCACTGCCATCCCACACAGGCACAACCACTCAGGGCATGGGTCCCAGCTGCTGGATGAGGGGGTGATGCTGGGAAGCCCCTCTCCCGGTGCTCACCCCTGGTGGGCTGCCCATGCATCAGAGGGGCGCCTTCGGGGCCTCACTCACCAACAGGATGCTTTTCCAGTACAAACTGTAGGCTTGAAGCAAACCAAGGTAAACTCTCAGCAAAATTCCAGGTGAACCCAGATGCACAGGTTGCAGTGGCTCAGCCAGTGCTGCAGGTGCAATCCTGCACTCTCCTGTGCCCCTCTGCCAGCGGTGCAGCTCCTCTCCCTGTTTCCATGCCCTGTCCACGGGGCAGGGGATGCAGGGTGCTCCCTGGGCCCCCCAGCTCCCATCCCTCATCCCCAAATGGGGAAGGAGGAGCATCTCAGTGATGGCCCCTCGTCCCTGGGAAGGGGGCATTCTAGCAGTGCCCCCTTCACTGCCCTCCTGCCCAGGCTCGCCTCCCTGGCACAGGAGGAGACGGTGGCGCTGGTAAGGGATGGTGCGCAGGATGAGGCCATGTGTGGTGCAGGCTCGGGGAGGCTGGCAGCAGCTCTGCTGGGCTCACCCCAGCTCTCTCTTGGGGAGATGGGGCGACAGATGCAAGGCAGGCACCGAGAGTGGAGGCTCCCATTATTTTGGCCTTGGGCTCTTTAGGAGCAGTGGCCGTCTTGAGAGTCACCCAGCATTTGGCCAGATCCCCGAAGGCTTTGCACATTCCTTTTCTTTCCCTGAATGAATGGTCTAATCTGGCTGGAGGGCATTGCAAGGCCCAATAGCCAGTTTGCTGCACCTGCTCATCAGGGATTGAAACACCTGCCGTGGTCAGGGCTTAGCATTTAAGTGCTGCTATTTGAAGACAAATCTTGTCTTTTGTCTCTGCCTGAGCCTTCTCCCAGCTCCCCCCTCCCCTTAAAAGAAAACACAAAAAAAAAGAAGAGGAGAAAAAGGCTGTGCTGGGGATGTTTTTTGGACAGGGCTTATTTTTCCTCTGATTTCCCAGAGAAGCAACCCTTGCTTTCCATGTTAGGTGCACTGCTGCAAAAGGTTATTCACACAGGCATGAGCACTTCCATTTTGCTCACAGCTGCTTAAAAGGCCTGTGCTGATGTTAAAATGTTGGAGCGTTGAGTGGTTACACTCTGAAGCGCTGCTGTATCATCCCAGTACTGGCAATCAATGCTATGCTATAAACTGATGCTTTTGATGAGAACAGATGTTCTTCTTCCACACAGCTTCCGACCTACATTTGACCTTTAAATTTTTTCAGGTTGTTTTCTTGTGACAACAAACAAATAATATTTAGTCAATAGCTAATGTGAGATTTACTTAATAGGAAATTAAAAGCGAGTTGTAGAGTTTGTATCAGTCAGTTAGGCAGTAAGGCAAAAAATATGTTTCTAGGGGCTCTCAAAAGATGTGTTCTTGAACCAGGTTCTTTAACACTTTTGTCAGTGATCTGGAAGAAAAATAAAAGCCATGTTATGTACAAAGATTGGCAGAGAGCAAAGTTTGCAAGGGAGGTAAGTAAGGAAGAGCAGGCTTCAGGGAAGAGAGCTGGGCAGAGCTACAAGCTTGACTAAAAAAATGGGGAAACATGTCTATCTCCAGTGTAACAGAAAGGGCTCCCCACCCTGCCCAAGCACCTACCCTGGCAAAGGACATCTGGCAATGCAGCAGTCCTCAGTCTGCCAAAGTATAACAAAATCTAGAGCAAGAAGTTGAAATTAGGTGGATGCAAGCTAAAAGGTAGATTTGCAATAGAGGATAATGAACCACTGAAATTACTTACTGAGGGCTGTGATGGATGCTCTATCACCGGAGACTTTTAAATCACATCAGAATTTCCTCATCCCTTCCCCCATCCCCTAAAAAAGAGATGCGTTACTTGATTGAGAGGACTTTTATATGCTGTGTTACAGGGAAGATCAGGCAGTATGATCACAGTGGTGCTGGCTTTATAACCTATGAATACATTTGATAAGAAAACAATTTTAACAGAAGACAAACCCATGAAAATCTTGAGCTTATTTCAATTTCATTTATCAAAAAAATAATTGTGGGATAGTTAAGAAATATGAGGGAGGGGTAGTTCATTCATTTTGGAGATATTTTTTGGGCAATTATAACATCATGTTAAATAAATGGGGAGAGAATTTAGGCCCGAAATAAGAAGAGACTTGTTCAATCAGTGACGGTCAGCCTGCAAAATTCTCCATATTGGGGGCAAAACAATTAAATAGACAGTTAATTTTTGGGGAACAGATCCTAATAAAAGAAGAGCAGGAGATCCTGTGTTCATCTGCACGATAAGCTGAACTTGCTTTAGGGCACAGATCAATTGCTAGAAGTTTTAAGAAGAAATTTCTCCCACAGGTAGCTTAGAAAGAGTGATATGTGCTCCATGAGTGCCTTGAGAGGCAGAAGCCCACTTCAGTTCACTGGGAGCTGAGCCTAAGCCTGCTTCATGAAAGACACCAGGAGTTTTATTAAGAATATCAATCAGCTGAGTCCTCATACAGTTTTATATAGTGGTGCCCTTGATTTCTTTGTGATCCTGGTATTTTTGCGGCTAAAGGATGAGGGACTGCCCACTGGGAGCAAGGTTTGGGTTGGACCTTTCTGTTGTTGTCTTTGCCTGGAGCATCTAGTGGGAGGCCGCTGCTGGAGGTACCATGTCAGCTGTGATGTGATCTGGCACAGGTTTTGCTGTTACAAATTCCCTTGGCTGTTGCCTCTCAGAGGCTATACCAGCAAAAACATAAAACAAAATAAAGATCAGAGACAACTCTACTTACATGTCCTTAGCAATACAGAGAGAATATCTTCATTATTTTTTGCCTGTGAGATTAATCATACAGGACTGTTGTCCTTTCCAATTGCCTCTGAATGTAAAACAGTGCTGTCTCGTAGAAAATAATTCAAAGGAAAAGAAAGTCCGCATTGCTCTACCTAGAGGTGTCTGTGTCTTTGTCCTCCACATGGCATAACTCCCCCCTTTCCAGGAACATAGCCCTAGGACGGGCTGTGTCCTAGATATACACAACTCACAAAACAGCCCATAGTGCCAGACTGTCACCTCACCAACACTAGCATGAATTTCCAGTGTTACTCAGGTGTGAATTTGAGTTGCAATGTATTTATTCTAGTGGAAGTCTCAGACTAGGTTAATTCTCAATTAGCAGTTAAAAAAACAGCAAGAAAAAGTCTCAATGGCTTTGAAGCAGAGGATGCTATTCATGTAATGTACCACAGAGAGTTAATGACTACAGTGCAGTGGGTGGAAGTAAAGCTACTGCAGGTGTGTTTCTTAATGAGCTGCTAATTGGACAGGTGTAGATAAATAGGGGACAGGAGGGCTGCCCAGTCCTGGGGAGTAAAGAGGATTCTGTGTTGGGGAGGGTAATGCTGCAGCTGAAAGAAAGATTTATTTGTTTTTATTTGTGACATTATCTTTGCATGATCAGCAGAACACAAGGTTGTTGGCTCTAGTAATAGGAAAGAGGTCTGCATACTGGAGGAGCTTACTGGGTAATGAAGGTTTTGGGAGATAAGATGGGAGGGCAGAGGATGTGGGACTAGAGCTTGCAAGCTTGCCAAGGAATAGAAGTGAGTTATTTGCAGGGTTCTTGAAAAAAATGTGAGGCTTAAAGGTAGAGCTGTTTGGATGTTGGAAGATGCTTTGGGGTTGTGCGGGGGCAGCTTTCTTGACAGGGATAGCTCTGAGCCCACCAAGTCAACTTGGTGTTTCCTCCTTGGAATGGAAAAGTGCATAAGATAAAAGAAACACAGTGGAAAAGAGGGTGTGCTTAGAAAATGGGAAAGGGAGAACAGCAAGGGACGTATTCCCTGAAGTTTTCAAATGATGTGTTCTCCCTTCTCCATAGCCAGAGAAGGTGAGCCCCTATAATATTCTCTGTTTAGCTATGTACTCCTTGAAGTTTCCTCACTGCTTAGAGAAGGTGGTTATTGGCAAGAAAAGATGAGCAAGTGTATTGTAACACAGCCTGTTACTATGGGTGCTCTGGGAGAGAGAGAAGTATAAATGCTCTCCAGTACAAAGCTTTTCTGTGCTTTGCATTGAAGTAATCCCCTTCCCATCCATTCTTCCTTGTTAGAAGGCTCACTGGTGGACTGTGGTGGCTTTTTTTTGGCTTAAGAAGCAATTTGTAATTAGCTTTCCTCCACCATGCTCCCTCCCTGCCAAAACAAACTTGTCAATAAAAGTCTGATGTTTAGATGTAAAAAAGATGTACATTTAATTAAATGCAAAGCTGGTTTGTGAGAATGGAACGTTTGGGGAAGCCACTAAAGAGCATCATACAGAGTGTAAAGAGCTGGAAGCAAACGTTTGAAGAAAAGGAACAGAGTGGATATTGTGATTTCAAGCCACAAACATTGTAGCAGTGAAGCAAATGGTAAAGCAAGCAATTTCTGAATATTTAAAAAAAATCTGCTAGTTGCATCAAATTAAGGCCTGAGGAAAAAAAACTTCATAAAACTTGAGCATGCTGTGCTTGGGATGTATGTATAGAGAAGCAAATCTGCTGGGTGAGGTCCTGTGGGACTCTAAGCATGCTATGTCTTATGAGAGGGCTCAATTTTCAAGCCTTCATTAGTTTTACTAAATAAACATGCATTCTTATTAAACATTTCTCCTGAGATGACAGCTATTGACAATACATCTTCCTGAAGCATATGACAGTTATCAAACAAATAGCTGACAGTTTGCAAAGTTTCCATTTTCTCTAGTTGCTGAAGAAGCTCGAGGGTGCAACAGGAAGCTTGGCGTTGGAAGTGTTTTAGCAGTTAAAGTTTTTGCCCAGAATTTGTTAAGGGTAGAATCTGTGCTCAAATGTCAGAGGTGTTGATTCAATGGAAGCACCACTTTGGGGTCTACTGTTAAAGAGCAATCTGGGGGGATGTATGCTCTTGGGGAAAACTGCGTGCATCTGCAGCAATTCAGTGTCATAAAAGCTAACGTTAGGAGTCACATTCATTTGAGCTTGTTGGGTAATCACGCATGTTTCATCTCATGGTACTAAAGACAGACAATGCTGACTGGGAAAAAAAAAAGTTTGCTCATTTCTCTATGATCTTTAAATGTGCAAAAGACAAGAGGATCTATGTGGATCTTTGTGTGGAGGATGCTACTGTTGTGAAACACTTGCACGTGGTCTAATCGTTGCTCTAACGTGACGTTTTATTAAGCTGAAATCAGCACAACGTATATACCACGAAGACAATAAAGTTGATTTTCTTACTTTGGGAGAGTCATACAAAACATCTGAAAAGTGATGAAGCTTAAAATCCTCCTCAGAAATGAGAGAAATCATAAAGCAGTCAAGAGCAAAATAATAATTTGTTAATAGAGATGTTATTTAAAAAAAAAAAAATAGCAGCCACTACATTCCTCTGCAGGTGGAGCACCCTAGCAAAACCGCAGTGAACAGTGTTGCTGTGTGAAAATACGTTTCCCTAATGTTGAGGCAAACTTGTTTTCTGAGGAAACTAGAATTGGAACAATTTCTCTTTGGTCCCATCAGCTAAAAATGCTCTTTCTGGAGCAGAGAAACTTTGGCTGTTAGTTTTCAATAAATTTGTTAATAACTGCCACCGTTCCTGACTGCCGCTTTCTTAATCAGCAGAAAAATAAGAATCTTATGCTAAAAACCCAAACAGACTTCCGATTTCTTTCCAGGTCTTTCTCACAGAGACCCCCAGGAACGGGTGGCTGGAAGGACCCCGGGGATCCCCAGTAGTGTGGCTCCTGGCAGGGAACTGCTTCTGCTCCCCTGAGAACGTGGGTTTGCCTGACCCTGTGCTTAAACATTAGTGAGGAGGATTTTGGTTTCAAAAGCTACCATGCTCCTGTGATGCAACCAATGACTGTACCAAACCAAAGAGTCTATTATACCTTTTTAATTATTATGTTTTCCCTCTGCATTACTTATATCTCCTTTGTTACTTCATAACGCAGTTAATCTTGTCACACTGCCAGAGGAGATGAGGAATAGCTGATCATACTCATTAAAACAATATCCCTTTATAAACTGGGATATTCTCCTTGTGGGCTGTTTTACTCTCCCTCCTCCCTGGCAAGGCAGACCCATTTCTGCCAGCCTCGACCCGCAGCCTTTCATGATTTCTCAACTTTGTATTTCTGGCCTGCCTTCTAGTATCTGCCTTCAGAGCCCAAAGCCAGGCTCACTACCCCAGCTGAGAACTCAGAAGCATTTGAAATAAGTATTTTCAATGGCTGTCATGGGACAAGTGTGTTGACCAGTCGAGGATGTGGGTTTTCACTTTCTGAGAAAAAATTCTGAAAAGTGACATTGCACTGCTTGCTCAGTTTGAGGTGCACTGTAACTACCACATATTTTCAGCAATGTTACTGTTTACCTAGTCTGTGCACTTGAATTTTTTTCTCTTCTGTTTCCCACAGACAATATGACAAGACCATTATGGGAGGGACCCACTTTTTGATCATATGAGACGAAGCAGGCTGGCTCTCACTTTCTCTTACTCGCTGCATTTTGCATCCTGATTTACAATGACACCAGTAGCAATGACCCACCAAGGCTCTGGTGTTACTGGGAAACCAGGGCTGCCACATGGGAAGGGCTGCATGGGCTGAGTGCCTGGCCTGTGGCCACGGTTTCCAGCTCTTGCTGACATTCAGTACCGCAGAAGTTGTAAGACACGGAAAGCCTCGGCTGCCCTGTAGCACTGGAGCGGGGTGCCAGCCCTCCTGCTCCTCTCTGACCCGAGCCCATGTCCTGGAGCCTGAAGGCTTTGTGCACAGCAGGCATGTGGCTGGGCTGGCCCTGTAATGCTTGGATTTCTCCTCATCGTGTTGCTGTGTGCTGCTTGTCTCCATTCAAAGCCAGGGCTAAGGTAGGGCTGACATCACCAGCCTGTTTCCACGCTGGTAGCTGCATCTACGAGTGCAGAGAAGCCACTTTTCTCTCTCATGCTGCACCACAGACATGGTGCAATGTGGTAAAAGGCGGACATAACCACAACAGATTTTTTTTCCTGTGGTTCAGAGACTAAACCACAGCTGCCCATGGTTTTGCTGCAAGTACCACAGTTGCCAGGCAGGAGATTATGCCTTGATGTTGGGCTTGCAGTCCTGCCTCCTCGCTCAAGCTTTCTAGGTACATATTGCCACGCTCCCATAAGTGTGGCTCACTCCCCATTCCTGGGCATCCTGTGCCAGCTCTGTGATTGCCGCGGGAGTTTCGGAGGCAGCCCTGTTCCACCCAGGCAATCCTGCTGCAGTGATGGCACGGTGTTTCAGAGCTGGGAGGAAACACTGGCTGCAGTTTCAGCCTGCTGAGGAATCCTGGAGGCACCTCCTCAAGTGCACCAACAGACAAGGGTAGCTGGTGCTGAGGACTCAACCTCTACCATATACATGTTTTGGAGTTTCTCTTGACTGTAGTCCTCACCTAATCCCATGGACTGAATGTCCACTACTGGTCAAAGCAAATTAGGTTGTGCTCTCGCAACATGTCTTCTGGCTTAGTTTTGCACAAAAGAAATCCAATTTGGGATCTCTGGGACTGCTCTCTGGTGCAAACTGAAGCACGGTAAGCAGGGACTACACAAAATTCACTTCAGAATTGCACTACAGATCTGAACTGAAAGACGAATGTGAAAGCACCCGAGATGATTGCTACTGTTATGTATTTGCTTTGTCAAGGAGAAGCTGAAGCTCAGAGAGACGGCTCAGAGAGGGAAACCTGACTCATTACAGCTACCTTGCAAAGGTTATTAGGTGTTAGGAGTGTGCTTCAACACCACCCATTAGCAAATGCACTTTAAGAAACACTAACAGTGACCAGCCACACAGCAGGTAATGGGGAGTACAGGAGTTTTGGACAAGATCTGTGGAAAACCAGGTGTCCTGTCTGTGGGAGAAGGGCGACTTGGATGAGCCACAGACGAAATGCCAGTCTTTCTGCCAGTTTCAGTCAGAAAGTGCTTACAGGTAAAATCATGTCTTGTGAAGTTTGTTATTTTTTAAAACTGTTAATGTTTTCCTGCAAAATGAATCCTAAAATACAAATGCTGCTTGGAGTGTCAACATCAACCACCAGTTTGGGATTCACCTTCTTCCTTCAGGAGACTGGTCAGAAGCTTGTGCTCTCTTAAGGAGTTATTTCTTTCCAGAAATAATGCAAATATTTTATATGCTTGTCTTCAGGAGTCAGGAATAATGTGGGCCCTGAAAACCTATTAGTGATGAAGAGCTTCTAACAAACGCAGTTCCTTGGGGAATGTCAATGGCAAGTCTAAGACGTGGTGTTTATCCTCTCAACAGATTGACTTGCACCCAAACAACAAGGAAAACACTGCCTTAAGGTGGCAAAACATTTGCAGTTATAAACAAACTATTTTAAAGGACAGTGCATTTCACTTGCTATCAAACTAAAACAGAATAGATTTTTTTTATATTGTTCATTACCAAAAGTGCTACTGCTGATTTTGCTGCAATAGAAACAGAAAAAACTTTCTTTGCTTTCTGCACAACCATACATAAAATTATATTTCTTATTTCAAACACCGTTTTCCACCAGTTTCAGTCACGCTGCCTTCTCCATTCCCCCATTCCTTCTCCATTCCTGCCTAAACCAGCGTAAGACATATTGCTCAACTCAACAGGAGCCACAGTGTCACCAGCAGCCCAGAGACCCACAGGAGGGACTGGCAGAAAAGGCCTGATGGCATCCAGGGTAGGATGTGAAGAGCACAGCCAGGCTTTTTGTTTGCCTTTTGCTAAGGTGGTACCAAAACCCTCCCTGTCATCAGCGTCCCCAGAGCAAATCCTGCATGCAGCCCTGAGTAGCTAGGAGATGCTGATGCTTGTCAACTTAGGGTATTCATCCTTCTAGTGAATCTTGAACATCCAAAGCTTTTTTGTCTGCCATCTGCCATGTATTAGCATAAATGGAAAAAACAGGATCTCTTCCCACTGTCGTCTCAGGAAAGCATGGTAGATGAATGTGCCAGCTAAGATGAAGGGATGTCTCTATACTCTCTTGTTGGGGTGCTCACGAGCTTACCCTGGAAACCTCATCCTCAGGTCTCCACAGTGCCCACATGCTAGTACACATCTGGTGTGCATCAGGTGTGCACACACTGAAAAAGCTGGCCTGCGGCAGGGACTGATGCCCCTCAATACCGTCTAGATGTCACTGGTCCCACAGCCCGAGAAACCACAAAGCCTAAGTATAAAGCATGGTGGTGCTGTGCCATTGGGCTGTACCAACAGAGGACAAAAAGGCCGTCCTTCCCCCCAAAAAATGAAACTCTAACAAGTAGCAGCTTACAGGGGTAGACAGACAAGAGCCAAAGGTGGGCCAAGTCCCCCCTCCGCAGCATCCCCTCTGCCTCCACCTAAAAAGCTTGCTGAATGGTGTGACAGCGTGAGGTTAGGGACTGGGGAAGGAATAGCTCGTCCAGGTCTCCAGAAGCTGTCTGCATGGCAACTTTTATAAAGAAATGGTTTAATGATAAAAAGCAAACAAAGAAGCCAAAAACATGTCTTGTTTTCCGTATTTCATGATTGAAAGCTTAAGCATTATGAGCATGAGATTCGCCAAACACAGGTCTCGGCTTGGGTAGGTTTTTTCCTGTTCTGCAAAATGAAATACCTGGAATCTGGTAATCTTGCATTAAGAGCTAATTTTAAAAGCTATATTTAAAAATTAGTTTCAAATCCTTTTGTTCTATTTAAACTTATAAATATAGATAGTGCTGTTTTAAACAGAAAATTGAGCAAAGCATCAGCAGGAGATTTAGCCTGATTGCTGTGCATGTTTAAAAGAAAATGCTGTGCATGTTTAAAAGAAAAACACACTTAAGCACTGTGACATTCAGATTTTAAGAAACCCAGTTTAATTATATTTTCCCTAATTAAGGATTTCATTATAGGGGATCACATGATTTAATTATATCAATACCCCAAAGACCTGATTGTGAACATAAAATGTGGATTAAAAAGATGCCTCATCACTTAATTACCTGCTAGATTGGAACAGATCCATGTTGTAGGTCAAAAGGGACATAAAATGCAGGCTTCTGCCTCCCTCTTTGTTGTGCGTGAAGGGCTCTGAGCATGGGGAGAGAGGGAGGGGGGGAGTGCTCTTGTGTGTGTAATGGGAGTGATAATTACCTGTGAGCAGTTTTCTAAGCATATATTGAGATACACAGATGTATTTTAATTAATTTATTTATTTTACATTTTTGGTAAGCCTGTAGTGGATGTGAGCTCCATATTCCAGCTTACAGTCTAGTGGATGCCTGCGTATTCCTTCTTCTCGATATATAAGGTCTTGTCTTTCCGAGGGAAAATGTCAAGTAGTGGTAAATCTTAGGCTGGGGGTTTAGCTCCTCCCGATGTGAGCAGATGGGTACCCGGCACTGTAGCAGGAACTGGGGCCGTTTCTCTCTGTGTCCCTCCAGCACGAGGCCCCTGGGGCAGCCACATTTCTGGAGGTTCCTTGTTCTGAGTAGCTGGGGCCAGGGTGGGGGAAGGAGGGAAGGAAGTCTTTTGGGATATCAATATAAAGCTGAGTGACAAATTTTAACCTGCCCAAACCTCACCTACCACACACCTCTCTTCCCCACCCTCTAACTAGCTCCCAGCCACTGTTCCCAGGAAGGAGCTTGTGGAGGTCTCTTTGGCAGAGAACATGGAGCACATGGAGGGGGAAACTGCATCGCTCGCCATGATCTAGGTTTTTTTCTGTCATTGGAAATGGCTTCCAACCTTCCACATCCCTTACCAGCTCCTACCTAGTAAAGGTAGAAATCTAGCCTTTGTGCCTGATGATCCCACAGTACAGAGCACGTTCTCTCAGCAAGAAAAGGTCTTGTGGAGGCTGAGTGCAATTTTGTCAGTGCTCACCGCAGCATTGCATGCCATGGGCTGAGCCTGTTGGAAAACCCCGAAAGCATAGCTCCCCACAACTTTCTGAGGGGGGCTGAAGGGTTGCAGAATATCCACATAAGGTTAGGTTTTTCTCTTCCTACATGCCATAAAAAGGAAATCTTCCTGCAGCACTGCCCCGGCATATATCCTGCTTCTTCCCAGTGCCCTCAGGGCCAGCAGCCTCTGGCAGGGACAAATGAGGCAGCAGGTCCATGGTCATTTTGCTGCTCTTAACACTAAACTGTCCCAAGAGGCAGCTTTGCCCGTACCGAGACGCTGCTCTGATGTGGAGAATGACTCTTGAAAGAAATACTGCACAGCCACCAGGAAGGCTGGTCTGGAAAGAGAGGGCAGGGTGCTCCTTTTCCTAGGGAAAATACCCCCAGGCACACAGGAGTGCATGCTCCCTTAAGCAAGAGGACAACCTTCAAAGTGTCCCTTTGCTCTCTGGAGGCTGCCTGGTGGCTGAAGTATCCTGCATCCTCAGACATCATCCTGAAAATCCTGCTGCAGTGGTGGTGCCCCTGCCCGGCATAAGCAAAGAAAACAAATCCTGTGCCCGGTCTGGGTAGCAGCGCTAGGTAAGAAAAAGTTCTCCTGGCTGCAAGGCAGCTCTCTTGAAACTACTGTTAAAAGTTGATGCTCATACGTCCCAGGTCCGTTCTATGTCTTTTCTAAAGGCACCAGGGAAGATACACAACTGGATGGTCCAGTTGTTTAGGGCTGTTCCCACCCGAGCCACCCTGGCACCTCATCATGGGAATGAGCGAGGTCCGCACCCCACAGGCGAGAGTAGCACCTACCTACACTGCCACCCGGTCCCTCCGGCCCTGGACACAGCCACCCTGCCTTACCTGCCCTGCAGGCACAGCCACCACCTCCCTCCTCCCCCTGGACCGGGCCACCCCACCCTGCCTGCCCCATGGGCACAGCCACCCCATCCCTCCTCCGTGGGCATGGCCACCCCACCCTGCCTGCTCCATGGGCAGACCCCGGAGGAGGCTTTGTGCACACACTGGGGCAATATGCCTGAGCGATGTGAAGCAAGGGCGCACACTCGACTGTTAAATTAACATCTGCAAGTGGCACAGTGCTATGGGACGAAGACCGATTTCTTTTACTTTGATTTGATCTTATTTTCCTAAGCAGGGAAATGCCCCAGTGACAGCATCGCTGCAGATGGCATCACAAAGCCCCGGCTGGCACCAGCTGAGTTGGCACAGTCAGATTATCATGTTCGAGTTTGTGTCTGTCTTTTCTTTTTTTCCTGCTTTGCTGTGCTAATAGCAATTCTATTACCATAGAAGCCTCAGTCAGCTCCCTCGAAAGGACAGAGACCAACATAAAAAGTAAATTTCATTATCACTGGCAAAAAAACAGGTCAGAGAAAAAGCTAAACAATGTTAGTCTATTTTTTTAATTCTTTCTTTTTCTTCTCCCTCCCTCTCTCTCTCTCATTCGGGCTTAAAGGGAGGCTGGAATTGAAGTCGTGGGGTCTCCAGGGCAGTACTGTGGAGCTGCGCTGCTTAATGGGGCAGCTGGTGGAGAGAGCAGAGCACATGTTTCCTTTGCAGTTTTCATCTTCATACTTCACAGGGCCCAGGGACTGATTGATGGAATTCTTTTTTTTTTTAAACATAGCTTTCTCGAGGCCTAGAGCCTGCCTCTGTCAGCCACACTGAACATATGTCCACATATTCCCTTGGGCAGTATTTAAATGTGTGCATCCATGTGGCTGTATTTGTTTAGTGTGTGCTCCCACTGATCTAATGGGACCTTTCCCATGACCCATTGCTTCCCCAAGTTTGCCACTTGCTGCTGTCAGGCGAGAGAGGCTTTAACTTGGATGGCTGTAGCTGTAAATGAATGGGATTTTTTTTCCCCCCTTTCAGTCCTTTCGACTGAACCCTCTTGCTGATGGATCATCTAATGCAGTTTAGTTGAGAACCCTTCCTCATGCTGTTAAAAAAAGCCAAACCTAAACAGACCCCATCTGTTACAATCCTATGTCGATTTATGTGAATGCAAAATTTGTCGGGCTGCTCTCTGCTTGTTAATAAGCCATCCTCTGAGAACAACATTCGTTCCTGGAAAATGTCTGCTAAGATGTGCATTGCTTGCTACACTGGATGCCTCTAATGCTAAACTTTTCCAGGAGTAACAAAAGCACAGGTTGCACATAGCACTCACTTTCCTTCAAGGAGGCACCATGCAATTCTGCATGGTATTTAATTTTCCCAAGGCAGACAGCTCAGCGAGACCCAAATCAGAATAAAGTTATCTCTAAGACATTTCCAGCATACACAACCTGCTTGAGTAATACCAATACTGCTCAGAGGACGAGACTAGAAGCAAATTATTTACATTTCCAACTATTGCAGCTTTGTGTGGAGGCCTGATCGTGTCATACCTTCGCTCTGTCTTCCTTTTTCAGCTAAAAGCTTGAAGAATCCCACATGACACAGGTAAAGGAAGTGTTCAAATGAGTGCAGAAACCATGGCTGGCTTGATATAGCTGACAAAGTGAAAAACTGTGTAAATCTTCCACAAACAGCATTTGCATACATTTAAAGCTGTGCCAAGAAATACCATAATGTATGCAAGAATTATATTCAATGTAAATTTAAAAAGAGATTAATTATATTGTCTGCTAGAATTCTTGTTCAAGAGTGGAGCTTTCCAGTGCAGCACCAATGCAGCGAGACCGTCCCTGCCCTAAAGAGCTTAAATGAAACAATGGAGGGCTGAGAGCTGAGATGAACTGTCCTCGCATCCCCGCCAAGCTGCACATGGGACACCTCTCCTCTGGCCTTCTGGCAAATGCCCCCAGTGTTACACCAGGCCAAATCCTACTCAAGGTGAGGCTGAGACCAAACCTTCCATCTCTGTGCCATGGGCATGGGGTGGGCTCCCGCTTCCAGCACTCTCCACATGGGTCGTGCTGGCAGCCAAGAACAGCATATGGGAATTCACTCTGGACATCCAAATGTCAGCTGTGGACCTAGACTCAGCTATCTGTTTTAATTTGACATAAGATGAGAATAAAATCAGCTGAAGAACAGCAATGAATATCCAAAATGCAGAGTGTTTGTTAAACATCGTATTTTCTGTCAAGTAAAGAACGGTTTTACCAGCAATATCAGTAGGAAATGTGTCATGGACTAAGAAACAACACAAGAGAACTCAGTCATCCTAAGACTAAACTGACTTTTTGTAGGAGAATTATTTACTAAACAAGAGGACTGCAGCTATATTCCCACACAGGGGGCTGACTTCCCAGCACCGCCTTACAACCCTTCCCTCCTTCAGTCTCAGCTCATATCTCTCCATGGGACTTGATACAATGGCAGCCTGGCCTGAAAATGGTATGAAAAAGTAGCTGCAGCCTGTTAAAATGGATCTAGTAACATATTTTCGACTGGATCACGCTGAAAGTCAAAGTGAGTAGGACCTTTGCAGAATGCCATTGAAATTAGTGGAGCAGGTACTAACACCCTGAAGTCTCCTGGCCTTTTGCTGTGTATTTGTTACTTGTCCTCTTTGGCTGTGTTGTTCGACTTTCCTACCACTCTCCAGCATCACAGGTTGATTTGCCTTAATGCCCTCTCTGCTCTCCCCCCTCATCCTCATTCCCCCAGACCGCCCACTCTGCCCACCCCTTCCCTGCTCTCTTTCTAGTCTCCCCCACTTTTCTTTCTCCCTTGCTCACCTTTTATCTAACGTAGCATCTGCTCCCACGGCCATTCCCACAGGGAAGGGCTGGCAGGACGATGCCTCCACCAGCCCGTTCCTGAGGACCAGTGCTCTGTTCCCTCCCAGGCTGTCCATCCCCATGTTTGCCCAGTGCTGCTGAGTCACAACAGTAACTAAATCAGGGTTTGGGATTTGTTGGCTGCAACTATACCACTAAATTAAACAATTCAGGGTGCAGGTCCACTGGAACACCACCACCTATACTGATAAATATTTAGCATGACTCCTGGCAAGGTGTTGGCCCAGTCCAGCTGTGAGTGACAGACAGTTCGTGGGCACAGCCCAGGGCTTGGCAGGGGGCACAGACCATTCCCAACAGGCAGCTCAAACGCAAGCGGCAGCTTTTGGCAATTAGAGAGTTTAGCTGCGTGGACTTTGCTATACTGCGTTAGCTGGCCTCAGGGCCAGGGAATGGGCCCTAGCACCATTTAGATTGCTAATACAGTGCAGCTATTGTGACTCATGGTGTATCAAGCTTGTGCATTAACGTTGTGCATTGTTCAGGTCCGGCGGAATCTACAAAAACTGATAACACACAGGTACACATTTCATAGAGGTTTTCCCCAAAGCGGTGCACTCACTTCTCACCAATGCAGTCATGTTGCCTCCTGCAGGAACGTTTTAAAAAGCTCTGCATGGCAAGCCACTGTTCAGCAAATGCTGAATGCAGCCACTATATCCAAAGTGCTTTTTATAGTTGGGGTGGTGAGCACGATTAAAATACCACAATATCCATTTCTAGCACACCTCTATATTTTTAATGTCTCATTCTGATTTTTTTCTCTATTTTTTAATGGCAAAAATTCAGAGGAAGCACAGTCACTGCCAAAAGCATGAGTAACAAAAGCCGTCAGGTTACCTCAGGGGCTGACAAATGACAACGTGTTATTATACATATGGTAAGTCCTACTGTAGAGATGCTGTCATGTGATCTTGTTCTGGGATATTAATCACTGGTGGTTTTGTCACTCTCAAAAGCAAGCGTAAAGTGATGGATTAGCTTACCCTTTCCAAGGAAATACTTCTTTTCATGTTGATTTTTAGCCTTACTTTCTTTAATCTACTGAAGAGTGCACCTGCTGGAAAATGCTCTGGGAATGGGTGAACAGTGCAACATCCTGATTTTGCTAGAGTTTTATGGGGTTTTTTGGTTTTTTAATTCTTTGTTTCTAGGATACTGGCCCCAGGAGTTTAGCAGGCACTGTCGTAAGCACAGGGTGCCCATCACCACCTCTCCACATTGCTGCCTTCAAGGATTAGAGACTGGTTGGAGACACCAGTTGGTAGGTGCACTTTGGAGACTGTTAGAAAACTTTAGAGGCACATTCCAAATACATCTATAATGTCCTCATGAGGTAGGAAGAATAGTTTGAGCATCTATACCCCAGCTGGGTTTTGCAGACTATAACCTAGCCAAAGAAACAAAGCAGGGTCTCCTGCTGGTTGTAAACCTCCCCCTCAGAATATGACGAGTTGGTAACATGAAAAAGGAAAGATACTTAAACCCCTTAGTATGTGCTGTAGTGACTTCTTCAGTGAAAATGACATCATAAAATGAGGGAAATTAATTACTGATTTCATCAATGCTTTCACCCTTGTTGCTTAAATGTGAATCGTTACTTAAAAGGATCACAGAATCACAGAATGATAGGGGTTGGAAGGGACCTCTGGAGGTCATATAGTCCAACCCCCCCACCAGAGCAGGTTCACCTAGAGCAGATTGCACAGGAATGTGTCCAGGCGAGTTTTGAATATCTCCACAGAAGGAGACCCCACAACCTCTCTGGGCAGCTTGTTCCAGTGCTCTGCCACCCTCAAAGTAAAGAAGTTCCTCCTCATGTTCAGATGGAACTTCCTATGATCAAGTTTGTCCCCTTTACCTCTTGTCCTGTCACTGGGCACCACTGAAAAAAGACTGGTCCCATCCTCCTGGCACCCACCCCTGAAGTGTTTATAAGCATTGATAAGATCCCCCTCAGTCTTCTCCTCTCCAGACTAAAAAGACCCAAGTCCCTCAGCCTTTCCTCATAAGAAAGATGTTCCGGTCCCCTAATCATCTTGGTAGCCCTTTGCTGTACTGTCTCCAGCAGCTCCCTGTCCTTCTTGAACCGGGGAGCCCAGAACTGGAGCCCAGTACTCCAGATGCAGCCTCACCAGGGCAGAGTAGAGGGGGAGGATAACCTTCCTCCACCTGCTTGCCAGACTCTTCTTGATGCACCCCAGGATGCCATTGGCCTTCTTGGCCACAAGGGCACATTGCAGGCTCATGGTCATCCTGTTGTCCACCAGGACTCCCAGGTCCCTTTCCACAGAGCTGCTCTCCAGCAGGTCAGCCCCTAACCTGTTCTGATGCATGAGGTTATTCCGCCCCAGGGGCAGTACCCTACACTTGCCTTTGTTGAATTTCTAAGGTTCCTCTCTGCCCAACTCTCCACCCTGTCCAGGTCACGCTGAATGGCAGCACAGCCTTCTGGTGTGTCCGCCACTCCTCCCAGTTTTGTGTCATCAGCAAACTTGCTGAGGGCACACTCTATCCCTTCATCCAGGTCATTGATGAATATATTGAACAGGACTGGACCCAGTACTGACCCCTGGGGAACACCACTTGTTACAGACCTCCAACTAGACTCTGTGCCACTAATCACAACCCTAGTTGGCTAGCCTAGTTGGCTACCTAAACTTTGATGTCTAAAAGTTGACTACTTCGGTAAAACCTGTCTCCTATCAGACCATGTTAATTGTGTTAATGACAGTAATGAAGATTCAGCTCTTGCTTGCATCTCATATGAACCATTCCATTATCTTGCACTGGGTTATCCAGTTTAGACTTTTAATATGGAAGCAGCATGAAGATCTTTCCCAAATACCTCAAATTTCCTGTGCATCAAGATTTATTTTATAAAAATCAGAAGGAATGAAGCAAAGTAATCCTGGGCCACTCCTTTGACAACTCTTGAATCCACCTGGGCCTCTAACTGTAGTAGCCACTGTCAAATATCTTTCTTAATCACTCTTGCAACAGAAAATAGTTCTGATTTATAACTTCACATAAGTATGACATCTGGCTTTTTACCAAAAATAATTTGCTTTCTAATAACACCAGATGATGAAAAATGATGCAATTAAAGTTCTAAATTTTGATAAGGGATATTCTCAATTGCTTGGATCATGAAGGAGAAAATATGTTTTCAGCAGCTAGAGAATCAGCTACCTTTTGCAGTTTAAATAATGTTCACTTCCTCATCTTTGCACCAAAGTAATTAGGGTGCCTTCTAGTTTGTTAAACAAATAGCACTGTTAAAATGAAACAACACCGTATGTACTCGGGATGCAGCAGTGCTGGAAATGCTGCAGGAGCTGATTCTGAGACGAAGAACTGACCCGGTTGTGGGCACTTGCATCCCAAACCCTGAGCCCCCAGCTGCTATCCACCAGGGACACTGCTGGTCTTACAGCCCCCGTGTTAGCCTTGTCTTTCACAGAGCATGCTCACTCTAATATTTTTTTAGTATCACATGCCAATCATCTATTTTCACTCATCTTTACTGATCCTTTTCTTGGCTGTCCCTGCATGCATTTCATTCAGACCCTTAAATTCCTCCAGACCCAGTAATTTTTTCCTCTGTTGATAACATGAAATCTGTTCTATGGACCTGGACACAGCTGGGATGTGAAAGCACAGGGAACCATCAGCGCTGCTGGACTCTATGTCAGTCTCTGGTGGAGGGTTTTTCTAACTCCACCATGTTTATTTCCTGTGAACATTTCTGTGCGATGATGGCCAAGATCAGAAATAACCCTTTCTTAGCCATTTGTTTTGATGCTGAGTCAAATTTACCTTTCCTCAAGTCCATTACAGAAATAGGATGTCCTTTGCTGGTAACTGCTATGACCCCACTATTCACCGCCCACAGCCATCTCCCTCCTCTCTGTTGAGCTTGACAGTCATTTTGGCAGCCTTGATTTTTCTTCTCAGCCTTACTATTGGTGCCTCTGTCTAAATTGAGGAAGGACTCAGAAATACCGCCAGGTCACGGTAGAGCAGGATAAGACCTAACTGCCAATCTCACATCCTGGTTTCATCAGAAAGTGGCTCATTAAGAGTTATGAAGTGCTCAGGACCCTAAAGTAAGCCATAGTAGAGCACTACAATTTAGTTCAGATGCAACTGGTGTGATCTTTTGGCTTTCTGTAAGGAAACGGGCATTTCTGACATGGAGGAAGCCTGTTTTCCTCTTGGTAGTGGATAATTTTGCTGTGTTCTTGCAATGTGAAATAAGAAGTACAGTGGGAGTGCTGAACATAACAAGGCAAGCAAAGTAACTCCTCTGTGCTTGAAGGTCTCAGCTGGAGTGCTGTGTCTGGGCTGGGGCACCACACTTCAAGAGGGACGTGGACCAACTGGAAACAGTCCAGGGAATGGTGATGAGAGAGCTCAGAAACATAACCTATGAGGGAAGGCTGAAAGAACTGAGGTTGTTTAGAATAAAGACATGACTGAGAGGAGATGCAATAACATAAATGCAGTTATGTAAGTGGTTGCTGCAGAGAGGAAGGAAATAAACTCTTCTTTATATTGACTGTGGACAGGACAAGAAAAATGGCCTTTAGTAGAGGACTGCAAATGGATGCAGCCTTGGCTTTTTGGTGGAGCGGTGGGCTGAATGTGCAGGAGACGTTCTGAACAGCGGGGAAAGGGGGAAATCCATGGCTCAGATTGTCCCTCACCAGTGCAGTGCACACCTGTAAAAGTAACGTGTTCAACCCAGAGCAGAGAAGGCGCCTGAGGCTGGAAGGAATGATGACAATCAGGCCAGCTGTGGGGAGAAACAAAATGTTTGTTTGGACAATTTGCATCTGTTGCTTTTCTTAACCGGATAAGAGAGTACACTATGTAATATACACACACCAGCCTCACTTACCGACAGAGACTTAAAATATTTATATCACGGACAAACAATGCCAAGGAACTCCCCTACAAATGCAGTGATTTAATAAACACAGTACTGCAATGTAGCATTTATCTTTATTATATATAATCAGCTGTTGCTTTTACTTGGGTAGAACTAATGTCAAGCTGAGCCAAGGTAAGAAGGGAAGGTTTGAAGGTTCCCATTTCCCCAGTCCCAGACATACACACCTTTTTGGCTTTTGCGAGTACATACAGGATTTAAGACTGTGTGAGGCACAGCTAAGAGCTTCCTGCTCCGGCCCCACAAAGGACTGTGCGTCTCACAGACCTAATGAGGTCTCCCCTAGCAGATAGCTCCTCTCCTTTCCCTCTAGCAATCAGTTGCTGGAATAAACATCTTCCGTAAGACCCTTGAATAAATATGTATGTAGGTATCTAGGCAAAAGATGCACATTGCTTCCCAAGCAAATGTCAGCAGGATATCTTGCTGAAAACACAGGTTACCTCTACATGAAGGTCTTTATTCTGGACAACAGGTACCAGGCCTCAGACAAACCCAACCCAGTGCTCACAATTCACTGTCACGCGCTATACAACATTTAAAAAAAAGTTAAGGTGTTACACTGTGACTTTAAAAACAGTTAGTTCTTAATTACATGCTAATATGAAATAAATTATTTAGGGAATGGTTGGCAAAATGAACTATCTATCTCAGATGCTTTTTCTGCCTGAGCAAAACGCTATTAGTACACATGTACACAAAAAAACCCCAAACATTTGAGAATTGAAGTGATGGGCATTTGTCAAAGGTATTCATATTATCTATAAAGGTAGGCATTTTTTCATACGCTTATGAATGTGATCCAGTCTGAAGCTTTATCTTTTTTCTGTAGCAATAGTTCTGTGGTCTTCTACTTTCATGTAAAATAGGGAATTGCCCCGAAGAGCATTTCATCAAGAAACCACAGTTTTTAAATGAAACTTTGCTTCTGAAGAATGAACTTCACAAATTGCTCCAAGATCAGAGTAGAAGTTGGCCCATTCTGTGCAGACTTGTGAAAACACGATGCCAGAAGGCTCTGAGAGTGGTACGAACAGTTTTTGTGCAGTCTGAAGATGCAAATGGATGTAAATACACAAACATTACACATAAGGAAAAATTACTCCCTGGGCAGCGTGATGCCAGAGCTGTGGTCTTTAGCAGATTTTGTTCCACGTGACTTTATCCCAGCTCACAGTAACCCCAGTGGCCTCTCTCCACCAGGTCCCTGTCACCTCCATGCCCACCCCAGCTGAGCCCCGTATTGATATTCTCAAATTACACTGGCCTGCATGCTCCTTAGTGCTTTTCAAGACAGGATTGTTTTTTTTCTTTTCCTTCTGATTGAATATTCACTGAGAAAGCAACCTGAATCATGTCCTAAATGGACATCACCAGCAAAGACATCTGCTAAATAATGCTGAATGCTTCACAAGTATAGGCGCCAGTGTAATCTCATCACAAATTAACTTAATTGAAAGCAGAATAGCCTCCTCCTGAAGAGTCATTTACTTGCTCTTACCTGATCTGTTGGGAAAGTACCTGGCTGTGGTGTCTCCCGGTGCTGGGACAATGAAACCTCTGGGGTGAAGGAAGGAATATTTTGAACAGTACATGGATTACCTGAAGTTAAAAAACACTCAGGAATAGGTGAGCTTCCTGAGGAGACCACTAACAAGTGCTGTCATGGGTTACCAGACAAAGGTCGTAAGTGGTCTTTCCACCAGCCTCTGGTGATTTTCCATAATAGTGCCTATATGTCACCTGGGTCTGGAAGTCATATGACCATGTGGTATGAAATATGCCCTAAGTAACACCTTTGGACACATGTCAGGTTGGCTTATCCAGGCTGTGCTGACAGCATGGGGCTAATGTGCTTTTTGGAGCACAGCACAGGGGTGGTCCCTCAGTCGTCAGGCAGGATGGAGCGTATACCTGGGTTTCCTTCCAGAGTAGATGAGGACGTGCAGGGGCAAGGATCAGCGAGTGCTGCTTGTGGCACCCTGGGGGGGACTGCAAAGCAACCTGCACCACTCTGCAGACACGAGTCTTCTGTGGTTCAGGATGTATTTGCAATGCTCCTCAGTGAGGCTGCTTGCAGCAATGTGAAAGTGTTATCAGGAAGATTGAGGAAAATAATCAGCAATGCGTCAAAGCTACAGCTTCGAGCCTTCTACAAAGCCCAGGTGCTGTTCAGCAATGGAAGAGGTACAGGCTGGCCTCTTTAAGGATTTCTGCTTCTTCCCTAACATCCTGGATACCTGCAAAATCCCTCCTGACTCCTGGCTCATGCTCAGAGGGGCCTTTGGACATCCCATGTGGCAACAGGGCAGAGAACAAGGGGTCCCTTTCTCTACAGGGTTTAAGACCAGAGCTGGACACCTTACCCAAGGCAAAGCAAGGGCTGCTGAATCAGAGGATACTCATCCTGGCTCACCAGAGGGATGGCTGAGGAACACCTCCATAACCATCGTCCTCTGTCGCAGGCAGAACAGAGGGAGTTGGTAGGGCAGCCCTGGGGCACGTCCTAGCTGAAACAGGGCCTTTAACCCCCACTGGCAACCATCAGTAAATACCCGGTTCCTCAGCTGCCCTAGCAGGTGGGCATAATTGCCTGACAGGCACTGCGGTACTCATGCCATGGGGACGAATGTGCGGTGAGAAGAGGCATGGCCAGTGATTAATGGAGCAGTGACTCCATAGAAGGGATGACTTTGAGGCCAGGACACTGTGCAGGTGCTCCAGGGTGCTGGGTAATTCCTGAAGACTAATGAATAAGTAATCTCCTCTTCTGCTTTGTGCCTACAGGCATTAAAGTGACGGTGCTGCAGTGGAGCTGTAGCTCCTTAAACCCATGTTTTGATCATAGATGTCAAAGACACCTGGACTAACATGGAGAAGGGAGCGCTGTCAAGGAACTGCAGGATGGAGGAAAAGGACATGGGGGCAACTGGGGTGCAGCACGAGCAGAGACAGCTGGTCAAAAGCTTGGTGCCCCCAAAGGACATTCACACAGCAGTGGAGCACAGGCTGGCAATTACCCCCTGAAAACCCTTCATCTGCTGCTTGGTGTTTTTACTAGAAGTCCATTGTCATGTCTCAGCAAAAGGTGGGCTATGCCTCATCAAGGCAGAAACGTGTTTCTTCCTCCTTTCTTATTTTTATGTATTTCACTTCCATATAATCTCCAGAGGGATCATTTAGCCTGTTCAAATGCCTTATTGAGGAAGGACCGCATTGTTCTTCCAGCCTTCGTGCTGCATCGGAATGTGCCTCTTCCTGAGCGCCCCTGCGCATGGTCAGCCCATGATAAAGCAGAGGCGTCTTTTATTGTTTCGCCTTGCCTTTGCCTTTCTCTTCCCAGCTTCATTTGTCCGAATACTAATTTGTGTTTATAACAAGAAGTGGTTCCCGCACCTCCCTTTTGTCGCTTAATTGAAGGGAAACTGAGCAACAGGTGGATCTCAGGAAATATCATTAGTCTCTTTCGATTGTTTTTGGCACTTCTTTGAAAGAAAAGTTCAGCTTAATGCAACTGGCTATTCGCTGTCTCCAGGCTAATTACTGCAGGACCCAAATGAGGAGCATATTCAAACACATCTAATTTCAAGACAGTGAGCTGTTCACCCAATTTGGGATTATTTACAGGCTTAAAGTTACACAAGTAGTTAGGGACTTTGATGAAGCTGAGCCATATAGCCAAACCCATAAAGGAAAATTAATCCCTTGAGTATTGCATAGTACAGAAATACCGTTCATGCACAGAAACACAGCCAGCCACGAAACAGCATGTTCATGTTTATGTAAGGGCTTCCTTTTAACCTATTCTTTTGTTCATAGAGAATAGAAACAGTGTATAAGGACAAAAGTATTGTCGTATGTTTGATTTTGAGAGGTGCTTGTTAATGGAGCCTGCAAGTGGAAAAGAAAAGCTAACCAGAGAGACTTCTACCTCAGCTCCTAGGCTCGCGAATCTGAAAAGTCATAGGAAAAGGGGAAGGATGCTAAAGAAAAAAAGCAGCATGATCCTTCACAATGTGGTTTTTTATCCCAGTAATTCCCAATAGGACAAAAGAGCCAAAAGCTCACAGTGTGCTCCTTCTATCTCTTTGTAGACAAAGCTCCGATTTCTGCTATTTTTAAAACTAGAAACCCAGGGGAATATTTCACCACTGAAAATCATCCAAATGCATTAACGAAGGGCTCCACCTGTTACAAGAATGCAGGCAAAGGGCTGGATGATGGCAGCTCCCGGTTGATGGCCAGCAATCAGGATATTCCTTACACGTGATATACAGTGATTACTGACCAGCTGAAAATCTGATCTTGCCATGTGCTTTGTAGTTTGAGGCTTGAACAACTAGGAAAGTCAGAGGAAAAGAAGAGACGTGATAGCATCTTCTTTAATTTCAAGGGTAGGATGGTAGGTACACAAAACCTAGGAATGCAGAAAGTCCTTTCAATTTTACTGGCTTAGTGACACTGAGCTCTCATCTTTGTCATCCGAAATGTATCTGCTTCTTGTTCCTCTCTGCTGAGAAACTGGGAAGCTCAGCATAGAAATCTTCCGACATGGAATGTGTCATGGGCTGTTTGGAGTAGGAGTAATCAGAGGGTGTTGACAACAGCAAGGCAAGAGGTGGTACAGCGAAAACACACACACACTCAACTACAAAAGCTAGAAAGCCAAGGACAGTGAAATCATGATTAAACAAGCATTTCTTCCCTTGACATGGGAACAGGGATGCAAGTAGAAAAGCCCTGGCTTTTCAGAAATGCTTTATGGGTTTATAACTGTAAATACCCCCTTTTTTCAAGGATGTATTTAGGAAGCTAAACCATTCCCTTTTTGTGAATGATCTGTTTTGCAGGGCTTAAAAATATGTCAAGGTTTGCTGCAGTAAATCCTCCTCATGCTGTAACTGAGTAATGTAAGCAACTTGGGTTGCCGTTTAAACAATTCCCAGTGTGTGGCATGGCCAGTGCAGTTTGAAATGCCTCTGTCTATCTAAACAGAAACAGATGTTTGAACAGCAGAGCTGTGCAGAAGTCATTCTTCAAACAGTAGATTAAAACATCTGTCAGGACCATTGGATGGGACCAGACAAGCAGCAGCAGTATCAGCTGGGCCTGCCAGTCACGTCTACCTCACCCTGGAGGTGGAAGGGAAAGGATGGGGGGATTTCCTCTGGTCTTTGCATGTGACATCCTCTTATTTTGCCATGTTTCTCCAGCCATTTGAAAGATTTCAGACCCGGCTGTGCAGAGCAACTCACAACCTCTCTCAGCATTGCCTCCTATAACTGAAGTCTTCTCCTAGGTTTTCACTTTTCCTGTTAATGCCTTTTTCTGCTACTGCTGGCAGTTGGTACGAAAGCTGTGAAGTTCTGGTGACGTGCCAGGTTACAGAATTTTACAGTTGTTTCCATCTGTCCTTCATGTTTCAGCATTTGACCAGTTTAGCAGCATTGCAAGCAAATCCTTCAGGCCTCATTGGGTCAAATACATGACAGCCAACTAATCTCCTGCAACTTGCCCGCAGGAGCTGTGCCACAGGCAGGGTATTCATTTCCAGCTGAGCAAGAGTCCAAACCAAACCCTTGGATTAACACCTCTTTTGCACTCACCCCCACCCCAAAATCAGAGCCAAGAAACTGATAGAATCAAGAAATGGTTCCAACTTTTTTGGTGAATCAAGTCAAAGCTCTGGATCCAAACAGCCCCTGAAGGATACCATTTTTACAGTCTGGATCTGAAATCTGAGTCTTGAATCCACCCTCTGTTTCCAGCCCAGATTTATTCTTACTTCTTGTTTTAGCATCCAGCAGAATAAGCAGGGACAGCCCTACCCTCCAGTCTGCTTATTTTGGGGTGGAGCTGCTAGGGCTGCATTCCCAGCCCCTTCCTCACCGAGCAAGCTCTTGCCCTGCACGCTGAATTAAGGTTGGGGCCCGGTCTGCTGCTCTGGCTCCTCGGGCGGTCCTTGGGGACACCCTTGCCACCATGGGGGGACCGGTACTGGGACAGGCGGCACAGGGTCCCCTGCGAAACGAGTGGAACTCTCCCTTCTCCACAGGCGAGTCACTCTCTTGTCTCATTTGTCCCCCAGCAGCCATTAATTGTGGGCTGTAGCGGCAGCAGATTACCTCACGACAGCCTGGCAGATGTGCTCTCGCTGAATAAATAAACTCATTTATACGGCTGTAATGACTGTTGCTTCTGTGCTCTCATCATGAAAACTCCAGCCTATCTACAGCAGTTTATAAACAAAGCTGCTTTGCCTTTATGGAAAAGCAATTTGTGGCTGTGGAGCCTCGGCAGCGACTCGTGCCAAATAGAGCTGAGGCCATTTCTCGGGGAACAGGTGTCTGCATCATTAAACCTACCACCCCCCTTGGCATTAATTGCCATCCCTGTTGGCACACTGAGAAACGAGACTGGGGTTTGCCTGGGCCACGGAGACCGGCTTCCCTGCTCCCTGCTCAAGGTGGCCCCTCTGCCTCCGGCATTGCTGAGGCAGGGAGAAAGCCTTGACCCCATCGCTCGAGTGGTACGTGGTGGATGGACCTCGCTCCCCGGTGGCGTGGGCAGGGAGCACTGGGAAAATGTCACCGGTGTGGGCTGGTGAAACAACAGCGTTCACAGGGGGGAGAGAAGGAAACTGTTTATTAGACGGAGCAAGTTCATTAACTTCCCCCTTCCCCTCTGTATTTATTTTAACTGTCCCCTTACTTCCCTCTCTTCTCCTTTGTTTCTTCCCTTGCTTCCTTCCATGTTACATTATTATTGCAAAAAGGAAAAAAAGGTTCACCCTGTATTTTCTTAGCCTACTTGCAGCTTTAGAGCAATAAACTGCAACTGAAAAACACATCGTGCCCTAAAAGCCAGCAAAGCACAGGCATGCAACCTGCAGAAATAGAGGGCTGTGGGCACAACTCTCAGTTAGGCGGGTTTCTCTCCCATCCGTCTGAACCGCTGGAGGTGAGACTGTCTCTCCCTCCTGTCCCCCCGCCTGGGGACTTTCCCCCACCTCTGAGGCCCAAGTAGCCATGTGAGCCAGCTGCACATCACCGCGAGCACAGAGATAAGTGAGAAGCTTGAAACTAATGGCACATCTTCCCCACAGACGGTCGGTCGTGGTGGTTAGCACCACACACGTGGTGCGTGCCCCGGGGAGAAGAGTCACGCCGCAGAGCCGCTGTGTGGTTGCAGTGACTTCACCCAGCTAATTATGGCAAGGCAGGAACACACTGGTAGCATTTAGGGGGTTTAGGTTATATCCACACTACAAAGTAAACAGGCTGCAAGTGATGTTTTAGTTTATAACCAAAGACAGGGTGACTGGCTTCATTAGATACACTGGCAGACTTGAGTGAGGGGATTTTCGGTGCGGATGGGAGATGAGTTAAAGTAAGCCAGGGTTTGACCTGAACCACAGATCTCCTGCAAGAGAAGGCGTTGCTCTCTGACTGGGGTTATTCTCACATCTACATTAAGCCGGAGAAATGAATGTTTTCACAAGCAAGCAGGCCGTTGCTGCTCCGACAAACTCAGCCACAAGCATGAGGCCTGGGGAACGCGACCATGAAGACACGGGAGCAGCAAGGAGCCTTTCCAGGGCCGGAGCAGGGACAGCCATCCTCGTCAGCTGCCGGCCACGCATCCACGTTACACTACCCATGTCCACACAGCCCCTGCCGGGTCATTAACAGGGCTTTGCCGTTTATCAGCCCACCTCTGCACGGCGGCTGCTCAGAGCAAGGATGCCCGGGCCCGCTCTGACCCACACACCGGTGTGGGGCAGGGGCTCGCCACCTCCTCCCTGCCCTCGTCCGCAGGCCATGGCTGCGCGCCTGCCAGGCCCATGGTGAGTATTTGTGCAGCTGCCTAAACCGTCAGGGATAATTGCCTCCCTTTCCCGCGGTTCCTCTTCAGCGCCGGGCAGAGGCTGGGGGGTGAGGGCTGCCCTGGGCTTGCAGCAAGCCCAGCAGCACGAGCGCCCGCCCGCGCGGGGCGAGCTCCCCCCAGACCCCCTTGCCAGCTCTTCGGGATTGCTAAGGGGCACAGAGCAAAAGAGTTGGGGACCGGAACAGTTTTTAGGGACAAACCCAGCAAGCGGCATTTTGCCTTCCATTAACTTTGCCGGTTTTACTCTCTGCAGAGTTAATTACAAATCAGTTTAACTGTTCTCTCGCTTGATAACTTTCTAGTCTCTCAGATACTTGCTGCACAGCAGGCTGTAAGGTTATATTTTATCACTTCTCTTTCCATTAACCCCACCGTGTTAGTCTGTGGTCTGCTTCCTCCCTCTCTCCCCTGAATGTTAACAATTAAATTGATTAAAACTGACTTCAGCAATGGCTCCGTTGAGAACCTTCCCTCTGCTCCCTGCTAGCTGCAATGGCTGCCACACTGTCAGGTCATGAGCAGCAACTCATCTGCCCCCCACACCTCCCTCCCCATCACACCACCAAGCAAGGCAGAAAAATTGGGCAGCGACACATGAGTGTGCAGGGAAATGAGGGAGAGGAACAAAAAATCACTCCGAGGAACATGCGTGCTGCCTAAAAAAAACCAAAACACTTGCAGGATATAGAGGACCTGGGAGTCCTGCAAACACTCCCAGGTAGAGTTCATTCTACTTCCAACAACAAATGCTATTGGCTGGATGTAAGAAAGACTAATGTTCTTTACAAAAAACAAATAATGCAGAGTCCTCCCACAGTGTCCTCAAATGCCACGCTGAATCGCTGCTTGTTGTTCTGGACCATCCCGGTAGCTCACTGACTGTGCTCCATGCTTATATTTGAATGTAGTTGCATACTCTGAACTGAATTTTCAACTCTGCCAAAAATCCTTCCCTCAAAACTTAATCCACGACAACTTTTCTTCCTTGGAAGATCTGGTTGTTTCATTGGTTCATTGGTCTGTTTCATGGGGAGGGAGAGATCAGGTACACTAAAAGTATGATGTTTCTGAAATTTTTTGGTTCAGCTTTTTGAGCAGAGTAATTTTCTGGCTTATGCTTTTGTCTCTGATATAATGTGTCCTATGTTCACTAGATCTGTTTTGTTTTCTTTGTCTTACTCAGCATATCAATCTCTTATTGAGGCCGGTTTTGTTTCTGCAGGCAGGGACATCCCAGAGTTAGCACACTATCACAAAAAGACTCCAAACAGCTTGTGGTTTATATATGTAGTTTAACCCTTGACTGATTTAAAGCTCAGAAGAAACCTTGCCACTGCACTGAGCTTTGGATTATGCCATGAAGAGAGGACAAGGAGAGTTTGTTTCATCCCCATCAAGGTATTTCCAGGCAAGAGTAACGTCCAGAAACTCCCAGACTCAGTCACAGGGAGGAATTGGAGGGATGACCACCTGGCCTTGCTATGTGCAGGAGACCCAACCACCACCAACCTTCCTGTGACCCACCAGCCTTAACCAGGTTAGCCGAATGCTTACAAAATGGGGGAATGCTGTATGTGACCTGACTCAAGCTGTTCTATTGGATGAGATCAACGGCATGATCCATTAGCATCTGATAACGTAAGTTAATACCAGGCTTGCATTTGTTTGTCTTTCACCCTAATAAGTGTAGGATCACAGAATGAGACTGCCATGTGCTGCAGACACAGGACGGGAAGGCACACCCTGCTATATGGCACGTAAAAGGTAAGTGTAGGCAGAGCACAACAAAGAGCCATAAAACTCTTGTCCACAGGGTCCCCATTCTGGCCCCAAATCACCTGATGACACGTTGCCATCAGAAAACATTTGTGCAACAGAAGCTATGGTCCGATGCAGAAATTAATGTGAAAACTTTTCGCTCTGGAGAGCTCTGTAAAATTTCTCACTAAATGATCATAACGAACCCTTCAGATTGCCTCATCTGTGAGTTTGAAAACATTTTGCTGGTTGGCAATTATATATGTACGTAAGCTGCAGTAGCTTGCCGATGCCTTTTTCTTTAAAAGCTGGTATGTTATTTTAATCCACGCTTTTCAGTCAAGTAAGTAATTTAAATGGGCACATGGCCTTAGGACATGCCAGATCAAAACTGTCACACACTTTTGGGAAATCTGGAACCAGATCCCAACCTCATAAGTCATCATGTTAATTGTAAAGGATAAAAAACAGACCACTGCTTTAATCACTCCTGAAATCTGTAACTATGTTTGGATCTGAACTCTGACTGAGATTTTCAACAGCATTAGGTGGCTTGTTTTTCAGAGAGGCGTTTCTCAGCATTTCTGAAAATTAGGCATGAAATCAGACACCGATTTGACACACAAACACAACTCACCCCCAACCACCCATACTTTCTGAAAAATCTCAATTTCTACTTCATTATCAAAGCATCAGGGAAGAACCATTTGCCAACCTCCTTAGAAACAGAACACTTTACAATAGCAACAATAATTTTCTTTATTGTCAGTTGTACTTTTTAGAGTGATATTCTGCTTTTTCTATGACTTCAAGATTTTGGAGAAAATGCCTATGTGGTTAGTAAATCACAAGGGTCTTTAAAGTCTGTGGAAGACACTGAATGAATTTTAAAACATTTTCTTCCATCAGAAAACAATGCACTAGGATTGATTACCTATCAGCTTTTACCTAACTTTTTATCACATCAAGTAGATGTATCCATTATACCCCAGACCACATCTGTGTTTTCACACCTCAGAGACAGTCCCACAATATGGGTGCACCACCAAGCCCACCCAATGACTCTTTTTCTGGTTGAGATTTGGGCGCTAGCTGTCCTCCTCTGTCAGGTTTCTTTTGCCACCATGCCCCCTGCACAGCTGGAGGTGGCCAAGACACTAGGGCACATAGTGCTGCATGTTGAACAGTGGGTCTAAATGGGACAATACAGATTAATTCAACACTCATTGTAAAGTACTCATATGTCTAGCAAATCTGATGGAATTATATTTCATGGATTTGTTCAAAAAGTGTTTTGGGGGATTTTTTGACATATTGCATTTTTGGTTGGTCTCTGCTGACCAGTGACTATGAAAATGAAAACATCAATTTACAGTTCTTGTTACTGCAGGCTATGCTGTATACCAATATCAGCACAGTTACTGGAAGAGTTACTCCTGGGAGCAGTGTGAACCATTTTCTCCTTCACTGAACTCAGCATCACTTCACCACGTAAACCAGAACCCCTTAGAAAAAATCAACCATGAAATGTCTGAAGGGGCCTTTAGCTTACCAGTTACCATTCATACAAGATGAAAATGTAGTAACACATTCACCTGCTAAAAGCTGGATCTCTTTCTTTCATATTTAAAACTGTACTTTCCACCCTAGCTGAGGGCCCAGTTTTTCATGTCTCTGCTCTGACTGCAGAGGATTGCATTATTATTTAGAATAATCTTGCTGCTATTAAAAGAATGGCAGTGGGTGAAAAATCAAAACCCAGGGGAACTTCTGGGATTAAGGACATAGACCTGAGGTGAAGAATGCTTGGAGAGGGGAAGTGAGGAAGCAGTTGCAGGTACCTGGGAAGCTGACCATCAGCCATGCTTTTCTTACTCAGTTTGGACTAAGTTATAATTACAGTTGTTCTGCGTTCCAGAGGAATATATTAATCTGCTGCATGCAGCAGCACACAGCTGAAACTACTGTCTGACATCCTGAACTTCCAGCTGTTAGAATGTTCTGCACAGCCTTTATGCCAGCCTGTGATTAAACGACAGAGATTTCAGCACGGCTTTAGCAGCCGTGGCAGCCACCTTGAGTTCTGGCAGGAATACTTAAGGGAAAGCATCTGAAAAAAATGTCTCTGAAAATGTACCTTCATGGAATTGTTTTCTGGGAAAACAGTCTATTTTGGGCTGACTGGCCAATGTAAATGTCAAGGAGTAAATATTCCTCATGGTGAATATCTAGCCAAGAGTATTTTTGTACTTTCAATTTTTTTCATGGATTGCATTTATTTTTTCTGGCCACCTCTATTAAAAAATAATGGTATAAGTCCAAAATAACTCCACGAGTGTCTACTGAGCTACACAGATTTAAAACTTATGTAGCAAAATTGGCATGGTGCTGAGAGAGCTGAACAGCTAACACCCTAACACCGTGAGATTGCATGGGCCCCTTCAGCCTCCAGAAACAAAAACCTCATTTACACCAACAGTTACTTTTCATTTCCAGTCTACAGGGTGCAAAGTCAGTCCTGGCTCCTGACTTCATGACCTGTCTCATACCAAGGCCTGCAAAAAACAGTTGTGTTAACGTAAAGCCGTTCTTCACATCCCTGCTTGGCTGGTTGCAGGGTGTTTACCTCCGCTCCCACCAGCCTTCAGGGGCTCCCACCTGGAGCTTTGCTGTGCCATGTCGTGGTGTGTCCCTCCAGAGGCATCTCTAATTTAATGGCTGCTGAAATGATCCCAGTCTACTTTTTTCTAGCCTATAGACAATATTGAGGATGTCAGATTTACATTAGCAAGGGAGGAGGACAAGCCTGTTTGGTACCTATTTGTTTTCCTCGGTTGTGACTGTGGAGGGAGAGGAGGAAGAAGAAAAGGGTTGCCTTCCCTTTTCATTTGCCATATTAAGTTTTACTTGTCTTCGAGGATTATGAACTGAGGGTTGCCTCCTCTCTTTGTGTTTCACATGTGGCTGCTTTTACACGGGTCCGGTTGTGCATCGATTCCTTTGTAAGTACTCTGTGACGCACAAAAGCCAAAAGGGGAAAGAAAAAATCCCCACCCACTCTGAGACAGTCTATTGAACTTTGTTTTCCAATTACCTAACAAATTGCTGACTAAGGACAGGATAGGGCGGTGGAAATATAAGACCTAAAGGCACTGTACATTCCTCATCTGTAATGACCAGAAAAAGTGGGTGTTTGTTGGTGGTTTTAGCCAATTTGCAATTTATCTTGGTTTTAGCCCAAGCAGGCTTGAAACCAAGACAAACATTCTTTGATGTAATCTAATTGTGACTAAGACCGTTTGCATAAAGGTTTTGCAGCTAGGATAGGAAGAGGAAAAAGACCTTGAAAGCATTCCAGTGGAAAAGTCATGTGCACCAGGCTTTCGCTGAACCAATGGCGCCCAACAGCCCATTGTTTTAGTTGCGGCTTAAATTAATACCTGACAGCAAAGGAATTAAAGCCCTGCAGAAGTCATATTCACTTATTCTTGTTTTTTTTCCAATCATGTTTGTACAATGATAGCCGCAGGTGAAGAACTAATAGGAAAAATGCCCTTCCCCTGTTTCTATTCCCACTCCCTTCCAAAAATATGTTTAATAATCTAACTTGAAAACTGTTCTGAAATACATTATCCAGACGAGGCTAGTCTCAAAAATTAATGAAACTTCACATTGTTGGTGAGGCTGGAGAGAGAGTCTAGAGAGGACTGCAAGAGGTCCTGAAGTTGCACAATGCAGGTAGGTACAAGCGGTGCCTAGTTTTTCTCGTTACACAGAGCTGTGGATCTCACTCTTCTGAGGCTATCCCAAAAGCAAAATCAATGACCCCGACTGGACTCAGCAGCGAGATGTGCATTTTAAGGATACTGAAGGTTCCTCTTCACCAGCTGCCCTTGGCCCAGTGTGTGGAGAGACCAGGCTCTAAGGTCACTGAGGAAAAGCAAACCTAAGAGACATTCTAGTCTGGGCAACACTGAAGATACAGCAAAGGCGTACATGCATCGATGTGATTCATAACCTACTTCTATAGGTGTCCATGTGTGCGGCAGGCATGTCAGGTTTGGGTTCTGATTCTTCTTTCCCATCCAACCCACCATCTCTAAATTACACCAGCATAACTCCAATAAAAGTCAGACCAAAGGATTTTTTTTTTGTGTCGCAGGATCGAGGACATGGTAGCAGATCGCCATTCTGCTTGTCACTGTAACATATTTGCTGCTAGTAATCTGTTATGGTTTATTGCCCAGTCTTTCAAACACAGACTTCTCCAAATTCCCACTAGGGACTGTGGCTAGTATGGTACAATAAGCAATTTCTGTACTAGGTACTGTAATTTAGCTTTCAAATTGGCCTGAAAATTTACCAGCCCAGGCATAAAATCTGCTCATTTGACCTTTCTACTTAACGATAATGAAAACATCCAGTGATATTTTACCCCCTTGCCAAAATACCCTCTCCTCCAGGCCTGTGTTTGAGTCATAATTTGCAAGACAGCAACTGTAATCTCCCTAGGAAAGCCTCCATATGTACCTATTACTGCATTATGCTTGCAAAATTAAATTAAAGACTTGAAAAATCAAAATATTAACAGTTTAAAACACATTCACTTTATTTAGAGGTGGGCCACTCTGTAATGAACAGGTCGTACTCTGTCTGCAGGACAGAAATGTTTCTTAACTAGGCTGCTAAATTTTATATTTCCATCTACAGCAAGAGATTTGAGTCTTGGATGGTGCCTTCTCTTTTCTGATTTCTTCCATATCCTAAGTAATGATCTGATTTTGAATGTCATTCAGAAATTCGTTCTCTTTGCCTTTTTCATGGAGACTTACAGATAGACAAATTAGTTTCCCGGATAGTGGTTTGTTAACCAGATGGCAGTGCGAGGAGAGTGTGTAACAGGATATCGAGATGTCCACATTCTCAGTTCTTAGGTCTTTGTGAAACGAACCCATAATGGGCTCAGTGATTAGTTCAGGAGAATTTCTCTGGAGATCAGTAGATGGCTAATACACGCACTGTGTCCTCTAGGTCAACCAAAGTGACGACTGGAAGAGAGTATCTTAACAACACTGAACATTACAACCCAAAAGAAATGCAACACTAATTAAATCCAAGGGATTTTCTAGGTGTTACTGTTCTTGTAACTTTCTCAGCCAATTCTGAAAAGCTGCTAGTTTTCGGAATAATGCCTTTATAGATTAATGTTGCTGATTAATAAGAGCTGTTATTGATGGCGAAAATCACACAACTGCTGGGTCTAAAGGCTTCTTTGGGGCTGAAAGCTTTCTGTACAGAAAGTTGTTGTTGGGAAACAAGGGACTGGTGTGTTACTGTAAAGGATAGGTTGTAAAAGGGATGCTTAAAAGGGGCCCAATATGGTTTGGCTTGCAGCCAAGGTCTTGCATAACAGGATGCCTCATAAAAGAAAGGCTTAGAGGGATATGGTTAAAAGACAGACGTTTCTTTTGAGCAGAGATGTGCCAACGGGAGGATCACTGACTAATCTTTGTTCACTATTATATGTGCATATAATTAAAAAATGTTGGTGTTTGCAGCCGTTCCCAGATGATGTTGACTGGTTTAGAGAATCATAGTTTAAAAAAAAAAATAGAATAAGACACACCAAATGCAGTTCAGCCAGGGATATTTTTCTGTGGGTAAACTGGTCAGATTTTAATGTTCTTCAAGGAGCAGAAGTATGAATGCCCCCCGAATCTTGTGATCAGGAGCACAGCATTCAAACCTAGACATGATTGCTAATCTGGGCAACTGTTTCGCAAAGGCACATGGCAGCATGGTATCCAGCCCTGCGTAGTTAGACAGGGGTTCAAAGGCAACCATTTGCATCTAACAGGCAAGCCAGGGAACTGCTAGATTAGTAGCAGAGACTTCAGTGAAAAGTAAAGAAAATTATCTTTGTAACAACAGCAGAGGGGAACTTCTAACTCCAGCCTAATTGCCTGGCAAGTATTTGCATTTTCTTACTTTATGTTTAGAATCCACTGACAGTATTTTAGAGTAAGGTGTGTAAAAACACCGTTTCTGGCTCCTTTCCATTTCTAGAGGCAATATTTGGTGTCGGTCTCCAGAAACCACCCAACACAGGCTGACTGTGTTGACGTGGCTGACTACTAGCCCTAGCGTCAGGGCTCAGGAAATGCAGGGAGACTGCCTCAATGGAAATGTTAACACAATCTCTTTATGATTCCTTCTCACCACCATTATAATACTTTGACTTGAATCTACTGCTGGTTTTAGCGCAATATATTCAGGCTTCCCCAACTACCTTAGGGAAAAGGTCCTCTGCCAAAGCCCTGCCCAGCTCCTTTCAGTAGCACCATAACCAGGATCAAACCATTAGTCCTATACAAGAGCCACAACGCAGGGCTGTTGTTCCTCAGCAACTACAGTACAAGCTGCTTCTCAGGCACCCCAAACCTTTTAGTCAATAATGCCTTGCTACGTCTAGTTGGAAAACACCTATACCTGGCAAAGCTGGTTCTCAAGGACAGGTTTGGTCACCAGCCTTTCCTCTGGTCTCTATTGCTGGAGGACAGCAGCTACAGCTCATCACAACAGTTCATATGCACAGGAGGGGTAGCCTTGTTGCTAGTTTTCACTAATAGTAAAATGCTGAGTACAAAAATGCTATTGGCCACTGCCCTTTGTAAAGATTCCTGTTCCCTGAGTTTTAGAAACAGACCAAAAGGGTGAGGCTACTGGGATTTCACTCAGATCACAAATAAAACCTCTGCAGTTGCTGCTATTGAAAAGATGACAGTTTAAAAGAAGTAAAATATGCTGGTAAGTACACTTTTACCAAAAGAAAATGTAGGGGTTGCATAAAAAAGCCAGGAGAGGCTACAGTGTGTGCATGACACTGATCTCTTTCAGTACCTAGGACACTAGCCACAAGCTCTGCAGTTAAACTCTTCAGTGATCAGGAATAAATACAGCCGTGAGTATATATAGCCTAGACATGGCTTCTTCACTCTATCAAGAAACAATGGTTTTAACTTTGCCTCAGACAAAGTAGTTAAGGACATGTAAAGGTTTCACATCCTGCCTTCAGCCTCAGTCTAGGTCATCTAATGACTTGCATCTTCTAAGCCAGAGGAGCCTGGTGAACAAAATAGGCAATGGCATTGCCATTTTCCACCACATGTCTTGCTTAATACAGATGGTGGGACAATGACAGGGTAATGTGGCTTCAGGCTGCATCTTTCCTCATTCACTGGCCAGGCCAGAGCTCAGGAGAAACCCCACTGAAGGAGCTGGGGAAGGACAGATGTTCTTGAGAAGAGCTACACCAGCAACAGATGTACCTACAGTAGGCTCCTGGGCTATGCCTCCCACTGCTGTGGGAACTATCAACCCCCCTAACCCTCTGCTCCCTCCAAACTCATGAGCATGGTTTGATATCTCTCTTAGAGAAGCAAGTTAAAAACTTGTCAACATTGTGTTTACTTCAGCTCTCTGAGGAGAAATCAGCCGTGAGCCTAAGAAGAAGAAATCGTCATACACATTCAAGGTTCATAGTTGGCATGGCTCTTCTGCATGTGAGTGTAACACCAAGACAGCACAAGATCTTCTCAGGGACAATTCCTCTCTCAGTTGTAGTGTTGTAAATATAAACGCAAAGTAGATGTCCTTTCAGCATCCTGCTCCACATTTACACTGCCAAGAATGAGACAATTAGGTTGTCATGTCCAAAGATACTTCCTCAGTTCCCAGTGTGTTGTCATGAAATAAAAATATAATTGCCATTTGCAATAGCTCATTTTTTGCATATGTGTGCTACTGGAGTGCATCAAAAGTGATGAAAAAGTAGGGCCACAGCTTTAGACTGAGGAAAGAAGAAGTTTGCTGAGGTGTTGCAAAGAAGCAGGAAGAAATCAAGTGGGTTATTGCCCTCTGGTACCCATTTGATGCTCTGGTTCTGGTTCTGGAAGCAGAAAATGTTCCTCTGAGCTCCAGGAAGCAGTAGCAGTCCTTTGGTAGAGTAAATCAATACATAACAAGTAACAAAAAATCCTCTCCATATGCTGGGCATCCAAGAATAACATGAACCCAGTATTTTAAGTGGTCTCCTGTTTGATATCAGCTTTTTGTTTAACTGTGGAAATACTTACATCTAAGCAATTATACTACAGAACGCAAAACATACTTTCTCTACACAATGGTCTTCCAAAATGGTGTGCTCCCATGCTATAGCTTGTGGGGCGGGATTTTTTTACTGAACAGCAAACACTGTGATAAACTGCTTGATGAAATAACAACGTGTGATGGACAGAAAGGGTTTATTGGGCCATTGCAGTGGGAAGGAGAAAGCACGCTAGCTGAGTAGTCAGATCTGATAGAAAGACTGGGAGCCAGATAGCTTCCAATAAATATTCTCAGAACTAGCTATGAGTCCTCTTCAGTTAGGCATCTGAACACAGATCTAAACCAGGCCTGGATCCACACACTGTAATTACCCACCTTGTGTAAAGTAATTGCACACTGCAATTACCCTACCTTTAATATATTGGGACCTAAGCCAATCTTACTGATGCCTCATTCCATTGAAAGCAATAGGTTCAAATCCCCGATTAAAAAAATAACAACAACAAAACAAAAAGCAAAAGTGGAACTTGTAATGAGTAACAAGAGGAGCAGATCCACACTGGAGTTTATGTCAGTGGAATCAGAGATTAAAATGTTATCACTCAATATATCTGCCAATGTTTTGATGTAGGCATGTTATTGTATACCACTGGTTTCATTCCACCAGAGGCATTAGAAATAAAATAAAATCAAAACTTGCCACAACACAAAATGTAACTAAAATTCTGGCATCACCATATGCTTCTTTTTTGCTTTTTATGTATATATTTGTGTATAGTTTGGAAAGTAACCATAGCATATTCTAGCGGGAGTCAGACAGGTCAGTCTCTGTGAATTCAAGATAAAGCTGCATGCCTTGAAAAAAAAGCCAGGTCTGGAGACCAGGCATGAGATAAACAGCCATCTGAAAGATAATAGATTTGCCTGACATTGTTGTGTCCAGTAAATCATAACAAAACTTCAGAATACTGGAGAAAGGCCAGGAATTGGTGACTTACATATTGTTTTTGTATCACATTTTGGAAAGGTAAAACTAATAGCGCTGTTTACTTTAACTAATATTAACTAATTCTTAACTCATGGCTGCCCAAAATTATCCTGCTTCAGGCCACAACGTCCTCACTTTCCAGCTATGCTAAGAAAGCGGCCTGCCAGGTACGTCGCAGGAAAGGGAACTGGGGAAGAAGGGAAACGGCATTCGGGAGGGCAATGTGCACCTGCTCAGGCTGCATTGCAAGCTCACTCTTCTTTGTCCTTTTCCTGTAATGGAGTGATTCCTGTAGAAGCTTTTTGCTTTGTTAAAGATGAATATAAATAATGCTGCAAGGAAATCAAAAAAGGCAACTCTTTTCATAACTCTATTTATTTCATAACCTTTTCTATTCTAAAGCTGTGATTCCCAAAGGTTTTTTCCCAATGTGCACGTGGTGAACACATGCAAAATCTGCAGTGACAATGTGAAGTGGTGAGCGCATATGCAGGAGAGAAGTACCAGTTGTGATATACAGTACTGGTTTCTGCAAGAGAGGCAGAGAGAGCCTGCCTGTGGCTTCTGGTTTGCTTGCTTGGCTTCTTTGCGGATATTGAGCAGCCTGGAGAGTGGGCAGCTGCGAGCATTTGGTGCACGTGCAGATGACATGGAAAGCAGAGCTTTTGTCAGAGATGGTGTCCGTGTGGAAGGCCACTGACTGGTTTCTTCTGCTGTCAAACCACTCTCAGTTGAACCACCTTCAAGAAGTAATTCCATAAAAAGGGAACCAAGGCATCTTGTGGGGGGGTTGTGGATGTCCTGCCATAGCCAGTCACTTACTTGGAGGCTGTTCACCTAACACTGCCTAGGATGCCTGTGAGGTGGGACCTCCTTGCTGGGACCTCTGCATCTCTGACCAAGTTACTCTCCATGGTTAAATATACCTTCCCCACAGCAAACATCAGAGAAGAAAACTCTTCTCTTGAATCCATTGCATAATAGGAAAAGGAAGAGTGACTAATTCTCGAGTGCTGATATTAGTGTGTATCTAAATTCCTAACAAGCAGACAGTAAATAGATCTAGTAGGTTTGTATCTAAACTCCTAATGAGCAGACTGTAAATATTTGCTTAGAGTTTCTTGCTTTGCAGAGGTAGACAAAACTCTGAAAACCACTTAGTTTTTACCATACTTTTGTTCTGATATCTTGTTTTAAAACGTTTCCATTAAAGTGATACTAGAAGGGTTTGAAGGATGCTGCTGTCTTAGTTCACAGGGTCAAATTCGGAGGTGAGCTGTGAGTTAACTACAGGACCTCTGCAAACAGGCAAGACTGAACCCTATACACCATCCTTGCTGATGGGATATGGACCAGCATGGACACAGACCCTGCTAGGACAGGGTTCTGTGAAGAACAAGCTAGTTCTGCCCATTTCATCACCAAACCCATACCAAACTGAGCCTTTTAGAAAATTCCCATTTGACTCACATTTTGCTGGAATTCTCCCTCTCATTTTGTGCCCTCTGTGCTTCTGTTTTTGACTTGAAGAAAGAGCGCCAAAATGCCAGAAAAAAGTTTATTCTCACAAAATTTCAAATCTAAGAGCAATGTTTTAGAAATCTTAGTGGGAAACATTCTTGAGAGTTTCCTGGCTTGCACAATTAGAGATTATTGTGATTTATGCTAATTCAATGAAATAAATGTGTTTGTGTCAGCTTAATCCTTCAGAGGAAAAAAGAAGGTGGCATGTGTTGGACTCTATGATCTTAAGGGTCTTTTCCAACCTAAATGATTCTATGATTCTATGGTTCTGTGTTTCTCCTGATAAAACTTTGGAGTGATATTACCTGCCTTTGCAATGGGCAATGACTCTCTTCTCCATTTCTCACTTCTTTAGAAACCTGGCCCTTTTCGAGGCAATTCTGTTCCCTGGAGAACTTTGCTAAGTACTTTACCTCAGAAGAACAGCAGAAATCTCAGACCACAACTGTGGCAAACTTACTTGGCTATCTGCAACCTGTGTGACAGCCCCAGACTTCACACTAAAAGTACTTGCATTGCCCACAACAATTACATCAACCAAGTGTGGACATGAATGCTGTCTGACTTAGGGGCTCATAGGACCCAGAGCCTGAACACAGCACTTCGGAGTCACTTCTGTACTCCTGTTGAACATCCCACATGACATCCCCATTGTAACGTCATCATCCTATAGGGTCCCCAATGAGAATGGGAAATTACTATGAAATTTAATAAGGTGTATTGAAAAGGAGTAGATAATACAACTGGGTTTAAAGAGTATATCATAGCCTGAGTTGGAGAGGGGGTCACAGTTAGGTACAAGAACCAGAAAGTGGTATTCTCATAATCTCAACAAAGACAAAAGCAAACTCTCTGGTACTTCGGATCAGACTTCCCTTTGGAATTAATTGGTACGGCCAATGACTCAAAGGAGCTAAAGTGATTTACACAGCTGAGCAGTTGGCCCATTGTGCCAAATTAGCGTTATATTTTTGATGTAAGTGGGCAAAGGGACACGCCTGAGACAGGCAGTCTCCTCTGGACTGCCTCAGGCTGTGTAGGCTGAAATGCTCCGACCCAACAGCCTCCGGTGGGGCTGAATGTCCTGGGGAAACAGGGGTGTACACTAACATCACATGGAGTTAAGCACTGACGACAGGCTTAACTACATTTTCCTGAAACAGTGTTGGGTTAGTGGTAACTCAGCGACACACTGTTATTTGCATTGCTAATGGCAAACAAAACTGATGATTTAATCATCTGTCTGTGCAAAAATAAAGCCCTGTGTAAGCAGCAATGTTCCTTGAACAGGTTCTCATTGAAATTAACTATTTGCTGGCTCTTAAATGAGAAATCAAGCCCTTATCCAGGAGGATAAGGGGGTAGGTGGTCTATTGAAATCCTACTTTATGACTTTGGTTATAAAAATAAATAAGTAAGCTGGGCTACACAGCCCAACAAGTCCATCTTTCAGGGATTGCACTTGAAGTGAGTTGGCAGATTTTCACTCTTCACCCCAAAATGTTCCCCTTGTGCTTTTGTCAGGAGTCAAGGCTGCATCGCTCTTAAAAGACCCAGTCATTTCAGTTTCCAAATGAGGCGTTACTCATAATAGGTAGAGCAGTTATTTACAAGATGATTGCGTGTGCTCTCTGTGGCTCTGTTTCAATATTTCCATCTCACTGAGATCTCCTGTAGGCTTTCCTCCTTCCTTAACTTGGCAGTGAAGGGCAGAGGGCAAGTGGACCCCAGGACGGTGTTCCTCAGGTTGGTCCCATTCGTAGAGGTGTACTGGTGTCAGGGGTGGCCTGTAATGGGAGGTCAGACATTGTCTTGGTCATTCCTTTGCACCCCAAACTCCTTAGGCCTCTCTGGCCACCATCAGGACTGCATGCTGGGAAAAACAACATTGGGGTACACAGGATAAACCTTCTCTTGGGTATCCACGTTCAGGGATTTTTAAGGCAAAATGCAGAAGATTTTTTTTAAATTCCACAAGTATGCCCTGTTCCTGACAGTGTGTGTGCGCGTGTGCACACCTGTGCACTTGTGTGTGTATTCACCCACACAAATGCCCTGCTGCTTTATGGGCTATGATTGAAAATATTCACATGCTAAAACTATTGATATCGTCTGATCTCATGAGGCAACCTGGCCTTCTGCAGATTTCTGCACCAATACGAGTAAGAATGGCTATTTTTTTGACATGTCACTTCTAGATGAAAGTAAAACTAGGAAAAAAGGACTTTCCAAGCAAAGATTCGATGTTCGGCGTCCAGGCATTTCAGATGTAGTTTTATCGGTGGAGACTGAAATACGTAACCTGATGCAATTCAAAGTTTTAGTAATAAAACTTCCAGACCTATCGCATGGAGTCCTTCACAACACACTGACTAGGTATCAGTGTTTATTACACACCAAAAGGTTCATAACAGTAATGATATGGCAAAAGGAGATTACACTGGGAGGCAGTGACACAGCATTGGCCCAAAAGGATCTTCCAAACATTTCACTGAAAATTTAACAGTTCAGCAAACACCAAACACAAAAAATGGACACTACTGAGGCTACCTATAGTCATCTTCAGCTTTGAATTCTTTTCTGTGTGCTTGGCTGACCACCAGATAAACTCTTCCACCTTCATTCTCCAAATCTGTACTTCATGCAGATGATTTAAAATGAAAGTGTTCCTGGAAGTGCTGAGAGTGATTTGGACTAATCTCCTTTACTGTGTTGTAAAATTAGGAAATAAAGACAGACAGTTATTTCATTTAGAAAATCAGCTACTTTAATCTGCTGATGCGATATCTTTTTGTTGGCAAAAAATAGCAAGCACAGAGGTATAGTAAGGAGAGCAACTCTGTAGCTTCAGCTTTTCTGTGTCTGATATGCTTAGTGATGTGGGAGAAGTAGTTGGGATTTACAACATCAATGAGAGACAGGTTAAAGCATGGTTAGGTGGTCTCTGTCATGATCATTCAGGAATGAGACACGGGTATAGCCTAAAGTCTCCCGGAGGTCAAGCACTCCTCACTGGGACACATTTTGGATCACACCCTATGGCAAGATCTCTGATTGCCCCAGGAAAAGACCCATGCACGTTAGAAAAGCAGCACATCAGAGTCAAGACCTCCCTTGCAGAACTGGGAGGAGAGTTTTCATTCAAGGGGTTTGCCCTCAAACAAGGGACTTGCTGAAAGGAACAGATTAGTCTCTAGTGAGGTTAAAAGATGCACCTGCTTAACAACAGAGCAGAACTTGGCAACCTTAACCAAAAATGAAAAGGCAATAGAAGACAGTTTGACTACTTCCATGCAAACACTATCATTAAATGCACAAGAAGACAAACATAAAGTAACAGCAGGAGAGAAAATAGCCCTTTTCAGATAAAGCTTAGGAAAAGATGAGAAGTCAGCATGATCATGCAAAGGATACAAGGTATGCCCCAGCGCTAGGTTTCACTATCAGCTGGTTGGTTGTATGAAAAGACATGATGGGGCAGGCTGAGCAGGAAGGCAAGGATGTCTGTGCAGCCTCCAGTATCAGATCATAAGAATGACAATACCAGATAAGGCCAGAAGTCTACTTTCTCAGCCTCTACTAATCTACACCTTAGAGATTTCCAGATACAGAGCCACTCTATTTGTGTTCAAGCTCCCAGGTGTGAATATATATTCCTACAAGAGGAGGTCTTTCAAAAATGTCTGACAGAATTAGGAGGAATTTGGCCAGTCCTGTGCTCCTAAACTGACTGATCATGCTGAAACCCTAGCTGCCTCCTCAGCTCCAAATGGGAGCTAGAAGGTCTGCACCAATTCTGTACCTTTTCTTTTCCAGGGACTGTGAGGGTCCATTGAGTGGGGTAAGTCAACAATTGACTCAGCTGCAAACACACTGGTTGTTTTTGTTGATAAAAGTCATTGTGACACAGTTTTTGGTGTGAAAGTGATTACTGGAGGCAGAGCGCTTCCATGCCCGCAGCTCCTATTGGTGCCTGAGCAAGGCTGGACTTGAGAATCAATTAGTCACTGAATCTATCCTGAATCACAATTATATTCAGTGACTAATGGTGTGTGCTTTGGTCATCCTTCCTCTCCATTAATGTGTCCCTGTTAATTAAGGACCCTGAGAAGATATCTTTCAGCCTATTATACGGATGCAGGTAAGAAGGAAGACGCTTGTGCAGAAGCGAAGGGAGAGGGAGTTAAGGGAGTTTGTAGCACAGCTAATTTTTACCATTCATTTAATCTGTTACTAAGGGTCATTTGTCAAACTGTGGCCACTGTTCCTGCCCCTCCTCCTCTTGTTCACAGTAATGAACAGCCTGGGAAAAAATTATCCCCTTTCCAAAGGATCAGCAAAGAGGAAGAGTTGATGGTAATGGTCCTGAGAAGTGAGGGAGTTGTGCATGGATCACTTCCCAGGATACAAAGGCTGTCTGCACACTCTGCACCTAGGAAATGAGGTTAATCAACACCTGCTCACAAGGACAGTGAAAAGATCCTCCTCATGATGATGGTGAGACTAGGGTCTTTGCTGCTTGTTTCCTGAGGCAAGTGACTAGGCATCAATATCCAAGCAATGTGGTGGGTGACTGTCTCCGCAAGGTGACTGTTGTTCCTCCAAGGAATGTGGACTTGGGCCTTGTATTGTTCAATACAAAACTGGCTTGTCAGTCATCCAAGGGACAGAAACAAGGCAAATAAAGTTACAACATCACATAAAAGTTACAGAGAACATTTTCATGGTAGAAACTTCAAGGGGTGGGGAATGTGGTTTGTGGGACCTTTTGGTGAGAAAATGAATGAACTTTTCTAGCTAGAAGTTTGATGGTAAAGGAAACGATGGTGTATGAGATATTTGAGGCTTAGTAGTCTGTCTGGCAATTTTGGAAAAAGGTAGAAAATAGCTTTGTAAATTCAGTTTGATCATCACACTTTAGATCTAATTATTTTATCAGTACAAACAGGCAGGTCCATCATTTTGGAAAGAATGGAGTGACATTGCCTGCAGCTGAATAAGGGATACATCACATTAAATACCAATAGTCAAACTCTACTTTTTATATCTTTCATTTTTACCTGGTGTGATTTCACTTGACACAGTAGAAGTTGTCGCTGTGTTCTTTATATATAATGAACCAGTATATGTGATTAAGAAGCTTTTACAGTGACAGGGTAAAAATCAAATCGGGAAATAGAACAAACACTTTAGCAATGATGCGGCATCTGTAAAAGGAAGTACTCTTCAAAGAGGAAAAGTCATATCAGTGTGCCAGTCAAAGGATCAGAGCTCTCCTGTGGTCCCACAGAACCTTGTAAGGATTGCAGTCAGGTGTTCGGTTTAATAATCAACAGTAGTTTAATTAACTAAAGATTAGTTATTTAGCTGTTTGAATGATTGTCTCTTTCTCAGTGTGTCTGGCTTTGTGATAACAAGGTGTGCTTGGGAGGTCTTGCCTTGGGAGGGAGTGTTGATCTGCTTGAGGGTAGGAAGGCTCTGCAGAGGGATCTGGACAGGCTGGATGGATGGGCTGAGGCCAACCGGATGAAGTTCAATAAGGCCAAGTGCCGGGTTCTACACTTCGGCCACAACAACCCCAGGCAACGCTACAGGCTTGGGGACGAGTGGCTGGAAAGCTCCCCCACAGAAAAGGACCTGGAGGTGTTGATCGACACCCGGCTGAATATGAGCCAGCAGTGTGCCCAGGTGGCCAAGAAGGCCAACGGCATCCTGGCCTGTATCAGAAACAGTGTGGCCAGCAGGAGCAGGGAGGTGATGGTGCCCCTGTACTCGGCTCTGGTGAGGCCGCACCTCGAATACTGTGTTCAGTTTTGGGCCCCTCACTACAAGAAAGACATTGAGGTGCTGGAGCATGTCCAGAGAAGGGCAACGAAGCTGGTGAGGGGTCTGGAGCACAAGTCTTATAAGGAGCGGCTGAGGGAGCTGGGGTTGTTTAGCCTGGAGAAGAGGAGGCTGAGGGGAGACCTTATCGCTCTCTACAACTACCTGCAAGGGGGTTGCAGAGAGGTGGGTGCTGGTCTCTTCTCCCAAGTGACTAGTGACAGGACTAGAGGAAATGGCCTCAAGTTGTGCCAGGGGAGGTTCAGGCTGGATATTAGGAAAAAGTTCTTTACTGAGAGAGTAGTGAAACATTGGAATAGGCTGCCCAGGGAGGTGGTAGAGTCACCCTCCCTGGAGGTATTCAAGGAACGTGTGGATGTGGCATTGTTGCATGTAGCTTGATGGGCATGGAGCTGTGTGGTGTTGGGTGGGTTGGTTTTTGGTGTGTTGTGGTTTGTTGTTGTTGTGTGGGGTGTGTTTGGTTTTTTTTTTGGTTTTTTTTTTTTTTTTTTTTTTTTGGTTGGACTTGATGATCTTACAGGTCTTTTCCAACCTTAGTGATTCTGTGATTCTGTGATTCTATGAAATGTGGGGTATTTTTCTTCAAATATCTTCTAAAAATAGAAAATAGGGGAGCATTAACTGATAGAAACATGAAAGGCGACTTTCTAAGCACATTACTTCAGACCTCTGGTATCACAAGGGGGACCTAGGTGAGGGTTCACTCTGTAGCATTGACTAAATTCTTGGTTCCCTGAATTTCTGGGAAAGAGACCTGACTGAGGCATGCTGTGCCATCATCCTTGCTTTGCCTTCTACTACTGGCCTCGCAGTCTTTGTTGATGTAAAACAGGATGCAAAGAGGCAGGAGAAAGAGATTATTCACCTGACTAGCAACCTGACATGGAAGTGATGTCAGGCCCCTCTGCTTAACCACAGCAATAGGCTGAATCCTCTTATTCCCTTTCAGGAACTAGTTAAACTCCTTAAAAGTACTTTGGTATTGTGCTTGCATTTCTTATATTGGAAAGGTCCTTCCTTCCCTCATTGTTTGGATCATTGGCAACCTGCTTCTATTTTTCCTAATTTTATTCATGGCCAGTTAGCATTTGTTTGTTCATGTGCCAAGGTTACTTTTTAGCTTAAGTAGCTCTTTTCACCTCCCTCAGGTTTACTGCTCCTTGATGTATTTACACTCAGCAGTCACATCCCTCTCAGACATTGTTTGCCGAGCAAAAATAGATGATTTCTTCAGCTCTCTTGTAAAACTAATTTTTTGTCAGGACACCAAGTTACAGAGTAACAGTCACAGATAATTGCTTGCTCTTGCAGTCAGAGCTAACCACAGAATCCTCCTGTGCTAAAAAAGGAGGTATAACATACTGTGGCTCATAACCAAGGCCAGCATTTTGAAACACAGAGACTTAGGTCCTTATCTCTGGTGAGGCATGTAAGTAAATGGTCCCTTGTACTAATGTGATGAGCACTTCGATTGCCCATTGACTTCAATGTCTAAATAAATTTCTTACTAACTAATGTCTTGAAATGCTAAGCATCAGCACCAGCATTGGAAAATGTTGCCCTAATTGTTGGCATTTTTTACTGTATTTCATTACATCCACACTGTCTGTTCAGAAGCACCCACATCTCACTACAGTTCTTACAGATCCTGACACCTATCTGGAGTAAATAAATGTTTTTTCTGTCTCCATATATACTAACTGGAATCAAAGAGAACATATCAATTCCTCAAGGTCAGAGGAAGTTGGAGGTAGGCATAGGCAATGACCAGTCAAAGATTCAGACCCCCAGACTCCCCCAGTGATCTTACTCTATCCCATTTGAAATCATAAAGAAAGAAGACCAGAAAAGTAGTCAAAAATTTTTGGTAGATGGTTATGGATTAAGAGGTGTGGTGATGAGGTTTTATTTAAGATTCCTTTTCCCCTTTTGTTTCTGTGCCTGTTTTATCCAGATAAAACCATTGAACACTCTGGATATGCTTTGGAGGATATAGTTTAGCCTTTCTTTGATTTTGTAGGGCTGTACACCAAAGGAACAGGAAACGTCCATCTTTCTTGTCCCATTAATCATTTTGGTTTTCATCATTTTCAGCAGTTGGCATTGGACTGGCAGTTCTCTGGGAAAGAAATGACCTTTGTTTAATTTTGTCTGTAAATGACCTACTGCAGTCCTTCTTTGTGATTCATAAATCTTCCCCACTATAAATAATACGAGGGTGGGATGTCCCAGCTCTTTGCTCTTGGCTTCTTAACTTCCTTCCTGTCAATATCTTTCTCTATTTCTTTCTTCCTTTTTACTGATTTTTAATGAGTAAGATCAGAATGGACCTGCCCTTTGCTTCTTGAAATACTAAGGCTTCAGCTTCTTCAATCTGCTTTTATATTTTGGATTAATCTATCATGATATTGGGAACTCTTGGAAATGACCCGTATTTATTTACTGATTTAGATTTACTGTGAATGCTCTGCATTGAGCTCTATGAGCACTGATCTTAGTCTATCAATCCTATCTTCTCCAGTTACACAGGCAAAAATGTAAAAAAATTCCTTAATTCATTGCAGAGTTTTTCGGTTGTCTTTCAAGTGGCTTCTTCTCAAATTTCAGAGAATGCAACAAAAATCAGAGGCATTTCAATAGAAGATTTCAAGTGATGGCAAGTCCTTGAAACTGGATTAAGAACTAAGAAAGAGACTTCATTAGATGTAACTGTAAAATTTTGAAAAGGTTTGGCTTTTTATTTACTTTGGCTGCTACATTTTGAGATTTAAAATACCTCTTCATGGCACAGACTTCTGTCTATCCAAATTTTTTTCTGCAAAAATCCTTTCTGTCTCCACTGGCCCCCATTTCCCTACCCACAGTCCTGCCTCCTACAGAAATATCTGCCTTCTTCATATCCAACCATTGTCTCCAGCCTTTTGTTGCCTTGAGTTGAATGTTGGCTTGTAAGACAAATTAATGCTAGAGAAAGACAACATAGGGGAACTTTTGCTGAACTCATTGGTTATAGTTTATTAAGGACTGAAGGCCAAACTTTCAGCTGAGGTTACTCACTCCATTTCTGCTGACTTCAAAGAGGCTCCAAAATCTAAGCTGAGCTGCACTGTGCTACTATTGTGCAGGAGAGTATCCATTAGAAACATTGGGGCAGCTGATGGGACTTAGAAGGTGAAGTATTGCTTGGAGTTAGATGGCGATGACCTGATCCTCAACACCCGAGAGAGTGAAGGGAGGCAAGTGCCCTGGCTCCACATGGCCTTCTTCACAGCCCTGGCATGGTGGGATGATGACAATGCCTAAGCACCTTCTTACCTTCTGCATGTATTGCTCTGCCCTGGACCTACCCACATTTCCATCTCTCCCCATCCTCATGCCCTTATCCTCACCCAAAGGCCCACAGGCTCTGGGGACACTGACACACTGATGGCCAGCTATGGCCATGATTGAGCTGAAAAAGCCAGAATGTGGACTTTGCCACTTCAGCTTCTTCCACTCCTTATTTAGAGCAAACCCTTCCAATATCACACATTTTCACAGCGATGTGAGAGCTGGTCAAAGAAAGGTTTGGAAGAACTGGGAATTGAAGCTCGAACCTTGAAAGAAATTTGAGAACATTATGGTGCAAGCTTGAGAAGTCATTTGCTTTGAAAAAACGTCATGACAAGGTGATGTGAGTTCACAGTGGCAACGTACTGTTCTTTCGCAGGACTAGCAGTAAAATTAGTTCCCAATGGGTCATCAGTCAGACATCTTTTGGGTGCTATATTATCGTTTGTGTTCATTGGTCCTCTGAAGTTAATAGGTAATTCTGTAAACTGCACCACTTTGCAGATAGCATGCATCTACTCAAATCTTAGCCAAAGCCTAAGAAATTCTGTCTTCTTGTTCTAGGAGATACTAGTTCTCCCTCCAGTGCTCTGGCAAAAGTAGCAGGCATCAATCAAATGGGGTGAGATCCACCAAGTCTTCTGAGGAAAAAAAGAAGCTGAATCTGTATCTTCCTCTGGTGTGACTATGTCCATGGACACAGCAGTAGGAAGCGTTCCTATAATGAAACAAAATAGGACATGTTCTATTCCAAAACCATAATGTACAGCTCCTTGGGACCTATGCTCCCACCACTGCAGGGACACTTCAGACTACTTGGTGCCTGCCCAGTCTACCCCTCTGTCTGTCTGCTTGCGTTTCCTCTTCAGCAAATATTTATATGCATCCTCCCTAGGCTCTTATGGCACAAATAGCCCCTGATGAGAACAGTCCCAAAGGCAAAAAAAGTATCTCTTTATCCAAGTGTGGACTCTGCTTCCAGGTTAACGTAAAAATGCCACTGAGGCATATCCAGGCCTTTTTAAGGCCTGTGTCCTGGAGGGAAAAACCAAGATGTTATTTCCCAGCCTTTTTTGTAGGGGGCAGATTGGTCCTACTTTGTGTGTACATGCATACCCAGGAATCCTAACGTGGGGATCAGCGGGCTTCCCTGGAGCCTCAGAGCATCCTGCAGTACAAGAGGGGAGGGCAGAGGGGATTAAGGAGAGTAAATAAAAATAGCAAATGAGTAATAATATTTTACAGAGTCATGTGCAAATCTTATCATTACGGTTACCCTCTCAGGCAATATGCCAGTGGCCAAGATACAATCCTGGGAGGTAATCCTCCTAAAAATATGGCCATTAGTACATGCAACAGTCACTCGTTCTCCCACAGGCCAACTTAAATAATACATATTTAATGTGATGACATGTTCAGGGGGATGGGGACCCAAAGAGAAAAGAGAGGTCCAGAGCATCACAAGAGCTGGGGAGACGTTCAGATTTTATTTCAGACATTAGCAACACTTGGAGTGACTGGCATGTGATGAAAGAAAATTTAACCCTGCTTTGCGCGGTGGATTATGGCAGCTCCATTGAGAAAAATGTCCCATTTTCACAGCTTCAGACATCAGCACCAAAAGACCTTTCTCCTTTCTGCTTGATGTGCCTGAATGATTTCTCACCTTAAAAGCATGCAAGGAGCTGAGTAATTTTTATAGTTCTCCTTTAACTTTTGCCTACACAGCATGTACATGTGCGTAAACAGCTCTGCCCTCCCCTCCTCTCACAGCTACAAACACTTACAGCCCTGCAAGTCACCCAGCACCACATCCTCATTTATACCCTGACTCCAGTTGCTTGTGCTCAACTACAAAGAGCAAAGAGCTGGGACAGATCTGTCCCCTGTTAACAACTTCTTAACACAACAGTTAAATGGTAAAGAGTCTTTTTGTGTCTGGTTGGGTCTGATAACCAAAAGACCTTGTGAGAGACTAGGGCTGTTCTATCTCCAGCATTGGGACAGTGTTTTTGGGGAGGAAAAGATGAAAAATTTCTCTCTAGGCTTCTCTAGATGAAATGCAAGCAGTCTCTAGAGTCATGTTAAATGAAAATAGGATGTAATTCTTTCATCTATACCTATATCTATATTTATATCTATACCTGAACATTTAAAATGCCAACATAGTAGACAGATAGGGGATGCTGAAGTGTTCATAGAGACCCTCCATGCTTGGACTTCATATACTGGCATGCTTAGTTGAACCTAGATTCACCAATGGACTAAACTGTGTGTAACTTTAAACCTATTTGTGATCTCTGTGGTGGTATTTGTATGCTCTTTAAGTACCAAAGAATCAGAAGTGTTTTGGTACTTCAGAGATGAATGGCCCAGCATGATTTGAATCACAAGCATGGGGCTCATTTTCTATGTAATACCATCAACTTTATTGTCTATTGCTTCCTTGTCAGCTTAAAAATTAAACCTTGGGCTACCTTTCACTATGACGACAGGTTTAATTTTGCCACTGTCAGGTAACAATATAAACTGTAAACTTGGGACAGGTTCATTACATGTTTCAGAAGTTTATGAACACAGTTTGATCTGGGGTGAAAGTCTACACCAAGGAAAACTGCATCCTTGCAGCAAAATTTTGCCCAATTAGCTGTGAGAAATTCAAATTTAATTTTAGGAGGAGCAAGAAACTTCAAGAAAGAGGTTTTAGAGACCTTTATGAAAGGCTTGTAAATACTCATGTATTTACAAACTTTTATAAAGTTTGCTCTGCTATAATTTTATAAACACGTCTTTCACTTTCAAGGTAATTATATGTGGAGGAATTTAGACCTCACTTGACAGATTGTGAGTGGAAACACTGTATTCCCAATATGAAAGTTAAAACCACAATAAGAGCCTTGGCATGAGACAGGATGATGTCCACAACCGGTCCAAAAGATGCACAATAAGTTGGGGAGTGCTCTGTAAGAAATTTGTGTGCTTTCAGGCCAGAAACTTCACCAGCTTTGTTTGTGCCGGTGTTTTAGATGCATTCTAGACTAGGGAACCTAAACCTGAATGCTCATCCAGAAATTTTGTCTACTTCTTTCAGACAGTATCTTTGCCATTCACAGGGCAATGAAGAGAACAAAAGGGAAGTTAATACTCAAGAAATTCTTTATAAGAAAGAAAACAGGTGTCCTAAAATGTCTGTGGCACTCCATCCTGGCAGGGATTCTTGGGCAATTTGTTTAGAAATATGTCCGCTGTTAATTTAACAGCCTGAACTCTTTCCCCAAATGCCCTACTTTCTGGAAACTCAGGGGTGTTCACTTATGCAGAAGAGGAGGCACATTCACAGCTGTACACAGTTTTCAATCAGATTTTAATGTTTCATGTGTCACTCTGAAGTCTACTTTTAAAAGTATTTTGTCCCCGTTTGTTTGACCTCTGACTCACGGAGAGGTCTAACTCACGAACTCTCGCTCCCTACGGCGCATTTCCCGCCAGAAGAAATGGAGTAGCAGGTCTTACGGGCGCAGGGTTGCTCTGTTGAAACAAAACAAAAATCCAGCATAGGAAGCAGGTCAAGCTTTTAATCTTACCAGAGAGCAGGGGGCTGAGCAGAGAAGCTATAAGTCATTAAATCTTGAATTTTCTGCCTCTTCTTGAGGCTTCCCCTCATTCCCCTTGGGACTGCCAGGGAAATCAGACTCACTTCAAATGCTTCATACACTTGGAATAGAAAAACTGCTGTAGAAAATGGAACAAAACCCTGGAATAAATCCTCCTCTCTGATAGCCAGGCAAAAGTCACTGAGAGCCTTAAGTCTCACGACAAGCAGGCTTCTCAGTGCCATGGAAAAGAGCAAAGCAAAGCCACCAACCGTGCCAGTGTCACAACTGCAGTGCCCCAGGGTGCAACACCTCCTGCAACAGACACCCCTTCTCCCTGGGGTGTCTGCCCATCACCTACATGGTGGCAGTATCTCACAAAGACACTTCCTAGCAAATTTTAAGCCAGTTGAGCACTGCAGTACAGCTGCACCAGGAGGCAGCTCCACACACCCATTAAATCCCCGCACATTTACACTTGCTTTGCAGCCTACACAGAGATCTCTTCCACCCACTCCATTAGCTAGTTTGGGCGTAACGAACAAGGCAGCAGCCATGGAGGGAGAGTAGCCCACCTGCAAAACGGTCTTTAAGACTGTTTGCATCATCTGTCTGACCTGCCAGACCGAGCCTCTTTTCGCCTTCGGCCAGCCTCTGCTGCTGCTCGTCAGTGGTCCCTTGGGGGTCAGGTTCAGGCAGGAGGAGAAGGAGCTGAGACACCAGAGAAGAAGGGAGAAGTGGGAAGCATGAAAGAAGCCCAAACAATATAGTAGGCTGGAAACCCTCTTGCTGGTAAGGGTGAGCTTGTTGAAACAAAGTATTACCTCCTTCCTCTGCATCTGCCCTAATTAGGAACGTGCCATACCTGATAGCTCTTAATCAGAGAGGGTCCGGGCTAAGCCTCCTGTCAAGACACTGTATGATACTTGGTCAGACACATGCAGGTGACTTGCCGTGGGTAGACAAGTTTAAAAGCTAACAACCTATATAAAGCTCTGCTATTCCTTAACAGTGCCACACAATCTGAAGTGTTATTGTGCTTCAGTGTCTGCTTGGGCCACCTTCACTTTTTTCTTGCATTGTTTTTCTACGTGCCATGCTGTATTTTCATACTGAGACTCCTTGCAAATATGACTGCCCTGCTGACAGAAGACCTGTTCTTCCAGGCAGGGCTCAGACACCCTCTTATCTCCGTTTTCACATCCCACATGAGAAGGGCTACAGTTTCCCTGCTCTGCGAACTTGTGCTATGCCAAGCAGTCCTTCTTCTCACCTGAATACCAGGCCAGGATACTTCCATCAATTTTGATTTTTTTGCCTGCAGTTAATGTTGGACCAACACCCCAATGGTCTGCCATTAAAACCAAACTCCTTGGGTTTTCGAGCATGTATGTAGTGAGGGGAGACTGCTCTGCTACTGTGCAGCAGATCTGGCTGGGAGAAACCCCCTTTTTAACCATTCGTCTCAGTATTTCATTTCAGGACACAACGGTTTCGCCTCCTGAGCTCTTTACATTCTCTGGGATCTCCTCTTTCTCTTGCTGCTTCTTGGCAGACACCATCTTTTCTTCTGCTTTTTGAGTTCATTGTCAGATTGGCTTTTGATCCTCTCTTTATTTCTCTGCCTTCTATAACCCAGGTGACTTCAGTAACACCTCGGACTGCCGAAGCAACCCTGTGTTGACCAACTTACCTCTCTGTCTTGGTTTCTCCATTTGTATTCTACTCAACATTTCTGCCTGTTCCCTCACTCTCTCATCTGGCTATGCAGAGCCAGAACAACAGCCACTGAATGCTCTCCTTTGCAATGCTCCCTTTGCCTCTCTCACTGATGTTAACTTCACTGTCACCTCCTTTTGCGTCTCCACTGACAGATTTTATTCCTCTCTTTCCTCCCTTTTTATCACCATGGCTTGTTACTGGAAACTTGACTATTTTCTTCCTTTCCAACACTTCATTTGTTTTACTTCCTGCGCTTACTGTGATGTCCCTTGCCCAGGCGTTGAGTAACTCTTGCTTTGGCCTTTGCCACTTTCTCCTGTCTGCTCTGGAAGGACTTCACACAGACTGTCTCTACCAGCACCATCTTTCCTTCTCCTCAGACACAGCACTCCCCACGTGAATCTCCTAGACTCTCACTGGCACCCTGGGGTAAGGTCAAGTCTCTTTGGCCATTCTCTTTGAAGCCCCACACAGCTCCCCGACAGCTAACTTTCTTGATTTTGCTTTGCCTCATTCCTTGTCCTGTTTTAATACCTCAGGGCTGGTCTCTCATGGCTGTCCTCATGTGCAGTACACTCTTCTACACCTGATACACTTAAAGAGCCTTCAAGATTCATGTATTCAAATATCTTTTTGGTCTTGAGGCTTGGAAGCATACCTTCAAAAAGAAACCTGGCATTCCTACTTGTTAATATTGCTTCAGGAGAGGGACCTTTAGGAAAGATGAACCCTTAAGAAAAACACCAAATATGGTGAGACTTACACTGTAAATACCTAACACTCAAAACCACAGCTTTGCCATATTAAAAGTCCACACCATTTTGGTTTTGCCTCAGATGCTGGGTAAGCAGGTGGTTAAACCTCCCCTGCATACCTGCTTTGAGCAGCTAATAATTCATAAAAGAAAGATTGCTGTGCTTCCCATCCCCTCACTCCAGATGCTAGCACAGCTATCTCCATTGCCCTCCCAGGGAAGGGGGCCCCACTCTGCTACAGCTAACAATTGCTGTTTCTTAATGGCAAATACCATTCAGCTAAAACAGAAGCCTGAGGAAAAGCAATTTTAGGTTCCCTTCCTAGATAAGAAAGAAAATTCCTTCCTGTTACTGATTCCATAAAGGAGAATGAGCTAACCTGCAGAGTCTGATAAAGTCAGCCCTCTATTTCAGCTCTGGCTGTGGGCTATGTTAGCACAGAAGACAGGCAGCTCACAAGGGATTAATGTAAGAGACACAGTAGAAAGAAAATTATGTGGTTCCCCCACTCCCCTGAGGGGAACCGTCTTTGTTTTCCAGTACTGAGACTGCAGTGATACCCTTGATGATCCCCTTGCAGTGACTATAATTCATAACTTGCTGGGTAAGCCACTTGGGAGCAAAAGCTTCTAAGATTTCAGATTCTCCTGGCCAGTCCTAAGGTCTTTTTTGTCACTCACCAGCATTCCCGCAGCCATAGGTGCTTGCTCAGGGAAGGAGGTAGGAGACCCTGGTTCACCCCTCCGCTGGCACTGCACGGTGCTCCTCCTCAGCCGGGCGTACAGGCTGGGGTGCCTTCTGGTGGCTTATCTGCCCAGCTATGCTGGTATGTACCGGTCAAAGGTTTGGGTGTATGTGCTGTTTGACAAATGAAATACAATATTAGCTCATACCTATTGTGCAAGGACATGGACATAAATGTTACTCTCTGAGCATCCTCCTGCGTCCCCATGGGTCTCACATCATAAATCCTTTCCAAAAAGGAAAGCATGTACTCTCTTCCCTTGCTGTCATTGATGCTTGTGCCAGTGTTTGTTTTACTTTGCTTTGAGCTTAATAATTGGCAAATCCTGGAGTGGCAGCTGGACCAACTCGCTGTGTGCCCAGGCAGTGAGGGGGACGCTGCTGAACAGCGGTACATTGCTGTCAGGATGACGGCTTGCTTGAAAGGTGGTGACAAGTGGTACAAGAGTGGGAAATGTGTTTTCCAGATACCCAGATTTAACCACTTTCCCTCCTTTCTCCTTCAGGTTTTCTTTCTGTCTGTCTCATAGGTACGGCCGTGTACATCAATACGCATACACACAAATACAGCAAGTGTCTTTGTTTGCCCGCCTTTGCACAGACAAACCCTCGGGCCACTTTTTTTTTCTTTTTTTTTTTGTTCACAAAGATGAAGGGAAAATGTTCGCTCGTATGGGTTTTGCAGGAAACGGGAAGTGGGTGACAGCGACCGGGGCTGTGACCTGGCAGACCTTGCCGTCTAATGTAACGCGATCTCGCGGCGCTTGGGAGAAAAAAGGGAAGTCTGGCCCTGGGACTGCAAATCACAGGCTGTGATGACAAGAGGGGGCCTAATAAAACTCAGCACCCTTCACTTTTAAATGAAATGAGTGGGGAGGGGGAGTGGGGAAAGGATAATTTATTGCCTAGAGATATCCCGGGGTATCACTTTCCTAGAAATGCCTTTCACTGGCCTGTAGAGTTTCAGTGATAGAAAATGTGAATACAGCTTTGAGCAGTTAAGGTCTTTATTTGAATTATTTATAACAGCTATAACAACAGGATTTAAGCAGTGGAGGATGGAGACGAAAAGGCCTTGCATTGCCCCCAATCCTGTCTTGTCACATCAACCCCCGACTGCCACCTTCCTGAAGGACAGCAGTACCCCCAGAAAGGAAAGGCTGGGATCTCCAGGTGGCTCATATGACATGGATGGTATAGGTACATGATGCTGAGAAAACACGCCATTGCTCTAGCTCTCCTCCGACCTCTGATTTCTGACTTTGTGGTGAGGAAACCACAGGAGCAAATGAATTCTACTGAACAATGCTGTTATTTCTTGGCAGGTTGGTCCGGTTTTGCAGTGACTGTGCTCAAAATAAATTGGCTTTAAGATATGCTCCTGCAGGGATGGAGACTCGCTAGATGAACTCATTTGACCAGAATGGTGGCTGCAGAGTCCAACAGCAGCTTGGCATACCGGGACGTGCCAGGGCTCAGGGGGGCTCCTGGCTCCCTCTTGGAGGAGACGTTCGGTCACTTGTGTTTTCATTGTTTCATTTTCTTGGGCTTTGGGGGTTTGCACTATAATTCTTAAACAAAAACAAACCAACAGCAATAGACAAACTTTGGGAGCTTCAGAAATTCTGCTGATTTAGGCACTTGCAGTACTGAGATACTGACATCTCTTTGTAACTGCGAAAACAGGCTACAAGCCACAAAAACACGAGTCCCCACACAAGATTCAGTGCAAACTTCATTCTGGTTGAGCTGGAAATTGATGTCTCTCCCAAAGGATTTTGATAGCTCTACTTCTGGACCCAGAATATCTTAATTAAATTAAATAGAAGGGAAGATGGAAAGGAAAATTAATTAAGACTTTTTTGTTTGTTTGATCTTACTAGATAGTTAAGCTTAATTTTTATTGAATCTTTAGGCAAAGATTCTGGTTTGTTTAATCTATCTGTCTGATTATTATATTTCTGGTAGGGTGAACACCAAAGAATAAATGAAAGATAATGAAATAAACAAAGCCAAGTGTGGCTGTGCCCTAGAGCTGTCCCATCTCAATATATGAGCTTGTTTCATCTCTCCAAAGCAGAGATTTCAGGACTCAGCTGGCACCAATAAAGAGGTATCACACTGGGAGAGAGAGCTGTCACTCTGCTGGGCTGCCGCCTGCCCCCAGCCCCCTGTGCAGGGGTGAGGGAGGAGATCTGCATCTCCACAGAACATTTACCTCCTGCACGTATTCAGTGTAAACCCACTCACCGCATCCTGTTGAGCTGAAGCTGCCGAGCTTTTTGCATGCCTCAGGAATGAAAGCTGGCTGGTTTCAGGGCTGTGTTTGGTACAACCAGCTGGGACAGCTGTTAATAGCACAACTGGTTCCTAAAGCACCTGTTAAAATCTGCCCCCAGCAAGCTCCCCCCACCGCCCCCACTGCTGCTTCCTCTCCCACATAGTTGCACCTCTCCTCCTCCTCACTCTCCTCTGCAGTGCCCCATGGGCTCCTCCCCAGCCCTCCCCATCCCACCCCACCCCACCCCACCCCAGACCTGCCTCCCAGTCATCGCGTGAGCCAGGTAGTCCACATGGTAGGATATATATATGTGTGTATATATATACACACACAGACCTTGCAGTCCCGTGGAAGTCAGAAAGTTGCTCCTCCTCCCCTAACCCATCCTGTTGTGACAATTTAACACTTGGTCGGGTTGTTTCTGCTTTCTGTGCCCGGAAGCCTCTGCTCCTGGGAATTTCCAAGGAAAGGGAAAGCCAAGGTGTCCACCCTGCTAGCTGGTCCCTGCCAGGGCTTCCCTCTGCACGGTTCACAAAACAAGCTGCCTCTGCTTCACTGTGTGGCTGTTCACAGCATCTTTGCAGCATGCCCAAGCAGATCCCAATGTTCAGTGTAGCTTTCTGTGTACAGTTTAGCTGAGGCAAAGTGCTATGGACTTTTCCTTCAAATCCAGATTGAGTGAAAAGGGTTGAGGACTTTCACACTCTAAAGAAGTTCATCTCAGACAGAGCTAAAGTTTTCAGTGGATTTTCTTCTCTACACCAACTTTGGATCTGGTGACTTTTTGTGCTGCTGCAGTCTGAAAAGAATAGATATCTTCTTTCAGCTCTGTGCACACTAATTCTTTTTTTCCATAAAATTCCTGAGAAGCAACAGCAAGGTGTGTTACATGCATTTTACAAATGGAAAACTGGATGCCAGCTGGTCCCAGATAGCCTTGATTCAGTGCAGTAGTTATCGTATTAACTTTCCCAGCCTCCATTTAACTTAGCAATATGTAATGAAAATCCTACTCTACTTCTCCCCAGATGAAAAGCACATTAATTTTAGCCAAAACCCAACTTCACATCTGTTATCCTCCTGATACCAGAAAAAAAGAATAGCGAGAGAACTTTATTTGCTGTCCTGTTTACTGACAGGGGGTATTCAGAGTTAGGGGAATCATATAGATATCTAAATAGACAGAGAGAAGGAAGCAACAAGGCTAAAGAAAAAATTTTCAGCACAACAAAAAGCAAAAGGCAATAGGGAACTGACCTGACAAATGCTTACTCATGAAGTGAATGGGATCAGGGTGGGATGCAGCCTCAAGGGTTCCCATGAAAGATCAGAGTTTTCTCCAGTGGCTACAGCTCTTGTTGCAATAGATACGTTAGGAGAAAGTATATCAGTGTAGCAAGCAGTGAGCGAATAAAGAGAGATTCATATTCTCAGAGGGTGAGCACCCAAGTGTGGTGTGCCTAACAGGACTTGATTGAATTATTTAAACATGTCCTAAATCTGTGAGATTGCACCAGAAATCACATGAGTCCAAGCTCTCTTACAAGGTCATCAGCACATCCTGTTTCGGGTCGGGACTTAAAAAATACCTGGAGAACAGCCTCTCACACAAGCTCTTTGCTTTCCTTTCCTGGCTGTAATCCAAAACGGTAGCAGCCACTTTATGTTTGAACACTAAAAGTAAACCAGACCAAAGCAGAAGTCCTCATCAGGTTAGGTTGGTGCTGATCAGCTGGGTCGGTGCAGTATTTCTGGAACAGAAGTTTCTATTGCATAGTATATTAATGGAAAACTTCTTTGAAAACTAGGAGGATTCTTCCTGTCAGGTATACTATTAGCATTAATATTTAGTGTTGAACTGCTCTTTGGAAGTGGAGTTATTATTATCTTTTTTTAAGCACTTAATCCTGTACATTGCATAGGGAACATATCCTCCTTGTCCTCCTGGATGTATGTGCTGTACAGTGGAAATACCAGAGCTGTTCAGAAACGCAAAGCACCTGCAGATCTGTTCGAGGAGTGATATCCAAGTGCTGCCAGGGTGGGGTTAACGTCTGGTTAAACATTAACATGGGGCTCCGTTCCATCATTTTACAATGTGTAACCTGCTGCGAGTAAATGATAAACTGTTTTGGGTGCAGCCCTGGTTGCCAAGTACTTATATTTCACGTTGTTACTGTTCAGAGGAAAAGCAAATAACTGTCATTGGAAAACAGGCAAGCAGAAAAGATGCTGCATATTGATTTCTTACTCTCCTAAAAAAAGCAAGAAGATAACCATTGCACTGGAAACTATGTTGCCCAGTTCAGTGTTTTCTATATGTTTTTAAGACAACAGCACAAGGTGCCAAACAAGAAACGGGAGAAAACTACATGCCACTGTAGCACAAAGCCCATAAGGCACTGCCTCTTATCCCTTAAATCATGCCAATGTTTTTTCTTCTCTTCCTCCTCCCTGCTTGCCCATCAACCCCCCCGTATGAAGTGTTAAAAACTTGAGCACAGAGCCTAGAGCTGCCTGCAGCTCTGGCCAGCCAACATGAAGTGCCAGGCTCCGGTAACTCTGACATCCTACATCCTTGCCGAGTCCCTGACTTGGTGGAGGCAGGGGGCAAAGACAGCCTGGCTTCTGTTTGTCCTTTTGACATAAAAAGTGTGACAGGATCCAGGAAAAGGGTAAATATTCTTACGGAGGCATTTTGCAGTTATGCTAACTGGGACAGACACTGCAACAGCCATTAATCGCCATGTTCCAGGCTGGAAGCTCATCATGGGCTGAAGTCACTGTCTGGCCTCCCTGAGCCCTGCGGAGGATTGCGCAATCGTTGGCCACGTTGGTGACCTGAGGTGAGAGGGGAGGGTGTCACCTTCCTCTGAAGCATCCGGCACCAACTCCAGTCAGCAGCAGGATGCTGGCTGCGGTGGACATGGCCGTGCTCCAGTATGGCAAGAGTTACACACCCTCCACTGAATTAAAACAGCAGATGCAGCCAGATGTCACCTCTAGCCATGCTTGCCCCTTTCACATGCACACGTGCCACGCTTACCAACACCTTTCACCCTCCCCAGACCCTGAGGAGAAGTCCAATCTTCAGATAATTTCTTTCCAACCCAGGGGCCCTACCCAGCTTCCTGCAGACGTCAGATGACTTTGTTGCCATCACCTCCAATGAGTTTGTGATCCTCAGTATTCAGACACTTTAAGGTGCAAGGTCAGGCAAGAAGATACAGTGGCTGCAAAGCTGCAGAAAATAATATATAATTCAGCACTGCTGACAGGTGCTTGCTTTCTGACCCAAATTTGAAATTACTTCATCACTCCTTAATGTGAAGAGGTCTTATGCACTTTATTATTACGGTTCTTCCTTTTTTTCCTCTTTTTTTGTGAGTGTGTGCATGCACATTTCAGTTGATCTCTCCCACTCCTGTTTCTCCCTCCACCTCACATCAGTGTACACTGCAGACTTCCTCTGGCACTTTTATAAGCTGACAGAAGGGAAGTGACTTGGTTACACGACCAGCTCCGCAAGCTGCCTCAGCAATGCTTTTCCTCCCGCTCTGCAGCAGCCCTGGGCGAGCACAATGCCCTCAGCCCGTCAGTGCGTATGAAGCAGGGAGGTTATGATCTGCACCACAGTTCACCACCACAGTTCATGGTGCTGACATCAGTGCTTGCTGACTTGTGACAGCCCTGTTAGGAAGCCTGTAGTCACTGACTTCAGGCAGAAGCCATGGAATAAGATGATGATGATGATGATGATGATGATGATGATGATGATGATGATGATGTTGTTATTATTATTATTTAATATTGTTATCATTATTATTAATATCAGTGAGCTGCTGACAGTAGATGCCTTTCTGGAAATAACTCATTAATCATGTGAGATGCCCATGGGAGGAGCCGCCCAGAGCCCTGATCCGGCAGCACTTACGCAGCAGGATGCCCGTGTTATCAGTGAGGAAATCCACATGCTTGACTCTACGTACACAAGTGTCCTCACTAGTTCCTGAAGGCAGCAAAAAGAGAAAGTCGTACCCATCCTCACTCAGCGCTCTTAGTAATGTTTGCTACAGTAAGATGTTCCTGATTGTTTCTGCCCTTCTAAATAGCAAGGGAGTTCAATTTGCCCTCACTGAGACTCGAACTGACCCTCCCACAGTCCCTCACAAAACTTTATTTTCTTTACTTTGTTTCTTTTTTCAGATGTCTTGGGTATATAAATACCTGTAATAAACTATACTCCTGGATCCTTATGGTTACATGTGAAACCAAAGACTTCAATGTAACAGCTGAGATTTTAGGAGATTTCTTGCCACCACCCTAATATCATGGATGTTAGGAAAAAAAAAAGCTTATCATCCAGTCTGTTCCTTTGACTGATGTACAGTTATATTTCCATGACCAGTCTAGGTCTAACCACCTGGAGTTTCATAGAATTGTCGCTTGGGAAGACTGCCTGATACAGCAAGAATACAATGATCATTCTTTCTGGATTTGTATCTAAGTTTTCCAGTGTTCGATTTCATTTCCATGCCTTCCAATATTTTCATCAGTTTTTTCCAGATTTATAGCATGGAGCTAGGCAAGGAGATCTCGGGGAAGTCCAACTTAAGAACTCAGAGATAAAACAGAGAAAGCTTTATGATTATCCTTTTTTTATAAAGTTCCTTGTCTGTGTTAGAAGAAAGGCAGTTCCAAATATTGCTTGCTGGTTTATGAGATGCTTGCAGAAGCTGACTCACTTTCAGCCGCTACAAAAGGTAAAATCCCTCCAAAGCACCACCAAATCCAGAAGGCTTCTGGGACTGGATCCTAACTGGGAGCCGTCAGCGCTGTGCCACCAGTGAACAAAGAGATGCTTCATATGGCCTCAGGATTCTGCTCTTCATTGGAGAAGCATATGATGCCCAATACAGATGGCAAAGTATAAAGCAACCTCCTTTCCTTAGGCAAAGGGAAATGCCAAAGAAATTATCTGCCTGTGATGAGGAACAAGATAAGAAAGAGGACCGATTTCTAGAAGTGCATTAAGTATTTGACTACCAAGTAAAGTGCAGGAATATGAACAGACATGTATTTATGAAATCAAGTATGGAAGTTTCTACTCAAGACCTATAGATATATCACAAACCTGAATGTAGTCAGATGGGGTCTTTCTGGGTTAACAGGCTCTGCAGGCAGTTGCTGGGGAGAGGATGCTGGAGCACCGCTGTCTCCCTCATCACTGGCGTGGCTGTGTGGGCTCCCTGCCACCTGTCCATGCACGCACAGAGGTGCCCCCACATCTGGGCAGAATGTTGCATGCCAGTCCCTGGCTCTGCTGAGAGAAAATCCCACCTCCCCCCTCCCAAGTGTGAGGTCTGAACTGAAAATTGCAAGAAAAATAAACCTGACTGGTGAAAGCACCTGGTGAACTATTTCATTTGCAGTTTATTTTCACCCCAGAACCCAAGATCTCTATATTGCCTGCTTCAGTGTTGCTAACTATTTGAATTATGTTTTTTACATTTATTTACCTCATGTTTGTCTCCCATCTATAATATAATTTTGTTCATTTCTGCCCACAGTTTTCAGCTTTCTGAATCCTTGTCATATCCCTGTTCTCATCAGGTTTTTGTATCTCTTCCAGTTAGGCATAATCTGTACATTTGTTAACATGTCATTAATTAATTCCATGTGTCATTAATAGATTATTTGAATAAAGGTCTGAAGTTCACCCAAGTCAAGCTGAAGTCTTTCATTGATTTTTGTGTATTACAGATCAAACCTCAAAACTTGCCCTCAAAAAAATCTCTTCAGTTGCAGTCTCTTGACAGATACCTCCCTACAGCTGGATATATGGAATGGTTGTACCATTCATGCATGCTTTCCTTAATCCCACTCAGCAATATGTAGTCCCTCATGTCTGTGTCTGTGCAAAGCCTATCTGAACTATTTTTTTAAGTGCTGTGCTGCCTCATGAGACAGTGGTATCAAAGGACTCAGTAAATTCAAATCTATTGCATATTCTGCATCACTGGCTTTGAAAAACCAAAGACTGTATGAAACACCATTAATGCTTTCCTGCCTCTTGCTGCTCCAGTGTCCTAAGTCAGAGCTGCTCTGGGGCCAGACCCCACTCAGGAGGGGTATCAGCACTCCCAGCTCTAACACCTGAGCCCACCAGCCCCATCCCTGTGTGGCCCGTTCTACCTGGCATGCAGCCCAAGCCGGAGGTTCGTTGCCGTACAGATAAACCCTTGCAATTAACTTCCCTCCCTCCCTCCTACCTGCCCTCTTGGCTAAGCTGTCTTTTCAAAAGAGTTGATCTCCCTCAACATCCCATTTGGGAGCAAAGCCTTCAGCTGCTTCACAGTCCTGGGTGTGCTGAGCGTACTGGTGCTGCGGGGCACATGCCCATCTGTGTGTGACTGCAGGAAGGGACGGGGAGAGAGAGAGAAGGTGTTAGCAAGGAGCAAAGGACTTTCCCAGCTGTGATAGGGTATTGGGAAGCCGATAAACATTATAACTGGGGGGCTGTTCGGGCTGTTATTAATGCCTTTTTAAAGGAGGAGGCTGTCTGCACACATTTGCCGGGTGTGACTTGCTCTTTTGACCACAGGTTTACAGAGTGACTTTGAAAAGCGTAAGAGCTTTCTCTTTCCCTGGCAGGAATGAAGCACGGTACTGCCCACCTGCTTCTCTGCCTCTACTAGCTTTTGAATTGAAAGCAGGAGAAGAAGCAGGGGTACCATCAGGAAGTGCCTGTCTCCGGCTGCAGGGCTGGTCACGACGGACAGCAGCCTGCCCCACACCCCCCAGGCCCTGGCCCCCGTGCCCACCCAAGCCCCTTCCCCTGTTCCCCAAAATCGCTCTACTTCCAGCTTATTTACAGTCCTTGAGGACAGAGGCTTTGTCCCATGGTCTGTAATAAAGACGGGTTTATTGTTCTTTCTCAGTTCTGCATTACAATTTTCTTTGACCCCCTGGCAGCCATACTCGATTCCCTGGAGGTCGTCACACATTATATTGGAAGTTTACAAGCCAGCATTTTTTTTTTTTCTTTTAACCAAGGTAGATGCTATCTACTAACTACAGACTGCTATAGTCCTCTGTAAATACCATCAAGTCATTATTTCCAACAGTACTGAACAGCTAGTTAATCCACATTGATACTGATTTTTCAGTGTGAAGGCTATTTCGCGTGGTAAATCTTACAAATGTTGTTGTTACCTTTGATGATCAAATCCACCTACTGTTCAACGCAGCTTTTCCTTTCAGGGCTCTGATCTTCCCTGGCTAGTTTTTCCTTTTCTTAGCATTTACAACCTATCATTGATTGAGCTCGGGGGGAATGGTCAGTGCTGGTTGACCCACAGAACAAAGTCCTCACTTAGTCTGCAGATTGTTTCTCATTATTGAAATTACTATAACTCTCTTTCCTAAGTTTCTCAATTTGCTATGCCCTATAGTTTCCCCAGCTTGAACATACAGAGTATATGATCCCACATTCTCTATGATACTAAAAAAGTGGACCAGATATATTTTTTATACATATTAGACCCTTTAATTAATATAGTCTATTTCTGGATAAGTAATAATGAGGCTGACAAGCAAGTAGAATTTTTGAGATTATAAAGAGTATTATTTAGGGACTTGAAGTTCTCCCAGCAGGATTATTCCAGCTTGGATTTAGGAAGAGTGTCATGGCACTACGGAGAAATTACCTTTGCTGTAGCACACACTGGTTTCATTCGGAAGACAAGGAGAAGGGCAGACACTGCAGAATGTGACTTACTTTTACTCTGCTGCAGGCTGGGGCCAAAGTCAGGAACAGAAGAGGATGTGGGGTCCCGAGCTTGTCTGGCAGCAGGATTTTTGGGAGTCAACAATGAAGCGATAGCGACTCTACATCTGTGGGTGTGCTGGCCATCTGTGTGATGGCATGCAAGTTACTTCGTATGCTTGTGCCAGGTGTGATGATATGGCTTCTTACTAGTCTGTCTCTCTTTTTTGAATGTTCTGGTCATTAGCTGAGAAAAAAAAATAGTTAATTTCTAGAAGGCCTTTTCTTGACAAGTCCATATAGGCTTTTATGAATCTTTTTATCTCCTAAGTTTTTAGAAGTTTGTTTAATTATTTGTTCCAATACTCTTTCAGAAGTTGAAGATAAGATGACTGGTCTATAATTCCCAAATCCTTTTTTGTCCTGCTTTTATTATCAAGAAAATCTTTCTCCAGTTATTCAATACCTCACCTGTCTTACTCAGGTGCTCACAGACAACCAGAAATGGCCCTGAGTTTACTGCAGTCAATACTTCAAATATTTTAGGATAAAGTGCAGCAGCCTCGGCCAGCTTGAAAGCATTAATTTACCAAAGTATTATCTCATCCATTCCTTCACCAGTTCAAGCTTATAGTTGTGTTCACTACCTGGAAGCAGATTTTTCTTTGTTAGTCCATATAAAAGAGACCTTAATGCACCAGCTTTCTTGCCAGTGTTTGCCAGTAGATTTTCCTTCTATGAAATCTTTTACCTGGTCTCTTTTTTACAGTTAATGTGCTTCTTATTAATCTTCATTGATCAAATTTGGAATAGGTCCCTATTCTGTTTATCTCCACTTTCTGAATAAGCAATGTCCACTGATGTCTTCCAAAAGCTTGTAGGCTGCTCCACGTCATTTCCCAAGAAACTTCTAATTAATTAAAATGCCCCACTACAACTATTTCTGGTGCTCTGGATGATTTTGCCAGTTGCTAACAAGTTGATCTGTGATTTTTCCTCACTTGGCATCAATATTAGCATTCCACTGTGGCCACGCCTGGTGCTTTTCACTATCAGCTGGTAGTTAGATACTTTCCTCACCGAGCTGAGTATGCAGCTCCCTGGACACAGTTACGAATGAAGCCTGGTTTCATAGGATCACAGAGTGATTTAGGTGGGCAGATACCTTTGGAGGTCTCTACTCCAACTCCCTGGGCCAAGCAGGGCTTACTTGAAGACTAGACCAAACCCTCATCTAGCCGAGTTTTGAAACCCTCCATGGATGGAGACTGCACAGCGTCCATGCTTGCCCGCTCCCTCCATGAAAATTTTTTCCTACAGATCGGTTTCTCATGGTTTAAAACTGGTGACTGGGAATGTATCAGCTGCAAACAAAGCTTTCCCAGTGCTTGGGACCAAGATAAGGCCTTCCTCCCACTCCTGCTCACCCTCATGGCTTCTCTGAAGCCTGCTGAGAGCAGAGCTCACATTACAGCTTTTCTCTCCATCAAATCACTAATGGGAGTCACATACTGGGTCTCCCTTGGGCTGTACACTGTACTCCTGAAACGTAGATGAAATTTATTGTCACGGTCATCTTTGTTATCTTCATCTCTCTGCTAAATTTTGTTCCAGTAGAGCAGCAGCTTCACAGACTACCAGGGGGCATGCACACATCTGTACACACACACACAAACATATTCACAAATGCATGCGTACATAGAAATATCTGCAGAAAACAATTGTGATTTTTTAAAATTTTCGTAGGATTTCAGGTTAAAAATTGTTAACAATATTATACAATTTTTAAGCACACTTATGTGCTCATTTATTAGCTGTTTGTGTTCGTTACATTTGCTTTAGTGCACCTCATTATTTTTCACTCGGAGACAGGACGATCCCTGGCAGGCAGAAGATTGCTGGCAAGACATCTCGGCAGACCCACTTGCAGCAGCATAGTCCTGTCGCCAGGCAAGCTCATTTCACTCAGGGCAGCGTAGAGACGGTTTGATGCCTGAAGGCACAGGCAGGAGCCAGTGACAAGCTCAGTCCCAGGAGGAGCAGGGCAAGGGATACCCCTTGGAGCACAGCCTGGTCCCTGCCGAGGCCAACAGCACTACATGCCATGAAAGGCTGTCATTTTACTGCAGCTCCCAGCTTGACCCTGGAAGAGAGGGAAGCAGAACAACATCTTTGCCCTCGCCTTGCTCACCTGTACAGGGAAAACACCTGGGTGGAGGGGTCTGCCCTCCTCACCAAACCCCAAATACCATGTAGGCTGAGTGCTGCTGAGGAAAGGAGACATTTTTCTGCTCAGCAGAGCAAAACAAGGGCACAAACTAGCTCTCTGCAAGCAGAGACAGGCACTGAATTCATTGGATAATCTGCTGCAAATTATGTGCCCAGCTCTATTAATTAATGTTTGTGAAGCACTTAGAGGGTTAAATGCCCTTGAGCCATCGTTCACCTAAGCTTTGCCCCTGAACTGACATCAATGAAAAATCCTTAATGGTGGTGGTAGCAGCAGCAGCAGCACTGAATTTTCAAACCCTCCTGAGGCAAGAAAACATGATTTTCCCCTTTATTTTATGGTCTGTTGAATCTTCTGTTTTTCTTGTTGTATAGCAGGAATAATGTTCATGGCCTTGGAGTATTCTTGTGGTTTTCCAAATGCCTCAGATTTAATTTGGCATCTTCCACACACAAAAAATTTATTGTCTCGTATACGCCTTTGCTGTGAACGTTGTCCCTTCCCCAGTTCTGTGGAGGGGTCCTGGAGCCTAACAATGGTCCTGCAGAGTTGTTTCTCAGCTGGTGAGGAGCCCTGCCTTTTGCCTTGGCAGGCAGGGTTCGCACAAGAAGACAGCCCCTGACGGGGAGGAGAGGTCACCCCAGACCTTTAGCATTGGCCTGAGCTCCAAACACCCATCTCAGAAAATAAATAAGTAAGAAAACATAATAAGATGCACACACGGGCTCTTTGTTACCAAATCCAAACCCCAACATGTAAGAATAAGCTTTGTGAACAGGGAGGTCTCTGCAGTGAAAGGCTCCCCGGGGCAGGCAGTGGGGATGGGAATTGTTCTGGCTGATGGTGCCCATCTTTGGCTGGGGCTCAGTAGGATGGCCTGGGGTCGGGTCTTCATGTCTGAAACTCTCTAAGGGCTGGCATTTGGGTTACCAACCCTCCAGAAAGAATATGCTTGTATCGTACAAAGAAAAGAAAAGTATCCAGCCTGGTCCAGATATGGGGTCTTCTGCCTGTTACCGTAATGGACCAAGATTCAGATCCCTAAATTAAATTTCTCTCTGTAGAAATGACACTCTGCAGTTTCAGGGCTGGTTCAGCCCTGATCTAAATGGAGAAGGTTTATGACTCTGTCTCGTCCACCCAAGTACATGCCAGTTTGGATGGAGGAAGGGGTTAGTAAAGGCATCCCCCATTAAGTCTGCACTTGACACTCAGGTTTCTCTCCTTGCAGATGCCATGTGGGTCATCACAGTACCTGTGATCAGGGGAGCACATGAACTGCAACTTCAGGGTGCTCTGTGGCCAAAGAGAAAGACAGGGCAGAGCCATGGCAGCCCTTTTCTCCTTGCACCGCCATTGTGAAGGGCTGTAGAGCATCCTACAGCAGTGGCTATTTCTTGCACAGAAGTATGTGGAGGCTGTGGCTGTTAGGCTACCATGCATCATGCCAATGCTTCCAACTTGCAGTCAAAATGCTTGAAATGTACAATGGGTGAAAAGAACATCTATGGGACTGAATGAGGAATAACGTGTCCAATGTGCAGTCACAGGGTAGTAGCAGAGCTGCAACCTTGAAGTCCCAAGCCCTGTTTACAGGAACACCTTGAAGGTCCATAGTCCTAGTCCATAGTAATGCGCTTCTGTGCATGAATCCCATGCTTCAAAGCCCTTTTGGATGCTCTAAAGTCCATAGGGTTATCCATAGTGTCATACAACTCTTCATGTAAGGCCATTGTCCCCAAATGCATTGACGCACTGCAGAGTAGAAAAGATCTGGTCTGCAACATCTTCACGGTAGAGTGAAATTATGGCACTGAGCTTAATAGTACATTAAGTCAAGGTCCAAGTTTGCAGGAAGACAGTGAACAGCTGCCTGCAGCTTTCTGCCATATGGCACAACAGTGTGTGATATATCTATATCAATTCAGATACATACCTGAAGATACTGCATTTTTTGGGTATTTTAGCTCATTTTCTCATCAAGCATCTGAAACTAAGGGAGACACACAACCCTGCAAGTGTTTTGCATTAAGCAATCCTATTTGGGCAGATTGCAAAGAGGACTAAATGACATGATTCTATTTCTAGATTGGGATCAGGTCAGATAACTATCAACTCCCTTCCTTTGCCTGACCTGTAATTCCCCACCCCACCATCAGCTCGTGCAGTGACAAGCAGTGTCCTTCACATGTTGCTGAGCCATGTGAAACAGCAGGGGAAAGGCTTCCTGCAACAGGCTCGATTTCCATTTCCAGGTGCAGCACCCGGCAGTGAGGATGTAGGAGGGCACGCAGCGCCTCGCCTTTCCTAAGCTCCCCGCCCAAGGTTGCCGCTGCCAAGCTCTGTGCTCTCATCGGATACATGAAGAGAAAACTGGCCTCTCCCTGACCTCCAGCCACGTGGACACTAACTGCAACCCAGGGCTGTACCTGGAGGTACAAATGTGCATCCAACGGGTGGGGAGCAAAGCCCAGCATCTGTACTGTCCACTGCCTGCTCCAGGCTGGGAGCAAAGGGGGCTGTCTGGTTTCCCAGGACAGAGCAGAGCAGCACCAAATTGTGTGTGTGGCTGTGGCTGTAATCACCCCAGGATCCACTGGGAAACTGAGGGGAGCCAGAGGGAGCGGGAGGGATGAGGGATGCCTGGAGAGACCATCCATCTCAGTGGGTCAGGCCATCTACTGCCACTCCTGTTCATGTGTCAGCTGGGTGAAGAGTAAAGGGTGCACCTGGGGGGCAGTCATGTTAACCAAGACATGTCCTGTCTTGGAGGCAAATGACTGGTGTGAAGGTGAGAAAAGACAACAATGGCTGTGGATAGCACTAATGACCAGTAATCTCTCCAGAAGTCCCTAAATGGTGCATCAGTGGTTAATATCATTGCAATGAGGGAGAGGGGGAGAGAGGGATGGAAGGAAGGAAGGAAGGAAGGAAGGAAGGAAGGAAGGAAGGAAGGAAGGAAGGAAGGAAGGAAGGAAGGAAAGGAGACAAAAATATGCACAAGCTTTTTGTCACGAAAAAGCAGCTTTCATTGTTGCAAGGCACTTACAGCTGTAGCACATGCAGCATCTCCTAGGCCAACAAATCCTCGGTATGCTGTACCTGACAACAAGGACAGGAGAACAGGAATATTCTTCTCTCTGGAGAAATCTGGATTAAGTCCCTGTGCTGGTGGAAAACTGCAGTGGGATTTTCTGTCTCCATGCAGAGCCTGTGCTTTACAGAAGACTCAGCTGGACCCTTTCCTGCTTCAAGGGCACCAAGCTCAGCCCAGCACCAGGGGCTGCTCTGAGCCTGGGCCCAGGTCTGACCCAGGAGCTACAGTGGTATGTGTGGTTTGCTTTGTGTTGTGACTCAGGACACTTATCAGAAGCAGCTGTTGCCAGATGGCTTGTGTTACCACTGTGGATCACTGCAGAGGGTTATTTCTCTCTGGCCTGTTCTCCATGCAGATGTCCAAAGCTAATGCCTGTGGTGGGCATGGACCTCTCCAGCATGCACAGGCTGCCAGCATGTCCTCACAGACCTCTGACAGGAGTGTCAGATGAGGACACACCAGAAATAGCATCTCAGAAGCTGCTGTAACCACTCTGCTTCATGGACCTTCATTTCTATTGCATGAAAAGTGCCCCTTCCACTAACCACCTCCTTTGAAGGTCCATCTTCCAGTATCCTCTTTATGTTGTAGCCTTATGCAGTCAGAAAGGTGCTTTCCCAACATTTCTGCCTTTTTGCTTTGCTCTACCCAGCCAGAATGGTCAGCATTGACTGCAATGCAGAGCTGAAGTGTAGCGGAGTCACCGCTGGGCTGCAGGGACACGGCCTGAGATCTGTCGGGCTCGGCAGTGGCAGAGTCAGAGCTGCAGCCCCCCTCTAACCCAGCAATATTCTCACTTGGGCACCACGGACCCTAAAAGTCTGGCCAGCAGCTCCAGTCCTGCTCCTCCCTGAGCAAATACGGCTAGGAGAGAAAGAGAGCAGCCTGAATATCTTCATGCTCCTCTCATTTGCACACAAGGCTGCTGAGTGTGTGCAAGTGTCTGTGTGTTAGTTCAAGGAGGGGATCAATTAATTACGTGATGATGGGAGCGAGAACACTCTCAAGGCTCTGGGTCTGCCCCTACCAGATTTTACTGGCATTTTCTGAACATTTCTATTAGCTCAGTGGGCACAGCTTGTATGCAAACAAATACAATAATGCTCAATTATTGTTTGGTATGATGGGAGCCTGGGATTCTTTTTTTTTTTTTTTTTAACAAGTATTGTTTCTATTTGTCATTAAGGCTCACTTTCTAATCTATCTTTGAAAGAGGTTTGTCTTTTTTGACATTGTCAGTTGCATGTAGCCAGAGCTCTCTTCTCTGGCCTGAAGAGGCATTTAAGGCCAACTGGTTTTTTGTGTTTTCTTTTTTGTTTTTCTTTTCAGAGAAGAAAACCAGAAAAGACAGGAAAAAAGTTCTTGGTTAAGAAAGACAAACATACAATTAGCAAAAATAAATACATCATTATTTGATGGTTTTCATGCGTCTTACTGTTTCGACTGCTCATGTATTGTTTCATCCAGATTGTAAAATATTCATATTTGTATGTTACTCAGAAAGAGATGTGATGCCCTGGAGAGGCTAATTCTTGGTTTGCAGATTGTTTACAAGCTGCCAATTGCAATTTGAATATATTTGCAATTCATAGGGTTGATAAATAACATAAGTCACATGGCATAGTTTCTGCTTCCGAGCTGTAGTACATCCTTGTGTAAGTAACATCAAGGTAGGCAAGCATTTGTCTCCCCATCTGCCTCTCAAATCATACATTTAATGGAGCAAGCAAACATAATACCCAAGAGTACCTCTGGGATCTCATAATAGTATTCTGCCCCTCCTGACTCCCTGGAAATCTCTGATCTCATGGCATTGTGTGTGGCCACCTTTCGCTGAGTCCCGTCTCAGTTACAACTCACACGTGAACAGGATGAGTATTCTCTGTTTTCTCTATATGACACCTAGCACACTGTGGGACAGCCAGCCAGGAAGGGACAAAAGGAAAACTGTGCCACAGCAACTGCAGGCTTTGTGTGGGAGCGGGTGACTGAGAATGCAAGGGGGTTCTGGTTCCTTATTCCAGACATGTGGGGGTGACTCTGTTCTTCGAGGGATGATTAATACAGTTATCAACACAATGCAATTTGCAAATTGCATTTTACAATAAAAATGCCAAATACAGCATTTACTTCTGGCGCCTATTTTTTCCTCCATATCTGAAATTAACTTTTGTAAGTACTTTCATAAATTAAGAGAGAATCTTTGGGTATTCCTAGGTGGTGAGGTTATTATTTCAAGCAGTATGGCTGCTTTTCATTTTGTTTCTTCTTGGTACCAGTTTTGTTTGATGGAATCGACCCATTACTCACAAGGAATTATGCTAGAAAGTCTTCCACTTCATCTCCTGGTGGAAATACAAGCCTGGCTCTTGTTCTCCTAAAACCATGGATATTAAATTGCATTGTGTATGGCTTGCACGTACATAAATATGCCTAGTCACTCTGAGTGTCATAAATCAATATTTTCAAATGGGCATATTTCTTCACCTTTACAATAGCTTGAGGTGATTCACTGTCCTCACAGTTAAAAAAATTTTCCTGATTTCAAATACAATTCTCTTTTCTGCAATTTACCCCCATTATTTCTTGTCCTCTGTGCTATAAAACACAAACTATTCCCTCTGTGGCAGCTTCTTATACATCTGTAACTTCTCAAGTGTTTCTGAGTCTCCCCTCATTTTGCCTGATCTTTCCTGATAGACGACATTTTTCTCCAAGATTCTCCTTGTCTTTTTCTAGACTGTTTTCAAGTGGTTCACATCTTTCTTGAAATCCAGGTCCACAAGACTTGACTCTGTATCAGTCAGGACCTGGATAGATTGGAAGTGTGTCTTACTGTATCTCAGATGTGATATGTATCTTTATCTACTCCTGTTAAGAAATTTTCTTTTTACACAAGTATGGTATTACAGAATCATTTTTGCTTGTGTAATGCTGTATACAGTGTACTTTCTTTTGCTATAGAGCTGTTTTCTTTCAGCCTGCATTTGTGCAGATGACTCCTTTCAAATAACAATTACTTGACTTTGTGCTTACTGAACTGCATCTATTTTTTTTCAGACTATTTAGCCATTTTCTTATAGCCAGTTTTATGGGGAAATGACAGAGTACACTGATTGATTGTTTTCCCAGGGTACCTGCATGGATCATACAGTTTTTTTGTTGCTGTCATAAATCTTCCCCATTGGACTCCCTGGCCTGTATGTGGTCTTGGTCATCTATCAGGTTAAGACAGGCTGGGGGGTGTCATGATCTGGTGATACCCTGGGGACACTCTCCTTGTGTCTAAAGGGTGGGATGGCATCCACCCAAGACAGCTGAAGCCAAGGGTCTCTGGGCACTGAGAACGAGGGTGGGAGAGTAACACAAAAGGGACCACCCAAATCCTGAGGCTGACAAACTCTCTAAAACTGGAGATACTTCTGTCACAGGGAGAAGTACTTAGGGCAATTTGGGATGCTAAATCACTTGCTTTAATAAGTGTTCTGTGTGGACACAGAATATTTTTAAGAAAAGTAACCAGTTTGATACAATATCTCCATTCAGACCATCCCCAAGTCTTTCCCACTCTCATTATGTGAAGCTCTTTGAACTGTGTCAACCCACCATTAGCATTTGCCATGTGTACATAGTCAATTGTTACCCTGAGGAATGGGATGGATGATGACATGCTTAGATAGTGATGCTTTAAATTAAGATTCCTGAATATGCCTCTGATGTACAGAGGTTAATTAAGAAGCTATTGTGAGCTGAATTAATACCATTTGCTTATTGAAAACATAAGTCATGAGAATTAACAACAAAGTCATAAAAATATTTCCCTGAGGGCCAGATCCTTCAGCTCTTAGTCATTTGAGCAATCCTTACTCACATGAGTAGTCCCATTGAATTAACTGAGACTACATGTATGAGTTCATTTATCTGTATAACTAAGAAGTTGCATGGTTGGGTCCCACGCAACCGTTAATCTAAAATGAATATGTTTTTAATGATAAATTGGTATTTAGATGGACTAATGATTGTTTATATCCAAGCCTTGTTTTAATAAGAATGGTTTAGCCTGCCAAGTAAATAAATCCAGCTTTTTATTAATAATCAAGTGACAGAGAACCAACAATTACCAATTAAAAGCAGAATTCTGACATAGACAAAGAGCAAGTGTGAGGTTTCATTAGGTCCATTAACAATATATACATTTTTGCTGATAGCTGAATGGAAAGCTGGTACATCTTCACCACCAAATTGAGTGTTATGATCCCCAAGCTAGTTCTGAGTGAGTTTGCTCCAGAACCAAAAGCAGGAAAGCCATGTGAGTGAGAGGGAGGGATGCTTAGACTGGAGGGCAAGAACCCAGCCCATCCTGCTGTTGCAACCTAAGATGCTCATGCTATGTGGTATCGCACTCTGCCATGTAAAAATACCATCTCCCACTGTGCTAGATCACGGATCTCCTTCTGCTCCGCTGCAACACTTTTACCTTGGCATGTTAAGAGTCAGCGAACTCCCCCAAAACACGTACTGGCAGCCATGAAGAGTTGTACTCTTCCTCTGGGATTGTGAACAGGAAGGGATCGCTACACCACGGCTGTTTTTTCCTGAGTCCACTGGCCAGTGTTGAACAATCGATCCACTACTGAGTGTGCGGGAGGGAACAGAGGTCTCCCTCTTTTGAAAGAGCCCCTTGGACCAATCTGCCTTCACCTGCTCCACTAACAAAAAGCCTCTGTGGGGACACTTCAGTGTCCGCAGGGAGCAAATGGTGCAAAAAGAAATGCTATTCCCTCTCCCGTAGACTCAGTCGTGTGTGAGATAGAACCACCGCTCAGAGTCATATGCCAGGGCTTGGTGACTCCAAAAGCACAAGAGTAGTTGTGGCACCACATGATCCTTAAAAGTCCTGTGAAACGTCTCTGGCTGGGGCCAGACACAATACAGCTTCCTTCGTACCTCCAGTTGCACCTGAGCATGACTTCAGAGGAGACTCTTATGGTAAGAAAAAATGGTGGGAGTTTCTTTTTCCAGACTTTAGCCTAGTTGATTTGGGGGAGAGGGAGGAAAAAAAAAAGAAAAAACTACTGGCTGTTGACAGAAACAGTTCAAGTCGCTGTCAACAGCCAGAAGGTTTTTCTTTCTTTTTTCTTCTCCCTGACTATCTGCATCTTCTCAAACTTCACCTTGCACTCTTTTGACGCTGTACTCCTGGCTCCCCTTTTCAGTGCTAAGAACTGCCCGAGGATGCTGAGGGAAAGGTGGTTCTTACACAGTTTCCTCCAAACTACAAGGAAGCACCACAAAGGGTGTTTCAAGAGTCCCTCCTTCCTTCAAGACTTCCAGCCTGGGATCAGGTTTTTTGGAAGATCAAGGAGCTATTCAAAGTCAAAACAATGCCTCATTTAAAGACCAAAGGAAACCAAAGCAAACTGACCTCGAACTTTTAGCAATTTAACCACTGGAAACTGATATTAATTCACACTTTGACATTTCATTTTCCACATTAGGAAAATAAATATGATTTATCGCTGCACATTTTGATGTGTTGATGTCCTTTAAATCCCTCAGATCCATGTCATCCACCTGAGGGATACAAACTCAAAGTAAAAGCTAAGCAATTCCTGCCCTGATTTATAAGCGTCTGTGATAAAAGGGAAGGTTGTGATTTGGGAGAAACTTACTATTGGGCCTTTGTGACATTTACTTACTCATTCCCACTAGTTACTTACATTGGAAACGCTTTCTTTCCCTATCCCACATCAGAGGTATGTAATAAAAGTAACAATTAAATAAAGCAAATTAAACTAGGGTAATAAAAGCTTCCTAATGGGCCTGGGAAGCTCTATTATGTTCTAGAATTTGGTATTTATCTTAAAGAGCATAATTTTTACTCTTTTTTTTTTTTTTTTATTGAAGTCAGCTGTCACCCGTGAAAATCTGGACCTATGGAGAGTGTGTTCTGCCTGGGCCAGCATCTCCCTGTGTCCCATCACCGCTTCCACGGCAGCAGGGAGAGGAGTGAGGATGTGGTGCTGCTCGGCACACATGTGGTCCCGGGCCATGCCTGACAATAGAGCCCCTGCGGCCGGCAGCGCTCCCTGTGCACGCACAGGGGGAGCGGGAGGGAACTCGCGCATTTGTTGGCAAAGTTCTCTTCTGCTTTTAATGGAGAAGAAGCAAGGAAAGGAAGGGGCAGAAAGAATAGACGAGGAGCAATGATATCAAAAGGAGGAGGAAAAAAGCACGGGAGAAGAGTAATGAGGTGGAGAGGCTATGTAGTCTACTTTTACGAGGAAAACAGTCACGCAACAAGACAAGACAGGCCATAAATGTCGGCATTTGCATTCATCTATGAGTTAAGTGCGAAGCAAAGGGTCTACTGGAGAAACTGGCCTGTCAGGAAATACTGCGGGAGCTGGGGCGTTCCTCTGCGCAGATCCAGGGCCCTTTTAGTGCCCCCCCAAGGGCTTGCATTTCCTTCTGGGAGCTGACAAGATAGAAGTTAATGACAGCAGTTAACATGTTAGATCACCAGGTCATGCTGCCTTTGCTCCCCCTTCAAGCCCCTTCACAGCAAGTAAACAGACAGGGCCGTAGACTGGAAATGTGTCCTCTGGTACTTCCGCAACACAAACAGTGCGGTAATGGAAAAACAGTCTGTTTATCCTCAGAGTGTTAGCAGATGGCAGCTCCTTCCCGCTCCCTCTCTCTGCTGCAAGCCAAGCTCCCCGATGCGTCCCCGAGGCCGTTTCTGGAGACAGACATTCTCCAAAGCCCCTCAGCGGGGTGTGCAGCAGGCACAAGCGAAGGCAAATCTGGCGTGCTCTTCTCAGGGGCTTGTGCAGGAGCATTGACCACAAGGGAAAGAGTGGACAGAGATTACCTGTAGATACACCTACTCTAGCCAGAGTATTGCGCCGATGCAACATTCTGCTGCAAAAAGGAGCACTCTGGACTTCCTTTACAGTAAGCCAGCCCCAAGCATGTCCTTGTCCTGTAACAAGTGCCCCACAAGGCAGAGGGCAAAAGGAGGAGCTCATACCTCCTCTGTGGGCCCCCACATCCCAGCTGGCATCAAACACCCTCATGCCCACCCAGGGACCACAGTCAGCACAAGAAGTCTCCCCTACTAGTCAACAGGCAGCTCCCTTTCAGCTGCTTCTGAGAAGAGAGAGTCAACAGGAGAAGAGGTGGTCATGGCCTTCCCTCCACTCCTCTTTGCTGCATGTCTAGAGCCCACAGGTACACCGACTCTTCCCAATCCAGCTGAGCCAGCTGCAAACCCCTCCCTGAACAGTTGTTGCCCCTCTCTTGTCAGGGGCTACTACCTGCCTTGGACCCCTCAGCTAGGCTGTTTGTGGGAACACTTCACCCAGTGCATTCAAAATGCTGGTTTCCAAGTCTTCAGTCATCACCAGAATGATATGGGTTAGACAAGGCTCACACCAGCCCCAGCTGAGAGGTCTGAGAGGCCACGGCTGCTTTCGCAGCAAAGCTGCACCCCAGTAGGGGTTGGGAGGGCACTGCTGTGCCTCCCTGTAAGGCCGTGTCCTCTCAAGACTAGATAACCGACAGAGCCACCGGAAGGGGTCAAAAAGCCTCTGGGGCAGCTGGAGAGGGTAAGCTTCGGTAATCAGAGAACACGTACTGGATGGACGCCCGAGCTAACGTAATCCAGGACTGCAACAGGATCTGATTCTGCCCTCTGCAAGTTATACGCAGGTTTTGATCACTTACAATTTTGTTGCACTTAAACTTTTCCACCATATATATATAAGGCTTAGGTCCACAGCCAATCCAGGAGCATTTATGATTTTCTCTGTGCATTCACAGAATCTTGTGTTGTGAAGGTAGGGATTGACAAGTACATGAGTTAGGGCCCCCTAGTAAGGTAAAGAGTGAACTACCACAACAAGAAAGATGATTACTGCCCTGCTGACAGCCTTGACGACCAAATACCCACAGGGATCACTGATTGTCTGCTCCTTGTTCTCTGACAGAGACCTGAGCACCTCCTTGGCAGGAGTTCAGGGAGAGCACGGCTGGATGAAAGCTGCAGTCTGCGCTTGCAAAGCACCGTGCTGTGCTCTGACCTCACAAGTGGGGTTCATGTCACCTCACTCCAGACCTCCCATTTTCCTCCAAGAGTAGTCACTCCTTTTACAGTCAAAGGAGGGAAGCATGCATTTTTACAGAGTGACTCATCTAACTTTAGATACCTCCTTTAGGAAGAGGTGAGTTGCACTGCAGCTCTTGCAGTGCCCAGGATAGAAAGTAGGTGCCTGGTTGTGTTGCAGATAATACAGGTCTGCACACTTTGCCAGCTGAAACCTAGATGTCTTGAATCGGGCATCAAAAACCAGTGGATACTTCAGAAAGGTTGCTCTTATGTTTTTTCCAGCTGTGCTCTTGTGCAGAGAAGGTCATCAGTATTTGCAAAATGCTTGAGTAGTACAGTTTGTAAACAGCAGTGTCCAGAAGGTGGTTAATTTCTCTATATTCAGACCAAGGTTTCGATGTCATCAGCCATATAAGACCCATGGCTGTATGTTGAGCAGTGGCCATAAGAAGGAATACTGGCTAGCCTCCATTTGCTGCCACATCTTCAGGGCTGGACACAGAGGCAACACGGATGGGATGGGATGGGATGGTGTGGAGCTGTCGTCACTAGTATGTGGTAGGAAATGAACATGTATTCTATGCAGGGGTAGTGATGGTGGGTGCATTCTCCTTACCTTCTTTAGTGAGTACACATTTGGTATCATCAGCCAGCATCAGAGCTGTTTGGGATACATAAAAGCCTCTGCATCTTTGCAGCAGTACAATCTGATGTCCATGTGTCTGCAGGCAGTCTGGAGGCACAGGGACACCCAGTTACTTCTGGGCTCCCCTTCCTTCTTCTCTCTTTGCAACTCCCCTGCTGCTGAAGCTACCAAAACCTCTCAGAGGCAGTTGTACCTCAGTCAGCATGGGTGGCACTGTTTTAGTCAAAGTTAATTTAGACTTCTGCTTTGAGACATGCCCAAAGATATACACACATCTGAAAAACACCTGAAAAATTAAAATGTTCATCTAGCTCCTAGCTGCTGCAAAGAACCAGCAGACTCTCCCCAGATCATCTTGCTGCTCCTCATCACCACCAGTTTCTTTTAGCCTTCCAGTCACTGAACAGGCCTTCTTCCTCAAAGGGCACTGATGGTAGGAATAGCCTGTGAGAAGTAGTAGTCAAGACAAGAAGAAAGGCTATGCTACTGGCCACACAGAGACAAGAGAAAAGGGCACCAGTAGAGACATGGCTCCAGCTACTCCTCACACTTTTGTTTCAGCCATGACAACTTGTCTTTTCGCTTTTTGCTCCCCACTCTGCCTGCAGCTGGCATGGGCACAGCCCGCATTCCTGCAGCCGCCTTCCTGCTACATGGCCTTAGTGCTACCCCTTAGAGATACTGTGGAAAGAACAGTGAATGAAATTAAACCAGTGCCAAGCCCACCTATGTGGTTTACCTAATCCTGACAAGTCACAACAGAATTTGGGGGCTGCATCTTACTCAAGAGGAAGTGATGATTCCTGCAGACCATGTATATTTCTTCAGGAGTTTTATTTGCTTTTCACTGTCAAAATCACAATTGCTCATTCAGACGACAGCAGCAATGTATCATCCCTCAATAATGCAGGTATACAACTTCCTCTTTGCCACTTGGAGGGGCATCCTGCCCCGCTCTTGGCTCCCTACAGCACATCTGACTGTGCTGCAAAGAGCCTGCGGCTTTTCTCTGTCTCACCACCCTGTCAAAGGAAAGCAGCACAAGATCCCTCACAGGCATATTTTAGATGTGTAGTACTGACATGTTTCATAAAACATATCAGCACATTTCAAAAGTTATTTCCAAAATTTAAGCCCATGAGTCAAACAATAGCAGGGAGTGGAAAGCGTCCCACATGCCAAACAAGAACCAGCACACAGCTGAAAGCCGGTGGAGGAAATGGGTAGCAGCCGGTGACACAACAGGAGCTGGTTTTCCCCTGTCCTCTCTTGGACTCCAATGCTTGTGAAACCCTGAGCTCCAGCAGTAAACACAGAAAGGAGAATGCATGTCATAGTATACAATGGAGGCGCGGGGGGTGTGCACATATGATTTTCACGGCATTCAGGTTCGCTCTGAACTTTCCATGGAGCTCTGGCACCAGCCTGACTCAAACAATTTATGGCAGAGCTGAAACTCCCTTCTAGGTCTCTCATATTGTAAGGTAACTCCTTGAGTGGTTTTGAGAACATAAAAAAACCCAAAACCTACCTTCCCTCCACCTGGTATACACGTGTCCTGATGGCCATCAATTTTCTAGCTGCACGTGACAGGGTCTGGCTGTCCTGCTGCTTTGCAGTTATGGTCCCTAACCTCACTTCCTAAGCAGTGTGTGAGGGGAAGGTCACAAAGGATTTAAGTTTCCTTGCCCCAGAAGGGATGTGTGAGGACAAGGCAGGTCTCAGCTTGCTATGCACAAACTCACAGATGCAGACTTGTGGCATTTAACCTGCTTTATCATAGCAAGGTTCTCACTAAGAAGCTGCTGTACCCAGATGCCAGTGTCCTCCTTAACCGCAAACCTCTCACAAATACCAGCTGCACTGCTTCCAAGCCAGGAGTTTCAATGTCAGCCTTCATCAGTTCTTCAGCTGAAGCAGATGAAGCATCGACCTCATCACTGGCACTGACTGGATCATTTATTCCACAACATCAGTTTCTTCAGCTGAGTATAGGATACAGTACATTGAAGGTAGGGGATCCTGTGTTTCCTTGCTAACCTTCCAAAGTCATGTCAAACATTAGAGTAGACAGAGAGCACCAGCAGCCACACATTCAACAGGGGGTCTCTTGGGGTGGTAGAGACATAAACTGACATAAAGAACACAATTCAAATCAATCAAAATGTTTGCATAAATTGGCTTGGGTTTTCTGCAAATCTGTAAATGACAAGAGCATTTAGAAGTAGGATAGCAGTAGAAGTCCTTTGGATTTTGCCCTAAAAATCCAAAGAAATCTCTTTCCTTTAAGGCTGTCAAGGATGAATGACTTACTGGAGCCAAGGCTTTGCAGATGATCAAAGCTCTGTGGACATCCACATTTAGCAAAGGGAAGACTGTGATACCAAGACAAATTCAGACTAGGAGGCAAGTGGCCATAAATGATATAGAGGCTAAGTAAAGAGACTTCCCTTGTCACTTTGCAATAACTCATGTGGGTGAACCCTACAGATCCATTTCACAGAATCACACAGCATAGCTGAAAGTGGGAAAGGACTCCTGGAGACTACCCAATCCAACCCCCTGTTCAAAATAGGGACAGCTAGAGCAGGTTGCCCAGGACTGTATCCAGTTACGTTTTTAATAATATCTCCAAGGATGGAGACTGCACAACCTCTCTGGGCAACCTGTGCCAGGGTTTGACCACACTAACTGTAAAAAAGTTTTTTCTTACATTTAAATGGAATTTCCTGTATGTTAGTTTGTGTTCATTGCCTCTTGTGCTGTCACTGGGCACCACTGAGAAGTCTGACTCCTTCTTCTTTACTCCTCCCCATCAGGTATCTATACACATTGATAGGATTCCCCCCTGAGCATTTTCTTCTCCAGGCTGAACAGCCCCAGTAGTCCCAGTACAATTCTCTGGATTTACACCATTCATGACTGGCCTCCAGCAGTACTTCATGCCACTGATCACAATCTTCTGAGCCCAACAATTCAGCCAGTTTTTAATCCACCTCACTGTGCATTTATCTAGTCCATATTTCATCAGTTTTTCTATGAGGATTTTATAGCAGACAGTGTTGAAAGCCTTACTAAAGTCAAGATAAACAATTTCTACTGCTCCCACATCATCCACCAAGCCAGTCATTTCATCACAGAAGGCTATTAGGTTGGTCAAACATGATTTCCCTGTTGCAAATCCATGTTAACCACTCCCAATCACCGTCTTGTCCTTAATATTTGAAAATGGCTTCCAGGAATATTCACTTCATCACCTCCTCAGGGATCAAGGTAAGGTTGACCATCCATTAGTTTCTGGGTTCTCCTCCTTGCCATTCTTCAAGTGACATTTGCTTTCTTCCCATCCTTAGGAACCTCCCCAATCACTAGGAGAGTTCAAAAACAGTCAAGATTGGCATCACAATGACATTGGTCTTTTCCTTTTGTGGCCAATGTTTCTGCAGAAGCCTGTCCTATTAATACTTCACATCCCTCACCAGATTCAACTCCAGATGGTCTTTGGCTTTTCTAACCCCATCCCTACACACCCAGTGTCTCTGTATTCCTGCTGGGTCACCTGATCCTGCTTCTACACATTGTACAGTTACTTTTTGTGTCAGGAGCTTCTTGGTCATTCATGTACAGTTACTTTTTGTGTCAGGAGCTTCTTGGTCATTCATGCAGGCCTCCGGCCACATTTGCTTGATTTCCTGCACATTGGCGTGGACAGTCCTGAGCCTGGAGGAGACGATCCTTGAAACTCAATCAGATCTCCTGGACCTCTCTTCTCTCCTGGGCTGTCTCCCATGCGATTCTTCCAAGCAGATCCCTGAGGAGGCCAAAGCTTGTTCTCCTAAATCCCAGGGTAATGATCCTACTTTTTGTCCTGCTTCCTCCCTTCAGAATCCTGAACTCCACCATCCCATGGTCACTGCAGTCAAGGCTGTCCCAAACCTTCGCATCCCCATCCAGTTCTTCCTTGTTTGTAGGTACGAGGTCCATCTCCTCTTGTTAGCTCCTCAATCACTCGCGTAAGAAAGTTGTCATCAAATGCACTCCAGAAACCTTCTGGATTCTTGTGTACTGCTGTGTTGTCACCTCAGCAGCTTTGAGGTAGACAATTATCTATGCAACTATGAAGAAAAAACAGTTGTGGGAATAGCAAGAAAAATTATAGATAGACAGATCAGTGAGCTAAGATGAAATGTTTCCAAAGTTTAAGGGAACATGACGAACTTACACTGAACCTTGGGTAAATATGTACACAGAGTCAAAGAGATCTTGAACTACAAATAGAAGTTGAAGTGGAAATTAGGATTCCTTTAAGGAAAAAGTAAAGTAGTGAGGCTGGTGATGATCTTCAAAGTTTATTTTAATTCTCACTAATGAACTATGGATTTTGTGATGAGAATGCTGAAAGGACCAGGATTTGAAACCTTCAACAGTATTAAAGACTGGAATTTAAGCATGAGTGCATTCACTAGATTAAGGGCCTTGACTCTGACAGAAGCTGGGGAAGTAAAATAACAGTGTTGCATATTTCTTGAGTGTTAATCAATCCTTAGCACCTTTGAGAAACAAGTAAACACAGTAATTGTCATTTTACAGTTTAATTCCTCTTTCTTCACATTTAGGGGAAGAGAGGTAAGGAAGTTGAGTGACTTGCAAGAACAGGTATTAGCATGTAAGAGCTACTGGCACTTCATTGAAGGCTCATCTCAGATCACGCTCCTCTCTGAGTAGGTTTCCAGAAATCCAATTATACCTGGCAGAGCCAATAGTTTTTAAAACCTAATTACAATGGAAGGAATGTGGTAAAGTGGATGCATTTTCTTAAGCCATTTGACACCTTGCCTCATAAAATTAGCCTGCAAAAATTCAATTCAAATGAATTCCAGCCTAGATAAAAACACCAAAATCTAGGAATTGGCTGGATGACGCAAACAGCAGGTAACCAGAAACGGCAATATCCTGAGCTGGGGGTGGGGCCAGCGGGGTGCCACCAGGACTGGATGAGATAAACAGTACATTACATCTGCAGGTTATATTCAGTTTGTGGTGACGCAAACACCAGTGAAGGCAGAGGAAAAAAACCCAAAGGTAAACTAAAAGAGTTTGAAATGTGTGAATTGCATAACAAAAAGGAATCCAAATTGTGTTAAATACACACTGAACATTTAGAGGAGCAGGTATTGAAAAGAAGAGACACAAAAACCAGAAACATCAGCAGGACCCAGTAAGCACTTAATAGCAATATCAGATAGTAAAACCAGTATGTTCTGGCAGCTCTAAAGAATGAGAAACAAAACTTAAATTATATGATGTTTCGTATGCAGAAGACCCATGTTAGGCAGAGGGAAAGATGAGAATCCCTTCCTGTGCAGCGTGCCTGAGATACTGCTGACATCCATCTTCAAGTTGTAAATTCAAAAGAGATAGCAATAATCAATAGTGACACAGGAAGGATTAAAGAACGATGTTACGAAACTGAGTGAAATAAAGTATTTGTGATGATATTGTGAATTTCGGTCACCTCTGTGGAAGCCATCATCCCCCGAGGAGGGAGGCAAGGGAGCAGCCCTGGGGGTCAGAGGTAGGTGCTCCTTTCCCAGGCATCCCCAGCCTGAGCTTGCAGGGACAGCAGAGCTCATCCTCCATGTGTTGTCTTCACTCAAAGAGGGCTGGTGTGGCTGGGGGGAGTTGTGGGAACATCCTCGGGCAGCAATGTGAGACTCGGGTGGTGGCTGGGGAAGGCATGCCAAGGAGGAGAGGTGAAACAGGTTCACATCAAAGCCTCACCTCCATCGCTGGGAGCATAGCAGGCACTGGAGCCGAAATGTAGACCAACAGAAGGAATCAGGTCAAATCATTCATGGATCAAGCCTGAGAGATGGACAGCAAACTAATACTGAATGTACACATGAAAAGCAGCCGTAAAACAGCATTACAACAGTTGTGAACCTGCAGCCTATCTCGGTTTTCCCACCCACCTTCCCAAACAGCTTTCTTCTTCTCATTGCCCTTCTGAAATGAACAGTGCTCAGAGAGGTAGTTGTGTTGCCAGCATTTATCTGGGAGAATGAAATCATGGTCTGGTTTCTTCTTCCCAAACCTTCCTCCACAATAAAAGACAGCAAAAGCAGTAGCTGATACATCTGAGATAGGCACATTTGCAGCCCAGTGCCTTTCATCAGACAAATGACCAAACACAGAAGCTCATTAACCCAAGGTGACTACCAGAAATATTTTCATCCTACAAGTTTCTAATTAACAGAAAGACCAGTGAGTAAATTCCACATACTTCATACTAGCAGAAATGTGGCTTTATCACTTCACTTCCTTGCTGCAGTGTGACACGTAATCGGCAAAAGAATGAAAGAAGGCACTGCTTGCAGCAATCCAAACCCCAGAACGCAGGTGAAGGCATTTTAAGAACAGATGGGTGAACTTGCAGAGTTACAGAGGTGGGTGGTTTACCTAGTAATAATGTGCCTGTGAAGGAAGGAGAAGTTTTATTCCAAGACACTGCTGGAGGCTCCGCAGGGTCTACCCTGCCATGAACTTCTGTTAGTTATGTATAAACACCTTGTGGTCTTCATTGACCCCCTCCAGACACCCAGTCTTAAAGGGTATCAGACCAGCTCCTGAGTGTGACTGCAACAGGAGAAAATATGCCCAAGAGAAACCAGAAAAGTGGCAGAAGGCAAATTCAAGATTTCAATGGCATGCTAGATTTCACACTGGCATTTTGCACATCCCTACCAGACGATGGATCTCGCTTGATCCATACAAGACTCTCTGCTCCGGAGGACTCATGCCGAAGTCATTAACCAGCTCTCAAACTTTCTCCAACTCTAATTTGCTGATTCTTCAACTAAATACAGTGTTGGACTTCCCCCCCACTAAACTTATAATCAAAATACTCAGCTCCTCCTTCCTTTTGTATGCAACCTGGCTGGGATTCTTTCAAATTCTCTCCACCCTCCCTCTCAGCCTCACTTGAACTTTCCTAAAGTAAAAACATATTTGTGCAAGGGCTTAATTTGGCAACAAAGGATTTTGCTGTTAAATTTACATTGGGAGCTTGTCCCAGCCAACACTGTGAAAAATGTGCTTGGACATTCATTTTGAAGAGTTTTGATTCTTGTGGGTATTTTGTTTTGCTTTGAATTGTTGAAATAAGTCTGTTTCAGTGATGGGTTGTGCCCATTTCAGCCAGGTTAAAGAGAAGTCAAGGTGTTTCCCTTCCTCACTCGCTCTGTGCTGGAGCTGGGTAAGAGAAGCTGAGCTCCAGGCTTGTGGGAGGCAGAAGAGGGCTGGCACGTAGCATCCCACCTGCCTGCAATTAGAAGGGACCAGCCTTTGTTTCTTGGATTTGTTAGACCAGTAACAAGACGGATGAATCAATCAATCCAGCCTTAGCAGGGTGACATTAAACAATATAACCATTGATTAAACCTCATTTTTCAGTGTAGATTTTAGCCTAAAGTCAGAGTCTTGTAACAAAAAACTTACCACAAAGCAGGGAGCAAAAATGGTCTTTCTTTTGTGATGTCCTAAGACTGCACTAAATTACACATCTGAAATGAAAATCATGAATGTAGGTTCGTATGTGAGACTTTGCCTGTTAAAACATGCTTTTAACCTGGTCCTCTGCTTTTGTACTTCTGCATCGTGTAAGAAAAGGGGAAAGAAAGGAAACTTCTGGAAAGAGATGTTGACAGATATATAACCACCATTGTAGGAGTAGCAATATATTTTCTTGCAAAAGCTCAGTGAGTGGTGACTTTAGACAGCGTCCTGAAGCAAACAGCACTCAGGTAGGGCTGTTCATTTTCCAAAAACAGGCTTTAACCAAGCTACCTTGAAGTGGTTGGGGGAGCACAGAGAAGGTGTACAGTTCATAGGCAACTTTGCCAAACTGCATTCCTGTATTAGAGGTGCCGAGAATTCTGGAGGATTTCTGGAGAAGGACAGTTTCACATATGTGGGACAGAGTTTGGAAGACACATGGGCTCCCTGATGATAGGGGCAGGCCTGGTCTAACATGTCCTTACACAACAAAGATAAGAAAGATGGGGAGAGGCCCCTCAAAATAGGTGGAAACCCCACTGGATTTGCAGTGAAACTTCTGCTGGTGCACTGAACAGCCTGGGCTAAGGAAGGCAACAAACTAGGAAATAAAGTGTAGTTTTGTGAGTGCTTACACACCCTGACGCTGAGCTAATTTTTCTGAAGACTCTTTTTTTCCCCCAATCCCCTGTTTTTTTGAGGTGGAGTCTTATGCATCTCATCCAAAACAGTCACATGAAGTTGCTTCTTTAAAACTAAAGAATCACAAACATTTGCAAAATTCTATGGAGAAATTATTTCATCCGCAGCTGTAATCTGAAGAGTTGTATGTATTAAAGAGCTGTGGCTAGGATTATTCTTAAACTTAACATTTTGGTATGTAAAGGTGCTTTTATTTCTGAAGATCATCATAAGCTAAATTCTAGCAATATTTGAAATTGTGTCTATGGACAACTGGAGGTAGGGGCAGGACAGACAATGATCATGATCAAAGCCTGAGTTTACGTACTATTTCTGTATTTTCAGTGGGTAGTTATATATCTCTGTAAGGACTACAATTTTAACATTGAATCAGGAAAACAAGATCCAGCCTCTAAGAAGAAGGGATCAACTCTAGGATGAGTAACAAATTTATTTTGCATGGATCAGGAAAATCAGCTGATAATAAAATTTGCTGAAGCTTATGTAGAATTTGCCACTTACATGAGGTAGACTATTAAGCATAAGGCCTGAATAATAAATTCAATATGATTTATAAGAAGAAAACTCTTAAAACATTTTTAGGTCCTAAGAAAGATGGAAATAAATAAAAACCTGGGCAGAAGCTGCAAAAGCAGAAGTATATCACTTCTGGTTTACGCATGTCTTTCATACAGATCCTTGACCATGACAGGAAATTAAATACCATTGCTTTCCAAGATTCACCCACAGTTAAATGACACATCTTGGAAGAAATAGATCTTTGTGTCTCACCAACAATATATTAGTTCCTCCTTCACTGAGAAAACAATTATGGACATGAGTAAAAGAGTGTAGTTTTTTCCTCTGTTGTTACAGTTGTCTATTATTAAGGTTATTTGACGTTTGTTATACACAGTTGAAATGCAAATGATTCACTGACTTCTTGATTCTAAGCAGAATAAGCTGCCTTAGAAATATTTGAAAGTACGAAACAAACAGGTTGTACTTTTGGCAGTGCATCATTTGTGCATCAGTATCCTCAGCTGGGAAGCTGATGCCAACTTCGAGGTATACACCAAGTTAACAGAAACAAATTGGTGGAAATTTGTTTCCAAACAGAAGCGTGAATATTTCCTTACAGCTAATCACTCAGCTTGTAGCTCGAAGAATAGAACAAAATATGCAAAAGATAAGTTATCACTTGATCTTTATGGTCATTAGCCGATATTTTGGTTTTCTTCCTCCACCAGATAAAAATCACGATTATATGGAATATTTAATTTCGCCGGTCTTGAATTTATGTAAATTCTGAGTCCCTCAAATCTCAGGTGCTTATCCCTGTAGTGAAAGAATCTTAAAATATTGTTGAACTATTAAAAGTTGTTTTTCTACAGTAGAGTCTGCAGTTGGAAATTTTAAGATCTGTAAGGATAATGTATAATGAAGACCAAGAGAATGACTGAATTATCTGTAGGGGTATTCTACATTATGGTAAAAGTTATTTTTTAAATAAATTCTTAAATTAGAACAAAGAGCTGTTTATAACATAATGCTTTCATCCAAAGATAAGTTACAAGCAAGCATTGCTGGCAATGCCTGTGATCATTAAAGTAACTCCCTCCTAAAAACATATAATGCCAAAGCAGAAAAACAGGAAAGGGATTTTGCTCCATAGCAACCAGTCTTATTTCAACTTTCAATTTCAACAGACAAAATTGTCTTACCTTAATTCAGTCTTTTTTTTTTGTTGAAAGAATGCCAACTTTTTGGACTATTTAAAGCATTATTAGAGAGCTGAGAATTGCAGAATGTAGTGGGGCTTATTTGGATCAGAAGAAATATCAGATACTGAGATATTTAGCAATTTGTGCACACTTCAGAGGACAAGTATTAGAAAATGATCCAATATTTTATCTTCAAATTCTCATTATCTCAGCTTCTTTAAGCCTGTGGTGTTTGCTGTGTTTATTCTACCTCAAATGCACTAATGAAAGAATATTTCCCTTGTGTAAATGAGGTTTAAATACATTAAGATAAACTGCAAAATATTGAGCTTGCTGAGGTTTATTTTCATGTTGAAGTTAACTTCAACTGGGGACAGTGAGTGTTTTAAGAACTCATTTAAAGCCCAAAAATACCTTTTGACATATTCAAATTTATGATAAACACCATTTTAAATAATAAATTTGTGCTTACATAAATAAAATCTGAAATTCAGCAGCTGTGGAAACATACTTTTGAAAGACAAATGCATGCCACGGTGAGAGGAACAGCATTTCTTAAAATGTCCCTGAAAACATTGCCTTTCTTTTTCATGAGGATGTCTCTTATTTCATGTATGAAAGATGGTACTCACAATTGTTTCAGCTTCTTAAGAAAGGCAGCTTTTGCTTCTTCCACTGGTCCATGTAGCATGGGAATAGGTACTGTGTCCTATTAACAGTAACACAGTCAACAACTTCTGACTTAGCGTTATGTAACATTGTTTTCTGACCCAACATCATGGCGTAGAGGAAAGTTGCAATGAAGACTTTAATATTAAATTTTTCTTGAACACCTCCAGATGTTCTATAATCTATCAGCAGGAATCTTCAGTTTAATTTTACAGTGGCTCAGATGCCCATACGTAATTATTTGGTTAGGTTTTTCTGCAAGGAGATGAGAGCTGCACAGTATGCTTCCCTTTCTTGCCATTTCACAGGCAGTAACCACTTGAAAATAAAGGGGATTCCTAAAGCTCTTCTCAAGCCAGGAGGACATAACCATAGCAGTGACAACCCACATACATTGGGCCAGTGCTGAGTTGTGAGTAGAAGAAAAGCTGTTCAGGTAAGAGAAATGTGTCATTCCTCCTGGAATAACCTTCTGTGGTCTAGCTGGGATGTGAGGGAGTCAGTCCTGAGTTATGCCTCTGCTCTGCCTCACAAACCCTTCCCTCTAAAAGTAATGAATCTACCTTTCTTTTAGCAGTTTGTCACAGTTGCAAGCTCTGGATGCAGCAAAGGATGTAATAGTGAAGACCAAATGACGGTGAATGTTTTATTCTTCTTGTGGTCTCAGCCAGAGGAGGGACCCCATCCATTGCAGCAGTCTCGCGCTCCTTTGTGCTCCAAAGTGGTTTACTCCAGGTCAACCAACACATGGTCCTTAATTACTTATAGCACCTCATTTCCTCTCAACAACATGTTGCTGAAGATGTCTATGTAGAAAAGCCTGTTCTCCTAACTATTCTCCAGCCATTTGTCTTTAACTGGACTTCCTTCACAGTATGGCTGGTCCTCAATAGCCAGCAGATGTTGCTACTGAGCAACAGAAAAGCCAACACACACCCTTCCTCCAAAGCTGAATGTAACTCAGAGCTCAGTCTGTGTCTACATGGAGGGAAAAAAGCCCAATCCCAAATGTCAAGCTTGAGTCATCTGCAGTTAGAGTTGCATGAAGGGAGCAGGGAATCCTGAACCCATTGAAGCACGGAGAAGCTGAATGAACAGCAAAGTAGATCTTGGAGCAGAAAATTCTCTCAAATATTAGGAATTTTCTGTTAGTTTGTGGCTTTAAAATTCATAACATCACATTAGTGCTAGACCACTGACTTGAGCTAACATACCTCAGCTTTATACCTCTGTCCAATCAGTACATTTAAGTCTGTCAGACATTCAAGGATAAACACTCTTTTAGGCATTTTGGGCACCGTTTTAGGCACCATTTCAAGTAATACCCTAGAGCAGTCCATGGAGGGCCCATCTGTAAATTGTGCCACTCAGACAGGGAACTTCACCAAGAAATCACAGTTGCTCTAGAGGTCGTCTTTTCTCGTAGAGTGTGTTGTAAGAGGTGCTCAAGGAAGTAAATTCAGAGGGACTTTCTTAAGTTTTACTCTTCCAAACTCTTTATATTGTTCTCGTTAGCAATGAGAATGACAATTTGCATAACAAAGTCATCTTGTCTCCAGTCAGGAAAGTTGCAGTGCAGGGGTTGTGCAGGTAGCTGCATGGGGGGAATTTCCAGCTGCTGTGGAAGGGGTCGATACCATAAGATGACATCTTCATAAAGGGAAGTGATTGTGCAAACTCAATGGCTTCAATGTGAACGTTGCCCTATTTTGCAAACACAGTGTCAGCGATGGGGAGGGGAGGAGAGGTGAAGTTTCCTAGGGAATTTTGTTTGTTTGTTTTCTATTGCTTATTTCTGCTAAAAAGCGATTAATCTGGCATCTTTTGAGAAGGAACAGGAAACTGACATTGCAATGCAAAAAATATTCCTGGAAAACTGAAACTTCAAAATGTAGCTCTGCCTTTTTTTCACATTAATTCATTCAAAAATTCCCCTGAGATTCCCTCAGGAGAGTGAAAACACCTGAAAAAAAAATCTCATTATCTAAGTCCATTGCTGCTTAACCACTTGTCAGCTCTCGGGATGATGACATGGTTCCTTATTAGTCCTGTCACTGACATATGGATTCAGAGAAGAAAGTACTTCATTTAACAAGGAACTTTTGGTAACTTTGGACTAGGAAGCTCATCTACCTTCACTGTAATGTATGGATGGGAATCACTTCTGTAGTACTTGCTCTGTCTCCCAGCTAAAGGCTTACCTTGAGAAAACTGTGCTCCAGACATGCAATATAAATCTGCTTGAAAACCTGACTCCTCCCAATGAAGCTCCCTTCTGGAGCTCATAGAATCATAGAATTGTTTAGGTTGGAACAGATCCTTAAGATCATTGAGTCCAGCCATTAACATAACACTGCCAAGTCCACCACTAAACCATGTCCCTAAGTGCCACATCTGCATGTCTTTTAAATACCGCCAGGGATGGTGACTTGACTCAACCACCTCCCTGGGCAGCCCATTCCAGGGCCTGACAACCCTTTCAGTAAAGAAATTTTTCCTAATATCCAATCTAAACCTCTGCTGGTGCAACTAGAGGCCATTTCCTCTTGTACTATCACTTGTTACTTGGGAGAAGAGACTGACACCCACCTCACTACAACCCCTTTGAAGGTAGTTGTAGAGAGCGATAAGGTCTCCCCTCAGCCTCTTCTTCTCCACACTGAACAACCCCAGTTCCCTCAGCCGCTCCTCATAAGACTTGTGCTCCAGACCCCTCACCAGCTTCGTCACCCTTCTCTGGACACGCTCCAGCACCTCCATGTCCTTCTTGTAGTGAGGGACCCAAAACTGAACACAGTATCCGAGGTGCGGCCTCACCAGTGCCGAGTACAGGGGCACGATCACCTCCCTGCTCCTGCTGGCCACACTGTTTCTGATACAGGCCAGGATGCCGTTGGCCTTCTTGGCCACCTGGGCACACTGCTGGCTCATCTTCAGCCGGCTGTCAACAAACACCCCCAGGTCCTTTTCTGCGGGGGAGCTTTCCGGCCACTCGTCCCCAAGCCTGTAGCGTTGTCTGGGGTTGTTGTGGCCAAAGTGTAGAACCCGGCACTTGGCCTTGTTGAACCTCATACAATTGGCCTCGGCCCATCCATCCAGCCTGTCCAGATCCCTCTGCAGAGCCTTCCGACCCTCGAGCAGATCAACACTCCCAGGGTGTTGTCCCTGTTCGCAGGGACATTTTTGGCAGAGTTGGTTTTGAGTTGTCTTTGTCCATCAGGAAATGGCAAAGTCTGAAGTTTTCCTGCAGAAATAGGCTTTTCCTTATCTTCCTGAAACAACCTGTCTCCTGTAGGATAGCCAGTCCTCAGGATACAAGAAATATGGACAGGGCAATAGGGTGTATCTCATGTGGCATGCGCAGCAAGTCTTACGGGAGTGTTATTTCCAGCCATAGGTAGAACAGAGATACCGTTTTGTCCATTTTTAAAATAAATGGCTTATTATATTGCTAAATGATGTAGCATGTTTTATAGACAGGCCAAACAAGAAAAATAAATAAATAGGAGACATCATTTCCAAAAGGTTCATCTATCTTCTTCACTGGTTAGACATATATAGATTACTATCGCTCTAACAAGTTTATTTGCTAAATAAGTGCATTGATATCCTGCTTGAAATGTAGGATAAACTAAAACCCAACAGATATGTGTATTCAGAGAAAAACTAAGACACATTGCATCATGAAATATTGCAACACTTACGACACCATTACCAACAATGTTAAGAGTATAACATTTACATTCAATATCTCATTATTTTTTCTAATTCAGTCAAGGCCTGAGACAAGGGCCTAGTGAAATCTTACAGAAAAAGAACAAGGATTGCTGATGCCATGTCTCCATGGCAGCACAGCTAATTTGGCAGGACAACCAAGCACACAGAAAGAAAAGACGTTATTTACAAAGATATCTTTGATAAAAGGGGCTTTGGGGACAGGAAAATGGTCCAGGAAAAAAAAAAAAAACAAGTCACAGAAACGTTCCAAACCTTTAAAATAAATTCTTTAAATGAGTGAGAGAAAATAAATTGAAGAAAAAATTTCTTGAGTCAGTAAGCACAGTGAGTTTCATCTTTGTTTGTTGTTGTACAATGCTATAAACCACCCTGAATGGCCCAGAATAACATTAGTGGTTCTGTGTATTGTAACCACTTCAATCAAGGCCTTTTGTTTTGAATCACCTGCCTTGCCTGCTTTGGAGCCCCTTTTATAGCCCGGTTGCAGCACAGAGATCTAATTTAGTTCCACATACAAAAAGGAGTGAGGAAGAAAAATAGACTCATCTCTTACTGCTTCTTGCTTGAATCCACAGGAGAACAACTGGGACAACAAATGGAGTGAAATGCTTAAGAGAATATTTTAAAATTCCTCAGTCTACGACCCCCAAGCAATTTGTAAATTATATTGTTATAGCGTTCCTGAAGGATGCAGATGCCCAGCCGGACGCAGGTGAATTGGTGGCCTAGGGCAGTGGGCATGCCTCCTGTGCTCCCCTGAAGAGGAGAGGGGAAGGGGAAACCGTGAGGAGAGCTCACCCTGAAGCAGAGGCAGCAAGGGGCGAGGGGCTGTTACTAACTCCCGTGGAGAGCTGAAGGGCAGAAGCGCCTCAAAGTATTCAGTATGGTTAATCTCTAGCAGAGGGCTCGCTTGAGGTTGCAGGCAATGGACTGAGACCCTGCCCAGGGCCGTGCTACGAGCCTTTTCCAGTCCCTTCCATGTTTCATCTGTAGAAACAGCTCTGTGCAAAGGCCCGCAGTGGTTAGTAAAGCAGCAGAGCAGCCTTTCTGTTAAAATATAAACCCTGCCAGACGTCAAAGTGCTGGTTTCATGTTGTGAGACATTCTCAGACCAAGGAATGCATTGCGTCTACCACTGTGTCCATGATTACCTTGCTTTTAGCTTGTCTAGAAAAGGTGATATTTCCCCTAGCATGGAGTCAGTCTCAGCCAGAGGCTGAGCACCCTGGGCTTTTGGGAAATGGCTCCTCTGCCAGCGAAGAGCCTCACAAAGACTGCGTGTGGGAGCCCAAAGCCCCAGGCTGGCCAAGCCCCCTTACAATGCCATGAACCAGCGCCTGCAGCATCTAACCAGGCAGGTGTCTTCCCAGCACAAGGCCATGTCCAATGTGTGCTGGGGTCATGTGTCTCAGCACCACGAGTACAACTTGTGCTCTTTCGTGTTCTCATTGCTACAGCAGTAAATTTGACATTGCTCTAAAGGCATCGTGGTCGTAATTCATACCCTGCAGATACACATATAAATGCAGGGCTGATGCTAGTGAAAACAGTCATACAAGCATGTGCGCGTGTGCGTGTGTGAACCCTTTAGGTTCAGGGTACGAATTAGCTGAACACAACTATAATCTTCAGAATATAGACTCGTGAAACATAAGCATGAGATCCTATTCATGGAAGACCTTCTGATCATCCTTGCCTTGATTGAACCTCTCAGCTGGAGGAAATTATTTTCCATCTATAAACAAAAGGAAAAAAGGTATTTTCCAAGTCACTTACCTAGAACTCCTCATTAATTTCAAGTGTGATGTTACCACTTACTAAGGAAACAATCCCACCGGTTTTCAGTCTGCTTGCTACTTTCTACTATGAACGATTAATACATTAGAAAATTAACTTGCAGATGAAAGAAAAGAGCAGCCTGTGGAAGTTGAATAATGACCTTATTTTAAGAATTTCCCTTGAGTAACCCCCACTGTTGCCTTTTACGCAAAGGGAGGAAAAATTATAGACACACATCTTTAATGTCTTTTTGAATGCTGATGAAATGATTAGTGTTCTGGAGAAGTCTGTGCAGATGAAACAACAGCAGCAGGAGCAGCAGCCAGTGATACTAGCTAGAGACTGCAGTCTGGGAGCTGCTGTTCTGCAGTTCAGAAAGAGAAAAATTAACAAGCTAGATTACAATTAATAAACTAGAAGCAAATTAAGATAATATGGAGTGGGTTTTGGAAACAAATGAGCTTAACGTGTTTAGAAAATGCAGCTTTCTTCCAGAGTTGGAATCCATTACTCATTGTATGTTGGTACCTTATGCGCTTACCCAGCAAATAGGTGAGAATGTTTAATATCTAGTTGCTGAGGGGACCAAAGAGGTCTTATCACTGCATTTCACAAGGGGGAGCCTTTCTGCTTTAGTAAATTAATTCTCCGGGTCTTCTCTTACTCCCCTAGCACTGGGTTGTCCTATTCTTGCACTTGGATCTTGCTAGATATTTTTTAGCACTGTCTACAAATGGCTACAAATGCCTTCTCTGCTGACACAGAAAGCCAGAAGAAGGCAACTCTTTCTCTGTGGGATGTGGATGCTGGACAGGGTGTAGGACAACCGTTAGTGTCTGCTTCAGCCACAGATTTCACATATGTCCTCAGACAAGTCTTGTAATTCGCTTTGTTCCTCACCCCTGCATCCTGTTGTACTGCTGTTTAGAACTTGTATAAATATTGCAGAAACTATATTAAATGTAATGTAATAAATGGTTTGTTTTAGTGGTAACCAGTGCTTCTATTTCAGTTTCTTGAGTAGAATGCAGATTTCATGGATCTGAAGGCTTGAAAAGTCACATAGCTGTTAATGGGCACATCACTATTGACCTTCCAGGGAACAGTCAAGAGTCATCATTCAGTGACCCTTGCACACACATGTAACAGGGAAAGGGGACAAAGATCCTTTTCTGCTCCCTTTTATGTCCTGCCCAAAGACAAGGAAGAGTCACAGTCCATGTGCAGAAAATTATAACACTGCTGCCTCTATGAATTACCTCAAAACCACCACAGTCAGTTTCCCAAGTTTCCCTGCGCTTGCTTTGAAGTTTCATAGACTGAAAGGAGGATACATGGCTCTCTCCAAAGGCAATGTTACCAGATGTGCCCTGCATGGTAGGAAACCTGCTGAGGATGTTGTTACCTTCTGGACTAGGTTGCCTTGAACTTCTGAATTACTGTGACCTGCCCTCAGGGTGGGCAAAGAACTGCACACCCAAGCCTGGCCTGGCACCAAGAAAGATCCCATGGCACTTTTCTTAAGATGGAAGATATTTGGATTTTGTGTTTCAGATAATTCCTCCTTTAATATCTGCAAATGAAAATTGGAGGCTAAAGACTTGACTTCGTAACTGGTCTTTCTTCTGCTTCACTCTGTCATTCAGTGATTTAGTCTTTCTGTGTCATTTTTGTCCCTATATGCTTTGATATTGATACCTGGACTACATCATTTACTTGAGGGGTGGGGGCGTATGCTCTCCGTACTTATTTGAGAGACAATGCTAAAACCAAACACAATCTCAGCTACACTGATTGTGGGCAAATTTTCAGTTTAGAGTAAAATAATTTAAACTGACTTTTTAAACTATAGCTCCGGATAGTCTGTAAATACAGGATAAGAAGTTATATCCAAGCTGAGGGCCAAAGAGAGAGTGTATGAATGAATGAAATCAGAGGTCAATGAACACATTCCCTTGACATACTGTCTTACTCCATAAAGATATCTCCCCTTTTCCTAAAAGAGCAAAACTGGCTGCCACATTAAACAACCTGTTGGTCTTATAACTACCTCTAGTGGGGTATTGCTTTTCATGCTACTGACCATTTCAGACTGACATCCTCAGCAGGACTTGTTTCTAAACACTAATGCAGCACAGAAAGAATATAAAATGTTAATGAATGAGAGGAAAGGAATGATGTATGAGGCACCAGAGGAAGACTCAGCAGATATAGGTTGGATTTCAGGCTTTGTCATGGGTTTCCCACAAAACCTTGGGCAAAAATCAGTCCATGCAAATGATAATTAAAACAAGACCAGGGCAAGGACTCAAGTACTGGCCCACAATTGTCTACACTGTTTAATTGTTAACACACTCTCTCACATGGCTTTGGCCGATGCCAACTTGATTTCCCCCAGACAATGTCAATGTACGGTTCAGAGGACAGCATGCACCAGGGACTGCCCCAGCAGACAGCTTGGATGGAATCCCTCTTTCCCCCTTCCCCAGTCACCGCGGGGGAGTGTTTAGCTATATGGACACAAACCACACCATGGCTGGCCTGAAGGGCCAGAGAATAGGCCCTCTCCTATTTTATTTGCTTGTATAGATATAGTCTTCTTTCCTGCATCGCTTTGTCTGCCCTATTTAGACTGTAAATTCTTTGGAACGAAGCAACCTTTTAATATGTATTTGAATGATGCCTGAGACAATGAGATGCCAGCCTTTGCTGGAGGATGTCTTTTCTACTGAAAGGCCTGTTAAAGAAAAAACAAGAAAAAAATAAGGAAGACTGTTCAGGTCTCGAAACAGCTCTCAGTTATTCTTCTTTTTAATCCATCCATGTCAACAGCATATCTTCATCCTACAGTGGGGCTTTACAGCTGTCAGAATTTGCAGTCTCAGGACTCAGCACATGTTAACTCTCACAGGAACATGCATTTTGTCTGAATACGCAGCAACAGGGACTGAGAAGACAAGGAAGTTGTTCCTGGTGATCTCCCACCACCACCAGGAGCATCCTCGTCATTCAGTCCCTTGACCACCCTACACCATGTAGCTCCCACAGGGCTCTTGGTGGTGGCCTCACACCACCAGCAGCCCAAAAGGACCCATATGCAGAGAAAAGCCTAAAAGCCTTCGTTTGGGACCGGACTGTTCCTGTTGCTGGCCCCAGATCAGGACAGCAGCATAGTTAGTGTCCTGGTAGAAAGGCAGTATTAAAAACAGGCATTTGCTACTTGCCTTGAATTGCGTCTCATATTGCTTCTTAGCCAACCTCAGAAATAGCTCATCAAGACATTCACCTGGAGGGATGGAGAAATTAAAAATCTAGAGAAAAGGACTCTATCACTACTAAAAAGACAAATAGTCAGTCAGGACTGGTCTTTTCCAATCCTGCTCTTAACCAAACTGATCTTCAGTATCACTGTTATTGACTGTCACCCCTCAAACTCTCCTGTCTCAGGAGTCCTTAGACTCCCCATGACTCCAGCTGCCTTGCTAGAGAGTCAAAGAGATAAAACCACTTTTTCTTCATTGCCCATTCCTCATAGGTCTGGTTCTTCCAAACATACATATATAGAGGTGGCCCCAGTCTCTAGAAGTTTCTTTCATCCTCAGGAGAAGGCAAGACATTACAGATGTCATCCCATGTCATCCCATACTTGTACCCTGCCTGGGAGACACTGCTCCTCATCCAGTCCACTGCTGACCCTCCGCAGTACATGTGCTGGCAGGTGATGGCAGTGGGTAGGCACAGGCTTGCAGTGGAGTGGCAACAAAGGACCTTAGGCCAGCCTAAGGGCAGACAAGGGCTAGAAGCCTTGCTGGGCAGCAAGAAGCAGTGGCTGTACGTCATGCATGGAAGAGCAGTACTTGTTGCCCAGCGCAGACATGGCAGAGGTTTCCCATGGTGCCTCAAAGCAGAAGCAGTCAGCACCTTCTGCCCTCACCGGGACCTCTGATGCACCTTCAGAAGTGATTTCATGGGGCAGTGCAGGCATGGCTTTGGAGAACCTGAAAGACTTGTTTGTGTTTTTAGCCAGAGCTGCCAATCCACCTGGATATCACTCATCAGCTACAGAGCGTCTATCAGCTCCAGATCAGAGAGTTCCTTGGCACTGCCTATTACATCTCTCTTTTGTTTTCATTAATCGCATTAAATGTCAAACTTGCACCCTGTTTGCAAACTATCCGTTGCACAAATCTGTTTATCTGCACAGGATCTCCCCACTGTCACATACTGGCAAAGCGAATGCAAACAGCCTGTAGTTTTTACCTCAAATGCTACTCTTCCATACTTGTACTTAGCTGAGTAAATCCTGAGTAAATCCTGAGTTGCCCTAGATTTTGAAAGGAGTTTGAAGCGTTGTGTCAGATTCCTTTGATAGGTTTTCCAAACAAAATAATATTGTCAGAGTGAATTATTTTTGTCCAGTGGGTGCCAGCAACTTTTAAGTAATGCAGCACTACTACTTTCTATAGGCTATGATACATCTGATGCTCTCCAGATGAACTTGTTTAGGAGCTCTGAGGTCAATCACGCAAAATGCTCATCCCTCCAAATTCCCAGGAGAATCTCCAAGCTCTGCAATAGCAGATCCTAAGAGAAATCTTTGCATGCTAAATTGTGCTTTGACAAAGTCTAATATCTAATTCCAGAACAGCAGCAATACAGCGACAGCCAGTGCTCATGAAAGGGCTACATTTTCTTGCTGAGCAATGTTATGTTGGATCACACTGGGAGACCAATGAATTGTGGCACTGAGCCATATTAACCTCTCCCTCTAAAAATTTTGCAGAAGGGAAACTCCAGCATGTTTCATCATGTCAAAACCCAGCGTAGGTTTAAAAGCAAATCCAGGGCACCTGTAATCATAAAAGGGTTTGAAATGAAAATTTCTGGCAGCTGGGGATGGTCAGCTATGGAGAAGTGCCTGCTGCTTTTTCTCACACCGAGGTGTTCCAGCCCTTTTCTCCCCATCCTGCTCTGTGCTATGGCCTCTCTGCTCCACAGACCATACCTGCTCCTCATTACTTCAAAAGAGCTGGTGTGCTAGACTCTCACCCCATTTTTTTAACTGTTCCTGCCAGAGTCTTAGCAATATCTCATTTACCTGTTGCTGTCCTTAGGCTCCTTTCTATGCACACTGCTTCTTCCTGCCCTGTGCCCTCATGTTACATGAGAAAGTGTTACGTCTTTCCCATTGCACCTATTATTTGCAGCCTGGTAAGCTCTGCCTGGGAAAGAAGTTTGCAGGGAAAATGGCAAAGCTGTTTTCTCAGGGACAATGTATGCTTAATGGGAGCTGAGAAAGCCCCGTGATTCCCTCAAGGCCTACTGTCTTGGATGTCTTGGCCATGGAGCTTATGAGACCAGACTAGTCATAAGAGTGATGAGAGTAGGAAAATTCTTGGGCTTTCAAGATGTCATCTGAGGGTGGCTCAAGAGTTAGGCAGCTCTTTGGCTGGTGGACTTGGATCATTCCACAAGCCTGCCAGCAACACATAGCCCTCGCTACAGCCGTGAGTGCTCAGACACATTTCTTCGCACTCCCTCCTGCTCCTGCCTTCCTTAGCAAGCACAGCCATTGCCCACAGCCCACCTACAAACACAAAGTACATGGCTAGAAAAAAGCAATAATGCACTTACTTAGGAAAAAAATAAAAGCTGACTTTTGCATACGTCTGTTTATGTTCTCACTTGAAGCTGATGAGCAGACTCTGTCGAAGTATAAAATCCACGGATTAACAGTAAATCCACAGATTAACACTGAAAGACTCTTTTCTTTCCTTCCTTTCTTTTTGTGGGGTTTTTTTCCCCAAAAAACGTTACCTGGGATACTTTCTTGTTGGCGTCTATTTGAAACAATTCTCACAGACATGTTACCATAGACAGCTTTTCTGACTGCCTGCACATTAGGGTGATAAAGGAGCAAACACAGGGCATATTTCATATCTCTTCTTGCCTATCTTCCCTTACTCCATGCATGCAACATTTTTTATAATTTACTCTGCAAACTTTGGTGCTGGCTGGCACATAAGCAGCTGGGATAAAATACCATATGTCTTGAAGTGCTTTACCTTGCAGTTCTGGATACATTTCACATGGATGAGATCCTTTTTCTTAAATGGTGAATGAAGAGCTTCATTTAGCCTTCACACACTCCACTGACTGCAACTTCCCAGCCTGTGATAGGACCAATATCTACATTCATTTCTGCTGTTTTCTCTCATCATCCCACACACGTTATACTTACTGGGGATGATCTGAGCACATGCTAGTCCCATTGACCTCACATGGAGCTGCTAAGCTCTTCCCACTGTGGTGACAATGTGCTGAATGGCTCCAGCTACAGCTAAATCCCAAGCTATACTCCAGCATGCTGGTGGAACAGCAACATCCTCAGCCTGGAGACATAGGCCAGGACCTACTTGCTCATGGTGCACTTGAAAGGTGCACCAGATCCCAGCCATAGACAATAAGTTATTTTCTGCCTATGTCTCTATAGCAGCAGGCCTGTGGCATGAGGACAGTGTACCATGATCAAAGACAGTGCCTTGCCGAACTGAGTGCACACGCTGTTGCTTCTGCTACGATGTTTGCCAGATTCTTGTACCATATCAAGCTTGTATCATTGCCCAGGTTTGCAGAGCTCTGAACTAGGCTGTTAGTGTATTTGAGGAAGTACAATGGCTTTGGAGGCTTGGGCCTCCTGCTCATCTGGTGTGTTTCCATAGCTTAGTGTCAGCACTTGCTGAAGAACAAGCAATAACAAGTTTATGGCATTTCTGAGCTATTTAATACCCAGAAAAAAAGCACCTCTTAATAGTATAAGATGCACTTGGCACTCCTAACTCTTGCCTAACTATGCATTACTCTCATACTCTCTCTGTTCACAGCACAATTTACTGTTAAGGTTCCTCTCCACAACCCACATAAAATCTTGCTTCCATCTGATCTTAACTTTGCCTAGCTTTAATAATCTGGGCTAAACCTTTTGTGTGTTCTGTATATCCATCTTATCTTGAATAGAATATTTATTTTTCTGTTCAAAACATTTTAGACCAAATCACCAGTTTCTGAAAAGGAATCTAGGAATGTTGTTTTGTTCATGTTAGGGAAGCAAAAAAAAAAAAAACAGTCTTTCATTTGAAAAGCTTAACTACCCTTGCTTTGGGGCAGAGACTTCAGATCTTGAGACAGGGGATGGAGAGGTAAGCAGGTCACCAGTAATCCCCATAAAAGCACTGTCCAAAGTTGGTTGCCTCTTAGCAAAGCAGCAGTTTAATTCCTAGCAGAGATTTCTGCAGTCTTAGCAGTTACATTCCTCAAAGGTCCTGCCTGCGCCAGCTCAAGCTGGGGAAGCTCAGCTGGAGGCAGAGTAAGACCTTTTCCAGCACTGCAGCTCAGCACCAGCTGCAGCTTGGGCATTTGAAATAAGAATGAAGAAAGAAAACTTCTCCCATCTGTGCTCCAAATAACTGAACTGCTTGGCCCAGCCTGCCTGGAGAAGAACAATTTGTAGTCAAACAGGATAAGAATTAGACCTGGGGGTAAAAATTGGACCAAGAACTGTAGGAAGCAGGGAGGAGACTAGCATGGATAGACGTTGGTAAGGAGAGGGTGTGGAGACTAGTTGGGACAGAGCCATGCCTGGGTGAGATACTAGTGCTGCAGGAGGGAAAATAAAGCTTCATTCCTCATCAGCATGGTAAGGGCTAAGACCTTGTCTTCCCAGACATACTTACTACCTGCTCCCAAACTTCTCTTGGGTTGTTCAGGGCTTTTCCTTGACTGCCTGGCACATAGGGCATACCACTACTAAACAGTGAGAAATCCTTCTCTCTCCCCTTGGCCCATGCTGGGAGGTCTCCCTCCAGGGCTCTGTTAAATGCTGCCAGATCAGAAGCTGATGGACAAGAGCCAGCAGCCAGGGCTACCTGGAGTCAGTGATCCCTGGCATGCATCAGGCTACCTACGGTCTGGAAATGGTTCCCTGTGGAGCCAGGAACCATCTGAAAATCACTGCACTTGCAAGTCTTCCAAAAAAATCTCTGTTATAATTTTCATGTCTCCACAATGAATTGCAAGAGCCTACCTTTATTTCTCTTCTGTTCCTCATAAGCCATTTTCTTGCAGGTTTGCCTAGATATTTGACCAAAAAGATACTCTAGCCAATTAAAAAAAATATGCATGTGTATTTAAATCCATAGGAACAACCTCTTTTCTCCACAACTCTAGTGTTCATTCAAGAAGAACAGACTTGAGAGACTTCGACTCACTTTTTAACGGCCAGGCTTTCCAGTGTGCTCTCCCAGTAAGAGGGTACACAATACTGTGGTTTCAGAGCAGGTGGTGGCAAAGGACAAGATCTTCCGTATTTCTCCTGTACTGCAGCACAAGACAGACATACAGCAATAATTACTTTAAAGTTACGCAGGAGTGACTACAGACACGACAGCTGTTATCTTAGATAAACTTTCTTGATATTTGCTAATTTCAGATCAAAATATGTAACAATAAGATTTTCTGGATGAATCATATGGAGGTAAAAGACATTGGTCTTATCTCAAAGTCTTTTATGCATGGTGGTTAAAAACCGTGTCCCAGTAAGACCTCTATAAACCCCACAAAAAAGGTAAACTTCAGAGCCTTCCTTCAGTACAATGATGTTTAACTATGTGACAATTATACTGAGCCTATTAAAAATGTCTTTTATTTTTTCTGGTAAGTCTGACACCTGTTCTCCTGTATATGGGAAAATATTTCTCGCAAACATTATATTTTATAGTCATGTGAGACCTCAGTTAAAACTGGCATGGATACTCTGATGCCAGGAAATTTCACTTCCCTGAAAGTGGTTGAAGTGGGAAGGAACCTCTGGAGACCTTCTGGCCCAACACCCATGCTCAAGCACTGCCAGCTAGGGCAGGTCGCCCAAGACTGTGTCCAGTCAGGTTTTTAATATTCTCTAAGCCTGAAGACTCTACAACCTGTCTGGGCAACCTGTGCCAGTGCTCAGTCACCCTCACAGTAAAAAAGTATTTCCTGATATTCAGATGGGTCCTCCTGTGATTCAGTTTGTGCCCATTGCCTCTGGTCCTGTCACTGGGCACCACTAAGAAAAGTCTGGCTCCATCTTCTTTATTACCTCCATCAGATGTTTATATATATTGACGAGATCCCCTCAAGCTTTCTGTTCGCCAAGCTGAATAGTCCAAGCTCTCTCAGCCTTTCCTCATCTTAGTGGACCTTCGCTGATCTCACTCCAGTATGCCAATGTCTCTCTTGTACTGGAGAGCTCAGATCTGACCCCAACACTCCAGGCGCGGCATCACCAGTGCTGAGGAGAGGGGAAGGATCACCTCCCTTCACCTGCTGATAATGTTATTCCTCTTCCATTGTCATAAAAGACAATCATTGACAGTTGCCACTATTACTATAAGTGATAACATGGCAGCTAGCATGATATCCTGTCCTGTAGGCTGGCAGTCTACAGTTTGGCCATTGGGGTGTCCCATATGCCAGAGGAGAATGTTTGTAATGGGTACGTTGAGTAGCCTCCATTTAAATCTACTTGTCAAATACACCACATGATGGTGTAGCATAGAGACACCACCAGCAAAATTTGGAGGAGCTGGGGGAACCGAGACTGCAAAATGCTTTTGGCATAGAGTTCTCAGATTCAGTCCTTGCTTTTAACTGGACAAAAGAAATTTGGGGTTTTTTTATTATGCTGTGGTCTCTGCCAGCCTGCAGCTATGACAGACAATACTTTTCCTCTCCTCATCTTTCCTCTTCGGATGATCCAGGTGAGGGATGCTGTCAACAAAAGCTGATGGACTGAAGCTCATGTGAGTCAGGAAGAAAGGAGATAGTAGGACAGAGAAAGGCTCTCTGATTATAGAAAAAATATTTTCCCTTACTGAGGAAATTCCACATCTGTGTAAAGGATTTTCTTTATTGACTGCTGATGGAGGGACAAACAAACACATCCCCCTAAATCAGTCAGAAAACACAAGTGGGCAAGATCTGGCAGAGAGGTAAAGTCTTCTTTCTGAAACCAGAGAGGAAAGTATGGCATTTTGGAAAGAAGGATTCACTGTGATTTTCATCAGCAGATATTTTTATATTCCTCTGGGTGCCCAGCAGCTCTGGACTTCGGGAAGGGCAGAAAGGAGGACTGATGTAGCAAGAGCTGGCGCCAGTGCTTAGAGGTGGGACATGCTTTCTGGTAGCACAAAGCAGGCAGCAAGAGGGGAGATCTCAGGATTTTGCCAACAGAGGGCAATGGTGGCCCTGGGCTGGCTGCCCAGGATGGCACACGGTGGAGATGTCTCACTGTGCACCCACCAGGGACCTGGCTGTCAAAACAGGGTGGCTCAACCACTTCTCACTCTCTCCAGCACAAAAGGAAAAGGCTTTGTGGTGGGTTGACCTTGGCTGGACACCAGGTGCCCACCAAGCCTCTCTATCACTCCCCTTTTCAGCAGGACAGGGCAGGGAGAAAATAAGATGGAAAACCACTCATGGATCAAGATAAAGGCAGTTTAATACAGTAAAAGCAAAGGCCATGCATGGAAGCAAAGGAAAACAAAAGATTTATTCTCCACTTCCCATCAGCAGGTGATGTCCAGCAACTTCCCAGGAAATAGGGCTTCAGTACACATAGCAGTTGCTCTGGAAGACAAACGTCGTAATAACGAATGCCACCCCTCCTCCTCCTTTCTCTTAGCTTTTATTGCTGAGCAGACGTTATATGGTATGGAATATCTCTTTGGTCAGTTTGGGTCAGCTGTCCTGGCTATGTCCCCTCTCAAGATCTTGCCCATCCCCAGCCTACTGGTGAGGGGGGAATGTTGGAGAGACAACCTTAATGCTGTACGAGCACTGCTCAGTAGTAGCCAAAACACTGGTGTGTTATCAACACCTTTCTAGCTACCAATACAAAGCACAGCACTATGAGGGCTGCTATGGGGAAAATAAACTCCATCTCAGCCAGACCTAATACAGGCTTCCTGGAAACACAGTCATGGGGGGGGACCATATTGCCCTGCCACAGAACTGCACACATTTATGTCCAAGCTGAATTTGAGCACACAGGTAGCATGTACCACCTCCAACCAGCAGCATGTACCACCTTCATCCTCCTGCCTGTTAGCTGGTAGGGCACAGGTGAAGTCTGCATTAGTTCGGCAAAGTCTCCAGGAGATGGGATGTTCTTCCATCCAACTGCATGGCAGGGTCACCCCAGGAAGCCACCCAACCACCACCTACCCAGTGCACAAACTCCCAAGCGAGGTTCCTACCAGCTAGTTATATCCCAGAGTGCCACATGAGGCTGCGAAGGGAAATTCATAGCTGGTTGTCCTACATGGGGTTGATGTTGGAGGGTTTAGCACAGTTCAGCACTTCCTGGAAAGCATCTCCCGCTGCTTGGATGCTCTGCAGGGAAGCCAGCCAGCGGAGCTGGTGGGAGAGGTGAGCATGTAACTCCACAGCACCAAGCCCATGCCTGGTGGCCATCTGATGATATGTCCCTCTCAACCTTGCCTCTGCCTATGCTGCTCCATTGGACATCACAGTGGAGACCAGTGTGTCTGGGAGCATGAGCATGACCCCAGCTGCCAATGCGCTGAGCAGCACAGCACCCGTGTCCACATGGCAATGCCAAGCGAGCATCCAGGAAAGATTAACAGGGCAAGTCCCAGCTTTGGAGGCACGCTGACCATCCAACCAATTCAGTGCAGCACAGAGGTGAGTTATGTGCTCACAAAGGCCATGGCAGCTTTTATTTCCCTTTGCAAGCACAGACCAGAGGGAAAAAAAGAGTTAAACAGATTGTGCTTGAAGCTAAAGGGTGGTTTGAATGTGATAATAACCAGAAGCAACATTGCAGAGACTGAGAGAGGTACAACAGCCCTGATAGTATTTTCCCATCTGGTTTTGTAGAGTGACATCTATCAGCAGATGAGAGATGAGTTTGGTCGTCCATCCATGCAGGGTGAGCCTGCCAATGCTTTTTATAACCACACAAGCTGCCTGTCACCAGGATCTGAGCTCAGATGACCACCCCACTGCCCCTCTCCCTTTCTTAGGAGTGCCTTTTGCAAAATGGACTGAGAATTTCTCTACTAATTTGAGATCTGATCTTTGTACCATGAAGCTGATAGCATCTCTTCCTTGGGTGTCCACATTTGAGCCAGCTGGGAAGTCTCTTGGAGGATGCTTTGATGCCAGGAAATGTCACTTCCCTGAAAGCAAAATGCTCTGCAGAACAGGGAGATTTTGAAGAACCATCTTGCAGAAGGCAGACAGTTTTTTGAGCCTGGCCCAACAGGCCTGGCAACCAGTCTTAGTCCCTTGGCGTCATACCCCAGGGACTAAGCTCAGGGACCTCTGGTCCATTCTGATTAGCACAAAGGCATCTGGAAACCCCAGGTGACCAAGGGGCTAAGGCGTTCATAGAGCTTCCAGGCGGAGCTTTGTTTCTAAGTTTTCTAAATGTTGTTATCAGAATCGTTTTGCATTATTTTTTCCCTAGAATTTCTCACTGACAGGAAATTTCAGTGCTTTTGCTTTCAGTTCTGTAAAGGGACAAGGTACTTTTCCACAGGAAACTCTGATTTTTGACCTGTGATCTAGGTGCGGTGGTGCTTTCAACTCAAGCAACCCAAAGCACTGAAAGCTCACATCTGGGTGCTGCTTACACTTGGATTGGTTTCCTCATCAGTTTCCAGTGTAGATGTACAGCTCAAATTATTCAAAGACTAACACTGTTCTTCCCTCATTTTCCCATACTTTCTTGCTTTTTATCTCCTCACTTCTTCTGTGCCAGAAAATATCTAGAGCAAATAAAAATAAGGTTCGCATTTGAGGGCTAAACCATATACGTCTTACTACCTTTCCAATCCGCTTCCACAACACACGGGCAGAGATGCCATCTGCGAAAGCATCCTCCAGGTGCCAATGTGCTGGAAAAGCAACTTTATTTATGACCCTGTTGGCATGAGGGCCCTGTTCAGTACCACTGTCAGAGAAGTGATTTAGTAGTTTCCAGCTTGCCTTCCTGTTAGCTTGACAACAGCAAAGTGTTTACTTATTTGAAATGGACATCTTTTCTGCTTGATGCACTTGCATTCTGCACCATGCATAATAATGTATAGGAGAATAAGCTACACTTGGGAGCATGGCTCTTCTGGTTTGGTGGCATCTCACACTGACTTTGCACAGAGGTTAATTACTGCTATGGGGAAAGTGCGGGTCAGGAAAGGTTAGCTCTGAAAATGACATGATGTCCTTCCATATTTTCTGCGCTAGTTTTCTGTGCATCTTTTGTGTACTCTTGAGAAGTAAAATCAGATTTTCTTCTAGTTCCTAGACCTCATGGGAGTCAGGCCAGGACTTCTGCGTATATCTACAACTCACAGCAGAGGCCCCACAGCTGGTGTGGTGCTCCCAGCAGTGCAGCACAGCCGATGCCCTCCCCTCGGAAACAGCAGCATGAGGTCGTGAGCTGCTGTTGCCTCTGCTGCGGTGCACTGGAAGGGGTAGCACGGCCAGCGAGGGCTCCCACCCTGCTAGTTGTGCTGTGTGAGGACACAGGCATCCCAGGTTCTGCTTCACATCATGGGGTGGGGGATTATGCCCAGAGAAAGCATCCTTTTAGTAAGCAGCTCTTTACTATCTGTGTTACCTCAGCACCTAAAAGCTGCAGCCATAGAGTGCAGACTACTTGTGCAAGGAAAAGTACCTTTCTTCAGCTTGTAAACTAAGAGCACGTGGTTGCTGTTTGTATAAGATTTGCAAGCCAGAAGGTCTCAAGATAGTATTTTAACTGAGCTTTTTCTCAGAGGACAATCCTTTTTTGAGCATGAAGCAGCAACATTTCTGCTCTGCTAGGTAAATCAACCCAGAACTTCACTGCCCTCAGTGCAGATGGTTTATTATGACCCACTCTAACGGTATCCTGGTCTGGGTATTAATCGTAGAATCAATCATAGAATGGTTTGCGTTGGAAGGGACCTTTAAAGGTCATCTAGTGCAAACCCCCTGCAATGAGCAGGGACATCTTCAACTAGATCAGGTTGCTCAGAGCCCTGTCCGTACTGACCTCGAATGTTTCCAGGGATGGGGCGTCTACAACCTCTCTGGGCAACCTGCTCCAGAAATAAAACATCTTCGAGATACATTAGGAGTTATCACATGGCAACCTACTTTCTAAGGGTAAAACGAATGCTTTCCCGGGCAAAGCAAACCTGGCTCTCCATGTCATCTGGTATAAGGTCCCTGTTGCTTAGTATCCCTTGCAAACTATGGAGCTGAAGGTTAGCACAGGAGAGACACAAGCTCGGAGTGTCAAATCCTGACCCCTGCCCTCGGGAGGCATGAAGAGCAGCCAAAGATCTCCGCCTTCAGCAGGCTCTCCACCCAGCAGGCACCATATGAGTCATGAGCCTTGTTCCCTGCACTGCTTGTTGGTGACTTTGTGGCTGCCCAGCTGCACCACCTGCCTCACAGGCAGAGCCCATGAATCTGCCTCTTTTCAGCCCTTACCCATCACTACATTTTCCACCTCTGATCCTTGCTGGGGAACAGCAGCCATCAGCAGCGAGGCTGCATCCAGGGACATCCAAGGTGCTCCACTTGTGCATGTCACTGCTTTGTAGTGGAGGTAGGAATGCAAGCATGGTGGAAGAACCGTGCTTTGTATCATTTAAAAATGGTTTTAATATAACACCAGAGAAGGTGCAATCAAAGACTGAACCTGCATGAGCAGGAAGATGGACTAAATGAGTCATTTGGTCCATCTTTGATTTGTTTTATGTTTTCTTAAGCATTTTTAAAAGCCACTCCGTGCACTTGTCTTTCCTCCAGATGCCTGTGCATCCACCTCCTAGGTCTTGCTATTGAACTGGAACATAACAGCTGAAAAAGAGCAGCGATTGCTTTGGAGGAGACAGAAGAGACCACTATTCATGTTGTGGTTCCATTTTTTTGCCATGTGAGATGTACCACAGAACAGTGTCTTCCCACCCTGTCCTTGGGACACACTGATGAATGTAAGAGCTGGAGATGGGTGGGACAGAAAACATCTCTAAAAATCAGGCCTATAGGCAATCTCTCCAACCCGCTGAAGAAAAACACAAAGCAACAGGACTTTCTTTTGGTGTAAGGAATGAAAGTCAATGGTAGCTGGTTGACTGAAGATACCAGCACACTAGTGAATATTTCAGATGAGTCGTGCCTTTAAAAGCAGCTATGCAGCCAGAGGTGGATGACTAAAAAAATCAAATGCCAGTCAAATCAACCTCCTTGCTGGGCATGGCATCCTGGAGCAGAAGTAAATTTCAGAGGCCGTGGAAAGACTGAAAGTCTAGAAAAGAAGAGAGACATCATCACTCTGTATCTTGAAAGCGAGAGGACTCCAGTCTCTGGCTCTGTAAGGATGAAGCAACCCCAGCCAAATCCTTTTTCAGGAGAGGCTTTCTGCTCCAGTGACTAAGGCACAGTATAGATAGGTATCCTGGTGACTCTACCCACCTTTGCTGCAGATTTGGGTGTAACAGTGTGAACTAGAAGGAGGAAATAAGGTTTCTCTGTGGAATACTTTGCATTCTATTGATATCAAAATCCAAGGACTGTAATTATGATCCACCCCAGAGAAATCTTTTACATATGTTGCCCACATAAGCCAGCACGGTATCATCCTGTTATTCTGCACTGTTATTCCAGGTGATGGAGTGATGGTAGTTGGAGAATTCATTATTAAAAATTCATTGACACCTCTTTTCCCCTCCTCCCCTGCTTCACGTCTCCTATTTGTACTTCCCTAGTCTTGGAAAGCAGAGCTGTCTGAGGAAGCTTCTCCACTTTGCATTTACCCACGGAGACAGCTGACCCACAGAGCAGAATTCATTCTCCTGTCCAGCCCATCCAAAACAGCCCCTTAAGCAAAGGGATTTCCTTCTGCCTTCAGGCCAGTTCAGAATTTGCTGTCAGGGGTGCCCACAATATAACCTGTCATGGTAAACTACTTCTTACCATTTACATAAATGCTCTCTGATGGAAAATGGTGTAATACATACCCGCACAGTGCTGTAGTACAGATGGGGTTTTATGCTTCCTCTATAGGACTAGTTCTAGTCTCTTGTCCTGGTAATATCTGCATTATTCGTTTCCTGCAGTAACCAAAAGAGCAGAGACTGGTGGATCGAGCCACTTCATTTAACTCTGTGAGGAGCAAGATTTTTGATAAGGAGGACCTTGAGACCTCTGCTTTTGCTACCTTAAAAAAAGGTTTGCTGTCCCAAATCCACACTGTGAGCACCAGAAGCTTGGGGTACATTTTGAATGTCTTCCTCACTGAACAGGAGAGCCATCACCAAAGGCTGGGAGTGGGCACCTTCTGTTTACATGGTTGGCAGAGCTGGGATTTCTGAGTGACAGAGCCCTACCTCAGATGGAAATTACCTGAAATACTGAATTAAGTGTCGAGGCTGCAAAACTTGTCCCCTGTCACCAAACAAACAAAATGACTCACTATCTGGGCGTTAGATGGCTGGCTTCTCAGAGGGCTGTTTTTAATGCACAAGTCACATTGTAAGACACTGAGATCACAGGGTCAGACCCTGAGGTCTATCACGTGAAGTCTCCTAGACTAAACCATGAGGTTGTGTAAGTCAGGGGCACTCCACTGATGGAAATGAAATCCCACTGACTTGCACCATCCGAAGAGCTGAGATGATGACCCTGCAGCAGTCAACTTGTAATAGTTATGTATAAAACAATAATACACCTGGCTATGAAGCTGCAGTCATTTTGTTGCTTGATTGCTTCTTGCCACATGCCCAGAAACGGCGCTGATGGGCCCTGAGCTGGGCTGGGCACAGCTGGGGATGGAGGGGTGCAGCAGCTCTCCACCAGCCACACTTTTCCCCTGCTCCTGGAGGCAAGGCAATGCACAGCAGCAGCACAGCCACGGGAGGCAGCTCTCCAGCCCTGTGGTAGCCACACGTACCCAGCCATGTCCCAGGGAGGAGGTGGAGGTGCACTATGCACCAGACCCCTCCCTCGCATTGCTGCACACACCTGTGCCTGCAAGGAGGGCAGCAGTGCTTCTGTAAAACCTGCCTCAACAGTTTTGCACCAGTCAGGGATCCCCATCACCGGGTGGTTTAAAGGCAGTAAATGCCACTCAGATGCCAAGTGTTCATTTTGATAGGGCTGATTTCCAACAGTGAGGACAACAGACCCCAGCTAGCAAAACCCCCTCCTCGTCAACACGCCTGCAGCCCATTTGGGCAATGGCACTCTCCATCCAAGACAGAAGCGTGGCATTTCCCTGCCAGTGCCTCTGGGGCTGAGCAGGGCTACGGGCACAGTGCACATGCTGAATGCACCTACTTTGCCAGCCCTTTGCTCCAAAGGAGCATTTCTCTGTGTACTGTTCCCTGGACTCGCAGACCACCTCTGGTCCCTAAACTCTCCCTGATGTCTTCCCTGGGGGGGACAAAAAAAAGGACTCTGGGGTTCAGCATGCTTTAAAAATGGAAGTGCCCAAAAATGGCTACTCAGACAATTCTTCCTGTGCAGCTCTTTAAAATTACACCTGGGCATCACATACGCCATGAGAAGAGGAAGGATGATCTTCCCTGAATTTGGCTTTTTTTGTGAATAGGGGATTTCTTCCACCCCAAGAGACTGGGGAAAGCTGATTGCTGTAGCTATGTCCACTCCACAGCGCAAAACAGACCAGAGACTGTTCTCTAGCCCCGAAGCATGTCTCCATGGCTGAACCTCTGAAATTCCCGGCCCCTCTCCCACTCCCCACTTAGGATGGGTGGTCAGCTACATCCAAACTACCCCCTGGGAACAATTTCTGTTACATATCATCCTGGGAGACTGGTAGCTTGCACAGGGGGAAACTGTGTGGGCAGCCATGGAGTCAGAGCTTCGACCCATGCCCTGCCCCTGCCTGCTGGAGCAGGCACAGGCTGTGGGTCTCTGCTCTCCCAACCTTGGGACTAGTAGAGACGTCACGCGCCATATTCAGGCAGTTTACTCTGGGCTCTCCAATAGACTTGGATACCTGGTGTGGGCATCCTAAATCCGAAAGGGCAATGCAGTTGTTGTTCAGCTACATGGAGTTTGCCCCAACGTCTCTCCGTGATCCGCAAGGCATAGGGCTGGTATTTTCTCTCAGGTGGGTGGACCACCTGTGATCCTGCAGCCCTCTTACAGGTGGCTTTATGTCCTGATGTGTTTTTATGAAAGAAGGAATAAAAAATTAATTAACTTAAGCAAAATTCTCATCCTCATCCCAACATCCAAAGCTCCCAAGAAACATTATCCTAGAGTCTAAAGAAAAAATAATGTGTAAAAGGTTATAAACCTTTAAATCTGAGTTTTGACTGTAAGGAGGCCAAAAGCTAGCCTGGCTGGAGCAGTTGGGAAGCCCTGCAGCCCTCAGAGAAAACAGCACAAAGCTCACATTCCCTCTACTGTACCGGAGCTGCCTTTTGACACTGTTTTCGGGAACTTGCCAGCTCATTTTCTAACTTGTTTGTGAGACATCAACAGCCTCAAATTACAGCAGTCTGAACACCCCAGTAAATATTTACACAAACCTGCTGGTGATGGTTTGAGCTGACATGCGTTACCTTTTGTGTTGGGGGGAGGCTATATTTACAGCCAACCAGCTAATGAACATGATCCCAGCCATGGTTTAATACAGATGGCTCTTTCAGCGTTTGCGGCTTTCAAGTTACAGGGAGCACAAACTTCAATAGCCTTCGTTAGAAGGCTCTGTCTCAGCTCTCTCCGTTTTGTTTACAACCAGCCTCTCTTTGTGCAGTCAAGGGTTGACTAACATTCAGCTGTTTGCATCCTGCAATGCGTTTGTGTAGGACGGGGGTTGTTTCTTGTCTTTTTTCCTGTCTTTTTTTTTTTTTTTTTTGACACTGATGGTTTTTATTTTGAGTTTACAATACAAGCAATTTTTGCAATGTAGATTTATTTTTGTTTGAGTGGCATTTCTCCAGGCTGTCTCCCAGGGACCCACCAGGGCTGGAGCCTGGCATGGAGGGACTGTGGAGGGCGGCAGAAAGCAGCGCCCGTCCATGGGGTATGGCTGTGGGGCTCGGTGGAGGGTGGGAAGCTCTGCTCCAGACGCCGCGTAGACCAGCTACCCAACCCCTCCCAGGGCCACCCTTCAGAGACACGTTTTATTGGCATCCAGGTCTCACTGGCAGCTCTGGCTGGATTCCAGACTGCCTGAAGTAAGATGCCTAAGGAGCTTGTAGTTTATGCTATCGATAGTTATTGTATCGGTACACTTTTTATACTTTCTTTATTAGCCATCATCTGAACCATTGCCTGAAGATCCCCCAGTTTTTTGCAGCTTTACATCAAAGAAATATTTTAGATACATGAGATGGAAAGCCAGGAGGGTGAGGAAACTAATGAAGGAAATTTAGACTCTTATTCTGACAATTAATTTGCTATTGTTGGCTATGGTGGAAGCACAGAAAATCTTTTTCTTCCCTGACATCACACCTATGAAACCCCAGACTGTAAGAAGCTCACTGAATCAAGACTACCTGAACTCAGAGAGTCAGCACTGCCCAGTAGCAGGCAGTTTGGTAAATTCTCTGTGGTTGAGATAAACTAATTTTAGACCAGACCTCAAAATGCCACAGTAGTAAACCTACACTCCTCTAAAAGTAAATGCAGGTGAGGAATTCTGACTGATGTGACATAGCTGGCCTTAGAAAAATTTCTTGTATCGTGCAGGGATATTATGTGCTGATGGGATTCAATGGGGCAGACAAAACCACATCAAACCAAACACAGAAGTCAGTTTCAAATCACAGCATTCATATGGAGACCTCTCTTGGCAGTAGGTCTGATGAAGCTTAGAAAATCTATTTGCTCCAAATATCTCTCCTGGGGCAGAGCAAAGGTCCCAGTATCCTAAAGATGCAATATCTGGCCTTTGCAAGCTTGGGCATGGAAGTTCCCTCAAAAGTCTGGTGAAAATACAATAAACAGATAGCTCAGACAGATCTGTGACCACGTATAGCTGATCTGGAATCATTAATGGAAAAGATGATCTTCCCTGCAGAAGAAGAAATGGCCAGTTCTCAAATGGGTGGCTGCTCTTTACCTCCAAACCAAGAAGCTCTTCACATTGAAAGTATCACCATTTCATTGCGATCATGGGATGGGAGCACCTGATATTCCCAGTGGTGGAGCAGGATCCCATGGTATTGGCAACTGCCCTTCAGTTTTGGAGAAAAGACATGGAAAAGGCAGGTGACACAGGGGTTGAAATAGGAATTGGATTTCAATCTGACCTTTCTGATAAAGGTCAGATCTGTTCTTTTAAGCTCCACACTGGCCCAGTCTCCAATATCTGTACTGAACTTTTTGCTCCATCAAATCTCTTCCTGGAGTGGTTACATAGGATGAGTATTACAGCTCATGAAAGCAGCATCATTTGGTTAATGTTTGCAGAGAAGAAAAGCCTTTGAAACAGCAGAGCTGCTTTAGTAGTCTTTTGACAAAGCATTTCTTACGAGAACACAGTGTGTCAAGAGCTGTTTACAGAATAACACAGTTGCTGGTAAATATCCTAAAACAAAACTTTTGAGGGGAAAGTTTTTTTGAAAGTAGTATATTTTAAGTGAAAGTTCTAGAGTTTAAGATTCTGGTGCATTTACAGAAAGGAAAAAGGCCAATTAAAATAAAATATTACCAAATGTTGGAAGGAAACTATTGGCCCCAAATGGAGTTGGTTATTTTTTCCCATCTTTGCTTGCTCACAAATGTTCAGCTTCAAATTTTCATTTACCTTGGTTAGGAAACACCAAATCTTGAGGTCTCTCAGAATAAGAAGCATGTCTTTGGGCCAGGCCGCCTACTGCTACATGTGTCTATGTATGAGACTGCCTGCTTCACATTTCCCTCTGCCCTGTCTGTGTTATTTGTCTGCTTCAATTATAAATACTCCAGGATAGACAACTTATCGCTGTGTACATCTGCCTGACACCTGCCACGCTCTTTTCCTTGGCTCTGGATGTTCTTCCACAACAGTAATAATTCAATGATACATGAGAATGAAGTCTCTCTGAAAGGAAAGTATGTGGGCTTGGGAGATCATGTCACTTACGCTCACTTCTGTTTGCCAAAAGGAACTGATTCCTGGTTTTGGAAGGGAGATGGTGATTGTGGCTGCTCATCTGAATTTGGGATGGATGCAGGGATACCCTGGAACAAGGCTTCAAAATGTTTTTGAAGGATTGCATCTGGTGAGACACTGGCATGGATGGGTGCTATGGAGAGAACAGCAGGGCTGTGGTGAGGAGACAGGACTGCACTAGAAGGTGCTCTTTCAGCATTTTTCTCACTCCACTGTTGTTTTTCCTGTTTGGTTGATGGTGTAACTGAATGAGAACTTCCCACTCTGCTTGGTTTTCTCAGATTTTGCTTCTCTGAAGAAATGCCCCATTTTGTGAAATCTAATTTGCTGACTTTCTCCCACCTCTGGGGTTGTAACAGAGGGTCTCTGGTCACTCCATATGAGACAGCATCTTCCCCTAGAATATCCCTGCCACAGATTGCTTGTTGGCCACCCAGGCAGGCTAGGGCATGTATGGGAGATATGTACCTAAGTGTTCATCCAGGCTGTACCCAGACATGTCACTCAGATGTATTGATTTTAGAATTACTGAAGAAACCGCTTGTGAAATGGAAAGTCCCCTCTCAGTCTTTGGGAAGAGCCCTGTGTTACTAGGCAAGCAGTTCCTGGTATGAGACTAAGCAGAAATTTCCTGGGTTTGGACAATTCTAATATCTCATTCTGATGACATTGGACCCAATGCCCAAGGCCTTCTTCACGTGTCTCTGAAAGTGGTCAAAGGTTATAAAGGAGATAATCCGTTCCCTGCAAGGACCTGTGCAAAGACCAACCTCAACCAGCATAGGTCAGCTATGGAAGCCATAAGCCACTTCTGCTCCTGTTCAAGTGTTGCTATGGAGGGGCCGTGACCCAAACTTGCTTCATTGAGGCTACTCTGTTAGCCAGGTATGGACGAAGAAAAGGGAAAGAAATCAGAGCTCAAAGGAGCCCTAAGAGTACTATCGAGCCAGGCCGAAGCTCAGTCTGTCCCCACACAATAAAAAGCACAAAGACCTGGTGACTGAGTATCACACTTTTTCCATGAACAGAATTGAATGTTTATGCAGGGATATCATTACTCCTGATTATAATTTGTTCAGCATATTATAAACTTGTGGAGTAATCTAGGGTAGAAGAATTCTGCTCATAGTGTAAAACAAAAAATAACTCAAGTATAATCATGCACTAACACAAAGATAAAACAACTCATGCAAGAGTAGAATAGGGTGTTAATACATCTTATCCTATAAATAGAGCAGCATCACTTAAGACTCAAGGGTATTTTGACATTTGTTTTTATTCTTCCACATAACCTACTTCTACAGAATTTGGACCGAACTGTTCCAAAATTTTTACAAACTCTTTAATTCATCTTCATCACCACGTACAAAACAAGCCACTGAAGAGGGAACGTACTGAACCACAGCGATGACAATTCTGCTTTGGCTGAGCTGAAATGGACAACATGCCTGTCCCAGATGGCTTCAAAAAGAATACATTCTGATTAAGGAGCAGTGGGAACATTTTCCAAGGACATTTGGGTGCCTTTTGTAGATTTATAAGGCAGATGCTGCTCCTTAAAAGCATCTGCCTCCCAGACCTTTTTTTTCCCCTATACTCAGTCATACAGTAGGAATTAAACTGTGAAATGGTGACTCCCTCATGGTTTCATGTACATGGTAAGCCCAGTTTTACCACCTTCACAATGAACGATACTCTTGCTGAAGAGATTAAAGAGGAGGGGGGTGGCTCCTCACCCCACAGAGGATCTGGGAATGAGGGGACGCCTGGGAAGAGTGAGATCTGGTGGGCAGGACTGTCCTGTGGTCATAAACAGTACCTAGGGTTCATCTATTGACAGGAGAGGGACTGCTCAAAATTCCCTACCACTGTAGCAGGATTGCTGTTTCTCATTTTATGAGATCCATTATCTTCTGTATCTGATTGGCCTGTGTCCTTAGTTTGAGATTAAGTAACTATCCATCGAGCCAGCTAACTAGCTATTGAAATGTGTGGGTATTAAACGCCACTGCAGAGCGTCTGGAGAAAGGTCTGCTGTGCAGCAGGAAGTACCCTGTTGAGATCGCTTCCAGCACACAGACCATAAGACTGGAGTGGTTCCTCAGGGGCTGCTTGGTACACTGGCCTGGAGGGAACCTCTAAGCAATGATGGAAAGCCAAGTCAGTCTTCTCATGAAGATACTTAACTCCTGTATGGCACAGTACATCTGTAGCCGCTCAAAGCACGTAAATGTTGCTGTCTCTGTTTTCCTTGGACACATCACCTTTCTGTTGCCTGGGGATTTACATTGTGCAAAGCACAGTGGGTCAGCCAGGGGCCCAAGATAACTAGCAATGCCTTGTGAGCCCTGCAGGATCAGAGTGCAGTGCAGGAGGTCAGAGGGAACCAGCTTGTAGCAACAGCCACAGGATAAGCAGGGCTGCAACTCCCTGTTGTACAGCCCAGAGCAGCTCACACAGCTCTTGCTGGTGATGGAAGACTGAGGTCTGGGTCCTCCTTGGTGCCAGAGCAGACCTTGGGGCAGAACATGCCAAGTGAGGAAACTTCTCATCCCTGGGGATCCTGCCTGCAGCCATCCTCACTCGGATGGCCAAGGGACTGGCGAGCAGTGTGAGAGCATCACAGGAGTCAGCATCAGAGCACACATGGAGTAACTTGAGTTAAGGTAGGAACCAAGGCACGAGGAGTGCAGGATCACAGAGCAGATCAGTTTGGAAGATGGGTTAAAGATTTCCCATCCTGCCCACCAAGGCACATCATTACCTTCCCCTTTGTGTGCTTCAACTGGGAAAGCACAGCTCACAGGGCCCATCATTTGCAGTGCAGCATGCACCAGCCTTTCATCTCCAGAATGTGGCTGCGCTTGCTGAGACTACTGAGAACTCACTGGGAACCAAGACTCGGTGACGACAGCTTCCCGCGGGCACTTGTCAGGCACAGGCACATTGCTGTGTATTTATGGACACAAGTGTGGGTCTCAGCTCAGGAAGGACCCAGAACTGCCGTGGCAGGGAGGCTAAGTGCTTGGCAGAGTGCATTGGAGAGACTGAAATAGTGTCTGTCGGTGCCCAGCTTCTGCCTGGCTGCGGCGATTTAGCAATAGCTCCTGTTCTGAACATCAGGCACACTCACAGAGAACCTCATACCCTTGGATTTCAAATAGACTGGGAGTGTCATCTCTCTGAAAAGAAGAAAGTGCTGTAAATATAATAGCCTTTCTGCTCTAAAAGTTGCATAGAAAACCATGCAAGCATCTGTATTTAATCTGCACATCAGTCTGACAGACTGATTAAAACAAAAAAAAATAAAACCCTAAAATGAATACCATTGCTTTTTCTGAAGAATAGTCATATGATCAAAGAGTGGATGTTTAAGTCAAGTGCAGGGATCAAATGGTACCAAATTCCAGAGTATAACTGGCAGCCTGGGACAACCAATTTTTATTTCTCCAGGAAAACTTTTTGTTCCTTTCCCAGTCCTACTACCCAACCAGCAGAAAAAGATGTGCAGCTCCTCTCAGTCCTTCTTTACTCAGCAAGAGAGTAAATTTAGCTGTTTGATCCCACCCCAGAGCTACTGGGTTCATTCCCACTTCTGCAGAGACCTCCCTTGTGAGTTTATGTGTTCCATTTGGCCTCTGTAGCTGCCGAGGATGGTGTCCTGCCATGGCGCAACACCATGCTTCGGAGAGGCTGCGTCCTGTTCAGGAGCATTGGGGCTGGTTATGCCACACAGATGCTGCTCTAGCACTCCCTGCACCCTGTGGTACCGGCTCCAGTTTCTCTGTGCTATAGACACAACAGGGGTCAGAGGGACATTCCCCAGAAGAAGGCACAGATCCACAGGAGAGCAAACTGATGACCGTGCCCTGAACACTACTGTTTCCTATTTCTAAAAAACAGATGTATTTATACTTCCATGTCCCAAGGTGGCTCTGGGACATTTTCTGAGGTGTTTGTTGGCTCTGAATGGGTTGTTTCTGAATGGTCTATTTAAAATAGACACATATACCTGTAGGATCTCCTACTATCAACATGCGCTACCCAAGGCTGATGGTAGCTTGCAATGGCCACCCATGGAATACGGCACAGCTCTCTTCGCAGAAAAATATTCCTTGCCTCTCCCAGCTTTTCATCCTTGCCTTACCACCAACGCTCACACATGCACAAATTCCAATTAGACAATTATTCACCTTTCAAACTACAAGGAAGCACTACCTGTGAAAACTGGTGCCTTCAAGGCAGTGGTAGGTGCTGTTGGTAGGACACCTTGCAGCTACCTGTGGCGGTGCTTGGTAGAAGCAGAAGGCCTGGGGGCACACTGTGCCAGCTGGAGGCTATTTTTTCCTCCTGTACATGGCAAATGTCTTCTTTTTTTTTTTGTCTTTTTTTTTTTTTTTTTGAGTGGGGGAGGAGGTGGGGGTGCCTTCTGCAGTTTTTTCCTTGGTAGTTGAATGTGACACACTTGAAGCAAGAAAGTCAGTTTCTTTTGCAGTTCCACTTCTTACAGCTGTATCCCAGCCTTATCCCCATAGCCTTCCCACTCACTGTTGTTTCACTGGCACCACCTAGGTTAAGACAACCTCAGAGGAGTTGACCTCAAAATGTCACTACTTTTCTCTCTGCTCCTTTCAGTCTCACCTCTCCATAAAATATAACCTCTGATGTTTCTGCTGTAAACTCCTTGGGGCAGGAACGAGCTCCTATTCTTTGCACAGCACTGGGCAACATGGAGCCAGGGCCACCTGGGACGGCTGTCTGCAACGCAACACAAATAATGGAGGTTTCACTAGCAGGGCAAGAGGGCAGAGTTTCGCTCTGAGGACTCAGGATCTCAGGTCTGGTGTTGCGGTGCCCAGTGAGCAGCTCGGAGCTGTGAACGAGGTGATTAGTCTAACCCGCTGAAGACAAGAGGACTGCTGCTACGGATGAGAGGAGCAGGATTAGGAACTTGCTGAGTCCAGGGGATTCCCTTCCCTTCCTGGACCTCCCTCCCCTCCTTCATCCAGGCTGCAGCCGCACATTTTTATGAATTGGAGAAGTCCCAGGGCAGCCCGGTCTCCAGCTCCTGCCGTCCCCATGGCTCAGTGTACGGTACAGAGGAGGGGAGGAGGAAGAGGTCACGGAGGGGAGGGTGCCGTGGGCTGCTGACACACAAAGCACTGCAAATTTCCATCCGCCCGGGGCTCGCCAAAAGGAACTGCCCGAATCAGGAAGTTGGGCAATGCGTGGAAACGCGCTTCCCCTCCCTCTATACTTCTGAATAGAGTTGTCACAACTTTTTATTTTTAAAGCCCTTCGTTTTCTCCCTGCTCTGTCCAAGGCACCCCTTCCTCTCCAGGGGAGAAATAGCAAGGCGTGTGGGAACTCTGCAACCTTGAAGTCACCAGAATAGGCAGAATTCAGGAAAGTCAGTCATCCCTCTCCTGCAGGATGCAGGGAGCAGAGAACTGAGCCCCCAGGTGCTGCTCAGGGCCCTTCCTACAGCAGGGCTGCTGTTCCCAGCACATATAAAAGCTACTCTTACCAGGTACAGTCAAGCCCCTACTCATTAATAGCTAGAGTGAACTGTTTCATGCCAGCTTCAAACATTTGTCTTCCATCTGCCCTGGAACAAGAGCAGTATCTTCCCCGAATGTCCGCAGGAGAAGGAATAGGGAAGAGTCTCATCAGAGCTGCAGAAACCCACATTCAGATTCCTGTTCTGCTGCGTCTGGGGCAAAGATTTTTCTCTTAGATCACTCCTGATGGAGAAATCAGGGATTTATACCTAAACTTCCCACTACCACCATCAGCATCATAACCGACCATGAGCAAATGAAATGAGAAGCTCTCCCTTCCTCCCTGCCACCACCACAGTCACAGTGTCGCATAGCTACAGGGATGGGAAAATTCCCATCTGAAGGCATTTTACAGATAAGGAAAAACAAGTGGTTGAAATGGGAAAGCTAAACCTGAACCGTCTTTGTTAGTTGTGCCATGCTGGATGCCTCTTCCCAGAGGAGTAGAGGGCAGGATGGTCCCACTCCTGAGAGAAGACCAGGAATAGAAAACTAGCAGGAGAAACAGGCTGCTTTCAAGAGCATCAGCTGGCAAGGTTTGAAAGTCTTGTGTCCCTCAAAACCTCTGGGAATGTCTCCTACCCACCCCAGACCTCAGCCCCTGCCCTCCAGAACATCCCTAGCAAACAACCAAGCTTTCCTGTGCAGTGAGTCACGGGATGGAGCACAATAGGGAACGCGAAGCAATGGATCAGGAAATGTTTCATGTAAGATGGGGGGAGGAGGAAACAGGGCAAAAGTGAGCGGAAGGTAGAGAGAAAAGCATCAAGTAGTGCAGAGAAACACTGACTCAACCGGAGAGAGAACAGACTAGCCTTGCACAGAGATAATAACCGAGAGCAATGGAAATGCAGTGGGACGCATTGAGGTGCTGCGATGGAGTGACAGAGGACTGTGGGAGAGCAGCAATAAAATGCTGTGAGGTCTTTGTAAGCACAGGGTGAAGGCACTCAGTGCAGATACAGGGTGAGGGAGGGCTGGTTAGATGAGCACTTGCCAGGCTAGCAGGGCAGCTCTCTGGCTGGTGTGAAGGAACAGGCAGCTGCTTCCTTGATAGGAAGCCGGCTGAGCACTGTCTATAGCAAGAATGCATATTTTTTTCTGAATGCTTTCAAAAGTAGTGATTCCACTTCAGACATTGACAGACACTGTCAAAGAAGGGGATCAGAACCCAGAGAAACTGAACTGTATCCAGCAAAAAAGTCAAAGCACCCCATGTAAAGCTGGCTCTCCTTTACCCGGTGCGTTACACAGTTATTTGCACCTGTTCAAAGGGGCAGCAAACATTACTAAACTGAAACAGCACTTTGGACCGGTAGCATTTTATGTACATCCCACTTAGCCACTTTGAGCTGGCACAGATGACAACCCCACAGGGTGCACAACGGAGAATTAGAAGATCCCTGATGGTTCCCAAAGCTGAGTCTCCCCAGGATGAGAGCCCTCCAGACATGCCTTCACATGAGATAGGGGCATTTCATGTAGTCAGGAAAAGCAATGACACATTTAACACCACTTGGTGCTGGCCAAGCAAGCAGTGAGCTGGACGGTGTGCCATTCTGCTCAGCACTGCTGTCTCATCTTCCAAACCCACATCTGCCACATCCTGCATGTCTGTGGGCTTTATCTACCTGACATGTCTGGTTTCCAACAGTCAGACCTTCAGTCACAGTAAATCAGCGCCACTTTGCTGAAATCCATGGGTCTACATAGCTATTCCAGCTCACCCAGGACACGGCCTCTCGAGTGAAAACTGCCGAGAGGAAGGGCTGTCTTTGTTCCATATCTGTATCCTGATTAGCGCACTCTGACCTGACCCCTGACTTGGTCTCTAAATGCAGCTGAAGTACAAATAATAGTGTTGTTGGATTGGTTATCAGCATCTCACTCAGGGATGCACAAAAGTCTTCTGGACTTTGCCCTTTTGCTTTAAAAAAAATGTGTGTCAAACAAGGATCACCGAGAACTACACTGTTGCTGCTACTGTGCTAATGTACAGCGCTGCAATGCAGCCACAGTCATTGTGGCACAGTCATCATCAAAAATCAACCCCACACAATTTCAGTCCCACCATGGGAATAAGTGGCAAAATAAACCCAAGGAAAATAACATCTGTTAGAAATTAAAAGCAAAAATAATTACAGTACAGTACAGTAAACTTTCCAAATTATATCTTTCTCATTCATAGTTCTTCCTAAAATACAAATTCAAAACCACAATTTGTTGAATTTTGGCAAATGATTACATTTGTGGATTTGGGCTTTTAAACCCAGATTGCTGCACGTTTTTTATACCTAGTTTGTACCAAGACAGGTCCAGTGACACACTGGGAGCTGCGGTCAGCTCGCACCAGGACAGCTCAAGTAGAGGCCACATCCTTCTGGATCACCCGAGGTGGTGCTAGCTTTTGCATCCAGGCAGTGGCACAGCAGGAATCAGCAAGTGCGCAAACCTAGGGCTGCGGCTGGTAAGTCTGGCAGAAAGAGGTGAAGAACCTCAGCTCACCCCCCGTTTGCCCCCGCTGCAGTACTGGGAGCCTTTCTCTGGTTGCCCTCAGGGCCACAGGCTGCTCCTCGGCAAACCTCTGCTCAACCTCAACAGGGAATTTGCAGCCATTTGTGCTAAGACCCGATTCCCTCACTGCTGTTCGGAGAGTGTGGGCTTTCCACAAGACCAAAACAGAGGAAAAGGAGAGAAGAGCCCGAGCAGAACCGTGTTTAAGAGATAAATCTGGCTCCATACTGCTCCGAGTGAAGGTCTTTGCAACTGGAAGTTGTGGTTCAAGCCCATCTCTAATTCCCTTACAAATACGTGACACAATCTGATGAGTCTTTCATGTTAAACACCAGTCTAAGGGTTTTCATTTAATGGCTTTTCTTTCCCGCTCACAGCTCCTTCTCATCTCTGCAGCTTTTCACTCTGCAGTGCCAGAGCCATAAAGATCTTACTATAAAGAGGCCCCCCAGCCTTTATCTTGCATATCACGACATCATGATTCAAATGTTACAGCACTGCAACACAAATGTAACATCAATGTACATCCCATAACAGGCCCTAATCCATCCCAGATTTGGTTCAGTGCTCACTTGCTCAGATCTCCTTGGACCACACATTGTGTGCCACTGTTTGTATTCAGCATAAACGAAGCATCAGTGTGGAAATCTCATCAGATCAACGGCAGTATGGTCAGATCAAGAGGAGCTAGCAGGAAGCCACTCTGTATCTTTCCAGAAGACTTGCCAATGAGCGCATTTTATACTTACGGAACCTACCTCCTAGGCACCGGAGCTCAGCTGGGAAACGCATCGGCCACACCTCCAGGCCAGCCCAAGTGCACAGGGCAGCGGTGGCTGTGTCCCCAGCCGCCACCGAGGGATGCTGGGCCTCGCGTGGGGTGGCCAGGTCAGGCCACCGGCCTCAGCAGCCTCCGGCAGTTTCCACAGGCTTGGCCTGAGCTGACCCTGCTGCTGCTTCAGCCACCTGCGAGCCCTGGGCTGGACCTATCCGTGCTGAGCAGCAGCAGGCGCCTCGGACCCCCCCGCCATCTTCCCAGGTGCCCAGGACGCACCCCCTATTCATCCGCTCTCTGAACCCCTTTTCCAAATTGTGCGGGTTGCTAAATGGTCCTTTTGACATGAGAGAGCTGAGAGTCATTCCCAGGCAAACCCTTTCTTGTCCTACCTTCTTTGTTAATTACAAGGAAACCAGTAACAGTCAGGACATTCCCTTCTGCATTCTCATGCGCTGTTCTTTTTATTGGGAGAAAAACTCATTCTGTGCAAAATATTACAAAGACAAGACAAACATCAGGTCTATATTAATATTTAAATCAACGAGTATTACAGAGCAAGGAAATAAAATGAAAAAACACAACAACAAACCCTCCAAACCATCTTGATCACAGCTGCTATGAAAGCCACTCAGCAGTGCTGGAAAGCTTCCTCCCGTCCAAGTATTGATCGCTGGAAACATTCCCTGCTCATGACATCCAGTTTTGAAAGGGTAAATGCTTTGAAAATACAATAGACTGAACATTTTTTCTTTCTTTTCTTCTTCCCCCTTTTGGGCTAAATGGAGTTTGACAGATTGTTTTTTTAATCACACAATATGAAGTCCACAGTACAGCTATATGTTGCAATGTACGGTTATATATATGGTCCTCCTCTGCACGTTTAGTACTCAGGCAATATGCAATATTACTAAGATAAATCTAGGACAACCGTATTATTCTCCTGTGGCTTTGAGATGACACTGTATGTGGTTTGCTCCATCTAACAAGAGAAGCAAACCATGTGTTTGAGCAACAACATGCTGAATCAGGGAGGCTTATGTTATTGTTATGAAGAAGAAATTGTGTTGTGGAAATACAGCCTGGAGACCCTCATTCCCTCCTGGTAGTTTCTTGCACATTACTCACTTGCATAACTCCTTGTCTCAAAACATCGCACGTGTGATCCCTGCACACAAGGCCCTGGAAGCTTTGAGGCAAACACGGGCTTGCTAATGTTGGTTTTGCAAACATCATGCAAAGCTGCCTGTTTGGTATGTTTTTCACACAAAACTGGATAAAACAAACTGAGTTTATCTGATGTCAGATATTGGCAGAATAACTGCATTTTAGTCAAAGCTTAGCTGTCCATGTGGTAAGCTTATTGTCTGTGTTTAAACATGAGGTTCACTTGCAAACAACGCGGAATGAGATCCACAAAGTGAACGATCACACACATCGGTGAATAGCACTTTGGGCATGGGATATCGGAGGGGAAGAAATTTGTCTTTGTGGATGAAAAGCCATGAAACCTCTCAACGTATCGATTAGGTGCCATTGCCTGGGACACTGCACAAGGAGAACTGCCTGCTGCGTTGGCTGAAGGGCTGAAGAGAGTGTTCGTGGGCCGCCAGGAACATCTGGTATGTCATTTAGCACCAGCATTTGGGCTTGCCAAATGTTACTGTGTGCATGCAATTGCCTGTGGAGAAGGAAGACAGCCAAATGTTCATGGCTAATTTCACCTGCTGGTTATCCTCCACCTTTCACATTGTCATGTCTTTCACATTCGTTACCTGTTTTGCAGCTTTAAGTCCTCGTGCCTCTGACTTGGTTTCTTAGAGAAATTTAAATTCCTAACCTTTCTGGAACAGAAATTTTGTTTTTCAGGGATTAATCTCAAAACACCATATGTTGCTAACAAAGGTGTTAATCTGACTAGTTCGGCTATCCAGAAATTTCAGCTCCCTTGGCCCCCACACAGGCCTAGAAGAGCAGCAGAGTCGGAGGCAGGTTGGTTGGCTCAAGTGAGGGCCGAGGCCACCGACTCCAGGGTGAGCGTTACCTTTGGTGTTGTCCATGTCTCTCTCTGCAACGCAAGCAGAGGCCTTGACTGGAGCAATGCCTCAGTCCAAGCGACAGCACTTTCTGGTCAAGAAACATTGAAGCTCTCTCCACTGCTGTTCTTCAAAGGGAAATGCCTCTGCCTATTTTTCAGATACGGACTTTTGATAAGCCCCTGTGTAAATGAGAAGCGTGTATATGAAATTAGATATATGAAATCCTTTGAGTGTTTTAAAGTCTCCTGCAAATTTTAGGTTCCACTGTCCTCTTTTTCCCTCTAGCAGAAGGATTAATCTCTCTTCCCGCAACCCTATGAGGACCAACATTCATTTTCCAAAACCGTACCTCAGCCCCAGCTGGGCTTTAACAGCTACCTAAGTAATTGGGACACCAGTTCACTAGCTCAAAAATAATTATTGTGTGCTGCGCAAAAATTAAATTTTCCATTTTCTGAGAAAATTAAAGAAAACAGACAAAGCTGTCTTTAGGCTATGGGCAATGGGGATAGCCCATTGAATGTTATGGAAACTCTTAAAGGAAAGCATTGTTTCCAACTGAAAACTCAAATGTCTCCATTCAAAAAGATCACAGGGAAATTTCTTCTATAAAAAATATGTGCAGATTAATTGAATTCAAGTTCAGTAATGGCTCCAGACCCCACCTCCCAGCACAACTGCCTCCATGGCTATTTTCCTGTCATCTGAAGTCTTTTGCCATCGCCAGCTCTTGGTTATGTGATCCACACTGGAGAATGAGTTTAAGGGATGTTGCATTATCAGGGTGGAGATACACATGTGTTTTGCTGTAGTTTGCTCCCCAGCTCCTTGATTTACTGCTCGCATCCACCCCCCGGCTCTCTCCGAGGGCTGCCAGGCTGATTCCGCTGCTGTGGAGTGGGCAGCTCCCGGTCTCCTCTCTGCCACCATTTTCGTTCCCTGTCCCATTTGCCCATTGGGGTGAGGCTGCAAGTGCCGGACACAGGGAGCAGGTATGGAGCAGGTATGGGCTGTGCAGTCCTGCGGGCGCTGAAGGTCTCCCTTGCTCTTCTCAAGCCTGCGCGTCAGAGGAAAGGGCCATCTGTGGATTTTGGCACATATTGAGTTCAGGCCTCTGTTCCTTTCTGTATGGAGGTTTTTATCTAACCCAGCGCAATAAATAACTGTCGGATTAAGCATGGCCATGCAAATGTTACTGTACTTGCATTGTAAAAGCTCTCTTTTATGTGGGCATCCTCCAAAACAAGGCAACCCTTCCCCAGCCTTCAGTTACACTCGGCCCTGCTCTAATCACCTTGTTTCGGATGTGCAGCTTGCTGTGAAAGACAAATGACTGGAGCTATTAAACTCCGTCTTGTTGTGAGTGTGCCCAGTGGTAATATTGTAATGGATATTACATTACAGACGGGACAGCGGTCTGCCAGGGACCGAAGGCCAGGCAAGGACAGCCACTCTCTGATAGCACTGTGCACCCAGCACCTGCAGTTCAGCCTGGGCCACCTTTCAAACAGGTCTGCTGAGTCCCCACAGGTATACAAGCCGAGGGTCTCTGGTGCTTATGCCATGCCATGATAGCGGGGAACCCTGGGAAGAGCCGGGAGGCCCCCATGGCTGGAACAACCTCTCGGTTCATGGAGCTGAGTCACGGTGCAGCTGGCGGGCAGAGGCAGAGAGGGAGAGGCAGCCCCCTTGCTCCCCACGACGTATCCATCACCACCCTGGGAGGGCTTGGGCACGGCCCGTGGGCAAGTGCTGGAGAGCCAGGCTGAATCAGGCATTCGGGAGATACGTCGGTGCATTTCAGCAGCATTTGAATATCACGGTTTGTGTGGTGGCCGCTGCCCCGTAAAAGCAGATTGCACCGTGACTGCTCCACTTCGCGTCCCCTGTGCCAGCGGAGCGAGTGCCTCAGAGGGCACCCAGGGGCACATCCAGGCTGGGTGTGCAAAGCTGCTGAAGGGATCAGGACACCTAGTTTCCATTAGATCCCTTTCAGCTGTCTCTAAAAAGGTTTGCCTTTCTGAAAAGGAGGTCTTCTGTGTTGGCAAGGTGTTAGCAGAAATTATTGAGCAAGAATAAATAAATGCTGCCAAGAACTGTAAATTAAAAGTGATAATTGGAAATTATATATCAGAGCATGCGTGCCACATATGTGCTTGCTCACCTGCTCTGCGTTAACACCGTTCAACATCCCAGACTCTGTTAGGGGAAACAAAAAAGATAAAATGCTTTTTAATCCCCACTCCTAGCCCCCTGCCTGAGACTCGGATGCTGCCTGAATCGAGGTGCTAATCACGATCCAGTCAGAGTAAACCAAGGGAGGCTGCTACGGTGGGCAGCTGCCTTGCTCCCAGGCGCTGCACTGCATGCTGAACCACATGCTCTCCCCGCACCGCATCCCACCAGGCACTGAGTGCACCCTCACAGCGACTGAGCCCCTTCTGCTCCCACTGCCAGTGCTGAGTGCTTGCCAGGGCTGCAGCCGATGTATGCAACACACAATGTGCATTCATCTTGGGTTCACCACGGGGACTCATATATTTAATCTGAGGAAGTCCTTGGCCTCTGGCTGTCATGAGTGTCAAGGTTGCTGCTGCCACAGAGATGGATGCAGGTGAGCTATCTGCATGATGGGGTTGAATAAATAAAATAATGGCTCTCTAGTATCCATAAAATAAAAGGAAATAAAATATAGGCTAGCTTTTTTAAAGGTCACGGGTTTGCAATAAGGCTGTCTCCAGAATGGCTGTATGCAAGTTAGTAAGCATTCAATAGGGTTTGGAAACAAAATAAATTAAATAATTTTTGCCCCAATGTAAGTTGAATTGGTGTAAATCTGGGCATAGCAAATTCAATATTTTATCTTTCAGTCATACCGAGCTACTACACAGTATTTCGCAGGGTCGCATATGCACCGACCACTAGCAGGTTTCATTTGTAAACTGCTTGAAGGCAGAATATAGCAGCTACGTTTATTTATACACCAGTCAGAATCTGCCTTTTGCCTGGCTCTTCTGCAGAAATTTATTTGATATTAAAAAAAGCAAAACACCTCATTTTTTTTAAAAGGGGACTGTTTATACACGTAATGAAAGAGATAATGCAAATGCTTAGGAAAACAGATGGATAGATATCAGCAAAAGATAATAGCAGGGATTAAAGATGAAAACTATCAAAAATATTAATTAGATAATTTCCTCAACAAAAGACATCAAAATGTACCAATATGGGAAGTGTATAGTGGTAATCATTTGCATTGTGATACAATCACTGTGTCCCAGTAAGGGATTAAGGCTTCACTGTGTCAGTGCTGCAAATGCCTATCTTCATGAAGCAGCTTCAGATCTCCTAATGAAAGGAGCTACGCAGTGATAAATGGCATTATGTGCTTGCAAGGTTATTGTTACCTCAAGGTCACCATTGTGATTTCCCTCTCACTATTGTTATGAAAGCCGGTGCTATTAAAACTCAATCACATCAATAGTGAGGGAGCTTGCTAGCACAAAAAACGCATGTTAGAGACCCTTTGCTGAGGTAAAGCCAGGATTAAGATTTTAACTTTACAACACGTTCTCTGTGAACACCATGGAAACGACATGCACCCATGGCTCCTCTTGAAAATTTGCTGCTGGGTGGGTGCACGTTTCACACCTGTGGCAGAGCGTTTTGGAGCCATTTTCCCCCAGAGAGGCTGTGCTGATCTCCGTCTGCTCTCAGTCTCCAGCCGGTTAGTCGTGGGGGCTTTCTGCTGTCCCCAGCCAAGTGAGCCACTCAGAGGCAGATCCTGCCGCAGTTACACCAAGCTGGGTAGTGTTGGAGCCAACGGGGTACAGAGGGAACCTGCAGCCCAAGGCTGGCAAAACCCTGAGCTCTGTCTGCAGCGAAAGCATTGAGAGCTTTAAAAAAATTGCAACTAATTAAAATTGAAAATGAGTTGACAATTTGACAGATACTGACACGTGGCTCTCAAACCAGGAAGTTATTTTCAGTCATTTGTGTGTCTGTAATGAGGCAGGGGCTGCATTCTCCATGTAATATGCTAACTAGAAAATCTGATTAATTGAGTTACAGTAGTTGAGTCTGGAAAATGGAGGCATTTATCAACAAATCTCAAGTATTTATTGTTGCACAAATACAAAGGCAATACAAAGACAGCTATATGATATTGATCAATATTCTAGCCATACTTTTTGTACTGAAATGGACTACAAAATGCTTTTTCTCTCAATCTGCTTATGCTATCACAACAAGCAGTTTGGAGCAGCCAGACATGTTTTATTGGAATTCAAAGTCATGAAATCACATAACATGAAAATCAGAGGCTGTGGACCAAATTTCCATTCATGAAAATCTTAGCTACTGACAAATCAGGTGAGAATTTGGTCGTCTATAAACGGTTGGACTGAGGAGAAATTGCTGCCCAGTCATTGCTGTAGATATGAATACAAATAGCTTTCACACATCTGAGGCATGCATCTTACATTCTTGTCATGGGGTAGCCCATTCTTGTGAAAGGGCAACCCGTGCTGGGGGCCCTCACAGATTTTAGAAAATCAGGCTACTTCATATGAACGCAGCTCTGGACTGCTCCATGACATCAATTACTTTTGTGGCACTTTAATGTTGACGGCAGGAGGAGGTGTGCCCTGGCTGCCAGTCAGCTCCCTGTTGGTAACAAGCCGCCCAGCATCACCTCTCCAGAGCTACAGAGACTTACGGGCTTGGGATGAGCCAAAGCACACACGGGTAAGGAAGTGCTAGCTGAAGTGCTTTGCTGAGGTCAGCTCCAAATCTAGCGACCCTTGGCTTCCCATCACCACTGTCACACGTACAATAAAACCAAGTCTAAAAAAATTCAGCACCCAGTCTCATTCCCTCTGCTCTGCCGACAGTGATCTCTTGATGCAGCACCTCTGTTCAGAACCTGCAAAGGTTTTGTCCTATTTTTCCAGAAAAGAAAGCAAACAGTAGTCTTCATTTCCCTATGTCAGAAAAAGCAAAACCCTTAACCATTTCTAGTTTAAAATCTTGAGGTGGTCTTTGTGCCATTAAAAAAATGGATGCAGTGATAGGCAGAAGACATTACAGAAAAAATCCATGTGGTCTGCAACTTTCCTTCAGAGATGCACAGTACTGACACTTGAATATTACAGAGTTCTCAGAAAGAGAAGGTTGTACATATCAAATCAAATACACTACAACAAGCAGGTATAGAAGGCAAGGCAAGGCAAGGCAAAAGGAAAGGCAAGGCAAAAGGAAAGGAGAGGCAAGGCAAGGCGCAAGGCAAGGTGCGGCAAGGCGCGGCAAGGCGCGGAAAGGAAAGGAAAGGAAAGGAAAGGAAAGGAAAGGAAAGGAAAGGAAAGGAAAGGAAAGGAAAGGAAAGGAAAGGAAAGGAAAGGAAAGGAAAGGAAAGGAAAGGAAAGGAAAGGAAAGGAAAGGAAAAAGGAAAGGCAGAATGGCAACCCCCATGCAGGGCTGTAGCTCAGAGTTCATGGCCAGATTTTGAATAACCTCTGCACACAAGGCTTCATGGCACCATTTCTTCTGTGTACATGGGAGAGAAAGAGATAAGTGTCTTAAAAAAGTGGAAATCAAATGTAATGCAGACCACTGGGCACTTAGGTGAACACATAATATCTCTCAGAACATTGCTACTTAAAATTATTTACATGGTAATAGCAGAATTTATAAGTGATACATTCAGCTGTCAGTGTGCATAAACCTGTATTGATTAAAATAGTATCTAAGATTCATTATGGAGGTGTGGTTTTACCCCCCGGGATTAATAACCATTTGAGAGGAGGTGATGGCTCAAGGTGCAGTCAAGGACCATTAACCCCACTTTGCCATTAATCCCCAGAAATTGTCCTGTACCAAGGTCGCTATTGCTGTTATAAGCTCTAAATGAAAAATAACATAGGTGCATGGATTTTTTGTTATAGCTGATGCAGACTCAATTGGTGTTACAAAGCATGACCCAAGCATTAAGAGCCTGTCCTGCACAGGAGCCTCTCAGGCTTGCTTGAACCATTTCTCAACATTTCACTTTGCCTTTAATTAACTGCACACTTCAGCCTCATTTCTCAATTTGTGTCATGCCCAAGTGAAAGAAGCATTTGTTAATAGCAGCTAACAACTAAAAAAAATTCTTACAGTATTGAAGGCGAGATACATTTTCAGTATTCTTTTGAAATAAAAAAAAATCTGTTGAAAATTCCTTAGTTTCTTTCTTTTCAGAAGCCCATGTCTCAATTTAGATGCTCCTCTGTTTGCTTAGCATCACAGAGAGGTGTATATTTTGCTAGCAGGAAGGATAGCATAGTCACAGCCTGCTAGCAAAATACACACCTCTCTAACAGGGAAGGCTAAATTTAAGAAATAACGGATGTTTTTTACAAGGCAGGATATAAGTAAACAAACAGGAAAACGGTTCAAAACCAACTGCAACTATTAAAAAGGATATAACAGATTCCATAGAATTCTTAGCAGATTATCCCAAGCAAAAAGAAGCCGCTTATACATATAACTGTGTGCATGTCTGTGTTAGTGAGTGCATTTAATGTAGAGGACATTTAATGTACATATAAGAACAATATTCTATAGAGGTGTCCTTAGTAACTGCATAGCTGAAGCTTCATTCAGATTTCAGACAAATCGGCATTTAAATCTTTGTTAGGGATGCAGGCAAATACTGACTGGCACCAAAATTCACCATTTATTTCTGTTCTAAATTTGTTTTTCTTCAAGATGTTATATAATTTAGGTGTAAGCCTCTAATTTAGGGTTGCATGTCAAAGGATTTTACTCTTTTTTAAAGATCAGGGTGAAACTGTTTATATTTAATATTTCATGTTTAGTTTACCATCAGAGAGGAACTGGATACTCTACTTTGCATTGCGTGCACACATCACTAGGATGTGCCACAATGTTTGCAGAGGGAGAGAGGTAGGTATTTATCATAAATGTCTGCCTGTCATGCTTGCCCAGCTGTTTATACTTGCATTGCTATGAGCAGCTGGAAAGACTGCTGCTCTCCAGAGTTGAGAGCCTGACTTCCCTGGGTGCTTCACTGCTCAGAAAAATTATCAACATTCCTTGTCAAATTAGAAGGGAACACCTTCTATTCAAGGGAGAAAAGAAGGCTACTATTCAAGGGGCTGTTCTGGGATGCTGTTAATTCCTTCAACGGTGAGATATGGATTACACTTTAAAAATTTCAGTAACCACAGATTTGGGATGATCTCCAACACGTTGCAGGATTAAAATTAGAATTGTAAAGAAAAGAAAAGAAAAGAGAGGAGTGGGCTAGCTCCACCAACTGAACGTCTCTAAGGCCAAAGCCAAGTGCTGCCCTGAGGGGGAAGGGGAGTCGCAACGCGCCCAGCGGCAGCACTGGGGAAGAGGGCTGGGGGCAGCTAGTGGCCCACAAGCCAAGCATGCATTGAGAGGAGAGTGGTACCACGAGAAGGATGGGTCTCACTCAGAAGGGCATCATGTATACAACACAGTGTACAATCATCATCACCTACCACCTGGCACAGCAGAGGCCACAGCTGGAGGAACAACACTTTGCAGAAGGTGGAGACAAAGTGGAGGGAATCCAGAGGAACAGTGAGGTAGGAGGGTAAAAGGTTTAGCAAACACAACCTACTGAGTATCAAAAGAATTGAGTCTGTTTTGTCTAAATCACCATCTTCTGATATGCAGAAGGTTGTTTACAGCAGACAGTGATCTGTTGTTCTCCTGCTCCAGTGAGACAGGACAAGAAGAAGCTGGCTCAATTTGCAATTTAGACTCAGATTTAATATTTAGGGAACTTTTGTATGATAAATGTATACCAAGCTACTTGGATTTTTCATCTCCTGCACTGGCATCTTTTTCAAACAATAGAGACCACCACCTGCCAAGACCTACCTTTCCTTTAGAGCAGGAAGGTGGACCCCACAACTTCTTGGAGCTCTTCCAGTCCTGCTTCCCCACAGCTCCCTGACTTCATGATAGCAAACCCAAAACCTCCTTTTCAAGAGTGACAGAGGCAGGCTGATGGCTGTATCAGTGCAAGCCAGCTGGACATAAGCTATAAACAAAGGTAAGACTGAGAATCAGCAACTACCGTGTGCTGTCGAAAAATGCTGTAAGATTTAAGAGAGCTGCCTGATTCAGAAAGGAAAAATGCTGTCTTTCCATCTAAGCTTTTCCCTCCCAGCTTGATTTCAGCCTGTAGGCCTACATGAATTACTGCAGGTTAAGTGGTTTCAAATCCATCCCTTGTCAGCAGTAAAGGCTATGCTACAAATCAGCCACATTCATGCAGCTTCTCTCCAATGACATTGCCAGTTAAGAAAACATCGTCTGGTTCACAGCTTATGGTCTGAAGCAAAGAGAGGGAAACTGTTTCTTGAAGATACGTTTCAGTATTAATGTTATTCAACATAACTTTAGAATTGTCAAAACAGTTTGGTCCATGGTCCATGTTTGTAGACCCACAAGTTTTCTCTAGGAAGTTTTCATTCTGTGTCACTTTCCTATTGCCTTAAATATTGAGTTTCATATGGTAGCTGAATTGCGGATTGGCTGATGATGGTGTAGTTTAAACTTACACAATTAGTATTGCAGTGAATAAAAAAGTAATTAATCTACAATAGTTGCCAGTAGTATTTACACAAGTGCCACTTTCATGGAATTTGATGAATTGTCTCTCATTGTCCTCGGGCAAAACAGCCCTCAATCCAACCCTGCTCTTTCAGTACGATTTCAAATGTTCTGATCCCTTTGAATAGTGGCACTATAATAAAGGTTTGCAGCCCACCCAGAATATGCATGTGGTCCAGTTATCATGTGTCTGCTTCAGTTTCAGTATATCATATTCAAGGGCTTGGACTGACATACCTTGGTGTCTGCCAGCAAATTACCCCCTTCTAGTGAAATACTACAAGACAGTTTGGCATCTCAGAGCACAGCCTTCTAAACAGATTTTAGATGAGGACTACCTTTAAAAAAAAAAAGAAGAATCTGACCTTCCAAAACCAAAATGAGATGACAGGTTCAAGAATGTACTCAAGAAACTTAGTTCTTCTCCAGTATGTGGATACGCAATTAATTTAACATGTATCTTAAGCATATGTCAGGGGAATAACTAATCCATCATTTTTAATGGCCTATCTGTTTTCCCCCAGGATTAGAATTCAGTTACTTTCCCTGCAACTAAGATCTTGTGACCTGAAAAAATCCTACACTCTGCCTCAACTGTGCGCAGTCGTTATTGTTACTTTTATTATTATTAACATATATTACCTTGGGAAATAAAGTATTGAGATGAGGCACCTGTTACCCAACATATGCCAGGTACAGAAATGAAACCACAAACATCAGGAGGGGTTTGGGTGGTATCTGTGCCATCTGTTGGAGGAAGAGAAGGCGGATGATCCTGTCACCATCACTGTTACCTGACCTGAGATCTCCCCCTGTGAGGCAAGCAATGGGTACCCAGAGCCTGCACTATTTACTGATGATCAGGCAGAACTGGGGTGAAAAGCAGAGCTATTTATGTGATGAAAATGTTGCAGACTTGAGTCCTGCCAGGAGCCACTCAGAGTCGCTCTCTGCTCTGCCTACTGTCCTTCTACAGCTGAAACTGCAACAGTCCAGAGAAGCAAAATAACGTGCCTTAGTCACCCTTAGAGGCCAGGTAAGGATAGTGTTAGGAGATCCCATCCTGTTTACTCGAATGCTTCTGTTGCCATTTTTGCCACGCTGCAGCTGCGAGCAACCACACAAGCCTGATGATCAGCCCCGATGCTCCTGCCCTGCAGACCCTGTGGCCGGTTTGCTCTGCTGAGCCGCGGAGCTGTCGTGGGCAGGCAGCCTCGCACCCTCGCCCCTGGCTGCAGGATCAGTCGGAAACCCAGGGGAGACAGCAAGAGCATCCCCCCTGACTTCTGGGATGCAGTCTGGGCTGCATGAACTGAGATAAAACCAAAAACCAAATCCGACTGGTGCCACTGGCTGAAGGTAGTCCCAGAGCAGGACTCCACAGCTCTGGTCCTGGGAAAGCACCGGCATTGAACTCTCCCAAATGACTGTCTCACTTCAATTCAAATACCACATTTTCATTCAGCAAAGTTCTCATACAGTTGGACCTTGATTTATTTGGTTGGGTTATTTGCCTGAAAGGAATAATCTCACATCTTCTAACAGTTGTGATTTCTCTGCTTCGTTGATTAAAACACCTCTTTTCTGCTATTTTCTCTCCAACCACACACCCCACCCCCACTAATTAAATAGCTCCAACCCTTACAGCCGTAAGACTTCAATGGCTCAATAACATCCTGAGTCAATGTGTTGCAAAGCTGCTTTTTAATTCATTCTTCATGCAAATGATATACAATTAGACCTGGTTAATCTGCATTCCTTCTGCAAACGCTATTGTTAATAGGATTTAAAAAAAAAAAACCTTCAGCTTAACAAATCAATGGCACATACAGGCTATCAGATCAGTTACTCCTTAAACCTTTTGGATGGCCAGACATATGGGGGAAGCAAGCAATGGTTATAACAAGGCCTTGCGAGAGCACTTCGCGGTGCTTGGAATGTCTGACTTCAGAAGCTTTCCACACCATTTTTTCTCCCAGCACTGCTCATCTCCTCAGGTCAGGAAAGGGGAGGGGGGATCCCAGAGGAAAGGGTCAGCCCTTTAGGACATTCGTTAGGGACTGCCAAGGACTGGGAGTTCCCCAAGGCTTTCTTTCTAAATTGAGCTAAATTTTTCAACAAGGGCCCGGTCCTTGGGACAGGTTTTTACCCGTTACCAAAAAGCGTTGATAAGACAGAGGAAAAAACCACATTCCCTGCTTAGGCATGCCAGGCTATCGTGGAGGGCTGCTGCTTTGTGTCTTGCTAGGGAAATTCTGGATACGCTGACAGACATTTCCAAGTTTCATTTCCAGCTCACGTGCCCCGATAAGCCTCTCAAAGGGAAAATGTCTTTCTTCTGGCCCTTGACCCAAGGTGAGACACAGATGCCTGGGAACTTCAGGCATAGGCTCTGCCTTCCTCAGAAGGTGGGGGAGGACTGCATGGCTTTTTTTGGTAGGTTAGGTACATGGGGAAGGGCTATAGGTGTTACCTATGAGGACAGATACCGCAGCGCTCTCACCGCCCTTTGAAAGCCTGCAAAGTGACAGGGCTGGACAATTCTGCCAAGGTAGGAAGGGTCCCAGAGCAGGAATAAGTTCACTCTCGCATAAATGTTATTGTTTTTCTCTTTAGCATTAAAGTGCCCATTGTTTGTGCAATGTGGCACACTGATAAAGCTGAGGAATTAAAATTCTCCATCCACAAGGCATAAGGGAAGCAAGGTACTCAGACACTCTCCATGGTGAATCCTTTCATTCAGCTTTGGCCCTCCAGTCAATAAGGGCACCAACTGTGATGAGGGCCCCAGTCCATCTGGAGCTATTCATTTGGGTCACCAGATGATATGGACTTTCAAACCCTGCCAAACTTGTCCTGATTTGCACAAGGGACCAGATGCAAAAAGGCTCTGTACCCCAAGACAAATCCCCTCTTGTCACAACCATACCAGATACACTCACAGGCATCTCACACTGGGATATTGCAACCTTCTGCATCCAGAAAATATTATCCTTCATTATGCATATACCTTCCAGTACAAACACGACAACTACTGATGAGCCTTGACAGCTCTCCTCTCTTTCCTTCTCCCCTGATGCGACACTGAGCAATGAGAAGCAGGCTCTTGGGGAAAAGTTTGCATGAAAAGTGATAACATGAAAATATGTCAGCATTCCTGAAAAGCATTTGGGCAGCATCAGTCAACAGAACTGCCTGCAGGCTTAAAAAAAGCACTCAGTACTTGTCAGACCTCACAGCCTGGCAACTGCGTCTCAATCGCGCAGGGAAGCTGCGGCCTTGCAGGACCTGGCTGGTTTTCTCTTTCCAGCCAGGCGGTATGCAGGGGAGCAGGACTCACAGGGCATTTCTGGTGCCATTATTCGTTAAGTGGATGTAAAAATGCTTGGCATATTTTTTAAGTTTTCCATGAGCCTTCGGAGCAGAGGAGAGACTCGTCCCACCAGCACCACCCTTGTCGCTGCCTGCAGCAGTCCTGCATGTCCCTAGCCAAGGCAAAGCAGGCTCCCCCTGCATGGAGGCAGCACCATCCCACACCGGCAGGGCTGGACCCTCACAACTACCCTCACCCAGAGCTCATGAGGCTGATTGTCTTAGTCCTCTCAGCCTGGAAAATGTACAGAATAAATGGACAAGACAAAAGGACAGGGAGAAGACAGTGGTGGTGGGTTTTGTAGGAGCTCCAGTGAGAAAACAATAGTAACTCTCTATCCTCCAGCCTTGGTATCATCATGTTACCACACCACATTACTTCTCAATAGACTTCAGGGCTTCCTTGCTCCTCCCTGCCATCCCTTTGGCCAATCTCTTGCTTCCTTTCACTATCCATATTTATTTGCAAGAAATGCATGTTGCTTTCACGGGTGTTTTAAATCTCTGTGGCATGGATAATCTGTCCTGGCAAGGTTGCTGTTTTAAAGTTAGCTGCTGTGGATCTGCAACGCCCTCAGGCACAGCATCTGGCATTACAACATCCACTAGTGCAACTCACCCGGGACTTCTACCATTATGTTATAAAGAAGAAATCATAGCGAAATAATGACTAGCAGAATCTGTGAACTCAACAGGATCCTGGTCATATGCAGTGCTGTACTAACCTTTGGAGCCAGAAGTATGCTAATGACAATTATACTCAAGAAGATAGTTATAATAACTAGTCCTCTCCAGATCACAAAAGGCCTGCTCTAACTACAAGTGCTAAGTGCAAACCCCAAGAAATTCCACTGAAGCCAATTGAATAACCCTGATTTTCCCTGGGGAAACTGGCTGCAGGATTTGGCCCCAAAGTCCTTCTTGCTCTTCTCATTGCAGCCATCAGGCAGATCCTCCAGAAGTTTCAACCTCATAACAAAGTAGTGCTGTCTGAGGACATATTAAAAGAGGCTAAACTATCTGAACAGCACTAATGCAGAGGTTAGGGAGGGGTGTCTCTGCAGAGCAGAGGTACCAAGGTTATGTAGGGGCTTATATTCCCTTGGGATGCTTGGAGATAGCCCAGCATTTTTGAAGCTGGCACCTCTCTCTCCCACTGCTTCAGGGCAGGAGGAGCTCTGTTTGCTTTACCAGAACTATTTCTGCAGGGACGACCTTTTTGTTCTGTGTTTGTACAGCAGCAAGCAACAGGGGCCTCACCTCACCACATCACTGCAGTCAGTGAGAAGGGTGGTCTAGCTGGCTACTGTAACACCCCTATCCTCTCCAGGTGGAAAGAAAAGAAAATCCCTCCAAAGACCTCTCTACCTGTGACCAGCTTTGTTACAGGCTTTTCCACCTGGGGTCTGTTACCATTTGGGTCTACTAATATTACATCTATGCACTTTTAACCCATGATTATTAGAGATGATGGATAATCTACTGCTTCTCTCTCCTGATGGATAATGCCAGATAAGCATTTCAGTTAAGATCATTGAAATGAGTCACATAACCAAAACAGAAGCACTGAGTTTAATAGCAAGAGAAAAATACGTATACAATGTACCATACGGTCCAGTGTTGATCAAAAGCTAAATGTTCAGAGACTCATTTGAAATAAGGGGCTTCTATCTCATAAACTGTTCTAATTATCACAGGTCTGCAAAATGGTCCTCAGTATCCCACAAAAATATTTTTTCTTCAATTTTTGACTATTTATACAATAAACACATTGAGGTCCTTTTCCTCCTTTGCAGCTTCCTGCACTCACCCTCCCTGACTTGTGTCCATTTTTATTTCTTCTTATTTCTCCTTATGATCATGTTACTTCCAAACATCTCCATCTCCTTGTAGTTAAGGCAACTACTCATGTAAACAATAGCTCTAAGTGTGGGTGTTACATTGACAGTCTGACAATATATTCAAGCAATTCTAGCCAATTCTATCTGCATTTTCAGTGGGAACAGTCCTCATTATTGTCATCCTATTAGATATCTGAGTAAATACTGAAAAAACATCAGATATAAACCTACCTTGGAAACATTATGCTTCTTATCTCTGGTTCTAGCCAGGATTCTCAAGAACAGGGGGAAAAAAAAAGAAAATTTAAAAAAAAAAAAAAAGAAGAAGAAGAAAAAGAAGGAGAACAAATCATTCTTTTGAAAACAATGCCAACAAACTGTTTGACACCTTGGAAAGGCTGGCATTTGTTTTATCTATCCTAGGTCATTTACCCTTCTTCTTGCATTTCTTTCTGAGGCCAGGGTCCCTGCTATTGTGAAGGTGACATCTATGGCATCACAGGGTGGTTTGACAATCCACTGTGGTACCCGTGATCCTGCTGCAGGCTCTGGGCACTCTCTTTGGTTCTGGGCTCTGCTCTTCATTCATCCATGATCTGCAGCCCTCATGTGAACAAAACTTACTGACCTCCATGGGATTCTTTTCTTCTAGAGGAAAAAAAGTACAGGATCTAGCCCAAATTGTGACAAAACAGAACACAAGCTAAAGGATGGAAGACCTAGAAATAGATCATTAGTGGAAACCAATCTTGGAGCCAGAAGTGACCTGAAATCACTCTTGCATGGGAATGTCTCCCCCAGCCCATCTCCTGCAATGTATCCTCCATGCATGTCATCAGCTCTGTCACTTTCCTGCAGGGAATTACTAATGGGTTGGGATCTCTTCTTCTCCCTCCTCTGCCCTTTCAAGCCGGTCATGGCCATCCTCATAAATCTGCCAGGATGCTGACAGCCAGACTGCAGCTCATAGGGGCTCAGGGGACTTTGAGTGATATTCCTTCTGTTTCAGCTCCTTCCAAGACAGCCATTGATTTAGGAGGATGAGTTTCCTTTTACATGTTCAAATAAAAAAAAATTAAAAAAAAAAAAAGAAAAAGAAAAAGCAACGCAGCAAGAGGGAAAAGGGAATAGGGAAGATAGTGACACCATGATCTTCTGTATTGAAGCGACTGCAAGTGCAGGGTGTGTCCCTGGAGAAACTGGCTTTCCAGGCAGTGAAAGGAGCAAACAAAGAGCAGCAAAAAATGAACCAGGGAACTCGACTATTTGCCTGTAGATTTGATAGAGTGCCACACATGCTTTATCTCTACCCAGCGTCTTGTTAGTGAAGAGCCATTTATTTATTTTAGAACATGTTGATAATGAATGCTCCTAGAAGATAACATAGTCTCAAACCAAAACAAGGTTTGCTGTTAACTCTAATCCCCTTGGTTTTATTTCAGCAAAGACTATCTGTAGTATTCTTTTACTTTCTTTACCAGTGAGCTGCTGCTAACTCTAATCATTCTGGCTCACACCAGACATTATTTCTATTATCTGGATGATCCTAAATGACCCTGTCTTCAGCATTGAAAGGCAGCTTGATGTTATCTGAGGGACCATGCAAAGCCTACACGCATAAAGGCAGGCTGAGCAAAAGCCCTGTGAGCCACTAAGGGCTCATCACATGAAAGCAACTTGGAAATCAGTATATAGATCTCTGGTTCTGATGTGGGTATAGGAGATCATTGCTGCGTCACTCATGGTAAATGCCATGATGGATGAATCTCTGAAGGCTGGGAGGTTACACGTGGACAAATTCTCACATGCTGGCCCCTATCCAAGTGTCTCCTGCGGGTGCAGAACTGGAAAGAAAACCTTGTGGAAATACGTGCTTTAGAGTACATCGGTGCTTTAGAGATGGTCCACACTTTATCAACAGGAGTTGCAGCAAGAAGGCAAACTGATCATTTCTAGGCATAAAACTAGTTAGTAGTATTGAAAATTTATGGGAAGACTCATATGTTTGAAATGTTAGTATCAAATATTATAACCTCTTTAGAAATGCTAGAATAGACAAAAGGAAATGGGAAAAGAAGCATCCTGTCAATCTCCACGCCAATGAGCCAATGATCTTAAATAATAAGAGATAAAGCACAAGAGATAAAGGGTAGCTATTTGGTGACTCTGACAGATCATCAGTTTGGACAGGGGACAGGAAAATCCACTTTGTAAGTTCCTATCCATAACGCATGAACATATGGGACAATCTGAATGCAATAGAGCAAAGTTCTCAGGACAGTGATTCTCAAACAGCCTTTGCATTTTTAAGGGGTAATTTTCTAACTCAGAACATTTAACATTGGGAAATACTCTTCTGGAGCTCCTTTTGACAGACAGAGGAGAATTGGGAATGGGAGAGATTGTTTAGACACAAGCAACAGTGCTTTAGTTACCCTTGTTTTATGTAAACAACATGAAGTCCAAAACAATAATATAGATACTTGATACTTTAAAGGGAACATTTCTCAACATTGACAATGGTTATGAGCCCAGCTGGCTTGGAGAAAGAATTGAAACAGAAAATTGTTAAAAATAATCAGGAACCGCTTGAGGATATTGGCTCCAGAACCTGCAGTCAACAGAGAAAGATCTACTGCTTCAAAGAAATACTATGTTTTAGAAAGGAAGTGAAAGCAGATACAGATAAAGATAGATTTGTATGTAAGCTAACTACATATAAATCAAAGGCTAGAAATGGCAGAAAATTATTAAGGAAGCAGGCTAGAGTATATCACAGTTAAGGGTATCGAGAAGAGACAAAGACAACATTTAAATATCACATTTAAAAGATGAGAACCTCTATCCAGAGAAGAAATAACTCCATAAAAGACTTGAATAGTGAGATCCATAACCAACTGAATGTCTGTTCCCATTGCAGGACTGGGGAAAGAACAGTAAAGGAGGCTTTTAGACATCTAAGAGAATGACAGTGAAAGTGCTACATATTTGGCACTGTGTCTACTGTGTTCACTTCCACAGCTGAATATGAGCCAGCAGTGTGCCCAGGTGGCCAAGAAGGCCAACGGCATCCTGGCCTGTATCAGAAACAGTGTGGCCAGCAGGAGCAGGGAGGTGATCGTGCCCCTGTACTCAGCACTGGTGAGACTGCACCTCGAATACTGTGTTCAGTTTTGGGCCCCTCACTACAAGAAGGACATTGAGGTGCTGGAGCGTGTCCAGAGAAGGGCGACGAAGCTGGTGAGGGGTCTGGAACACAAGTCTGATGAGGAGCAGCTGAGGGAACTGGGGTTGTTCAGTCTGGAGAAGAGGAGGCTGAGGGGAGACCTCATCGCTCTCTGCAATTACCTGAAAGGGGGTTGCAGAGAGGTGGGTGTTGGTCTCTTCTCCCCAGTGACTAGCGACAGAACAAGAGGAAATGGCCTCAAGTTGCGCCAAGGTAGGTTCAGGCTGGATATTAGGAAAAATTTCTTTACTGAGAGAGTGGTGAAGCATTGGAACAGGCTGCCCAGGGAAGTGGTGGAGTCACCATCACTGGAGGTGTTCAAGGAACATGTGGACGTGGCATTGCGGGACATGCTTTAGTGGGCATGGTGGTGTTGGTTTAGTGGTTGGACTTGATGACAGGTCTTTTCCAACCTTAATGATTCTGTGTTTCTGTGATTCTGATGTCTTCATTTCAGAGAGGTGGATAAACTGAAGAGGCTTCACAACAACTGTGATTATTTAGGAATTCGGGAAACATGTTTTAATGTGGAGGACTAAGGAGTTATTTAACCATTTAAACTAGTCAATTTACCAGAAGGGAGATGACAATTGATTTAAGTGTTTTAGCAGCAGTTACAGGTATTTGCAATAGGAAAAGCCAGAGTGATAATAGCAAGGTCTTAGACCTAATCTTGGATCCAGTGGCTTCAGTATGAACCTGTGCAACTGCAAGCAGTGCTAACTGAGGTGGAGCTTCTTCACTGGACTTTTTTTAAACAAACCTGGACATTTTTTCCAAGGTCTGAGAAAGAAGTCACCACTGTGGGCAAGGCACTGGACTTCAGCTCAGAAGATAGACTGAACTTTACATAGGGGAGTGAATCACCAACACCGTTGGTGCCTCACTTCTTCATTTTAATGTGACAGTGAGGCACCGATTTTTTTTCCAACTGGAGTGCAAGGTCTTTTAGGCAGGTTCCATTTCTGACTATGTGCAGAAGATACTTCATTGAGGTCCTGGGCTTGACTGAGCTCTCTCAAGACTACTGTAATGCAAGCAGAAGCAACACATCGATTGCGTTCCATTTGTGAGTGAGTCCATTCATGGACTCACTCACACCACTGTAGAGGTGAGAAAACCCGCTCCTGCAGTTCCAGCAGTCATTGCACAGGCTCAGGAGTGTGACTTCTGAGGAAGCCAGTTTTCTGCAAACGTCTTGCACAGCACAAAAGCAGACAGGTAACAACTACCCCTGCTTCAGGACTTTGCCAAATCTTCCAGGCGGTCCCATGCTAAGTGGCAGTGAGTGCAAACTCCATTTTCCCCATGGAGATACACACACACATGCACACACTGAACATTTTCACCAAGTTCTGATGAACCTGGATTTTTCTAGAGATGGAAATGCAGGCAAAATCCATTGTGTTTTCCAGTGTGCTGTCTGCTCTGTAATGGTTTTACTCAACTTACACCACGGTAGCACAGACTGCCCTTTACAGCGGAGGGCTGTTGGGCTGGGGACAGCTGCTGAGGCCAGACAGCCCAATGGTTAAAGTTCAGCACAAGTATGGCGTAGAAATGATAGGGCTGAGGGCAGGCCAGCTGCAGCACAATCCCAAGCACAAGCTGTTTATTAGGGTGAGCATAAAGCACTTCAGAAGGGCAAGACTCAGTGTTCTTCCTTTTGATCCTATTATCATATGACAACATGATTAAAGACAGGGTAAAGGCAAGGCCCTCATGGAAGAAGCACAGGGGTGTCAAACCACTAATGGAAACTGTCACAGAGGAAACAGAAAGTTTAAAGAAAACATGCCCCTCTCTCCCCCCGGGGCAGGGAGCGAGGGGGATCCCAGTGCCAGCAGAGGCTGCAAACAAAGGCAGAGCAATAAAAACAAGAACATGGGACCGAACTCAGAAAAGTAAATGTGGTGTCAGCTCCTCCTTTATCATCTCTGTGTCCTGGGAAAACAGATGACAGCAAAGATTGGTTGCATGGCACTTCTGGACACATCCCTTGCACACAGGCCCGATTTCCCTGGGCCCTAAACTCATTTTAGGTTTCTTTTTAAGCCCTCAAGCCCACGCCTCAACCTAAGGTCCTCTACCTCCCTGCACAGAGGAATGGTCATGCACAGGCAGTGCCCCATTCAGGTAGGACACTGGGCACCAGAGTCCAGTCCCTGGCCAGTAAAAAGGTCAATCCAGGCCCCTAAGAAGAGCGTTTCTCCCTGCGCCGACTGGCTTGGAGCCACTCATTGTGTGGCAAGTGATACCCACTGATACGGGGCTCCAAGTGCAATGTCTCTCAGAGGATGGGATGGGGCTGCACTGACAGGACAGCGCAGGATGTGGGGTGGCAAGCTGCAAACATTGCGCCATTACAGAGGGAGCTGGCAGCGGGCACAGGAGACCAGGACAGGCAAGCCCTAAATCCTCCCTCCCTCCCCACATCAGTGCTGTGATGGAGGCACCCACCTCCCACACTCCCTCTCCCCTCCTCATGCCTATGCATACCCTAGATCGCTAACTAGCAATGCCTCATCCCCTCCTGCAGCAGGCACAGGGTCATGCAACACAAGACTTCATCCCAAGACAGATGTGCTGAGCATGTGGGGCTAGTTCCAGGCTCTTGCTTTGCATGGGGAAGATGGGCTGCAGGTCGTCGCTCAGCTGGGCTGCCAGCTCTGCGGAAAGATGGCGGGAGAGGGCCTTGGCAGGTCAGTGCTGAGATAAGGCACTTAAAATCCCAAGACGAGTGAGCTTAGAGTATTAGGAAAAGCATTAGAGGGGAAACGGTACCATTAAAATGTGTAAATTAATTACTTAGTAAGGGAGAATGCCCTTCCTTCTCTCCTTCCATGAAACTTGTCTGTAATGCCTCTCTTTCCCTTTTCATCTCCCATTTCCTCTGCTTCCATTCCTTTGGTTCCCCAGCACTTCATTTTCTTCCTTTCCTTTTATTTATTTCATGTACAAATCCCTTCCTTTTGTCTCCCCACCCTCTTTCCCCTTTCTGTCCCATGGGAGGTTGGATCCTACCTCCAGTTTCATCCTTTATCTAAAACACCAGATAGATTTTATAACTTTCTGATGTTGCGATGATTGCTACCCCTGAGGCTGCAATGATCTGAATAACTTATTTTTCCTGGCTATGGCTTCAGACAGTTGAAGTATAGGAAGTCACTGAAGGTTGCAGGGAAAGGACCACCACAGTATCGGGGAATTTCAGCCATGTTTCCGCTTCTCTCTGCCTAAGACCACAAGGGAGCCAGATCTCTGCAACAGAGCTACCAGGACTATGTCCAAGAGTTCAGTTCCCACCTTGCCTCTCCAGTCACAATGAGTTGAACTAGTCTGAGTTCAGGAGGATTTTGGCACTGATAGTGCCTTCCTCTCGGGAGCTGGATGTGCGCCTCTGTGACAAATACAGCATCACTATAAAGTGGTGTTCCTTTCCGTGAATGAAACAACCAGTCAGCAGTGAAGCTTGTTATAACAACCTTGAGCTGCCAGTGGTAGCATCAGCAGCAACACGGAAAAAAAAAAGAACAATGGAAAGCTGTCAAAAATGGAACATTTTTAACACGAGATATTAAATCAATATTTATTTTAACAAGTTTTATAGGATTCTCCCCCATTAGCTCCCAAGAGTTCTGTATATCGGCTGAGCCTTCTGGAGATGCCTAGAACATCTGGATACTCTTTTCCTATTTATTTCCCACTGCAGCCTTAAAAAAATTTTGTGGTATGAAATACAGGATATTTTATTGAAATGCCAAGGCAGGGTTTTCTCTCTCCAGTATTCAGGGAACATTTACTTCATTTTTTCCTCTGCTGTCTGTTGCATTTTCCAAAAGGTGGGCCGTCGTTGATGCTAGCAGTGTCTCAGATATGTGGAAAACATTTGCCATAAGAGCAAACACCGCTGGGGTGCAGAATGGCTCTGGAGACACAGACATTGGCAGGCCTGTGCATGTACAAGCAGACAGGGAGGTGGTCACTCAGGGTGAAATAACTTGGCAGTGGAGTACTCCATGAACCAGGAGCACAATTCAGGATGGATGCATCTCCCCCTGCCCGAGTCTGAGCAGAGGTGGGTGCAGCATTGCAACTCTTATGTTTCCTAAGGTGACCTCCTCAGAGGAACAAGAGGACTTCAGTGTCCACTCTGGCACATAGGAAGGAAGGAAGGAAGGAAGGAAGGAAGGAAGGAAGGAAGGAAGGAGAGACATGGGGAAAGGAAGAAGGGAAAAAGGAGAGACATGGGGAAGGGAAGAAGGGAAGAAGAGATATGGGGAAGGGAAGAAGGGAAGAAGGGAAGGAGGGATAGACATATGGAGGGAAAGATGGATGAGGGAGCACTGGTTCTGCAATAAGCTATATTTCAATTGTACTTTAATTTATCTGCATCCCACTATTAGGGATGTGTCTTCCAACTATCTCTTTGGATGAAAAACCTGCTGCAACTACAGACAAAGCACTCTGCACCCACTCTCTTTCATTTTCCAGATCTTGCAGGTGTGCAGCTCCAGTGAACCTTACTGAAGGTCTTGTTCAGGCTTACTTCTGATGCCCTTGAAGGAAGAACAGACTCTCTATACGACAAATACCTTTCCAACCATCTTTGCAACAAAGCTGTCAGATCTGCCTGTCAGATTCATACGGGAGTTCCTTGAAACTATTTGCCAAAGAGATATAAATAGTATTAAGAAGACATATTTCATTTTGAAAGACTTCATAATGAAAGAAATACGGTGCTAGGAAAACAGGTATTTCAGGAAAACCTGGTCCCAAAGTCACACACTGCCTCCGCAGATGTAATCAACAACATGTCTCATATGAATGTCCTGTTAGCAGTAAAGCACTTGAAAATGTACATATCTCATTTTTTGGTGTTGGTTCCTTTGACAAGATGTTGCAAACAGGAGATTTTATTTTCTAACACACACTGCATAGCTCTGGCATAGGAATTTGGCATCATGACAAAGCATAGCAAATGTTACTACCTCACCAATACCTTTTTAGGGTGGTATTTTTATGATTTCCTAAGTTCTTCTTCAGTGGGAGCTTGGCACCCGGGGCATCTCTAATGTGGTATAACATAACTGGTAACTAGTGAAAGCCTCCATTGAAAGCGTGACATTTTGGGTCTCTCCAGCATGTTCCTCAGTAATATGGGGAAGGCTGCGGCTGACTTGATGACAAAACGGCGGGAGCAGCCGCTGATTGCATAAAGCCTGGGGAGCAAATTTGGCTTTGCTTGGCAATCTGCTCGCAGCTCCTCAGCCGCACAGCTCTGTGCACTCAGAGTGAGGAATCAGTGCAGGGGCATTAGGGTAACCCTTCACACACTACTTGCAGGATTAGAGGAGAGATGTGATGACAGCTAGAGATGGGATGAATATTTTTAGCAAGCCATGTAGTCAACACGTTTTACTTCTATTCCTACTCACAAATCGTTTGTGAGGATTCTTTGGCTTTTATGATTGTGTCTGTTACCAAAGTCATTCAGTCACTGCTCCGAGCACATTCTGGTCAATACGTGACTGGAAACTACAGTCTGAGCATGTACAAGCTGTTTGTTTGCTGCAACTGCTGGGGAGGTTGGTTACCACAGCCACACTATATTGTTCCCAGACTAGATGACTTTAGCAACTGTCCAGGGGGGTACCCGTGGGTCAAAGATAGAAGGGTAAGAACAAGCAGTGAGGCTAAGAGGAATTAGCGAAGCAGACCCTGAAAAACTCAGCAATTGTCTTAGAGTCTGATTTGAAATTAATTGTCGGTCCTTGCATTCATGCTGGGAGTTTCTGCTTGTGCAGTCCCAACAGAATGTTCCACCTCATCTTGCCTGCCCCAACCGACTGCCTCCCTATGTCTTCACCAAGCATTCTGTGTCACAGCTTGGCAAGGGAGCACCAAGAGACAAACTGGCTCCTCTCATCTTGGAGGGTGGGTGAAGAGCCCAAGCCCAATCCCAGCAAGTATCAGCCCACTCACCACTTCAAACCTCCAGTGAGCAGCGGGCCCATCACTGCCCTAGACAATTACTCCTCACACCTACAGTTAGCAAGCTTTTCCTAACCTACATCTCTCTTAATGCACAATAGATCAATCTCTCTCCTCTTTTACCCTTACATACCTGAGAGCTGCTATTACAATCTGCCTTCAGATCTGGCTTTTCCAAACTAATTCCATTGCCTTCAGCCTGTCCTTATAGGTTGTATTTGCTTGTCCTCTTATCAGTCCTACTACTCTCCTAAGGACTTCCTCTGGTTTGGTTACGTATTTTTTTCGAAGCACAATTTCATCTTCTTTCTCTTTTTCTTCTTCAAAAACCAGTTCCCTCCTCCTGTGACCCAGATCACAACAGCCACAGCACAAGGTGCTAATGGGAAGAGAGGAGAGGCTACAACCTGCTACAGTAAACCTGCCCTGAACATACTGTATGTATAAAATTGTACTTATTGTATGTATTTTGTTTTCCAGGATTTGCTATGCCCCTAAGCAACTGCTCAATTATTCCTATGCATGATAAATGTAACCCAAATTAATTTTTAATACATAGATATAAAACACTGAAAGCCAAATAGCATAACCTACCCACCTAAAGTCTGGCTTTTAAATGGGATCTTTTTCCTTTTTAATAAGTATGCTTGTATTTTTGCACCTCTGTTTATTGTAGACAACTGGCATTGCATGCATAGATCTAATACACAAAAAACTTTAGTACAAAACCCCAATTTCCTTATGCCGGTGTTGCCCCTCACAAAAAAAAACCTCAATAAAAAAATCTTAAAATACAAATTATTGCAAAATTCTACCTACAAAAAAAGCAGAAACTGTCTCTTGCTCATTCATTTTGTTTTCATTCTTTCCCCTGCCCTCCTCTTGAACTTTACATGGCTTTTTTTTCCCCTCCACTTTTGTCAGTGATGGGAAATTTCTAATCCAACATACTGGATTCATCCCTATTTGAAAATGAAAAGGAAACACATTTGCACTGAGATACACTGAGGGGCATTTGTTAAAGGCAAGGCAGAGTAGCAAAGTTCATCTCCCAGCAGCAAGACTTGTGGCGAGAGGTAACTGCATTTGTCCCTTTTCTCCCAATGACTCATTACGGCTGAGCAGGTCAGACCTGTCAAACATCTCCACATTCGCCGGGACTAGGGGAAAAAAAAAAAGAAAGAAAATCACCCTGTACTTGGATGCAAGGGCTGTGCATCCCTTGTGCTTTGTCTGGGGCAACCCTTTCATAGAAGCGCAGACATTGTGAAATGGGGTCAGGAAGGTAGCAAGCCAGCTGCCTGACACCCTTTCGACTGCCTCCCGTGACCGACGAAAGAGCAGTGACTTCAAGAACCTTGCAAATACAAGATGAGAGCCTCTCCAGGGAAAATCCCAAGTGCAAGCCTGATTTTGGGCTTGCCTCGGGTTGGGGTTTGGGGTGTTTGTTTGTATCAATGTCACCTTGCGGCTTCAGTGGGCCTCCTGCCATTTTGATGGCGGGATGGAGGAGAGCAAAGCTCCCCTACTTCAGAGCCGGCAAGCCCGACCCTCAGCTGATATTCTTCAGCCCGTGCCACTGATCCGGTGGCATGGCACAGCACAGCACATCGCCTCCCCCCAGCTGGCCGTCTGGGCCAAAACTTGCCTGGAGCTGGGCAGCTTTCAGCCCAGGGTAACTCCACCGAAGTTGGGGGGAGCTTTATGCCGGTCTAACAAAGAACCGACACAGGCTTGGCAGGCCTTAATGAGCTGATGCTGATCATGTAACTGTCTTATTGAATTTGCATTTCATTAGGAGACTTCATTTGAACCACAGCTGTGAATATTTGAGGGCCTGATTGTGTCTATGGATACTAATTTGTTCAAAGAAGACAAGGAGGATACTGAGCTGCAACTCTGACCCTTTTCACATCGATCAGACAAGATAGATCCTCCTTAAAAGTAATGTCAGAGCTGTACCAACAACGTGTTCAGGCCGTTACACCCTGGTCCGTACTGAGCTGTTTAAATGCCTCTTCCTGAAACTCATCCCTCCAGGGAACAGTGGATGGAAGCTGGACTGCAGCACCCTACTTGAGCCTTTGCCCAAAGAAATTTCTTCTTCACATACTGTAGCTTAGTGAAGCTGATGAAACCCATGGGATGGGAATATACCATCAGGAGAAAACATCCCACCTCCAGAAGGAAATGCCATCATTCAAATACTGACTTCTTAGTTGAGGCTTCATGATTATCCCTGTGGCCATGTAAATCAGATTACCATAGCGTAATGTTCTGTAGGAATCCCACATCTTTTAATGATGGAAGGACTGCAGTCAGCAGAAATTAAACAGTTAAAAGCCAAGACTTGCGATAAGCAGATGGCAATTATTGCCGCTTACTGGTAAAACCTGTTGGTATTAAAAATATCTCTGTGTTTCCATTGGAACCTACCAATTAAGAGATTAAACTGTATTTCATTCACATGCATGCGAGTGTGGGCTCACACACACACCTGGCACTCCCAGCTCCAAATTCCACCTAGAAGAAAATACACCCGCTGGTCATCTGCTGCTTCTCTTCCATTTATTGAGTGGGAATTTGTTAGGTTTGGGTTTGGGTTGTTTTATGAGCTGTCAGGAATGAGAAATTTTCACCTTGTTATCAGGAGAAACAGGAAGCTGTTGGCAAATACAGCCATCTCTCAGAGAATTATCTAACTGGGGAGTGGACCTTTAGTGATGAAGCTACTTGAAGCCCAGCCAGGCCTGTAAGGTGGATGGTACATCGCCAAGATTTTATTCTCAAACTAGCCTAAGCGAGATGATTTGACTGGGAAAGGCCCTAAGTAAACATGCTAATAGGATGGAAAATGTTAGCCCCTTTCCTTCTTGGCCAACCAGCCATTTCCCCTCTGCCAAGGGGAGTGTCTATTGGCACTAAAGGGTTTCCTGCGTGTAACTGGTCAGTCCTTTGCTGAAGTCCCAGGAGCCTTTTTCTATTAAGAGGGAAGCCAAACTTCCTTCACGGATGCTGCCTTACTCCAAGCGTCGCCTCTGTCACACAGAGGCTGTAAGTGGATCTGGACAACTCCCCGGAGGACTCCAATGTTTATAAACTAATAAAGGATCTGATGTTGCCAGTCTGAAAGCCAGATGTAGCTGCTGCTGAAAAAGGAGGCTTTTCTCTCCCTTCTCATTTTTCATGCCTTGACATACAGAAGGGTTCAGGGAAGGACCTGGCCCACACTCCTTACACCGCCATTTGGGACAGTTTCATGGGAAGTATGTCCACATAAATCACAAGCTGTGATTATAAGCAGGCCTTGTAAGAAGAAATTATGTCCCTTGCGTTGTCATCAGGCACAAGGTAACTACCCAGGTGAGTGCTGCTACCTGGCAAAGGAAAAGCATTACCTTCAACCAGCTCAGCTGACCAAGTGTTGCAGCTCTAAATGTATCTATCTGAATATCCTCAGTCCGAAAGCTCTTGCACCATGCACGTTCCTAGGATATTTCCAGTCCTATCTGGTACCGCAGAAATCAGTGATGATGCAAGGACAGCTTTTGATTTAGCTTTTCAGTGCTCCCATCTCTGCTTCCCTAGCTGAAACCAGAAAGTGCAGAGACCCATTTAAACAAGCCAAAAAAAAAAAAAAAAAAAAAAATCCCAAACTGTTCCAGCACTCCTAAAAAGTTCAGTTCAAGCCTGATCAGGGACTTGGCAGGAGCTTGGGAATAGCTTTTGCTTTGTTTGAACCAACCCCAAAATCCATCACACAGAAGAACTCATCCTCTAATGAATTACTTATGAGCATTGCTTTCTGGTGCCTGCACATGCTCTGAGATGGGGGGACGGGGGGGGGAGAAGAGGTGTCTCAGTGTGTTTTCCACCCACCCTGCTGCCACTCATAGGGGGATTTCTCCTTTCTCAGTGTGCTGTTCGCAAGACGGGGCCAGGAGTCACCCAGGCAACCCTCACAGAGCTCTCCTGAGACTCCCTGGGACAACCAGGCCTCTGCAGAGGCGACGCTGGTGCCGTTCTCTGCTGGGATCTGCAGGGGAGGCTAAAGTAGCGCGACAGGCCGCAGAGGTGCGCTGGCCTAGAAAGTTCCCAGATGCCCCACCACCGCAGCCCAACCAGGCAAATAAATAAATAAACCATGGGATACACCTGCCCCCCAGCCCCTTCCTCCCCCCGGGCCCAGTGAGAAAGATGTCACCTCTGCTCAGGCCTGCTGCTGCCAGAGGCTTGCAGAGCAGGCTGAGCAGGTGTCCCCCTCCCCACCAGTGCCACCTCTGTTGGCCCCGCTGTAAGTGGCTTTGCACCTCTGTTTAGTTTTGCCGGCCATCCCAATCCGCCCGCCAAGGCCTGCTCCAGGGCCTGCCCCATGGCCGTCCAGCTGTCTTCATCCCCAAGGGTGAGGAAGGTTGCACCCCACAGGGCATTTTGGAGGGAGCCCCGGTATTTTTGGAGGAGCAGAGGCGCTGCCTTAGCTTCCAGAGGAGAGGAGAGGCGGGAGGGCCGGGCCTGAGGACACCATTGCCCCACACGGCGCCCAGCTTGCCCCGCACAGCTCCTCTCCGCCACTCCCCACAATGAAACCCCCCGGGACGTCCCCCCCGGCTTCCCTGTGGCCCCTCAGACCAGGTAGGCAGCCATCCCCACGTGTATTTTTAACCTCCCCCGCCATGTTTACAGTCACAGGTTCAGTTCTGCGCAAACGTATTTTTCTTCAGCTTGGCAGGAGGGTTTTGTTGGGTGTTTCTGGTTTTGTTTTCCTCCCCTCCTGCCCCTTCGGAGGCAATAAGGTGCACAAACAAGCTGCCCGTAGGTAGCCGGGAGCAGAATGTGAGCAGCCTTTAAAAAATATTAAAAAAAAAAGGGGGGGGGGGGAACCCCACCCCGCGCTACTGGGGGCCCCATTGGTTAAAGGCTACAGCGCAGTCACTCTGAAGTGAGGGTTTAATGAAGTAGCCTGTGAGAGAATGGAGGGGATGGTCCCCGCTGCACAGATGGCTCTTTGTCACCGCTGACACCTGCCATCTGCTTGTTTGTCTAAATGATGTCGGAGGGGCATCGCGAGCCTCCAATCTGCTGCGCCGCCTCCACCAGCTCGGGGTGACCCCCTGACCCGCGTGTCAGACGGGTCCGGAGAGTTTGTTCTTTCCGCTCAGTGGGCCCGTCCCCGGCCGCGCTGCCGGCCCCTTCCCTTCCCCACCGGCCCCTTCCCCGCCGGCAGCCCCGCAGCTGCCCCCGGCCGCGCGCCGCCGCTCGCCCCCCGCGCCCGCCCCACCGCCCGCCAGCCCCTAAATCTCCTCTTCTTCATGCATATGAAAGGAGGAGGACGCGGAGAGATTAACCTCCGCGGGCATGAAAGGGGTACAAAAGTTTACACCGCCGGGCAGCCGTTTAGACCTTTCGGGGATGCTATTCGCACTCCGGGGTTTTTTACTGTCATCTCCCCGCGATGCTCGGACTCTTTCCAAGGCAATTAAGAGGCCAGATTACCCCTGATGTAGCACCGCTGGTATCAGGAGGCGCAATTAATGTGTTTAAAGAATACCACTTCTTTCTTTTTCTCTGCCGTGAAGGCAGACCGGTGCCTTAACATCAGCTATAACATTTAGAGGTCTCCAAAGACCTCTGTTTTAAAGGCAGGAGAAAGCGATAGGATCCACTTCCCTACAGAGGTCACCAGCAGACTTCACCCCCCAAAAAAGGCCATATTCATGCAAATGCATCTAAGTAGCATTTTTTTTTTCAAAATATCACTGTAGAAAAAGAGTATTCTCTTCATATGTGAAGACGGGCTTTCAAAGAAACATGTTGGAGCAACAAGTGTATCCCAAGAATCTAACATTTAATTTTAAAAAGATCATTAAAGACTAAAACCACTTAAAAAATCTTGGTTGGTTTTCGCACCCTAAGCCCTCAGAAATGGTATACTTTTGATATGGCCTCAGGCCATTTGTGTCACCTCAAAATATTTGGGGCGAGTGCCTAGAAGGGACCTCTTTCCCCGCAGGACCAACAAGCCCATGTCCAGGGTGCCTCAGAAGAGACTGAAGGTTGCTGGTCATAGCACCACATAAATTGCACTTGATGTTATCAGTGATGTCAGTGTACACGGAAGGTGTATAATGGATATTAATTATGACTGTTATCACTTATGACTTGTGTAGTGCAGCCAGGTATGCCTGAATACTTGCAAACACAGCAGCTTTTACACGTGGCAACTCATGAAATGGAAAATGGTCACTCTGCACAGCTCTAATGAGGGCAAGGGTGATTTAAGCTAGCAGAAAGAATCATAATTACTGTAGGTTCAAAGTGATCTTGAAGGAGAGGAAGTTAAAACAGGGTTGGGATTGATCTACTTTCATGCTTTACTCAGCCCATTGTTTTTAATGCCTCACTTTGAACTATAAACAAATGGCTTCACCTGATTTGCAGTTTTCTGCAGATAATTCCTGAATTTGTTCTGGGCAATGGTGGGAAGCATGCACAGTGCAAAAATAAATAGCAGGGGAAGGTGCGACAACAACTCCCCACCCTCTGTAGTCTGTCCAAAAAAAAGTCCAAATTAAATCCTGGATTCAAAGCCATCTCAGAGCACAAATGAGAGGAAAGGGCTCCAAGGTTTGCAGAGGACTGCATGCTTCCATGGAAGCTGGTGCCGATGCCCAGCCCCAGCAGGACAGCTTGGATGCTGCAGTCCTTCCCTCCCGGGGCAGACCTGGCTCTGGGCCCCTCTCCTGGCTCCAAGGGCAGGGGGGACCACCAGCCTCCTCGCTGCTCCAGCCCTCTGCTAGCAAGGCTGCCGTGGACCCCAGCTCACGTGGTCCCTTCTCCACTGCAGCCCCCTGTCCATTGGCACCAGGGCTGAGCCCAGGCACAGCGGGAGTAAAACAAAGGCAAAACCCAGGCACTCTTGTGGAGACACAGAAAGACCTATAGGCTGTGTTGTCAGCCTGGGGATCCTCTTCTTCTCCCTCTCCTTTGTGACAGTACAATTTCTGAGCCCCCACCACAGGGCCACTACTGCTGCTGATGGAGAGGGAGGAGACCTGCCCCCAGGGACAGTGAGTGCCAGGGGACACAGCTCATCAGGCCAGAGACACCCACCTCTCACACACACACCCGTGAAACAATTCACTGCCTCAGGCACCTCTTTTTTCAATAACGTTGGATGATAATTCAAGATGAGAATAAAGGAAAAATAAAGGGAGATTTTAAAAAGTCCCTAAAAAACACCCAGAGTCTTCCAAAATCCAACTGAAAGATAAAGGGTGAAATCCTAGCTTTGCTGATTTCTGTGCACTTTGCTTTTAAGTTCAGCACGGAAAGGATTTTACACCTCCTGCATCATCATAAAAGGGATTTTTTTTTTTTTACCTGGGATGCTTTTGGTTAATTGGTGCATGTAAAAATGTCTCATTGTGGAACCCATTCCTGACTCGGGTATTAAGTGTCTTGAGATCTGCCCAGCTGCCTCATGACATGTACTTTTCTTCCTGCAAACATCCTGCAAATTCCCCGACCCTCAGACAACACCATGAACAGTAGCAGAGCCAACTCATCGTGTTCGTCTTGGCAAAGTGAGCCAGACTGTATTAAAACGAGGGCTGCTGGAAAACAAAAAGAACCAACAAAAGTCCCTTTTATTTTTGTCTGAAAGCTAAAATTTGCATGTTTTGATGCTTTCTGCCAGCCCGCCAACTCCAAAAAGCACCTAGACATCCCCACAACAGGGTGGTGAGATGCTTCAGGCGCATTTCCTTCAGAGGCTATGGTGATAATAAGCATGCTGGTACCCAACGATTTCAGCGTGACACTACTTTGATGAGGCAAATTGCAGCCAGCTCCCCCTAATTTCTCCTTAGCAGAAGCTAAGTTTCTCATCATCCTGCAGAGGCTTGGTTTTCTTCAGATTTCTTGATCTAAAAAGTGACTTTCCAGAGAGGAACCCACAAAATGATAAATCCCCTAACTTGCGCCTGCGGCAACCTAGCATTTTTTCCTCGTTCAAGGGTAGAAATGCAGAGAGTATGCAAAGACTGTCATCTTTACTTGGACTGAGAAGAATTCTCTTACAAGACCTGTCCAACCCCCTTTTTGAAACCAGCTGATGTCAATAAAAAGTAACTGAAAGTGCTATTTTATTTTGCCACATCACTGTTAGGTCAAAGACATACCAGTGTCCAGCAGGCCTGATTATGGCACACGACCCTTAATGGCACATGAAGGGAAGAAAGTTGTATTGTAGCACCATATCCAGAGGCCCTGCCTCCTCAGCCCGGGTGCCGCACTCCTGATATACGCGTCGGCCCACCCCGTGACAGGGCAGTGCAGATGACGGCAGTCTTTGGTAGTGGTCATGGTCAACGATGAAACTCAAGCTGTGGAGCCATAGGAGGATAGCAGACCTGTTCTGCCAGCCCAAGACCCCCAAAATGCCTGGCTGAGCTGGTGCCTGTGTGCAAGCACTGGCTGGGAGGGAAGACGACTGGGTCCAAGCTCTAGCTCTAGGATGCTGATGCTGAGCCCAGCCACTCTAAAATCTGGAGGTAGTTGCCCCCAAAAACATAAGTTTGATTATTTCTTTCATAAGTTTTTTACAAATAGGACTTCTGAAAATCTTTTTATTTGCCTCCTTGACTGAGACTGGCAAAGCTGCATGCAGAGTTGTACGTACAAACTTTCTTTTTCCTAGACTGGAGATGGGATTTTCACTGTACCCTTTTCCTCTGGAGCTGGGCCTTTCAGTATCAATCCCAAATATCATCTCCTGACCATGGTCAGCTCAGTTAGTTCTGCAAGCAAGCTCATCAGCTCTCTACATGAAAACAAAATGGCCAGATTCTCAAAAGCCTGTGTTTCTCTCAAGACCACCATGGGTGGACAGGTATTGTGACACTTGATCACTCTGTGTTTCAGCATGCAAAAAACCAGAACACAAATATTTTAATAGGACCAGGAGACTATCCTGCATACATTTTAAAATCAATACAAATGCCTAATCAATTAAGTAAACTTGCACCCTGCTGTAGACATCACCTCAATGTCTAGCCCTGCAAGGAGCTGCACTACCGTACCCTTCTGCTCATGTGAAGCAACACTGACTCTGGCAAGACAGAGGGCTCCCCTCTAGAAAATTGCTTCACGTGGCGGACGCTAAAGTTTTTATGTGTTTTCTGAAAGCAGCTATGGCAAACAGTCAATTCAGCTAAACAGTCTCAGCCACAGTACATCTGTGCTTACTTTTGGCTTAGCAGAGCAGAATAACACATGTACTTCTCCTCTCTCTGTCCCACTCCAAACCTAAGATGGTGAGAAAAATAGCTGAATTACAGAAGTACCTTCTGAACAGAAGTATCCTGTGACAGTGCAAAATCTGCACGACTGGGAATTCCAGCCAAAATGAACTCACAGACCCACATGATTTCCTCGTGAGCTGACTTTGTGGGGAGTTTTTTTGGCTCAGTTCTTGTTGCTGTTGGTTTGTTGGCTCCTCAGATCAATATTCTTTACTGATCTCACTCCGGACATTTTTAGAATCAACAAGGGAGAAGAAACAAGAGCTGTTAGCAGAAGCAAGGACATTTCCTCCAGGGCAGTGCCAGATTAATAATCACAGTTCCCTCCTCTGGCCCTTCCTCTCCCACTGCTGGAAGAGGTGCCAGCACCCGCTGAAACGGCAGTGCCACACACCCAGTGTCACTGCCACTGACAGCAGCAATGGGGACATTTCTTCAAGTGCCTCAATGCCTTACAAGCTGAGATCCATTTTCCCTGCGATTTAAGGGTCATCAGCATTGCTTTTTGTAGGCACATATATCTTGCACCAGGGTGCACCAAGATGATCAAAAACTGCATGCCTGTATCAGCTTGAGCTTAAACCAGATTAGCCAGGTGTCTACGGCAGGCTCCGCAGCTCCTTAACACAGTCATACCAGTTTGATGAGGGCTGTTTCACACCCCGACAATTCAGGCCGTAGGCACCAGCCCACAAAATGCTATGGAGATGTGCCCAGCAGACTCTGTACATCACTGCAAGGTGGAGACTTGGGACATGGCTGCTCCTTGCAAAGGAGGACAGCACGACAATCCCCAAGGCAGCACTGCCAGTCGGGGCTTCAAAGCACGGCAGAAACACTGCTACAGGGTGCTGTACCCCAGCTATTCAGCCTTGTCACACAGGTCCCAGCACCTGTGGAGCCAGCCCTGATGTCTGTAACACTGCAAAGCCGTGACCAAGGCTCCAAAGTCTCTCAGAGTTTGCAAAGTGCACACATCATCTTTCAACACTTCAGTTACCTCCTTTGAGGTCAGTTACACCAAATTTGCCATCCCTTAGTTCTCACTCTACAGGCCAAGGTAAAAAGGCATTGATTAGTTTGCACTGTGTGCTTCAGAGTTAATTTAAGTAATTAATGCTCATCTCTATCACTTCCTCTGTGTTATATGAGCTTCTGTTAATAACTTTTATCGTCTTAGCAAAAAGGCTAATTTTTCACAAAAACATTTCCATTTTAGAAAACTGCTAATTTTTGATGGAAGCTTCTCTTTCATTATCCTATTTCAGTCTTTGTTTCCAATTACTCTTTTCCAGTTTTCCCCCTTCACTGACATTGATTGGTTTGTCTTTGTCACTCCAGGCAGTTTTTTAGAATTAGCTATTTCTGACACTGAAATAGTTTCATTCCCAAAGATGAAAAGGGTCCATAAACAAATTTCAACAGAAAATTTAATTTTATCACCCAGAGGAAAGAAGGCATCTTCCAAGTTGTAAAGGCTTAGGCAATTCTAACCACCATTTACTGCACAAGAGGTGGCTGAGAGATGATCACATTTGACCCAGAATTTACACCAGTACCCTGGATTTGGGAGGAGAGTTTGCTTCATTTCCCTACTCTGACACAGATCTTCAGCATGACTCTGGGTAAAGTCCTTTAGAGCATTTAAGGCATTTATTTGGCTTTGCAAATCAAATCCAAACAGCATTGTGCATCCAGAGCAAATTTCCAAACGTCTAGCAATACAGACAATCTCTTTGAAATGAAAAGGGTAATTAGCTCAAACAAATTGCAAGTTGCACAGACACACAGCAGCTCTGGGGGACCTAAGCCAGGTGCCACGATGAGCCACACACACACACACCAGCGTGGTGGGAGAGAGCCGGGCTGCCTCCAATCCAGAGCCGTGTAACGCCATGGACCAGCACTGAAGTAGCCAAGAGCCACTGCTCACTGACCATTAACCTGCTCAGGCCCCTGCACATCTGCAAATTCATGTCCCAGCAAATGTTAGCCAATAATCAAGGTTTACTATTGATTTGTTAATCTGACAGGGTGGAGCCAGTCGGGTTTTCTTTTTCTTGTCTTTAGTCATTTGGTGTTTAAATAGTTATTACTGTCATACTTCTGTTTCTCAGTTAATCTTAGAGCCAGTGACATAATTTCACTGAATTATTAATATTTCAAACATGTTTGCACAAAGCTCAATGACAGGATAAATTGCATGCTGTATTGTTCTAGCTTTCTTAAAATATCTCTCTGTAGTTTTTTTTTTTTTTTTTAAAAAAGCTATTTTAAGAAACTCATTGCTGGACTGTGCTTGTATCACCGAAAGTCAGTGCTTTTCCACAATTTCCCAATGCAAAATGAGAGCAGAGCACATATGAAACCAGTGGCCGTGTACCACTCCTCACTCACCAGGTGGTGCAGGCAAAGCGCCCAGGGCACCACACAGCCAGCAGCACTCCTATGGCTCCCTGTGGCCCTTGGGCCCACGGTGGAGTGAGCCAGCCCCGGAGAGAGGACACACAGGTAATGTGCTTGCTGCTCTTCCCAGGCAGCCTTCCCCCAGCAGGGCTGGACCCTGCAGGCACCACTCTTCACCAGCGCTCGAGGCTCAGTCTGCAACTGCAGGTTGTCCCCTTTCTGCAGCGGGAACGGCAGACAGACCCCCAGCTGGTGCCCACCTTGCAGGGTCCTGGGTGACCCCAGTGCCCACCATGCAGCCCCAGGACCCTCCTCACCTTGCTGTCCCCTGCGAGCAGCCCAGCCAGCACCCCGCTCCCGCACGAGGTCGGCATCCCTCTCCGGGGCTGCTAATTTGCTCGGATGAGCATCATGCGGCCAGGCGCACACATGTGTCCCATAACCTAAACCATCTGCAAGCATTTTAATTAACCGATCCCCAGCTCCTCTGTGCTGCCATTGAAAAGATCCCGCCCTGGCCCCAGCCGAGCCTCCCCCGTGCAGCCCTGCAGCTCCCCTCCCCACCCAGGAATTCGCAACCACAACTGTACAGCGTGGGCCCCCCGGCTCTCCGCGGCCACGCGGGAGCAGCCCTCGGCAGTCAGCGAGGAGCAGATGAAAAGGGCTCCCTCCATATGTGTCTGCCGACACGGACCTACAGGGTAGGCTCCACGCACAATAGATAACAGGAGGCTCCTTCTCACAGCCTCTCAGCTGCAGGGTCTTCCACGTCACATTGTACGTGCAGGCGTCAGACACCCCTCTGCCGCCCATCAGTACACAGCTTATATCAAAAATGTCTGGAGAAAAAAAAAGTCCCTCTGTGAAGCCACATGGATGTACATCAAGACAGGATTCAGCCTACTGCTGCTGAGCCACGAATTGCTGGAAAAATACAGCCATGTCAGGCCCCATATTCTCATTACTCTCCAGGGACGCGACTTTACTTTCCAGCTGGTTTTATATTGCAACAAAGTGAAGTTTTCAGTGGAAGTACTCAAATTCAACAGAGTTACTCTGGAGGCTGGAGGGAAATCCAAAGTCCCCGAGGCCTAATCAAGATCAGGCTCTAGATGAAGGGATATGGTGCAACAAGGCTCACAAGCAATGTTTTCACCAAAACAGGAAATTTGCACTGGCGTGCTAGGTTTGCAGCTGGTATAAATGAGCACAGCTCATTAGCAAAGAATTCAGTGTTGCCTATCCAGAGGCAGGACACCCTCACTAGAAGGTCTGTTCCTCTAGAAGTCACTTCCCTTGGAAGTCTAGACCTGCAGGATGTTTTCTGAAATCCCTTGACTAGGGGGTTCCCCTTGTTAAGTTTAGAGATAAGTTTTTAAGGTGTCCACCTTACAGCAACAGCCTGAGCTATTACTGATAAAACTACATTTAACGTGATCTTTGATGCTAAGACCTTCCCACAAGGAAGTGAGAAAATTAAAAATCTGAAGAGTCACTGGACAGAGCACAAACTCCATCCTCTGCTGATGTGAGCGATGACACCATATGCAAGTAAGTTTAGATTCATGGCGTTTGGTAAGTGTCCAATCGTGCAGGTCTCTTCAGTGCAGAACCACCCTGACTATGAGTTTCCCAAGTGCGAAATCTATAGGATGAAGTCCGAGCCTGCATCAATCAGCTTTTGGACTGCATCCTATTTTCTTTTGCAAGTGGATTTGCTTAACCTCACAGACCATAATACTAATGCCTTGTAATATGCTGAGATGTTTCAGAAGCAGATCTTTAAATTGTAACCAGTCTCTAATCCAGATGTGCAGCTCCAAGTTGCAAGTTGCATTTCTTTTAATTTTCTCTTCTAACCATGGAGAACCTTCAAATAAGGCCAGTTTTGTAGCTATGTAGATCACTACAGAGTCTCATTCCTGCCCCCAACCCCAGTGAGGAACATTTATCCCTTACTTTGCATCCCATAGAACATAAATAATGCTCCAACATACAGTTTCTGTGGACTGACTCACCTGCACACAGTTGTGAAATGGAAGCCTGGCTGAAGAATAGTACTAAGCTCCATGATCGTGGTATTTTTAAATTTAGCAGAGGTGGTAGTGCATCTCTTGGTGCTTCCTGGAGGCCCTACTTTGCCAAGGTACCCCCAGAAAGCAAAACCTCACAAGTTCACTAACAGGGGGGTGCTCATTGCATGGGCTTTTGCAAACTAGCTCTTAATCACATGAAACCCATGCCAACAGCAGCACTGTACTTTCTCCAGTGGTCTGGGGGCAATTCTTGGCAGCTTTTATATTGCACCTTTCACTAGTAGCTCTCAAAACGTTTTTTTATATAGGAGATCAACAGCATCACCATTTTATAGGCAGATAAACTGCACAGAGCAATGAGAACAGCCTTGCTCAGGTTGGAATATTGACAGACCTGTGTACTGCTCACCAGAGTCCCAGCCTAGGGGTTGAAAAAAATTGGCTTAGAACTGTCTACCTATTCATGAGTGGGGTTTTTCTTCATGTTTCATATGATGGAAATGCCACACTGGCACCAGGGACCACTGATACACAGAAAACAGGAAAGGAAATTTTTAAATAAATGAAGCTGGGACATCAGTTTGCCTGGATTTCATATGAAGTCCAGCCCTCCAACTACCAGCCTGCAGTATCCATAAGGCTGTGATGCATCAGGGCTTCAGATACTCAGCAGGCACCAAACATGGGTCTGTGCTGCAAAGTTCAGCTTAACTCCTGTGCCATCTCAGCTCACCCTGCCTGTAGTGAAGCAGGATCAAACCCTAAGGGTCAGACACACACCCCCTACACCATTAACATCTGAAGTCATCCCACAGACCATAAACAAGAGCAGCAGTGGGGCCAAGAAATTGGTCCTGCTGAGTTCAACCTACAGTAGAAGTAAAATCCCAGTACCATTCACCCATGCACTGAAAGCCTCCCATGACTTGGGAAACACTTGTATTTTCCACTGCAGTGAGAGCAACAGCTCACCTCTGTGCAACTGTGGAAGATTGTCCCCACCAGACAACTGACTTTGACCCTTGAAAAGAAGCTCAGACTGCTGAGGGCAGGCTGGGAAGGACAGTTCATCTCTCAGTGTACTCAACTCCCTCTGAATGATTCAACAGCCCATCTTGCAGTCCAGTTGGTCCTTTGAATCCAAAGGCGTCTCATAAGAGATGTTTGCACATCTCTCACCAAAATCAGTTACAGCAGTCCAGTGGTCCCACTCTGAATAAGGTATAAACGTTGCCCTCAAGGAGCCAAGTCTTTAGGTTCCTGTCTAATAAACACAGCATACATTTTTAAGATCAACATTCCCAGTCATCCTGCAGCTGAGTTTTGTGTGCGTCTCATTTTTCTCCAGTGAGATTTCAAGAGTGACTCAGAAGCTTTGAGTGAAGCTGGAGGGTTTTGGCAAACAAACTCATTTTTGTGCTGCCACCTTGCTCACTTTGGCTTTCTGGGCTGTGCACGCAGAAACTGTGCTGTGTTGTCAAAAACGCTCTGCCAAAAGCACGAGTAGAGCAGCATCACGAATTGCATAGCCCACTTGCCACTGGGGAGGGTTCATTGGCCTGCTAATCTGAACTGCCTGATCCTAAACTTCCACTTCCCATTGCATTCAAATGTACTGCTGAGTTATTTGACTCCAGCATAGACTCAGGGGTGTTTTTCTTGTCTTATAGTTTTGTACTGACTGAGCTAACCCACAAGATAATTATTAAGGCAAAGAGCTTAGCAGGATTCTAACAAGGATTAAACATTTATATGATTCATTAAAATATCCCCAGTGCCACTAGCTGGGATAAAAATGTATAAGGATTGTGTCATAATTATAACAATGGGCTGCAGCCCAGAAACCTCTGTGAAAAGAATCCCTGAAAAATGCTGCTTGAGAATGTCAGAGCTGCACCCACTGAAGTGCATGTCTCATTGGAAACCCAGCCTGAAATCCCATTGACTGGCACATCCTTGAAGTCAGGCCCATATGGAAGCAGCTGGTTCTTGGGACAAGATTAGGAACAGCCAAACAACCCGCTGCAATATAAGCACAGCTCCAACCAATTACGCGACTAGCCTGCTCCAGCTGAAGAACCAGTGAGCCAGTGCTTTAAGGGCGAAACTTTGTTGTCGCTGATGTTGCTCAGTAGTGAATTGACCAAAACTGAAGAGGAAGAGGAGGAAGACAGGGCAGAGAAGACTCAGGGAAAGAAAAAAAAAAAAAGGAAGTGGTAGGTATTATGCCTTTTACCCAGTGAGGTTTGATCAAATATGGGTTACATCAGTGTGGATCCCTCCATCGTCTTAAAGACTCCAAATCCACATCTTTTTCCTGCTAGGAGAGTGCACGCACTGCCAGGCTGTAGCAGGTTCAAGAGGAAAGGTGTTCTCAGCCCCCTGCTGACTCTGCTTGCTTGCTCTGAATACCTGTTCAGGACTAGTATGTAAATATTCATCTCTGGGTACATGTCATCACTTCTGAGCTGGAAGACTTTCTTGTTTGTCTCATTGCTGGGGAGTGTTTAGGTGTGCTGTGCAGAGTGGGACTGCTCCATGTGGGAAAGTCACCTCCAGCTATTCTCTATCAGATGGGGCATCCTCGTTGCAGAGAGCACATGTGGGAAGACAAACAGAAAGTCCAATTACTTGCCCAGCCCTGCTCTTTGGTGTCACCACTGTGCAGAAAGGGGCAGGGATACTGAGAAATCCCCATAAACATCTCAGCTTGCAGGAGCATGCCTGCTATTACATCCCCCGCTGAGTAATTGCATATCTACTCCCACAGCCACACGAATCCTGCTGGTGAGGAGAGTGGCTGGTATGTGATCCCACCTCATCACAGTTTGTGAGCTACATCACACTCACAAGGAGACCCAGGAGGAGTAACCTGTGCTGGGATTACAGTCCGTCAGGTGCCAGGATGGACTGGGGAAAGTGTGTGGGTGTAACAGACATTACACATCATCACCTTGCAAGGCACAAGTAGGATCGATTGGACCCTGAAGACCATCCTTTTGCTCAGGACGTGTCATCGTATACGACTGTCAGTAATTTTGCACAGAGAAGGATGGCACCCACAAAATCTGAAACTGAGCACCTAGTAAAAAAGAGCATTAAGTCAGACAGGCAGGGCACAATGGTATTTGGTTTTGCTGCAAGGAAAAGATCACGCTTCTCAGCATGGCAAAAGGGTTCAGGCTGATACTGCTGGTGTATTATCGTTGCAACTGTCACACAGCAGAAAACACCAGCATTGGCCAGTGGCCCTATCCATTTGTTTTAGTTTGTTTTTCCAAGGAGGTGGTATGTGCAGTATCACTCTCTATGTGTGTGTGTGTGTCTGTTTACCTGCCTGTGTAACTGCACCCAGCTGTCCTTCTCCCTCACCAGTAACTTTGGAACCTGTTGACCAATTTCAGAGAAATTTGACAGACAATAAGAGGTCTCCAAGGTATTAAATTCCAACACATTTTATGAAAATGGGCAGCTAGTTAGAGGAGAAAGACCCAATTAGTGTCCCCACAGAGGTGAAGACTGCAACGTGAACATGACCCTTATTAAGCAGGGAAGATCCTCATGGGAAAGATGTATTATGAATGTCCCCAGAGGGAAAGACAGATCAGCACTTACATCTTATTAGACACCAGAGAATCCAATGCAAGCCTCTGCTAATGCCCCGGGAAACCACCAGTTTCATTAGCTCTGCTGCTCACAGAACGACACTTCCATGACCTCCAGCCAGGGCATTTGCAGCTCTCCTTATGCACAGGCAGAGGTAGAACTGAGGAGGAGGAGGGAGGAATCAGAAGGGTGGCAGGCTAGGGGAAGGGGAAAAGCCTTCCTGTAACAGCTGCTGAATGCCTCCTCTGACCACCTCCTCCAGATCTTTCAGTGACCCCTCTCAGCCCTCCTCCTTCTCCAGCTGTCCTGAGCATCCCATTGCTGCTCCCAGTCCTTTCATTTCCCCGTCTCTTTGCTTTTCCCAAATCAAGGCTCCAAAGCATCCCCAAATAGCCAAAAATCTTCACTGTTGTACCCTAGCTCTCCTCCTTCTCACCTCCTTGGAAATACCTTTTGCTGTAGTCACAAACTAAATGCATGATTTTCAGGCCAGTTTGCCCTCTTTTTTGGAGCAGCAGAATTCAGTTTTGCCTGCACTGCTGAGAAGCCTTGAGCCAGCTCTAGACTCATAACACAATGAAACAGGCAAGGACATTACATTTACGAATTGGGCTTGTCCTCAGGGACAAATTCATCCTTCTTGTAAACTCACTGAAGTCACAATAGAGAAAACGTAGCCCTAATTAATCCAGCCTGCTTGCATTACAAGAGATAACATGGCCTAGAGAAAAGTATCTGACTCCGATAGACAGGGGGTTCATGGTCTTATTGCCACTGACTTGATCGCTGCTGTTAAGCACATCCTTTGGCTGCCATGTTCCCATTTATAAATGCAAATTATAGGATTTATGCTTCAGGCACCAGATTCTCAGCTCAGATGAGCAAGCATATGCAGACTAAACTTTTGCAACTAAAGCTATGTGCATCCACACTGGCTTCACTGGTTTGCTGTTGCAGAGTGCAAAGAACTTACGTTGAAAGGCACTGAGTGAACTGCAGGCTCACAGTAACACAGATGTCCTCCGAAGCTCTCCTTGGCTGTCCTTCAGCTCCTATCCCTTGTCCTTCCTTGGGAAAACTGCTTCTTTGTTATAAATCATGCAGAGCTCCAGCCCTTCCCTCCATGCTCCTGTTCCAGCTTTCCCCCTCCCTTCCCATTCCTCAAACAACAACAACAACAAATGTTATCGGAAACAATAGGAATAATTTAAAATCATAATTTACCTTTTTAAATGAGAGGAATACCACTGGGTTCTATGAGGGCAGGAACAACAAGGGAAGGCAAGAAAGGAGCCCCACAGGAAATCATTTGGAATCTGCCTCTTCTGATAGCTGCTTAAATATTTAGCCGAGTGGTATTTGCGGTGGAGATTTATCTTTTAGAAGAGTTCTGATAGCAGGTTGGACGGATAGATAGGTAATTGATCACAGATATTTTTACATCTACTTCATTAAGTGAGCATCTAGTTAATTAAACAGTGAAATATTTGAAAACTCTGCAATTTGTGCAATGAAGTTACATCTGGCTAACAAAGCAATTCTGATATGCCACCGGTGAGTCCGGGGAGAAACCTTTGGGGATTTTGCATACTGATGTGCAGATTACCCAGCAGCACCCAGTGGCTCATTATAGTTACCATGAGACGAAACTGCAAGGATTTCAAAGAACCTTTCTCTGTGGGTCCCAGCAAGCTCTGGGACAGAGTTGCAGTAGTGATGCTCCTGGAGTGAACAGAGGGACTTGTGTAATTCAATTGAGAATGGTCTAAGAAAATGCTGCTGTCACTGCACAACTCTCATGTACCCACCAGCTGTCTCCATTTGGAAAAGAAAAACTTCATTTTTTAAAAGCAAAATATTTACAATTGTTCCAGCCTGTCCCTCCAGAATTCTACCCCCTTGCATATGGACTTTCATGGAGCTACAACACAGAGATCTGATGATGTCTCCAACTGTCTCCATTGCTAGCTGTCAAATGTTGGCATTCACATCTATGCATGCTTCTAGACATAGACTGACACCAGTACTTCAGTTGATTGACTTTAAAGTCAAACATACATGGTTCCATAACAAGGACTTGGTGGAGCCCCACGTCTGATACAAATAAGCATCCTGAAAAGGTCCAGATGTCTCCACAGACCTAACCCAAAAATCTCACAAGGACGGGCTCCCCAGCCCTTCTGCGGTTCATGAAGGCCAGTGTGTTTGCTCAGGCTATTAAAAGGCAATGAGTCTGTGTCTTATCTCAAATCAATTTTTCACTAGTATGATCCCAATTATTTCATTAGGGTTGTTCTTGAGTAATGACTCAAGGGCATGCCAAGGAGGAGTGGATTAGGCTCACTGAGTTTCCTCTTGGCAGAAAACAGGAACAAAGAAAACCAACTACTCACACCCACGTTTTCAGAGCTTTAAAAACTTCTTTATGACATTCAGTTCTGGAAGTAAGCAAAGGTTTGGAAACAAGTTTTTTCTTCTTAGCCATTTCTAATTCCCTTTCTCACTCCCATCCCTTAGTTTCCTGGGCAATTACCTCACATTTTCTGTCAATCCCTCATCATATCTCTATCCTGCCTTACCAGTTTGCTCCTGTTTTGGCCCTGGGCTGTTTGACTTATGCCATGTCCCAGAGAGATTGTCCCGGTCTAGTCATAATTTCTACATGTACCAAGCTTTGGCATCCATTCAGGAAGCAGAAATGCGCCATATGGATTGGCTGGCCAGTCACAGGCCAGAAATACCATATTGTTGTTACTAAGGAGCTCTAAGGGCCAAACGTTCAAACATATTCAGGTTCCAAGGATAGATCACATAGAAGATGTTGATACCTAAGACAAGCCTTGGGCAGACTTAAGATGCTGACCTCCAAAACTAGTCTCCAAAGCCATCCTCTTAATCTGACACCCAGCTCTCGAGGCATGCCTTGGTTTGACGTGACATTTCCTTGTTCACAGTCCTCACAGTACAGTTTTCTATTCAAACACAGCAAACCCACCCCATATGAATGGTCTCTGGACTTGTTTCTGTCCAAGCCCAGCTGGGAGCCAGATTCCAGGTAGACCACCACCAACTTGCTTGGGAATCTCAGCTAGGGTAGGGGGGAAAGGCTCTCAGGACAAGTAGTCTTCTCAAATAGCATTAAATTAATCACAAAACATTGATCTCAAGTAGGTCATGGCTACATGGCTCAGAAACTCATGCCGAGAAGTTCTCTGAATTAAAAAAAAAATCCACTGACTTCCATCAGATTGTACTAGTGACTTTGAACCCTTCAATAGTCATAAGTGCATTGAATTCAGTTCTTTCACCTAAATAAGAGACCTAATCACCTGGCCATAGTATGAAGAGCAACTGTGTGAAGCTGAAGTATTCTTTGTATTGTATAAGATGGTGAGTCCTATTTAGCTCTCCCATAGAACACGGCTAAGCAGACACCCTCAAGAAAGGGTCTTTTCCTAACCACACTCTGAGCCGATCACAGGTGGTATACGTCAGATAAGAAGTCACTTCTGCCAAGCTAACACGCCCTTGACTTTCAGGAGAGCTTATTAGCAAACCTCTGATATGCACAGGGCAAACTTGAATCTTTCTGGTCTTTTCAGGTCTAAAGATCTGAATAAATGAATAGGATGGAGGACATACACTAACCTTCATTCTTTTGTTAGACATTTCATAATGAATAAAAAGCAGAAAGAAGGATTGGTTGCTAAAACATTTGCAAGCACAGAAAACTAGCAAGCCTACTTTTCTCTGGATATTTCCAACGAAAAATTTGATCTTTCTCATCTGCAATGAGGGTGGCATTTAATCTCAAATTGGAGTTGTACATTCTGGCATTTGCTCTACAATACTGGGGAAGATGAAGGGCAGAGAGAAGGGAGCCTGTTGATGTTGAATGATCACATATTGACAACATGGCATTGTTATGCTTGGGGAGGGGCAGAATTACGGGCCCACCACTGGTGCTGCTAGGCCTGGGCTGCTTTCTGGCCTCCCAAAAGCTTCCAGCAGTGTGGTGGAGTGGTGCCTACTGTCATTTGACTGTGCCAAAGGTCTTCACAAACAGCTACTGGTTCAGCAGCATCTCCTTAGATGACCGCAAACGCATCCCTGCTCCTCTAAGATGCAATAAAAACACAGACTGGCAGGGTCCTATGAGACACAAGTGGACTGAAGTGGGACAAGCTGTGGATCCCCTTTTGCTCTGACACCCTCTCATTAATTTTCTATCCCATGGCTGACTGAGGGAAACCTCTTCATGACAGCTGCAGAACCAGGAGACCTGCAGAACCAAGAGACCTAAGCATTTGTACCTCAGTATGCACCTTTATTATAACCTAACAAACATTATGTGTATTTCCAGCAGTCTGCAGTATGTCCCAGCTGCGCGCTCTCCCCAGCCAAGCACCACTGCCGAGGTGCCCCATTGCCCCATTGTGCAGCTCAGGAAAGCCGTGTCTGCTGGCCTTAGCAGCATGCATGGGCAGGAAAGCCTCCAGTTAAAATTTCCTCCAGCATTTCATGCTGTACTGGTGTCATGGATTCTGTACTATCTTTCCTCACCCTCAAAAATGTGTGACAAGATGTGGCTGTATTCAAGCTATGGCTCTAACCAGTTTCTAGCCCAGTGAGGAGCGTGTCCAGCTGACACAGCTCAGAGCAACTGCAGGCGGCAGCTTCATCCCAAGCTTGGGCTGAGGCAGAAGCCTCAGTGGAAAGAAAGAATAGTTAAAAGTGACGCATAATGTTCTTCCTTGAAGCATGTTCCACTTGCTGGTGCCATGCTGAATGAGGAATAGAATTTATTCCTGTGCTATTACAAAAACCAGAAAACAGCTAACAATAGATTTTCGCTTACATGTGTGTTAAAAGAGTGTGATTAGTATAGGAGGAAAAAAAACCATACTTGAGCCCTGAGATAACCTTCACTTTTATTTTTTAATGTCAAGCCAGAAAGCTTTTAGCTTGAACTGGCTGAGGGCTTAAGAGCTAGCACTCACCTGGGGTAACTTCCCACCACTTCGCGAAGTCAAGCAAGTTATTATGTTTGACACCAGCTGAAAGTCTGCCCCCTCACAGGAGAGCTCCAGGTTTCTCCCCAGAGAGAATATATGGAGGCAACTGTCATTAAATATTGAGCACCCCATTTGCTTAATAAAACAAATACAAAATTCCCAGGAAAGTGCTGGCAAAGCTGTCATGGTGAAGAGCATCACCTACATGGATGTGGGACACTGTGTATGTAATACTGTCACTTAGAATTGGGGAAGGCAATGAAGTGCGATATTTTTTCCCTCCCTGCCTCCCTTGTCCATCTATTAATCTGCCGTTAGTGGGGAGAACAGCTCTGGGTGTGCATCAAAGGGGAAGAACAGAGCTGCTGTATATAACACGAAGCTCCATGCCAAGTGCAGTACAGCTTCATCGATTTGGAATTAATTTTTATTTTCTTTCATTTTAGCATTCTGCTGAGAAGATGACTCTCTCCTTCTTTCACTCTTTGCTTCTTTTGCGACAACAAAATGATTCATCATTGCAACACGGTCAGCTGTAATAGCCTTGCAGTAACAGCTAAAAAAATAAGTTGCAGTAACAGTTCATAGCAACTTTGATCCATTAACGAGAGGGGCATTGTGCTGAGAGGATATAAAAGGTGTCCTTCATATCCTCTCAAGACAATATTCCTCGAATTAAATCCCCCTGCCCCCACTATATTTCTTGCTTTGTTACCTTTCAAGGAAAACCAAACAACTCTACCCAAATTCCTAACCATAATTTTCAAGCTAAATGATTAAATTAGTTCTTACCAGCTCCTTTACAAGACTAAGTTGAATTTTTTTTGACAATCACAAAGTTTCTCCAAAGCTGTTAGTCTTTGACTGTAACTTGTGGCTTAGCACATGATATTCTCTGAGATAATAGGTTGCAGCATCAGTGGGACTGAATCAAAATTTATTACTTTCATAGCCATGTATATAACCACCTATAGGTCATGGAATTCTGCATACACGCATATGCTGAATGATGTGTATATACAGTAGCTTTGGACAGGAATTCATGACCTTTCAGAGAGCAGAGAGTGATTTCTATGTATCTCTATGATCTTCAGAAAGGAAGCTCTGGGCGGAGATTTAATCACATGTCATTGTCTGTTATGCATTCATAAAAAGATGAACAATTATGGCAATTGAAGGAAACCTATCATCAACTGAGAGGAAAAGACTATTTTTCTGAAGCATATGAATTCAGTCTTTTATGACAAAATGACTACTTAAGACTTAAAACTCTAATCATTACCATTTGCTTCCTAAAATATCCACCTCCCTTTATCTGTGCTTTGAACTGAAAACAGAAAGCTCTTGAAATGTTTCTGGTCTCTGAAGGGGTGAATATTTCTTGCCTTATGTCCCAATTCTGCAAACAGGTAGCAGGGGCAGCATTTCTTCTCTCTTAATGCCGAGCAAGTCGTCCTGGGCACAGCCCAACCCCAGGGGAGCTGGCCCATCCCTGGCTGGCATGCTGGCACAGGGGCATCAGTGGGGTACCCCCGCACCCCTTCCTGCAGGGCCATGCAAACAGACCCACCACCCCTTGTCATCAGGAAGGTGGTGCTCATGGGGGATGGTTTTGAAGGTTTAATATAGCTTCTGTGACACCTTTCAGAAGAGGAAAGGGGTGCCCAGCTCATCACAGCTGAAAAAACAAAGAAAGGAGGGAGAAAAAAATTAGCCATTTCCTCCGAGTTCCTCGTTTTCACTGCACATGCCAGCCGCAACCAAAGGGTGCCCCGTCGGAGGGCGGGAGGGAAGGAGTAATTCAGCTCCCCACTGCTGGGATTCGGTTCATTAGGGGAATTCAGCGCTCTGGGTTTGGGCCCGTTTCTACAGTCCTTGCTCATGAAAACTGCTTCGGTAGGAGATACCTAAGCTCAGCCAGGCATCCAGCTGGCTTCAGAAAGGAGCTGGCAGGCTGGCAGCCCTGCCTTCAAGCTCTGCAGCCTGAGGAGAATGTCAGCCTGTGTTTTCCCAAATTTCCCTGCCTCTTCTTCCCTCTTCTCCACAGTCCAGAGTGAGGGACATCTGCACATCTCTTTGTTGCCACTGGAGTAGCTGGGTCCCTGAGAGACAGCCGGGGTGCAGCACAGCTCCAGAGGCTGCTTGGGTGCGGGTGTGAGTGCGGGTGCGGGGCTGTGCAGGTGACAGCACCTTCCTTTTAATCCCTCTTCGAAGGCACAGAGCAGAGCGGTGTCAGCACATATCCAGGCTGCATCCAGCAGCGAAGAATGACCAATACCTGTTTCACTGGGGAAGCTGCTACCCAGGGATGCCTCTTCTGTGCCTGGACAAATCCTCAAGCAGCAGGTTAAATCGGTTTGCTGATCAGCTACACCCTACTGCAAAGCAGAGTTGAGACCACAGGGCAGGGGCTGGGGCTCAGCCCTCACCTGTGTCTGATGAAACCCTACAGAAGCTCTCAGCTGCAGCAGCAATGGGGAGCAACAGCAAACTCTGTTGTGCAACACAACACATTACACCCAATGTGCAAGAACAACACCTGCTTCCTCTGTGGGCTTCAAACAAAAAAAGACCCTCAATTACTAGCTTGTTTTGGTGCAAAAAAACCCATAGAGGCCATTGCACTGGGAAGCCAAGCTCCATCAGACAGAATTAAAGCTTAAGCAGCACTTTTACTAAGCTAAGGACCCCCTCAGTCCATGCATACCAGGCACCCAGGACCCTCCCTGGGAGCATGGTAAACTTTGGCATTCGAGAAACAGTGATGTCAAAGTGAGCTCTGTCTTCTTGCCCATCTGAAGCTCTGCTTTGTTTTGCGGGGGGTTACCATTCCCCCTCTGCTCCGGCCATGGCCAAGCAAGTCCGGCTGAGCCTCCCCAGCTGAACTTCTGGTTCAGCGTTTCGCCGAGGAGTTTTTGCTGTGAGTAAGGTTGGAAGGGTGGGCTCGGGAGGATATGGGTGGGACACCATGGCAGCAAGGAAGCCCTTGTTCACAGCTCATTCGGGGAGGAAACCGGCACTGATCCCAAGGAAATTGTTTTGTGTTCCTGAGCTGTCGGGGGGGCAGCAGTACCGGCTGGCCGGCCCTTTCCCGCTGCTGCAAACAGCCGCCGCTGCAACAGGGCAGCAGCACAGCCACAGCCACATGGGTCCCAGGCTCTTGTGCCTGGTTGCTCAAGCTGCGGTGGGCAACGTCCCCGCGGGACGCAGGGACAAGCAGCCCCCTCGGGCTCCGTGGTGGCAAGCGGTGCTGCTCAACCTGATGGAGTTTCAGCACAAGGGCTAACAAAAGCAGTGTCCTGGCCAGCCCTTCTCCTCTCCAAGCGTCTCCCAGTGGCACTGCTGCACACACCAAAGCCAGGAGGAAAATGGGAGACCTGCCCAGAGGGAAGCCAGCTCTACCCTTTGTACAAACTACTCCTCTGCCCCAGTCAGATGTGCCGGCTCCCATCCCTTCTTCCCCTGCCACCCTGTCCTTGCCCCTGCACAGAGGTGGCTTGGCCATGCTCCTGGTACTGACCCAGAGATGTTCTTGCCACCCCACATGAGCCTGAAGGCACAGCCACCTCTCAGAGTTTCTCCTGGAAATAAGCTGGGGCATTTATTGTCACTTGCAGTCTGGACCAGGCTGCAGAGGAGCCCCGTGACTCGCTCCGGGGGGGTTAAACATAACCTGCAAGCCCACGGCATGGAGCAGGGAACAGGGCGGGGGCTCTCAAGGAAATATTTTGCTGAAAACAAAACTTTCAAAGCCTTTCAACAGCAGAGTACTGAAAATAGACTTCAGACTCCAAGGGAGGGGGAATGGGAAAAGGTTAGGAACGGGGGAGAGAGGGAGAGAGGGAGAGATCAAACGATCGACGACAACCCTGGGGAAGAAGGGGGCACAGAGGTTGCCAAAGATTTTTTAAGTCCGTTTCCTGCAGGAGCTGGAGACGAGGAGGGCCAGTTTATTGCAGTTTGGCCTGAGCGGAGAGCTCTGCAAGAGGCTCTTCAGGCTCGCTCCAAACACAGCCATTCATTACCCGCTGCTGCATCCTTCAAAACAGGAAGCGTTGCCAGAGCATTAATTTATCTCTTAATCGCCGTCCTTTTGTTGCCGTGAAAAATGTTTAGTCATAGATTTAATTCCTCTCACTCCACCCCCCTACATCCCGACCACCTCTGATCACAAACACCATGAAGAGACAGGGCTTGATGGCTTTTCTGATGTTTTTACTATAATTTAACTTTCAGGAGATCATCTAACTTGGTCACAGCTTCTATTAAAAAGCCCTGCACAGCAACAAGAGAGCTGCCCCTGGCTCAAAGTGGGAGTGTAATTATTTGGGATTTCGCCTTGTCATTATTCTTTCTTGCTCTTGTTATTGTCTTCAGTCCATCCTCCCCAGCCCCAATTTACTTTAAACAGATGTCTTATTTGTTCATAGCATGCTGAGGATTTGCCCTGGCAGAGAGAGCTTTTTTTGTATTTTGTTTTGCCTTTTTTTTCCTAAAATGTGTTTTAAATTTTGAGAAGAGCCCATGAAACAATAGCAGATGTGTTGTAGCTACAATTAATTGGATAATTAACTTAATTCATGTATTGCATTTTAGGTTTGTGTTTCTTACGCAAGGGAGTGTGTGCACGAGGAGCTGGGGCGAGCATGAGCAGAGGGGAGGAAGAGAAATGCTTGTTGGGGAGGTACGTTGGGGCTCTCAGCCATGGGTCGCCCTGCCGAGGCACGTGAGCAGAGTGGCGAAGGGAGCGAGGGGAAGGGGTTGCGTGTTTCAGCGAGGGCTGGGTGATCAGAGATGCAGCCAGTGGTGAACACAGCAGTCTGGGCTGTAACGTCATCCTGGGGGTCTGTCCCATCAGCATGCTCACGGCGGGCTGCGGGGTGTACAGGCAGGGTCCGGGGGCTTTAGATCCCCCAGGACGGGCTAAGCCTCCCCTGCTCCTCTTGGAGGTCAGCAGAGGGATGCATGGTGACCAGTCCCTACTGCCGGGGCTGTTGGGATGTACCAGGGATGGACCCACTCCCCGCATGGCCCCAGGCCAGCTTAGCACTGGGCTGTCCCATGTTTGGAACTTGTGTCCCAAACCCACCCGAGCCGCAGCCAGGGCAGGCAGGACCCTTCTGCTTCCGTGTGCCCTGCCAGACCCCCCCATATCTCCTTTGAAGCCGTGCATCAGACAGTGCCCGCCCCACGGCCAACAGCCTCAAAACCTCTGTGACCTCTCTGCTCTGTGCGCTGTCTGCAGAGCCCGGGACACCCGCACTGCCACCCAGGCAGGCCAGCCATCCTTGGATGCGATTATTGTTCCTTGGTATGGAGCCCCGCCAGGCGACACAGCTCCGGCTGGGCTGCACGCCCGCCCAGTGGGAGGGTCAGGATCTGTCCCTGAGTGTTAACAGCCCTCCATGTCTCCCACTTAAAGCTTTTTCAAAGTCCTCCCGTGGCTATTTCATGTTGGTCCTGGCTGCCGTCATTCTTTGTGTGCAAATGCTCCCACTGTCTTCAGAGGCAGCTCTGTCTACAAGCCACTGGCGTATGTTCTGCACCTCCGAAAATACCCATTGCACCTTAGCCTGCATCCACCCTCCAGAGGACTCAGAACATTTCACAGATACAAAGCTCTCAAGACAGGTACAATGCCTAAGACCCCAAAATGCAAAGAGCAGAAAAAACATTCAGAGCAGACTTTCTGAAACTGCCCCAGCCTGCGGAGCTGAAACCTCAGGAATCATTTTCTGCCTGCAGTTTGGTGATTTTTCAGCACTTGGCTTTTGTGTGGGGCTCGACAGCAGAGGCTTCAAAGTGAGGTCAAAGCAACATGGTGCCCAATGCTTTATTTCTGCCCTAGTTCTAGCTCTGAGTAGCTGAACGACACAAGCGAGAACAAGGCTGGCGACTCCAAGACAAATTTGGACTGGATCCTGCAGTGAGCTCCAGGCAGGCAGACAGCATCGACCCAGAGCTCCCCTGACTTCCCAAGGCTGCCTGCACTGTGCTCAGAGCAAGACCAAGACTTTGGCTCTTATTTACAAGTGCCTAAGTGAGACCTGAAGTTACTAACTACACTGCAAGCATTTTGGAAAAACGGGCGAGCAGAGTTGCCCTTAAGGCACTTCACAGCATTGATAGAAGCATCCGTCTTTTATGCACTATGGCTTATAGCTATCAGAAGAACAATAACAAAAAAAGCATTTTCACTATAAAAAGAGGGGTTTTTTCTATAAAATTTGCAGTAGAAATGCATCCCAACAAGTCATTCACAAAAACAAAACAAAAAAACCCTCAGACTGCTTGGATGAGAACAAACGATACTGCTAATTGCGGTGTACAAATGCCAGATATTGGCATTTAACTCTAACTATGCTAAATGCAAATGTCAGCTGGAATGACACAGTCCGGCTTCATCACCCAAGGCAAGATTTCCAAGCCAGGCTTAGACGGATCCAAATTTCCGACATTTTTTCTTTTCTTCTCCTGTGGCAGCAGATGAGGGCAGAGAATGGAACTATTTAGCCTTCAAAAAGGCTGGGAATGGGAACCCACAGAGATCCTGGTTCATGCTTGACTAACAAATTACGGTAAAAACACAACATCACTAGTAGGGCTATTGGAGAGAATTATACCCAGAAGAAGTCCTTAGAAGAGGCTAAAAGGAAAATCCCATTTAAACTAAAAGGGAAAAAGTAATTCAGTGCAACATTTTTCTGCTTCTTTCCTCCTGTTTTTTCCTACTGTATTCAGTTTCTTCTCCTGCTTTCTCTTAGTTTGGGGGCTGCAAAGTTGCCAATTATTCTTCCCCCCCGCCCCCCCGATGCCAGCAATATTTGGTGCTTTTCTGGAATCCAGAGCACCTGGATCGATGGGATTAAGGAATATTAGCTGAATTCAGGCAGGAAAGAAAGAGCCATTTAGCCTTTGCGGTGGAGGATAGAGCTCAAACTCTCTGTGTACCTCAGTGAAATAGCTATACCAGCAGATCAAGTAAAGCCTCTAAGGGTCAGGAACCAGAAGCAAGTAAGAGGAATCCCAATGCTTTAATGTTTTATTATTGCACATTATGATTTTTAAGGCAGCTGCACCAGCCGGGTGGGAGGGAGGGAAGTTGAGCCATGATTTATGAATACTTAGGGGTCATATTACCGGCATCATTCATCACAACTGCTGATAAATTAATCCACCTTCTAATTTACGTGGAAGATGCTCAGCTGAAAGTGGAGGAAATACGTTTCAGATACGGTGCTCTTACAGCTCACCGCAAAGTGCCATGTTTCAACCTTAAGAGCTCTGGTAGTTTCTCCCGGCGAACGAGCCAACACCAGCCAATGGTGAGGACAATCCAGAAAGCAGCTGCTGTCCTAAAGGGGGCTCCCAGGACATGACACCAAGGAAAATGATGGAGCCAACCACAGTTTAGTGCTATGGTAGCTAATCAAAACTCAGCTCTGACCCGCGCTGAAATCTGCGGTCCAAACAAACATGTTTGAACTTTTTCCAATCCAGTTTCCTCTAAATCTATGGAGGACATTCCTTAAATTTTAATGAAGGCCACAAGTTTTCACTTCTCAAGTACTCAGAGACAGAATGAAATGACCACATATGGGAAGTATAAAAAAGCAGTTGCTTAGCTGGGGTGATTTTCTAATGATGAACATCATAGACAAAAATGAGAATTTAGTTCACTCGCAGACCCTTGGTGATAGCTGTATACAGACGAAGAAGCATGAGATGGTTTTGAGAAAACAACTTTTCAAACAATATTTTATGCACAAAGCTAATTTTATATCATTTTAGAAGGTTTTAATTGCTCTTCCTGAGTGCTAGAAAATTACCTTTGTGGCATCTAAGTTGTCTCGCTTCATAAACAGGAGGAAATAAAAAATTCCTACAACATGTTGTTATGTTATATGCTGTTAATTTTGTAGCATATGCAGAACACCTGAAAATGTGGTTTAAAAAGTCCCTTGACCTAAAACATTGAAATAGGAATGGTCCTATTACTTAAAGGTTTCAGTAGTTTCAGACCTTAAGCCTATGGCTAATCCAGGAATGATTTTCAAGCATCCTACAATTCAGAATCAAAAAGTGCAATACATGAAAAGAAGGACAGAAGCATCTATTCTGACAGGTTGATTTGTAAAAAATAATGGTGATTGTTTGAAAATGATCAGACTTTTTGATTGCTAGAAGCAGTCCCATTAGGAATGGATTAGCAGGCAGAGTGCAGCTGAGGTGGTCAAAGGTGCATCGTAAATGCAATTTATCTTATCAATATCGCTTTCACATATATAATGTGTAGTGTTTGTATAACTATGGGTTGTCTGGATATGTGTGTGAGGTGTACAGAAACAAGTCCAGTTCTGCTTCAGTTTACTAATATACAGATATTAAAATTGCTACTTCTGTATAAACGTAATTGAAAGCAGAAGTAGATGTGGCATGCATCTACTTCAAAATATAAACTCCTTTGTACAAGTGCCATAACTTCTTTGGTATTGTTTTGTATTTCAAAACAGTAAGTTGTAAGTTGTTATTTCAGGGTAGATAGACAGACAGATAGATAGATAGATTGATCGATCAATTGATCAAATGATCAAACTTGCTTTCTTTTTTATCCTCCAGGAAGTCAAACTGCATTTTCTCAAATATTTTCCATTCACTGACGCCCTCCCTCTTGAGGACGTGTCAGCGAATTGAGTCTGGTATTTCCTCAATTAAGATATCTGAAGTGAAAGCAGAGACAACCCGGCTCCCACTCCCTAATTTTTCCTCTGCCAGCCCAACCTTTTCCCATACACCCCTCCCTGCCTACAATGGTGGTGCCAGAATTTATAGCACGGTGAAGAGGAGATGAAGCTCCTTGCTGGTCAGCTATCCTACCTTCAGGCGTGCACACAACCAGGTACCATTGCATTCATGAGCCTGCTCAAGAGTGAAAAAACCCTGCCTTTTCAGGTATATAAGGTTGCTCGGACTTTGTCATATCCCCTCCTCTGATGGCGATGCCCCAAGAGAGTAACACAGCAGGGTGAGGAGGTGAGTCACTTCCATGAGGATGGGATTCTCCCAGGGACCCCTCTCTAATGCAAAATCTTCATTTGTCATCATTGCCAGTTAAATATTCATTCCTGTTTTCCATCAGCAAGGGAGAGCAGCATGAGGTTTCCTTTGAGCTCTGGGACAAAACAGTCATGGAAATTGTCAACCCAGGGCAAGAACAGTTTTAATAACAGGCCAGGTCTCAGTGATCTAAAGTGCCAGTTTTCTCTTCCCCTCCTCCCTCTTCCCTTGCAAGCTCTCCCCCGCCCCATTTCATCAACCCCGTGCAGCCCTGAGCTGTGCTGGTCTTGCCGGGCTCTGCAGGGACAGTTACCGCTTGCCTGGAAACTCCTTTCCAGGTTCCCAGGACCTCAGCGGTTTTATTAAAGGGGCTGCTTTTCATGACTTGAAAGTAAATAGACATAATTTCTACTCCCTTGAGCTGCAAAGTTATGGAGAGTTTAAAGCCTGCTGCTCCTACAGCATGGCTAGCAGACCATTAGAGAAGAAGGGGGTCCCCAGTTATCTGACCTTTCAGGAAATTGAAGCATCTCTTCTGCTGACTCTTTCATTGCCCCCAGAGAGCCACTGATGAGATCCGGCCGTGAAACAAGGGAGAAAAGAAGAGCTGTGACTAATTTCCATTTTTCCAGGGAGAAGGGAGACAGACGGCAGAGCAGCCGTACCTTGGAGCTGTGTGCCTGCCCGCACACACTGCATGCACACTGATGCAGCTCTGCTGGGGTCTAAATCAGCATGGCAGATCGATCAACACCAGTTCAAGCTGGCCAAGGACCTGGCCCTCTCCATGGAGCTGTGGTGGGAGCCTGCAACTCAAAGGGGGCAGGGGAAAAGGGGATAAATGTCGGGAATGAATCTTTGAGGGTTATGTACTTCGCTCAGGTTGCAGAGGATGACATTTGGGATCTGCAAGGCGCACGTACATTAGTTCTCCAATCCCCACCATCCCTGGAGGTATTTTCACATGCTGCTGACTTCTACTGCCTCTTCCAAGGCTCTTCCCCCAAGACGTACACTTACTTTACACAAACTGCCTTGCTGACTAGTATCCACCTGGCATAGCTAAGCTATTCCCGTCAGAGGTGAGGGTATTCCTGCCTGTACTCCAGCTAAGCTCTGCCAGCATTATGCCCGTCATTGCCCATTCCCTCTCCTGCTTTGCCCGGGAAGAGAGACCAGTTTCACCCACATGGCTGACCTGAAGATCAGTCAGAAGAGCAAGGAAGACTCTTGCCCCACATTTCTCCTTTGCTTGGATATTCAGGCTGAGGTACAAATCTTGCCTTCAGAAACCCTTTCCGTTGATTTAAAAGGGCTGCTCCTGCCAGCGGATGTTTTATTTAAGAACAGTCTGGTACACGATAATTAATGTTAAGAGGCCATGTTTCCCTGCTGAGCAGTAGCTTATGTCAGGAGCAGCTCCATTTCCTGCGCTGGGAGGGCATGGGGATCAAGGCGCTGCCCTCCAGGAGTAGGGAGGGTCGGCTCTTGGCCTCGCAAACACCTCTGCCAGGCGGGCAAGGAATTTGTCTTGGGACAGCCTAATTGGATTAAATAAACACTACCATCAGGGCAAGAGAGGCACAGAAGAGGACCCCAGTCACTGAGGGACACTAGTGGGTGCATTTCTTAATCTGAAATTGATAAAACCTCTGACACTCAAAGTTCCCAGCCTGAATAATGCTTGCTCTGCCAAGCAGGCTTACTTCTTTGTTACTGTCTCACTTCCCCATTAACTTCTCTCGTCTTTGTCCTTAGCTGATGTTGGCTTTGCCACAGGGTTCAGATTCCCTCCTGGCTCCATTTTTCTGGCTTAGGGGATGGATGTGGATGCAGCAGGCCAAATTTTATCCCTGCCTCCTATCACATTCCCCCTCGGGCTCATCTGAGGGACACAAAAGTCCCGCTCAGGTCACATTTTAGTTAAGACACAGAAACCTAACCTGAGTCCACCAGGTAGTCTCCTTACAGAGCTTCTGTAGAGACAACTCTTGTCCAAAATAAAGATTCACCCATCCAAAACCAATCCTCTTGGTCATGTGCACACACCCATTTGGGAGTGCCCATTTCTGGGCACGGACTAGCAGAGGGAATTTAAAGAACATGCTCAAACACTGATTTCCCCTGGTCTGTATCTCAGGGACACAACTCCACTCCGGAGGTCAGTTTTCCTGGGTTTTAGGTGTCTGTCATGCTCCTAAGCATGATAACAGCCTCTTTTAACAGCAAAGGTAGCAGAAGCCCAGGCGTGGAGATGGTGAGCTTTGGTGCTTGGTGTTAATATTTTGCAACATGATTACCTTCGGCAGCATGAAACCCGCCTGTCCTGGGGCATGCGGGAAGGCTACGGGAAAGGTCTGGCTTACAGGGGAGCGGGAAAGCTGGCACGCGTGTGCAGCACCATGGCGAGCCACACTATGCTTGCACCCTCCAGTCTGCTGCTGCACTGACAGACCTGGGTGTGCACACGGTCACTCCAATTCCCTGTCCAGGTATTTCTGGAGAAAAAAAGACAAATGTGTGCACAGAACATCAGCCAGTCACACTTGGGGTTTTTAGTTTTGGGGTGCTGGGAGATCTTTAAACATCTGAGGAGGCATTTTTAGTCAAATCAGCTCTAGACAAATTCAAGATAGAACTTTCAGCACAAGCAGAGTCAAATCAATGTGACAGGAGTGTGAAAAGCTCCAACCAATAAACACAGCATGAGAGGGTAGTAATAGTCAGAGGCAAGTATAACCGTTGCACCTGTATTATTCTGTTATATAAACATTTTACAAGGCCTGATACCAAGTATATTAAAAATTATGCCAGATTCCCAGGGCCCTTTGTCCTCCCAAAACCTCCTCCCGCCATGGCTGCCTCTTTTGGCGATGTTCCGAGCGTGGCTCCTTCCAGGCGCCAGGAGAAACAGTGGGCTAAAAACACCCCCAAACACCCACGCTCTGCCCCGCAAGAATGGACAGGGAGCGGACAGGGCAGGTCGGTGGGGATTCAGCTGTACCACGCGACTGAGAGCACTACTTCTGCACTGCACCTGCCCAGAAGCATTGCCCCCTCCCAGGAGATTAGCCCAGATCCAGCACTGACAATATTGCGATCTCTGTCTCTTTTTCTCTTAAATATAAAAGCATGTAGGAACCTACAGAGAGTCAGAAGTTCACAGACTGTCTGGTACTTGCTTGAGTTGATGTGAACCTCTGCTGTGGAAATTTTTCTAGGACATGCTTTCTCATGAGCGTGCCACGCTTTCAGTCTGGGTGAAAATACCACAAGAATAACCTTTCTCATGGTATTTCAGTATTTATTTTCTGGTTCCTGTCCAACCCTAAATCAGGAAGTGCAGAAGCGTGAGAAAATTTTATAAAAAGAAAAAAAAAGTTTAATAATGGTTTTTAAGTCTTGAAAAAGTTTCTGTTCTGCTCCAGCCCAAGGCAAAAGTTTTGTTCTTGTTGTATTCAAACAGGTTCATCCTTTCTTAGCTGCTTCTGTAAGAGCTGTCACATCCGAGTGAGGCCATCAGCAGAGAGGACACGGGAAGCCTTGAGCCTTGCTGTTGACTTCTGATGTGCCACCAATTCCTTAGCCAAGTCACTTAGGCGGTCTGTGTGCCCATTCCCAGCCTCTCTATGAAGATAGCTAATATTTATCTTCCTTTGAGAAGTGCTTCAAGATTCTTGGGTGAAACCTCCTATGCAAGTGTAAAGGTTTTTTTTTAATTAATATCCCTTCTTTTTTACCCCAACAAGTGTAACTGAGCCTGTACGTACCCCTTTAAGTCTTTAAACAGTGGATTCCTTTCATAGTGACTTAGGATATGATGTAATGTCTATGCATTGTTAACAGGACCAAACTGTAATAAACATTCATTTTAATGAACAAAGCAAAGAGATGTAACTCAGAAGACCCACGGGGAGATGTGTTGTATAGAGTTGCCATGTTTGCATACATGCTTTTCTGACTGCAGTCAGTTTTAACAAGGGTAAAATACTATTGACATTAAATCACATGTGGGTTTTTGTTGTGTGTGTGTTTTTTGTCGGGGTTTGTTTTTTTTTTTTTTAAATGAGCCTCAGAATTGCAGGGGTGTTCCTGAAGACATAATGGCTACATCTGTACTAATAATCTAAATGTGTCCAGGACTGTATGGTGGCCCCAAGGCCAACTGGCACAGAAAAGCCTACCTCCATGCTATTGAACTGTCCTCGTCTCCAGAACAGCAGGGCCACATCCAACCCACCTCCTGGGAACCGGCGCTGGCCGGCGCTGGCTCCAGCACCGTGCCAGGAATTGTTTGGGAGAGCGTTAGCTGGCAGCAGGCTCAGCCATGCCAGGGACTGTTCGAACAATTAACAGCGGAGACATGCGAGTGCCAGGGCCTGGCATCGTTCCCCGGCACTGCTTGATTTATTAATATTGAGTAGCCATGTGGCCTGCAGAGCCTTTATTGCTGGTGACAGTACCGGGAAAGGAGAAAGTTGGGGTTACTTTTGCAAGGCTGGCAGATAGAAAAACACAGGCTGCTTGGGTTCTTTTCTTGTAAACTGCACATGCTTTATATGGAAATTATTAAGAGACAATCAAGGCAGGAGCCCGCAATGCTGCCTTGGCAAAGCTGCTTTTCAAAGTGTTGTAGTGTTTTGAAAAAGGCTTCATGCTTGAGAATGCTCGGTACTGAAGAATACCTGGTCAAAGTAATTTTACTTATTTGTATTTTACTAAAGGGATGTAACCAGGACAAAGTATTGTTCTTACAAGTCCACCCAGTCCCATGCAGTCCCTGGAACCCTGTGGCACCACATTTAAAACCTGCTGTAACTAAATAGCTAGAACATTTCATACTACCACATGTGAACCGTCTTGACTATGCTACCACATGTGAAAATGTCTTGACTGAACTCCTGTGCTTCACTGTTGCCCGGATGATGTTCAATTAAAAGCCTTATTAAATGGTGCTCTAGAAAGGTATGTTTTTCCTTTCATGTTTTCCTAGAAAACGTTTGCAAGAAGTAGTACATGGAAAGCATGGGGAGGTAATTGTGTCCTCATCTAATTACTACATAGTTTTTTCCAAAAATTCCCTAGCATTAAAGAGAAATTAGCAGTACCACATGTGTACAGCAGACACATCTGTCTTTGATGTATGACTTACATACCTGGTGAGACAATTAGGTTAACAAATGCTAAAGAACAGTCCTTGTACCTTATAGACAGTTGAATATGAGAAACCTGCCCACCCAGCCCAACACTTCACATCATTATCATACAGGAATTTCAGCCTTTCCCTTTCTTGCTGGGAAATGAATGCTGAATCACTCAAAAGAGAAATTGCCTAACATTCTCTTGTTGACACAGCAGTGGATTGACAGGCTAAAGAGGCTTCTGAACCCTTCTGTAAAAAAACTGTGTCAAGAAGTGATGGTCCAGGAACAGCCAGCCATTACAGCAGCTTCATCTAATTTTTTCAATGTATGATCCACATTGGAAGACAGCATAGAGTCCCAGGCCCCACCACAATAAGCACTTTTCTAATCTATAGCAGGCAGTTGCCCTGAGGAGCTCCTGGTGGAGCAAGGTGCTGATGCTGCTTCAGGAGACCTGGGTTCCGCTCCTGCTATTGCTTATTAGTTTACTTCTCTTCCTCCTTTCCTCTAGGCTCAGTTCGGCAAAGCAACACATGCTTAACCTCTCTGGATTTCAACAACTCTTTGGGCACTAAACCAGTGCTGTAATGCTTTTCTGAGTAGGCATGTGCTGTTCGTCAAGCCAGAGGTTGTTCTGTACCTGCTTTCAGCCAGCAAGAGCTTCTCAGGTGCTTGAATACATATCTAAGCTTGAGCATTTAGCCCTTATTTGGAATAAGAGCCAGGCTTCTAGAAACTGCAAACAGTGAGCTCTTTTGCCGGGTTTCCTTTCCCTCTGCTTTCACTCTTACCTCCTTCTGCTTTTCTCACTGCAGCCAGTTCTGGAAGTCGAAGACCCCAAGGACCACGAGACCAGCTGGATTCAGCCCCATGGCCAGCCTGGTCCCATTTGGGAGGTCCTGGCAGTGCCGAAAGGCACATGGGCTGAACTTGGCTTTGTTTCTGAATGCCACTCTGAAACCCAGTTTACATGAGCTTGAATATCATGGTATTTGTGGCATCTTTTTCCTTCTTCCCCTTCACCTGGGGCAGGCTGCAGGGCTTTTACATCAGCAAGCTGATGTCAGTACCATGTCAGCAGGACACGGAAGAGTAATCCTGTAACTAAGAGCTGACCAGGACAGGCTCCTCTACCTGGCCCCTGGAGCAAGGCAGTCTTTGCAAAGACTTGCTGGATTGCCATAGAGTATGCACAGCCAGCCAGTGAGCTCTGCCAAATACTACGTTAATTCTTGGTGACGGCTACTGCTCTACAAAGAAAGAAAAGGCTGTTCGTATGGAGCAGACACTCAGCCTCCTTGCAGCATTTCATATGGTGTTTAGCTTTAAATGTGTTTTGTCCCAGCACCTCAGCAAGGCTTTGTGGTGCAATAGGAAGCTTAGAAGCCATAGGAATGCGTAATGCCAGTCCTTGATTCATCCTGTAACCTAAAAATACAGACTGATTCCTGCAGTGGTTATTTTAGTACTAGACAGCAAACTGCTTCCTTGAGATGAAAAGGCTCAAATACCGGTACCCTCCTCATAAACAGGATCTTGATATATGTGGAGAAGAGTCAGACAATTTAGACTGCACGAGGCTCACACAGATGCAGACACAAACATATACAAACATGCCAGCAAGGCGAGATAAGCAGGACAGCTCTTCACAGAAATTCCTGCCTGTCATTCCTTTTGAGGTAAAATACGTAAATAATAATAACTAAAAAAATTTTAATAATTAAAAAGAAAACAGCAAGGCTCTCCCTCATGTTTCTGCTAAGCTTTTCCTGCACTTGAGAGCTACCAGTCTAAACATGCTCTCCCAGCCTTCCTACACCTGAAAGAATATGAGTTCATAAAAAGACTGCCAAGATCGTGAGGCACCTTAATACAGCACCCAGTGTTTTCCTTGCTTCTTACCCTGGAGGTTGGTCCCAGCTTACATAAGAAGAGAAGGGGAAAAAAAGCCCTAGAGAGAAGTTGTGTTATTCACAACACACATCGCGTATTTTCTCTTAGACACGAGAAATTCTGGTTGTGTGTGTTTGAACTGAGTGTTTAGGCTTTGCAGGCAAACCCATCGGTGGAGCTTCAGCAAGGAGGGACACATCTTTGGCAGTCATGAAGTCATTTTAGGAACAAGCCTTTGCCATTGCCCTTGCTGCTGCCTTGAATCAATCAGTGCTACACTCTTTTTCTTAAATGCAGTAGTCTCCAGAAATATTTGGGAGTACTCCATGCCAGGAAATTTAAATCTCTCTAGTAAACAAATAGCCACTGATTCCAAAAGGGCTCTTCTGAAGTAAACATCTCTCAAAGGTTTGACTCCCTACTTATTTCCACCACTGGGATTTTAAGGGCAGGTTTTGTGCACAGAGAAGAGCCACGGACATCTGAAACCTCATGAATCACCATTCAAGAGATAGTTTCAGGGGTCCAGTTACCATTTTGAGGTCTGAAGATAGTGAGAGTTTCCAGATGAAGAAGTCCCTTCTCAACACTTTCAATACCCTTTTGCTTGTGCTCCACTGAAAATGAAGTGCAAATGAATAAGCAAACTTGGGGATGTTGAACATGAAGCAGGTTGAACAGAGGAGCAGGTAAGGTGAAGAGTCAACCTATGTTACGGAAAGAACGGGGGGATGACCTCCACTGCAACACCACTGAAGTTGCCAGAGGTGCTCCACAGAGGAACTGAAGCTGAAATCTCTGTCGGCAAGGGATGCTATTTCAGGTGGGAATAGCTTCGGTGTTGGCAGGGATAACTTCATTAAGAACAAACTAGTCCCTATATCGCTGGAGCCAAGGAGGATCAGTAGAGTTTGGACAAGCATACACGACTCAGGGACTTCCACACCCCTTAGTCTCCTGTGTTGGGTCAGAAATCTCACAGGCCAATTTTCACGTGTTTACTCAGCCTTTCCTTCCGAGAAACACAATCATGAAAGCAGCAAAAATTACCTTCTTTCACGCCTCAGAAAGGGTTCAATACAAGTTTGTTTTGCTCTCAGGTTAGGGTTGGGCAGATGCAAGGGTGTTGTTTCTGATTTTATCCAAGCTGTTTTATTCCTGCTTTGCTTTCGTGTGCCTGTTGTCTTTGGGAGAGCATTCCTCATAGTAAGAAAGTGGCATCTCCCCAGACTGCCTCCAAGCTACCGCTAACATTCATGCTGCAACCCATCCTCCATTAGACCGTGAGCAATCAATTACAGATAGTCAACAGCTCCGTAGAGCAATTTTTCCAAGAGCGAGTGAAAAATAAGAAACACTAATAATTATGTCAGGCTACCACAGGCTTCTTGGGAGAAAGAAAGCAGGCGAAGAGCATAGCACCTCAGCTGATAGCTTCTCCCACATGGGATCACACAGCAGCCAGCATCCACTTTCCATGTGTCCCCGCAGCTGGGGCACGGCTCCAGTTAGGGGACAGGAAAGCGAGGAAGACTGTCTTGGCTGTTTTCAAGAATGGATGGCAAAAAAGTGGCTTTTCCAGTTAAATCCTTCACTGACATTAGAAACAGGCACAAACAGCCCCATGCTGACATCCCACCAAAAGCAGCAGCTGCTTCTTACTACTCTCCTGCCTCCCACCCCACACGCCTCTGGCAAGGAGTCCAGTGTTCCTCTTCCTAAGATTGAGTGGCTGGGCGAGTGGGCCAGCTAGCCCTGCCTGTGGTACCAGGGCAGTACGCAAGCCCACATATGAGCACATCATTCATGCACATCATTCAGGATACACATGCAACAGGGGCTGAATTTTGTTGATACATGCCCCCTCTGCTTTGGTTCTTCTCAGCCTGTGGGTACTTTTCCTTTACAACCTGCACAGTGCTCGTCCCGTGTATTTTCCAGCATATGCATGCAGCATTTTCTGTGCCTGCTGCTTCGCAGAACACTTTGAACAGGCTCAATAAAAACTCATTTACGCCGATGCTGGCTTCTTCTGTCAGAGCAGAAACAGTCCAGCTCCATCTCACAGACCTCCTGCTGCTCTGAGTGCGTTAGAGCCAGTTCAAGTGCCTTTGCTGTGCCTTGCCAGCAAGCATGCTCTGCTGCTGCCCTCACACTCTCTTGCTTTCCTTACCACACCCCGCCACCTTAGGAAATAATTAGCAAAGAAGAAATAATAAAGCAATATAGAGTGCACTTCTGAGGCTTCCGACAGCTGTTGGCAGCTGCATTCGCGTACTCTTGGTGCTGCTCGGCTTCCCTAGAGAGCCACGTAAGCCCTCCCTTTTCGGGTGCCCCCCTGCCTCCACACACCTGGGCTGAGGTCAGATGAAGAAGAATGCGCCTGCACAACACCATCCTCTTGCAACACGTGGAAATGCCAGGAGTGGGGAATGCACATTTCCCTCGGGGCAGAAAAAGCAAGCCTTTGCGGTGTGGCAGTGTCCCACTGCATAATGCCCTGCCATAATGAATAGGTAGGCTGTAGGTATAGGCTATAAATAGGTGCTATAGAGCACTATTAAAGCAGCATACATCTGTGGTGTTGCTTGCCTCAGACAAAACTGTCACAAATTACTACAGCAACAGCAGAAAAGGATATCACAGCCTGATGAGCGCTTGTGAGTGAATTTGCTATTTGAGGGATAATGGAGCAACAAGTCTGCAGGCTGCAGAGCTCCTGGGCACCAAGACAGGCGTCAAGGGGACATCTCTCCACTTCCCACTTCTCACGAGAGATGGAAAAAGAGGAAGACATAGCTCCTTTGCTATCTCCTCTCAGGCCTCAGCTGCTCTACTGAGAGCCACTACAAAGGTGTCAGTAAATAGCAATGACAGCGATGAAATTTTCTTCCAATAGGTGTCAAGTACTCCACCGCAAAAGTATGGCCAGAGAGCAAAGTGATACTTTATTCTTGCACAAGGCCAAACATAAACAAGCACTCTTAATGGGGCTGGGGAAAGGGCTTTGCAGTCCCTTAGCTACCTGTTGAGCACAGAAGTCTTTGGCTGCGTGGATGTACTGGTAGGGCATGTTTCTTGCGTGCTTCCTCTGAGTAACAAGAACAGACAAAAATATGGACTGTAGTAAAAGCCACAAGAGACATCTGTAGCTGCAGTCCTACAAGAACAGGATTTCTGGTTATGGGCAGCTTAGAAGTAGCCTCTGTGTGGGAATAGCTTTTTGGTAGCATTTCATCTCATCATCTCTCCCCACCTATGGATTTCTGCACCAGGGAGATCAGGATTTTCTGACATCCTTGGAATCTCTGTGTCAGCTCTGCACAGTCTGGAGCATTCCTTCTACCTTGCCATACACATAACATGGCATATGTTCACCAGTTTCTTACTGATGTCATATGATTGCAATATCCTTATCCGATTAGCAAGCTCAGGCATGCTTGGCTCACATTGTATCTCAATTAATTTTACCCGCAAACATTGATGTACTAAGTCCTGAAACAATGCCTATGTAACTCCCCAGGGTATTGTTTTGATTCCATCCTGGAACAAGGTCACTCTCCTCTTGACTGATGGTTTTTCATTCTTTATCTTTTCCTAACAGTTGTTTCTTAAACAAGATTTTCACTGGCAATAAACAGAATAATCTTCACAAACTGCTTGAAAATTTAATGTCTCCTGCTAGCTGTTGTTCAGAAGCTTAAAGTACATATTTTAATTTTTTACTGCTTGTTGGATCAAATAGCCAAATATGGATTTAATGTCTAAAGGCTACCTCTGCCAACCAGAGCACCCTGCAAAACAAAGATGCACAGCTAGCAAGCACACAGTCTCCAAAAGAAGCCTGATTGCATTTGCAGAGTGCCAAACTTACTGACCTGAAATTTTCTGACTGCTGCCAGTGCCCAGGCTGCATCTCTCCAAAGCACAGTATTACTCTACCCTACATGCCTCTACAGCCCGATGTCCGTACCAGGTACTGGCAGGTACCTCTCACTGAGGACATCTGGGAGAACCTCTCAAGGAAGGCTTGCTTTCACCGTTGTCTAACCTATTTGCCCATACCTCCCACCTGGATGGGAGGACTGCAGATCCTTTCCATCATGCTTTTTCACTCCTTGCCTCGTCAGTCCTGCCAGAAAAGAGCTCAGAGCTATCCCAGGAGCCTGGTGTGCCGCCTCACCCATCCTGCCCATTGCTTACAACTCCACCCAGCCCGCTCCACTGATAATCATCCTCCAGTGAATATTACAAGCCACTTGTCTGGAGAGAGTGATTCTCCAGCCATTTACATCTTCTGAGGCTTTTTTAGGAATCCAGGGGACCGGAGAGGGAGCCCCATGTGGCGGGTGGATAGTGGGGGACTGCGGGCAGCCGCTGGCTGGTTCAGCTCCAGACTTTCTTTCCAACAAGTGACCTGCAAGTGAAATGTGGGAAAAGTAGTATCCAGATCATCATCTGGTATAAATCAACAAAGCCCCACTAAAGACATTAAAGCTCTACTGGTTTACACCATCTGGGAATTTGGCCGCAGGGGAGGACTTCTTAATGTTGAGTTTTTAGCCTTTATCACAGATATACATGGGAGGAAAGCTAGTGCCCTATCTGCTCTCAGCAAGCATTGCCAACCCCTACAGAGATCAATAGGAGCTCCCTGCTCACATCAAGAGCAGAATGATGCCCTAAAATTAGCATGTGTTTGAATCAGTGCATTGTATCTTGTTTGCAGATTAGTAGCGCTGAGTAGATATTGAGGGCATAGGAAAGCTAGCCAGTTTAAACAAAGTAAGAATTGACCTAAATTTCTGTTAAGCTGAAACTGATCTTTTTGGATGGGAGAGAGGAGAAAATGTGTCCATAAATACTCGTGTTTTGGTTCATTTAATTATTTTGTGTCTTCTCCTGCACCTTCTAGCTCCAGCAGACAAGAAATAGTAAAATTTCGCCTACTTCGTACTTGGGCTGAACCGCGAGGCGCTGGGCTCCTGTCCTCAGAACAGGCAGCTTCTCTTCTAATTTATAGACCAAACAGATACTGACAAATAGGCTTTGGGTGGTTTAGCTAAATCCTCCAAAGCTGTGCCCATGAAATAGCTATAAGCTTGGGCAACTCCTTGGTTAGCCCAGAGTGTCTCAAAAAGAGAAGTCATATTTGCTGCGTAGCATTTCACATGCTGTCACATTTGTACATGCTGTCTCACAATCATATTCTAAATAGCAAAATTGAAAGAAATCTCAAGTGAAATGAAAATATACATGTTTATCCTCTATATTTATGATAGCAATAAATTCCCTTAAGGCACTGCCTTTTTCGTTTAATGCAGGGAGTACCAAATGTGGGCTGGGTAACGGCTATTTTATGAATGCACCCTTGCCTTGAGCAACTGATTGCTTAATTATTAGGTAAAAGACTGAAGCATGCAAAAATAAGAAAGTAAAAAAAAAATTAATAACTTTAAGCGGGCTATGATTATATATCATTTTCAGCCAGCTAGTGGCTAAATTATAATTATGATAGTTTATGTCTTCAATACACAGCCTCTTCCTCTAAGAATACTTTTGTAATATTGTACAACTTCTGTAGCTTACTGAAGAAAAAAAGTCCCACACTCTGCTTTGTAGTTTATCTTTCTCTAAACCAGCTGAGATTTTTTTTTGTCGTTGTATATTTCTGTTTCTGTGGATAATATTTTTCTTGCTGGAAGAAGGTAGAGGGTGTATGCAGAGAACTGTTTCCTCTAGGTCCTAGCTCACTTCCTCTGTCTGCATCTAAGCCAGGAGGGGGAAAAAAAAACGAGCGAGCTGCTATTTCACAATGCAAAAGGGCAAGAACTCTTGTTTTCTTTCTGCTATTTTGTCACCTAGTTGTGCCTTTTTCTTGTTCATCATAGGGAAATACCTTTTTTATTAATCCAGCATAGTCCATGGGTGAATGATTAAAGATCCAGTGAAAAGAAAAACTAACGAGATGGACCGGTTACTGATGTGCAGTGTTTCTGCTAGTGTATTTATCCACTGATGTCACTGTTATGAATAATACACATATTCATCATGCCACTGCTTCAAGGGACAATGTTCTCATCCAGGTCCTCTGTGCATTTTAAGTAGCCAGGGCTTCCCCTGAGATCTGGGACTAAAGGACTAAATTTATCTTTGGTGTAAATTGTACTGAGATCAGTGAAACCACTGAGACCTGGGATAAATCTGACCCAGGGAGAGAGACTCTCAAGAGCTCCATTTAATCTCTGTCACAGCATGGTTTTCCCCAGGAATCTCCATAGCCATCCATCTCTCTAACCCACATAATAAATAATTTACTCGCAGATATAAGGGAGCACTTTGCTTCAATCTGCTAATGATCTTAGCACTGAAAGAGGCTCTACCCTGCTAACCCTCTTTACATTGCCTGAGAAACTCAAAGTGCCATTACAGCAAAATGAGATGACAAGAAATAAAGAGGAGATGGTACGGTGAAGCATTTTTAATTACGGAAAAAATACTTAATGTCCTTCACCTCTTTATGGCACATTTGTGTTTTCTTTTGTACTTACAGTAGTTGTCAGCATTTCCACCAGAATTTTCAGGTGCATCTTCAGCTACTTAAATACCCAAGTGAAATTCATCTCAAGTCACCTTAGCTGTCCAGTCAACAGAGACTAACACTGCTGTGCGGGTCTCTCTCTTGCTGTATTGCAGATGGAGCCTACATGACTTGCGTAGAGGTTTTGATGGCTAAAGACAAGTGAGATGAATCCCATTCCTACATATCTGTCTGAACTCGGTCCCTTCTCATCAAGCCTGGTGTCTCCCTGACACTTGCCTTGCATACTCCCTTAAGCCACCGTGAAGGAGCAACAGTAGGACCACGGGGTGTGGCTTCAGCCATCTGCCAGTGCCTCCCTGCAAACACCAGGCCTGGAAACAGGATACAATTGCAAATAAAAACTGTCAGACATATGTGTCACAGCACAGAAAGCATTTAAAAAACAACTGAAAAGAAATGTCAAGTCAAGATAGGCTTCAGCTCCAGAGGCCAGCTTCTGGTCTTGCTTAAGCCCTGGCCTGAGCCCTGCTAAGTGTGGCAAGTACAGCAGAGATACTTTGAATTAATGTCTTTGTAGCAGAGAAACGTGCTTGCTGCAGTCCTTTCCTCACTTGCGCAGGGTCTGTCCTCTGTCTGACCAACCCCCATTTGTTACATACATTTGAGCACTCGACCCTCTAGCTCAAAATTACCTGGATGCTGTCTCTTCCTACCAAATGCTGTTCCAGTCTAGAAGTTTCCAATATAAGGAAGTCTTTCATGATAGCTTTAATATCTCTGGTTAATTTCCTCCTTGATCTGCCCTTTTTTATTGCCCTAAGTAATTTATTTCCATCCCTGACACTGCACCTTTTAAGAATTGATTTAAAATTAATACATGAATAAAACAGTATAAATAATGTATGGTTGCTGTATTTAATATTAATAGCCCTTAAATGAGGAAAAATTGCATACCTGCAGACGATTTGCAAAAGGACTGTGGGGCCATGCTATTAGATTGCAAGGAGAGATATCGAGGTTGCGCAATGCTTCCCATCATAAGAGATTTTTTATTTCCGTTGCCTACAGATTCATCAGAATTCCCTCCTGCAGATCTTCTTTTGAGAACAAACTTTTGCCTCAGAGTGAATTATTCACTGCTATGCACATTGTGAAGAGCATCTCACAAATAGCTCAGATGTTTCTGTGAATGAAACAAGGGGGAAAAGTGTGTTGTTTGCTGACGTAAGACAAGCTGAGTGAGCAGAGCTAGTAGCACTGTGCGATGGAGCAAGAACCGGGCAGAGATGTAGGCAGTCTGTCTTGTCATGTCCCTGTGAAAATTCCCTTCCTCCCCCAGATTTGGCCATGCGAATAAGTGTTTGAACCTACTCAGCACAAACTTGCTGGAGCACCTCGGTATGCGTTTCCTTGCAGAGGGCATGCAGCAGCCTGGTGCTAAGGAGCTTGTCTGCATTTCTGTGCATCATGGCAAGCCTGAGCTCCTATAGCAACGGTGCTCCCCCTGATCTGAACTCAACAGGAAAGAGGGTCAGACCGAGCAGAACCAGGGTGGTGTATGAGGACACAGGGTGGTGGATGAGGACAGGAGCCAAGGTGGAAAATAAGGCCGCAGGATGGCAGGGCAAGGAACTGGAAATGCAAACTAGGAATTAAAGCAGAGTCCCAATGTGGTAAGGAGACCAGTATTTAGTAAAACTGGGAACTAAGGAGCATGAGATGGAGAAGAAAACACTGGGGTGGGCAGTGCCGTTCATGGAGATGCTGAATCTCCTGCCTCTGGGCACCTCAGGGTGCCTTCACCCTCCTGCCAGCACCTGTGCCCCATAACTAGTGCACGCTGTAGTGCACCCAGAGCTTGTGCAGAGCCATGACCTTCCCCATTGCCCTGTCAGGAGCCCAAGCAAGCAGAAACCTGGAGGTGAGGTTTTGTCTCAGCTTTCAAACATACCTCTTCCGTACACTTTCTTAATCCGGAAGAGAAAGCACAGGAAGGCCCTGGCATTTAGGAAACTGCTCCCACCCAGAAAAGCAGCCTTCTCTCATCCTCACCCTCCACAAGGATCACACATCACTTGCCTTGCTCACTGCTCGGCTCTGCTGCCATGCAGGTCAGATGAGCTGGGCCGGCTGGCAGGGATGGGGACTAAGGGGGGAAAAGACTGAGATGAGGAGACCAGCATCCACAGGACATGCCTGATTTCCAGCAAGCAAGGGGTTAATGCTGGTCTGAGCCCTCACACAGGTGTAATGAGTCAGGACGGGGACTGATGGCTGTCAAGGAGGGAATACAGGAAACTTTCACTCTTTAGGAAGGAAGACAGCCGGGAGAAAGGATTGTTTCACACCCAAGGAGCACAGGGCTAGTTTGTCCATCGACCAGGGATTTCACCTCACTTTCTAATGAGTCAGTCAAATGCTCCTTTTGTTTTGCATGTATAGAGGGTGCGTTCTACCGCTGCAGACACAGCCCTGCAGAGAACACATCACTGCCCCGAAAGCTTTTCTCTCCATGGCTTTTCCTTACCTGCTTGTTCAGTTGTCATCTCACCATGCTCTCACGGCCCCCTTGTCAGGTTCACTGGGGAGAGAAGGAGCTTCATCATGTTTTCACACCAGGGAGGTCCCAGTCAAGCTTCAGCAGCAATGGCTGGGCTGCTAGAAGCAAAAAGATTGCTCAAAAGATACTTTATGTGTCTCTGGTGATGGTTTTGTGAATCCATTCTTAATCTTGCTGGCTGTGTGTGATTATTGTTGTGGCTGTGGAAAGAAGGAGCCAGTACTGAGATGGTGGAGCCCAAACGAAACCTCCTCCACGCTGACAACCTGCAGCAACTAATCCGTGGGGGATTAGTCCTACTGCACTTGTCCTCATCCAGAGCCCTTCTTTGCTCTGGTCCCAGTTGTTTCCGTAGTCTCCCTAAGATGAGGGGGTGCTTATTCTTTCCTTGGGTGACATAGACAAAAGTAATCAATGAGGATTTCCAAATATTTCTAGTGATGTCAGTAAATTCCCAAACTCACTGGATGTGTTTTACATACTGTTCATTTATGATAGTGACATAGCTTTAGAGAACAACTTCTGTCACTGAATGGTGATACCTCAAGACAGTGTTTAGCTACACCACTGTCCTGTGCCACAACTCAAGTCGAGCACATTCAGCTAAAGAGGTAGGACTCAGCACCTCCAGATGAAGAAAAGGACAGACGTGACACTCCAGCACCAGGAGAAAAATGGCAAGAGACAGCAAGATACGTTTAATTTATTTTAAAATAACATATAGGACGTACCTAGTTGTAGTGTCAGACTCTACAAATGAGTCCAGCTGCATACTGCAGACTGATGGAGCAGTCATGGAAATATGGAAATTCCCACCAGAATCTCCTGTGAGTCCAGCTTGGGCTGAACGTTACCCCAAAACCAGGTTTGCAAACCCTGTGGCAAGGCAAGCGACTGCAGAAATGCTAGCACTTGTTGCTAGAAAGGTTGTCGGTTTTGCAGAGGAAGGCTGGGTGTAGGGAGGGAGAAATAGCCAGACTCTGCAACTCTATCTGGATCCCGCAGAGAGACGCTGAAGGAGGCTAGATGGATGGGCAGCTATTTAAGGAATGGAGGAGCTTACAGCTGCAACTGCTGCATCCGAAAGGCTGACTTACAGGCCAAGAGACAGTCTGACGGGCCACCGACACAGGGGATCCATTTCGAACCAAGATGAGGGATATGTAGTGTAAGACCATGTACAGGGCCAGAAATATACCCCAGAAGAGTAATCCTGCACAAGCAGGAAAAAGCCCCCATCCATGTCTCAGTAGTGTTCTCCCTAAATTAAGGCCAACCATCTTGAATTCAAAAATACACCAAGCTCTAGCTTGTTATGGATGTGTAACTTGAGTTGCTGTCTTGTGATGGGGTCTGAATTTAAAGGGGCAACTTCTGTTTATATTTACCCCAGGTCAGCCTGGTCAAAACACTGGTATTTTTCCAGAGCAGCAGAAAGCAGAAATGGGTCCAAAACCTGAGACGCAGGTTTCCTTTGCAGAGCAGAGCACATTCATCTCCAAACAGATGACACCTCGGCACCTTCTGCTCCCCTGGGATTTGCAGGTGGCTTCCCCCAGACCCCAGCTGTGCCAGGGTAAAGACTTTCACAGCTGCTGCAGGGTTTGGATTTGGACCTGCCTGGAAATTGAACGTGGTACTAACAGCTAAAATGCAAGGCTGGGGAAAATCAGGCAGAATAACTGAGAGGGGATCAGCGGTCACTAACAGGATGCAGCAAGCTAGAGCAAGACCACATGTGACATGGACCAGGGCAACATGAGCTCCTGGTGGGGGTACCCATGGATCTGTAGGTGCAGTCTCCCAGGGGTGACAACTGGCAGTCTGACCAACGTTCATCACAAAAAACCTTAACCACGAACCTGTTATTTGCTGATGAATGTGGCAAAGCCAGTTCGGGAACAGACCAAAAAAATTAATGCATAAAACTGAGAAATGGACAGCAGGATCTGCCTGGGCATTTCCCACATGAAATGTTTCAATTTTTGAAGCTGGGCTGACCAGGAAACTCCATCTTTTCTCACCAAAGGGGAGGAAAGAGGCTAGCTGGGCAGGGAGGAAGGAGTAAGAGCCACACTCTGATCCAGGCTCCCATGGGAGATGGTGCAGCCTGGGGGGACAAGGCCTGACCTCACTGGGAGTTTAGAGAGCAGAGCAGTTTTGATTGCTCCCCTGCTCCATCCCTGTGCACCAGGACAGCACCTGAGCCATCAGTCCCTACTGCGAATCGAGCAGCCAGTGGCTTTGAGCCCACGGCTCCCAAATTCCCTTTGAATGTCCTTGCTGCTGACCTACAAACCACACAGGTTTTGTTACCTCCATTCAGTGAACCAAGCTTGCCCTCCCTCCAGATTTCCTTTGTTTTTATCTAAAGGGCTGGAATCAAAACAAATGGTTTCTGCAGCCTCAAAACAAGACATAGGCTATATTTAGACATGTCAAAAATTCTGAATAGTAGACCCAAAGCACAGGTGTTTCTATTTTTCAGCATTTCCAGCAAACCAAAATATCTGTTATTTGCTCTTGTGTATCCTTACTGTCACTTGGGAAGCCCAGGTTAATACAGCAGTGATAAAAGTTAATAAGACAGTCTGTTCAAGTTAGTACACCCAGGTTAGAGGTGAGCTTAAATCTACTGGAGAAAAGATCAAAGATAAATCTACTGAATAAAATCATCCTTAGTCTTTTTGCTCAGAGATAACTTAATAGGGCAGAACAAGGTAAGCTGAGAAGACCCTTCTCAGCCCATGCCCACACTGTATCTGATGTCCAAGTCCAAACCCTAGCAAGGTGAGCTCCCTGCCAGCCAGGTCGGGGAACAGGCTTTGCTGGAGCAGCCGGATGGAGATGAAGCAATCACCCCCTGCATAACCGCAGTTCAAACTCTGCAAAGGTCTGCTACAATTTTTCCCACCAAAGGAAAACATACATTTGCCTAGAGCCACCATCACCGATTACCCCGCAAGCCTGATTCCCCAGGGCGGGAAGGACAGAGCCAACCCGCAAGCGCTGGGTGCCCAGGGGCCACTGCAGGGCTGTGGCCTGTCTCCTGTATGTGGAGAGTGGCAAGCTGTGCAGCTGAGTCCCTTCACACACCCCTCCCATGGCACAGCCCTCCCCAGGCAGCCATGGTTTTGGGGCCTGAGGCCATATATGGAGTGGAGAGCAAACGTGGAGAGCATGACTGTTTAAATGCCTGAAGCCTGAATCGTCGTAGCTCCAGCTGCTAGGCTTTCTTGGAAGTTACGTGCTGCACTTCCCGGATGAGTGACATGCCAACATCAAGGGTGCTCTTGTCAGGTCTGAGAAACAAAAGAGAAACAATTTGTAAGTTGCTGAGTTGCTCAACCTTTGCTGCGGTTTGGCGACAAAAAATGTGTAGGAATTTCTCGCTACTTACTGCAAAGTGATGGACAAGGCATCCTGGGAGCAAGCTCTATTGGGAACATCCTAACCTGTGAAAGAAAAGGGGAGCATGGAAGCCAAGTTTTAACCAGAGAGGGGAAATGCTGCAAACCACAAAGATCAAGATGATTTGCAGGGATGGGGTCTGCAAGGTCTCAGCTTCCTGCCACCCTCTGAAAGTCACCCTCCTAGTCTTCTTCTGCTCCCCCAGTCTGTCTGACCTCACTTTCTCCCTGCCACTGTGTCCCTGGTGCTGTCTAATGACCCCCCTAATCTCCTACAAAAGTCAGAAGCTTAGGGAAAGCTGTGAGAGTGAGGTCTTCTCCAGCTCCAGCAAAATGTAAGAAGTCCATGAGGAAGGATGTCGATGGTGAGGACCACAATGCAAAGTCGCAGCAACCAGCAGGGATGGAGCAGGTGTGCAGCTGAGAGCAGTCGGATCTGACGGCATTGAGGGAAACATGGAAATACAAGGCATCCTGTAATCCTTCCAAATGGGGGAGCTTGAAGTGCCCATGAGAGGATGTGACTGACCACATCAGTGATGACAGCTGAAGTCAGGCAAAGGACTGCTGAAGGGGACTCTATGCTAGAGCAGTACTAGAGGAGTTATGAGTTCCAGGGCTGTCTTTATCTGCACTCCCTGTGGCATCATCTGCCTGAAATCTCCCTTAGAGTCAACCTTACACTCACCAAATGATCAATTGAAGAGCTGTTGTGTCATAGCTGGAAACTATGCTCAGTCCCCAAAATATGAGACTCTGGGAGCCATGCCCTGCTCCAAGTGCAAATCTCAAAACATGCACGCAGCTGTGGAGAACTTCCTGGCCAGCCAGGCTGCTGTCCCAGGGAGGTTTTCTTCCTTGTCTTTATCTATTATGGGGAAAAAGAGGTTCCTTTCATAGCCCTTTGTGCTCCCTTCCCCAAACAGCTGTCAGTGCCTCACGTTTTAGCCAGCTACTTTATGGTAAGAAACACCTTTCCAAGCCTACCCTCACTTCGTGTGTGTGGAGCCAGCTGTTATTGCCAGAGCAAAACAAGTAGTTTCTTCCCCCTGCCCCATGGGCTGTGCATGCTGAGTCTGGTCCTTCCAGCCTTTACTAGCCCCAAAAGGAAAAGGATTGAATGCAAGGACCCAAGCTTTTGCACTCAGGCCCAAAAGCTGTCCTATTCCAGAGCTGCTGGAACCTCTGCCTCGATGTACGTAGCTAACAAGCATGTCCTGTTGAGTCCCTTCCCCAGCAGCCTTGTGGATATGGTCTTGCCTTTGACATGGCCTAGTCATGCCTCTTGCCTGACTGCTGCATTGTTTCAAAGGCAGAATCCGAGGATTTGCTGGCACTTTAAAGCATTCGTCATCCTCTAAAGCTCAGTCATTTTGCCAGAGGGCTTCAAGGCAGCCTGAGCATGATGCAGCAGTTCGGCTGCCTCAGGGTGGCAGATGCAATCTCTCTCCAGCACATTCAGGTCTTGTTTGCGGTCAAACCTCTGCTCGTGCTGCATGCAGATGAATGGCAAGCACCCACAGGAATCTGCCTGACACACACCCTGCCAGCTGAGTGGGAAAGGGATTTTGGAGCAGAAAGGCGCCGAGCAGCAGCCATCACATTTCTTGCTTGCTGCCCAGCAAGCTCTCAGGCTCTGCAGTCACCCTCAAAGGTTGCAGGCAGAGTCAGGCAGATGCTGCCTGCAGAAAGCAAATCCTACTTCGCCGGTCACAGTTGTCGGCACCCAGAGGAGACACTCCCTCCACACCAGGGTCGGGCTGGCAGAGCTGCTGCGACAAGCTCTCCATCCTCACTGTGAAGCAGCCCTGCACCCGGTGACCGATACCTTCCTCCCAGAAGGCCACTCTGGCTGTTTCTGAACGGTTGCCTGAGCAGCATGAGACAAAATCGTGGCAGCAATGGAGGCACAACGGCCCAATGTTATTGACTCCAGCCAGCGAGCGGGCAGTGTAATCTGTCTGCTTTTGTTCCGTTCGCTTGGTGGTGTGCTCTCATTAGCCCCCCACGGACAGTCAACCTGTCAGCAGGTCTGCGCTCCAACCGCCTGACCTCTGACTTCGACTCATTCTTCCACAAATTAATTTCCCAAATTGACAAATTAAAGTGCACAGTATGCCCAAGGTCACTAAATCACACTGGGTTCTGGTAAATGTCAACCAGCATTGGGGGGAAAAAAAAAGAAAAGGTAGGGGGAGGGAGGAGAGACAAGGTAAAAAGGGAGAAAAGGAAAAGAATGACATTAATTTGAAAGAAATGGACAAAAAACTCTGAACTGTAGTTTCTGATTTGCAGAGGATGATGCTGTGTGAGAGCAATTAAAATGGAGGCTGACAGCTCCCCCGGCACACAAAAAAGGCTGAAACACGACTGGCCGAAGCCCTGTGCCCCAGCAGAAGGTTAGTGCACCTCCCCAAAATGGCCTCAGCTGGCCTGGGAAAGTGGTGTCTCCATGAAGCCAGGGCTGGGTCCCATCTCACTTGTGCTACCACCATGCTAACGTGCTGCAATTAAGTTTTTCCTGATTCCCGCCAGTTGAATGGGAATCCCAGCCAGGGGCTGGACACTGACCTCGGGCGAGCCAGTGCACCTGGGTTCCTGGGGAGAGGGCGGGAGGGCAGACTGGCATCAGGAAGCCCTGGGGAGTAAAGAGCATTTACCATTGCACCGAGCCCCGTCAAGCCTCGGGTGCCAGCCAGCAACACGCGGCTGGGAGGGACCTGGGGGGGCATCAACCCAAGGCCCTCACTGCCACCATGCCCATGTTGTACAATCCCTCCCACAGACCAAGCAAATGCCTTTCTGCTATACCCCCTGCCCAAAAGCAACCAGAAACCCTCCAAGCCTCAGTGTAACCACAGTTGATTTGTATTTGTTCATGTGCCAGCATTGCCTTGATCTGAATTCATGCTTTCCTCTCCTTTGCCGTTACCCACTGCTATATTTAAAGAAAGCTGCCGTGTCCCCTCTCAACCGCTACTCTCTGGGCGATGGAGGCCGGAGCTCAGCCCACTCTCCTGATGCTCCTAGCAGCCTGGCTCCGCACCTTCACCAGCAGGGCTTCATCTTTCTCGACCACAGCAGACAGCAGTGCTCCAGGGGAGATCTCACCCCTCTCCGGTGGCATTGATACTTCCCTGCCTCTTGGGAAGGCTATGACTCATATACCCTATGCTCACATTTGTCTTTTTCATGGTGGCATGTTATCTCTGCTTCTTAGTTACCCCCGACAAACTAATATGCCCAGGTCTTTCTCTTCTATGCTTGTTTCGAGCTGATAAGCCTCCAGCTTATAGTGGAAATTCATGTTATTAGTCCCTAAGTGCATGACCTTGCACTCTGTAATATTGAATTTCATCCCATTTCTATTAGTCCGGTCCTCAAGGTCAGTCAGTGCTTCCTGTGTCTTCTTGCAGTGCTTCCCCGACCTTCTTGCATAATAACTGTGCTCCCAAATTTACTGTCATCTGCAAATTTCATCCGCACACTCCTACGTTTCATGGTGAGTCCATTACTGAAAATATTAAGCAGAGTAAGTCCCAAGATTACTCTTTGAGCAACTGCACAAGTAGTCCCCCTCTTGCTTGATCACTCCCACTCCACCACCACCTGTATTCATCCCTTCCTTAGCTAGGTCTTCGCACAGTTACTGTTCTACCTAACCCCATCATCCCCCACTGAACAAATAATTTCCCATGTGGCATCAGATCAAATGCTTTGCTGATAGCCAGATAGACCAGATGTGTTTCCTTTACCAGGAAAACCAATTAGCTTTCTTTGATAAGATATCAGGTTCTTCTGGCACAATTCACCTTTGATAAAACCAGGCAGCATACAATCTCACTTTCTATTTGTGTCCTTTATTCTTTCCTGTAAAGTCCCCAAAGATGTTTTGCCTTGCACAGAGTTCTGATGAAAGTATACTGGCTGTGCAGACAAAAGCAGCGAGCATTGTCCTATTAGTGGTGTTTTCACCTAGGAGGACACCAGAAAGAAAGCGCTGCTGTTACAGTGATCCTTCCTCTGCCCTTCTTGCTACAGCCCTTGTACAATGTGGAAGCAGCAGCATTTGGCACAACCTCTGTCCAAGTCCAGGTGTAGTAACTGGTGTAGAATTTAACTACACTACCAAAAACTGGTGTTCATTACAAACAACAAAGAGCAGACTAAGACCAGACACTCCTGCTTCATTCTCCCTGTGCATAGCACTTTGTGGTCATGCTGAAATATGTAGGACTGTTCATGGAGTAAATTATTACTGTATAAACCGGCTTCAGTGGCTGCCATCTGGAACAATTTCATTGCTTGTCTGAGTTGTTTCCATTATCAGCATGGACAGTTGCCTCTTAACAGATACACAGTCAGTGCCATCATATCATCCAGGAAGTCACTGACAAGCAGAGAACTGAGGTTTATTCTTCCTGCATCAAGACAAAAACACCACTCTGCATTCGTTTGAATCGAGGTTTCTGCAGGGCTCAGTTCTGCACAGGGAAAGAGGTATGGGATGAGACTTAGGGAGCTGACACGGTAGGCAATGTATGAAATGTCTGGATCACTGATTTGTGTGTAACCCTGGTGAGCAGAGGTTATTCCACGGCTGTATTGCAGTTCTGAAAAAGGGATCCCTGTATCATTTGTCACCCTGTGAGCTGAGGGCAAGGAGAGACGGCGGCTCTCGTCCCCTCCCATCTTCTCCTTCCCTGGGGTCAGGACTGACAACACAAGAGAGAAGTCGGGTCTTCTCCCTCCAAGGCGAGGCAATGCCTGTTGAAGGAGGGCATGGCAATACATTCCCTTAAGTCTTAGATGGCAGCATCACAGCTTTCACCCTCTGGGTCCCCCTTGCTGCTAAGTCCCTCTTCTGGCTTGCAGGGGAGCGGGTACTTACTGCTGCTCTGTCATAGACACTGACACAGCTCAGGAGGGAGGGAGATGGGCTCTGCCTGTCACTGCCCGTCATTTGCTGCAGTGAAAAACTAATCAGGCAAATAGTCCTGTATGTTTTTATGTGTTTGGATAAAAGGTGGCATCATCCTATTAGACATCTGAGGGGAATTCTCATGTGCCCTGACTCCCTTGCACTGGCACGTAGTCTGGGTTAAAGATCAGCCAAGATTAAACTCCTAGTCATAACTGATCTAAGCATGGTCAGGCAGGTATGAATCTGTGCATGTCACACGGAAACTGCCTGCTTTTTTATTCCCTGCTCCCAGGTGGTAAAACACAGCATGAAAGGAAATCATCATCTGAAGAATTTTGTTGGGTTTGTGGGGGTTTTTTACTATGGTTTATCCTCTTCCCTCTAACAATGACATTGCACCTCTCCAGCTAGCAGTTCAGCTCATCAAATATGCTCTTCCAAGTAAAAAATGATCATGTCACCCAGAAGTCTTAATGTTACTTTTAGGACCACTAATTGATTCTGCTGCTCTGATATCCTCTTGCAAGGCATTCCAGAGCCTAGGAACATTAACAGGCAAATGCTCTGGCACCAGCTGTCTTAAGCCTAAATCTAGTCTCCACCAAAAGGCTGGCATTAGATGTCTTCTCATTTTACATGTTTGCATTTTTACAACAACATTCCACAGTTTTGAGGCTACTGTAGGTTGGCTGAAGAGTCAGTTTGGTGACCTAGAAGCTGGGTCTTACCCCAGGAGAAGAAAAGCAACGACTACAATAGAAAAGAAAAATGTAAGTTGTTCTTTGTGTTGGCTCTGGAGAGTGTACATCCATGGGTGCATCTCCCAGGACATGGACATGAACTAGTGTGACCATGCCATTTATTCTCCTGGGCCCAGGGACCTGTCTAACCTAAGTAAAGGGAGTGTTTTGTATGCATATTGGTTGAAACACATGAAAATGCTTCCCCCTCCTTTTAATACTGCATGCTGCTACACTTTTCTTGCTGCTGCTCATGACAACGATGTCCTCCTGTGTGCTGCTCTTCCACAAACCACACTGGGAAAACAGGTAAGGCAAACACAAGGGGACATGAAGTCTGTTACAGCAACTACTAAGCCAGCACAGCTAGAAGTCCCAGGGCGCTAACCAGAATCACCTCTCCCATCTCGTAACGCACAGTGATTTTAATTTAAGAGAGATCAAGCCTCACTCCTTAGTCCCGGTGTCCCTTTTCACAAAACATGGGAAGCAAAAACCACAAACCACAGAGAACGTAACAAAATTCAGGCAGGCTACCAGTTTAAACCTCTAGCTTGGAGCTGGCAGGGAGGCACTCTAGATTTACCCTGGTGCATATGAGATCAGCATTTCGACCTGTTTCTTTCATAGAAGTCTGCTGGCTGTGATCAGAGTCTACACATGGGATTTGCTGCTTTCCATGTTGTAAAATAAAGCACGGAAAAGCAAGTACTAAAGTCAGATACAGACACAGGAAAGAAAGGCAAGATCATTTATTATAACCAAAACTTTGCACTTCATGTCACCAAGTGGACTTGTCAGTCTCACATGCATAGCCAAGGAAATCAACCCTAGACCCCAGAAATTATGCTACGTATCATATGACCTGCTGGCATATTAATACCCTTTCCTTTTTAAATCTTTGCTCTCCCTTCGGAGCCTGCCCTCTCAGTGGGGATCAGACTGACACATTATAGGCTCGGTTTTCTTTCTGAGCTGACAACTCGTCCAGGAAGAGCTGGCTAGGATGTCAGTCTTTGGAGGATACACAGAAAATTCCAATGTGGAATTTGCATATCATCACTTTACTGGAAGGTATCATAAGAAGAAATAAATACTTCTCTCTTCTAGGGCAACACCCTCAACTTTTAGCCAGCATATTGCACTTGAAATAAAAAAAAGTTTGCACTGAGTTTCACCAGGTGACAATCTTCTTGATAATGCTGAGCTGAGAAAAAGCCAGTGCAGAGACAGCCGCTCTGGGCATCTCCCTTTTCCCTTCTCCCCACATCTATTTATGGAAATATTTGGAAATTGCAATATAGTCCTTATTTTAGGTGACTCCAGTTGTTATCTTTGGAAACCTTCCTGAAAGGCTGCCTATAAAAAAGAACTCTGTATAAAATACAGTCTAGAAAGATAAAATAGGAAACAGAAAACCTGAGACATGGATTAGTTGCTTCCACCATCTTCCCAACAGATAGACTCTGATTGCAGGAAAACCACACCTGAAGTCACTATCGGCTGGCCCCATTACTGAAAATGCTAAGGTTTTTTTAAACAGAGCAGATGATTGCATAATTATGGCAATATAATATTACCTCATAGTTATACCAGAGTGATCATCCTGTGAGTGTTCTTACTATGCAACAGAGGCTTCATTTCCCAAATCACATTGTAAATATACACTGCATGGATACAGAATTAAATAAATTCAGAGGAAGAGCTACACCTGGACACCGGAAGCCATATAATCATATCAGTGAACTTCTCAAGGTAGCCCTCACGTAGGAGCCCAGATTGACTGGTGTCTGGAAAAAGTGTGCCTCTCTTCTCCACAGCCGGGTCATCTAATTCAGCAATGAGAGTCAAGTCCATTTACAGGCCAGCTACTACTGGTGCCTAATTTAGAAACAAGCCTTTGGGTGATGTCTGTGGTCAAGAGAGGGATGAGTAAAAATCTTCTCTTCCAGGGCTGCCCGCCCTCAGCTAAAAGAATTGGTTGTGGGACCTCAGGAGGTCTAGCAGGAAGCCCAGTAATGCATGGAGGTGGGAAAAGCACCACCAGCAGCCATGGAGGGAACATGCTCAAACACAGAAACTTTGATACCTCTTTTTGAGCAGTGTCTACCGCAGCTGATGCAAAAAAAAGAACAAGGTTGTGATTTTGTCATCTTCCACAGTTGCCTGCCTTGTACGACACTGGAAAGACAAACTGCTTTCTCCTCTTGAAGAACAGATGTCAAAATGAGTTATTTATGCCTTCTCAGCCACCACCATGTTCCCCCATAAAGCCTGTCACAATACAGCTGTCAGTGACCTAGCCAAATTTACAAGGGGCAGGCCATAAAAGTTTTAAAAAGCAAAGAATTTGGGAAACTACCTACATCCTGTGTTTATTCTATGGTCTGCTTGAACATGTTTTGGAGCTCCTCTCACTGGAAACTCACAGGAAAGGTGTTACCTCACAGAGGCTTACCACCAGGAAAGCAAGCTCTTTAAGCTTAGCTCAAACTTGAATCAGCAAGACAGATGAAGGATCAAAAATGTATGAACTTTTTTCTCCCAACTTTTGTTGAGCAAATTCCTTTCTCCTAAAATTTACTTGCAGAAGTGGTTCTGGGTGACTGTTTCCAGAGGCCTTGCTATTTTCTCTGGACGGCAATGCCCACATGATCATAAAGAGTCCCAGGCTGCTTAAAAGACCAGCATGACTTATACCAAGGAGGCACTGCTGTGTGACCAAGAGGAGTTTCTCTTTTTTGCTTCTTAAAAAGAAGGTCACTCTTCAAAAACACAATGTGCTCAAAGTTAAATACTTTCCTCTGCATCCTTCTATCCATAAAGCAGAAAGTAAGCCAGCTGTGGCTCCTAAAAGCAGCTTTAAATACAGACGTAATCCTCCAAGCCTGGGACCATCAAGAAGTTTTCAGTCCTGCAGCTCTGAATCCACCTGCCTCAATGGCTTTGTCCATGCTGGTCTTGACACATTTTTGCTGCAGTCCTTTCATGTTACATTCCTACTGGCCAGCTCATTGAGGGCCTGACCTGTGTCAAGAAAAAGCACTTTTAAACCTCATTCCAAATCTCTGCAGCTAACCTGGTACACTGCTACCACAGTGATAAGAGCAGAGTTAGGTGGACAAGGACGCAGCTACAAGCTGATGACAGAATCTCTCTTCTCATTCACTGAATACCAGAAAAGTCCATGACTCTTCAGCAAGCACCCAGTTAACTTCATCTGTGAGGAGACTTTTTTCCTCAAAAATTAATCAAAAATGAACCCTAAGTCAATTAACTGACTGGTAATGAATGTACCTTTCTTGCAGTTTCTCTCCCATTATCATTCATGGCAGAAAGAGGCCATGCAGACAGATTTAATTAGGGGCAATAAAATGCTGTGAGAAGTCCCATATCCATGACATTGCTGTTGTTCTCCAAGGACCCCTTTCAGAGATTCTCCTAACGTTATGAAGTTGCACCCTTCAGGTTTGGGGATGGGTACGTTAGGAGCACAACTTTTCTCTGAGATACTTCCTTCCTCTGGCTTATGTTGAAGTTAAAGTTGACTAAAGAGGCCACAGGGGCCAAGATGTCAAGGGGAAATCATCCCATACTGCTCTGTCTGTAGGCACTCCAATAGTAGGTTAAGGTCAACTCTCTCAGGAGAATCGCTACTGAAGACAGAGACCAGAGAAGCTCTGAGGAGCAAGCCATCTATCTTGCTTTTCTTTTTACCAGGAAGCATGAGAAATGCCTGCAGTTTCTTAGGTCCTTTTCACTCTTTCTTTACGTGTTGCTCTATCTCACCAACGCTGGAGAAGCTCAAAGCAGCCTGGTGTGTCCTACATCAGAAACACAGTGCATGAGCTGCTGATCTGCGTGCACTGGGCCCTTCCTAGAGAAGACATGTGAGAGCTTGTAAGTGTGCGCACCAGTCAGCCCTACTGCCCACCAAACATGATGCATGTGGGACAACACGCACTTGCTGCACAAATTCAGTAGGCATGCCATGTTAATGGGCAAAGGCAGTTCAGCTTTGATTTCCTGATATCTGGAAGCCCGGCAAGGGACCACCTTGAACTGCAGGCTATCAGATTGCCACCAGCATATAGTGCTCCACATCCAAAACTGATAGGTGTAGCCAGCCTGCATTTTGTGGGTTTGTTTTTTCCTAGAGGGCATAATCTGGTCCATGGTATTTTCCCTGTACAGTAAGCACACACCATGTTTCAGGATGAGCTGGGATTTCAGTCAGGAAATCTCTGAACAGTAACTAAGTACTTTCAGCATCAGCTATGGATGGCTCTGTAGTTTCATCTACAAGATGAATCATTCTCAAAAATAAACACCCTGGGTGGGGCATGGATGGGTCTCCCTCCTCGCCCCCACCCCCAGTGCTTTGAATACTGCAGCGTTTTGATTTTTAAAACATATGTCTAACAAATGTAGCAGTGATAATGAGGAACATGTCAATCTGCCATGTTTCCTGTTCAAATTTCCGTTTTCATTTCCAAAGTTCAAGTACATCTTGATTCCCACTAGATAAACGTGAGCAAGTACACCAGAAGTGTGGAGAGGAGAAGAGGTGAGAGCTCAGAGCCACAATGAAAACCAGAACCACTGCACAACACAGCCAGGCTCTGCTGGGGGGTAAGGCTGGCCCAGCCGCCCCATCCCACCCTGATGGACCAGTTAGGTCGAAGGACCTGACCCCCAGTTTTGGCAGGGCCTGTGCACCGCCCCGACAGGCCCCTTGCATCCAGCGTCTGATAGATTTGCTTTCTGCTGTCAAAGAGATAGTGAAAGTTTCTGTGGCCGAACTCTCCACTTCCCTCTCTTTCCCCAACTGCATCTAACAATTATTTTAAACTTATTCGAGCACCAAAGACTACATAAACTAGCACTTTAAGTGCCTGAACTGCCTTGTGCTATGTCTTCCGCTGCCCAGAGCCCTGCCAGCCTCAGTGGATGATGCTGAGACCTCACAACCACAACAGGGCACCACCACATATTACACAAACATGCACGCTGTCCTTCCACGCAGGAGGGGAGATGTTTCAGGAGAGAGACAACAGAGAGACAATTTACTCTCTTTCAAACACAGCATGCATGCAGCATCCTCCTCTACCACCAGCCACACAGCTAAAATTTTACCAGCATGAAAATACTATTCCAGTCTCTTAGCACACACTCTTCAGCTTTTTTAGTACAAAAGAGCGCTTTGACTCATTCTTTCAATCACAAGCCAGTTCCTAGAGTTTGTGCATCAATTCAGATTAGTCCATCCTGACAGACTTTTGTGTGATGATTTTTATTCTAAGAATACCTTTACTAGCCTTAAGATTAGAAATTATAAGAAATACAAAAATCTTGGGGGGAAGAGAGAGAAGATCCTTATCTAGAGTTATAACATTTCAGAGGTTTCAGAAAAGTGGCAAACAGCACTACAGAAAAGTTGATGGGTTTTGCCAAAAGCTCTCCTGATGAAAGGCAGTCCAGATATCATGGAAGTAAGGGCAAGAAGACAAAATATGGAAGTGCTATAAAGAGATTACTTTTGAGACAAAATCTCATCCTGCTTGCCACAATCATGAGGAGTTAAATTAGGCAACCAGATTCTGGGTATCATCACCAGCGGGTTGGTATAGATAAGGGCAGTTCACTTTAACTATTGTTCATCTATTCGTGGCAAGCTTTGAGACCAGCCAACCTACTCTGATAAGCAGCATGACCTATTACCACAAGTTCCTCCTAGCCCTTGTCACAAGCGTGCATTTCACTGGGCAGGAAGAAGGGTCCCCTTGACCACAGTGCCAGCCATCATCTAGAGTTACCTCTTTCTCCAAAGGAGGGTCAGCCATTATTGGTAGTTTTGGCAATCCTCCCTTTTACATGCGATCAGAGAGGGTTTCCACTGACCAACTGTCCTCAGCTGTTCTTCACTGCAGCTAGTGAATAAGCCTAATAAAGTCAAATAACCAACCTAACAAATGGGTTAAACACATTTGTCTTCTACCCCAGCTTCACTAGTGCTGTGATTTTTCTGCACATCTTAAAATCAGGCCACTAGATTAAGTCCAACACATAGGTGTCCAGTGCCATTTTGGATGTCTTTGGGTGTCCAGGACATCTAGGGGAGAGCTGCACCCTTCAGGAGTGGGAGCTGGATGCCATGTGTGTGTGAAGAAGTGCACTGGGTGCCTCTGTGTAGGCACCACATTGCTTCCTCCCTCTGGGCTGAGCTACCAGCCTCTAAGTAACCACGCTTGCTTTTCCTAGTCTAAAAACGCTGATGTTGTCTTTAAAAAAAAAAGTTGTGCTTCAGAATAATCTTATCTTATAGACTTTGACAAGCCATGATAAAGCATTTTCTCAGCTATATCACTGTGGAGAAACAGTAAATATCGAGAGAGCAAGTCCCAAGACAAAACTGCAGAATCTGGCAACAGAGCACCCAAAATCCACATCTATTTAATACACCAGCCCATTGTTACTAACAATGAACTTTCCTCTGGCAAATCTTTAAAATTCACAGTACTTATAATGATGTTGATTACTAACTAGCAGTGTACCAGGAACCAGGTATTGATCATCGCATAATAGCTTATCAACAGATATTTCTTCTGGGGAAAGGGAAGCATCACTTAAAAAGCTGGACACTGTGACATTTGGGCTGGCAGGGGACGGTCTGGCTGCCTCTTGCCTAAAGTTGAGCAGACTGATCAAGTGTCACCCCCAAGGTCACCCTGCAAGCCCATGGCTCAGGAGGGATTACAGCACGGCAAGATCCTTTGTGACACCCGCTCTTGCCCTCTGAACTCTAGACCCCATGGCTCCTCACCAAAATATGACCTGCTTAGATAAAAATATCCAGCATTGTTTCACCCTGGAGCAACTGGCATACAAAATAACTACAGCCTGGTCTTGTTTTGTTTTCAGTGAACAGCACACGTTTTCTGCCCTGCCTGTGTTACTTTCAACATTCTGCTACTGGCAAAATTACATAGCTAAATTGCTAGCAAGGATCACTGGAAATGAGAACGTGCCAAATCAGCATATATTGACATCAACACACCTCACCATATCATCAACACATTTGGTAAGATCAGACCAATCAATCCTTTCAATTGCATCCAGAAAAATCACCATCTGCCTGAGAGCACGGGAGGAAGCAAGCAGTGGGCTGGACTCGCTGGGGTTAGTGTCTTTCAAAAAGTGCTGGCTGTGCATCTCAACCTGTGTGCATGTGCAGTGAACAGATCAAGTTTTGTGAGCAAGCAACTCAAGGGTTCAGACACACAGTCTGTGTACGGGGCTTAAGGAGTTACTATATGTCAGCCAAACCTCTGTAACTGCCCATGTCCGCGTTTTTAATCTGTTTCAGTTTAAGCTTCTTTCATCACATTTCCAGCTAAACGGCATTACCTCACATCTAGGGCAGACCAAGAGCATACACGGCAAACAGCTACCAAGGTTGCCATGGCTCAGCTGACACGTGGTGATTTGCTGTGCCACTGCTGCTTGCTTGTATGCAAGAGCACTACATATAGGAGACTCACACAATCAGGTGAAAATGAAGAGTGGTGGGTGAAAACTACCTCGATCCTTTAGTATTTTCTTTCTGAAATTCAGAAGGCTCAGGAAGTTTCTTTAACAAAGTAGAGATCTTTGGGCTGGGAATCTAATCTCAGGTTGGGTGATTAAGCTGATGCCGCTGAAATACATTTTCCGTGTGAAGCCTTTCACTGGAAGTTTTGTTGCCTGGAACTAGAGAAACCTAAGAGCTGTGTGTGAGTAGTGAGGTATTCCCTGCCTCAAAGCAAAGCACTCTTTTCAGGGTCTTTAATGATGTAATAGGTGACCCTTACAATTAAATCATAAACCTAAAGCCATTGAACTTTGGGGCTCCACAGGAACCAAGTCCTCAAGAGGCACTCATGGCTGATTACAAAAAACAGCTGATCTCATGATGTTTCTGAATTTCTCAAGATCTTGAAAATGCTCAGTTTTGATTAAGGCTGTAATACAGCCTATGCATCACCAGTGACTTCCTGCAGGTGAGGAATATTCATGCCAATTCAAAGCTCAAAAAAAGCCCATCACTCTGCCAAGGGGAGTTCAGTAGAAACATGCTGCTATCTGAGGACAAGGGAGCTGGAAGAGGCCATTTAAGCTGGAAGGAGATCATTCCACATTTCCAACACAAAACACCTAGAACACTCAGCCATGGAAGTCCCTTTTGGTTTCATTTCCCGTCGGGGCTTACTGCAATCACAGCTCCACAGCACAACTTTAACAATTCACTTTTCTTTCTGTACCTTGACATTCTTTCTCTAAACAGAAAAGCAGTAACTCTAGAATTCCTCATTGGAGGTGTTCGGAGGTTTGTTTCATGCCTGCTCAGCAACTTAAGGCCTTCAGATGGAAGGTGAAAAGAAATGCAAAGGAGGGTCATTATTAACAGGTATGGTCCCCTGGGGTGAGAATATCTTCTGCTACAGAAAAAATCTCTGCACTTTCCACCTGTTGTTACTTGAACTTGTGACGTAGTGTGGAGCTGCTGGTTTTCCCAGCAATTAAATCTCAGCTGTTATTGAGGATGGTTCCAAAAACATTTCCATGACGGAAGAACAAAAGCAAACACCCAGTGCTTTACCAGTAGCAGAGGAAGCATTTGCAAGCAAGGCTTTGCACACCAGGCTGAAAATCTATTTGATTATACCAACACATTGTGGTGTGATAAAGACAGACAGTCGCGTGTTCAAAACTGAAACAAATGGGGTTTTTGCTTCCCATTAGAGCTGCATATTCCAGTGACAAGGAAGGCACCTGGGGTGAGAAGTGTCATAACTGGGCCTTCATTAACTTTGGGTTGCTGACGGGACCTCCCTCTTTCATGTTCTAGCAGTCTGCCACTTCCTTAACAGAGCAATATTGCACCAAAGGTACGCCCCCAGAGCAACAGGGAACCAGTCCAGCCAGTGGGTTGTGCCACAAGTCAGGTGCTTGTTCTTCAGAGAGCCTGAGGTATCCTCCCGCAGCATTCTGAGCCAAGGGCTCTGCTGGATCCAGTTGTCCAAGGCATCAAACAAAAAGTGATCTTTTATTGAAGCACCTGGTTAGTGGCAAGATGAACCACTTCAATTCCTAAAAAAGAGCTCATAAATGCTGTCTCAGGATATCCCAGTATAGGTTTCTGGCTGGTAATGAGGTCACAGCTTCTTTATACCTCATCAAAAATGTGGCCTTGTGCCACCAACATTGTCAACCATCCTCATCACTTTGACCAGGACGGGCCAAAACATGCAAAGAGCCTCCCTTCAGCCACTCTCTCTGCCTCTTCCCAAGGTGATCACCCATCTTTTCAAGCGTTTCAGGAACACATTAAGTCATTCTAGACAAGCTTTGCTATCCGGCTAAACAAATGACCCTTTCTGAGCACCAAGCAAAATTAGGGCTTGGGAACAATTGGAGGAAGTGTACCAAACAGACGGTCCTGCAGTAATTATTATCATTCACTTGGGGAGAGGGGGAGCAGGGGAGCACCCTAGCTAGGACCACCCTCTCCTCTGAGGCCGGGGTCTGCTCCCATTGTTCTCACCAGGAGCCATGCCACTGCCTCCAGTGGGAGCAGGATCAGGCCTTTAATCCCCATTTCCTCTTGGCCGAATGAACTGCAGTGTATGCCAGTGACAGCTAAATGAAGGATTCCTTTTTCCAGAGGACCGGCAACAGCTCTTAACTCATAAACCCAAGGTAATTGACATTACAAACAAGCTTTACCCACAGGGACCCCAGAGTAGTCAACAATTGTACTTTAATGAGTAGGAAGGGAGAAGGGGGGAAGTCTTTGCATGCCGCAGTAGGACGTTCTAAGAAAAGCTCTTTCCCTTTTCCAGGCAAGGCAATGATTAAAGTTTGTGCATGAAACCCGGCAAGGAGGGAGGCCTTGCTGAAAACGCCTTTCTTCCTGGCTTTCCTGTGGAAAAAAAACAAGGGGGATGAAAAATGGTTATTGGGACTTGAGAAGGACGAGAGCAGCCAGTTAAAAAACCCAAACAATAAAAGAGGAAGCCAAGCTTAGATGAAAAATTTGAAGATCCAGATCTCTGGAGTTTTGCACACAAAGGACGTCTAACAGAGTTCAAATACTAGTATGAACTGCCACAGAAGGGCAAAGCATGGGGTGGAAGTGCCAACCCAGGTATTATATGAACTCAACAACCTAACAAACCTGATAAACTTAAGAGGATACCCTGCCTCAGGGTCTCTCTTCTGTTTCTCCTCCTGACTCAGCAAAGCCATGGTCGGTTGAGAGCACTGTGTCAGAGCTTCACAGAGTGACACTAGTCCTGACCACAGAGGGGAAATGAAGTAAAAGAACAGTATACAAGACCATTGCTGTTTGCATGACTGGACTTGTCAATACTCATACAGCACTGCTCAATTTTCACTTTACCTGTTGGGCACAAGAAGGCTCTCATACATGGTAAGGACATTTTTGTTTGAGTGGCTCCTTCTCCTGAAAGCCTAAATCGAAAGGAGCTGAGCCAGAAATTGATGAGACCTTTGTGCATATGTTACATACAACATATTAGCAATTTATTGGAAAAAGAATGGCATAATGAAAAATCCTATTATTCACTTTTATTTAAAACATTAGTGTTGCTGACCATGTTTCTGATAGTAGACCACAAAGCCAATGGGCTACCTGTTGTACAAATTGTACAAAGACAGTAAGTAAGGATGGCCCCTGCACAGCAGGATTTTCACTTAGATTAGGAATGACAGGGAGATACAGACAGAGAGGCAGGGAAACAAATAACAATCAGGGGTAACGGGCAGTGGCCTCAGCCCACCAGCTACCTAACAGGCATTGCTCTCTGAAGAAAGTGCTGTTTTTCTGGAGGATTAACAAATATTCAGTCAGGACAAGCTTCACTGAACAATATGTAGTATTTGGTCACGTCTATGGGACTGAGGCACAGAGACAGACTGCGGATCCAAATGGCATGGACCATTTTGGAAAGGGAGGAGCACTCCACAGCTAGTACAAATGCTGTGCATTGGTTGATGGTACCAGATCAATGCCAGGCAACTGTGGCCAGTAACAACAGTTTTCTGGGTTTCTCATGGGGAAATGACTGCATATAAGTAGCAAAGCCCTGAGATGGAAGAAAAGGATTCACCTGTTCCAAAAAACCTCCAGAAGAGGGCCAAAGAAGAGATGGGAACATGCAAGGGCTGCCCCTGGGGAGAGGCAGAGCCAGCTGCCATCTCAGTCCCTGCACACCTGTGAGAGGTATCCCATCCTCGGGGTGCAGGCAGGAGATACTTTCATGGTTTTGGCCAGCCCTGTGGACATTGCTATCACAAACTCCAATGAACCCAGGATATTTTTGGTTTGTGTGCGCCGTTGTTCGTGGTTGGTTGGCTGGTTTTTGTTTGTCAGACCTTTAATAGGGGGCAGCCTTAATCCTGCATCTCTTCCCCCATAACACTCTGATTTGTGATGGTCCAGGTGAAAGGGACTATTTCACTGGTGGTCCTGCCACCCAGTCACACCATAATAACAAGCAAACTGGGGGGACTCAACTGCAGAGGAGTTATCCCTCAATCCAGCAACCGAGGAGTTAACACAGTAGCACAGATAAGACATTATCTGTGTTTTGTCATTAGATTAAACCATCTGTCATGTCCATGCCTTTGGTCAGCTTTTGCAATGCTCGCTGCCATAGCTGGGTCCCAGTAACACTCTCGAATGATGAAACTTAATCAGCTGGCTTGGATTTGGGCCTTTTTTTTTCAGTACATGCAGAGCTCTCAGTTTTTGCCAGAAAGGAAGGAAGGTCTTGTAGGTGAACTCACAGGAATAGCACTCACTGCATGCTGCCTCCAGCTCAGCACTGCACTAACAGAGCTATGATTTCCAGACTTAAAGCAATGTGTCTCCCATCAGCTCAGAATTTGAGCTCAGGGCAAGCAAGGTCAGCTCTTCCACTGAGGTGCACCCATCCTCTGCAGCATCACACAGCATGCTCGTGTCAGACAGGAGCAGTAACACTGGCTAATGGGTGCTGCAACAAGCTTTAGAAAGCTTTTCTGAGAAGGTGAAGCATTGCCTTTCACAGAAATGGAGCGCAGTACTGAAACGGTCCTGTGTGCCAATAATCAGCAGTTCATAACTCTCCGTATCTTAGGTAAGTCCTGTCATGTACCTTGATGAAGGCTATACTGGCTGGAAGAAGCACACTTGTCAGCGCTCCAGGAATGCTTGCAACAGATACTAACTGTGGTGCTTGCTTGTTGATCAATAGTGCACGCAAGGGCAGGGAGCTTTTCCCTTAGGTGGGGTTCAGGAGCCGTCACCACCGCGGGCAATCCCTGAGGCCCACTGCATGGGGATCTTGCAGTCTCATCATCTATTTAAACCCCTAACAATACACACCTTGGCCACACTGAGTTCAGTGCAAACTCACAGCTTTAAGCCCTGAGGATGCTGCTCAGACTGCCCTGGGATTCACAGCTCATGTTGTCTCCTGGTGAAATCGTGGGCTACAGTCTTATTCCTCCTGTAGCTAACAGCAGAACTCCTAGTGAGCCAGTGGGAGCAGAGTCAGGCCCACCTTACTGAGGAAATATTTAAGCCAATAAACTATGGCTATTTGGCAGGCATAACAGGCATCTCTTTGTTCCACCAGAACTGGGAATGGCAGGCTAGTGGCAGGACTGTCATGTTTACTGGAGGTAGCTAGGGCTGATATAACACCATGCCCTTGCTAGCATTGTGCTCTAAATGCAGTAAACCTGTGCGGGCCAAAGCAGAGACAAATTTACAGAGTAGAAACTATTGTACAAAAAAGACTGAGAGTTGCCTAGACCGGTAATACCATTTTGCTTGAGACCTCAGGCTGAATCCAGACCATGTTCCCAATTTTGAAAGGCCAATGCATTATCTGCTAAGCCACCCATCCTACTGGAAAATCTTCTCCATGTTCATGACAAAGGGAAACAAAACCCAGACTGCTCTGGGCTCTAAGCCAAATCTGAACACAACACGCACACTCCCCAACAGGCAGGGAAAGTGCTGCACCACGGTCTGGCAATTATGAACAGGCACTGATGGTTGCAAACTAGGCTTTGCCACAAAAGTCTTCATGCTGACAGCCTTGGGTATGTTCAGTTGTTTGTAAGCTGCAGGTACGTTTCCTTACTAGTGTTATTGCATTCATCCTGGGAGGGAAGGCAAAGCTGGAGTATACTAGCCCTCAGTGGATCAGAGGTGTTTGCAAAGAGACTCTTGAAATGCAGGGCATCATCTCGTTTTTCTTTTATTCTCTGCCCTTGTGCACTGTAAGTACCTTTGTTTTACAAGAACAGGTACAGAGAGGAGCCAGGCACTCAGAACAAGATTTTCTCCCATCTTGTTCTTTTCTTTGAAATCTCTGGTCACTGCAATCACCTGTGAAAGCTGTTTCCTACATTCCATGATGGCACCTTCCTTTTAGTTGGCGTTCAGCTGTTCTTCAAGAACACACACCATGTGAGGATCCATCACAATGTAGATCTGTTGCTACTTACACCAGAATGATTTATTGTTTTGTTCCATATCAAAGCAAGGCACCATTTATTACCCTTCATCTACATGCAAAACTCCCCTTGAGGTCACCAACAAATGCGTCCATACTCAACTGTGTTATATTGCTGCTACCACACCAATGCTTTGGTTATTGGTGAATAATGCTGGGCTGGCACTTACAGAATTGCCTTACTGAAGAAGGTCCCTGGGTTTCCTAGTTAATCCTCAAACGGGAAGCTGAGGACATCTGTTAGTCTATCCCTGACTCCGACAAAGATTTCTGACTTGAATATTGAACAGTTGCTATGTTAACCCTGCTCAAACTCCAAGAATAAGATTCACCTCAGAGTTAGGGATCAGAAGAATCCAGTCATCACAGCTGGCAACATGGGTTTCAGTCTTCACATGAAGGTTAAGGCAGATATGTGAAGGTGCCACTGCACATCCCTGTCAGGACAACCAGGGAGTCCCACAGCAACAGCAGAGGCCGGTTTCCCTAGGAAGAGTGAAAGTTTCTCAGCAGCTATGACACACTGAAAGCCCATTTCCAGGGGATACTGCTGGGCATGAACAAGGGCTTCCCCCAACTTCTGCTTCAGAAGAAACAGCCCCATCGCTCTTTCTAGTGCTATGTCCAAGGAAAACAGCCGCAGTGCTGAGGGATGGCAACACCCCTGCGGTATGGTGCAGTTTATGGCACTAGGCTGAAGGCAGACCTCTGCAAATGAACTGCCTCCACTGGCACTAGAGGATACCCTCTTCGAGGTTACACAACTACTTCTGATGGGATATGTTTATCATGGAAAGACTTTTCCGAAAAAATAAATGAGGTGCATACACAGTCCTGGAAGGGAGCCTGCCAGCATCACAAAAAAGAGGACAGATGGGTTATTTTTTGGATCCATGAATAAAGACCAAGATAGACATGGAAAGAGCAGGAGCTGTTCATATCTTTGAAAGAACTGCAGTGCTGTTCTGAAATAATCAGATTTACATTTATACAGCACAGACATCCTCAGAGGCTTGAAAATTCATGCACAACACTGCACATTGCATATCAAGAAAGCTAAGGAGCTGAAGTCAAAGTGCATGCAGCAGACAAGCCTGATTCAGAGAAAAGGAAATTTACTCAGAGTCCTTCCAAGTAAACCCCTATTTTTATAAGAAACACCATGAACTGTATGTATCAGCCACTTCTGCATAGCAAGCTGCTCAGTTTATCAGTTTCAGAGTGGTGGAAGGCAGTATCAGTTTTGCTTAGATATATATCTACAGACCCAGAGTACAGAGATAAAACAAACTTGTGTTTAGATCACTAAGCCAATACCCTTACTCTCTTACTAGGTTTATTGGATCTTTTACCACTTAGGCATTGCATGAAAGAGATAAACCGAAACTAGTTCAGAAACCATTAAAGTGCACATTAGTGAACAGTGAGTGTCATCACTGAAGCTGCAGTTATGGATTCCTTGCTTACACCAAAGGAGCAACATGACGCTTTAAGGCTTGTCGGGCAATGTGAGGTGCTTCCCAGCCACCTATGCTTGGAAGACGAGTGAGTTTGCATCTGGCAGAGTAAAAACCTTCCTAAACCTTGGCATTTGGGAATGCTGACTCCCAACCAGATCTTTGCTGCTCACTGGGAAATAATTCCTAGCCTTGGGAATTGCCCCAAATTACTCCCCTGAAGCACAGTTCCCATCCGGAGTGTCTTTGCCCACTACCTCATTTGAACTTCTTGCCTCCTTGGAGACAGAGGGTCTTACAGGTGGAACTCATCTGACCTGCCTCTGGCTGCTGAATGTGCTTGGGCTGGGCTTGGGTCCAACATAGATGCCCTGGGTCTTGAGAGAGCCCATGGCCCTTTGGCCTTGCCAAATCTCCAGCCGGTGCCTCCCTCGGCCAGGCCAAGCCACCATCCTGGTCCTGCAGAAAACAGCAAACACAGAAAGCCACTATGTCACTTGCAGGTACCTCCAGCCAGGCTTGAGGTCTGGAGCAGTACTTGCTTTCAGTGATTTAGCAACAGGCTGCTTTAGATGGATATGCTTGTAAGAGAGGGCTCCCTTCCTTCTCCAAAGTATGGCTTGCTCCCTGAGACCACAGGCAGAAATAAAACAAGTTCCTTGTCTTCCTGCCCATCACTAAGTCATCCTGTGGTTACCTAAGAAACGCTTTGATTTCCCAAAGCCACTGAATAGCCCCAGTGTCTGCTCTGAGTAATGGGAGCTGTAGGCACTCAGCACCTGAAACATACAGATTTAGGAGTCTAACCTTTATTCCCCGTGATCAATCATTTTAACCCAGCCACAGTGTTCAGAGACTTAGCTGGAGGGGCATGCATCAAGTAGGGATCAGAATTCTGTGGGCTGTGACTCCCACAATGTGGCATGTAAATGTTTCATCAGCAATGCAGGCTATATAAAACTGATGCAGACATTTGGAGAAAAAGAGAGCAGCCTGAAATCAGCATCATCTTCTCCTCGCAAGACTGGGCCAGCGCAGCCCTGGTGCACACCCCACTGCCGCTCCATCAGCCACGAGACGCACACGCTGCCTGCCGCAGCAACTGCTATTCGGAGAGATGGAAGGAGCCATTTCTTTGTCATTAACAAAAGGCAGAGTGTCTATTAAAAAATAAAAGGCATCACAAAACAAACAAAATGATTCATTGGGATTTTAGGACTCACCTCCAGACACAGCAGGAGGGGAAGAGCTTGCCGTTACCCATTCTGGCTGCAGAATGGGATCAGCCCAAGAAAAAGCATGTTCCCACAGTAGACAGTTTGAGCTTGTTTTGTCAGGCACTGAGGTTCAAATGACCTTTCTCTTTTGGCACAAGGATTTTGGCAGCCTGGAGAATGCTGGTGCTAAACAACAGTAACACCAGCTTTTCTATGGTACCACATACAGTAAACAATGCAAACAGTGTTTCAGGGACTTGGTGGGGCCAAGTTGCCAATTGGAATCCAGAGATGGATCAAACTTCGGTTAGCGAATGAATAGCTCCTATGTACTTGTGATCTCCACCACGGTGGGGGACACAGACACGCATGTGAGAGCAACTCCTTCTGGAAAAAGATTTTTCACCTTTCTTGTCTCCATGCTCTGCTTCTTCAAATATCTTGAATGTCATCTCTGCAGCTAATGTGTCATGCAGAAAAGGTATCCAGTCACTGGAACAGTATTGTGAAGCAACTGTGCAGTATTAGTGGCTGTAGGAAAAGTAAATGTAATCCTGCACTGCAGGTTTTATACCTGAAGTTACCTTTTAGTTCAGCTATTATCTGTTTGTGTCTTTATGTCAACTTTTTGTTTAACAACTTTTGAATCCATAGGACAATTTCAACGAATTTTGGCAGAGGGATAGAGATATTTTGTACATCACCTTTTCACAAGGTTTGTGAAAGGCTTTGTGAGGAAAGAGTCCCTCTTAAGGTCTGATACGAAAGGACGCTGCTGTCTGGAGTCTCTCAGTCATTATTAGACATCAAGGAACCCAGGCCATCTTCCATCAAGGCCAGCTTCCTTCTCCAGACCTGCCTGGTCTGCATCTTACTGAACTGTGCTCCGAAGAGCGAGCATGCAGGTATCTACAGCTCTCTTCAGCTTCCTACCAGGAGCAGACTTCTCAGAAGACCAACAGAAGGCAAGCACAGACATTTCAGTTGGAAAAAAATCAATCCAAATACCTAAGTGGCATTACCTTTTGGTCAGCTTAGTTTTAGATTCACTCCAGGAAGCAGGGGCAGAAGGTTTGCTAGAAACCCTCAAAGTCACAAGAAAGATATTGCATGGCTAAGTATCACCTGGAAATGTTTGATTTATTTCCTGAAGACACTGTCCCTTTCAAATGCTCCAATAGGTTTACTTTCCATTTGGCTGTTCCTTCCTCTCCAGAATTTCAGACTGCCCCCCTGCCCCACTCCTGACCTCACTGCTAAAAGACAACTTTCTAATTAATCGTTTTACACATTATTGCAACTTTTAAATGAATCCAGGTGGGAGCTTTCAAAGGAGCTGAAAGTGGAAAGTCAACACCTCATTTCCTTTTAGAACCTTTGAAGATCCCATCTAGTGGGGCTTGAGGGTTTTAAAAGTTGCAAAAAAATTTGTAAATAGTCCAACATACTCTCTCAGTTCTGCACCCAACAAAGCTAGAGCCTAGAAAGCAGATTTTCAGTACTTGAGTCCTTGACTGAATTTAGTGTCAGAGGACATAGATAGCTACAGTCTGTCTACACGTGGATTTACACCCCATCACCTAAAGTTTCCACCTGGCAGAAGGATCACCACTTGTATTTTTGTTCTGCTTTTGCTATAGAGAAAGTCACAGAGGTGTGGTGAAAACTTGTCATCCTATGGAGCCAGTCCTGGAGATGTGAGCCATAAGGACACCACTCTGACCAATTCTAGAGAGGGAGCTCGTCATCCCCACCACATCCATCACCCATCCTCACACCTGGTGCCAAGTTAGCTTGGCGAGAGTGGTTGGAAGGCATGTCCACCTTTCCAGCAAAAGGTAATCATGGTCCTGGCCAACATTGATCAGTGCTGGATCAGTGCTGGTGACCTAATCTGGGTCACACTGCCAGGCAGAGGTGTCTCCCTCACACCTCCTCCTGGGATGCTGCTGCCTGCAGATGTACCTGCACATCTGGGCCTTCTGTGGGGCTTGGCAGTGGGTGATGTTTGCATGCTTGCTGAGTGGTTTGTGGCTGGGCAGCTGGATTTATTATGCATTTTGTGCTGGAAATATGTAAAAGAAATGTTTTCTAGTATGTGGTACTTGGACTTCTCCCACTCTGAATTAAAAACAGCAGAGCAGAGCCCAGCGCCAGACCTCATCTGTCCAGTGTACCTCTTGGCAAAGGAGAAAGCAGGAGCAAGGAACATATCAGCACCTTCCGCTTTCCACAGAGACATCTGATGTAAAAGTTCTTCTTTGAAAGTGAAATTTCTTTTCGCATTGACCTGAAATATAGTAAGGCACATCAGGAGGTATTTGTCTTCCTCTGAAAACTGATGGTACTAGCTTTTTCACAGAAAGCACATATGTGTGTTACTACTTTTGATCTGTTCAAGTATAACAAATACTGCCTTAACCTCAAGGCAGCAAAAAAGTTAAGATTGAGTCAAGAAAAACTTGCACAGGATCAAACCCTACTACATCCTGTATAACTTCTACTCCTAAGGAAGGCATTTATCTTGCCATATCAAACCATTGCTCCTCTTCACAACACAAAATTGTTTTTCTGAGAATAGTGGGTGCCAGGCATTTTTTATAATCTGGCCATAAATTACCCTTCTATATATCTTTCTGTCTGTCCATCTACTGATCTATGTGGTACTATTCATATAGAACTAGTCACGTCTCACCACAGAGATATCTGTAACATCTCAAATATAAATAAATTCAAACTCCTCAGAAAGGTGAGAGAAACACACACCCTTCCTTGGTAAGGAACACCAGTTCCTCTCTGTGGATACAGCTATCATGAGGTGGAGCACTGAACAAAAGCATCCAGGGGTCCCACTGTCAGTGGGAATCTGAAGACAGCTAAAGTAAACAAAATAATTACGTATTTTCCTATTTGTCTGAAAGAATGTAGAAAAAGGAAAGGCCAGAGGCTGTCTATGGGACCAGGTAGACCATGGATCAACTTGGCTAACAACAGGAATTTGGTCACCTTAAGTTCCTCACGTGTCTTTTAGATTAGTAAAACAGGTATTTAGGGACCAGTGCACTCATTCAAATGTTCAGACACTGATTTGGCACCTAAGGTTGGTGCTGGTTTGAAAACTGGGTCAACTGTTAGTTTCTCCTCTGATCTGCCTCTTTACACTGGTGAGAGTCAGGAAAAACTGTTTTTCTAATCTGATACAATCTCTCACAGATTAATATGGCAGAACATTGTCGGAGAATTAGTGTCTTGGGCTGCAAAAGTATGCGGTGGCTTACCGAAAAGGTCAGATCTTAGCAGCCTTTGCAGGACTACATCCTGAGAGGTAGGACAATTCTCCCAACAAACTGATGTGTCTGATGTGAGAGAGCTCTAATGTGACTGCAGCCCTTGAAAAATTTTCATACCCAGTGGCTGGGTGATGCTGTGAGCATGGTCAAGAGGCATAATTTGCAGCTTCCCCTGAACAGATGTTCAGGTAAAAGACTATATGAAGGGCAGCTGGAAAGACTGAAAAGGGGAATGTTTGTGGAAAATTCATATGCTATAGGCTGAGTGGATACTGAGTTTATATCAGTTTCACTTCTGGTCACCTATGTGCAGTCATATTAATGAGGGCTTGCTTCTGCCGATTGCTCAGTTTTATTTTTTTGTTGTGTCAATCCTGTACACAGAGTTGCCCACAACCTGAAACCTTGGGGGTTTATCTATTTCGACTTAGAAATTACCAAACTGAGAACTGTTGACCTTAAGCTCTCTGTTTGCTAGAACAAAACCAAAAGTCTGCAAAACCACATTAACTCACTTGGGTCAGCTACCCAGAAAAAACACCCTCAGACTGGGCTCAGTGTTTTACTAGGATGTGCCAGTACTGAACCCCAGCCCCCTCCGCGGAGCCTGTGAGAAGGGACAACTGAGGCAGGAAAGCAAATCACAGAGTCAGAGGCTCACCGCCCTGGACCAGCCTTTCCATCAGAGAGATTGCGGTGCCTAACCCCCAACCCAGCTTGTCTCACCTGAAGGTGACAAAGTCCCAGGTGAAGACATAAGCACCATTACCAAGCCCAAGTGGGCTCTTCAGCATAGAAGCTACCTGGGAATTCAAGAGGCAGCCTGGTACCCAGTGACATCGTTTCAGCCTGATTCATAAATAATAGCTTCCTATACACCATAATTGGTGGGAGTGATATAATTGTATCCAACCCCTCTGGTTGTTGTCTGTAACCTATCGTTCCCTCTGTTTCATCTTGTGTGAGCTCCTGCCAGTTAACCTTCATCCCAGCCCAAACCTTCTGTAAACATTAGATCATCCTTTCCACCGCACCAGCAACACGAACTGTGGTGAAAACATCCCGCCAGGTTTCAGCCCTGTTCTGCAGACACCACCCTCAGTGTCTCCTGGCTCACCCGCAGGGACGGGACCACTTGAAGCCCCTGGGACCTCCCACAGGAAAGAGGTGGAGGTGATCAGGGGATTACCTTAATTGTAGCGTTAGGTGTTACCATGAGCTGTTTGCAGCGCCCTTGCCCTGGCCTCTGTTATTCTCAGCATGCTGGACATACTTTAATTTGGATTATCATTTATACTTGGTGTCTCAATATCACCCTGTAAAATTCAACTTCCTGTTCTGAGCAGCATGCCGCATGTTTATGGTGATAAGTCGCAAGACGCTCATCGACAGATGCTTGCTGCTCAGGCTGGCAAATGATGTCTGAGATCATACACTGTGTTTTGGCTATGATTTTTTTTTTTTAAGTCTCAATTCAAGACAATTTTTTGCCAGTTTCAAAGCACAGCTGAACTACCAGAGGGACTCATGCTTAGCTTGGATGTATTTACTGTCAAGTATATCATTATAGCTCCTGTTTTTCTAAATTCTCTGACCTTGTGCATTTCCCTTGATTAAGGAGCACGCCCAACTATTTTTCTGTTTTGAAAGAGATGCTCAGCGGGAAGGGGAGTTCCTCAATGCTCTAGCAAGACCTAGCCGTCTCTGAGCCCTGTTTAAAGAAAGTTACCCTGAAGACTCTTCTGGTATAAGCAAAGGCTGGCTCCAGCACTGTGTCACCCCAGTCATCCCTTCCCAACAGCAGGGCCAAAGTGGGGAGCAGTGAAGGCCAGATGCATGGCCAAGGACTTCCAGCTAGTCACATCAGGATTCCTCCAGCCACACACATTTCCAGTCAGCACGGGAGAAGTAACAAAATACTGCGTCAGCATAGGGAATGTTTAAGTCTTCCAGAGAGTTTGTTTAATTTTACGATTCTGCAAACAAAATGTGGCGGTTGACCTATTTCACATTGTTTCTTCTTTTTCTTACTGCTTCTTCTGTATTTTTTCTATTAGTTGTTCTTCCTTTAAATGCTGGAGTGGCAAAGTTTCTCCATTAAAAAAAAAGTCATTATCATTTCTGCAGCCTGACCAGGCCCCTCTCTCTTTGTTACAATGTGCCCCACTAGGAACTGGGAGGATGAGCTCCACGGCAGGACCCCTGCTCCAAAAGCACTGGGGTGTGCATGTGCATGAGCGTGTGCGTGTGTGCAGAAAGGGAATGCGAGAGGGAGAGAATGTGTGTGTCCTCAGTTTAATTAGAAAATTTAATTGGATGGAGTTTGGGTCATTTTTTTCCCCCCCTTTAGAGCTGGCTGCAATAAACAGACTTTTCTCTTTCCCTTTCATCCTTCAGTGGTTTGTAGTTCTGCATCTGCTCTGCTGGCATTGTCTCCACTAACGGCCATACCGATCAGGAAGCCAGAGCCAGGAGGCAAATGAAGGGACTGCATTGATACTGCTGATCACTGAGCCCCACATAACTGGCAACTGTTTCTGTCTTTTACCTCTGGAGATGAGTTGAACAGATTGTGTAAAATTTGGTGGCTTCCAAAAAAGAAAGGGGGCTGGGGGAAGAGAGAGGGACATCTTACTGCCTCAGCCCTCTCGCTACCTGGTACCAGGGGTCTGTTGGAACAACATCCTCAGCACAGGAAGCAAAAGTGAAAAATTCATGGAAATGAGCAAATCCGCTAATTTCAGGGAATGTTTGTACAAAACAGTGAGAGACTAAACACACTGCACCCTTTTCTCTGTGGGCGGATGCTACAGGCTCAAATCCTACTGCAAATCTTTCCATCTCCTGGCTTTGGCTCTGCTGTGGCAAGAGAGCAAGCAAAGCCTTGCACCATATGCTCGGGAAAGTTCTCAGCTCAGACACAGGGGAACCGGTAGCAGGAACGGTGACTAATATTTAAGAGAGGCTGAGGATGTGGGACACATCTCACAGACGCCGTTCTCCCTTGCTCAGCAGCATCTCATCGCACAGGATATGGGCCACCGTCATAAGGTGAGATGGGTATTTGTCATCTCTACCCAGAAAAAATGGCCTGGGGAAGCTGACTGATGGTTTTTTGCTCCCCTCAGCCTGTCTTCAAGCAAGACAGTGAAGAACTTCTCCCTCACCACATCCTGCCACCTTTCTGCACGTGTTAGCAGCTCTCGTGATGTTTGCCACGTGTTTGGGTATGCAGGTGAATTACATATAGGTGGATGTTTGCCTATCCTTGGCTGGCTTTGGGAAGGATTATGACAAAATAAACCTCCAATAGAGGACAAATTTTGATGCAAACAGTCCCTTTCTATGAATTTTAAGATGAAAGGGACAACGTGGGCCCCCACCTTGTCATCCTGCTGGTTCCTCAAGTGGATCAGGTTCAGACACAGGCATTATATGGTCCACACACCCTATAATCTTTCTCTCTCTCTTTTTCTTCTTGCTCTCCCTGCCCCCCCACACCACATTACACAGTCAGGCGGGGATCGAATTCAGCTTGCTTGAATGTATATCATTTCCAAGTTGAAGTCTAATCTGCAGCCTTGTCCCCAGTGAGATACTCAATTTACCACTCCTGTAACTAAAGCTCATTGTTACGGCTATAATAATCAAATGTATCATTTTCCTAAAGGATACTTCTGATCAACGTTTTGCATTTTTTAGAAAGTTTTCTATAAAACTCTTCTCTTTGTTAGGTCACACGCAGGCTTCCTGCTCCATTCAACCTTTCTTTTTATTTCTGTGTCCCATTCATTACGCCAAAGTGGAGGGAAAAAAAATTGCATTTCCCCTTGGAAGAATCAAAACTGTTCATGCCTATGAAAGAATAATAGCATGACCAGGGGACTACAGATCAATGTTATCCAGATCAGCACTTAAATGGAGATCACTCTGCATGAAAAATTCACGATGCCCTCTATCCTTTACATGGATAATGGGGACATCTGGTTACAGGAGATAGAATCATTTTACGTATGTATATATGTGAGATACAGACTTGGGTGCTTTCGGTGTAATTCAGACAATGACTGACATTGCCTGAATTAGTTATTTTGTACCTATTTTGAGGAGTCTAATACACCTTCCTCTAATGAATCCAAGTCCCTAATAGCAGCATCATCAGAGATAGGATACCAGGCTAGATAAGATCTCTGCTGAGACCCCGTGATGCCAGCGGGTTACCTGCTGCTATTTTTTAACTGATGGTTTTAATATTGACAAAAGGGTCGGTGGCCAGTCCTCCTGCCAATTCATTTCTCCTTCTTTGATCTCAGCCCTGGTGAGGTTTCCACTGCCCTGGGACTCTTGGCATCACCCACACAAAGAAGGAGGGAGCGCAGAGCCTCTCCACGCTCCAGGCACTTTACACACTTTTTGCCCACTGGTGTCAAAAGCAGTTTATGCCATGGTAGCCTTATAGAGCAGCTAGTGGAAAACTGGGGAACACAAGAGTATCTTAAATCTCTGACCACCCTACTGAGGACTGTCCAAACCACATGCCTACCTACTGCCCCGACTCCCCTTCTGAAGGTTAATGCTCCAGCGCTTTACACCCAAGAACTGAACAGGACCCTCTTACCCTTTAAACACACCTGAAGGACAAGCATCATCAGCCCCGCTGGCCTTCTGATATGGTGTACTTGTGATGGTACAACCCCTAGAAAGTGGGAAACCCAGCTTGGTCCCTTCCCCTGTCCCACAGGATTTGATCCCATGCCCTCACCGGTCTGGGGAGGGAGTGCCTTGGGGAAGAGGCTGGGAACAGCTGAGCAGAGAGGCAATGCCTCCATAACTCCTCCCAGAGGTGGCCACTGCCTGCAAGGGATGAAGGCTTCGAGGGCTAGAAGGAGAGGCAACACCAAAGGGAGACCCGCACTGCAGCCTCCACCTTTAAAGGAATACACAAGTCTCAATTTCTCAGCCCTACCCCACTGTGGATTTACACCTAACATGATCCGGTCTTTGGACAGAAGTTGCTAGTTTTGATTTGTAATGGGGATATGTCTGTCTTTAGTTAGGCTTTTGAAAAAAACATTAGGCCTATATTGTATTTCTTCTTACAAAACACTCACAGCTACTTCAGTTTTGCCTGAAAACACATCAGAAGTTTAAGGAAATCAATGAGCTTCCCTCCTCTTTCTGGGGAAAGTCAGGGGTCAGTGTGCAGTGTTGCGCGGCACCCCAGAGTTCGGGGAGCATCTCCTGCCTGTGCCCACCAGCAGCCAAGGCCAGAAGACAGGAGGGCAAGTCCAGGGTCTGGGAAGTGGAACAGCAGCACCCTCATAAGCGTGCAGCGGCACGGAGGAAGGAAAGGTGGGCAGCTATGCCACTTTTAACTGTCAGGTATGAAATGTGAAGGCAGAGGCCAGCATGGAGAGAAGAGCGATGCAAGTGGTTTCAGGGTACACATATGCAAAGGTGCACATATTTTAGCATTAGAAATTAAGACAAAACCTGTCTTATACCTGGAGAAAAGACATACAATCTCAGCAATCCAGAGATAGAAATGATAACAGATGAATCATCTCCCACCATAGAGGAAAATTAAGTTGTATATTAGCTGTTCAAGTTAATGACATATCAGCATAAGCTTTTATCATCTATATATTTAGCTGCCTCGGATAATGTAACCAGATTAGATCAGCAGAAGAGGATCCCGTACTACTTACTTATGACCTAATAAATACGCACGAGAACTACTTCACACATGGCTCAGGCCAGAAGCTGGTCTCTCCAATGCCATTAATATTGATTGCTGTTTAAGTTGAACTCACTGTCAGTCCATTGCACTAACTCTAACATGACAGCCATGGTTAGAGCAATTTCTGTTTCCACCACAGACCTTAACCTTTCTGCACTTACTGATTCCCTCAGTACCCGCTGTGCCTTCGGGAGTGCTGCCCATCAAACGAAGGCCCATGATGCAGTTTACATAAAGGAGATGAGAAGTTTTTATATTAAGAGCATAAAATTTTTCCCCATCACTCAACACAATGTTAAAAATTCAAATGAGAAAATTAACTGTTGAGTGGTACAGACTAGATCTAATCTCATTAATCCAACAATAATTGAAGTACAGGACTTCCCCTGAGGCCATGGATTAATGACCAGCTAGGTGGAGCTGCTGACATGAAGCACAGCCAAGTGCTATTAACCCCAGCCAGGCATTATTTAATCCCAGAGGAAATGTCCTGTGCAACATTCGTTACCGCTCGGACGAGAGGAAGAAGGAGGAGAGGGGGCACGTGGGCTGAGTGCACGGAGGGCGCCCTTCCGGCTGCTGTGCATGGGGCATCCCCGCATGCGCCCCTCACCTCCCGGCATCCCATTCATCTCGCCACGTCCCCCCAACCCGCGTTGACCAGTGGACACATAATTAAAATGAATTAATGATCTGAAGCAGAAACTGTGTTTAATGAAGCCCTACTCAGACTTCTGCGCTAATGCCAACCCTGTTTGCCTACAAATATTTACTAACCCTCTGTGCATAATGGGCCAGGCCACCTGTTCTCCCCTCTCATTATGTCTCCCTAAGTCTAAAGGTAGCACTGTCTAGTTAGACCTGCAACGTCCAAGCCGCTTAAGGGGCTCGTAAACATCTCCAACAAAGCTGAGCCAGATCTGCCAAGCTTTATTCGTTTCAGTCTCCTTCTTTTTTAACTCCAGCCATTGTTCACTTCCTAGATATAAACTCAACTAAATGCTAAATGCTCTTGCCTCTTTTAGCATAAGAGGTAATTTCCTGGTTAAAGGTTCCCACCAAAATAATTTCTGTCTTTTAAGCCAGAAATTGGAAATACTTTAAGCTGCATGTGTTGCTCCCAGCCTCTACAAAGTGCTCCAAAGAAAAAAGAGATAGGTAATAAATCATATTATTAGTTGTAATAGCAATACTAGCAATACCAGTAATAGTAATAGTTGTAGTAGTCATAGTAGTCATAGCAGTAGTAATTAGCATCATCATAACGTAATTAATAACAGTAATGGTTTAAGACCCTACTCTTGTTTTCATTGAATTTGATGGGAGTTTGGGGATTTACTTCAATGGGAACAGGGTCAGCTCCTAAACAAGCAAGGGTTGGCCTACCGAAAAAAAAGGAAGCAGAATAGGATTAAGCCTCCCTCCCCTTTCCACTCCAAGTAAAAGAAATGCAGGAAAGATTAGAAAGCTGTAAGAGAGACAGACAAGCGAGAGACAAGCAGAAGTTAAAAACCAAACAAAGCTGCATGCACAGCACTGAGAGGTGCCCCTATTCACAGCAGCAAGGGAATGTCCACCTGAGCATCCCAGCAGGACTGGGCTGGCGAGCCGTCCCTTACCAATGGGAGCGACGGACTCCACACACAGTTCCTCTGAAAGAAGAAAAATGTGCCTCACATTTCACCTCTCTGCTCAGTGGCTTATGCTTTGATGCTGCACTGAGGTGTTAGGTGCTCCTACACGCTCAGGCTGCCCCCTTATCCTGACACGTGAGCGCGGGAAGCTCTGGGACCCACAGGAGGAGATGCTGTACCCACGCAGGCAGGTAACTCTTCTCCTTTGGCACACGGGTTGCAGCTTGCTGCACGCAGACAAGCAGGCCCACCTGGGTGAGCAACTGCAGCTTGGACATTCAGGTGACACCAAACATGTCTTTCTCTAGAGCAGGCCAAGTCTGAGCTCACGACAGCCAAAGCCGAACCACATCGTACCCTGTCGGAGGCCAGGAAGAAGAGCCCTACAGGCAGCCGCTGCTCATGCTGCACCATGCTCAGCACAGTTTTGGGGAAGCTAGACCCAGGGGGGCAGCTCTAGTGACAGCGGTAGGCTGAATAATGCACTCCTGGTGAGAGAAGGAAGAGCAGTTGTGAGCGCAAGATGCACTCGACAGCTTTTTTCCACCTCTGCCTCCTCTGATCCGGCCATCGGCCACAAAACGTTCTGTTTCACATCCGTATTTTTCTGGGAATGGTATGACACAAAGCAAAGCCCCACGGTATTACAAGGTCATGAAAAAAAAGGGGCGGGGGGGGGGGGAAGGCACTGTCTGCTTGTTCCTCCATCTAACCATAGCCAAACATTAACAACCGATTGTTCCTTTGTAGATAGTTGGCTGCTTCCAGTCCTGACATGTGCAATTGCTTTCTGGTCTCCCACCCGACAAAGCACAGTGTGAAAGGATGTACACATGAAAGCTAGGGTAAATTCAAAAACATCAGTCCCAGGCTGCAAGGGAGCTGAATTCAATATCAGCAAAACATACAGGAAAGGACAATGTATAATGGAAGTGGAGGGGGACAGAGGGGGGAGTGTGCAGGGGGAGGGGATAACGTAAACATTCACTCATGAAAATATTAGATGGTTCTTGTTGCACAGTGACTTGAATTCAAAGTATTTATGTGGTCATTTCCATTTCTTTTCCCAAGAGGGTGCTGGGACTGGCATGGCTGTCAGAGGAGTGTGAGAAGATGCCAGCACAGGCAAGCAGTTTCCAAGGCAGAACTACAGCAATGCCTGATATTGTATTAATGTGAGTGCTGGCCATCTGGCCATTAGGGACAAGCTGCTGCCAGGGTGTCTCTCTTTTTCCATCTCATTTCAGAAGCTCTGGAGCCTGGGACTGAGACCCCTAGGGAGATTCTGGCTAAAGATCATTCCAGCATCCACTCAGATGTTGTAGAGAAAGGGCCAGAGAGCTGATAAGGCAGGAGAATGTGCTCACACCCACACAGAAAAAAACAACGGAGAATAACACTGAATGGGGGGGGGGGGGGGGTTAAGGCAGAAAGAAAATGAGAGCAGATGAACGAGGGAATGGTTTAAACAAATAAGAGGGAGGAAGCAGGCAAAGGAGAAGAAAAACAAGAGGCACAGCACTCGCTCAAAGGAGCCTTAAAAGGAGGAGAGAGGAACAGAGAAGAAAAGGAGTAGAAAGGGTTCAATAAGGAGAAATGGCTACAATTAAAGAGGCAGGGGTTACGAAAGGACTATTAGCACAATGCACCTTTTTGGATTTTGACTACTCAGGGCTAAAGTAAGTCGGCTTTCAGCTTGCCTTCTTGAATAATACCTTGTCCCAGGAGCCTGCTGAAGTCAGTGCTCAGTGTAAGGGATTAGGGAGTGCAAGTAAAGGTGCCAAAACTTTGTCTTGTCAAAATAAATGCTCTTCCTTATGCTTGTTTATCTACTTTTTAATGGTCATTGGAGATGCTTAGACTAATCCCCTGGGAATTTTTTTCAGTGTATAGAAAACTAAGTACAAAGTTGATAGTCACCATTTTATATCAATACGTTCCTGGAAATGTCATCGGCTTTACCAAATTGCTGCTAAATCAGAAAACTGAGAGGCAGAAATGTGGGCACCCAATTCTTCTGTAAAAGAAAGCAAAACATCTACCTACATAACAAATCTTGGTTAATGGGTGAGGAAGTGGCATGGAAGAGCAAGAGTACTAAAATGACAGCCTGTGAAGCCTCACTTCCTGCAAAAGCTGCTCAAGAACTGGAGTTACAGTGTGATTTCCTGAGTACATTACTGAAAAGTAGGCATCATATGCAACTGTTATTTCTGTTGCTGTTATTAATATACCACTGTTATTTGGATCCATATCCTCCAAGAGGATCTGCGGGCGGATCTGGAAGTCTGAAAACAGGATCCCTTCTGAGATTGCCCATGCTTCCTCATTTTACCTAATGCCTGTCTGATGACGTTTAAGGGATGCTTTTCAAGAAGATGCTTCTGGCATGAAAGCTGGGGTATTAACTCCACACTGAGGACCCTAAATCCATCTCTGGATCAGGCCAAACTAGAGGGGGCAATCTGAACTGCACTGCAGTACAAAGGAAGTTCAGGTCTGGGTGGTGAGTCTGGTGTGGGTCTCACAGCTAGGGCTTATTGGTAGCTTCACAGGACATGGGTTACAAGATCCTTTCCACAATGGGATCTGCAGGGCCTCACCTTTCGCATCAGCAACAGGCAAACTTCTGCCACATGGAATGTGACTGATCCTCACTAAAATGAGTGCAGAGAGGCAAGCAACTCACTAAGAAATAACTGCAGAAAAAAATAATTATTGACAGTATTTGGGATGGGAGTGGCTGTGTTTATGTACATGACATTCACTTGAATTTAGAGCAGCAGAAATATTTGATGTCCATTGTTAATTAAAACCAAACCCAGTTAAGTACTGGCATAGTATTACCCTGGAGTTAAACCAGTATAACTGGGACCAAACCCAAGGTTTGGTTGCTGCAAACCCTCCCATGCAAGTCACTCCTTTTCACCAGAGCAACCAACTTACAGCAGCGTGATTACTTGTCTAACTTCCCCTAAGCGAAGTAGCAGAGGAGCGGAGCACGTCCTTAATGAATAAGAAGATGTTTTTCTGGCTTTTTGGAGTTTGGGGTGCTTCTTTTTACATTCAGCTAGCTCTTCCTGCCATAACTTCCCTCTAGCAGCAGTGCTGGCTGTGGGCAGCGGGTGTGGGGCTGTGCAGGAGGATGCTGCAGGGCTGCAGAGCTGGGGTGGCGGCAGGACAGGTCGCCTCTCAAAGGCAGCCAAGAGCCCCTGTCCCAGGGGAGGCAGCTTTAGAGGAAGGCGGCCTGACAAAAAACCCCAAACAATGCTGAGGAGGGGAAATAGGACAGCCAGAAACCTGCTTGCATCCGTGGAGCACAGCTGTGTGCCGTATTATACAGGGGAGCCGGGGTTTCTCCAGTGAAACCATGCCGCATGGTACTTTTATTCTAACAATTCATTCTGTGCTCATTTCTTCAAAAAAGATTTTCCAGCCACCTACACAGTTTTCAGTGAGAAAAAAAAATCTACAGGAAATGTACTGGTCATTACATCCACTCCCATTTAAAGGTTCATTTAAATATAGAGTCCCTTTGCAGGGGTAGCCCCCTCACTAAAACACTGAGGGACTGCCACACAGGTAATCTTGGTAGGCAGTCTTCAGTAGACATGGAAAATGAAAAATTTCAGACAGACAGAAACTAATTGAAATTAACTGAAATAAAACCAACCTAAATGTCTTCATCTTCCTGGAGTATTTTTAATGCTGCAGAGTGCCTTAGCTCCCTTTGTCTTATATTTTATTAGCCAAGGTGAAATTGACAACACTCATAAAGATATTTTTTTTTAATGTCCGTAATTATTCCTGTGAAAAAATGTCCTCATTGGGACAAAGCATATTGCCCGAAGACACATGGTAGGAAAAGGAAAAATCCTTTATCTTCCACAAAGAGAAGAATAAAATGACATAAAAGCTCTTTACCACTTCTAATTTCTAAGATTTAATCTATCTTCTTTATATTTCTCAAGCAGAACTGACCAAAACTCGGAAAAAGTATTTTACTAAATAGGAGTGCAAATCAAAACTGGTTTTGTTTTACAGAATTTTCAGTGGATACATTCTTGCCCAATTTCCTAGGGTATTTTTCAGATATTCTTTTTCCCTACCAAAATTTTTAACAAAGTTTTTAGCTGAAGGTGGTTTTTTTTTAATTCCGCATAAAAAGATTTCATTTGATGAAAAGTTATTTTTCACTAAGAAAATCCATTGTGCTTGATTTTAAAAAAATCAGTTATTGTTTTGATAAAAAATACTGGAGAAGAATCTTGCAAATTCAGACCAGTCTGACAATGATTTGGGGTTTTCACCATCTTTAAAAAGCTTTGAAAATAAAAACGTCTAGCACAAGAATTGGAACAATGGTTTTCTAAGGGTAACTTTTTCAACTCCATTTTCTTGCAAGAACATAACAGTTCCAATGTGGCCATGCTTTCTTTCTCTGCTGTTTGAAACAACCACAAATTAGGAAACAGTGTGTTGTGAGGGAGTGATATGAGTTATTAACCAGGTGTCCATGTCACTCTTTGTATTCTCTCACTGCGTTAAATCACAGGCACCCCGGAAGCTGTTTCATCTGTTGATGCCTAAGTGGGATGGGGCAGAAAAAACAAGACAACTCGGTGCAGAAGACTAGGACAAAGACCTAAGTGGCTAACGGAGTGCCACCTTTGCACATGGGGATTAAGGAGGAATTAAGTGGCATGGAGACCCCATGCTGTACCCTCTGCACAGGGCTGTATTTCACCTCTGGCAACAGAGGCAGCAGGGGAAAGGCCAGGCAAAGTGGTGCCAGGCAGGATGGGTGGTGGGCAGGTGGGAAGCTGGGAGGAAAGCTCTATTCACTGACACAGGGTCTCCCACATTAGGAGACCTGCACCAGGAGTGGTCAAAGAGGATACCAGCACTCTGTGGGGGCTCTGGGTTAATCTGGTTGAACAAAGCAAACCCAGAGACTATCTGCTGCTCAATGGGGTTAAGGATGGGCCATCAAGGTGTTCCCTTCTCCCTGCAGATCACATGGAGAAGTACAATTTTCCCCCACTTCTGAGAAGCCAGTGACTGTCACTTCTTCCCTAGGAAGGTGGCTTGGGGCACAGCCTGTCCTGGAGCAGTAGAATAGGGGATCCCTGTATGGCTCGGAGAGACGGCACTCAGCAGAAGGCTTCCTTGGGGCCCCAGCTGCACAGGTGCACTCATGGTGCTTCTGCTCCTCCTGAGGCCACCAGACAAATCCCTGTGGCAGCAGTCACTCAGCTAGGGCATGGATACAGCTGTTTTCTTCACCAGGAGCCCGTGCTCTTGCAGCTGTGGAGGAGATGGCTCTCTCTCACCTCATCCGCTTGAAACAGCAAAGAGAAGCAGCAGAGGAAGGAGCAGAAGTGAGATGGAGACAAAACTGTGGGAAATCAGACCAGGATCCAGCCAGCACCTGCCGAAACAGGAGCTTGCAATGGGTGTTTCACAGAGCAGCCCTAGAAGTGGTCATGAGACCATATCAGTGTGGTCCTGCAATCTTGGCTAGACAGAGAAGCGATGACACAGAAATCAATGGTAAAGCTCCCCACAATATCAGTTGCATCAGATCAGGCTCACAGCGCAGGTGAAAGCTGAGGATCATTCTACAGGAAAGTACAAGCCTCTATATCACAATTAGTGTTGAGGGCAGCTTTACAATATTTTAACCCCATGATTATGATATTCCCTGGTTAGGAGAACAACCAGCTAAGAGATGGGTAAATAATGGATTACACGTGTTGTTTGGGTTTTGATTTTACCCCATCCTGTGGAAGCAGAAAAACTATGCATTTTGAAGGATTTATTGTTTGCAAATAATACACTTCACACTCCAGGAAAATGAATCCTAATGCAAACATTTACAAATAAATATGACCTTCTTCATAAAATGCACTTTAACATTAGAGCCCAGCCTTGGCAAGTCCTGAAAGACTGAGTTCTTCAAAAACAAAGGTTCTCATTACCTTTCAGGACCAGCCCTTAACCTCCGTCTCTCCTTAATGTTCATATGGAACTTTCTTCCCTTTCAGGCTTATTTTTGTTTTTAACCAAGAGCCAATTAGACAGATTTTGAATAAGGTTGGAGCACTTTTTGTTCAAATGAGAAATTTTTAGTCCCTTGAAGTGTAATGGGTTTTCAATAGAAATCCTCTCCTGCTGTGCATTGATCAGCTATTGATTGGTGAGGGTTTAAACTAAATTATCACTGCCAAATAAAAGACTTTCAGGATGAAGGAACTGAGCTGAGCCCAGTGTTATATAAAAAGTAAGCCAATCCTTTGTGGTGGAATCGAAAGGCCCTGGTCATTCTTTAAGAAAAAAAATGTTAATTGAAAAATTCCTTAAATAGGTAACAGCTCTGCAAGTCTGCTTTACATAAAAGATATGAAATCACAATCAGCCGACAGAGAGAAAAGGATCCTAGAGCTCAAGTGGTTTTTCTCTCTAAATGGTGCTGATTACTTTCCCATTCATGGATGACATGGAGTGATGGAAATTAGTCATTTCAGAAGAAAGGACTAATGACAGCTGAACTTGCGGGCACTGGGGGAAGTTTGATGATTGGCTCCTCGAGACAGAAAGTTAAAACAAAAGAACTTCCTATTGGGTGGAAAGATTTATCCCAAACCTAGCAGGAAAACAAATGCACAATCTTGATTAGGCTTCGAAAGATCCATTTTTTAATTTTTGCTTTCACTAGCAATCACAGAGGTTTTGAACTTTGTCAAAAGAGTAATGAAAGAGAACTGTGTTGACCAGACACAACTGGCTATTAATAAAAAATACATTCCCAAACAAGTCTTTTTCTTCACAATTTGGAAATTAAAAGAATGGGTCTTCCTGATCCTCCAAAGCAGGTGTGGGAGGTTGGACCTCCATCCAGCTGTTGGAATTTCAATCAGAGGTCTGATCTGCAGAAGCGCTGAAAAGCCTTTGGTAGCCCCCCTATAAGTTAAAAGGGATGTCAGTATTCTTAAAGTCAGGCCAGATCTTTGAGAAGCTAACTCTAGATACCCATATCTCAACATGTGCAGGACTGCAAGATCAGGCACAATCGTACCCTGCCAGAGTCACAGAGCGCTGCAGTCCAGGTTGCTCCAAAGTCTCCAAAGCTGCATTCCTGTATCCCTGCTGGAGCATGGACATGTCTTGCCTTGGCCATATCCATGCCTGCACTCAGCTTTGCCTCCACACTGCAAAGCTCACCTACACCACCCTGGGCATGGCTCTGCCTTCTCTGCTGGGAAATTTCTTTGCTGCCAGTCCTCAGAACATGTCTTTTTAAGGATCAGCTAGCATGTACTTAATACATACCATCTTCCTTAGCATGTGAAGGGTAACATGGAATAGGATCATTTAGTCAACGTATTTAAGTGTGTCATTTTATTGCAATCAAAGGTATTTCAGAAGAACAAATCTATAACCCTATTTGCAAGATTTCAGTACCTCAAAATTCAGGATTGCTCAGTCTCAGGGACAGTTTTTTCCCATTTCTGAATAGCTGGCTCCAGAACTAAACATGGATTCCAAAACATCATCATTCACAATCATATTTACAGGGTTCTGTAGTGTCTGGTTCAGGGGTCAGTTTAGTTCATTACACAGACCTCTGGAAGAGAAAGGTCTGGTTTGGACTCCACGAAAATTCACTTTCAATCTGGCACTTTGTACAATAAAATCAAGTGCATTTCAAGACTTCAAAGAAGTCTGAGCCAATATGGTTGCTTGATTTCTTTCAGTCAGAGTAACCATACCTATCTAGTAAAAGCACTCTCTTTGATTATGCTCCTCTGTAGGTATTTAGCTGCTGGTAGTTGTAAATTGAGTGCTTGCCCAGATTTTGATACAAACTTTTCATCCAGCAAGATCCAGTAGAGGTATGCCATACCTTCTCAGTTGAGCAGGATATCACAGCAATAACAGAATAAATATTTCTCTGTCATAACTTTGCCAATATAGTAAATATGGTGGCCAATGCCAGAGCCTTCAAAAGAATAATAAAATGCCTCATATAGCCCTCAGTTTCGTAACTGTAGATACCATGAATGTTAATGTTCCAGAAGAGCCTTATCATTCATAATCGAAGACCGGAGAGTATGCATGTGGGTAATATTTTTATCCATACAGATGTCCAGTGCTTTTTCTTTATTTTATTTATTAATATCCCAAAGCTGTGAGTTTCATCAGGTAATCACATGTGTATCAGCCAAGCACAGGCTATGCTTTAGGCAGGCATGCATTCAACCAGGCTTGAGAGAGAGGTAACTGGGAAAAATGTAGTCATTTCTGATAAACTGGAGGTCAAACTAAGTTATCGAGTTTTCCCATGTGGCTCAGAGCTCTGTGAAACAACTTAGCATAAAGAATCACACCCTTCTGTTCATTTTAAACCTACTGCCTTTTAACTGAGATAATTCCTTTTTCCTGTACTCCGTGTGTAAAAGTAGGTAGGAAGTAACATCCATCTCCAGTGCAATCTCCTGTTGAACACACAAATTTCCCCCATTTCTGTTAAATAATTACAACACAAGAGTATACTGAATAATGAAAGCCCAGTCTTACAATTTCAGCAGTGATGAGTCACCTGGTTTTAGTAGGAGAAAGATCAAGCCATAGACCCCGAGGCAAATAAATCTGATGATGCTGAAGATAGCAATCTAGGATAAGGAAAAATTATGCATAGGAGGCTGGAAATATTTTCTTCCCCTGCTGCCCACAAAATATCTTCTTCATTCTTGCTCATCCCAGCATATTTATGCAACAGATTAAGAAATTAAATAGTGCCTACCTAATCTCCAGTTTATCCTCAGCGTATGGATACAATATGCTCCAAATCCTAACTCACTGATAATTAGCATGAATTTTAGAGTAAGAATTAAAAGAAAAACCACATCCACATAGCAAATATCTACAAAATCGTGTAAAGTAAAATCTAGTGTTTTGATTGGAGGACCCGATTTGACCCACAATTTGTTGCCAGATTCCCTGTTATGTCTCTAGACAATCAGTGCTTTGGGTGGCCAGAAAGGTCCACTGGCCTGGAAAGTCAGGGTGCTGGGACAATGCTGGGTGTCTTCCTAGAACACTCTGTGCAAACCTAGGACCAGAGCTTCAAAAAAGAAATTCAATAAAGGGAAGTCAGCTTGCATCTCTCCTGCACCTTGAATTTCAGAACCTACATTTTATGTGTCAAGGTTTCAGATTACAACCACCAAACTGTCAGGCTTTGGCATCTGACACTACATGCCTACTGGGCATGTTTTTCAGACTCCACAAACTCACTGGGCAAATGAAGAATAATTTGTTTAAGCATCCACACCATTCCTTTGATGCAGATGTAATGAAAATCTCCATTTCACAACAAAGAAAACTGAGGAATGGAAAAAACATCACCTACCTAAGGTGAGGAAACCAGCATCACAGGCAATGCTAGAATGCAGATCATCTAATTACTGGACTGTGTTCTCCTAATTGCCAAATAAACCCACAACTCTAGCAGAAGAATGATTACGCCTTCATCACCATCCTGTTTACTCAACAATCTGGTAATAGAGCAATGACGGGGAGAAAATATATTTTGGTTTTGAAAAATTATCTCAGAGATTTGACAAGTCCTCACACAGAGACCTGTAACGAGTTCAAACCACTCTTAAAATAAAACTTAAATCTGAAACAAGCTTCTGAAAAGGAATCTGTGTCACTTTCTGAAACAAACTCTTCATTTACATTCCTTTAATGATCTGACTGTATTGAACCCAACACACTGAGCAACACATGCAAGAAAGCTCATTTACACTTCCAACTTTGTTTTTCCAAGGGAGCTGCATTATTTACCTCCTCATTTGCTTTGGAGCTCTTACAACAGGAGCTATAAGCTAAATGTCTCGAGCAATAGATGGAAGATGAAAGGTGATCAAATATATTCAAGCCGATAATAAACAGAGAGCATTTGTAGGTGAAAACAACCAGCTTGGCACAAGAGAGAGAGAGAGATAATGCAGTGGGTTTAATAGGAGGCTTTTAACATTTCCTGTTCAGGATTGGCTGGCTTATTAATGATTTAAGCACAAATTGAATTAACCAAATATTGAACATATGTTCTTTTAAACTCTCTTAAATCTACCAGAGCCTTGTGCGGAGGAGCTATGCAGCCATGCTGGTGAAGTAGGGGGAGGATGACAAGGCGGTATTGAGGGTGACTGGGTAAGTAAAACATAACCTGAAGGTGGTCAATTTAATGCTGTGTTAGTGGCCTGAACTTTCAGTTCCCAAAGGGAAAGGATGATTAATGCCACTACCAAATGTATACCCATACCTGACCCTGATCTCATCAAATCCTGCTGCCACCATCTGCTGTTTTTAATTCCTCTGCAATATTTGTATTTGCTACCTCCCTCCTACAAAGAGAGGGAGAAAAAAAAATGTTCCCTGCTTATGAATGGTGTGATCTGGTTGTACTGGCTGAACGCTGGCCAGGAGGCATCTGTTGCTTATAGTCCTGACAGCATCTGCTACTATTTCTCACTTTTCCCAGCATGCTGTGAGATATGGTTTCTCCCAAAGGTGGCCTTTGTATGCACCATTGTCAATTCCATCATTGTCTGCCACAGCCTGTTCCCACGATGCAGTGGTAGTTATTACCACGCTGCAAAACCTTTTCTTGCAGGCTATCTGTAATCTAAGATATTATGTGATTGAGTTATGCAGTTAACCCTTTTCCTATGCATCAAACCATTAAAATAAAAAGAAACAGGCTGGACCATTTTTGGAAGGAAAACCTTTGGGGCTTGCAATGGATGGGAAAGTGAAGCATTTTTTTTTGTTGGGTTTTTTTTTGCTTTTAAAATAATGACAGTTTGGCGTTAAGTAAACTTGAGGTTTAAAAAAAAAAAAAACCAAAAAGCAAAAAATGTCCTAACTAGCAGTTTTAAATCCTTTAAAAATACTATAAAGGATGCATTGTTTTTTCTCCTGATTCCTGATACGGCTATTAAGCATTGTAACCAAATGTGTGTGAATGCTATTATTTATGTGTCTGATCTTTAAATACCCTCTGCTAGTGGGATACAGACTGAGACTTCTGATGGACATAGGCGTCCCAAGCTGTCATCTTGCCTTGTCCTTCTGTCAAACAGTTAGTGTGTCAAGCGCTTCTCCTGGGAACTTTTAGAGTAAGAGACTGTAAGCGCAGAACAGTCCGGTCTCCAGAGAGCCACTTTTAACTCACGACAATATCCTTGGTGTCAGCTCAGAATAGCCCACTATGGGGCAAGGAGAAAGAAAGCGCAACAGATGTTACTAGTAAAACCATGTTTACAATTCTGTAAAGTTATTGCCCTTATGAACCTTCTGACCAAAACACACTTAAAAGACGGCCAGGTTCCTAGCGGCTGGATTTTTAAGTCAATTCTCTTCACATAAATCTTCGCATAGAGAATCGGTGCGATTAAAATAGACATCACATCTCTCACGTGTATGTGTCCCGTCCATTCCCCCCAGATCATTTGTAACACTGTGGACTTTCCAATAATATAGTTAGCACTTACAGCTGTATTTATAGTAATTTCTATATCTGTGTAAGAATTGTAAGTATCTTTCCCTAAAATACATAGGACATGAGTGACATTTTATCTCCTCAAATGCATTCACACATCTTTTATCCTCTTTTTTTCCTCTTCTTTTTAACTTTTCATTAATTTGGCGCAACTTATTACATATGCAATCATACCTAAATCCCCTCAGAGTTACTTTCACAATTTTGTAACAGTTAAAGTAAGCAAGGTGGCTGACTCTGGAAGCAATAATTATAATTAGCTGATTTTTTAAATCCGTCTTAGAGCAGACAAAAATATTGGAGAGATGGGGGAAAAAAACAGCCATGAAACTTGTGAAGAAGGCTTTTAAAAGTATCCTCACCTCTCCTTCTGCCCAGTCCTGAGGAACTGTCAGGCCGTGCAATACCGCACATGGTGACAAAGCAAATATCAGGGCAGCATTTACAAGACTACATTTGGCTACATTTGGCCCTGTTAGCTTCATTTGTATTACATTTTGCATCACCTATATTACATTTTCCGGGGAGAGGGCTTCTGAGGAAGGGGGAAATTGTGTTATTTTATATCTCTATGATTCCTATTTTAAGTGGGGACTCATGTTATTTCAACTGTGTTTTTACCCTGCCTGCTCTAATAGTGCTGACTGTAGTACCAGCATGGAGGGAACATAAAGAACAAGTACCATACAGATGTACTACTCTCTTTGGCACCAGTTCATCTTTCCTTCACACTTTTGCTAGTTATTTAAAGTCCATTTTCAGTGTTATCATAAATTTAAATGAGGAAGTCTGATTTAAAACTGCTTCACATTCTCTCTGTGCACGTAAAAGGCTAGGGAGAATAAGGCACTTCATAGGCTAAACTAGGCATGATGTTAGATAACAGATCTGCCAAACTGCTGTTGGTTAAGACCATTAAAATCACACTGCTGAGTCCAAGATCGAGGTCCTCTCTGCACTCTGAAATCCTTTTTCCAGAGGCCACAGACAACAGAAGGAAAACCATGGCTGGGTGACTCGCAGCTTTTCTGTCGCTAAGACAGGATGAGCTTGGGGAAGCAAAGACAGCACCTAGAGCTGGACCTTTGTACTTACAGCATCTGGTCTCCACGATGGCTGCAAAATCTGCACAGGCAGATTTGCTTGGAGAAATTCATGATTTCTTTAAAAAAAAAGAAGGAAGAGAGTGTGTGCATGTGAAGGAATCCATAGGTACAAACTGTGTGTGATGCACTTTTATAACACATTTAATATCCATAGATGGAAAGCAATAAAATTATCCTAGCAGCCAGATAAGGTGACTTGTGACAGAATCGTTGAGCAGGATCACAATATACAAATGCTCTGAACGACAGATTTCAAGCTACAAATTCTTCCCAGGTTGGCTGTGGAAGCTCAGCTGCTGCAAACCTACCACCATTTCTGAGTCTGTAATTCCCTGAGGCACCACTGTATTCTTTGCTATTTCCATTAGGATATGGGATCCTTTACTGACAGTGTTTTTGCAGGAGGAGCTGTGTGGTTATTATTTCCTGTAACAAGGTGAACCAAGGGAAGAACTACTATGAAGGGCACTATGACCTTCCTGAGATCTTCAGTAAAATACAGCAAACCCCAGGTGTGATGTAAGGAGGCACAAAAGCACTGCTTTCAACAGAAAGAGATTTGCACACTAATGGCGTAACATTGCTTCAACGAGCCTCACTGGATATTTTTTCCTATTTCAGGCGAATCATAGGGACTCTGTTGCTCTTCGTTTTGACTCCTCTCTGCTCGTGGTCTGGCTGAAGTCAAGGAACAGCTCCTGTGAGAGGTGGTAGGCACACCCTGCGCTCTGACGCCAATAAGGGGCCCAAGCCTCACCAGCGTTATAAACCAGAACTAACTTCAGGCCTGCCAGCAACTTTCCTGAATGAAAAGCAGCACTGGCACGTTTACAGACAAGCATGTGTATGAATGTTGTGCTGAATCAGGAAATACTGCAAGGAGGCAGCAATGTTTTTTCCCTGTTTGTTTCAGCAGCAGGAACAAGTACGGACAAAATTCCTTTATTATGGGTGAGCAGGGTATTTAAGCTAGGCTCTGTTGTCTCTTCTTCTCCTCCAGCATTATTGTCAGCAGATCCATTTGCAAACTGGAAGAAACTTCTGCTGTGTGCAGGTAGGCTTTGATAGCAAGCGTGAGCTGGAGGCTGCTCTCACTCACCCACTGTTTGTTTGGTTTTAATTTAGCTACAGCTCCCACCATGCAAAAGAGAGATTAAAAGAAAGTGAAGCAGAGGCAGGAGAGACCTGTACTTAGATCAGGAAGGGGTTACTGGAGGAGGAGATGACATGCCAGGGAAGATCGGTCACCGGGCCTCGGCAGACGGCAGCAGTCTGACTCCCAGGCCCTTGCCCCAGGCCTCGCGGCCACGAGCGACCTCCTCACCATCGCGAGAGGCACCAGCTCGTGGCCTGCGCCCGGCCACCCTGCGCCAGTGCCCGGCGGCTGGGCTGGCTGGGTTAGCTGGGATCCAGCCCCCCCGCCTTCCCCTGCCTCCCTGGCCTCCTCCAGCCTCCTCTGGCCTTTCCCGGCCTTCCCTGGCCTCTTCCCAGCCTTCCCCGGCCTTCCCTCCCCGGCAACAGCGGGGCGGCAGCCAATGGGGCCAGGCCGGGTCAGGGCGGCACAGCAGCAGCAGCGGCGGCAGCGGCGGCGGCGCGGGCCTTTGTGCGGGGTGGCAGGTGACCACGGCGGGGGAACAAAGCGGGGTCAGGGCGAGAGCCGGGTCCCTTTTCTCAGGCCCATGTTCTCCACTCCTCACAATCTGTCTGAATTTAACTTGCCATTGAGGGCCCTGGCTGTAGAAAACAGCTTTATGTCGACTAATCCAGGCAGAAGTAAGGGTAGACAGAGAGACAGGTTTGAAGGCGGGGACGTGGCTATTCTGCTGCCTCTTTTTTTTTGGCTTTTTTCCCCCCTCCCCCTCCCTTCCCCTCTGCCTCCAGTGAAAAGTTTTCTGAACAAAAAAAAAAAAAATGGTGACAAGATTAATCAGCCCGTGGAGCTGAAACACATGCTTGACTTAAACAACCTCTTTGCTGTTATTAACAACTGCTCCAGCATTTCTCTTGTTATGCTAATGGTACAGATTAGAGTAAAATCTATTCCTTCTTTGCTGAACAGGCCAATTGATAGAGGCCGATCTATTTTTCTCCCCCGTTTTAATTCTTTTTTTCTCCAGGCACAAGTGTTTGCGGCAGCAAGAACAACAGAACATGAGAAAAAAAACCCAAAACTGCACAGAAAAGTGACTAGCCCCCATATACACTAAAATCACTAATAAATACAAATCTACATTGGTCTAACTGCTACAGCCAGGAAATAATGTCTGGGTGTTGTAAGATAGACTGACCATGAAAGACAGGAAATTCGACATAGTGGCTGATGCCCTACCTTTAACTCATTCTTTTTTTTTTTCTGCTCAGACACAGAATGCCTGGTAAAGGAGACAGCTTTGATTAGCTTTAATATGCTCCTGGGATGAAAAATAAAGCAGAAGGGAGCATTGCTGGCAAGTGCCGGAGAGGGCAACTTGACTCAACACCACACCACTTGCTGGAGCATCATTTGGATGGAAGGAGACAGTCCTGTTGCCAGCACATGCCATAGGGCCATTTGCTCTGTGGCATCAAGGGGAGAGGAGAGGTCCCTGGGTGTCAGTCTGGGCTTGGTGGTTTGTGCCTCCTATTAGCTTGGGTCAGACCCTAAATGCTCTTTAGTTTTTCTATATTTTTTTCCCCTCAGCTTTTTAGTAGTCAAAGACTGGGACTTGTTTCACAGGTTTATGATATGCTACATATTTAAAAGCCTAATATGTCTGAAATCTCAGAGAGGAGCTTTCAGCAGGTGATAGCCACTGAGTGAGAATGAATGCACCATCAACTTCCATATGCAGCATGCATATAGTATTTATATTAAACCCTGTATCACTTCCTCTGGATTTGAATTGTTCCTATATAAATAGGTGGAAACATCATGACCCTGGTTCTGCCTCATCCTAAACCAACTTAAGTCAGTGAGACTCCTCCCATTGTTTTTGCTGGCTTCTAGATTTGGCCCTGCCACTGACTCTGTATACAGTTACTGCTGAGCGGCAAACATCTGCTGCTGCCTACCACCTTCTTCAGCCTCCCCAGACCCAATCACAGTTGGTTGATACCGTAAACTTGTCCGAGTTCAATATTCCATGATGTCAGAGAGTTCAATGATTTCAGTGAATTTCCAGGATCCACTTGTGAGGCCTGCAGTAACAGCAGGCTGATCTGCCTGTGTCCAAAGACATAAAAGACTCTCCTGGGCCAAGCCTGGATTTGGAGGTCAGCACTTTGCTAGCACTAAATCTGATCAGACAGATTTCATAATTTCACAGAGTCAAAGACCACAGGGATTGTTAGATCATCTGCTCTGACTTTCTGCATACCATATGCCATTATATTTCGCCCAGTTACTCCCATATTGAGCCTAATTACCTGTACTTGATTAAAACAGATCACCCATCCTGTCCTAATGACATGAAATAAAAAAATGGGAAACTACTACCTCCTGTAGTAGTTTGTGCCAGTATTGTAATAACCTTTACTCTTCAAAAACATGTGCCTAGTTTCTCATATGAGAGGACCTGGCTTCAATGTTCTTTTTTGCCCAGTTTGGCTCTACTGGAGTAAAAGAGCCTTCCTGAACCTGGTATTTTCATCTTGTGAAAGTATGCAGATTTCTTTGCAATCTTTGTGTCTTTATGTCATTTTTTTGACTGTATGAACTGGTTGAACTCCTTAGGGTGTTCAGTGGAAGCCACTTTCTTGATCTTTCTTTACTGTTAAGTGGGGATTGCCTACTCTCACTTGCTAATCCTGTGCAGGCACCCAAGGACTGCTTTGACCCCTTTGCCGTAACCATGCTCAGGCAGTTTGTCCACTGTGAGCACCAACCCTCTCCAAAATTGCTGTATTCCAGGAGGCAACTCCACTTTCTCAGGGAGTGGCCCACCTTCTTTGCTCCTAAGTGTGCACCATTTTGCACTTTTAAACACATTGTACTTGTCTGACACATGATCATATTCCTCCATATGACTGCTGTGTCCTCAACGATTCTACTAATCTTTGCATGTAAATGTATATTTAGAAGGGCTTTTTTTTTTTACTCCAAGATGAGCAGGATGATCCTTGCATCTGGCTGCTGTCAAGCACACTAGGAACAATCTTATTGAAAGATAATTACCCAGGGACAACTTCTCTTCAACACAAGCCAGTATCTAGCTATTAACCTATTTATGACATGATCTAGTGATATTTTAAAGAACTTTAGTCTTAATTAGTGTCCCGTTGCATGAATGCTGTGTGAAATGTATTGTATCTCTCTTAGTTATCTTTAAAAGTTGAACTTTGAATCTCATTGAAGAAGGAGTTGGCAGTTATTTGACAAGATCCGCTTTCTTTGGTGTCATTAATCCAAAGATATTTCCATCTTCTAATTCTTTAGTGATTAAAATCTGTATCAGTCTAAGCATTATTTCCCCTCAGATAAATGGTAGGCTAATTGGCCCACTGTTACTTGGGTCATCCTACTTGCCCTCTTTGAATATCAGCAGGCTGTTGGCGCTCTGTACAGCTGGAATATCCTTGGTACTCTGAGATGAACTGAAAGTGAATGTCAACAAGCTGAAGATTTCCTCAGTCAATGAGGAAACTGGATATAAGTTGCTGAGCCCTGATAGTCTGGAAATGATTATCACTAAAAGATGTTGCCTTGCTTTCCTTCCAGTAACCCAGTGTCTGAAAAGAGCTTCTATGATCTTCATAAAATAGAAGTACATCAAGAAAAGAAGAAAAATAGCTGTGAAATACCTATTTTTCCACATCCAAGGAATCCTTTTTTGTAATCTCCATCTGCTAGTATTTATATCCCATCATTAAGATTTCTTTTGTTCCTACTGTAGTTAAAAAATTCCTGTTTGTTGTCTTCAGCAACTCCAGATAGGGATTTACCCAACTTTGGCTTTCCCTTATCAATTTTCTGCATTTCATCCCTTATTATATCCTTTGTTATCGATTTTATCTTTTTCATTACAGTTTCTTATTTCTGACTGTTACTTTCAATACTTTGCCAATGCTTTGTTGTTTCTTCTTATGATAAGTACACAGTTAGAGTACAGTATCACTTCTATCCAGAGAAAATATAAAAATGTACCGCATTTTTAGCATATCAACACCGTGATAGACTCCCTAAAGGAAATCTAAGAAATCACAAACTCTTTGTTAGTCTGTGCAAAGCAGTCGTCTTTCCAAGAGGAAAGGAGATATATACCAATATGTCGATAACTTCCTATGCAGCCCCAGTCAAAAGCTGCAGGCTGCAGCACTGCATTCTCATGACTGCGTCACATTGGCAAGAGCATGCAGAGGAGGCATCAAAACCAGTTCAAGAAATCCCAGGCAGAAATATGGATGTGTGTGGCACATGGTAGGTGTGCAGTCACCGACAGGACTGTCTCGGTGTGCTGTAGTCATACCACACATGAGCAATGGCCCAACAGCTGGCCAGAGGTACTGCTCTTCTTGGGCTGATGGACATAGGGAACCCCCTGAATGCAAAAAGGTGTGAGGGAGACAGGGCCTACAGCTGGTTTAGGGTACTGCCACTCCTTCTTCTCACCCCCAAGTAAATCTGCAGGTAGGCTTGGCTTCCCTGGATAATTCTGTGTGAAATGAGCATCGGAGCGCCCGTGGTGTTAGCTGTTTCTTAAACAGAGAGAGAAATCCAGGCATTTTGAGCCACCTACTAGGTAAAAGAAGTTCTTACTCTGCACTGAAGAAACAGTGTTCCTGGGAGAAACATCCTCCCCTACACTCAAGTAAGAACCCAACAACAAAAAGAAAACAGACTACATATTTCTGATTTTCACCCATATACTTTAAAGTTGTGAGTTTTTTAATCAGGATTTCAATATCTACTTGCAAGTCAGATATTTCCCTCAGTGAGAATTCATCTCTACACAGCACAAGGCCTGTCAGTCCTACCACAGGACACTTTTCTCCCCTCACTTGGAACATGTAGGATGTCATTATTTCTTGTTCCGTTTTAGCTGGTGGGGAGCAGTGGGAGAAAAGTGAGAGGAGAAACATGTTGGGCTCTGATGCAAAATCACTGAGTCTGAGCTTCATGGAAACAATGCCAAAATACGGATTAGGCAATATAGGAGCCAAGATGCTGCACAGGAACTCATTGCCAAATTTTAAATAAAACTACTGCCCTTGGAGAATAAACTATTAGATTTTAAGAAGAGTCACCACATTGTCCAGCATTAATGCCTCTTATAGCCAATAACTGCAACCCAACATAGTATTATATAAAGGGTTGAAGCCAGCTATTCTTGCAAATCAATGAGGAAAGAGCAAAAGTGGTATAATTGCTGCATTATTATTATTATTATTATTATTATTATTATTGCATTATTTTCTATTCCTAATACTGCAGCCATAGACAGTGAACTTCCTTTCACAGCAGATAGTCAAGAAAACTGAACAAAACTCTGCAATTTGCTTTTACCAGCGTTCACACAATTTGCTTTGGTCCACATACCATGCAATCCCTGGTTTACCCAGAAATATCTTGTAGACAGAAGCTGTGCCTAAAAATAAGCCAGCAAAGGAACTAAACACAATAATAAAGAGACTTTGATGGTATGTGTAATATTTTCAGAGAATTGCGCAACATCTAGCAATAAACACTTTTCCAAGCTTTAACTACTCCACCATTAGTTGTGTCGTGCACTGCCTCTTCTGTTGCTGTTCATATTTCTGTAACATTACAGAGTTCTATTTGTGGACCCATTCTGTTTAGGCATCAGTACTTTGTTGAACAGTACCAGATTTTGTGGTCTTGCAAACCAGCTACTGGTTGGAGAAGACGTGATACAGAGTCTGGAGATTTTCTCTGTGTGGGAGTTATCAGGCTTTCTGGATCAGAGACTCATGACAGCCGTTCATATTTCTGTCAGTCACAAGGTACCTTAAACATTCACCTTTTAGCTGAATGCACTCTAAAGGGTAGATTGTTCCATAAACCAGCTCCTTGCACAGCCAATGGTGTACTGCACTCAGGCTGGGAAACAACAGGTTAGACAGTATTTCAGAAAAGCTCCAGGGGCCAGAGTGTTTGAAATGAATCAGAACATATTAAAGAAATACCTAGACTCTGCATCACTGTCTTAGGGTTTGGCTGCAAAAAGCTTTGTAGGCTGACACAAGCTCACTCTGCCCACACTCCAGGCAAGCACAAACTCTTTCCACCCTAGTCAAAACCAAGGAAACTTTGTTCTAGCGGCCATGCAGCTGTATTAGTGCTACATGGATCCAAGGTGGTTTCTCCTGCATCTCTCAGCAGGACTTCTTGGCAAAGGCTCAGCATCCCTCTAGCCACAGCTTCCAGTTTGGAGCTGTCATGGGTCCAGCTACCTCACTGAACAAGAAGAGTATCACACAGCCATCGCACCATACAATACTGTATTCCCTATGCTCTGTGTGCATGAGAAATGGGCAAAAAACACTCAAAAGTCCATTGTCTGAGACCTCTCAGCAAAAGATATTGCTGTAGAATTCATCAGAAACAATCCTGTTTCTAGCATTCATTCTAGTTAGAAGAAAACAGGGGTCAAAGTCTTCTAATGCTGGAAGTGAATTCTCCAGGGAAAGAGGCAATATGATTTAGCCTAGCAGTTTTTCAAGGACAGAATAGCATTCTTCCTAAGAAAAACAACTGGTAAAACCACAGGTGCCAGCCCCATGCCAGGACTGTGCCAGACTGCAGTTATTTTATGCTCTTAATGAATGATGCCACTGCTATATTAATTTGGCTTGTATAAACATAAGAATATATTCTATTTTTTTTCATAAATATATGTAATATTATAACATATCTTATACATTATAAACATATATTGACTTTACAGCAGGTATTGTCAATGTATGACACTCCTGTACTTAGCTCACCATTGGTGCTCTGTGCAAATTTGAGTATCACTGTTGAAGCAAGATGCATGGAAATTGGAGGAAGCCCAAAGAAGATGAGACAAGGCTGAACAATTTGGGTTGCCCACATTCAGAAAAGTCTGAGGGACACCAGTATGAGAGCTTTCAAATATGTGAAAGGCTGCCAGTAAAGAAGAAGAGAATAACCTGTTTTCCTTATCCACAAATCAGGAGCTCATTCAGACATTAGGAAAATTTTCTGACGATTGTGACAGTGAAGCACCTGACTGGGTCACTGGGAGTGATTGCAGGATTTGTGTCGCTGAAGGTCTTAAAGAAGCAATTAGAAAATACCTCTCAGGAAGGGAGATATATCACTTAGGTAGAGCTGATCCTGCCTTGGTGCACTGCTACGGACTTGATGACCTCCAAAAGTGCCTTCCAGGACTATTTTTCTGGGGTCCATGTTTTCAGTATTACCACCTGAATGAAAAGGGCTCACTCTCAAAAAAGAGCAAGCATTCTCCTTCTAAATACCCAAAGACCAGTGCTAGCCAGCTCCAGCTTCTTAGTGGTAAAAGCTTCAGAATAAGGGCTGGTGCCTGCAGACTTCTGTGGGTTAAATGCAAGCATCTGGAGGAATTAACTACTGCCCATTCCTGGTCTTCAACCATCACCCATGTGCTGGAAATGCAACAGCAGACATGATAAAGAAGCAATTATCCCAACAAAATCGGTTATTACCAGTGATTCATATGGTAATGATGGTGGTGAGGATGATGATGATACTGCTCAACTCTAGCAAGGATGATAATAACCAGTGTTTTAGGCGACGGATTACAGGTTTAATCAAAATGAATAGTTTATCACAGATAATGAATTTTACAGGGGAATATGGTCCTAGGAAAATGCCTGGTTCTGAATGCCTGAAAATTACATTGATTTGAGTAGTGGGCTACCATATTTGCACTATTCATTTAGGAGAAGAGAGAATGTAGCATTTTTATGTAGATATTCTTTGCCAACCTTAAAAAATGAGTGTTAATGTCATGATCATGGTAAGGAGAAAGCCATTACAGAGTCCCACGTGTTTATTGGTATCGTTTTCATAAGCTCTAAAATTTGACTCGAGTCCCATTTATATCGTCTTTGTTTTGTACCTGGCATAGAAAGAAAAAAATATCCATGTGCTAAAAAGAAACTAAGATTTGTAAGCATCTTGTGAAATTCATAAGCAACAAATATACAAATTCAGGAGAATGTTGAGACTCCTGTAATTACAGTGGGACTTAAACACAAGCGTAGATGAGAGGGAAGCTCTCTCAAACAAAGAATAAATGGAGAAGGTCTGGAACAATATACTAGCACTGAAAAATTTATTAAACATACTCATTTCTAACAAAAAAAAAGGTTAGAAACTTCATTTATGTGTTTTAGGGAGAGGCTAGGAAACAAAAAATTAAAGAGAATTGTGTGATAAGACAGAATTAGAGATTTGCCCATGTTTTAAAAATGGATAGAGAAATTTCATACCCAAGAGAACATTACTTTATTCCCCAAAAGAAGCAGATCTGGGCTACCAGTGTATCTCCTTTCCCATTTATTTAACTTTTCCTTGTATAGTTTGCATGTTGAATTCTCTGTAAGATCATTCCTGACACTGTTAATGCTATTTTGCTATCATTGTTGATTTCAAACCAGGCTCTGCTTTACTTCACAAAATGCCCTCCAAACTCAAACAAGCTGCAGAAATGCTGAAATCAATACACGGCTCTTGAAGGATAGATCTTTTGTAACACAAAGGAGAGAATGACTAATAGATTACTGAAGCCTTAACAAAACCTCAACAGATCCCCATATGGTGCATTGCAATTAAAAGAGTAGAGGATGGATTTATAATTTTTGGGGTGGAGAAAAGAAAAAGAAAAGAAAGAGTTTTGGACAAGAAAATGAGTGAGGTGGAGACAGAAGTGGTGTGTGACCATACACAAAATAGAAACCCTTCTTTCTGAGCCTTTCATCTCCGGGTCACTGGTTCCAATCGAGCCCAGGTCGATAGCGAACAAAAATCATTTTAATCGGATGGCTGTTTGCTGACCTATGTGAAATGAACTGGTTGTGTCAGTCCACTTCCCAGCTGACAGCTCTTCCCATCATCAAGGCCATTGCTACAAGTGGCAGTAATTGGTACTTTTTTGAGGCCAGCTCAGCTAAAAGGCTGAAGAATGGAAAAAGCAGTAGGGCTGAACCACCTCCTTCTCTTGTTCAGCTGCTCCCTCCAGGTGAGTGCTGGGGGACGAAGGGGGAAGCTGGCACTGCTGTTGCCTGCACCACATCTGCTCTTTGAACCAACAAAAGACTTCGGGGCAAAGGGGAGTCCTCTGAAGTGGTAAAGACCTCTTGTGAACACAGATTTCTTGGGGAGGATGCGGGGTAGTAAGGCCCCAGGCCTGCAGTGCATTGCAGGTGGATACCATTGTTTGTTGGTGGCCCCGTGGGAGGGTGTCTGTGCAAGCATGGGACTCTGAAAGGACCCGTCAAGCTACCCAGCCCAGCCCCCGGGGCCTGAGGGTCTATAGTTACAATTCCACTTGCAAAACAGGAGCAAGGAGGCCTAAGTCCAACTTCTGCTGATGTCAGTGGAAGGACATCTGGGCTCACTCACATGCAAGTCTGTAATAACATTTTCAGAGGATTTCAGTTTTTAATGAAATAAGCTCATGTGAGGAGGAACCTGACAAAGTGAACTGAATCTAAGATGTTAAACTAATAAAGGAAGAAATAAAGGATGAACTTCAAGAGGCTAATAAAAACTAATGCCCTGGAGAGAACAGTTTTAATCATAAATTTTATCAGGGAGCAGCTGATACCTCCCCTATTGTGAGGAGGTGATGTATAATGAAGAGGATGTTATGAGGGGGACTTTCAATTACACTTTAAGCCATGGCCACCTTGTCTCCCTCAGATGCCTCCTGGGAGCAGTGATTTTGCCATGGGACGTCAGAAGTGCCGGGATGGTCTGGCTAACTGGGGCACCAACAGGTGCTCCAAAGTTTACCCAGATGGTGCTGGCCAGTGACGTTTTCTACAAGGTAAATCTGTGCCTGCCACTGCAGACAAGAGGGAAAGCAGTGAAGGGTGTCAGAACTGCTGGCAAAGCTGTGAAACGAAGCCTGGCAAAGTGGGAAATCTACTTTGTGAGTATCTGTTTCCCCTTTCAGGGATACGCACAGAAGTATAAGAGGGTGAGGTCCCATCAGACACTCTCCAGGTAGAAGGATCCATGCTGCAAGTGGATTTCCTGACATCTGAATGAGCTGCTCCCAACATTGCACTTCATGAGCAGATTGTGTGATATTACAGCTACGAGACATAGGTGCATGGGAGTAGGGACAAGAAAGAAAAGAAGCCTGAAAAGATTAGGAGGAACCTGGTTTTTGCAAGTCATGCTTTGTGCAACTAAGTCTTTGCCATACGTGCTCCTCTTTCACATATACATAAACTTGCTTTTCAGCACCCACATCAAAAATCACTGTTACTTGGCAGACTGAGCACTAGGGAAAGCAACACCTCAATTCTCAAAGTAGGGGCAAGAAAAAGACATGATGCTCTCTCATGTGCTGCCCTTCTGAGCTCCCACCACTCCCTTTCCATCATCAGATATACCACAGCTGGAGGCAATCTGTGTGGAAGGCTGGCAGTGGTCCTCACCAGCACATGTACCCTCTATTCCATTTCTCTAGAGTCGAAGAGAAGTGATGTATCTGCATGGAAGAAATTCCTTTTCATTGGTGATACCCCATATTACCATCAAGAAAAGAAAGTGCCTGGAAACTTTTAGAAACTTCAATCTGGACGCTAATGAACATTGACCATGAGCGAAGCTGTCTGTGCACACTGAATTCCCTTGTAGCTCAGAATCTGAAGAGTGGGAATACTCAGGGTATCTCCAAAATCTAGAAGGGAGCTGTTGCCTTCCCACTGGCTGAAATTATTTGGAAGGCCATAGAAAGAGTTAATGGTCTAACAGGCACTTGTCCTACCTACCTCAGCCTGAGTCAGTCCTTATGCAGGAATATGAAGAGCAAGCACTTAGAGGACTGCAAGTGAGAGATGCATGTTATGACAACTGAGCTATCTGGGCTTTGGCTGGAATCTCATACTCCCTAGGATCCTTTCTCTGTTTAATCCAAGTTAAGCTCATTTTGCTCAGAGGCTTGCCAGTAGAGTAGGTGCAAGGTGAATTTTGCTGCATTGGATAAAGAGCTGGGGTGAATGTCTTGCCATGGGTAAAGAAGAGAAAGGGCAGAGCTAGGATGGAGACTTTGTGGGATGAGCCCATCTCCACAGTATGCTGTGGGTTGTAAGGTTTGTGATTCACAGAAGCATGAGGAATTATATTAAGAGGAATGTCATTCATATAGCATCAGTTGGTCAACTAAAACGTACATGTATGTTATATGATAGTCCTCATCTCTTAGAACACAAACCGGAACAAAACGTTCAGGGGCAGGTAGAAACATCATCCAGAGGTGAATTGCACCTGTGAGGTCTCTGACCTTCCTCTGAATAATTTGGTCTTTTCAGAGATTAGATCAGTACTGAAATAAATAGGCTGCAAACAGAAGAACGCCATTTCAGTTGGAAACAGAGAAATTTCCACAGTGGCTCAGACCTCTGGTCCATTTAATTCAGTACCCCAGTGCAGCCACCAGCACATGCTTGTTCAGAAGCTGCTACACCCCTGTAACAGGCAGTTCTGTGAGGATATACCTGTTTTGAGCAGTTTCTGCCTAAATACTGCAATATTGTCACCTCCTCAGAATTTGGGTGAGCCTCAGTGAATATTCATAACTTGTAAGCTACAGGGTTTAAGGGACTGGAGTTTTGCAGCAATTGAGAATTACATGAGACCACCTACTTCATTAAAACAAAGTGAAAGACAGAGTCAAAGCCAGGCCTGCAAAGGTAAACAGTGCATGAATTCACTGCCTCCATATTTAAAGCCTTCAAAGCCTTTCAGTTAAAATCCTTTTCCGCTCTGGATCTCAGCATGAGTCTGGCTGCGGGGAGGTTTTGTGTGGTGGCCTGTCAGCTTCCATCTCCAACACAGTGAAATTCAACTAATTGTAAGTGCACATTGCTCCAGGCGTACACTGCACACTGCCACTCGGACCATGCACACGCGCTGTGACCCCATCCACCTACAGTAAAATACGGTATTCTCTCCCCACACACACACTTTTCTTTTTTTGTTACTTGCAATCACTGAAAAGATGACAGGCCAGAGCAAGGAGCAGAGATCCCCATTGTGTTTCTGCAAAAATCAGTGTGGAGAGATTTAGTCCCACGACTGCGTATGTGCCAAGAATTGCCGCAATCATTGGATTGTGCCTCCATTAATGAAAAAAGGGTTGGCCAGAGAGCACAGTGTGGGGCTGCATCTGCCTTCGGACTTTGATCTTACCTGCTGAAGCTGACCTCGCTGCCATGTCAGGCGCCCTGCATTGCAGCTGAGGATCAGAAAGAATCAAGAGGAAAAGAGGAATAGAAAAATGGGAAATACCTCACAGTTGAAGACCCTCCGTGACCCAAAATAGCCTCTCTTAGGTCTAATCCTCAGTTGCTTGTGAGGTTCTACAAGGTCAGGCCTAATTTTCTCCTTATGCAAAACTGTTTTGTTCCTGAGCTTTCGGGGCAGTAGTATAGTCACAGATTACTGGCAAACTGTCCCCAGCAGGCTTTATTTCAGCATATTCTCATTCTTCAGAATTTGCCATCTGAACTTTACAGAGTCATCTGAGTTTGTTTCTGGTTCTGGTTTGGATAGGCCAGGCTTTACCTCCATCAAAGTGGGGTTTGTTTTCTCACTCCTTAAACTAGAATCTTCTTCAGCTTAATTTTGGCTATCAACTTGACCATCACAGATTATGAGTGATGTAATGCTTGCATGAACGCCATCACTGGATGCGGGGGGGAACATTGTCACCAAGGGTGAGGAAAAGGCTGAGGTACTTAATGCCTTCTTTGCCTCAGTCTTTAATGGCCAGACCAGGTATCCTCAGGGTATTCAGCTCCCTGAGCTGGAAGACAGGGTTGGAGAGAAAAATAAACTCCCCATGATCCAGGAGGAAGCAGTTAACAACCTGCTACGCCACCTGGACACTCACAAGTCTATGGGGCCTGATGGGATCCACCCAAGAGCACTGAGGGAGCTGGCAGAGGAGCTTGCCAAGCCACTCTCCATCATTTATCAACAGTCCTGGTTAACGGGGGAGGTCCCAGATGACTGGAGGATTGCCAACGTGACGCCTATCTACAGGAAGGGCCGGAAGGAGGATCCGGGGAACTACAGGCCTGTCAGCCTGACCTCGGTGCCGGGAAAGATTATGGAGAGGTTCATCTTGAGGGCGCTCACAGGGCACCTGCAGGACAACCAAGGGATCAGGCCCAGCCAGCACGGGTTCATGAAGGGCAGGTCCTGCTTGACCGACCTGATCTCATTCTATGACCAGGTGACCACCTAGTGGATGAGGGGAAGGCTGTCGACGTTGTCTACCTGGTCTTCAGCAAAGCCTTTGACACTGTCTCCCACAGTATTCTCCTGGAGAAAATGGCTGCACATGGCTTAGACAGGTGCACTCTTTGCTGGCTAAAAAAACTGGCTGGACGGCCGAGCCCAAAGAGTTGTGGTGAATGGAGTGAAATCCAGTTGGTGGCTGGTCACAAGCGGAGTCCCCCAGGGCTCAGTTTTGGGGCCGGTCTTGTTTAATATCTTGATCAATGATCTGGATGAGGGGATCGAGTGGTCCCTCAGCAAGTTTGCAGACAACACCAAGTTGGGTGGGAATGTTGATCTGCTCGAGGGTAGAAAGGCTCTGCAGAGGGATCTGGACAGGCTGGATCAATGGGCTGAGGCCAACTGCCAGGCCCTGCACTTCAGTCATAACAACCCCATGCAACGCTACAGGCTTGGGGATGAGTGGCTGGAAAGCTGCCCTGCAGAAAAGGACCTGGGGGTGTTGATTGACAGCCGGCTGAAGATGAGCCAGCAGTGTGCCCAGGTGGCCAAGAAGGCCAACGGCATCCTGGCCTGTATCAGAAACAGTGTGGCCAGCAGGACCAGGGAGGTGATCGTGCCCCTGTCCTCGGCACTGGTGAGGCCGCACCTTGAATACTGTGTTCAGTTTTGGGCCCCTCACTACAAGAAGGACATTGAGGTGCTGGAGCGTGTCCAGAGAAGGGCGACGAAGCTGGTGAGGGGTCTGGAGCACAAGTCTTATGAGGAGCAGCTGAGGGAAGTGGGGTTGTTCAGTCTGGAGAAGAAGAGGCTGAGGGGAGACCTCATCGCTCTCTACAACTACCTGAAAGGAGGTTGCAGAGAGGTGGGTGCTGGTCTCTTCTCCCAAGTGACTAGTGACAGGACAAGAGGAAATGGCCTCAAGATGCACCACGGGAGGTTTAGGCTGGATATTAGGAAAAATTTCTTTACTGAGAGAGTGGTGAAGCATTGGAACAGGCTGCCCAGGGAAGTGGTGGAGTCACCATCACTGGAGGTGTTCAAAAAATGTGTTCATGTGGCACTTCAGGACACGGTTTAGCAGTCATGGTGGTGTTGGGTTAATGGTTGGATTTGATGATCTTATAGGTCTTTTCCAACCTTAATGATTCTGTGAGTCTGTGGTCTTCAATTGGACTCTGTTCTGGGGGGACAATATAGGAGTATGTTTACCTTCCTCCCGCACAAATTTCCTAACTCCCCAGCTGAGAGGATCATTTGCATCACTTTTGCTGCTGCCCATTGATCAGCAAACTATTATGGCTGCAAATTATATGTTTCATCCTTCTAGACTCACTTTCTTTGTCCAACTTTGTCCGCTCTGTGAGGTAAGCAGCCACCTGCTCCACCACACCTAGCATCCTTTGCAAGAGTCTCAATGCTCTTGGGGTGCATTAAGCATGATCCAGACACATTGAGAGATCAGCCCCATCAGGGTACTCAGGCAGAGCATAGGTGTCTCCAGAGTTCAATGAGCTTGGACTGGAGGCGAGTGCCTGCCCCCAGGATCATAAAGCTCCTGCGACAATGGGGGAATTTCAGGGAACTTTGTGATCCAAAGCTCAGAAGCTGAATGATGCTAGGTTCCTCCCCTGCAATGGGGAACTGGGTTTCTGAATTAATCTCTTTGTGCCTCAGTCTTGTTTAGCTCTTGTATAAGGTTCTGGAAAAGGTCATTTCAATCCCACCCTATGTCTTTACTGTGTGTTAGTACCTGATCCTTCACTGGCGACTCAAGGTGCTATAGTTGAATGAGTCACGTAAATAAGATTAATATTTGGTTAGCAAACCTTTCAGGCTGATCCTCATGAAGTCAAGTTCAGTTCTGAGCAACCTTCCTGATGTGACTAGCTTCATTTTCATTACTCTACTGCAGATGTGTTTCTTGTCCTTCAAATCACCTGCTAACTCTGCTGTCATGTTCAGTCGACCTGTGACACTATAATTCAATGCTGCCTCAGTGACAATACCATTGAAATTCAACCACATACATAAGATCAACAATTTAAATAAATAGTTCAAAGAACTGACAATCCAATAGGCTTTCACTGCCACTTACCGCTGAAACTCACCACTTATGCTTACCTAATTATGCAACACTTTTCTTCCCAAGCCATTGCACCCGAAGTGCTGATTATACTGTACTTGGAGTGCTGTGTGCTCTCTGAAGGGCTGTTTGCAGTCTCTGTGAGGTTGCCACTTGGTTTCTGATAGAATTGATCCCATTGCTATTTCCACTTTGTTTTGGAGGCAATAATTGAAGTATTAGTGTTCAGGGATGCATCCACAACACCACAAGAAATATAAGTGCGGCAATTCCCTTTTTGGAGATGGGGACGTTGGAGCAAAGCAGTTAGCCCAAAATCTCGTCCTCATTTCTCGGCAGTGTGAGAACTATGATCCAGGAGTACCAGACCCCTTTCCTGCCTGTGAGAGCATCATTCTCTGAAAATAAATGCTAGGCAGGGGAGCCCTGAGGAAGATAATAGCTGCCACTAGCTGCCTCAGGAATTAATTTGTTAGAGATAAAACAGTCTCAAAAATATTTGAAGGAACAATTCAGTTTCATTAAATAAAAAAAAATGTCTTAGGGAAGTTAATAGAAAGAAACAGAATATGGTGATGTGTGTGGTGTATGTGTGCATGTCTGGAGATAGACAGATATAGATATGGATATAGTTACAGATGTAGATAAATATATATATATATTCTCTCCCAGGTGAAGTATTCTCTTTAGTTTTATTGCTTCATTTCTTTATTTCTAGGTGTTTTAATAAATAAATTTAAAAGGTCATTCCAAATAGTAGAGTCAAGGGGGACTTTTTCTTGGACCTTTTGATGTTAATTCAGAGTGCACTGGTTTTTTCTAATAGAGCAAAGACAGCCTCTGCACATTTAGCCAGCCCAAACCAGTGTGCCAGTGAAGTCTTGTTTTGAGGACTTAAATGCTAAGGACCTATGGCTTTTTACTGATCTTCTGCAAGACATTAATTTCATCCACAAGACTTCACAAGGTAAAAAGTGGCACCACAGCAAACTGGAGGCACAAGTATACCTCTTCTCACTTGGCCTTAAACGTCTTACCCATTTGAACTTACATTTCCGAGAAGAGATTACAATTAGGAAGAAACAGATTAGATAGAATTGAGTGGCTCAGCTGATCCTGACCTGTATTCTGATAGGTTTTGTGTTTCTGGAAGTAGCTATTCAAGAGAGTTAGGGCTTCTTCCTTTAATGGAGACTCTAGGTCTATTGTATCAGATGGGTTGTCTCAGACCACCTCACCCACCTTGTGGGCAGGGAGCCAGTCTCTAACACCAAAGCGCAGAGGGAAATGTAGGAGGCACTGCCCAAAGGAATGAAGAAAATAAATAGTGCATCCTCACATGTTCTTCCTTACACAGGGACTCGAGAAGGGCCAGACCCACCGTTCTGACAGATTTCTCGGAGTCCTGACTCCCATCTCTTGCCTTCACACTGATTTCTGCAAAAGAATATTAAATTTTATGAGCCACAAAACTCTGAGAGGGCAGCTTCTTCTGCCAGCTGAGCCAGTGCTGGGGAGAGAATGTCTTCCCACACTTTGAATTCACGGATCATCTGCCTATGGTCAAACCTGGATTTTTGCTTGAGCATTCTGGATATGAAAGCAAAGCATTTTGTCCCAGCAGGGCAAATTCACTTGCCTATTCTCCCCTGCAATTGCCCTATGGTTTCTCTGAGAAGCCAGAAATGCCTAAAGCAATTACTAGCATGGTTGATTTTTGCCATGTTGACAGTAAGCAGTAGTCATTAGTAAGAAAATACTGAATTCCCCATGTTGCACCTTTCTCTTATAGCTTGAAGACATTATTCATCTCTCTACTTTCTTTCCTGCCATGCTTCTTCTAAGATAACTATACGGTACAAACCTCACGATTATTCTACCACTCTGCTATTCCTAATCTTAATGAGCAGTAATGGCTGAGGTGTAGGGATTATTTTTGAAGAGTTACGGGCAAGTCAGGAGGAGCTGTTGGTTTGAGGTGCAGCAGAAAATCGTTAACCTTCTGCTAGTCATTAATCCACAGGAAATGTCCACCCTGCAGTCATTACAGCTCTTAGGTTGAAAAGTGTTCTATAAGAGCAGAGTATTGTTATGAGGTGAGAAGGGGTGGAGGGAAGATGTTTTTCTGAGAGTAAGTGCCTTCCGAATTTTATATGGTTTTGATTTCCTTTTCCTAACAGTATTGAACTTCAGCAGAATGAGCACTGGGTTGCTTTAAACCATTGCTTCCCTCATATGTAACTCAGTTTGTACAGGCATCGGGGGGGGGGGGGGGGGGGGGGGGGGTTTGTTTGTTTCTCTGAATACTGTTTATTTAAGTAATTGTTGGCTCTTTTCCTGTCCTTTGTTGACCCCAGGAAACAACTTTTTTTATGTGTTTCCATTCTGGGATTTCTATTATCTACTGACTTGAGCTGGGTGTACTTCCGTGAAAAGGCCCAGAAGAGAAGGAGAGCTGAAGTTACTCTTGAACTAAAGTCAACTTGTCTTCCAGTCTGAGGCCCAAGAAAACCATCACTTGAAGCAAAGCACTTACTTAGAAGGTAGTTTACAAGTCTGCTTCCCAAGAACGAACCAGGATGCAGTGTTATCATCACCTTCATGAAATTAAAGGAGATGGTTTTACAATTTAGTGGAAAGAAGTCATGCTGTTAACTAGTCACATTTATTGGACAAAAAAATGGGGGAGGGTGAAAAGGGGAAAGGAAGTTGGGAAAGCAAAACAGAACAGAAGGGAAAAAATCTTTATGATGAGGTGCTCGGCAGGATGAAGGAACAAAAGGAAGGCTTTCTGCCTGTCTCCTGATATTTTCCAACTCAGCAAAAAAATCCATTGTGTAGCTTAAGGGGGGAAAAAAAGTTAAAGTTGAAAGCTTAGTGTGTGAAAGAAACTGCTCAACCATTGTGTAATATGGCTAATGTAATGTCACTGTTTCCCCATGATGCAAGTTGCAATTTTTGTTCCAGTTGCTGTGGTCAATGTTATCGCTTTCACTTTTCAAAAGGGGGCAAAGGGGTGCATGGAGATGGTATTTCTCTTTACCCCCACCGCCCCTTCCCCACCCTGAAACAAATACTTCTGTTAGGAAATATCAATGCTGACCAGATGTCACTGACTTTTTTTTTTTTTTTTTTTTTTGCATGTGTCCCTTAACAGCTGGCAAGAATATCAGCTCAAATTATTCACCACAAGCACACTCTTTCTGTTTGTCTCCAGATAAAGGGATTTGAAATCCTGGTTGTCAGAGAGGGATGCTGAAAACTGTGGAATGGATTTCTTTGGGCAGAGGGAATACTTCTTGAAGATCTTTAAACCAGTTAGGGATGGTCATGACCAGCATGCAAAACCAAACAGATCCATTAGAGTTGGCACTTCATGTTCTCAGAAACTGTTTTAGCCCAGGATGTTTTCTTGGAACCACTGTGAAGTGACTTGTTCATAACAATCAGCAAATCTAAATGTAGAGACATTTTTTGTTTCGGTCATGTCAGCTGAAAAAAATAATCTTAGCTGTGGTTACAGATGAGAAATACAGTGGGTGGATGATAAAAGGAGACTGCTGTGCATGGATGCTCTAGAATTGCTTGGGACCACAGCCATGTGTCTGAGCTACCTTGAACTACAATCTCCCCATCTTGCAAACGGGCTAATGGCACAAGACAGCACTAGGTTTGCAATGGGACCACACACAGCCCTGATGTCTCAGGGATCAGGAGGCAGCAGCAGTGATGCAGCAAGTGGCACCGCTCCACCTGGAACCACACGCAGTGGGTACCGCTGTGCACAGTACAGAACAGGGGCTGATTTAGCCTCATAGGCCATAAGCTAATGGCCTTTGCCACCCATGTCATTGAGGACCTTCTGTCTAACCATGACCTTCTCCTCTTCCCCTCATATTTACAGGTATATCTGCTTTCTTTTCAAAACTGCCATAGGTAACTGGTGTTGTACAGAGTGGTGCTGTGTTCTCCCCCAGTTATGGCTCCATTGCAAAATAAGTGTTTTCCTTATATGAGCAAAGATAATTAAAGAGCTCCGTACATGGAAGTCATAGCATGATAGCATTATTTTTAACATTATCTTCAGATGAATGAAAACCCAAGATCAGATTAAGATAACTCAGAGTTTCTGAAAACTCCCAGACAGCAGGGGAGCAAATCTCCACTCTTCACTTCAGCTCTGTCTCTAAACTGGAAGAAATAACTGTGTTTATTTAATACTGCAGCTTGTCATTGGTGATGGTTTTAAATAGTCACTTTAAAAGAAAGAGGCAAAGATTTTTAATGAACAGTAAGGAAAGCAACTAGCCTTGGAAGAGTATGTAACACATGACATGTCCCAGGTATGGTAATGTTATGCTTCACCGTATTAAGGCTTGTATCCTATTACTTACCGTCTCTAATGTAGCTGTAGAGGTCCTCACTGTTGATATGAACAACAGTATTTTTCTAAAGCATGCTAAGTTCTTGAAATGACATCAAAGTTGCTCATAGGCACCAAATGCCACTGGTGAACTACATGTTGTAGTTTCAAGTCCTCTTATTTTGGCCCTTTCCAGCAAGCAAGTAGGAGAAGCCAATTCACTGTTCCATGTATTGCCATATTCCATCCTTACCTACCCTTTAGCAAGGAAACCCTAGCACTTTATCATGACATGGAAGCCTCATCACCTCCACTGTCAATCTCTGCAGTCCATTCAGTTTTGAGCCTACCTGTTTTGAAATGCAGAGGTGGGAACTGACTGTGGCTTTCTGTCCATTTTAGGATGCAGAGATCTGCATCTACTGGAAAGGCAGTCTTGGACTGAGTCAGTACCAGCCATTGACTTCAAAGGGGCCAGGATAGCAGCCCCTGTGCCTTCATTTTTGTGCTGAAAAATGGGATATTATGGTACTTGCCATTGTTTCTGAAGTGGTTTTAGAGGCATATAAAAATTAAATTATTAAATAAAAATTAATTATAATTATTACTGTATTTTCCATATTGTTTTCCGTCACACTACTTTGTTTGCTTCTCTGATGGCCCCAAGGCACAGAGCAGATGTTTTCACTGAGCTGTCCTCAATGACTTTTAAATTACTTCATCATTGAAAAATGGCAACAGTGCCAGTCTTTCTTGTAACATTGAATCTCATCATCCCTCATAGGCTTATAAAAAGACAACTTCAGGGCCAAATATACACGGCATTGGGACCACCGTTTCCAGATACCGCAGGTAAACAGCAAGAGGGAGATGGAGAGGTAAAGAGAGAAAAAAAACAGAAAGAGTGAGAGAACACAAGATGGAACTGGGCAGAAAAAAAGAAAGGAAAGAAAGCAAGTCATTTGTGCAATTGAGACACACTATAGTTTGGATTTTCCTCAACTATTGGTGGCCTGAAACTCAAATATTAATTTAGCTTGAATCTTGACTCTGTTTTGCCTTAGAAATAATGGGGGACTACTTTATTAGAAAAAGGAAAGAACATTCCTCGAATGTTTGACAATGGAGCATTACTGAAAACTTCTGATTCCCCCAACAGAAAACCTATTTAAAAAAAGACAAGTCATTAATCAGTAACAGCTGCTCCCAGCACCTGTTATTTATTCCCGTCATTAACACTTCCTTTAGCATTTCTGACAGAAATGTGTATCTTTTCTATCTGATAGAGAAGTGCTCTATGGAATATCCCCAGAACTTGGTGGCTATGTTTGATCTACAACGTGTGTTTACAGCTTAACCCAGCATGGTATCACAGCTTTTCTTTTTCACTTGTGGGTTCTTTCTTTATTCTAAATGTAGGTTTAAAAAGCAGTGAACATCCCATATCTTTTGCTGAATACTTGTGCGGCCTCTAGTCTTCAGTATGACCTGGTTAATTGGTCACAGGGGCAGGGGCACACGGTGACTGTGGGGTGTGTACAGGTGCCAAAGGATTCCCTACCACCACAGCCCCCCTATGCCTAATTCTCACTGAGGCAAATGGAAAGTCAGAGGGCTTACAAGCTGGGATTTCAGTGCTACAGGTGTTATAATGTTTCTGTGTCAGTTTTGTCTTCCGTTGGAGACTCCATCTCCCTGCTCAGATCAAACCCAGCTAGGGTCCCCCACGGAGCTGGTGAGGTGGTTCCTCACCCATCTTCCCCCACCAGCATGGCTCTGTTGCCCCCCCGGCTCCCTACCGCTGTCTGGAGGAGCGGGGTTCCCCAAGCAAAAGGATGCTCTGCTTTACCTCTTCCTGCAACAGCCCATGGCTGCCTCTTGCCCCTTCCCTTCCCAGTGCAGGCACCCAAACCTCTTCTCGCATAGCAGAAGAAAACAGAGGAGATCAAACAGCAACAAGATGTTTAGAGGCAACTTTCCTTTACATCCACCACCTGCAGGCTTCCAGCATCAAAGCTTGGTGTGGGAAGTCCTGCTTTCCACAATCATCCAAAACTCTCCTGCGCACCTGCAGATGTGAGCTCTGAAAGTCCAGCTGGCTCTGACAATTCTGGCTTGAAAACCTTATGGTAAACACTAATATATAATATAAAATAATATATAATATAAAAGATGTGTAGATGTGGTGCTTAGGGACATGGTTTAGTGGTGGACTTCGCAGTGTTAAATTTACAGTTGGACTCAATGATCTTAAGGGTCTTTTCCAACCTAAATGATTCTATGATTCTATATTTCTGCACATAAACACATCAGCAGCAGTGAAGAAATGCAAGCATACCTGTAATATTGCTGCTCTTTGTTTCCTTTTTTTTTTTCCAGCTCTCTCTTTTTGCTTAATAAATATCTATCAAATCTGCTTCATGCTTATTCACAGTTTAAACATTGAGATTTGTAGTGGTTTCCTACCACCATTAGATAATGTTTTTCATCTGAAAGCCACTGTTTTCATTCAGGACTGTTGAAGTTGTGGCAACATTTCTGTTAGTCTTGGGGTTTATAACATTGTTTTAGTAAAAAGCATGCATGGAGTTGGATTTAGGAGAACATTGTTTCTTTAATACAGATAAATAAAGAAAGCAGTGTATTGTATTTATCAAAAGGAAATGTCAGCAGAACTTTACAGTCTGGTAATTAGATAACGCAGATAAGTCTGCTGAGTTTGTGTGCTCACAACCGCCATTCCAGATAACACTTCCTGAAGTCAATTAGAAGAACTTACACAACATCATACATTTTTCACAGTTCCTTTTTTAAACTGATACAGAAAGAAAGAAGGAAGAAAGAAAGAAAGAAAAAGAAAATTAAGATACAGGCTATGACAAGCACGATACGTAGTCGTTCCACGTTAGGTTTTTTGCTCTGAACAATCCCGCTTGCTTTGAGCGAGAGCGCCAGGCATCTGACTCTTCCAAAGACGCCCAGCAATCATGGCAGCAGCAGCAACAGCTGTGCCAAACCATCACCACTGCGGGGCAATGGAGAATTCCACGAGCCCTTCGATTCAAACCAAGGTAAAAACAAACCCAAGCAAGGGGCTAACATTTTTCAGACAGGTGGCCTTTGTAAACACCCGTGTTTGCGTAAGTGGAAAACCTCGTAAAGGAAAATCTCTTAATGCCTTATAAAGGAAAGCACACAACTAATAGCCAAATTACCTTGGATGCGGAACTTGGATCCAAGTGTTGGAGGCCTGATTCTCCTCCATACAATTTTTATTTTAAATGTAGATGAGGTATTTTGACTCTCTGCCTGTTGGAAATGTTCTGAAGAGGTTTAATTTATTTATATTAATGGTAAAGCATTAGCCTTTTACGCTAGGGGTTCATATTTCATAATGCTTTGTGCCTCATATAATTAGTTGTTCTTGATAATACCAGTTTTTTCTTGTGCAGGTTACCGTTAAAAGTATTTTCTGACATATGGCCAAATCCTGCAGTTCGCTTGTGTTAAATACAATCTTCCTCAGGCCACTGAAGTGCTACTTAGGGCCAGAAAATGGGATGAGAGGGAGAACTTATCTTTAAAGTTGTTCACATTCTAAAGCAAAATCAAAAGTAAAATATACAACTTTTTAATGAGATAAAATTCCTGTAACAATTCTATTTTGGGGGGAAAAAAAGAGAAAAAAGAAAAAGAAAGGAAGTTTTCAGCTAATTTGCTGTCTGCTGGGAAGCACTGACTTGTCATTTTGCTATCTTGCTTCACGAAGAAAGTGAAACTCATAAGAGCTTTTCAAGAGGGTATTTCAGTTTAGCATAGCTGAAAAACAGTTTCCCCACTGAAAACGTCCTTTGTAAAAATATTGACTTTCAAGTGTTGTGGAAAAACTTCCTTTTCTGCTAGGTAAAAATTCTGATTAGAAATGATCATCAACTGCCTCCAGCATGAACATCCTGGCAGTGGTGGGAGCCAGGTGCAGAAATGGCTTTGCAGCACGTGCCCTCCCCGCACTAAGGGCTGGCCAGGGTTGTCTGCCTGCTCTGTCCTTTCCCACAGAAAGTGCTGTCCTCACAAAGTTCCAGTTTCATGTTACAAAAGAGAACAGGGGACACCCCAGTCCTGATCCTTTCTCCTGCTCAGCCTTCAGCACTCTGGGAAATAACCCCATGGAGATACACACACTAAATAGTAGTCCTGAGCCCACACAGCTGTAAGCACTCGAGCCTTGTCCGAACACCCATGTATTTTCTGAATTGTACCTGCATCTTTATAGCTGCACAGCCATGCTCTGGAGAACACAGTGGAATAAAGTTGCTTTTAGTAACGCAGTTTAGATAAATAAAAAAGGAAAGGGAAGGTATCTGCACTGATGTACATGATCTTTCTTTCAATGTAGCTGCATCCACGCTGGCCATTCAGCTGGTATAGTCTTATACGATGAAAAAAATCACCCTGGTCATATATAACACATGCATAGGGCAGACTTTAAAGTAAGCAGTGCCAGTTTATATAGTTGTCCCAGCAGGTGACATGAGTCTGCACTGACCCTTACAGTTACCCCCACAGCTGACACACAGCATTCCCCATCTGTGCCAAGGAGTAAGGCATTCCTGAGCACAGCACTTGCTAAGATGCTCTGGATACACCTGTGCTGGGAAATTAAGCATCTCCTGGTCTCTGGAGCGCAATCATCTCTATCATTGCATTGCTACAGTGGTCCCTGTCACGCTTTTGCCCCTGCAGTTAGCATTGTTGCAGGCTGTTCCTAGGCACAAAGCAGGAGCCATCACCCACAGACGGTGTGGATGTAAGCAGTCGGTTTGGGAGAGTAAGGCAGTTTAACACTATGGATGCAGACCGATCCATACTGACTGGCTGCAGGGCCAGAGGGAAGCCTCAGCAGTGTTGAATTTATTGGTGCAGGAGATGAGGCCACAGCAGCAGGAGAAAAGACCAGGGATGTTTCTTCCTAAAAAAAAAGGCCAACCTGTCACAAGGGTGCTGTGACCTCCAGCCTCATCTCCCGCACCTCCCTGCCCTGCTGACCAGGCAGCAGACCCCAGACAGCAGAGGGTCTGTGGTCCACCTCTGTCTCACTGCAAGCAGCAGGATCAGCCGTCATATTTTCACAACAGTAGGCCCCAAGTTTCATCTGAAAATCTGCCTCATAGTGCCCATTGGGTCTTTTCTGGCCAGGCTCTTGATTTCTCTCACTTGCATAGCAGGTAGCAGAGACACAGGCAGAAAGCCAGGTTCTTAACAGCCAGGTGAGAAACTGGCTCCCAAGGAGGGAAAGGAACAGAAAGCTTCCCCATTTGTCTGACACAAGTAGAAGTCAGGCATCAGGAGGCATTGCTACTCAGTTTGGGATTTGGCCTAGAAGTAGTTGTCAGTTCATTTTCTTTGAAATATATGACTTTGAATGTCAGGCCATAACAATAGGGAGGCTTCCCAGGGTCTGTCAGTGGAGAATTCCTATCTGTATCATTTCTGCAGCTTTCCTCCTTGCCCCTCATAGTCCCAAGCTGAGTTTAATCTGTATCTCTACCTGCAAAATGGTTTTGCTGGAAAAGAGCCTGCTACAGCAGAGAGCCAGCTACAGACCTTGATTGCAGGTGCTGATATGTGAGAGGAGCCTGATAGCACTGTGGCCCCCAAATTAACACTGCCATGTGTGGCATCCTTTCTGGGCCCTGGGCACACAGCTGCACCACGTCCCCCCTGCACACACTGTGCACACACTTATACCAGCACAGCTGCCTCCCTCCCCCTGCCAGTTTGTCTCCTTGCTGCCAGTGCAGGGTTTGCTTATCCTCTCTGAGATGATGGATGTTTCAATTGTGATAGGGGTCTTTATTCCATGCAAGCATCTGAAAGCGCTTTGCAAAAATAGCTCGCCACCTCAGACAACCAATCTGACGTACAGAGATAGGAAATAGCCTTACTCACCTTGGAGGGTATTTTAACATTCCCCACCACCGCGGTATCCTCTCACAAGCATGAATGACCTTCTCCCTGTTAGCACAACCAGGAGGCCCCCATTTTCCTAAGGTCCTGGAAAGATTAAGTGACACAGGTCCAAGGTTGCACAGGAAGTCTGGAGGGAGCACTGGAAATAGAAGGGGGCCCTCCTGAGTCCCTCTGCGGTGCCTTGACCACAAGACCATCCTTCCTCTCCCAAGGTTACACATCAGGTCTGTGGTGGAGCCAGGAATAGTACCCAAGTTTCCTGACACCCAAGCTGTCCTCCTGCACTGCGTACAAAGTAAGCACAAATATCAATTTAAAGCAATTTATAAACCCACGTCTTGCAATTAAACCTAAGACATGCTGTCTGAACCCAAAGCCTCCTACGTTTCAAAAGCTGTGACACAGCTCGCTTTAGAAGTCCCCTTCCACAAACAGGGCAGCTAATACCTCCCTGCAGCTAACCTCTCCTGCTGTTTCAGTGCCTCTGAGTTCCTGACATGTCCTGTCCATGCCAACCCTGCAAATGCCGCTTGCCACAGAGAAACAGGTTTGCAGGCAGAGGTGTGGGCTGAGGGGTGCCCTCTCCGGCCACGCTGTGGAGACCTGGCACCAAACCAGGCCACGTCCTCCCTGGCCGCTGCAGGGCGGAGGGGAGGAGATGTTGCAGGTCGAGGTGGGGGCATGAAGAGACCGTGCCACAGTGGTGGCCTGAGGAGGGATCGCAGGCCCCGAAGGTCCCAGCAGAGGGCACGGGCTGGCAGCAGGGGCACGAGCCACCCCGGGGGCAAACCTGGCTAGACCAGCCGTGGGCTTTCGCATCCCCCACCCGCAGGGCCATGCGCTGCATCCGTGCGCGCAGCTTCCCCGGGGAGAGCAGGAGATGTGCTGTGTCAGGAGGGGCATGGTGCCATGTGTCCCTGCAGCTCGTTGGAGCCTTTCCATTAATTTTAATGGGCTTTGGATCAGGCCCTGCATTCTCAGCTGTCCCAGCTAAACGGCCTCCCCAGGCAGGCTCTCCTCTCTTTTTAGAACGAGGAGGCCTTTCGGAGACCCTGCTGACGGGGAGGTTCCTGCCACTTTTTGGCAGCAGACCTCCTGTCCTCGGGCGACCGCTGCCCTGGCAGGGCCAAGGCAGGCAGGCACCTTGGCTGCCCCTTGCCCGCAGGGTGCACCACCTGCACGAACAGCTCGGCACCCGCATCTGCCGCCCTCCCTCTCTCAAGCAAACCCATGCACAACTTCCACCCCCTGCCCAGATCATCCATTTTTTTCCCCAGAAAAGCCCAGGTACTAAAGGTGAGGAGCATGGATCCAGTGCTCCACGCTGCACGCCTCAACCTGCTCTGGTCACCGAGAGGCCCTGTACATGCACACACTTAGGTTTGGGGGACTTAGTAATTCTGTACCAGAAATAAATCCTGCATGTGGCAGTAGCCCCAACCCTGCTCAAGACAGAAATGGAAGAAGCCGTTGGGCTCCTCTCCGTAGCCATCGTTTCAGAAGGTGCTTCAGAAGGACAAGACCGTGCCTTTCTCTTTGCCCACAGTACGTTTTCCTTCACTCACCAAGCTCAGCACTTCTGGTAATTAGCACACTTGGACAAACTGAGCTTTCCAAAGCTGTTTTATTTTTAAGCAAAGTTAGGTAGATGCCGATGCTGTGCCTCTTCACAAGAGCAAGGAGCTGTGTGCTTTTCCAGACCTTTACCTGACACCATATTAAAGTAGTACTTGCTGTAGCACTAAAGACCTGACATTATAGAGGCATTCAGCCATCAATGATCTTCTGTTCGTTACTGCTGTTTCTACAGAAGCAGCATTAAAAGGGCCCAGCTGAGACCATGGCATTGACTGTGCAAAGTGCAGTACATCATAAGAGACAAACCTGCTCCAAAAAGCTTGGGAAGAAGAGGAAACAGAGAGAAATAAAGTGATTCGCCCAAGGTTGAAGAGCAAAGCAGCAACAGAGATGGCAATAAAACCTACCAAGGCTCACTTATTTGTCCAATCTGTGAGCTTATGATGCTCTGAACACCTGCTGCCATACACACCGTTATGCCTTGTTTAATATATGATGCATTGACTGATTATTGGCAGGTTGTTATGTTACTGCTCAGATTGAAAATGCTGTTCAGACCATCACTGACAGGCTGGTTTTTAATACCTCACATCACTCTCCTCATGAAAACTTTCCCTAAAAGGACACTTTGGGATAAACGATGAGGATGACCCTGTTGGGTCACTTCATGAAAAGTGAGTTGGTAGATCTTCTCTAAAGCTTGGTTTAGCAAGAGTCCTGGTCTTGCTATAAGGTGTAGACGGACACCTTATAGACGGACAAACCCCTGCAGTCAGTGTGAGTTTTCCATTGACCTCACACGGAAGTACAGTTCGAGTGGTTCATGTATTTATGTACACTGAAACAAGGGGAGCACATATATACTTTACAGTTATAGATCACCAGCTGTAATAATTGCTTGATTATATCTGCTAACCCACTCTTCATGTTCAGGATAACATTCCCCTACCCTGAAGTGAATGGGAACAGGGGATTTTCATTGGCTCCCCGAAGCTGCAGGAGGTGGCCCACAGTGACTGGGGTTGAACTTTAATGGAGCAAAAAGGAAATTATTTCCTAGATTTTCCTTTTTTTCCTGAAGTGGAAGAAAGCTTTGCCTGTTTCTGAAGGACCTCTGTTAATTAACCCGCAGCACAACCTGAAGGAGAGCTAGTTAGGGCAAACTAAATTGGGGAAATTGTCTCAGCGTTTGAGGCCAAGTCAGGGAATGGGATCACACCCTGCCCTAGTATGAAGGCAGCAGGCACCAGGGGCAAAGTGGAAACCAAAGATGCAACTAATACTTCAGACAGGTATCATAGCCAGGAAAGTTGTGGCCACTAGTCAATTCAGTGTCACCCTTTCCTGGAGAGGGAAGTGTAACCCCCCAGCAGGTGTGACTCAGGGAGATCACATCCCATGGCGCACATCAAGGACCTAAGCTGGGGGCCCTCACCAGCATGCCCTGGGTGTCCCAAACTCCCCTGGACTCCAGACAAGTGTTTGAGGTTGTGAGAAATGAAGACCTGAGTCATGATGAGCCCCACGACTGGATTGCAACAGAGCACACTCGCGTTGCTCTTCCTCGGAAAGTGATGCCGTATGTGTTTATATACACAGCCCAACATGACTGAGCAAACATTACTCAAGGTTTTGACAGGCATTTGCCTTTGGGATAACAGTGAGCACAACTGTGGAGTCAACAGTTTAGAAGGTTAGGAGGGGAAAGAGGTGGGTCTACACAGAACAAGTTGTTCCCCAGTCTTTGTGATAGGTCTCGGTCCTACCCCATCCACCCACGAGTCCACAGAAGCCTGTCAGATGCCTGGTTGCAAGGTTCAGTCAGTTTATCATTGGTTATGGAATAAACATAGCACTCTGGTTATCATTAATAATATTTATTTTGGAAAAATATTTTAAAAATGAATTTCTTCATTAACAAAATGGTAAAAAAAACTCAAATAACATTTGCACAATATTCCATAAATACATTTATATACAAAAAAATATAGTCACATAGACCCGAAGTGCCTTTGTACATATTTACCAAAAAATTTAAATTATAAAAAAATGAACATCACAAAATACTCAAGCTTTACAATTATCATGAAAATATTTTTACAGATTCAAAAAAATAACACACTTTTTCTCACCTAGTAAAAACACATTTTAGTATCAAAAAAGACAATAAAGGCAGTGTTTGTGTCTCTAATTCAAGAAAAGACTGGCTCATAAGAATCCAAAATATACACTTCAGGCAGTGCATGCTTCTTATGTTGTAATTAAGTCCATTCATTTAAATATATATAGAAAAGCAACTGACCATAGTGCAATGATAAAATTCATAAAAGGCAGTGCAACAGTAATCCTTGAACACAGACCCTTGCCTGGTGTCCACCTTGTTTCTTTATTTTGCAGTCACTTTGCTAACTTCAGTAGAGAACCAGCTCAAGCCTGAATTTAGTTTCTCAGCAGCAGTCAGTGAAGGAATCTATCTCCCATTCCTCTTTCAGCAGCATTCATCGGGGCACGTCTCCTCTGAAATTGTTCTGAACAACCACCTTGCCATATCGCCTCTGGTTTACACCTAGTGAGAGAAAACATGAGCAGAGATCAGGAGAGGTTAATGGAAAGTAAGAAGAGGGCTGTAAGGCTGCAGAGGGTCGGGACTCTGTCTTTGCGCCGCGCAAGAACGGACTCTGCATGAAGCATACTAAGGGGCAGGTCAGCAGACCACAACCACACCACTACTGCATCCTTGTCCGCAAAAGTCATCGTACCAGTAACATCCACAGCAGCAAGTCACTGAGCTTGTCTTTACAACATCCACAGCATGACAAACTCGAGCTGGCTGAATTTCAACAGGTACAAATCACTGTGGCACCATGGAAAAGAGTTTAGCTGCCCTGACGTGTGTCAGATGAGGGTTGTGCACTGAGACTTGTCTCTGCTGTTCCAACTGCCAGGCAGTATACTAACCTCAGTTGCTATGATGCACTCATCTTTCTCTTCTGATATGACATACACCGACTGGTACTTTGTGTCCTTTGAAGTGGAATATACTGAATCTGGTCGTTTTCTTTCAGAAGTATCACTACTGAAGACAAAAAGAGACAACACAGGTCAGATGGCTGTTGCTTACCACTACCTATGAGACGCACACCCCCTTCAGACTCAAGCTGCCCCCCGCACTCAGATGTGAGAGATACCTCTTTAGTTGTACTGCACTTTTCTCCTCTGCCTCCGAATCATACGTTTCACACTTGGCTTCACATTTGCTGTGCTCCTCTTTAACAGAGTCCTCGTTCTTGAGTTCATGCACCAAATTGTAATCCACTGATGGGTATCTGACTTTGTAGCCATTTTTATCGGAGTTGTCGCTGTGAAAGTCTACTTTCTTATTCGTGTTTTTAATCTGAGTGGCACCAATGACACTTATGGAAATGTCCTTCTCGCGCTGGCAATTCGCCAGGTTGTTCATGGTCTCAGTCTCGCTCCTGCAGGCATCAGGCTGGTGGTGCCTCTTCTGCACTCTGAGCCTGACACAGACGACCACAGCAGCGCACCCCAGCAACAGCATGAGGACCAGAATAATCCCGGCGCACACGGCGATCCAGGGGAACTGGGTGTTCTGGCCTTCCGTGTACTTCTCAGTGAAGTCAACGATGACCGGTCCCTGAGGCGGCTCGGGGAGCAAAAATTGGCAGTTGAGCCCGCCGTACCCCCGGGCACACTCACAGACGTAGCGGTTGTTTCTTTCATGGCAGGTGGCCCCGTTGTGGCAGGGGTTGTGTTCGCATCTGCTCACCGGGGTGCTGCAGTTCTTCCCGTTGTATCCTGGGGGGCAGGTGCAGGAATAATCATTGACACCATCCTGGCAGGTCCCTCCATTGACGCAGGGAAAGGAGGCGCAGTCGTCCACGTTATCATCACAGTGTCTCCCAGTGAAGCCAGCCTGGCACTGGCATATGTAGGAGTTCCCCAGATCAACGCACTGGGCTCCTGCAAGACATCAAGGGGGATGAGCGCTGAGTGGTGGGCAGCCAAACCCGACAGCCTCCCACCTGCTGCTCTCGGGGCTATCGTCACAACCGGCAGCTGAGAAAAGCTTTCTTTTTGAGACGTTAGCTCAACCTTTGCCAAGTCTAATCCACCCTAAAAAGTATGGGGTTTTTTTAAGGAAGATATTTGTTAATCAGATCAATTTTTCACTCTCCATCCTATTCCCTTTTTAACATTTCACTCAGCTTGGACAACAAAGCTAGTCCAGATCAGGTTAACACCACAATCTCACGTTACAGAGTTTGAGTGGCAATGAATGAGGAGGACTGCAGTAAAGAAAGTCTTCCCTAGTTTAATCAAAACGGGAAGATTACTGTTACCAGATTACAAGTAATAATATTTAGCGCTTGTACAGCATTTTGCATCCACAGACCTCAAAGAGTCTTTGCAAAACATTTGCAAGTGTAATCCTCCACATTTTTATGCATGAAGCTTCGGGCCAAGTTGCCTGGCCACAGTCACCCCTTGAGAAAATGCGATCTGCAGCAGTGGCCCAAACCGCACCATTACTTTTTAAGCACAGTTCCTCCACCAAGTCAATTATTGACATGACACGGACCATGACTGGTCAGTGGGCCTTATTATGAACTCCAGACCAGAAGCCAAAGTAACGGGATGGTCTCCTTTTAGAAGGTCACTGTAGCGTATTTGGCCTTACCATTAGCACAAGGGCTGGAACTGCAGTAATCGATTTTCTTTTCACAGTTGAATCCAGAATAACCCAGTGGGCAGCGGCAACTGTATCCCCCATCAGGGTTGTCGGTGCATCGCCCACCATTGAAGCATGGCCCATCAGCACAAGTCATTGCGCTCAGCTCACAGTTTTTACCATAGAAGCCCGGGGGGCAGGTACAGGAATAGCTGTTCTCGAGATCCTGGGGGGAAGAAATGAGAAATGATCAAAATATTTATCTTAAGTTGCTTCGAAATACAAAAAAGGATTTTGAAAATCAGTAAAACTGACACGAACTCCTCCCTTGTGGTTTCGGATGGCACAAGCAACTCAAACTTACAGTGCAGCTTCCACCATTCTTGCAAGGGTTGGCATCACATTCATTGATTTCAATCTCACAGTTGGAGCCTGTGTACCCGGGTCGGCAAGAACAAGTGTAACTCCCTTGACCAGTATTGGTACATGTGGCACCATTCTTGCAGGGCTTGTGGTGGGTGCAGTAGTTCAGGTCTGTAAAAGATTTTTTTAAAAAGAGAGGGCAGTCAAGATACTTGCTACTTCGCAAGGCTAGCACAGGGTGGGTGAGCTGGAAATAGCCGCTTGCTTTCTGCATTTCAAAACAGACACTCAGGCAAGGACTGAGAACTCACCCTGGTTGCAGAAAAGGCCACCCCAGCCTTCCTGGCAGTTGCACTGCCACGGCTGCTGGCAGGTACCATGAAGGCAGCCTGGGTATCGGATGCACTCATCACAATATCGGCCCTGCCAACCCACTCTGCATCTGTAAAAAAGAACCAACAACAAAGTCTCTTCAGATTTACGCTTCTCACAGTCGGAAACCCTATCGCAAACTCTGCAAACACACTGATGCCAGGGATCAAGTTTCCTAAAAGCCCTCAGTGATCCTTCATGTGAGAAAGTCACCGAGTCCAACCATAGCATCAGCTTTCATTGGTCCCAGCTATTTCTTCCACTTCCTTAGACAGAGCTATGGTTCCAGGTAGTTAATTTGTTTACTCTAATAACAAACAGCTAAACCTTACACACAGCACTGTAAACTCATTAGGTTAATATTAATGGCACTGATGTTTGACTTGTAGATTAATACTTTGATGTGGCATCACCTGGATTTCTCAAATTACCATCTAATATGAAGAAAGGCATTTAAACTGACCCTTCAAATGACCAATGGCTTACTTAACACCAGAGCATCAACGTGAAAGACAAAGAAGGGAGCAGAAGGGGAGTGGAAAACTTACTTGCATTCCCCAGGTTTGTCACAAAAGCCGTGTTGCTCATCGCATCCAGGCAAACAAATCGCTGTAAACAAACCAAGCAGGGAGAGACATCAGCACCAGGGCTGAACGCCTCCCTTTTACAAGCCCGATCCCAGGAGCACCTTGCGGGTGGGGAGCAAGACCCTTTTACTAGGTCGGGGCAGTTAAGCGCAGCTGAGTTAATCTCTGGAGTCTGCAGGAGTATTGATCTCGCCCCGTAACTGGGCACTTTACTTATCGCCAGGGATGAGCATTCTTCTTAATACAGTTGCACACAGACAAAAGAGGGCTCACAATTGCTCCCTTCCCCACAGCCCCTCACCCCCCTTCCCTTCCCAGTGAGGGTCAGAAGTCCTTTTTTCCAATTCTATGCACACAGCTCCACCTCTTAATATCCCCCGAAAGTGTGTGTGCAGATAAGAGTGGACAGCTGGTGTGCAGGGTGCCAGTGCAAGACAGCTGCTCTATTGTCTATTCTCTCCCAGCAGCTGCCCCACTGCAACAATACCCCGGCCCCAGAGCCAATGGGGCCGGCGGCCGGCGGCCGGGCAGCCTATCCCTGCCCACAGCTAATCTATGGCACGCGCGTGATTTCGCTGCAGAAAAACTTTTTTTTTTCCTTATTCAAATAAATAAGTCGAAAGTTCTTCCTCCCTCCTTCCCCCCCCTCCGCCCTGCTCCGAAAGGGGCGAGCGGGTGGGTGCAGCCCTGGTAAAAGAGGTAAGCAGGCCAGCGGGAGGGAGGATGAGGGAAGGGAAAAAAGGGACTTCTGCTCATTACTTCGCCTGGTTATGGAACTCATTAAGCAGGCACTGCAAAGTTTTAATTCAACAAAGCCAGCTGGAGACAATGGCATGCAAAGGGAAGGGGGGAGAAGAAAAAGAAAGAATCGGTGCTGATAATCAGATCGCCTCCAAGTTAGAAAGAATGGAGCTGGGGGCAAGGCAACGGGAAGCAATCTGCAACTGGCAGCTCCACTCACTAACGGGAAAACATTCTTTTTGCACACACACATAAACACATCTCCCCTGCCTAGTAGGTTTGCATCGCTGTTATAAGCTGTTTTTTGCTGAGAGGAAAAGCAGAGCAAAGAGTGTGCATAGCGAGTCAAGAAAGATGGACAGCCTTCTACTTTCCTGTGGGAAGAGCAGCAATGTACAGGCATCCGAAAGTGCTGACAGCCCTGAAAGAGCTCATTATCAAAATGCTTCCTTTTTCCCCACCCCTTCACACAACTGGACTAGGCACTTTTGATCATGAGAAAGGTTGTCATTCCTATTTAAAACACTATCAAAGGAAATGCGAGCCCCTCTGCCTGCTGTTTATTGTGCAACATTGTACCATGAACTGCTAAAAGCATCGTAGCAGTCACTAACTGTGAATAATCAATCTGGGCTTGTTTGATAGCAGCTCAGCTGAGATCACAGTGTAGGTGGGCTTTAAGAAAAACAAAAATACAACAAGAAGAAAACCGGGCGGCTGCTTTACAGCCTGTAACTGTTTTCTCCCTGCCTGCCTGACCCTTTGATGACTGGAGAGGAGCACTCGCCCAGTACGTCATCTGCCAGCGTACTTCAGATCCGTGTATACACACAAACAGAGAATGCTGTCACACGCTGCAGCAGGAGCTCTGTGTGCATGTTTGGGTGTACACCACTATGTATCTACAAAGGGCAGCAGTCTTGTACAAAGCTGCAAGTATCTGACATCCCTGACTATCGTCTCTGTGATCTGCTTACTGTCCCAGCTTTTCCTGCTGTATCAACACACCACATTCCTCAGCAACTTAAAGCTCAGGCGTGCTTTAAAACTCATGTCCCTCACTACTTTATTAGTAGCAATGATCATGGCAACGGCACAGAGGAGAGATGGGGAAGAAGCTGAATGTTCTTGTGGCTCCAGGTGCAACAATCTCTGTTAGTGGCAGTTTACGAGTACCCCAAATGAGAAATGTATGGTCTAGAGGCCACAAAGAACATCTTGGACCTCCCAATACTTCTCTCAATACAAGGTAGCAAGACATCAGACCTCAACAAGCCTACCAATCAGCCTGCTGCATGGATGTTGCCAAATCCTAGCTCCCTCTCCCAAAGCCATGTACCCTGTAGATGATGATATCAATGTATTATGGTTGAAGGGATGGCTAGGTATAAAAAGTAGTCCTGATATATTTTAATAAATCCTCAAGCAACTGCTGAATGTTTTGCTATCAGATTTGATGTCTACAGCAAATAAGCAAGAGTGTAATGTTGGCACTGACATTTTATTATCTTGAGAAGGGGCTGTCTGCGTTAACTTTCTGTGGCAACGCTGAGGACCTCCCGTCCCCCCACACCAGTTCAGCCTGTATGCAGCACCAGACCTCCAGCCCCTGTAGCTTGGTTCCCCCCCCAAGAGCTCAGGGGACACTGCTGCAACCAGCGCCCATGGAGACAAGAAGGTGGACACTCACGCTCAGTGCAGTACTGGCCTTTCCAGCCTGGGTTGCAGACTTTCTCGCCACGCTCTCCACAAGTGAAGTGACCAAAGGCATCGTCCCGGGGGCGGCAGAAGACAGAGCAGCCTTCTCCATAGTAGTGCTCATCACACACGAAGCGATAGGAGTACTTGAGGTCAGTGCGGCCACTGCTGTGCAGGTCCTGGGACCACTCCTCACCCACCGCCAAGTGCCTCTGGGTGGCCAGGCGGCTGATGAGGCGCTCAGGGTTCTCTGTGTGAAGATGGGGAGAAGAGGCATGATTAGGGAGCCTGAGGAAAGCAGGGGTGTAGGAAGATGCTCAACTGGGGGTCTCTGGTGGGAGGGGAACCTCAGAGGCAGGATAATAGGGCTGCATGCCAACAGGTTGGCCTCTCTTCCCATGATCTCCCAAAGAGGAGCAGGGATGGGATGGGGGGAACGCGCTGCACACTGCAGAGAGAGGGGCCGAGTAGGGCCGCAGGGCTGGGATTATTCCGGGGAAGAGTCTGTGCCAGGAGAGTTACCTGTGGTGAGGTCATCAGGAGAGTCTGTATGCAGAGCCTCAATGATGAGCGAGAAGGTGCCCTGGGGAGAGAAGGAGCAGAGACAACCCACCGGGAGAGCATGAGAGCAGGCAGGGCCAAGGGGGCAGCGCCCCGGGAGTTATCAGTCCCCCCCAGACAACCCCGGGGAATCGGTGGCCCCTTGGAAAGGTGCTTGCCCAGCTGGGGTGGCCCGGGTGTGCGGGATGGGATGGGATGGGACGGGACGGGACAGGACGGGACGGGACGGGATGGGATGGGACGGGATGGATGTGGGCCGCCCCCTACCGCGCCGCCCCCCCACTTACGGGCCAGGTGAAGCCGAAGGGGAAGCGGATGGGGTTGCTGAAGGCGGGGTCGGCGCCGCCCGCGCCATCGGGGACGCTGAAGGAGTTGGCGCCGAGGACGGGGGTGATGGCGCTGCCGTAGGTGCAGGGCGGCTCGGGGGAGACGCTGGCCTGGTAGTGCTTGAGGCAGACGCGGAAGAAGGTCTTGCAGTCGCACTGCTGCAGCCCGCCGCCGCCGGGGCCGCCGCCGCGGCAGCAGTTGCGGTTGCTGAGCAGCCCCTTCTTATTGACAAACTCCTGCAGCTTCAGCTCGAAGACCCCGGAGCAGCCGACCTGCGGGCGGGGACAGCGGCCGTCAGCCCGCCGAGCAGCCCGCTCCCCTGGCCCGACCCCAGCCCCGCCGGGCATCAGCGGGACTGACACCCCCCTCCCCGACGCCCCTCCCTGCTTCTCCCGGCTGCAACAGGCAGCAGCAGTCGACACCCCCGCGGGACCCCCCGGTGCAGGGACCACCGCAGGTACTTCTGCCCCCCACCCCGCGGGCACTCACCTGGCAGCGGCTCAGCAGCACCGAGAGGAGGGCGAGCGCCAGCAGGAACCGACCTCCCATTTTGGAGGGGCAGCTCTGGTGCCCTCGCTTTCCTCCCCCTTGTCTTCTCGTCAGAGGGGAAAGGGGAAAGTGTCTCTCGGGGGAAGGGGAAAACACAGCGGCCAAAGCCGCTCGCCCCAGCAGAGCTGGAAGAGTTAGTGTCACGGTCTCCTTCTTTCAGGAGTGTCTCTGACTTTTCTTTCCCCTCTGTCGATACCTCTAGGTGTAGCCTGTCGGCGGCTGACAGCTTTTTCGGATGGCAAAAGAAAAAGAAAGGATAAAGAAAAAAAAAAAAGGTTAAGATTAATCTGCTAAACTCTTTTTCTTTCCCAATCCACGGTGCTCCTCTTTTTCTCCAGGAAGAAAAAATAAAAATAAAAAAAATAAAAGCAACTTAATTCCCAACAGAGGCAGAGAAAAGGCTTCCCAAGGAAGATTAAAAATCGGCGATCTGGAAATCCTTGCAGAAGCAGCGGCGGACGCGGAGGCAGCGGCGATAATTCCCGGTGCGGTGAGATGCGGGAGCGGCTCTGCGCGGCTCTGCGCGGCTGCGCTCGCCCTGCGCACGTCGGGGCTGGTGGGTGTCAGACGGCAGCGGCGGCGGGCAGCAGGTCACGTCGGAGCCTTGATCCCCTTTTTCTCCTTTTTTTTTCTTTTGCAAAAGAAGAGAAGCTCTCTTTCCTTGTTGTGGGCTTACTTTTGTTTTTAGAGGAATCCCAGCCAACAAAAACAAGCTCGTGTCTCAACAGCGGCGCACTGAGCGTGTCCGGGTGTGCTCCTACGGGGGAGGGGGGGGTGCCTGCGCTGCGCTGCGCCGCGGCTCGGCTCGGCTCGGCTCGGCTCGGCTCGGCTCGGCGGCTCTCTCCGAGGGTAAAGCGCTAAGGATCTGCCTCTCCTTGGGCGCCTGCCTCCCTTATATCCCGCCGGCCGCCTGCATGCCTAATGAGATGCAAATGAGCAGCCCCCCAATCTGGCTAGAGCTGTCACAAAGGAGCCACTTTTCCAAACCCTCCTCTCAATGGATCGCCAAATGGTCAGTGAGCTGTAAAATGTGCAACCCTCCTCCCCCTCCCCTCCGCGCTCACAAAACGTGCTCATTTACATTCCTGCAAATTTGGTAACCGCAAGAATCCCCCTTCTGCTCCGGGGAGAGGGTGACACCCCCTCTGCACCGGAGAGAGGCAGCGCAACACGCTCCGGCGAGAAAACAACCCCGGGGACGGCGGGCTGTAATTACCTCTTGAAACGTGCAAAGCAACCGCCGTGCCCCCAAAAAGTAACTCGGTGATCATGACCACTTCCAAGGGGCATCTTCGGCTTTAAAGGGACGAGGGAGGTGGGAGGCAGCGAGCCGCAACAAGGGGAATCTGATCCCTTGAAATTCAAACCGCATTTCCCCTGGCAGAACGGGGATAACTGGGGAGGGGGGGAATGAATTTGCGCGACACGAGCCGGGGCTCGCCCTTCCCTGGGCTCCGCTCACAGCGCTCATCCCGCCGCCGGAGGGAAGGGGGGTCCCCGGGGGTCCCGGCGGCGGGGGAGGGCGCGGGCGGGTTCGCGGAGGGGACGCGTCCGCGGGGCTCCGCGGGTCCCGTCCCCGCCACCACCGCTGCCGGGAAGAGCCACCCGCTCCGCCCGGGTCCCGCACTCCTCTATGATTATTATCATCATCACCAGCAACCTCTCCCTCTCTCTCTCTCTCTCTCTCTCTCTTTTTTCCTCCTTCAGCTTAGTAAAAAGTGAGTTTGGTGTGTGTCGTTCGCGTGGCTGTCATTAAGGCCGTTTGTTATTGTGTGAGGGCTGAATCAGTTAGCTCTTTGTGCTCTCAGCTGTATGGTAATGTAGACAGCACCTGCTCCCTGCACAATGCGAGGGAGAGAAAGAGCTCCCCTCGGCGCACGCTACTGCCTCTACAACAATGTCCGCACATTTTTTAAAGAAATCCCTTCCAGCACTTTCCCCCTCCGTAAAAAAAAAAAAAAAAAAAAAACCCAAACCACAACAACCCAACTTTACGCCAACCGTCACCTTATTATTTTTTTACATATCCATCAGACATTAGAACTTTTGTTTTGATCTTAAAAACATGGAAAGGAGTTTACTGGTGCTGTGAAAGAGGGATAGAGATGATTACCGTTTGAGCACTTTCTGAATGATGGATGGAAGCGAGGGATAAAAGTTGGAGGGCGGCTCTGGCATGTCACTCGGAGCGGGGTTTTTCACTTTGTTCGGGCCCTTTCTTTAAACACCTTCGGTAGGCGCAGGCGGATTCATTAGGATGCAAGGTGTAACTGTCTCTGTAAATGTCATTTTAATTGTAACAGATCATTTCAGCACAGATTAAGCTTGTGTGCGAAAGGAGAGGATTTGGCTACAATAACCTCACTGTAGGTATGCCGTGCTAAAAGCCTTATTATGGCGACTTTATTGGGTTGAAACGTGCATTTGCATGGCAAAATGTGACTTTCATTGAAGCAGATGTCTTGATCACAAATTATCTTACAATGCGCTAGAAAAAAAAAATCTTAAAGACTTCTTGAAGTAAAAGCATTGGGTAATACCAATTAAAAGAAAATCACTAATGAGTTCATTCAGCCCAGCTCTTCTTGAGGGTTCCAGGACTGTAGCTGCCCACGTTCATTTACTGGGGGTTTGTGGCACGTACCCCAAACCCAGGCAGGTACCCTCGGTACTTAAAGAAGCATCCAGACTTCTGCAACATTTCGCCACTCAACGTGTGTGTCCTTTACATCTAATTTTGGTCGAACGAGCCGTCTACATCCAGGTACTCTTCTTCTCCCCTCTCCCCGCCCCTCGACGTTTAAGCGAAAGCTTAAATGTACAGGAATGTTCGGGGTTTTTTTTCACCCCGGAGTTCCATCTGGGCAGAGAGGGGAGCAGCGATCCCGCAGGCACTGTGCGAGGGCGCAGGGAAGGCGGCCCGGGAGGGAGCGGAGCGGGCGGCGGGTCCCCGGAGGACGGGCCGCCCGCCCCGCGGTGCCCAGGCTCTGCAGCGGGGAGCGGGGGGGCGTCCCGCAGCAACGCCGGGTTTAGCTGCACGTTGCTTTTGCCACCTAGCGTCCACATCTTTTCAAGTGGCTTGCCGCTGCTTCGCAAACTTTGCTGCGGCGTTATCCCCGGGAAAGGCGGGGGGGAAGCAAATCACTTCGTTTCTGGTTTACTCAGCGAGTGGGGCGGGGGGCAGTATCTGTCTTGAAATTTGGGGGTGGCTCGTCGGTGGAGGCGAGAAGTGATGTATCACCGCGGATCTTTTAATCTACGACAGATAGAAAGTTGGTCCATTAGCATCCTCTTGCTTAAAAAACGGGAAATTAAAAGTTACACGCGCGAGGGCTTTAACCTAGCGATAGAAAAAAAAAAAAAAAGACCCGAAAAAACTTGCCCCCAAACCCTTAACAACCCCCCTTCGGTACCGGGTATTTGTTAAATTGACGTGGCACAGATTTCTCGATTACCGCTGCTGAGCGTGACTGAAAGGCGCCGTGAGAGCCGGCAGGATCCTGCCCACGGCGCTCATTCTTCTCCGGCTTAATTTATGCCACGCGATTCTGTATTGGGGAAATCAAGCAGAAAGCTCCTTTTTCTGCTTTTTTCCCCCCTCTCCCTCTCTCTTTCAGATGCTGGGCTAACGGGGAGACTGTTTAACTTAAGTGTTTCTATAGGAGGCTGTTGTAGTTTAACTCCTGCCCACCAGTAGCTGAGGCGAACAAAGGAGGGACTCGAGGTCTAACTATTCATCCATTCTCTGCACTTTAATTTTCATTGATTTCGAAGACAAGGGGAGCCCTTAGGGATTCTCGCTGAAGGGGGATGACACGCCTTTAGACGCGATCAGCCCCCCAGCCAGCCATCTGCTCCCAACCAAATGGCGCTTTTTCGCTCCCAACCGCGTGTCTCCGCACCGCGCTCGCCCGCCGCCCCCCGCCGCCCCCCGCGCCGCCCCCGCGGTGTTAACCGCGCCCGCGCACGGCCGCCGGCCCCCGCTGCCGGGGACGGGCGGCCGGTCCCGCCCGACGCCCTGCCCGGTCGCGCCCGCCCCGCCGGGTGAGCCGGCGGCGGGACCCCCCGGGGGCGGGCGCGGTGCCCGGGGCCCCGCCGGGGCGCGGTGACCCCGCACGGCCGGGACGCGGCGGGCCCGGCCCCGCCTGCCAGCGGCTCGCTGGGGCTGGTGGGGTATTGTGCTCTCCCTCCCTGCTCCTAATGGATGCCCTTCCCGCAACGCCGGCCCCCCTCTCCTGCCCCGGCGAGGATTTACGGTCCCGCCGCGCAGCAGCGCGGCCGAGAGCTCCCCATCAGCCGCAGCGTTTATTTCTAAGCGAGCCAGATTATGGGAAAAGTCACTTCAATAAAAGGGGGGGGGGGGGGGGGGAGCTGTTAATTAGGGCGACGCGCTGCCGTCGCTGGCGCGCAACCCAGATTTTTCCCGGGACGGAGGGCTCCGGGCATATGGCGAACGGTGCGGAGGGACGTGTACGTGTGGAGCTATGTGTAGCAGAGTGTGCATAATCTTTTAATTAGGTCTATAGTCCCTACGGAGGTATGTGTGCGCGCGCGGCTGCCCCTCCGCCGCAGCCCTCCCCGCACGCCCCGTTCACCTGTCCCGCCGGGCCGGGCCGGGCCGGGCCGCGCCGCGCTGGGCGGGATGGGAGTGGAGGGGAGGGCAGGCGGGGCGCCGCCGGGCCGGGGCTCTGGCTCCCCCGCCGGCCCCGGGCTCGGCGCCGTGACCGGGGTGCTGGCGCTGCCCGGGGCCCCGCCGCCGGCGCCCCGACCCGAGGCGGGTGGGCGGGGGGCGCTCCGCCGCCGCGGGGCCGGAGGGGCGCTGCGCCGCCCTTGCCGTGTGCGGGGAGGGGGATTAAGAAGTTTAGCGTGTAGGTTAGCCCGGAGTTGCAAAGGCATGTGCTGATTAGAATAAGAAAGGGCAGTCGCGTGGCTCAGCTGGCACACAGCGAGGCCAGATGATAGATAAGCAGCTCTGGGCCTTCCCTCCCCCCAGCCCCCTTTTTCAAATCGCAAATCATCTGCTCCGGCCCTATCCTAGCCCCTCATTTTCATGACAATGGTTGTGTGTTTACCTGTGATCCTGGGACCGACGGGGCATTCCTTTGTCTCCCGAGGAGATTACCGCAGCCAGCTGCTCTCCAACCCTTCCCCGGGCAAATCCCGAAGTGGCCCCTATATGTGTTTTACTGATTGCACACGAGGAGAAAGCGACCCCCCCCCCCCCGCCCCGCTCCCCTGCGCTACTTGTTTGTTTGGGTTTGCTCCCTGGCTTGCTTCCGACAGGATTTTGCTTGTGGGAAACTACGAGGGATAAAATTGGTCACTCGTGTGCGTGAGCTGTCATTGCTCCCAAAGCGGGAAGGGCGAAGCCCTGCGAGGGGACGCACCGCCCGCCCGGGGGGGCAGAGCCGCGGGGCCTCCCGGGGACGAGGGGACATCAGGAGCCCGGGGGAAGGAGGCTTCCCCCCGCCTTGCTCTCCCACGGGCCCTCCGGCCCCCCCCCGGTCCGGGACAGCACCTTCCCCCGAAACTTCCCGTGGGTGCCCTGGGCCGGGCGGGTGCCGCTGCCTCCCCTGGTCTCTGCCCTGGGACACGGCGATTCAAACGCTCTCAGCGCCCCTGCGCCTCTGGGGAGCAGCTCAGCCTCACGTTTGGAGAACTGTCTCTTTGACCCCCTTTAACGCCAAGGACACTCACGATCTTCGCCACGCTAGAAACCATGGATCACATTTGTACTGGATGACGTTCTGAGGTCCCTTCCAACCCGAAACATCCCGGGATCCTGAGATTTACCCTGCACCCCAGCACCCCATCCGCCCCGTCAGGTGAGCCCGGGCCTGGCTTATCTTGGCAGGGGTGTCACAGAGCAGGGAGGGCGAGCGATCGAGGTCAGATCATGTACATGGGAGAAAAAATGTGACAGCACTTCTCAGAAAAAGGTTTTGCATTCCGGCTATGAGATCTCGCTGGATGGCCAGATACTCCTTTCTGCTACCGACTTCAGTAGCAATATTCGCTGTGTTCACCAGTTCTCATAGGGAAACCTTCTCTTCTCTTTTTCCCGGGTTTATTAATCATCATCTCAATCCCGAAGTCTAAACAGTAGCTGCAAACTACCACTCCGGAGAGTAGCTGCACAGAACACTCTTCCCCTGTAAGAGCCAGCACGGCATGCTGCTGTACCATACTGCATTTCATGCGTGAAAGGTTTTTCTGTTCCCCTGTGGCCTGCAGCCCCCTTTGCATGGTGTGCACATCTTGTGCATTGTGTGCTGGCTGCAGCACAAAACCCGCTGCTAATAAACATGGGGGGGGGAGCAGTTCGATCATATGCATCCAAGGCCTTCCAAGCCACTTCCAATTTGCGTCGTTTTTATTTCTTTCCACATCTCTTTATGTGCAGGGAAGGCAGGGGGGAGGAGGGAGAAGAAGGGGGCAGAAACTTCTCTGCAGAAGGTGATTATGAGAAAGAGGATGGGTATGGATGGGGCGGGCCCGAGCTTTTGGAAATGCTCTCCCCTTTTCTGAGAGCATCTGCCCGGAGACGAACAGATGTGGGCACCTGCAGTGACAGGCCACATATGCTCCATCCTATTCACAGGCATTCAGACACGGCTACAATAGTGAGGCTTTGTGCACGCGGAGTCACCAAATATATTAATCTGTGCTCCCCAGAGCACCGCTCTTTTTAATTTTTCCACCGGCAATAACATCTGATCTAATCCTCCCATCGGCTCCCCACGTCCCTCTTCCCCCCCTATAAAGATGTGAAGTTATTCAGGTCCCCACCTGTTGCCAGCAGGGTGGAAGCGGGTCACGCTCCCAACACGCCTGCAGTCAGGTCATTATCCCGGGCTGCGCCCCGGCGAAACGGGGGCTCCCCTCCACTGGCAAGTGCCGAGCAAAGCGAAGGACACTCGGCCCCCTCCTCACTCCCGGCCGGGTCCTGCTGGAGCCGCCTCTGAGGCAGCCGTGGGCCGCTTTGATTACCCAAGGCCAGTGCTGCTCAGCATGCCAGGCAGCCCAGGGGCGACATAAATCTCCCATGTACGACTCGGGGGCTTTCAAGCAATTTCGGTGCGTGAGGCTTTCACCTCCCCACGTCCCGGCTGGGTTTGTTCGGGGGCACAATGGCCCCTCCGGCCCCATTGTGGCCGTACAAAGCCGAAGGACACCAGGCCGCGGGCGAGGACAGCCGCGGTTCAAACCAGCCCGGCGCCCCCCTCACCCCCCGCCGCTGTCATGCGAAGGGGCCCGCTGCAGCCGGCTGTCCCCAGCAGGGCGGGCGCTACCAGCGGGCAGGGCGGGGCGGGCAGGGACAGGGACGGCGACGGCGACGGCGACAGCCCCCTGCCCTCAGGCAGAGCCCGGCCCGGCCCGGCCCGGCCCGCCACCGAGCGCATGCGCAGCCCCGCCCCTGCGGGAAGCGGAAGCGTAGGCTCGGGTCAGTGCCGGGGTGCCGTTGCGAGGGGGCGGGCGGCCGTTTAACTGCAGCAGTGCGCGGGGGCGGGGGGCTTGTCGGGCATGAGAGCGACTGGAGCCCCGGTTCTCGCTCTCAGCCTGGCTCGGGTGCTGCACGGCCTTCCGAGGGAGGGGCTCGGCCCTTCGGGGCCCTCACACCTCGGCCCGGCGCAGGCCTCGGCCCTCCGCTCAGTGGCGGGCAGGTACCGCTGGCCCTTCACCTGCCGGCTTGCGGCCTCTCGCTCTCATGCTTCTGGGACAGGCTCCTGCCCTTCAAGGCAGTAAGGAGCTGCGGGCCTGTCTGTGCGCTGCTGCACGTCAGAAGTGGACGACTTTGCTCCTCGTCCCTTGTGCCGTGGGCCTCGGCTAGAGGGCTCTTGTGAGGGCTGGAGCGGTTATTGTGAACGTTCCTGCTAACAACCCTTTGCAATGCTCTGTGTCGCTATGGGTATAATAAAATTTGTATCGTGGTAGTTGCTGACAAGATGAAGTTTAGTGGCATCATCAGCTGTTGTAGGGGTTACCTCTCTGAATGTTGTGTCTGTATAAAACTGGTGGGGGAAACGTTATTTCAGTTATTTCAGTTTGTGGAGTAAACTTTTTTTGCCCTGCAGATTTCATGCACTTGACAGTAGTGCAGTTGAGATCCTGTGGTGACCTGAGTTCTCCATTTCACACAAGTAACATTAGAAATAAGCGTCCAGCCTTAAACTGTTCATCTGTTGCACAGAATGTACATATTTTCCACTCTTGGGAAACTTAACATTACAACATAAAACATTTTAGTCCTGATTCTGCCAACTTTTGAGGTGCCTCTGATGAAAGTACTTCTCGAGTCTGTAGGTTTTACTTGTTGTCTTTTCTGCTACTGTGATGGATTAAAGAGTGATTTCCTTAATGTGACTGTTACTGTTTAGTAGTGAAACAGGACGGTTGACACAATATAAACTTTTTTATTGCGCTTTCAGTGAATGTGTTTGATAGTAATATTAACATACTAGTAGTGGCCAAGGTGCTTGCTTATGTGTTTGGGTGTGAACTTGCTATTGATTAAGCTAAACTAGTACTGGTAATGGAAATTTTTCTGATAATCTCTGTATCATAGACTTGCTTAAATTTTTAGGCAAGAGGAGTACTTCAAATACAGGTGTGGGAGGTGGGAAAATGTTTATTTCAATTTACTACAGTGCAATATAGCTAGTAAGTTTTTACACACTTCTTGCTCTAGGTGTATAGCCACTATGGACAGAATCTGTACTGAATCATAACTAAAACTTGCTTGGACGCAATACATTTTTGCAGAAGTAAGACCTGCCGTGGCATACAGCATCTGTGTAGTGACCTCAGATCATTTAGTCTGACTGCATGTGGTAGTGATTGAAAGATGAAGTCCTTCACACCCATTGCTAGGTCTTCATGGAAAGTACTAAAAAAAGATAACCTCCTAGTGCTCAAACCGTTTGGAATCAGAGGTGCAACTTCCCTGGAAAAGCAAACGGCTGGAGTTGTAAGGGCACCCAGGTAACCCTGGAAGTAGCATCGTAGAGAGAGCAGTGCCCTACCTTGTATCCATGTGCAGCAATCAAGCAGATTCATACTAATTTATTTCTGATTTTATAACAGTGAGTTCTACTGTATGCTCTCAGCTTTATTTCGTATGTATTTCATATTGCATTATATAAGTAAGAATTTTTTTACGATGAGAATGGTGAAACACTGGAACAGGTTGCCCAGAGGGGTGGTAGATGCCCCATCCCTGGAAACATTCAAGGTCAGGTTGGACGGGGCTCTGACCAGCCTGATCAAGTTGAAGATGTCCGTGCTTATTGCAGGGGGGTTGGACTAGATGACCTTTAAAGGCCCCTTCCAACCCAAACCATTCTATGATTAAAAAGGATGGTATTAAAAAACTGTATCTGGAGGGTATCAGATATTTAAAGTCCAAGGACTCAGGAATACCTTTAAAAGCTGTCAGTTCACAATACTTTTGTGAATTCAACTTCCTTTTTTTCTTTTGTGTACCATAAGCCTGTATATTTTAATGTAACACTCCTGAGACAGTCTGTAATTGAAATGTCAGAAATCAGCAGTGTGAAAACCAGGAAAAATTGTACCTGTTAAATTAAAACATAGTGAATTTCTTCACTGTTTAACTGAGAAGGGATTTGACTTTCAACAAAAACCAAAACATTTTCTGAGAATAAAAGAGCAAACAAAGCTTGATGGAGCTTGTTACCTCTATTTTTCATTGGAAGGTCCTTTAAAATAAAATGGTGCTGTGATAGAGGAAATGGATGCTGTAGTAGAAGAAAGAGCACATCTGTTGTAGAGGCTGTGCCAAACTTCTTTGCAATGAGATTTCTAGAAATAAAAATGGAGGTCATCAATGGTTTTAGTTTTATCCCACAATACTTTCTCTATGGAACGTGTAAATTGGTTCATTTGGCATGCTCTTAAGTTCTGCCACAGAATTCAGAGACTCTTTTCTTCAATCTTTTGGTATTTCCTAAACTGAAGATGGGCTTATTCCATTTTTAATTATTTAATGTCTAGCTAATGTGTGCATGTGTGTCTTTTAAAATAGATTGGTTCAAAATTGCTGTGCATGTTAGAAATCCCATTTAATATATTAACTTCACTATTAATGATAGTCAGATTTGTAGATTCACAAAATGTAGGTAAACCTCTAATTCTTTAAACCGGTCTTGAAAATTATGTCTTCAAATGACAGGATGGCAAAATGGATTGAATTTCTGATTCAAAGCAGAACTGATACTACCAAAACCATTGCAGAAGTAGAGGTATTGCAACTGGTGCCCTATCAATGCACTACTGTCTATAAACTCAGATGGTAGCTGAGCCATTTGCACAATTAAGGTACAAGACTGATTTCTGAAGTTATTCAGTATTTTTTTCTGCTGACTTCGATTAAAGATGTTCCTATATGTCTGGTGTGAAAATCAAGCCATTAATTCTTGTGTTGTACACTGTCAGCTAAGATGTTATAAAGGTTTTGATTACATTTGTACTTGTTTTTCAAGCAATGCATGCTTTTCTATATTTTACGCTGTTAATCTGAATTTGTTTAAGTCATATTTATGAATACCTTTTGATATTTACAGTTTTCACTGATACAAAAAGCAGAAGTGGAAGGCAAAGTGAATGGGCACTTATGTCCAGTTTATTGATGGGAAGAAAACTGGTTCAAATTGTTTAAAGGCCAGGACAACACCACGATCTATCAGCAAAAGCAGAAAAACAACAGTTCAGTTTCCAAGCTGCTTCTTTTTTGATGGTAGAATTTCATTACATTTCTCAGTATGGCATTTTAGAATGTTGTTTTTATTTTTCTTCTTTCAGACTGCTGTGAGTTTCAGACATCGGCCATGGGCATTAAAGGTTTGCAGGGATTTGTGGCAAGAGTTTGTCCTGATGCATGCAGAACGGTAGATCTGAGAGAAATGGCAGAAAAACATCGCATCGATCATCCTGGTTTCCCACCTGTTATCGTAGTAGATGCCATGAGTTGTGTTAGATACTGGTACACACCGGAATCCTGGGTGTGTGGTGGCCAGTGGCGGGAGTACCTTGCCATTTTAGAGGATTTTATTAAAGCTTTTATGGCAGCTGGTATCAAGTTGGTGTTTTACTTTGACGGAGTGGTAGAAGAGAAAAAGAGAGATGAGTGGATCAAACGGAGGTTGCAGAATAACCAGGAAATAGCCAGAATATTTCAGTTTATCAAGACTCACAGGAAACAACCAGGGAGAGGAATGTTCACTGTTCCTTCAGCTTTGCCTACTTTTACACGTTTTGCCCTGAAGTCACTTGGTCAAAAAACAGTATGCACATTGCAAGAGGCAGACTTTGAGGTGGCTGCATATGGTTTGCAACATAACTGCGTAGGCATTCTCGGGCAAGATAGTGACTACCTCATCTATAATACATGCCCCTACTTTTCCATTGAGAAGCTCCGTCTGGACAGACTGGTCACTGTCATGTACTCTCGAGAAGATCTTTGCCGTGCATTGGGTCTTAGTTTGACACACCTCCCTCTCTTTGCTTGCTTGCTTGGCAATGATGTTGTTCCAGAAAGCTTGTTGGAAGGCTTTTGGCATAAATGTTTAGTCACCAGTCCCCACAAGAATAACAGCTACAACAGAAGGACAAACATACTTCTAGCTGTAGCAAATTACATCTCAAAAGTTCCATGCTCGTATAGCAGCCTGAAACACTTGGAAGAGATGCTACCTTTGGGATCAGACAAGACATTACTTTACAGAGGAGTGGAGTCCTATCTTTTGCCCGGGCAGCAGTCTCCATGGATTCCTCCCAATGTTACAAATTGCCAAATGTTCTCCCTTCAACAACAATCAGCCCTGTGCCAAGATAAGGAAATCTTTCAGGTACCTTGTTTTTTAAAGCTTAATGGTCACTTTATTGCTATGACTACTTAGTGGAAGTTGTTAATGAGTACGCCAAACCTACTGATTTAAGTTTGCTTGAGCAAAATCTTTTGTCTGTTAAGTACAGCCATGGTTAGGACTATTACATGCATCACGATAGGAGCAGATGCAGCATATTTCATTAAAAGTGGTTCCTCTCTTTTTGACGCGTCTGGCAGGTCAAATAATGGGGAGCAGCTCCTGTATAGGCCTATAGTTGGGCGTAGAGATGTACTTCCCATGTATTGCATGATGTAATGACTTACTTTTTGCTTTGAGAACCCACAGGTCAGCTACAGCTGGTTAGTGGTCTGCTTGGCTGTGCCTGGCGCATGCAGTCAAGGTATCAAAGGGAGCTGTCCTAAGAATGTGGAAGTTGAAATTGCTCTTGTGGAGGAGATGAGGAAACTTCCTATAAATCTGTATTTTGTGATTTTTGGATCAGGTTAATTATCCTTTAGATTCATTGTCCCTGAAGGAACCAAAAGCACTTTGAGTGGATTGTTAATCCTTAAAGGGCAGGGCTGCACTAGCAAGTTTCACTTATGGCTTCCCACATGGGCAGAGATGCGCTGGTGTTGCGGTGAGAAACGGTACAGTCAGATTGGGTCACTCTGAGAGATTGGATATATTAGCAAGGGTAGCCTACCTGGCTAATAGAAAACTGAGCTACCTTGCATCAGAGTTTATGCAATAGTAGTAAGTCGAGAGTACAGTTCTGTAATTCATGGCAATTAAAATAACATACTGAGATTTAATTAAATCTATATGGGATCATGACTTTTAGACCCTGTATTAGCCATCTGTAACTCCGTATTTTGTTAGGTACCTACAGACTTCAAATAGTCTTTTTTTTTTTGGTCTGTCTCTTACTTATCTTGAGCATTTTCTTTAAAACTAGCTTTGTGTTTCCTCATATTACTCTAAAGTAATCCTACAATTTACATTGTCATGTTTTAAAAAGACTCTAAAACATTTAAATAACTACACTGTAACCTATGCAATGTGCATTTCAGCTAAACTGCAGATATATTGGGTTTTTTTAATTAACCACACATAAATACATGTCACTTTTGACTATAGTAGTTAAATAGAAGACGTTATTTAAAAAAAGCAACCACCCTCCATCCTAATAAAGTGTTGAAAAATATTGTTTATGCTTGAAGTGCAAGGAAAAAGTAGCCAGAATGTAATTATCTAAGTTGGATTATGGCCAGGACAGTAGTGGTAATATCGTTGCTCCTTAAGAGAATGTACCATGTGGTCTTTGTGACAAGTGGTCATTATTTCTTGGCTAGATCTTTCATTTGAAGGGTTGCAGTTCTCTAGCGTCATGCTGAGCTACTGCTATAATAAAATAATAATGGTTAGAAACTCCACTGAGGAATGCCTCACTGTTGCTGCATAAATCCTACATTAAGCCAGTCCCTGGGCCAAGGAAATGACGGTCAAAGTTGTAGGCATGTTAACTTGTCTTTGTTTTTGTTACAGGTGTTTCAATATTTGTATATGTAATGTGTGTGCTTTGCTTCATATTTTGAAACCCGTATGGAGTTCTGCTTACCTTGCACATAATCTGAACTGCATGTAAATAACATACGCAGCTCAGTTCCAACCTTGAGGACAGCCTCATATTGCTGCTTCTCTCAGAAAAGAAGAGCATAACTTTCTAGCTGACTGTAGGTGTAAATCAGTAATGTTTTTCAAGATACAGCACTGAATACAGCAATACTTTTGAAATCAGCTTGTATTTTTTTTTTAGTACATAAGAATGTGTAGACTATTAGCAAATTGCAAGAAACTAGTATTTTCAAATTATCTCATATCCGTGACAGTGGTTTGTATGAAATAGTTCAATGCTTCATTCAAATCATGCTTAGAAATACTTAACTCTTTGGTTTTGTTTTATACAAAAGTAGATTTGGGGGATTACATTGTTTAAGTATATTAGGAATACTGAAGTATTTCTTCCAGGGCAACCATTTATTTATTGCTGTAAGAAAATGCTCTGTAGATTGGCATTGTACACAGAAGCCTATCATTGATTTTAGGCTCATGTGAGAATTTCTTCTGAAAGTATGACATTTCAGTCGAATTACTTTTGATCAGTAGTGACCCATTGATTGACTGCAGCTTTGACCTGCTGAGTTCCCTGGTTTGCAGATACTGGAATTCTGCAGAAATGGTCAACTTGGCTCTGGCCAGTGGTTTGGTAATTCCCAGTGAAAGAGGCTGAGGTTAACTGCGTGGATGGCACAAGCCAAATAATACAGATAGTGCGACACATGCAGGGAATGAAGGGCAGAGAAACTTCAGTGCCTGCTCACCATACGGCATGGGTCCAGGAGAATTTAGTAGTGGCATTTCCCCATGGAAATAATTGGCTTTGCTCAGCTGTTTGAACAGCCCCATAGTTTTGGTCTGAGGTTGTGAAGTAGAAAGTCTGTCTGGCTCTGCACTTGGCCAGTCCAGGTTAGAAGTACTACTGGCTGAAATTCTGCCTGCCTGAGAGCAACTTTGTTGCTTCTGCATCTAAGCTGCTCCAGACCAGCGGTCCCTCTTGGTACTGAGGCTGCTTGTAGCCAGCTGCTGTACCCAGATGTATCTGTATCAGGGGTGTCTAATATGCAGCCTGGGTGATGCTGTGATTCTGCTTTTCAGCAACAGCCTGCAAACCTGGTTTTCCTCACTAGAGTAGAGTGTATTTCTTTTCTTGGGGAGGAGCCATTGCAAAGTAAAAGTGTGGTGAAGTTAAGTATTCTAATTTCACCACAATGTAAACTATGCAAAGTCAGGTCAGGAAAGAAATGGAGCTGTCTTATGTAGTTCATCTTGCAATAAAATTAAAAGTTTGTGTTTTTTCATGCCTTCACTCACTATTTAAAGAGGTGACTTTTTCAGGTGACTAAAGGAGGGCAGCTCATTTTTCTGTGTCTGAATTCAGGATTCATTTTAAGAATAATTACTCTTTAAAAAACTGTCATTAAAAAACCCAAGTTTTAAGAATTTGAGGCGGGGCTAAGAAAGGCAGTGATAGGTTTCCTGGGGATTCCTATCCACAAAAAGATAGATGTTTGAAAATACACTATACTGGTGTTACTTGAAAAAGCACTTGTTCCCTCCCTGGCCGTTCCCTCCCTGGCCATTCCCTCCATTTCCACTGATCGAGAAAGTACTATTTCCTCAAACGGTTAATACATTTTGTTACTTTTTGATCCTTCTTAATTTTGGAGATAATGCCTTCTTCCTTCTTTGAACAAACAGCTGGCTAAAGAACAGCATATCCAATCTGAAAATTATACAATCTTCAATATCCTGAGTAATGGAGAGATTGAGTGCAGCAACTCTTTGGAAGATGAATGTGATACAGAGATTCCTGGACAGGCACTTATCTACCGCCCTGCTCGTCAGCATATTTATTCTGTTTTGTTGGAATCTGGAAAAGGTAAGGATTAAACTACTCACACCATTATTCAAGTATGCTTTCAATTTTGAAATATTAAATCTTGAATTAATTGTTTCAGTGGCTACATCAGCATTGCATTTAGGATAAAAACTGTGGGCAGTTGAAGTGTTCTTCTTAAGGGAACAAGAGAAAATGTGACAATGAAATTGCAGTTTTTCTAGATGCTGTTCAATTTCAGTGCTTGTAAAGATATTTTTTTTAAAATTGGGGGTTTTTTTCCTTGTTAAATGGGAAGTTGTGAAAGTTGTTAATGTTCAAAAGATTGAGCAAAACAGTGACATTTAGAAGATTTTAAAAGTTTGAGAGGATATGAAACCTTATGTTGCTTTGATAAGTGTAGCTCCTGATAAATTAGTGAGTTGTAATACACTTCAGCAAAACAGTAATGCACTGTTACAGTTTTACCTTCTGTTGATTTTAGGTCTGCAATTTTAAGAACAGTGGATAGTCAAATATAGTCAAATATAGTTACTGTAGTAATACAAATGCAAGTAGTCATGCCAGTGATTATTAGTTCTTTCATCAAAGTGCAAGAAAATATGATTTCTTTATCTAGTGGTATAAACAGATTCTGTAGCAGGTATATATATGTGTGCTTCCATTCTTCTGCTTTAAGACAGAGATTTCTTTATTCACATCCTTGGACAAATTTTATGTTCTTAAGACTTCCATTAGTTAAATGTTATCTTTACAGTGTCTTTTAGGCAGTGAGTTCAAAATTAAAAATGTACTGAACTTTTATTCTTTTTAATATGTTGGTTTCTCCTTTGTAATCACTTTACATTTTATTGATGAAAGTGCACTGCCATCAAACTGAATATTCAGACTATGTGCTTAGAAAGGCACAGAAAGGTAATTAAGTACCTGACTTCATTCAGCAACTAGAGGTTGAAGTTGTGCCATAATAGGAAAACAAAATAGGAAAAACTGAATCAGAGTTTACATAGTCATTTGGAGAGAGTAACAAAAATCTCAGCAGTAATCATGCACATCTGTCATTTTTCATTTTTCAGCCTACTGCCTCTAAATCTTGTAGACAATATAACTTGGTTGGGTTTTGTTTATTCCTCTAAGCAGCAGGATATTCATTGATGTTTTCAGAAACACCCAGACCAAAATTTCTAATTAACGATTGTTGCTGTGAGATGGCAGGGTAGTAGGCAGATTTGCATTTGTCACAGTGTTTGTAGTACTCAGATGAAGATTAGAACCGAAATATAGAAACACTGATTTAGAATCTTATTGAAAATGAAATTTGAATGTGAAAGAGGTCTTCTTTTAAGAAAGTAATTTTAGAATAAAACCACAGACATGTATTATTTGTTCTCAGTTCGTGCTTCAAATTCCAGAGAAAATTTCCTGAAGTAAATCATAGTCCACCTTCAATCCTTAACCCTTCCAGAAGGGTAGGTAGAGTGCGTCTGCATGGGCACCCCTATTAAATCTGCATTTTTAGTGCATGTACCTACCTCTAACAGCTTTAACCATGTCACTTCCTAGTAGTTCATGGGTTGTTTTTTTATTCCGGTGTGTAGTTGCTTCTAAGTCAAGAATGTAGATCATTAATCACAGTCTGTATGGAAATTCATAAGTAAATGCCAGCATTATTTTTTATAAATTTGCTGCTAGACCTACAAGGAAGTTTTGTTCATTACAAAGTAAGCAGAATCCTTTGCCAGTTTCCCTCAGATGAGGTCAAGTTGACTGGTTTTTGTAATTTGATGAGGGGTATGATGGGAAGAAGTAACCTACACTGTATGTCGGTTGTAGTATAATGTAGAATTACTTTGGATTAGCATTAAAAAGGGGCTTATTGGAAGGAGTCAACCAATTAAATTAGTCCATGTGGAGTCTCCTGCCATTGTGATACAGTTGCTGATGTTGTTTGTTTGAAGCTGTTCCAGTTTGCAGTGGAGATGTGTGTGTGTTAGTGATCCTCTTTTTTATTCCTTAAGATCCCTCAATTACAAGATTCCTGCATTGGAAACTGACCTCTTTGCAGTTTGCAAAACTGCTTATTTACTGTTAAATAGGGGCAGCAAAGCAGCCAACATTTAGTAAAAGCAGCGGTTACCGTTTTAGTAAGAACAGGTTAAAAATAATGTAAACTGTTTCCTCTACCCTGAAACCGTTAGTTTTGAATGTCTAGGTTGAGATTTCCAAGGGTGCCTAAGAGACCCAAGAATTCATAGGAGCTGGATGTTGTCATATCCTTTAAAATCACCCACCTAGACCATGTCACTTTGTCTGAAGCCATAGTGTGATAAGCGGTTCTTTTGCTGTCGGTGCCAGTTTAAGTAATTCCCTTGCACAGCCACTCATTTCAGTCCCTGTGAAACCTTTCAGTTGTCCTGGTGCAGCTGTTTGTGCAGCTGTGTGGTGGCCTAGTTTGAGAAGCTGAAAATAGCCCCCTCTCTCTCTTCCCTCCCTTTCTTGCAGTCAGGTACCTAACCTGGTTCTGTTGCCCCATCTGACTCTTTGTGTAGCCACAAACAGCTGTGGTGAGACAGCCCGAGGGAATGGCAGGGAGTGGGAAGGAGCAAATCAGCGGTCACCTGTAAAAGTTAGCAGTGCTGCTGAAAGAATTGCTCATGTAGCTATACCTTTGGTATATTATGGTATATGGTAAGCATGTGCGTACCTTTAGTCATGGAAATGTTGCTAGAATCACAGGGTTATTTTTGACCCTACAAAAATAATTAGGGGGTTAATGGTGATCCTGATAACATGGCATTTGTTGCCTGTGTATTTTAAAAGTATCTTTGCAATTAATTGAGCTATTTCTGATCGTTACGTGGAATATTGCATATAGTGATATATAAATTGTCAACTTTTAGCATCTTTCCTAGAAAAGCAGTGCTATTGGAAAAATTCAAGAAGGAGGGGAAAAGAACAGTAAATAATGCACCTTGATAGGCCAGCCAAGCTCCTTTTTTGTGTGCGAAGAGTTCAGAACAAAGCCAGCAGGTTTTGGCACTAGTGCAGTCCATGGAAATACCTGCACCTGCATGACTGTTGCCAGTTAGGAGGTTATGTAGTGTACCCTAAGCCTGTGGCTGGCTCTTGGAAGTCCTGGCATTCCTCCCAGTTCTAACATTAGTAGGCCAGACTGACCCTCGCTTTGACACTGTCAAAAACAGTCCATTAGCAGAATTTTTGCCAGCTATCACTAGTGACCACTCAGGAGGGCTGGTGTTGTTGCAGGTGTAGAGGAGCACACATAACAGCATGTCCAACTGTCTCATGTTTTGGTGTTTTGCACATAGTTGAAATTTTCCTTAGGCTGCCTAAGCAGTGCTTCCACAGGTCGTTCAGAATCTATTTAAACAAAGGCACTACTATTTTTTGATATTTTGTATGTGCATTGTGGGGAAAAAAGTTTGAAAAACTACTGCTTTTTTTCCAGAGATATTTCCATGCAGGGAGGGTTGGCATTTAGTAATCATGTCTCCAATTTGTTCTTGGTATGTTAATGTGCTGTCAGTTTGCAGGACCTTTCTTTTAGCTATATTTATTTGGCTACTTATGTGAACAGTAATATACTTCTGTTACTAATGGACTATAATAGTGAAAAGCACTCAGCTGATGTGGTGCTACGTACATCCTGTACCAACATTCACATACATTAAAAGAAACTAGAGGTTTCCTATTGACTTCTCTTTTTACTGTGTTTGAGCTCAATGGGTGATGTAAAAATAGTATTTCACTGGCATTTGGAATCGAGAGATATTTTGATAAGTTGTTCTGTGAGTTGTGGAACTCATAAAGAGTGACTCTCCCCATCAGCTTCCCCTTAGCAAAGCTTTTATATTTCCATGCTCCTTCCTAGCATCCTCTTAACTTCTCCCCATGTCCTTGACAACTCCCTCCTGCAATATATGGTGTTCTCAAGTATGTTCCCTATTGCCTCCTGCTGTTCCTGAATCCCATCTACCTTTTTATTCATGTCTAGCTCTTCCATAGCTACTTGTGTATTGATTTGCCATCCAGTGCATTCAGATATAACAGGTAACTTGACTTTCCTGCCTTTCTTTCAGTTGGTGCCCTAATAGGATCCCTCTGTCAGCTGAGTCACCAGTTTCACAAAATGTTTAGGAATTTAATACATTTGAAATCTCTTCTCCTCTGTCAGATTTAGTTGAAACAGAGCAGTGCATCCATGAATTAATTATAAGACAGATGTCCTCATTACATTAGGCTTGCTTCCTTAAGAAGCCAGGCTAAAATTTGGGAGGCTGAGTGAGCTGAATAGATTGAATAAAGCAGAAGAATTTACATAGTAACTCTTAAAATAGAATGCTAAAACATCAGAATGTTTCTGAAAGTGACTTTGGGATATTAAATTGGAGGGTTTGTTCATGAAATAGCATTATCATAGGCAATGATTTATAATCAAGATGTGAGACTATTCAGCCTCTGGCATGTGCAGTTTAAGGCTTTTTTTTTTTCTTCCCCAATGTAGGCATTTTTCATTTTATTCTTAATGTCATCAGTTTTTGAAAAGTGAAGCATGGCAAGCCAGGTGTAATGTTGTCCCTCATAGTCCAGCTGTTGGCTCTTCAGTCCCTCACCTTTATTGGGTCCATGGGTAAGGAAGGAAGAATAAACAGGGCTGTAAAAGAGATTTTGTTTTGTTCTTTCTCTCCTCTCTTATTCCTGACACTAGAACTCCATCTGAGAAATTTCTGCACCATAGTGCACTGCTCGTTCATTCATGCCAACAGTCATTTGCAGCATTGAGCTATGAACAAGACCAGGAAATTAATGTGACCGAACTTTTTGGGGTGGTGGAGGAAAGGGGAGTGTTGGAGAGATTTCTTTGGTTTGTTTTAAGCTAGGTGAAGTTTTTGATTAGGGTTCATAATGTAGCATCAGAAATACTTGTACAGTAAAGTGCAGGGTGATTGGAATTGATGATAAAAGGCAGGAATTTTTAAGAACAGTGGCTTCAGCACTGGGTGAGAGCTGGAAGGAATTAGAGATGCAATTCTGTGAATCTGGAAAAGGACAAGGGAAGGAAAAAAAAAACAACTTTAGGATTTGCCTGGAAAAGATTTGAAAACACTATTCCAAGTGCCCAGGACTAGCTAAATCTGTTTACATCATACTGTTTACCAGACTGCAGAGAATTGACATTTAGGGCACTATGGCATGGTTACCATAAGCAAAATCTGGATGGAATGCAGAAGCACCATTTATAACAATGGTGGGGTTTTTTATGAAGACTTGCATTGGAATGATCATGAGCTGACTATTGGAAATTGGATAGACTGCATTTCAAAAATTCTTAAATGCTTGAATTTTTCCTCAGGATATTTTCTTTTTTTTTTTTAAGCATCAAGTAGTTAAATGCACAACTCTTGCAGTGAAATTTTTAATTTAAGAGGCACCCTACTCTTTACTGGGGGGCGGGGCAGAGTTGGGCTTAGGGGGTAGGAAGCCACTTGAGCTATTGTGCATAAACAATTCCTTTATACTAGATAAAAGGTCTGGAACAATGGGCTGTAAAAGCTCTGCATCTGACAGTGGGATGACTCCATTGCTGTCAGCTTTCAAACAGACATCAAGGCCTCCTTATAAAGATTTTGTCTCAAACTCTGACACAGGAAATGTCAGGGCAAGTCAGGAGGAGAATCATATTAAGGACTGCCTGCGAATGTGGCAGTGTGACAGCCCTGAGAGACTGAGGTAGCTCATGTACGTCCCTAAGCTATGCCAGATACCTCCACAGCTTCCTGAACTGCCTTGGAATAGGAAGGCCTAAAATTGGCTGAAAGCCATTTTAGAATGCTTTCCACAGACTCTTGTACTTACATTTTTGGCTGCAGTTCCCAACTCCAAACTCATGTTTATAGCACATAATTCAAACTCTCTTCCTTTGTTCTGATGATTTGTCATAAAGATACTAAAACTAATTTTTCTTGGTTTGTTTTTAAAGAAGCTGAGCAAACAAGTCATTATGAAGTTCCTTCTATTACTTTAGAATCCTCATCATCACTGCTTCCAACTTTTACACTAGTGTCAATACTCGCATTTGACTTACTGATCCAATTCTGTCTTTTTTAGGTGGAGCCTGTCCTTTGGTAAAAGAGTGGTTTGTCTATTTTGGAAATTCTCTCCAGCAGCCAGAGCTGATACAACCTGTACAACCTTCTATTCCAGGTAGAATAAAAATGTGTTTAAATCTGAACTGAAATAATGACATCACTAAAATCAGGTTAGACAATCCATCATCGTATGTTTGATATGGAATCCAGAATGACTGTGGAGGACAAGGAGCTAAAGTAGAAAAGCTGCATGCCTGTAATTGTTTTTAATTACCCTGTATAATTATAATAGGATTCAGCTTTGAGCTACATGTTATTACTATGTCTTGTTAAACCCGGTGCTAATTCAAACATGAGTTCTAAAATGCAAACAATTTTCTTAGAGGGTCTAAATACTGCTTTGAGGCCAGGATAAGTGGCGTGTAGGGCCATATTGAAATTCTTCTGTTAAGCTGTTTGAGAGAATGTGTTAACAAGACTGGTGGAGAATATAAAAAAGGGCTATTTTTAGATCACCTGTGACAACCCAAAGAGAGAATCCAGCTTTCCATAAAAAAATAATTAGGCTATCTGTTTCTGTGAAGCTATTTCTACTGTCTTAAGCACCAAGTGTTTTGTGTGTTCTTATCTTCTTTCCTTTGGTAAAGGACACATTCGTGAACATTCTTAGTGAAATTAGTGTTATGAGCAATGTATTACATTCATGAGGAAGTATCGTATACTTTAGTGAAAAGATTGGGTACTGTATATGTCACTCATCTCTTTATCACTAAATTGTATAATGCAATAAAAGTTTAGGATAGGAAGTAAACAGTACTGTACCAATTTTGTTATTTCAGAGGGAAAATTGTTCTAATTGTTCATTTGTCCATGCTATTGTAGTCATAACCCCTCCTATCTTTACTCTCACAGTTCGCTCTCTGTCTAGTCATCTGCTATCATGTGGATCAGGAGCTCAGAGGTTTTTTAGTTTTTCATACGAAATCAATTAGTTCCATTGATATACAATACCATTGATATCTTGTTGAGAAAAATTATTATCTACTCAACTTTTTGAGAGTAATTACCAGCACTTCTTCCCTCAGCACCCAGAGCTTTCTGTAGCAGTCCTGGTTCTGATCTGCTCTAAATCCAGATTCAGAAGTTGTTGAAATGCATGCACTTTATTTTTAATTTTATTTTTTGGTTAGGGATTGCTTCAGGACCTACTTGTTTTTAATTTTCTAGGGTTATAGTAAATTTTCTTTTAAGGTATCCTAAGATTGTACGTTTATCTTCATATTTGAAACTGTTACATTTAATGAGAGTCTTCAAATTCAAGGATGAAGGACAAACAGTTGCTCTTTAGATATCAGCCTTTTCAAAATCCTTTTGAAAGTAACTGTTTGGAAAGAAATGAGTTACGTAGACAAAGTACAACTAAGGTTTCATTTGATATACAGTAGTTCCACTGTCCAGTACCCCGATACAAAATTAGGAGAGTGATTATCTAATTGACTTGATGATAACATGAAATTGCTGTGAAATTTTCCAAATGGATGTGAATATGCAGGGTAAAAATTGACTGGTCTGTCCTGTACAACCGTTTTATTTCGGCATAGAATGGTCTGGGAACATGCATTTGTAAAACAAGCAAACAAAGCTCAATGAAGTATAAACCATACCTATGTAGTTACATTTCAGTTTGCATGGCAAATACACTGTATTTATTGTTGTGAAATCTTCCTTCCCAGGTAGTATAGTACCTTCCTCCCTTTCTGGAGAGGAATCCACTTAGTCTCATGTGCTGTGGTTCTACTGCTCTGCAAACATGCTACACATAGAACCCACCTTCATGTTGACAATAAGCAGCATTTAACATCGCTGTGTTTGTTTGTTTATAGCAACCACATAAGAGGAGTTTATAAAAACAGCATCTTCTCAGCCATAACCTTCACTAACTCAGTAATGAAAGGCTGTTCAAGCAGACTATTAAAAAAGGGGAGGAGGACTTCTAGTGATTATTTTTAGTACTCTGTTGTCATTCCTTCAGCGAACAAATATTTTCCTAAAATTTTTGCAGTCCATATTTGTATGCCTTACATTCGCTCATGCATTTTTATTTTCCACAGCATGACTTTCTAATTCACCAAATAAGGTTCTCAACAGCGCATCACATTTTTCAGACAGGGATCATATTTAGAGCTAAATTTAAAGATGTTGTTATAGGAAGATAGAGTTCAAAGCTGTCACTCAAGATCAGGTTACTCAAAAAAGAGAAGAAACCTTACCAGATACTATTTGAAAAATCAGAGGTGCAATTAATCTGGGAAGGTTCTTTGTTTTGTCTTTTTTGGAAAAAATTATAACCTCATCATCACAACTACTTTAGAAGTACACTGAGAATATATGGGAAATCCTGACTCTATTGAATTTGATTTAAATTAAAAAGTCTGAAGAAAGAATATTTGATATGAACTTTGAACTGTAATGCGCATAAGCATAAATATTTTAAATTTTGCATTGATCTTAAACAAAAAAGTAGGATTCCCACTGATGTTTTGTGTGTGTATAAAACAGCAGAGCTGTCTTGCATCTGAAAAGCTTGCACGTGATAGAGTGAATGTTAGCTTTTTTTTTTTATCAGATCGTAAAGGCTGTAAGATGATAGCTTAAAATATATTTAAAATGCTGTGTGTATTATGTATATGTATTTTTCCTGAGAAACGGTATTCTGAATTAGCATCTGCGCTTGCTCGCATTTTCGGTCTCTCTTTCTTCCTTCTGGAATGTTTCCTTTCAGTTGAATGAATGTGATCATGATGTTTCCCACACATTGACAGAGCAGCACTTAAATTGATAAAAAATGTCTCCGAGAAATTAATTTTGTTAGAAGAGCTGTGATCCAAGAAAATACTATTTAACATCCATATCTTGAGAACATAGCTGATCTAGTTGATATGTGTGCAGTTTATGTGGAACAGAGGAAGTTTTAAAGTCTTTACTGGAAATGTATGGATTCTGCTTTTCATTTTATTTCCGAAAATATGTAGGATATTGTAGCTTCATGCCACAGGAGTTTGGATGAACTTTCAGTATTCTAATCATTGCATCTTACAGGAGTATGCCATGAATATGCTTATGTTCAAAATGCTGTCTCTGGAATGCTTCTTTAATGGTAGTTTTAATTGGCATTTGAGTTTATGGCATCTTTAAAATTGGCCACAGTTGTTGACAAGTTAATGTTGAGTGTTCCTAGCAAGTACATTTTTATAAACTTATTTTTATTGCTCAGTATTTACATGAGCATGTAAACCGATGAAGTGTTAAAATTCTATTATTAGTGTTATAAAATGAAATTTCAATAGTCAAATATACATGAACAGTTAATATATACATTTATATCTGTATACACAAGGATGACATGTTTTAAGTTGGTATGAATGTGAAGATCGCCTTTGTATAAGCCTTGAGTTCAAGGCTATCATAGTATTAATGCAATTCATGACTTTTGCATGCATTACATATTCATAAATCAGTTATTGAAGTTCGAATGAATGATATAAATATTTATGTATTCCCTTGAAGTGCTCTTGTTTATCATGATGCTTTCTATGTGACAGTGTCTTTAAATGTATGAGTGAAAAGGAAGAAGGAAAAAAATAATTCAATCAATGCTTTTTCTCTTGTTGGTTTTCCATTTTTGTGTTTAGGCAAGTAGTACCTCTTGACCTCCATAGAGGTCTTTGTGATGCTCTTCTTGGAGTTCCCAAGGACTGAGTTTACATAGTACTGAATACAGTTTTCACGCAGTTTTGTACGTGTTGAGAATAACCATAAGCATATGCAGTGCTTGAGTATCTCTCTCTAATTCATAGGAACTTGTGGTTCTTACAACCCCAGTAGGACAGATAATTTTCTCATAACTAATCTCTACAGTAAAGATGTATCAATTATATCTATCTAAGTATGTTTTGTTCTGTTTCCCTTTTGTTGCTCAGTTTTGGGGGTTTTTTTAACATATTTAGTAAATATTTAGATGTGTTCAGAAAGTAAAATATTTCTCCTCCCTATCCAAGTAAATTTCTCTCTTTCAGGAATGTTTTCTAATTGCTGTAAAGTATGTAGTGAGGATGTAACTAGAGCAGAGAACACATTTGGGCATCTACTGTATATGAATCTTAGGTCCGTTGTTGACTGTAAGCATGATGGGAGAGTCATTAAACTTCAGTGTATTTGTTTCTTTGTTTTACTTACCTTTCATTTAAGGGTTAATGTAATGGATCGCTCTTGGGTATTACGTAGAATTTAATTACTTGTAGAAGAGATCCTTTCAGAAAAATAACACTTTTGGTTGGTATGTTCCAAAAGGAGATAGTGTCAAGTTTTCTTTCCCAGAGTAAATAACTCATAATTCGTCAGTACCTCTTTTTCCCAGGCGCAAGTAGATGTTGTTTCTGAAAGTATAAGAAACTGTTTATGGAAGAGATGCCTTGAATTTTTTGTTGAGCTCTCTCAATATAGATATGTAATCTTGATTATTGATGTAGTTCATGGTTTTACTCTGAAGAAAGAAGGATTTCTATTATTAGGTATACCCCTGGATGCAATTAATTTTAAAAAACTGTACAGATGGAGAGAATACTTTTGTTTAACTGATTCTTGGCGTATCTCTTCATATGCAGCTGATTGGGAACCTTCTGAAAAGCAGAAACCATCAAAACTATTTGAGTTTGTCTCACACATTGAAGTTGCTTAGTCTTGGTAGGAAAAGTTGGCTTTGTTTTGGTTTTATGCATATTATCTTTGCTTTTCTTCCTGGAAGTCAGTCTCTGCTGTTCTTTTTTTTCTTAAGGCAGCAATTACCAGTATCAAAAACAGTAATCTGAGTCTTATTGTGCTGTCTGTACTGGCCCGCTCACTGCCAGTATTTTTGTTATCACTAATCTGCATTTCCAACTCCAATCCAGCAACTGGTATTTTTTCTTAATATATATATATTTCCCTACAAAATAAGGTTAGAAACTTACAGATTGTCTGATGGTAGTTCTTTACATGGTTAAAACTTTTGACGGGAGAGTTAGTCTTAAAAATAGTAAAAGCAACATCCATCAGGGAGACGTAGAAAGAAAATATTAACTTCTCTTCTAGTTTTCCCCCTCTCTGAAGAATTGGCACCATTTGGTTAATGGGCTTTCTTGGTTAAATAAACATTGTCTGTGTAGGTTTCAGCACCTTGTCACTTTAACCATTTATTATCACCAAGTGTTCCTAACTGGACTACAGCTGCTGCATGTCACACAAAAAAGAAAAGTTGTTACCAAATGTAGCTTAATTAGTCCACATTTAAAATTCACACCTCATTTTAACTACAGAAGCAGCAGTACTTCATGGGAGGATTCTGTCCTTAAGTGGGATTCTTAGGCATAACCAGTTAGCTGTTCTGTTATTTCACGTGCCTTAGTGTTTATTTTGATAATGAATTAAGTGTCATTTAAATGGGGAGCAAATTTTACATTAGTTCACGTGTCACAAGTTGGGAGATGGCAACATGGGGTAACTATTAAGGATTTAGAGACCAGGATGAATGATACTATAGAAAGTGTGGAAAGATACATTATACATAACTGATGACAGTTCCTTTGGTTGTGTTTGCAACAGCGTTTCATACAGTAGCCTAGGGAGTGCAAAATACCAGATAGCCTTGATTTTTGTTCCCAAACTGGAACCTACTGCAGAGGAGTCATACCAGCACAGTGTTTTGTGGAGAATGCATGTTTGCCAGCAAATGGTGTAGGTGACCAGTTAGTTTGTTAAAACAGGTGATTATAAGGAAGGCAATATGAGGATCCTTCAAGGACCCCTGATAAGCTAGCTCTAGGAGAGAGAGAGAGAAGAAACAGATATGGTTGTTTTCTGCTGAATCACTATTTTATGATGAAGCTAACCCCATTTAATGCTGTGGATTCCCAAGGAATAGGACACACTTGTAGACAAACTTTATTCTTGCAAAAGGTAAAAGCCTGATGTCTCAAAGTTGCCTATATTGTTGTAACAATTGAATTCAGTCCACTCTGCTTAAACATGCCTGTATTCAACACCATTTGTTTAAATTACAGGCCTTAATATTTTTCTTAATTTTTTCTTTCAAATGCCAAGTTTTGTCAAATACTTTTTATTTTCAACTCTGTGGTCCTTGCAAGTGCCAAGAGCAGATCAGTTGTTTCCTTTCAGATTGTAATGAGGTAGGCATGTTTTATCTTGTTGCTGCCAAGATAAAATAATGGATTTCTTTTGTAGGTGGAACACCTAATTTGAAAACACTGTGGCTTGCCAAAGGACCTGACGTGGAAAAACAACGGTATAGTACATTTCTGGCATGCTTTCACCTTCAGGACAGGATGGAAGAGCTCCAAGCTCTAGAAGCACCTGTTGCAGCATTCTGCTGTTTGCTGGCCTATCTTATGATGCAGGTAACTGGGGCAGTTGCTTATTCTTCATCTGTCAACCCTGATAGATGTGACTGACTAATAAACTGTTTCTTGCTAGCCTGTGCTAGATTTTTCTCTTAATCTTTACTGTAGGCATAGTTGATCAAATATAATAGTACTGCATTACAGTATTTTTAATTACTCCATTTAACATGCATCATCCTGTTCGAGAAACGTGGTTTTTTTAGTAGTTAATCATAACTCTCACATGCCTATGACAAAGCCCCTTGGGCAGTTTAACAGAGAGAGTGTAAACAGGGATTTCCCCTGCTTTTTGAGACCTATTTGCAAATTAAAGCTTCTCTTTTAGTGTTTCCATTGTGTCATCAAAAGAAGACATTCCCTCAGGTGACTATGCGGGCTGTGCAAACAGACAGTATAAATATTTAGCCATCTCTCACTACTTTTTCACACCATCTTGTCAATCTACTCAGTTTCAAGCCAGAACTGAAGATATGACTCTTCTCATTAAATTCTGAGTAATAGGTGATCATTAGGTAGCAGTTCTGTTATAATTCCAGACATTTGGCAGCCTGCAGACTACCTTAATTGTAATAAAAAGGAACACAAGATTAAATACAATATTGCTTCATTATTTACATTTCTCTTAGGTATTTAATATATTGTCTGTACTTGCCACCTTTCAAATGCTGATCTCACAAGCAGATTTTCCTCTTTGAGGATGAGAAAATTATAATGCCTTTATCTAATCTGATAAGCTCTGTTGCACTTTTACTTACACAGAACTGCATTTTGTCTTTTGTTTTTTGCTTTTTCAGACTTTCCTCAATAACAGATTTATACTGGTGTGTGATACATGAAAACAAGTTCTTCCTGACTTTTCCTTTCTTTTTCCTTCATAGGTGTTTGTTCAAACTTAGACGGTGCATTAAGGAAGTACATATGGGAATTATACAAATGATCTATGTAGCTCTCTTTTTTCTTTAATTTTTGCATAGCAGAATATAAATCGAAAGTTTTTTGAAGATGAAACTCGTTAAACATCATTTCATGCCTTGCAGTTTCAATTTAGCAAGATACATATCATGTACTTAGCTTTAAACATACTTTAAGTGTTTTTCATATTTGGATACAAAATCACTGTTTCATTTATTTATCTATTTTCACGGTTTAATTTATTTATTCTGCTATCCTATACACCCTTTCATAGCATGATTACGAAATTATTTGAGAAGGGTTTCTTTAGTGGGATTAAGAAGAGGAGTAACAGGACAGAACGCCTACAGAAATCTGGACTTACTGAGCCTTGATCACAGCATATTAATAAAATGAAAAAAAAAATGCTTGTTAGGGATATGGTTTTCAGAACTTATTATCCAATGGCTAATGTTAAAAATAGAGATGAAAACAGTTTTGCAGCTGACGTTTCAAACAAGAATAATAGCAGAGAGATCATGCAAAGGGCTTAGTTTTGATGGAAGGTTTTTCATGGCAGTGACAGTTTCTCAACACCTGTCCCGTTCTCCTGATTCTCTTCTGCCCTCTGAGTTGCACTGATGCTATCTACCCTGTGAAACAGACTAGGAATTTTATTTGGATTAAAATATTTTTCATTGCTGAGTTGTTTTAAACTTTGGTTAGTTCTCTGATATTGTCCATTTGTTTTCTTGGGGTGTTTGAGAGGAAAACATGCAAGCAAGAGTGTCAGCAGCCATGCTTTGAGCTGGCCATACTGCTTCCATTTGTTTTATAGCTGAGAAAACAAAGCTTGTCTAACTGTGGCCTAATTCTTGTCTTTACACTTTAGTCTTACATTTGTATTAGAGAGGGAAGGTGGATTGTTAGCCCAAAGGTGATTTCAGTTGAGCAATTGTAGGTTGCCTTGAAGCAGGCTAACATCATTTCCTTCAGCTCACATGAGGAAGAAATGAACTTCTTAAAAATTTCATTACTTATCATTTAATCTAACCTAAAACTTAGATTTTTGCAGGAACCAGCATACTGACCAACCCATCTGGCTTCCTCAAAATTTATGTGCAAGTATTTAATGAAAACTTCAGACACTTTTTTGTTTAAGGTGAGAAAAGATTTCCAATAAGCAAATCTTAACTATATAAAGAAAGTGTCAATTTGAAGACTAATCTTTTCAGTGAGGGTACTTTTCAAATATCCTCCAAATTAAGAACAAAAATAGTGAAAAAATACAAAATAATAGGCCTGTCTTTAAAGTTAGGGAAAGGAGTAAATGAGTTCAAATATCAAACTGTGGAGCCTCCAAAGAAAGGGGGAATTTCTCTTTCAAGCTCTTACAGTTTTGGAAGAAATCTGACAATGTAAGTGTGATAACTCACCAAGTTAATTTACTGAATAAAATATTGCTCTAAAGAAGTGTTTTGACATTTGTAAGCATTTTGGCTGATCTGCTCTGTTGGGGGCATTTCCTTGCTGTTGAGCTTGCAAGCAATCTTTGACTTACTTTTCTTAGGACAAAATTGTGCAAGTATTAAGAATTGTTTTTAGATGAAAGTCACTTTTTCTGTTACTGCAATGTATAAAATGCGCAGGTTTAGTAAACCTCTCTTGTTGCCATCTATACAAAGGTGACACCTGACTTGAAATACAGGGTAGAGTAGGGCCGTTATCAGATCTTAGCAGCCAGGTGGAGTTAATGAATACCAAGGAGCATTTTGAAAGCTTAAAACTTTTCTGATACCCCTCACATTCTTGTGCTTTATGCAAGTTATAACAGAGTCATAGAGGGCGAAGTATTTTACAGTGGGATAAGCAGCACGGCCTGATTTAAAAAAAAAAAAAAAATTCTCAGTAGTGGTTGAATAATTTTTATCTTGAGGAAGAAAGAATGGATTACTCCTCCTAAGCAAATAAATTAATGAAGTAATTATAGATGTCTTCTTAGTGTTTTTTTTTCTTTTTCTATTGACTTACATCAATACTTTTTGTTAATTTTTCTCTCCTTCATCTTTTCTGTCACTTTTTGATTTTTTAATAGCCTTAATAGGAACTCTTAATGAATTGAAATGGGATATACACAACATTCCCCGAAAATCAAGCTTTTAAAAGAAAGGCAATGCAGAGTTTTAGGCAGCCTTTTGACTGTACTGTAAGCCCACAATGCACCTTTCCACACTTTGCAAGAGAAACCTTCCTTTGAGTTCCAGTTGATAAAGAATTGTAATGCTTTATGGATCTCACTTAGAGCTCTCTTTATACCCTCAACATCTGTAACGGATATTTGGTCTTGGTGCACGTGTGTAATCTATAGTGTTCTTATAAGAGGAAGCAAGTTATTAGAACTGGACTGGTACTGTCAGGGAATCAGCCCAGCTGGTCTAGGGGCACTGTCTTTCTCCTGTGGTGACCATGTGCCTCTGCAGAATCTCAGAATACTTTTTCACAACAGTAAATGCCCCCATTCTCCCTTTTCTAACAGAAGTAATAGAGTGAACTTTTACATTAATTTAGAATTTTCCTTTATGTTTGCCCACTTGAACATTTTAGGTTTAGTTTTCTTATAGTTTTGAGTTCTTCCTACTTCAATATGTAACCTAAAAAAGTAGAAGAATCCAAATATGTTTTGTTAAATCCTGAAATTTAGCTTTAAATAGGTAATTGAAATATTTTAGATTATTTTTAAAGTTTCCATCAGATAACCATGTAGCATTTGAAAGAAATCCTAACGGTCATCACATCTGTCGCTCACTGAGGTGTTTTTTATTCTCGGTTTTAACTATGAAACAATTTACATTTTTTAAAAATCTTATTTTTTTACTATGCTTAGTGTTATGGAGATTAAGAAATTTCCTGTTATTAAGAAACCCCAAGGGAAGAGGAGAAGGGAATACATGAAGGGTGGACATTTTGTTTGGTGTGTGGCAATCCACATATATACACTATACACAGGTATTGGGGTATGCATTTCATTCAAGTTGTGAAAGTAAGTATTTTGTTCCCTTTAAGTATCTTTTCCTAGACAGTGCATTCATGGTGTTCATAACTTCATGAGGTCATTGATTTAAGTTTGATGTGTTTGAGCAAGAGGAGCCAATTTTCAGAAAGTTCCTCTTCAGAGCCTTCAGATAATATTATTTTTTCATCTGTTTTAGGTCAGTAGCCTCTCTCTGGAAGACTTAAATGCGTTTGTGGCACTCATTCTCTGCCTCAAAGGGAAGTCAGCTGCTCAGCTGGCAGGTTTGCAGGTATGGACTGGAATAATTGAGTAACAAAAAATGTTCATGTAAGTTTGGGATAAATATTTTTTGAGAAAATTCTTCTTCATTAAGTTTTTTCAGATACAGGAACCGAGGGCCATGGTAAATATATAGGCTTTTAATGTGCTACAGTTCATGTGAATACTTACATTTGTTAATCACGTAAAAAAAAAAAAACAGAAATTATGTTTTCTAGTGGTTGCAGTCCTAGGGGTGAGTGAATTAGTCTCAGGTTTCTACCTGACTTGGCTTCCAGACTTCCAGCTGATGGAAAATTTGTAGTGGTGAATCCTGTCTTGCAACATTGCTTCATTCTTTTTTCTTGAGGGAGGATAGTGTTTTGGGATATAAGTTGTATGAAAATCACTACATGAAATAAAGTTTGGTATTACTACTTGTGGGAGAACATAAACATAATATAAACCTAACCAGAAAAAATGTTTTGTTACGTAATGTGGCCCACTGTAGTGAAGACCTTTTGGATCACTCTACTCTGTAATTATTCAGGAGTTATTTTTAAAACTTTTATATACTCTGTGCAAATTTGTTATTTTCCTTTCCTATCTTCTTGAATCCACATGTGGAAAAGCAGTTTCCTAGATGGTTATCGCAGTAGAACCATCTAAATAGTTGTTCTTGCATATCTAATTATACAGGAGTATTTTCAGTCTCATAGCTTGAGATTGTATTCAAAGTATTAGCAGTGTACAGCACAGACTGCACATGTCAATGGCTATTTGAGTTGTGGGTTTACTTAAAAGTAAGGGGGAAAGGGTTAGAAATGGTTGGAACCTTAATGTATCTTCACTCTGAAAATCCTACTTACATTTCCAATAAATTCTCCATTACTTTGAACAGTTCATGTTAAGAGTTTTAAAAGTACTTTTTGCTGATAGCATGGTAAATCAACCACTGCTGTTACTATCCATTGATTTCTAGTACATGGGGACCAAAATAACAAACCTGGTGTGATTCCAGTTTCCTTATTTGATTCATTATAACAGATACAGTCCAGCCTCCTATCAATTTTTTTTTAATTCATCACAAATTTGTTCTGCAGCTGATCAAGTGTTAGATCTGTGTAACAAAAAGGAAGCAATGAGATGAAGGCAATATGGAAAACAGCAAAAATGTAGGACTTATTTCTGTCGAAGACATTATTGCACATAGTGTTGCACTTAACATTGACAGTATCGTTATTTTGTCACATCTGTCTGGCAGTAAAAGCATAAAGGAAGCCAAGCATAAGCAGGAAGTGTTGAAACAATTTGTTTATAGGTGCACTTACAGGTACTATTATGTAAGTTTCTAAAGTGCTTGGAAGTTTATTCTGTTTGAATTAGATGGCTTTGTGTGATTCATTTGTGTTGTGGTTCTATGAAATTATAAATCTGAGTGTTGCATCCAAACACATAATATGAATCAATGTATACTACTTCTCAGCAGTCATTCTACTAATTCAAAGCTCTTTCACAAAATTTTGTAACTTTCCCACAAAGCTTATGGCAGATCAGGTATTTTCTGCTCTTCCACTGTTGACATGAAAGTATATGAAACATGAAGCTGGTCTTGCATCACTCGATGAAGCGGCCAGTATGTTGTTGGAATTGATTTATGCATGCTATTGGCAGGTACTTTTCAAAGTTACATCACTCTGCTGCTCATGTAAGCACTTCATGCACTGATGCATAATGCCTTCTGCTGTGCTAAAAACCAACAGAAGACTCTCATAATGCAGTTAAAATTTTTGTATCAGGCTATTTTGTAGAGCACTTCCTTGTCTTACTCTATTGAAATTCATGGTAGTGCCTTTGGTAGTAGTTTGAGCCAGAATAAATCCCTCTGAAGAGAATAGTGAGGAATGATTTTGGCCTCTCTCCCTTCTGAGGTTGTGAATAAGTGAATAACAGTTTAAAAACTTTCCGTTGTTGCCTTCAAATTAACCTCCCTTCCTGTTTTGATGACCTGGATCTCCCAGTGGAAGATAGTTGCTGTTTCTTAGCTTGTTATGTATCTCTGACTTGTCAAGCTATATCAAGAGAGAAAGTTATGTTGTATTAATTGCCATAAAAATACTTTGTTTTTCTTCATATATAAGCCACCTGTAATTTTGTGGTAGCACGAGGATCAATTTGAAGATTTGTCTGAGGTTAATTTCACTTCGTAGGAAGTAAAGGAAGAGTAAATATGGTCTGTTTCTTGTTTCTGTGCTTCTGAGATGTGCTGTGTAGATGAACTTAATAATGTCCTGTGAATTTTCTCTTGGAAGGGCAGGAGACTAAACTAATAGAACTAATAGAATATCTTATATAAAGATAATGATCAATAATCAAAATAATGATCAATAAAGCAAGCTTTCTGAGCATTGTAATTCAAGCATTTAATTTTCAAGATCCCATCTCAGAATAGCTTAAACTGTTTTTACTCATTACTGTGTTTATTTAGTAGTTTTACAAAATTGAATTATGCTGTTATTTTAATAGTTAGTAAATAGGGTATCAATAGGTATTTAAGAGCTTAATTTTCTAGGTATTTGTGTTTGAAATCAAAGGATTCAAGTGCGATGAATTACACTAGTACATAGCTAATTAATATATGGGTTTTATAGTAGGAAAACAGAGGAATAGAGTTTAATCTCTTTACCATACTTTTTCATCTCCACTGAGAAGTTAAACATGATCCCTAGAAACAACTTAACTTCCTTGAAAGATCTGTTATGTTAAACTTAGTCAACATCTGCAAAATTTTATGCTTTAAAACATTAAACAAATGTTTGCTTATTTGCAGTTTTGTACTTAACACTACATTGTAATTTTCAATGTAGAAAAAATGTTTACTCCTTGTAAATAGTTCTGTGAAGAACACTGATTTGATCCAAAAAAATTGCTCTGTTTCTGCAAAAGGAGTCTGTTAGCAAATATGTTTTAGCAGAAGAAAACTTAACTGCCCCTGTGAAGTATGAGAGAAGATGTAAGTGGAGCCTGTTCTTCTGATAGGATGAAGAGAACTTTTCAGCCTTCACTTTCAAATCTGCTGTCTGATATGCTAGCCATATTTCATAGTTAATGAGATCCATAAACCCACAAATTTATAAAACAGAAATGTCTGTGGTTTGAATAAAGTGCGTTAAAGCCATAAAAATTACAGTTTATCTCATGCTGAAAGAAAGCAGGCTGCGGACATATAACTAAAATGCACATTAAATAGTTACTTTCTGAGAATAACATAATGTTTATACATGAAGATTTGATTATTTTTCAAGATTGATGGTTTCAAAATACCAAATGTGCGCACGATAGAGAAGAGATTTTATACATTCTTTTTCTCACAAGTTTTTTTTTCTAGTTTCCTTGTGCCCCCCTTATATGGTAGATTAACATTCTGCTTTGCCCAAGCCTCCCGTAGATCTTATACATAAGGTCAGAATTAAGTTTTGGACCCCAGGTTGCCTATTTCCCTTCTTTCTATTTTAATCTGGTGTGCAGTTTTGGCAAAAAGCCCAGAGAGCCATCAGTCTAACTTTGAGGCCATCGTGGAGAAAAAGAGGCGCTAGCAATCATGCTTGCAGTCTTGTTTCTTGTATTGTGCTGGCCCTGGTTGTTTACAAGTGCAATTATACATCATCTTTCACCTGTAAGGCATGTAAAATACTGCCCAAACAGGAGAGGCCATAATGACTTAAAAACACAAATACATTTTTTCTAAGATTTCTCTAAATATGTGAATATATGAAAAATTTGTATTAGAGGTGTAAAGTTGTCAATCACATCTTTTCTGAAAGTTGCGGCCAAAGATGAGATGGGAACATTTGGTTAAAAAGGAAATACGCCTGGAAATTAGTGGATGACATTTGGGTGCTGTTGAATGCTTTTAAAAAGTTAAATGTATGTCAGAAAATATGAACTCGAACATAGTAGCAGATGCATGGGTGGACACACACATCACTGCTGGAATTTATGGAATTTGCAAGATCTTTATAGCTTTGCCATAAAATATCCAGTTATGCCAGAATATCGGCTTTGGAGTAATTACATCTTTTGTGCCGCCCATAAAAGGAACAGTTTGGCTGTGTATGAGGTATAAGAAGTGTATTCCTTCAATTTTTCGAGTGCTTTCAGTTATTTAAAAAGTATTACTGATAAGAAATGAGCACAGTCATTTTAGATCTTAAATGATAAGCTCCAGAGAGTCTTTGCAATTTTGATTGCAAATGAACTTTCACAAAATACATATTAAGTATTACTTAATTAGCTTTTGGAATAATAATAAAAAAAATACTCAGCAAACTAGTTAATTAGTTTGATAGGCAGAAATAGCTTTAGCCAGAACTGTAGTTGCATTGAACCTTCGACTATTTTCCATTGTACTGTGTCATGGAAGCAGAATTAGCTGGGTAATAGTATTATACCAATATTACACAAGATATTTTTCCCTGAATATTTTCCTGAGGGATACTTAGCCACATGCATGCAAAAAAGCAGTATGTTTTAGAGTAGCGTGCAGGTATCTTGGTTAGGGTCCTGCAAATTTCAGAAGGATGTTGCTAAATCTATTCTGTATTTTTAAACTCAGTATTCTTTGTCCCTTGACATGCTGACAGAAAAGCATAAATAATACCCAGATTCTGAACATTCCAGAATTTCAATCTTCTGACCTATTTGGCAAGCCAAGCTACATTTGTCAACACCATTAGATATGATACTTTTCAGACAGACTCCAAACAGGCTTTATGAGCTATCTGTATTTTTCAAAATATAATTGTTTTAAAAAAAATCCTTTCTCCCCCAGGGAGTGTATGTTTATTGTGCCTTTGTGACTGTTTCCTAATAAATATTTGCTTGAAGTCTAATTGGATTGAGGAAAACATAAAATACAAGTAAGAATATAGTAAAGATCTCAAAGATAAATCTCTCACATACTTAGGACCTGCTTCTGTGATGTATGTTGGTATTAACTAAAACGGAATTTGAGTGCATTCCCAAATGCTTTACTGAATCAGGGCTTTATATTCCCACAAAATTTCCATCTGTCAAAAGTGTTTTTAAAATGATAGGTGAGATTGTAACTGGCAGGGGATGGGGAACAGGGCGGGATTGAGGTGGTTTACTGATCTTAGCATTGCTTCCAAGCCCATTCTCTCATCTCCAGGTTTTCTCAGTGTTCTGGGCTATTCTGGAACAAAAGTCAGCAGTATGGGATGTGATTGCAAGCCAAGATTAGTTCAGTCCCTGTTCAACCTCAGAAATATAACTTTCTTCTCATTTCCTCAAGATAGTCTTAAATGAACGAATCCAAATAGAAACAGTTCAAGTCTTCCAGCAGGTAAATTAGTTTTGGTTTAGAACATTTAAAAAAAAGTACATGATTAATCAAGAGAAAGTTGCATCAAATAAACCTGCTTACATTAAATCTGTATATTAAGGCTGAATGTATTAAGACTTCCATACTCTGCTTTTCTCTTAATGTGTTTTGGCCTCCCAGGCCTGCATGCCTACCGCAGTACTGCAGAACCTATTTATTTGCTCTATTGACTTTGAAGTGGTGGGTATGGCTCCCCCATTCTTTTCCGAGTGTGAAATACTGCATTTGCATGGATCAGTCATTGGTGCAAATACAATTATATCTCAGGAGCTGAAATTAGTAACTGTTTGCACTATTTTTTGAAAGTCCCATCTCTAAATCTGTTGCTATTTTTGTAATCATCTTTTGAAGTTCTACAGAAATTCAAGTTTTCTTGGTCCTGTTGCATGGACAACTGGCTCTAGTGTTCCTTGCTGCTGTTTGTTCATAGACATATAAAGAAAATTTTCTTAGGCTAACACACTCAACTTCCAGACAAGATTGCTGTTCTGCCCCACTCTCCCCCATTTTCTTCTTTACCAAATTGGGTATATTTATTAGTATTATTAGAGTCTGCTTCCCTAAACATTTTTTACATTTGCTCAAGTATCAGAATTCACGTAACTGTGAATTCTGTTATGTGTCACTGGCAGAAATACAAACCCCAGCATGACTAGATCAGCTCTTCTACCTTCTGAGAAAAATGCGTTAATTTAGTTGGACGTAGTTTGCTTACGGAGAAAATCTTGAGCAAGATTTTGAGCAAGGGCCTTAAACTAGAGGATTCATATTGCTTTTCGTGGAAGATGATCTTGCGTTTTTCTGCATAATTGTATGAGTTTGCTCTGCTTTTCTGTTTTCCCCTTTACTGCCATGTAGCTCATTAGCAAAGTTTCAACAGCAAGGAAATAGGAGCAATGTTTCAGTTATAAATTGTTTTTAGGCTTTAAACAGCATAAAGAATTTTTCATGATGCTTAAGGTAAAAGACACTCTGGAATTTCAGATAACAATATTACTGTTAATTTTTAATCCATGCTGAATAATACTGCAGAAGGTGAAATGTAGTTATTGGTAGTGAGAGTAATAAACCTCTCCTAAAATATTAAGCAAACTGACAGCTTTGAAAAAGTCGGAGATAACTTATTACAGAGAGGGAAAATAATAATTTCTTGTATCAACTGACATTTTCCTGCCAAGCTTGTGTTGGTCAAAGTGTACGTTTACTCATGAGATAAATAGTTTTCACTTCCTTGCATATTGTATGGTAGAAAGAGCAAGCAGTACGTGGGGGTTGGAGGTGCTGTTTGCATGGCGTAGGTGGGGTTGCTCTCCATTGCCTTTAAGGGCTGACCTGTGTCCCCACAGGGCAGGTGATGTGCAGGGGCTGGAGCCGGGAAGGGAAGGGAGCATGCCATCAGGAAGCGGTGGCACGCGTGCACCTGCCTGTCATCTGCTCAGGGCTGCCTGCACCTGCCTGTGTGCCCTTGTCATGCCTGAGCAAGAATGCAAGCTGCACATCTGTCTAGGCTTTCCCTGGAGAAGCAGATGGTTATGTGTAACTTTGGAGAAGCAAAAATGTTTTCTGAAACGACCTAATGAGCCATTTATAGGTGGATGGAGAAAGAAGGTAAAACAAGCCTTTAGGCACATGGTTACAGTGCTTTGTAGGATGTACAGGAATTTTTCAAATTACTATAGTAGAAATGTTCATCTTGAAGATATCGGAAACAGCCAGGCTAACCAAGAGCTGATTTGTTCCCTTTCTTTTCAAGTGTATTCTTGATTTACATTATCATTGTCCAGGGGTTAAAAGTCAAGATGGTGTCCAGTTCCTATCTGTTTCTTCCTCTATGACTTTGGTCAAATTGTTCAGTTCTTTCTCGTATTTTAGTTCTTACTTGTAACACTCATGCACCGGTAGTCTCAAACATAGAAGTTCTTTAGCCAGAAGTGCTGTATGAATGTGAATTTTTAATACATTCTTAACATTAATATTGATGTTGCATGCATATTCTCCTTCCTTTAACTTTTATTTTGGGATTATTTCATTTGATGTTCACTGAACGATAGCTGAGATATGGTTAAAGGAGCTTTTTATAAAGAAATGGAGCTGTGTTAAGAGAAGAGTGATACATGTACATTATAACATCCCTTACCAGTGTTATATCTTAGCACTGCAAGACATCATCACTTGTTAAGACAATTCTATCCCAGTGTTATAAGGGAGGAAACAACACACAGGGACAATAAACACCAGATGTGTGAAGGTGGTTGTGTGTTACCTCCAAACAAAATTAGTGATTTTATGGGGAGATTCAGTTAATCGTATAGGAATCTAATCAGCATGTCTAGTGTGACACCAGCACCAGTAGGAAGTATATACACATTAACCAAAAAGGTATATTACATTCAGCTAGGCTGCTATATATTCCTCTGATAGATTTAAAAGAAGAGACATTCAGTTCCTTGCCAAATACGGAATTATGTATGTATTGGTTTTAGCAAGGGCAGTTAATGCATACCTAAGTATAATTTTCTATTTAGCAATGTTTTTCTATTTACTTTCTGTGTATAGTATACAGAAATACATCTTGGCAGAAAATATTTCTATGCTAGGACTGAAGTTCTGTAAGCTCCTACTGAAGTCAATGAAAGCTTTATTATTGAATTTGATAAAAGCAGAGCTATGCCAATAGGCTTTTGAAAAACCATCCCTCAATCTGCTCAGTGTTATTTACTTTTTAGCAAAATTACACAATTGTATGTTGTATTTGTACACTGAGGCTTCAATACAACAGAGGCATACTTCAGTCTAGCAACAATGGCAAGTAATATTTTTCAGTTACAGGAGGCTGGAAGCGTAATGGTTCTGAAGGAAGTTTATTTTGGCACAGCACCTTGTGCCAAAAAAAATACGTACCTTTTGTTTTAAAATGGCTGTGGATCAGTTCCTGAGGCTGGAATGTCAGTGAATGCTTATTTCATCAGCAAAGCGTCTGCAGAGTCCAATGCTGGCTGAAGTGCTGGGATCCCAAACTTTGGCTTATTACAGAGCATGCATTTTCTTTTAAACAGCATCCTTCTCCACGTTAAGTACACCTTTAAAAATGGCCAAGTTACTCTCACATAAACTGTTTCCCTATTTATATTCAATTTTCTCTGACATAGTGCTGATACAAGAAAATGTAGAATATTACATGTAAGTAATGTTATTTTCTTTAAAACCTTTCTTTGTAGTCAGTTCTTGAGTAGCTCAGAAGACCATCTTTATGCAACAGCTGTGTACATCAAACAAGGATTCTCTAATTTCACTGTATGCGTTCATCTAAAATACAGCATGGGATTGATCTTCTTGTGCTAAAAGGTAGCAACTTTTAAGCTGTGTATGGCAGTTTTTCATTCCAAAAGAAACAGGTGGTCTGGAAGTAGATACTCTATTGCAGCTTAATTAACAAATCAGTTCCTAGTATCTTGAACATACCTGATCATAGGTTGCAGGTTGGCGGTTCCTTTCATAGGTCATCTGAGATACTGCTGCGTTGATTCATGGTTCGATTTGTCTTGGACCTCGGGATTGTCATGAAATAGAAGTAGACTCGTTCTTCTTTTCTTCCTCAACCTGTGGACTTAATACCTGGAAAATTCCTTAGCCAGAACTGTTTACCTTGGACCATATCACTTCAAAAGGTGAACCGTAGTATCAACAAACTTATTGTGCAGCTGCTTTGCAATACAAAGAAACCCTAGGAGAAAAAAAAAACAACAAAACCTATATTGCACTGACAAACAGTATTTGTTCTCCTGGAATTCTCTATACTAACCATCTTGGTTCAATGACAGTTTTAATTGATTATATACCAGACATGACATTAGTAATAGTTGTCATAATGTTTCTGGAAGCTGCAGAGCTTCAGACATACTAAATTTTGCCTAAACTAATTCTGCTGAAGTTCACTGGTCTTTCTGTTGGTTTCAGTGGAAATAGATCAGGCCCTTAGAAAGTATATACTCAAAACAGCTTCAGAGAAGGGATGGTCATACATTAGGACAGTTAAGTTGATCTTTAACATCTACTCTGACTCTGGGGAGAAAAAACCCAAAAGTAATCTTTAAGCTTGGCTAATTAAGCCTTGGACAATTTTAGCAGTGAACTCCCACCTATTAAAATGTCTTTGTAGTCACAATGATGTCTTAATCCACGGGAATGGTTTCACAGTACACTGCAAAAAATGTCCACAAGATAAGCCACCAGACAGCAGCACACGGAGCAGTTGCATGCCTAACCAGCTATCATTTGCCAATATAGTCTGCAGCTGTGAAAGGACACACTGCATTAGCAAAGGTAGCCAAGCGCACTCTGCCAAGTAGTTGTGTTGGTGGCAGAATTTTTACTCCTAAAATTTTGTTCCATGGACCAGTCCTATGATTAAACAAAGGGAAAGGGGTGGGGTAAGTTGTGGATAAGGACTTTAGATCAGGAGTATGGTCAAGATGCAGGTAATGGCAAATGAAGCCCCTCGTTTTAAAGATTTTGCTAGAGGAGCTAGTTAGTGTAGAGTAGAATACAGAAATATATAGTGAGTGTCAGAAAGTAAGGGAGAAGTTTGATCTTTGAAGGCTTACAATGGAAAGTTACTGGAACTGAGTGACCTTTTTGTATGTTTTTTAATTTTTTCTCCGTGTCCTCTAATAACTTTTGAATACGTTGGCTAATTTCAGCCACGTTTGACAGAGATGTAGGAGTCTCTGCGAGAAATAAGTTACTGCTGATTGTTTTAAATAGACAGGTGGGGAGAAGGGAAAGGCACTCTAAATTGCCCAACAGGAGGAAGCTTTAATGTGACATCACATTATTAGGGCATCCATGTGAGAGGGAGGCATTGCTACAGGCATGGGAAAAGAATTCAGATAATTACTGAACCATTTCAGATGACAGTGACTTAGTACATGCAGGAGCCCATCAGTTCCTGGTGCAGACGTACCAGGAGTCTGTCAGCAGTTTGTCCCCCGTCAGGGACAAACTTTGTTAGTTGCAAGGCAGATGGAGCTGCCAATACTTCCCCTTTCATAATTCCGCAACATTTAATGAAGGTATAAAAAAGAAGGAAAGAAAATGTGATCATAAGAGTTTTCAGAGTCTCAAACAAATAAAATACATTTTGCTACTAAATAAATCCAATATTATTTATACAAGGGAAAGGTGAGGAGGTTCAAAGATAAGTATGCCACCAAAAACACGAGCACATGTTTAAGACAGTAAAATCCTAATTAATCCATTCACTTTTATAGAAGGGATGTGGCTGCTGGCTGGGCTACAGTCAGATGATTAGCCTGATGACTGTAACTCAAAATTTATGCTAAAGTTCTGTAAATGTCACATGTATTATGGACTGTCATTAGCCCAGTAATCATTTAAATTAGAGTCGAGCAGTTGTGGCTAAAATAAGAAATGTAATGTTATTTTAACCTTTTTTGCAGGTGCTAGTGTGCTGTCCATTACATAACTGTGTACAAATAAGTTGAAGGGGCTAAACGTTTTAACTGGTGATATTCATCATCATAGAAATGTCATTTATGCTGGGTTTTGTTGTAGATATGATTAAGAGCTCTGATAAAGGCTGATATTTTTGAAAATTAAACAAGAAATGAGAAGCAATCTTTTTGGAACTGAAGGAAGTTTTTATTTGGTTGCAGATTCGTTAGCAGTAGTACTTTTGTGTTATTATTTTGTAGGGTGCTTAAAGGTAAAAGCAGTTTTTAAACGTTTTTTAGGTTGACTTCATTGGAGTTTTTGACTTAATGTAAATAACGGTGTTGTTCCACAGAGAGGTATCATTTTACATCAAGCTCCTGATAAAGCCCAGTAAATAAACTTTCCTCAACACATAAACACTAAACAATTGGGTTGTTTACTGCTAAATATTTACTGTGAAGCCTTAGAAGTGTTTAAAAACTGGTTTTTCTAGTTTCTGTTGCAGCAGATGCTCTCATAGGATCTCTTTTTAATCCCCATTTTCCTTTGCACACACCTTGTTTAAGCAGGAAGAGCTTAACTTAAGCCATAATCTTTTATCGGAATAAATCTTAGTCATGTTTTCAACATACTGGTGCTCCTCTCCCCCCTCAATTTGACAGGTCAAGGAAGCAGGTGGTGTACTACACTCCCAGCAGCCTATTGCTTAAAGCTGACTGATGCCGAGTAATCATACTGTTTCACCAGCCCATCTCTGTAGAATAACACTCCTTAAATTTACCACCATTGCATCAGTTTAGGTTCTCTTTGCTCAACAACAGAGCATAAAGCTCCAGTGCACAGGGGTTTTAGCATCTTTTGACAACTCACACTGGGAATTTATACTAATCGCTGAAGGCAGGAAGATCTGGAATTCAAGAAGGGACTCAGTCTTTTGTTTGAAATAATTTGTTTAGTGATACTTGCCATTGCAGAGAATTTAACTTTAGTGAAGTTGTCATTAGTTGACAGTTCATCTCTTTATGTTTGGAACACAGTGTGCCTTACCTCTCCTAGGCAAAGCTAAGCCTTACTGTTTTAATGACAAGTTCCTGAGATAGGATCTACCTGCTGCCTTTATTGCTCAAGCATAAATTGCCTATGGTTAAATATTTGATCATTTAAGATACAGGTGGGTTTGGTGGAGGTAATGTAAGAAGTAGTATACTGATAATATAGTGACTGAGTTCAAATGGATCTAAAAAGAACCGGTTAAACTAGGAAAGTGCTCCGATTTTGATCACCAACACTTGAATTCCAGCAGTTTATTGCTTGGGTCAAATTTCATTGATTTTTAATTATTATTATTTGATTTATTAATTTTAACTAGAAATTAGCAAATACTAACCTGTCCTTCAGTATTGTGTTTTCCTTTTTATAACAGAAACAGGTATGTTCTTTTGAGGGTGGGTGGCGTGGGGAAGGGGGGGAAAATGCCTTGTGTAATTTTTAAGTTATTTCTTTTTAAATTTATATTTCAAAATGTTAGCCCTACTCATATCTTCTGTATTCAGCTCAACCACAGGAGGAAGGCAACAGATTAGGAAGAAAATTAAATGCATAAGAACAACTTTAACCTAAATAACAATTATTAATAGCAATTTTTTTCATTGAAAAAGTGTTTCCCCAGAATGTTGTTGAAAATCGTAGTAAAGGAACCAGTTCTTAAATGAAATGTAGTATTTAGTGCATTGAGATACAGATGACGTGTAAAGTAGCGCAAGTAAAGAATTGTAAAATTATTATCATATCTTTACCTTTTTCCTTGGTTTCTAGAAATTAAGATAGTGATGCGGCTTTGCCAGTGGGTATGATTCTGGCCTTCGTTTGTGTCTGCTGACATCTGACATGTTCAGATACTTGCCCTCACGTTTCAAGTGCGGTAGAACCTATTCATCCTTTTAACAGAATCTGAACCCTCTAAACTCCATAGAGTAGAAGGAGTGGTGAAGGAGTTGTGGGGTTTTTCAGTATGTCCCTGAAAACAGGTTGTGCAGCTTTCAAAGTGCATAGGCTAAAGCTTACACCTCTATCAAAAAATCCCTTGCGAATCCACAGACGACTCAGAGGACTAGTAGTATTTTCTTAAAACATAAAGGTATTTTTACATCCTGATTATTTTTTTAATATTATTTAATTAGATGTAATTTAAACTGTAAATTTGCATTTCATATACAAGATCCATGTATTTTTCCTCCTATAAGTAAAAACTTTTCAGCAGGATATACAGTCTTTCGGTCTAGATTTGCAAACTGCTCCTGTGAGCAAACGCTTTCCATATTGCAAAGCCTCTTTCTGTGGTCAATGAGGTTGTGCACAAGCACAGAGATCAGCCTGAACTTGTGGTCCATAGGCTAAAGCCTTGTGTTTCTAGAGCAGAAAAAGGCATGAGATGAGGTAAGTCTGTGATGATGGCTCGTCTAGAAAAGACATTTCTCAAATTGTTAGAAAAAAACATTGTACATTAGTGATGTGGGTGCTGTAGCACTTCTGCTCTTTTCAAGTGGGCTTACCCAGTTCAGCTCAAGGCCCTCTAAGCTCGGTATCAGTAACCTCTGGTGCAATGATACTAGTGAACTGTGAACTTTGAGTTCTCTTCTCAGTCTTCAGTTAGTGTTGGCAGATAGGAAAAAGTAATCTTTTTCCCCAAACGCTGAGAGGGTGTGGAGCTGCTGTTGTATTAGCAGCAGCAGGGGCACAGCGCAGGCAGCTGGTGCAGCAGGAGCAATTCTCACATACTCACTGTCTCTTTCACACAAATGTCATCAGCTGGTGGTAGGAGTAGCAGCAGCGGGATCACAGGAGTGTATGTCACATGATTCACTGGGGTCCTGAGTTTATAAAAATAGTAAAAAGAACAGACACAGTTTCCAATAAGAAGTAATCTCTAGGGTGTAATGCCCTGGAAGGCAAGCCTTCTTTTCTTTTGGAATTTTCCACTTCTCATCATGACATCTTTGCATTGCAGGCACCAAGCAGTTGCGAGCATTCCCATGGCAAAGCAAGACTGTGGTTTGCAGTGTGCACAAGCTCATTGTTACAGACTCACTGTGCTTTCGTTTTCTTTGTTTTTCATTGCCAGACATGGAAAATAGAAACTACTCTTTAGTGAATGTATTTCCTGTCTTATTAAAATAAATAAATCACTTGCCTTGGTCTTGCCAATATTGATTTCCATTAAAAAAACCAAGCCTTACCTGATATCCATCCCCCCACCCCTGATACTTTAATGCTTTAGGAAAGTTCTGGATTGATATCCCTAGACAGTGAAGTCTTCTACCTGTAAAACCTGTCACCAGCAACATAATGTTATCTTTTTAAGCAGTATGTCTCAAGTGTAGTTTAAAAGAGCACAGCTAGGGTTGTATGGGTGGCTCAGACTTCATACTCACTTAGGCAGAAGTAACAATTAGCATCAATGACAGTACTACACTGACCTCCAGCTTGAGACAGCACTCAGAGTCCTCTTCTGTATTTTACTATTTTGCGCATCACCATCAACAGCAGAATCTTTCAAATTCACATTTAGACACTTGTTCTGCAAATATGCATGCATTTGTTTTGCACTAACTTGAATAACGTCACTGAAGAAAGTTGGGTTAATCACATATTTGGGTCTATGCTTAGAGTTTTCAGAACAAAGTAAAGATACAAAAGCTATATTTTAAGATTTATGGCCCAGATGGCATCCAGCATCCACGTATAGTATTAGTAATGTGTTCTAACAGCTGTTTTATCAGTGGGATTAAAAAGGACAGTAAAAGCATCTTTGTCAATAAATGACAAAAAGGTATGAATTAATAGTCATATAGTATGCAGCCCTTAAATTAGAAGATAGGAAATTGCTTGCTGCAGATGACAGCATTTACTCTTTTCAGCAGCTTAAATACTTGTTTTCATTATCCTTTGTGAAAATTTGTTTTCAGCAATTAAATCTTTTGACGTTATGAGTACTTACTGATAATCAGTGACAGAAGATACTGATTTGTATGACAGGGAATTTCAGTCTGGTTTTGTACCGATGTATAATAAAGAAACTATTGGTGGTATAAATCATATTGATAGAAATTTGGCCAAGTTTGATTCAGCTGGTTGGTGTGCTACTATCACTCTTGGCCTCTACTGCTAATTGTAGCTTGACATGTCCATTTTCCTTATAGCTTAAGAGCAAAACTTTACCACTTGTCAAAGTGCTCTAAAGTATTTTATTGAAGTTGTTTAACATTCAGTTTATAGTTGCATTGAGAACAAGACGAGGGTGCATAAATTCTGAAAGAATTCCCTAGCTGGATTAGTTTACAAAAAAAAAGGGAGTTCTGAGGATTCCCAGCAGTTCTTACTCTTTGTACTTCCTGGTCATAAAGTCTTACTTCATGATCACAAACCAAGCAGATTCCATTTTAAAGCTTGTAATGATGTGGACTCATTTCCTTAGCAGGTCTTAAGATTTGATCAGGTGATCAGAAACAATCTGGTTAGTGCAATGTAAGAATCTCTGAGCTGCAACATGATAACTGGCTGTGTGCACTCTTACAGTCTACTTTAGTACAAACAATACTGGTTTACTTAAACCACATTCCTCTTTCAAGTACCTTTCAGCATTGTTAAATGGTTTGCAAAAACCTGCTTTACTTGCCAGAGCAAGAGAGTTGAGTGTGCATGTAGTTACTAGTCTCAGCTGGCAAAATGATAGCTTATATCTGGAGGCAATAACTTCCTGAAACTCAATAGCCTGATCCCATACTGAAAATACTTTTATTTTAAAGGGAGGGGAGAAGAAGGTCTCCCTTACTGAAGTATGAAGTTCCACAGTCAGAAAAGGATGGGCCTTTCATTTTCTAAATGACTGCTCAAATTAGCTTGTGTTGTCTGCATTTGTCTGGATGTCAGTGGTTGTTTTCAGTTGCCTGTATTGGGTGAATTTCAAGTACTGAGTGTCATGCTGGATCAGTGCCCTGGTGGCCAGCTTGATGCCTTTCCAGAAATCACTAGAGGCAGAAGTTCTTCCCAGAGGGCTCTGGACCACCCTGCCTGGTATCTTTTGCCTGCATCATCATCTCTAGGTCCTCTTTTGCTTTTGCACTGTAGAAAGAACAGCCAGTGGGGGTACACCTTGTATCTGCAAGTCGGCTTAGCAGAACCCTGCTGCCCCTTGTCTGTGGTTACGGGGAACCCTATCACAAAAGCCAGTTTCACGTAGTCAAATTATGCAACAGACTTCAGCTTATTGCATAATAGTGCAGAAAACATAAGTCCTTGACTAGGTTCTAGCTATGTTCTCCAAATAATTTATTGTGTTTGCCTCTTTTGGAAAAAGCTTTGTAGCTACGGGTTACTAGCAAAGGTTTCCTGATTTTGTTATGTGGACCTTAGGGAGGAAAAAGTTCTGATCCATTAGTACAACATTTCATGTTGTCTGCTATTACATGTCATTTTTTTTTAAACAGGGCACTGGTAGTGTATGTACATACCTTTAAGTCTTTCGGGGATCTTTCAAGATGTAAGATGTTGTTATTGTTAGTAATAATGGGCCAACCCTCTCCATTCCATTTCAAACAAACAATTCACAGCTCTTCAGGAGCTAGGACTACGACAAATTTGAGCCAGATTTTTGTCCTTTCTCTTCTGGACTATTTTGGATGCTATTCCATTCCTGGTATAACTTACACTGTAAGGAAAACTGTACTCTAAGGGTACAGCAGCTGCCACGGATTACGGTATTGATGGCTACCCTGTTATGAATCCCCCCTGGTCCTGACAGGCTGCTTCGGTGCAGACTGTGGAAAAGACATTCACCACTGAGGAGCTTTGTACTGTTTACACAATACTCAAAATCACAGTTTTACCCATGTTGTATTCAAGGCTTTTATAGTTTGCTATGCTCTGCCACAGCAGGATGTTAAATTCACCCATCAAGTTTATTTTGGCCATGAGTTTTAATTGTCTTGTTGAGTTTCTCATTTTGCATTTTCTGGATGTTGTCATTCCTTCTAGAGACATCCATGTTGAAGTGAAATAATTTCACTTTCAGACTACAGTCAGAGGAAATTTTAGAGTGTTTAAAATAAAAGCCTGGGCACAATAAACTTTGTTCTGTCAAATCTTATAATTTAAATGATCTCTAAGTGCTGTAACATTTCCGAGTTGATCAACCTGTGGAAGGTCAATGGATCACTGCACACATCATTTTATACTCCCAGTTCATGTTTTGCATTCCACTAACAGAATTCTTTCTGGGGAGCTGCTAATGCTTGAGAAATACTATGGAGAATAGTCATTATTTTGTCTTTCCGTTTTCATTTTGAATGTATCTCTCTTAAAAACTTGAGTGAGATGCTGTGTTTGCTAAAACAAACTTCACTTTTTTCACTTCATAGAATAAAACTATCCTTTGATGAATTCACTGTGCAGTAGAGGACTATCATTGTCACAACTTTGGGACTGTTTATAATTTGCTCTGCTGTTCGCATGTGATGGTAAGATTGCTTATATTTCCTGATTTGTGAGGCCTACCTTTTTTTTTTTTTTTTTTTTTGGTGTGTTAACAGCTTGTGCAAGTGGACTCCAGAGGTGTCCATCTTGGCGCTGTCTTTATTCGTGGACTTACAACTTTGCTCATGGCCAATAGTGCCTGTGGCTTTCCATTCAGAATGGATGATTTGATGCCTTGGGAAGTGTTTGATGGAAAACTTTTTCAAGAAAAATACCAGCAGTCGCACCGAGGTTGCTCTTTGGAAGAGCTTTTGGAAGGCAATGTGAGTAATCGCATCCTCTTAGACAGTTCTGTATTCTTTGAAAAATGTACCTGTCCATGTTTGTTGTTTTAATATTCCTGTTTACACTGGTCCCCTTTCTTTGTATTTTTCCTCTCTTCCTTATTCCTTTTTCATCCTCTCTGCCAAAAAAACCTAAGATGGTCGAGATACTGAGACTATGAAGGAAGCTATAATTTTACCTTTATTTTTGTTTCCATTACTCAGAAAATAATACAAGGAAGTGTCAAAATGGTTGTCAATTTCAAAAAATGAAAATGCCTTTAATGGTTTTCTAGTACTAAGATATTAATGAGATCTTTTTCCTCTAAGATTTTAGGCAACATATTGAGAATGTTTTTAAATAAGCATACTGAGTATGATTTTTAAAGTGCTTAAGACTGATATTTTTGAAGGTGTTAAGGAACCTAAAGTTTGAGATGAAGGTTTGGTGAATTCAAAGAGGAGCTGGAAATCAGAGGTAGGTATATATCTAGGTATTTTTTTAGAATGTCACCAGGTACCTTTCTGTACCGCTATGTACTTATTTAGTTCTCAGTCCCACTTTTCAGGAGGTGGGGATTTGTACGATTTTCATGCTACATTACAAAAAAAACCCAGTATGACTTAAAACGTGTCTGCGCAGGCAAGGGCAGGGAGATATCAGCAGAGTCTCGCTGGGTATGGGTCAGTAGAGTGCATTAGAGTGGCATCATGTCCAGGCTGAGAGGTAGGGTCTGCTAGACTGGGTGCAGGGCTGTATTAATGCACTAGTGAAGCCTTGGACCAGACCTGGTTCGTGTCCCACCAGCACTGAATATGTGAAGAGATGCTTGGGTAGATCTGTACTCATCTGTGTAGATAGCTCTTAAGACCTTCAATTAATGTGTGTCTTTTCAATGTGGAACTGAGAATCCTGTATCATTTAATTACTTTTAAAAATTTTACCTTTGAAGTGTTTTTACCTGTTGTCACATAAATCACTTGAGGTTAAAATTAAGAAAAGTGATTACAGAGAAAAAATTTTTCGGTTTTGAATTATTTTAATCTCATGCATTCAATACCAGTTGTTGTATAATAAGTTTTCTTTTCTAATTTTGTGTCCAATTACATACCATCCTGATCTGGAGTGATGAGTGGAACATGTGTGGGTGGGTGGAATGTATGTGTTTTCAGCATGGCGGAGGAGGATAATCTTTTCCGTATGGAATCAATCATATGATTAGGACTATAGCCTCTATCCAAATCCTGTGGTTCCCATTAATTGGTCCATTGATTTCAGTAGATTTTGGATTGGGCGAGTGGTTCATCCAGTTTTTCATGTAGGACTTTTGCAGAACAATAGAGGGTCTAAAGAATAAATGGGAAAATGTAAAACTATACAGATCTATGTGAAATTGATACATCTTTTTCATTTGGTTAGAGTTCAGGTTAGTGAATAACTTTTACAATATGTATCTAAATCTGTACAAAATTTATATTGGCTGAGAGGTATTTTTAAATATGTTAGGTAGTATGTTTTAGCTAACATTTGAAAATCTTGATGTGGTGAGGCTAAAGTTATATTTTAACCTGTCTTAGAAGGAAGATGAAGGAAGATGCTTAGATCCCTAGAACAGAGTTGGAAATTTTCTTGATCAACTAAAATATCTAGGTTAGGGTTTTTAAAAGCCTGATACTCTAGTTTAAACAAACCCCAGATAAACTGTTCTGTTGTGGGGAAAAATAGTCCACCCCTGTGAATTTTTAGAGTAGTTTAAATATCTTTTTCAGGTATGATTTTATGGTACATATATGGCAGAGGTAGCTCCCAGACTAATAAAATAGCTTTCCAGCTTATCAGTTTGAGGCAAGAATCTGTTTTTGGGAGAATTGCCAAGAGATGCCAGTTTAGCTGGGGACACTGGCAAGGCAACAAGCATATGTGATTGGTTTTTCCTATTATTCTAAGTTCAACTTTAATAAATGAAACTGGTACTTAGTTCCTGGCAGAGCTTAATGTACCACTGGAAGCCAAGATCTTTCAGCACTTGTTTGTTAACAATCTACCCTTGAGCATCATAAATCTAATCTGATAATAACGACAGCATTGTATTCAGAAAAAAGTTATTCCACATGGGATGTTTTGTTATAGAAAAGATAAGTAATAGGAAAAAGTTACTCTTTTTGGTGTGTGGTGCTTGTCTCTTAACTCCTAAGGTCCCTTCTCTATGATCTGGACAGTTACATTACTTCAGCAAGTTCAGGAGATCTCAGAATCAGTGTTGTTTTGATTATGATGGGCTTAAATACAGTTAATAGCTTTTATGAAAATTACAGTAGAAATACAATCTTGGTTAAATGTTCACATGTATACCAGAAATTTTGAACATTTTAGGGTTTGCTTCCCACAGATTCTTGTACCAAAAGAAGAAAATGTATAAATTAAATGCAGTTGATATATTTGTGGGCAAGTTTTTGTGTAGCTCAGCTCTTTGTAGCCTTGCAGCTGTTAAAGATAAAAAATGGAAAGCTTCTGATAAGAATCAAAAATAGAGCCATCTTGCTTTTTTAAAAAAATACGCTAAGCTCACATTATGCTAGTTCTCTGTTTTTCATAACAGTAATCATATTAGTTTGTTTATCCACACAGAAAATTGGATATAATAGTCTCATAAAGCAGTGAGGCAATGATATTATCACTTTATTAGCCTTTTTATTGTGCTTCTCACTAATGAGTATGTTCATGACCAATTTTTTTAAATTAAAACCAAATTACCTAATGGGGTCAGCATAAGTGATATTTTTTTGTCCTTTTCTGATCATGCCTTTCATCCAACCTTCATAAACACATTCTGAATTTATGCTCCCAAGAATACAATGAAAGGTTTTTCCCATTAGTGGGTGTTCTTCACAGACTGTACTCAGTGCTGGGGGGGGGAGGAAATCTGTGGGTTTTGTGTAAGGCTCTATAAAGAGGTTTGTTAACTCAAAAAATGTGCTAGGAAAGTTCGTGGGAGGGTTCAGGGTTTCATATTCTACCTCTAATTTAAGAAACCTCTCTAGTTGCTGCAGTCTTGCCACCTATTGGATTTTTACCTTAACCCATAATCCTCTCTCCTCCTTCCTCCTTCCCCTCTCTGCCTTGGTGGTTACAAAAAGGAATTGTCATCCTGTAAAAATTAGTTTTATGAAAATCACAAATTATGCTATTGCTCTAAAATCTGTGTTTTCATAATTCTTTTCAATGTGTACTACTGCCCACATGCCCCATACAAACCAATAAAAAAGAAGAAGATTCTAAGATCTGACACTTCTTCAAAGCTTACTGAAATGGGTGAAAGTTAAGGATATATCACATCTTTTAGTATTGCATCTTTAAATAGCTTCAGCTTGTCCTTTTGACAGTAGAACTTTTCGTCACATCACAAGGTGAACATTTTTATTTAATTTCCCCCATTTCTCTTTAGACTTGGTAATATTTTATCAGCCAGGAGTTGGGGCTGATGTATTACTATTGCGTTAAGTTTTGTTTCTAATGTATGAGATTAAGATACTTTGATTTTCACTGGTGTGTTTTCCATGAGTTCATCAGTCCTCATCTGGAGGCTTTAACCATCTCTGCCTAAGGTATTGCTGATAGAACTCTAGTTAAGTATATCTACAGGTGCAACATAATAGAATAGCAAAGCAAGTGATTTACAGATGTGAGCAGAGAAGAAAAACAGACTTCACTGGGAAAGAGCAAAACATTCCTTCTGCACCCCTACTTATCCCTCCAAGGATCCACTTTTAATATGAAATGTTTGAACTTTGGTTCCTGAAAAAAATGTGAACCAGATCTAACCACCTTCATATATGCATGAGTGTGGCTAAGACAAGTCTTTCAGTTGTTGTGTATGTGATTGATTTGTGCGACACCTGAAGAGAGTAAAGCAGAACAGTCCTTGATTTCTAACCCTATTGTCTGCAGGAGTCTTTGTATACACCCTTCCAGAATCTGAAGTCTTTCATTTGCAAGGCTTGCATGGCGAAGAAAAGAACAATACAGAGCAAACCAAGAGGGAATGGATTTATCACAGGTTGGCATTGTGTTAATTTTCTCAGTAAAGTCAATATATTGATGAGCAAAATTATCCTTCAACAGCAGCAGCATTTACATAGGCAGTCCATCAAGCTAAGTAAATTGTAAGGTCTTTCTCCAACAAACCAAAGGAGAGATCTAAGAAAATATTTCCTGGTTTTAGGAATTAATGTGAATTTGATTACCCAAGTTTGAATAGAATAGTATTTCCATCTAGCTACATAGTTCGTGAGATGTATGCAATAAATAAAATATCATTCACTGACAGAAACATCACTGCTATTTACTCAGTGACTGAAGTTATTTTTATAGGAGGAATTAGATGACTCAGAGTTTTTTCTCCCTTTTCCTCAGGGGAGCTGTTTTAGTGTTGATAGTTGAAGGTCTGAGCGAGGCATTGATGAGACAATACTCCTTATTGGACTGACTGATAAAGTTCAAAATGTAAGAAAGCTTTCCGGCAACCTGGAGAATAGCTTTTTTTTGCCAATGAGTTTGCTTTTTTTCCCCCCAACATTATGGCTTGGTTTACTAAAGACATTTGTTTTTCCCCACCTGATCTGCCTGACTTTCAGGGGAAAAAAAACATCTAAAAGGTTTTCAGCATCATTCACAGATCAGCCTGAGTGTTGAGGCTTTTGAGGCTTTGAAATAATTCAGTGTTTATGCTGGTATTATGTTTATTACCTGCTTAATACCTGATCAATTCTAATGTCTGTGAGTCTAAAAATTACCCCTTCAAAATTCCTTGAGCAAATTACAACAGGCAGAATGATTTTCTGTTAGTTCAGTACTTTGCATTATGTGGCAGCAATACTTCTGATGTGGTACTACACCATACTGGTGCTGGACATGCAAAACTAAGGGTATCTGTTGGTGATTTATGATACCAGACCTTGTTAGCATCTGCTATTGCTTCAGAGCTGTACTTAAGCATTTTAATTATGATTTGTGATTCCAATTTGGACAGAGATTTCTGTTTTGTTTTACTGACTGCAGTCTCCAAATCTGTGTCATAAAATTTTGATCTGGTTTCTAAAGACACTTGTTAACAGCTTGTAATCATGATGTGCATAGATGGAAATGAGGACAAGACCCATGCTTATTAGGCTGACTTTAGTTTGGAAAATTTGTAATTGTGCATAAGTATTTTGTCATAAATCTAAGAAATGTTGTTTCTTGAAAAAGAATATGCTGTCTCTCTTTTTCTTCATTTAATCTTATATACAGTCAGAGTTGCTTAGTAAATACTGTTTTTCAGGAACACAACAAAGAGAATTTAATCCCAGGTTCCAACAAACACACAGAAGTTCTTTTGTTCCTCCATATCATAACCAGATGAGGGGGTTCCTATGGAGAAATCCTCAACCACAAGGTAAAAAATGTGAGCACGTGTGTGTATTTGGAATTGTCTCTATCAACAATGTAACAGCTCTGTGTCTATATGCAGTTTGCATTTGTATGTATGCAGTTACCCTGTGGCTACAGCAGTCAGTAACAAAACTTGTGTCAGTTACAGTTGTCTACTACCATTAGCAAAAACTAACTCTGCAAGGTGAAGTAGAGTGTAGCATTGTAATTTCGAGTCATCTTTTACTCACAATGTTCTGGGAAAAAAGCTTTCATATGGTATTTAAACTTTCCATGCTTGGTCTCAGCTAAACTGTGTTTAAAATTGTAATAGTTCTAAAACAAATTGGCACAGCTGCACAGAAATGTATGTCTGTTTAGCTGCAGATCTTAGTTCATGCTTCAGCAAAACACTTAAGCATATGAATAAAGTTAAACACATTCTTAAGTGTTTTTCTAGATCAGGGTTTTAGCTTCCACATCATTGGCTAAGTAATACAAAAGCAAGTTCTATCTTGTCTTGGCATAAAAGTCATTCACCAATCTAACTTCTTGAACAGAACAGTCATTTCAATGAAGCATCACTGTGGATAACGCTGTTGAGCTGACATAATTCAGTTTTACTGCCTCTTTATTGTGTGTTAAAGCATATACATGTCGATTAAAGAAAATAAGCAAAAGGAAGAGAAGTGTCTAAGAAGGATCAGTTGTTTTATTAAGTCTGCAGAAGCTAAATTTCTTCTGTGTTTCCAGGTGGGGTTTTCAAAGAAGATTGATGATATGATTAGAAAGGATAAATAATAAATAAATACAGTAAAGTCTTTAATGTGTTTCAGCTGCCACTGTTGCATGCTTGAGAGTGGGATACTATCATTTGATTCACAGATAAGATTGATTGATCATGTATGTAAAACGTAAAGCTAAAATATAGAGCATATATGCTGACTGTGAGCAGAACGAAAAATGGTCATTGTTATTGTGACCATCTCAAGAAACCTGCTATTCAGGGGTCTGGTCATCTCTGACCAGCTCCAGAGATCTTATGACTAGATGTATTCCACAAAGTATGTCCCACAGTAACTGTGCTGAACTGTGTTAGAAATGTGTTTCAGTAGCATTAAAACATCTTGGCTTCTTCTACACTAGCCCTATTTCCTATCCTCAGGACACTCTTAAAACATAGTCCCACAAGTTCAGTTAAATTGCCTCTGTTATAAGTAAAATAGGTTTATTGGAAAAATATATCTGTCCTTACAAAAGAGCCCTGCAATGTTTTAGAGCTCCTTTTAAACAGATTTGCCAAGATGACTCATTTTGACAAAGTTTCTTTTCCCTAAGTTTGCTAATATATAGACAGGTATTTGGGTTGCTTCATTATGTAGCTGTTGTCTCTGCTGTATGTGTTTGTCTCACCGAAGAGAGAGAAAAAAGAACAAAAAACCAGCAGTTTTTTTCCATGATAGGTTATGTGATAAAACTTCCTCGTAATATTACTGATACCTATCTATCCCATCCTTTGTATACCTTCCCGTGGTAATGGAACAGTAACCACGGAACACATATCTTCTGTGTCAGGAGCGTACCTAATGATTAGGCAGTCTTTGCTCTCTCTTATTAGTTAATGTTTAAGGATTCCATGACAATGGCTCAACTTCCACAGTGGAGGAAAGAGTTCCTCCACCCAGAAAGCATAAACCTAAGAAGCACTGGTATTTCTTTGAGATGATGGTTTGAATCCCCTCAGTCAGAACAAGAATTGAATTTAGGCATCTCTCATTTTATGGTGAATACTAACCACTGATCTCTTGTGATTAACATCTCATCCTCTAGCTGTGTTTTGAGAGAAAGAATTCAGCTGTGGGGTTTTCAGTTTTTTTGGGGGGTTGCTTTTTTTTGTTGTTTGATTTTATTTATTTATTTGAAGTTCTCTTCATAAATTTCTTGGCTGTGTGTCACAAATGGAGAGTGCATCCGTGTAACTCAGAGCAGGACGTCTAGGTCTCACAGGGAGGTAGATTTTCCCTTAGTGTTTCTTGTTTGTTAATTTAGAAGACTTGCTATTTAGCATGCTGACTTTTGTGTATCCCATTCTGAGTGTCTGTCCATTCTGATGCTTGTTAAACAGATCATAGGTATCTAATTTAAAGCTAAGGTTAGGCTTCTGTTATTGAGACACAAAACTCTGCATTGCAGCACTTTGTAATCTGTGTGCTTCGAGTTTAAAAGTCTTGCCTGTGGTAGCATAGATACCTGTAATAAAGCATGACTTTACAGATTCTAGGTTCGTGGCTAAAACACCGCATGCCGTATAGCCTATTGGTAGACCAAACTTCATTAATTAGCAGTTAAGACCACTAATATGTCGTTTTGCATCACATTGTTACCTCATTCTACAAATAGCTAAAAATAAACTGAGCACTAAGAACTATGGAAATCGCTATTGAGTATCATGTGTCTTCGTCACTCTCTTCAGCAGTCCAACTGACAAACACTGAGATTGTTTGTCTAAATCAACATACAAAAGATAGCAAAAAAAGAAAACAGAAAAGTAAGTCTAACATTATCTATGCATTGTCTTATATACCTTTATAGCTATATTTTAATATTTCAGTGATTTGGACAATGGTTCTCATACTAGTATTTGAAAACCTGTCTGAAAAGTGAGCTGAAGATAAGGGGAGGAGATAGGGGAGAGAGTGTCCTTGGGACTGGTTGTAACAGCTATATGAATGGTTGAAATCAAGAATACCCTAATACATTAGAAATAGTGAAAGGTATTGGCAAGGATACAGAATTTCTGCCAGTGATAAGGTAAACATCAGAACTCTCTACATGATGGACCCAGGGGAGGGATGAGGACATAATGAGTAAGAGCTGTCAGAGGGCTAGAAGTAATGGATGATAATTTCAGCTACCAGTCATCTACCACCAGAATCATAAAGAGTGAGATGGGAAAATAGTGAAGTGTTTTGACAATTTCATGCTTGCATTTAGAAGTTGTTGGATTTGGGGGTCAACTATATTCTGCCTAAGAAAATTATGTTCTCTCCAAAAAAATAGTTTTGCTTTGTTTCCATCCACCTTTGCGTAGTTTTTCTTCCATCTCTCTGTTGGAAAAGAAGAGAAAAAGGGAATGGGCAGCTTTTGCTTTTTAAATAATTCAACTTAGAAAATACCACTTTTTCAAAAGTGATTTATTTTTCTTTAAAAACAAGGTCTTGGAGAAAAGCGTTTATGGAAAATTGAAAGCAGTTTTTCAGGGAAAGGAAAAATGGGTGTGTCAAGGAAAGATATGAAAGAAATAGAATTGTTGGAGGTATGTCTCACTCAAGAAACAATTTTGTCCAAGACAAAAGGGAATTATCCAGAGTCCCATTTCTTCATGGAATGCAATTGCATCAAAAGGGTAAATTCACTTCAGTCTTAGCACACTATCAACCATGTAGCTGAACATAATACAACTATACTGAAGGATCTGAGTTTGTAGCAAGTTTCATTTGCTAGGTATTTAATCAAGGCTTCCACGCTTATGTTGCGTACTCTGTGTTCAAGCATGTTTCTGATTAATAGGATTTTGATAGAACTGTAATGTAGATGGGACTTGGTAGAACTTTGGTGCTAAAAAAAAGATTTCATTTACAGTTTGAGTACTACTTTGCTTATAGGAATCTATAACTAAAGCAGTATTGTACACAGGCACACTTAAACCAGTGTGAAAATGTTTGTTAATATAGCTTATGTCTGGTTCTAAATAGTGTATTTTCCTTTCCTGAATTCACACAGTCTGATCTAGCAACCACAGTACATGACCTGTAGATTCACTATCCCAACCCATTAATTTGGACGAGATTTAAAAGTTACAGTGGCACAAGAGCTTTAAGAAGAGCAATGCCATCATGGACTTTATCCTCCAACATCTCAAAATACTAGCCATAATTATACACCAGCTGGAGAGGGACATCTTCTTTTTTCAAAATATGTATAAATGTAATTTTTCTTGCAGACTATCTGAATAAGCTCTTGTTTTCCTGCTTTAATGTTAAATAAAAATATGTAATTCCTCTCCTACTCCCTCCAGGTAGAGCATATGGATGGGGACATCCGGACCGGAGGAGGAGATTCCGCCTTCCTTCTCGGTAAAGAATACATGTGTACAGGTAGCAAACTGAGATGATGGGATAGTTACCATTGAGATAAGTTTTGTCTATGAGAGCTTATTTTTATGAAGTTTACAGAGTAACTGAACCATGTGACTCTGGAGGAAATCACTCAAAGCTGAGGCTATTCAGCTTGTTAATCACTTGTCATGTTAGGTCTAAGTGTGCTATGAGACCGGAATCACTAAAACTTAAGTTAAAAGTACCAGCTGAAGCACAGTATGATCCCAGTATAGCTACATTGTTTTGTCCATGTGACATTGGAAAGTCTGAAGTGTTTTTACAACATCGTTAGATATTCCAGACTATAAGTTTTAAGACTTAAACTACAAGTTTTGCATATTTTTGTTATAGTTGTGTGTATGACAAGAGTTTGCTCATCATGAATAATGTGGCATATCCATGCTGAATTGTGCTTTCTGTCTTAATTGCGGATTATATCTTTATCTTAAGGGTTATACCATTGTTACTGAAACCTGTTGAAAAGTTTGAACCATGACATCACTGATATAAACATCATCTGCCAGTGAAACAAAATGACCTTCCTGTAAAATGCAGTGCTTTCTTACAAGAGCCAAAAGTTGCTATTACTTTTGGCATTTCTAGTTAAGCAACTTTTTCTGTCCATCTCAGCTGACTGTGTGGAGTGAACCACATCACTGCTGAGGAGAGAAAGAATCTGTCATGCTTTACTTCTGTAATAAATAATACTTATAAGAACTACATATTTTTTCCTGACCAGAATTCTAATTTAAACACTTTCTTCAGAATTATTAAAAATCGATACATTTCACTTTGTGATTCAATGTCAGTGATATATGTATTTCTTTAATTACAAAATTAATTCATGTAAATACAGTTAATATAAATAATACTAAAGAAATGTAAAATAACAGAGCACATGCAATTTTTAACGGCACCATAGGATCATATATTGGTAAATTGGTACCACAAAAGCCCCTCTTCAAGTTATTACTTGTGTTTTTTAAGAAACTGGTTTAGACATTACAACAACTTTCTTACGTCTTTCATTTGCATACCCATTCAGTTAAAAATAATCAGAGGTACTTTACTTAACTGCCTGATTTTTTTTGCTGAAGGTAGTAGTTATGTAGAAATCCCATTTTAAATCATGAAGGGGAAGGTACCAGAGGTAAAAAGTGTCAACACTTATGTCACATAGAAAGTGGGTAACACACTTAGAACCGTGTTTGCCTCTTCACTGATCTGCATGTCAACCTGTTTGAAAATTGTCTCCATCCATGTAATTTTCAACAATTTCATGCTTTTCTTAGGTTTCTAGCAATCTTTGAATTGGGTTGGCTCAAGTGGATGTTTATGGAACTGATGGGTTTTCGTCCATTTATGTGCTTTGGAATCACAATATCTTTAGTTGTGTACTTCAGCATTTTCAGTACATGAAGTTATATAATAACCTCTCTTCTTCTCATATGGGAGGTGTATGATGAAAGAAAAATGAAAACCTGATGTCCTGTTCCTGCTCTTAAAAAAGGCTGAGCAGCAGAAAAAGAGAATATCCAAAGACAGAGGCAAAATGTTAAGAGCAAGTTTTGAAATCTGATACAGTTTGCAGATTTTCGTTAAAGCATGTTTAATTATTGAGGATGATGACTATTCCAAACAGTGAAGTCAGGGGTGTTGCACGTGGACAAAACTTTGTATTTACACAGAGAACTGTGGCCTTAATGTTTATCGTGTTGGAAAATCCACTCTTTTGGATTATTTTTCTTTTTTGTTTTGAATAATATTGATTAGTATCTTGTTAGTGTAGTTCTCATAATCATCATTCTAGATTTTACTGATACAGAAACTGTATCTCAGTCTTAGGCTTCTTATTGTATTACTGCCAGGATTATTTATTTTTATAAGCATTTGAAAATTAAATTTATATCTGAAAACTATCTCATGACCCGTACTAACAGAGAAGAGCAGACGCTGTAAAACTTAATGCTTGCATTAAGACTTACAGAACTTAAGGTTCACAACATAAATGCTGATCTGGATAATTAGCACATAGATCACTAAACCCAGAACGCATCATTATGGTAGTTTAATCACCTGCATAATAGAGATCACAAAATCTTACCCTGCAACAGGCCATAACTTCTAAAGTTGTTTCAGTGTTGATGTTCATGTGTCCTATTTGGCTCCTCACAACTGTTTGTCTTTTAGATCACCCAGGTGACCTTGCTTGTTACTGGAAGAGGATGAAAATGGATGAGAGAACAAGATACCTTTTTATGAAATGCTGTATGCTGAAGATCATATAAACTTCATCAGTATTTAAAAAATTGTGGTGGGAAGGCTCAAATCAGAAATTTATCATGCCTCATTTTCAGTTCCATTTTATTTTGCATACTTTTTTTTTCTAGCGTATAGCTTAGAGAAGGATATTATGGAATGTTGTGAAGCAATTACTATATAATTTAGGTTCCAGATAGTGTTGTTTGGAGGACTTTACAAAAATCTTGTTGACACAGTTATGAAAAATTATCATCAAAAAATTATGTCTAAAAAGTAGAGGCCAGTCCTAGGTGTTGAAAAAGGATGCAAAAATTTAATGAATTCATCTGGTTCTGTTGTGAAAACTGTTATGTCCCTTCTGTTAAACCTTTATGTTATATAAGGCTGTAAGTGCCCAGTCTGGAACAAAAAAGGGTACTTCTATAGTGTTTACAATCATATCATGATTAAAAAAATGTTACTTTTCTGTCATGTGACTTACTTTCATAGTTCCTCAGTCTCAGAGAATGAGAAAAGGGTAGCTAAAACATTCCAGAAAGTTATAAAATTAGTTTCTATGTACAAAACTGCTACAGCTTTAATATCCTATTACTTTGGGGCCTTTCAGAGCTGAGTCAAATGCATAGTCCACTTCTGGAATACCTAGAATTCTCTTCCATACATTGTGAGTCATTTATGAAACATCTAAGGTTTATGACCTTACATCTGTCTTTAGCCTCAGAGTAAAGGTGTCAGTGTGAGCCTCTGGCCAGTATAATTTTTGAGGAAATCCTAAATCAAGGGGAAACTAACAGACATTTTGAATGCATTCTTTTTGGTTTTTTCAATATTGCAGTTGTTTGAAGCACACAGGGTAAAATTTTTTCCCTCTTGACATCATTGGTGCATCTTTTGCAGATATTAGTAGCACCATGATTTCCCTCCATACTGATAAGGTAGTCCCAAGAGATCTAAGTAAATGAACAGAGCACAGGTAGGGCAGTCGGGTACCTGCTGTGTTAATTTTCACTGGTCTATTATTCATCACACAGACTTTATTACTACTTTGGATATATGTGTATTTTTAGAATAGTACCTAAGTACACTTGAAATTACATGTCTTTAGAAGTGTTTAGCATGAGGAAAAAGCATTATTTTTATATTCCAAAGAGAAAATTTAGCTCTAATTTTGAAATCTATTTTCAGAAGTACTATAGCTATTGTACAACTTGCACTTACCTTTATGGTACAAAGATTACCAATTTAAACTCTGTTGGGTTTAGTCCATTATTGTTAATGTTGTTTTTTAGGCCTCGTGCAGGTAACTCCATTGAGTCAACTGTCAGTGGAACTTAGTTCCTGTTTAGTATACATGTCATGTCAAAGTGAATAGTATTGTAAGACATACATAACTCAATACTATACTTTTCCCGCATGTATTTTTCTGTTTGTAACCCAATAAATACATTCTTTCATACTCTGCATATAGCAACAGTCCAGCTAAACAAATTGGCAGCAATACAGGATTTCTAGTTCTATTAGAAGTTTGAACAGGCAAAATTTTTACACAACACACTGTCTGATTTGCATTCCAGGGATCCTGTCATGATAGGGGCATTCCTGCTTCCTTTTTCTATTAATTTGTCACTGACTGTAACTGTACTACCACTTTTTTCTCCCCCACCACCACTCCACCCCCCTTTTGGAATAATGTGGTCTGAGTTTTATGGAAAGTTCTCTAGTTTCAGGAATCTCATGATGTATAATAGTGTATTTGAAAAGAATGTAACTATGTGCCAGAATTTGTTGGTAATTCCCCCTTCAGGCTTTGATATGAGAAAAGATTTCTGTTGGCCTCAATAAACAAAGCTAAATACAGTGAGAGTGGGAGTTTTGCTGTGCTAGTTGTGGTATGTTACGAATTGTTGGTAATAATTACCCTGACTACTGAAGAATTGTTAGCTTCTCTGTGAGGTTTTTTTTTTCCTCCTAATGTTAGACCATAAGCAGAAGCTGCTTATTATTATTTCCAAGCCAAAAGATTTTTTTCCCACCAGGAATCATAGAGTGAAAGCAGAAGCATGAAGTCGAAACATAGAGGTACTACTTTCCTGTCTCACTGAACTTTAAATTGGTCAAAGTACCATAAAGCTTATGGGCTGTAGAAGGAAATCATATACAGGAACATGACCTTAAAGATTCCAGTCTAATAGGGTTTACTTAATATGTGGACTACAGGGTTCTTTTGAGTGGATACAGGACAGAGGAAAAACAGACATGAATTTGAAGTGAAGGAACCTGTGTTTGTGAAGAAAAGCATTCTTATTTCTTGTTTGGCTGTATTGCTTGCTGTCTTCTCTAGCCTGTGCACTGGGTAGCTCCCTTTCATCAAATGTTCACTGAAATTGTGGATTTACTTATTACCTCTATTTATTCCCCTTCTGGAAGGGGATTCAGAGAACGTTCATTAACATCAATAACTTAGTCAACGGTGACTCAGCAGAAATCGTGACGTGGTCATTGTGAGACAAAGAGTGACTGACAGGAAGACATTTGTCAGCTTTCCTCTTTTTATCCATTATGTATCCTTCATCTTACATTACTTAGCTCATTTGTGACACCATCACCCTGGGAATCTGAATCTGGACTGCAGAAAACACTGAAACACTGAGTTAATCTTACGATGCTGTGGCACTGTAAGTATCAAAACATAGATTATGCCTGTTTTATAAAACAGGAAACCACAGTTTTAATTGCTTTGCTACCTTAGCAAGCACTGCACTGAGGTGGAAGAGAACAGTTGTGCTAAAGCTGTACAAATCTTTTTGTGCCATGCTGTCTGGACAAAACTATAAGGATAATCAAATACATGGTATTATTTTGCAAAGGTGGTCTTTAATTCAATGTTGGGGAAGAAGATCAAAAGTTTACTCATTCACATCTAAACATTGACTTCCTCTTGTCAGCTAAGCTGGGAGGCAGGCTAGTATATGCTCCTTCCCTAGGAAGGTTGGTGGGAGATTACTTTCTAATGCAGAGCCTCCTTCTTAGAGAGTATCTTTTGGTGATACAGAATCATGGTCAGCCCAGTAAATTAGCAGAAACCTTGGCTTGTTTGTGCCACACAGGCATATCATGCTTGAGAGCATAGGGGTACCATGATGTTTTGCGAGTCTGGTGAGGCTGCCCTCCTAGATACATTTTGATGTCCTGGTAAGGTTGCTCCCGGTCATTCAGACTTGCTGAGATTGCTCAGTACAGGACTCCGTGATGATGAGTATACAAGCTCCAGTGTTTCCTAGTGTCCCAGGCGCAGAGGTGCCTGACAGCCACATGTCTGTCTGCATCCTGAATGCTCTACCAGGCTCTCCTCCTGGCCCCCAAGGGGTTTGGCTGCCTGCAGCTGGGTGATCTGGGATCCAGCTGGTGTGTGAGAAAGACCTGTGTGAGAAAGCTGTGAAAAGTCTCATGGGAGGCCTCTGCCCCTTGGCTCAAGAGCTGCATTTAAGCCCAGGTCCTTGCCCTTGGTCCTTGCCTAATCTACTTTGCAGGTATGCCTATGTCGAGCCTGGCACCTTGCTGATTCCGCCCTTGCCTTGCTGCTTTGACTTCATGGTTTGACCTGGGACATGCCTCATCACCATGGAATTGTCCGGTAATCACAGGACTGTTGTGTGAACTTGGTTGCCATCATCAGACTTGCTGTGCTCTTGTTCAGGTACTGTGGGACTGCACCCTCACCAGTGAGGTCACTGCCCTACCTGTGTTGTCACTCTCAGCAGCTGGCTTGCCTTCCCTTGTGGAGCAGCCCACCCTTGCTGCTCCATGACAGTGGGCTTTAGGGCCCAGACAGCACAGGTGGTCAGAAAGTTTGGCTGTGGCTACCATAGTAATTGGACAGTGTCAAAACAATAGATACAGCCTGTGGGATTACTTGCTGCTGAAAACAGCTTGAAAAACTGAAAACGGCTACAACCAGTAAACTGGTTTTTTGTATCTCTCTACAGTTAGGAGCTTGCACTCATTGCTTTCCTAGACCTTGCAGCTGACATCCAGACTTTTCTCACTCATAATCAGGCTACTGGGTACATCGTGTTTCAATGTTACACACCACAAATGTGAAGCTGGGTCTGAACATGGAAGCTCATTTGTTAAAGAATATGTTCTTGCAACTGATGCTCCTAGAGCTCTGCTGGCTTGTACTGCTTTTGAAGTCCTAGGTAAGGGCATTAAGTGTTAAGTTTAACCTACAGTGTCTTAGCTAGGATTTTTTACCTGGAAGTATGTAGTTCTCTTAGGGCTCTGTAGTTGAGACAACACATGATAAATTGAAGAGCTGTCTGTACAAGACAAAGAAACACCTGGCAGGGTATTCTGTCTGAGTACTCACCAGCCTAAATGTGTTATTTAATCTTACTGCAAAATTAAGTACTAATGTTTGGTTTTGCTTGTGCCAACTGGGAAAATATATCTTTATTGTATTTGAAAAACCCAATCCTACAGTCCTGAATATTTGTTTGTTCAGGTGAGGAATCAAAACCAAGTACTGGCCCTGATCTTGTATTGAGTGCACAACTGAAAACTGTCTACCATGCTGAAATCAGAGTGCAGGCAGGACTTCAGCTGTAGTAATTTCAAGTTCTGTCTCCCATATCTCTATATACTACAAATAGGGAGGTAGACATTTAATTGGTGCCGAAGAACTGCTCTGACTGCAGAATTTCAGTCACACAGAGTGTTACATTCTGCACTTGGTGTTCATATTTGATACCAAAATTGTGTTTCATCAATAAGCATCACCAAAAGACTCTCCTCTCCTCATTGATTATGTTTGCAACTACTGCTCATCAGTCCTTCAGAGATGAAGGACTTGATTTGCTAATCTGATACAATCACAAACCTGAAAATTACACAGTCTAGGGAAGCAAGGAAGAGACATAGAATACAAGGGGTGCATACAACATTTAATATTTTTAGTTTTTTATTTTTGTGTTGGTTCTTTTTATTCTCCCACAGTTAGTCATTAGATCACTTACTGAATGACCTATTATTAGTAGTGGTCACATAGATAAAAAGGGATATATTCAATGTCAATATACTTAATCTAGGCATGAATTTTGGTATGAAATATGTTGATATTTCAGATTTATTAATCTTCTCTTTTTCATGCCAGAAGACAAGAAATACTAGGCACAGAAACCAATCCTGGATACAAGCCTTCTGAAAATGCTTGATAACTGAAGGCTGTTTAATAGAGAATGGTGCCCCCTGTGTCAAAAATTAGGTAGTCAAGTATGCAGCTGGCCTTTGGACTCTTATTAAAGAGCAAAACTGTACTGTAAGAGCTGTTCTGATCTCAGATGTGATTTCTAAATATGCTGTAGGTAGCTCAAAATGTCATTGTTCAGTGAAAGCAATCATAATTTTTAGAAAAGTGATGAGAAACTTGCATGTCATTTATGGCATTTGGAAAATCTAAGTCAAGGTAACAACTCAGGAGTTAGCTTTGTCAGATCCAGCTTTATTTTAGTCAAGGGTTGGTTTGTTTGTTAATAGCAGAGGCCCAGCAGGCTCTGCATTTACTTTCTGAGAATAATTTTCATTTGTGATGATGATGCAGCTCATCTAAAGGGATGTAAATGTATAAGGTGCTGCCTTTTGATAATCATCTTCGCCCCCTGGTTTAATTACCCATCAGATCCTTTAGTCCTTCTGATTTACATTCTGCTGGAGGGTTTTCCATTTGAGTAAAGTTTATCCAGGTTTGAGGCATTGCTGGTGATAAAGCTAGACCTCTTGTTATGTAATATGCATATGAAAGATCACTGTATTTAAATATGGTGATAATGCTGACTCAGAATCTTAACCATCTTTGGGCGAATTGCAACACTTCTCCCTTTAACAAAGCTTTCATTTTGTAGGTGTGATTTAATTTCTACTCTACCTTCCCTGTGCAGATGGGAGACTCCACAGAGGAGCAAATAGGAGAGGTTCAAATAAATCCACTAGCGACGTTGCATTTCCAAACAAAAGAGGGAGAGCATGCACAGCAGCACACAGTATTAAGAAGGTGGCTAGTGCCTCTAGACCAAAAGTTCTAGGCTTTAAAAACAATTCAGAAACCTAGGGCATACTGTACTTCGATCATGGTTGCAATACACTTAATCCAGTTTTTTTTTTTTTCAATTGACTATCTGCACATCTAGGCTGATTTTGCAACTGTGTGTGACCCCTCTGCAAGTCTAGACAGTGATTGTGGTTTATGCTTTACATAAAGGTTACATTTTGAATGATTTCCTGAAGTGGTTGAACAAAAGAAGTAATTAATAACCTGCAAATTCATCCTCCTTTTATTTTGAGGAGTGTATTCTTTTATTTCTTTGCATTACTGATTATTAATTCTTGGCAACAAATAGTGCTGTGAGAAACTTTTGCTCCAAGCAAGTTAAAAAATAGCATGAATGTAAAAATATTAAGTGCTAATAGGAGCCAGTTTGTGTGTCCTAACACTTACTTGTTGGGAGTAGGAAAGAAATCCCAAATTTGGCATTGTGCATTTGTTTACAGTAACGTGTTATTGCTTAATCAATCCACCATCCCCCTCCCTGATAAACACCCCCATCTGTCTGTAGAGAGAGCCCAACCTAGCAAGGCTGGTAGCTTGATAGCTGCTTGGTTTAGAAATTAGGATCTAGGGGGGGGAGAAGAAAAAAAAAAGGCTTCTCTTCTGTTGCTTGTGCTCCAGGGGGGTGTTAACTGCCCCGTGTAATGCTCACTAGGGGCTACAGCTGGTGCCAGCCTGCAGCAGTTAGGTTTTGAGAGGTTGAGTGTCCAGCCTGCTGGAGAATAAGATGCATTTGCCTTTCTGTGTGCTGGATATGCTCTATCCTTTGAGAGTGAATAGTTTCAGCCCCAAAACAGTTGTACTTCTAGGTATATGAGGGTAGCATGGGTGAAGTTTCTGTAAGAGACTCTGTAGCATTTTTCTCCCATACAAAATTTTACTCACTCCTTTTATTATTTCAATTAAATCTCTGAAGGGCCAGAGGGAGGATTTTTTCCCTGAATTCTGTTGGGTTTAAATTGGGCCAGAAAAGGAGATAAATCAGTTTAAAGGTAACTTTACAGAAGAAGATTAGGAGGGTATGAGGCCAATTACTTGAAAAATAGAAATTAAGGGCTATGTTTTGTCTTAGATGGCTTGTGCAACTGACTTCAGATTAACTGCACCCTTTTAGATGTGTTAGGCTGACAGTGCTGGGAAATTAGCCCAGGCATTCTGACTTCTGGTAGCTTTCCTGACTGCTGGACTACAAACTCGCATGACAGATTGCATCCAGCACAGTAGGCTGCAGAAAGTAGTTAATGGAAAATAGTCTGCTTTGATGTTCACTTCTGGTGGGCTGATCCTCTGGTTTAAAGGCTAAAAATCTATTGTCCTCAGTAGGAGTTTTCTTTATGAAAAACTTTCACAAAATCTGTAATTTCCCATTTTGTTTTCTGAGACTGTGGTTTGCGCTATTTCTACAGTCAGTAGCCAGCAAATATTTTTAAGAGCGATTTGTAATTTTTGAGTCTCTAACTTCAGATGCCACAGACAGGACCTTATTTCTCAGAAATTGCTAAGCATCTGTCCACTTCTGCTAAAGCAGATGTCTCTAAAGTATTTCCATTAGAGCACCAGAGAAGATGCACCTAAACACACTGCCTACTTTCCTGAAAAATGGGGCTAAGCACTGCAGAAATGCACCTTAGAGAACAGGCTCGGCTAGAATTAAAATGGGGCTGGGGGAGGGTGAGGAGAGTGCGAGCAAATACAGTTACAGCCTATGATTAGAAATCTTAACAATGACAGTGAGTTCTGTTTAATTTCTAACTGCTTAAAAGCAGGCCTGGGGAAATGCTCTGCTTAGAAATGTCATGGAAAAGTGCAGCTGGTCCATGGGCTTTATCTTGAAAAGCAAAGGATCTTTCCCATTTTGCAGTAACACTGCCATTTACTGGGCCATACCACTAGCAATTTGCAACAATGGGAAGGAAAAAAGCTGCCATTTGACCTAGAATGCAATTTTCAACTAATTAATAAAGTGACCATTAGTGCCCGAGGGGATAATAACAGGAATAAGAACAAATTACTATGGGGTGCAAAGGAGGCTTGGGCATTGTATTGCAAATTTCTTATGGCACTATTCTTCTTTTTTTTCTCTCTAATACTTTTAAAGTGCTCCCACTCAACACTTGCTCCTTGTAGGACCCTTGCAAACCACATAAGAATTAGCCCTTCAAAGATCAATCAGGATCTAATTGTTGTTAACAAAGTGCCACCTGGAGAGAAATGTTACAATATACCTTCATTACAAAGCATTCAATCTCTCTCACGCTCCAGAGTCCTGGCTACAGTACAGACAAAAAGACGCGGTTGCTAGCATTAAGATCAGGCACCTGCAATTGCTTGTAAAACACTGCCAGTCCCTGCACAAATATGCTTCTAACATTGCATGAACCTCGTTAGAACTGCTCTGTTTACGCTTCCTCAGAGAAAATTTTGCTGGGGTCCCTCTACTTGTGACACTTTAACGTATCACTGAAGCCCTCATATTGATGGGAACGTTAGGTGAAACAACACCACCATTTGCTGTGCTCTTTCATAGGCTCCAGGATCTGCTCTCAGTAAGGATTCTTCTGTATTTTATGGACCCTGCTCTCCATGTCCCAAAGGCAAATGATCAGGAAGCCCCCAGTGAGCTGATTTTTAATGCCCTGGTTTCGTTTCTCTGCCCTGTCAGAGATTTTACTTGTAGGTATAGTGCATTTGCTGTAGGTCCTGCTTGTGTAGTACTTTGCAGCTTCGATGGTTAAAATTCAAGACAAGACACACATTGCCCAGTGTCTGACTCTTAATTCTTGAACATCTTTGTGGTTACATCTCCACAGAAGTTGAAGTCAATTGCTATTACTGCCGTCTGTCTTGAAAATTTCCAGTGGACTGCTTTACAGCAAATTGGAAACTACTGTCTGCAGACTTGCTTTGCTCATGCCTTGTTTACATAGTCAGGGAGTTGGCTTGACTTAAAGCTAACCTGCTCAAGGAACTAAAAATAAATACTAGTTTTTGATCCGTTACTCAATCCATCTGCTGTGGCTGCACAAAAGCTAGTGCCAGCACAAAGGAGGGGCAGAAACTGGTAGCTGGGAGCAGGTGTGAGAACACAGGACCTTCCCTTTAGTGGAAGGGACATAGTTTAATGAGCATGGTGGTGTTGGTTGATGGTTGGACTTGATGATCTTACAGGTCTTTTCCAACCATAGTGATTCTGTGATTTTGCGACTTGCTCCACATTAAGGTGAACCCAGCCTCTCTTTCCAAAAGCATTTTGTAAAACTTTTTTTTTTTTTTTTTTTTTTTAAGTGGTGGGAGATATAGAATCGTAGAACAGCCCAGGGTTGGAAGGGGCCTCCAAAGATCATCTGGTCCAACTTTTTGTGGGAAGGGGACCCTAGATAAGATTATCTAGCATCCTGTCCAGTCACATCCTGAAAACCTCCAGTGATGAGGACTCTACTGTGTCCCTGGGGAAGTTGTTCCAGTGAATGATTGTTCTCACTGTAATGAATTTCTTTCTTATATCAAGACGAAACCTCTCCCAGTGCAACTTGTATCCATTGCTCCTTGTTTTCTCCATGTGGCTCCTTGTGAGGAGAGAGCTTCCATCCTCTTTGTAGCTGCCCTTTAAATACTGGAATACTGTGATGAGATCCCCTCTGAACTTTCTCATCTCCAGGGAGAAAAGACCTAACTCCTTCAGTCTTTCCTCACAGGGCAAGTTCTCTAGCCCTTTGATCGGCTGTGTGGCCCTCCTTTGGACCTTCTCCAGTCTGTCAGTGTCTTTCTTGAATGATGGAGACCAGAACTGGACACAGTACTCCAGGTATGGCCTGACAAGCGCTGAGTAGAGTGGGATGATCATGTCTCTATCTCTGCTAGTAATGCCCCTGCCAATGCACCCCAGGACCCCATTTGGTTTTGTTGCTGCAGCAGCACACTGCTGGCTTATGTTCAGCTTGTTGTCCACCAGGACCCCCAGGTCCCTTTCAGCAAGGTTGCCCCCAGCCACAGAGATCCTGGCCTGTACTGGGCTCCTTGGTTCTGTCATTCCAGGTGCAGGACTTCGCTCTTGTCTTTGTTAAACTTCATACTGTTCTTGCTAGCCCACTCATCCAGCCTGTCCAGGTCTTTCTGTAAGAAGTCTCTCCTTTGATGTATCCGTCTCACCACCCAGTTTAGTGTCATCAGCAATATAGATTAACCTTTGGCAAGTGGGTGCCTTACATTACCAATAGTGGCTGCAGTGAATCAGAACGAAGGCAGTGAACAAGAGAGAGAAATAACCTTTATTTCAATAAACATGAATGTCCTGCTTGTTCTGCAGCTCAGGAATTTGGAGGGTGAAGGAGAGGTGGAAGCAATCTCCTCTCTTTCTGTTTCTTGCTCAGGTTAGCCGCCTGAACAAGCCCTTATCCATACTGCTCCAGAAAACTGAGGGAATCACCGGAAAGAAGTGCTCAGGTACTTTGGCCAGGTTGATTCTTTAATGGATGTACATGGAGGCAGGAATCTTCTGAAGATCTAGGCAATGTTAAGAGCCTTAGGCTGCTGGTTTTACTAGAGAAATTATCTCTGTCCAGACCGTGTCTCATACAGATATATATATATGGGGAGAAATGGCTCAGTGCCTGTCTCATTGGATAACTAATCCCAATGCCCTACTTGCCTCATATTTTGGAACTTACGTGGTACAAATAGAGATACAGAAGATATTTTTTTCTGATAAAGAGCACATTATACAAAACCAGACCAATCCTTCTGAATCCTGAAAGGCTTCATTTTTTAAATGTCATTCCAAATGTCCTTAACTGGCAGATACTGGCTGTAGGTGCTCACCCTGCAGTTGTTTTGTAAACAGTCAGCGTTATTGCCGCAATTAAAAAAACATGCTTTGAATTTTTCATTTTGACTTTGTGTATCTTTGATCATCTCCAACTTCGATGTAAGAAGAATGTTGATCATAAAGGACGTGTACTGCTTTAACCTCGGTGAAGATTTGCCAAAGAACCAAATGTCTTTGTTGTAATGGGGACAATGAGGTTGCACCAAACCAGTAAGTATGCACAAGCTTTGCTTATGGAGGAAAGGAAGAAAACATCCCCTATGACTGGAAAAGTGTCCCCCAAATGACACTGAAGGAGGTGAGCTTCTGACAGCACAATCCCAGACTTGCAGGTTACATTGCAGATAGCCTAAAAGTCATTGATGGAATAAAGCAGGCCAGAGCATAAAATGGGCAGCTCTCAGCAGCCTGGCATCCTTGTGCTTGAAATGAATAAAAAATGGTTCAGCTACTCAGTCCTTTCAGGTTAAAAGTGTTCTTAAATGGCCTTACTAGAGTTACAGTGCTTGTTTCTGAAGTTAGCAACAAGAGCACGTGCTTGGGACGCCTTGCTACTTACGCAGAGATCCACAGTTTGTGTGTGTGTGTCTGGTCGTTGGTATACATCGTTCGTTAGGGAATTCTCATTGCACACATGTTTTCAGAGTTGATGAGTATCTAATCTGGTCTGCTGTAAGAGGATTCCATCTAGTAAGTAGGCTATGGGACAGAGTTAGGAAACCTGATTAATTCCCCTGCACCTTCCTAGACCTGGCATTTACTTACTCTGTGACCTTGGTCAAGACATACCAATGTCTTGCACCACCCATTGTCATCTGCTGGAGCACAGCCTGCCATCTCTAGAAGTCTCTACGAAGCTTAGATCCATTGCGCATGGATTGCTGTAGTGAGTGGCCACTAAATGTGTGGAATATTACCCCTAATAACTCTGTAATGCTGAGGCCAGATACAGAGGTGTGCAAAACTAGAAGCCACTTGACAATATGGGCAATTGACTCCCTGTGCAGCTCTTTGCTAAAAGAAGACTGACGATACTCACCTCTCAGAGAGATTATAGCTTGAAGATGAACAGGAGATCCTTATGTGAATGGGCTATAGGACTGTATAGTATCTGAGTAAAGCTCCAGAGGAGAAACTGTATGAATAAATAGGGGGCTGTACACAGGGTTATCCAGACTGCAAATCTCTGAGCAAATTCATGCTCTCCAAAGAAAGGCACAGGGGACAGAGGTGCAAAGGTTTGCCATCCCCAAAACAGCTTGGCAGTCCCCCAGGACTGTAGACTGACTTCACTGGAGGGTCTGTTCTTTTGCTGACACAAGAGATGGATGTACATACAAGTCCCATTAACATTGAAGGGAGGTGCTTGCTAGACTTTCCCATGCGTTAGCAGAGGAAAAGACTTCTAAAGGTATCTCACAAGGTAACAGAAGGTTGTTGCTGCACGTGTTGCATTTCTTTAATATTTGTCTGTGGTACAGCTGTATGCTTACATCATTTGGATGTATCTACTTGACATCTTGCTGTCTGTCACAAAGAGGCGTTTTGGAGCCGTCCAGCATGCTTTCCCATTATCCTCAATGCAAGACAATAAATACACAACTTGTGTGTAACCTGTTTGCATACTGATTCCCTGTGTCCCAGATCAATCTGTTGCTGATTTTCAAGGACTATAGTCCCCTTTGATTCTTAGTTTTTATTAAATACTCATCAGCAGGGATATATGCTTGATTTTATTTTTTTTTTCCCTTCTGTGGCTGTTTTTTTTGTCTTTTGTAGCAATCATTAGAGTTTATTTGTGGGCTGAGGAAAGTTATACCCTTTCTGACAATGCATTGTGGGGCTTTATTTAATCCTGTGGGGTATTTGGGTGCATTCTGTTGGGGGAGGGATGGAAGGAGTAAAAGAAAAAGCTGTAGAAATCAGTGGAACTGGAGATCTAGAGTCCTAGAAGGTGGCAATCTGTTAATTAGTGTTCTTGGGAAAACCTGCCTGTGATGAAAATAAAGCCCCATCGTTAAAACCCACTGCATTTTCCTTTTTTGCCCCTGAATGTTGTTAACAATGTTGCACTCTGGTTAAGTAAAAATCTAAAACTGCAGTGAAGTGTTAGTAATCGGTTCCTGAGCAGATTCCCTAATGCTATTCACTTTTCCCTGCTAATCTTCCTGTGTGAGTTATAACAATGCAGCACCAAATGAGAAGGAAATGTCAGGTTATGTTTCAGGGCCAGCCTCCTGCCCACCCTCCATCTGTGCTGATGTCAGTGCTTATTGGAACATATGCTGCCTGTTGCTCACTGACCATCTGTTAGCTGAGCTGATGAAGTGTTCCTGTTGCTGGGACAACCCGGCCCTTGATTGCCAGTGGCACCGCAAACATTTTCCGCTCAGGTTTCACTTTTATCTGTGCTCTGGAATGGCAGCCCCGCCGTGGCACGGGTTACCCCATCCCCGCCTTTTCCCTCGACTTGGCGGGGGGAGCCCAGTCAAAATTCAAGTTACAAGTTTTAGGGCAAATGTAAAAGGCTGCAGCAGAGCTGACGTGCTCGTGATAAACTGTTAGCGTCACAGGCTCGGGTGTAAGGGCAGGCACACTTTCTGATGGGAGCCCAGGGTCGGGGGAGCTCATCTGGTGGTGGTAGAAAGTTTGTGTGATGAGACTGTGGCTGGTGTTGCACAGAAACACCTACAGCCCTGAAGACGTCCAGGGCTACAGAGGGATTTTTGGAGCCAAGCAAAAGGCAAGAGATGGGCAACTTCTCCCTTGGTTAAGAGTCACTTGTTCTGTAGTTGCTGTGTGTTGTATTTGTGCCTGACAGCCACAAATCTTTCAGACATAACTGAATCCAAATGTAGCCATTCCTCTACAGTGTAGGCCTTAGTTTGTGGAGTGAAAGCGATGTTACGCCATAGCAGTGATAATGAAACTGTGTGCCCACGCACAGCCTTTTTGCAGCTCTGTCTGGTGAGCTTTCCCCCTCTCTTAAAAATGTCGACAAACATTAATCAATCCTCATGACAAGCCTGTGGGGCTGGCAGGTGGTATTCCCATTTTAAAGAGGGAGAAGCAAAGTGTGAGAGCTGGCACGAGAAGCACAGCATGCCCACCTCCCAGCCCTCGCCTGCTGAGATCGCTGGACCATACTGCCCTTCGTTACACACCAAGAGCCCCAGCCCAGCCCTGGTGCCAACAGGAGCTGCATACCAGACGCGAGGGCCGAGTAGACTGTGTCCTGTAGTTCCTTCCATCTTATATGTGAGGGGAATAGAGCAGCGTCTGATAAATGGACTTTTTTGGTGAAGCTGACCACGATAGCTAGGGTAAAAAGCAACAGCCTTTAGGGTGCAGAAAGTCTGGATGCTCGGTAGGATTAAATGCTCTGAAGTTGTGATATGTCTTGGTCTCTCGTTTTCTGTGTTGGTATTCCTTGGTGTTTTCCCGGCTGACCCTGGGGTTTTGGTCCCTGGATGACAGCAGTCACTTACATGATCTCTCAGCCCCAGCCTTGGGACTGAAGACTCTCCCATCATCCTTCCATTTCTCTCCCTTCCCTTCTGTCCAGCCTTGCCTTTCTGCCAGCTCCCCTTGCTTCTCATGTTTCTAAAATTCTCTTTCCTTCTGTTCCTAGCACAAAAATCTTCTTCCCATTCTTTAATGCTTCCTGTCAGATATCTATACCATCTTGTCATAAGGCTAAGTTGTAAGCTCTTCAGAAAAAGGGCTATTTATTTTTCACCCTGTACATCAATTATTGTTTTAATTAAATGACTGAATAGTCCAATAATGCTGTGTGCTCAGAGACTACATGACGTGTGTGGCAGAGCTGGAAAAGATATGATACATACTGACATAATCCTAGGTGCTAATAATAATGTACAACTTCAGCATATGTTGCTATTTCAGGATGTTCTGGCACAACAGGCTGGTTTTATTCACCCTGGGCATGAGTACATGAACAAATTACCACAAGGCCAGCAAGGGTGGGGATTTACATTGCCTCATCTGCTTTGTGGTGAGTGCCTGAGTGTTGGGTCTTACTCCATGGCGCGTGTGAGGTAGCGCGCTGTGCTTTTGTCGAGTGGCAAGCCCGGTATCTTACCTTGCCTTTATTGCGGTTATGATAAAAGCATTTATCTGCAGTTTATCACAATTACCACAATGGAGCCTGAGCACTCTAAATTTATACCCTCTCTTGTGGCAGCTTGTTTGGTGCCAGTCTGCTTTTAAATCCACTTTGGTGGTGCCAAAATCCACTTTTGGCAACTTGTGTGTTGCCAGAATTGTGCAAATGTGCCAATGGGCCAATCTTTTCTCCCCACCCCGAGAATGTCATAGAGCTTGGGGATTTTGCTGGCTTTACAGGCCTGTACTACTATGTATTTGAATCAAAACAATGCAGAATTGAACACTTTTCTTTAAGATTTGACAACTTGATTTTCCCTCAATCAAAAAACATGAAGGAAAACTGGTAGCATGAGCCACCATCTGCCCAGCCTCCAGCAGGATATGTAGTTCCAACTGAAAGTGCTATTTTTACACAGGACAGGACTGCATGTTTTGTGCAGTTTTTAGACTCAGATTAAATGGTTGCACTGATTTCTATATGTGGCTGAGAAGATAGATGACAGTGTGGCTTTACTGAGTGGTATTTGAACAGTGAGAGCGGTAAATTAAAGAGTTTCAAAGCTTTGAGATGCTACTAACAAGGTGGGGTGAGGCATGTGCACGTACTTTACCGGGGATTTGTAATGTCTGCACATTTCTAGGGGAGTGTAGCAGCTAAGGGTCATGTTGAAATTCCAGGTAGCGATGCCCTTGCTGCCTCAGTGGGTAGCTATGTAATGGTTACTGCCCTCATCTTAAGTGGTGGTGGAGGCCCCTGGTGCTGTGCCTGTCTACAGCACTGGAAGGCAAACTGTAGATGTTTTATTGCAAGCACATATACAGGCTTCTGAGACGTGTACACATAGCCTTTGTTTGCCAAAAGCAGAGGGGTGGATATAAATTGCCTGTTTGATGTTGCTTAGGCAGGGTTATCAGAACTAGTTACAGAAGCCCTGTTGGGCTGCTAGGGGAAGTTCCTCAGCCGGTAGATGTCTATTGACACCATTGGAGAAATACTGATTTGTACCAGCCAAGAGCCTGATCTCTGCTGTGGCTGGAGCATTAGGCATTCAGAGCTCTGCTTAACCACAGCTTTAACACGTTTCCTGAATCTGGATGGTTGGATCCTATAAGAACAATAAATACTTGCTTGCACTGCTGTGCTCTAAGGTTTGCAAAGCGGGGCCGTTGTGTGTGCTTTTGTGAAAAAATCCTGTCCTCGCCGCAGTGCGGGGGGCAGGCTGCCACTAACATCAGTTGCGCGAGGATTTGCTCTGCGCTGCCCGGGTTCTGGAGATCACTCTCCACACAAATTAATTAAAAGATGCCTTAGGTAGGTGTCCAGCCAGCACAGAAGGAACCCAGCTCTGTTACTAGTCTACAATGCCCAGTTTTCCAGCTGTCACTATGTAATACGGTCTCCCCCTCACGTAATTCCTTCCTGTAGTCCAATAGAAGTCCTCTAAAGAAGAAAAAAAAAAAGGAAGAAAGAGGAACAACAAGCAAGTAATCCTGTCATACGATCTGCCCCAGTAGTTTGGGGCCTGTTTCTCTTTCAGGGGCTGTGAGCATGCTTTGAGGTGCACAATAGAGATGCCTTCTCCATTGACTGTGGAGCTCAATGAGCCAAACTGGGCAGCAGCCCTGGTAACAGCAGCAGCAGCAGCAGTGGTGCAGTGCAGTAATGGGCCCAACTGTTAACTGATTTAACACTCTGCCAGCTGCAGTCCCTGAGCTCAGAGAGGGGCGGCGGGCCTTTGAATATTACCTTTCAGCCAATTAGACATATGTCACTTTCGTAAAACCTTTCGTGTGTGCTCCCATCGAGGGGAGGATCTGCTGGGGAGGAGGAGGGAATTGCGTTACCTGCCTCCCTCCCGGACGCGCGGTCCCTCCCTCAAGTAAGAATTTCTTTGTGTTTCTGGTATTATTTTCAGCACTGATGCAAGTGCCTGGAGAGGGGTATGCGGGAAAGAGAATGACTCTCGGAGCTCCAGGAGTTTTTCAGTCTTATTATAGGCTGCCTGGGATAGGAGGCTTTTACAGCAAAGGTGGGTTTGAGTCGTTATGTGGAAATGAGACCTCTTCCATCACCTGCACACTGAGAAGGTTAACATTATCATCTGAATCGTCCTGAGTTTGTTTCACATGTAAAAAAACCCTGCTCTCAAAGAAACTTTGGGTTCAGGTGAAGTAAATGAGTATGCAGATGCCAGAGGACTGGTGCTGAATGTAAAAATTTTGGCCCAACAATCAATTTCACAAAATTGAGTACAATTATTACTCACGAGCTGCAGCTCAGGGAGAGCACTGCGTGCTGCCGTGCTTCGTCCAAAGGAGCAGCAGCAGCAGCCGTACCACTGAGTTAGCAAACACGGGTCTGGGGTACCGGCCACAGCTGCTCCACAGTCAGTGCCTTTAGGGGTGGGAAGTACATTAATGTTAAAGATGCTTATTTTCAGGATCAGTGTGGAAGGCAAAAGTGTTTGTATTGGTCATAGAAGAGCTATGCCACTTTTCATTCCTTCAGATTGATTGAATATTTTTATTTCAATAAGGCTGAAATTCTTATTTCAGTCAAGCCAGTTTCTTTATGCTTTTTATATTAAAATACCCAAAAATGCACTATTAAAATGCATATTAAATTGTGATAAAGTCTGGCAGATTATGGTAAGTTTTTAAATTAAATATTTAGTATAATATGTTTAAAATATTTTAATACCAAAAGTCAATTCACTTTAATAACAAGTGAATTGCAACTAAAAAGTTGAGCCAAAATGAACAAAATGAAAAGGATAAGATAAATGTTTGAAGTCTTTTTTCATAGCAATGTAAAAAATTGAAGCATCCTGGGGATGGGGGCTGATGGACAGAAAAACATTTATTTTAAAATCCTGGCCTAAAGCTTTCAAACTGGCACTTGTTGCTGCGACACTGTTGGTGAGCAGAAATGAGTGATATAGAGCTGGGTGAAGACTGCTTGCTTTTCCCACTGGAGGTGAGAGATCTGCACGTGTTTTGCACACTATCAGACCTGGACAACAAACTGTGTGTGGCATGCAAGAAAAGAGGGGAATGGGTACTGGTTATCACTTCCGTAGCCTGGGAGAGGAGTGCTGAAGCTAGGTTAATCATCTACAAGGGTGAAATGGTCTCTGAATAGGTGTGACTGATTTATTCAGTTTTCCTTCTCAGTCTCTTCAGTTGTCTTCCCGATAGGATGTTCTCTGATTTAGACTTTGGGTGCTTGGTAATTGGGAAGTAGTGCTTGTCAAGGGCAATGAGGCAAGATGTATTTTGGGGTGAGGGTGAGGGATCATGTTGGATCTAAATGTGCAGGAGTAGTCTTCAGGTATTCAGTCCTTTTCACGCCTGAAGAAAGGCTTGAGTTTAGTTTTTTAAAAAGAAACTCTCTTTTCCCAAAAACTCTTCCCTTGCAGTGTTTTGACCAGCTTCAGGCAGTGATAACAGGATTATGGAGTGGTAATATATAAGCTGAAATGAGATGCTATTTGGAAGATCCCAGGGTTGTAGTCAGACAAATACTTCAAGCCGGCGTAAGTTGTCAGTGTTGATAAAAGCAGTAGTTCCACACTTCCTCTGCTTCTGGCTGCTTGTTATCACCCTTATACTGTTCTCTTCCTTCTACCATGCTTTTCTTTTTGCAGCCTAATGGTGATCTGGAGCAGATTCAGCTGGAAATAATCTTTTCAGATTACTTCAGAGTTTGAGGTGGGGGGTGGAGGGGATGTAGCTGGAACCGTTTTCCCCAGCCTAGTTCACTGTATGGCTACACAAATCCTTGTGTCAGTAGATACCACCAAGGATGGAGTTGAGCAGCCAGGGCAGAGAGAGAGCAGGACCACCTTTTTTTTCTGTTAGCGTTAGCTTATTGTCTCCATTTAAGTCTGTTTTCCCATTTAGTAAGGACAGTTTGCCCATTTTTAGCAGCTGGATCATCCGCCAAAAGAAGCCACTTGAGGAGATCTTACAAAGTACAAGTGAGTGAGTGCCTTGTCCAGCCAACAGCTGGTGACCCAAGGTCAGGCGTTCCTCTTGCTGATGGTTCCTGCGGTCAAAATTCTTATGAAGCTGCTTGCAGGTGTTTCTACCTCCAGACTTTGTTTGGATGTGATAACTTCCTCAGGGCCGTAGTTCAGTGCTGCTAAGCATGTTTTTGATGATGATCCTCACTTTATCCGATTACATAGTTTGTGGGTAAGAAAGAGACTCTGAACACAGGGAGGGAACTGATAAGTTTAAATATACCATCAATAAACATATTTTCCCCCTGTGGAAGCATGTCAGATATTTATTTCACAGGTCTTGTATAACACTACACTTCTTGAACATGGTATTTCAGATAACATGATTATTCTCTTTTTCATCTTTCTCTGCCAAATCTTCACTGGAGGGATCTTGCAAACTCTGTTCCTTTCCACCATCAGTCACTGAGTTGGTATGGCTTGGAACTTGCATATCTTTGTGCATTTGAATCCATTACTAATGCATAAGCATTCATCAATTTGGCAGGAATGGACATTACACATCTGTAATTCATAAGCTTCAAGACAGTTTTGGGTGATGATGATTCAGGCATCCACTGAATGTCCAAATTCCCTTTGGCATCAGTTGTCCAGCCATAACTTGTTGGATCCAGCAGAGTGGGTTCACATTGCAGGAATCATCTCCAAATTCCTGCTTAATAGTTTGCATGCAGTTCATGCTGGAATAAGCAATCTTTGCATGGGGGAAGCTGGCTGGAGTCGATTTCATCCCTTTTGGCAGAGAAGGGTTGATAATGGCATCAGTTTTTGCACTTTTAGGGACAAACAGTTGGCATGTGAATTCTTGTAATTTCTGAAAGAAGCCTGATGAAAGCTCCCAGGGTTGTCCAAACACTGAAAAGTTATATTGATAATGGCGTTTTCTTTGCATGAGTTCTAGGGCTCCCAGTTTTCCTTTGTCTGAAAAAACCCCACTAACAGCATTGCATCCCAAAAAGACATGCAGGCCAATCAGTACTCTGCATGCGTTGGTCCCGCGGGAGCGTGCTATTATATTACTGTCAGTGAGTGATGCTTTGTGTCTGTTTTCTGACTTTCTCATGCATTAGCCAAGATCTATATTACTGCTGGATTTTACCCATCATTTGAGCATGCAGTATAACACACATCTTCCTTCTTTAATGGTACTTTGCCAAGTTCTGTTTTCTTGTGGAGGTCTCTGGTTAGGAAGAAAGAGAGGATCATAGGTGAATAGAGATGTGATGTGCTTTACCTTTATGATTTGCACACACACGTACACCATCTTTTAAGCAAGAATTTGATGAGGTTTGACTTGCTGATGGGGCAAGAGAAAAATTTGTCTTTTATTGGGATTTCATGGCCTGCAGTTGTATCCTTGAAATAAATGCTGGTAGTGGATCCTTTTGGATTTCTCACCACCTTTTGTTGTTATTGTCTGGTAAATGTTTAACAATGTATTAACTTAATGACTTTCTGCACCTTCGTATCGTTCAAATGAGCAGAGATGCCTTGTTAACACCACTCAGCCTTTGGACAAGTCTTTGTTAATAACACAGACAGATGGGATAGTGATGGTTTCAGGGGGGCTTTGGTGGATCGTTTTTTTCCCCTCATCTGACTAAATAATCTAAGTCTTAGTCAAAGAGGTTTATCCGTTGCTCTGTTCTTGCTGATGGGCTTAAGTCTTCCTTCTATCCTGTTAGCATTGTATGAAGAAGCCATGTGCATTTGACTTAATTCAGTTCTGAGGGCTGAAAAGGCCACAGCTCACTCTCGCTGCATACTTTGATGTCTGCTGTCCTCTGTAAAACTGCTCTACACAGCACCACTTGGATGCCTATTGATTTTTACTTGGTTGCTTTCAGCTCTGTGTTCAGCAGTAAATTACCTTTGGCAAGCATATCCATCAACAAGTTGTCTGGATACGTGATCTGTTTCCCGTTGTCACCCTAGCTGATACATACCTAGTGTTTCCTTCAAACCTGGTCTTTCGGGCTCCAAAGGTTTTGTTTCTCAGTTGAAATATTATTTACTGGTTTACATTGTTTCTTTTTCAATAGAACCACTATTGCTTTGAGATAAAAGTTGCTATCATATCTAGATTAACAAAGACACTTTACCATAAATGCAAAGATCATTTGGTTTACAAAGGGTTTTTTCCACAGAATATTCAGAATTTGGATTATCGATCTGGTATTCTTCAGCACTGTTATTTTGGCTGCCTTTGCTTTAAAGTACAAATAGCAACACCACCAGTAATTAATGAACTCTTGCAGCCACAGTTTCTCTATTGAAAATGGCAAGGTTCCTGGTTCTTTGCAATATTCCTTACTTGCACATCAGCACATGGTGTATTACATTTTACAGGCGGTTATTAGTCCTTTGTCTTTTCAAGTATTTGGAGGGGGTTGTTTTGGGGGCTGGGTTTTTTAAGTTTTGGGCTTTTTTTCTTGTGGAAGACATATTTTGTACTTCTTGGATCCTGTTTCTTTGTTTTCCTAGAAGTTTCTCCCTTCTCAGCCATTGTTGCCTTACTTCTTTGACCCAATGACATCCCAAAAGACCTATTTTTGGCCATGGTTATTCATAGTTCTCACAATCCTGAATCTGTGATGCTTCATTTTTGTTCAAGCATTTGGCAACACCCTGCAACAGAATCTGGTTGCAGATTTAGGCAGCTTTCAGAAGAGTATTTGCAAATGCATTCTCAGATGTGGCTTTAGGTTAGAGCTTGGTCTTCTAAAATTGTGTGAAGTGTGTACATTTTCTGTGCTGTTTCAAAGATGTTCACTCCTCCTCTCTTTACTGCTTACTTTCATTGATGTGACACTAATATTTCAAATCTGCAATAAAAGATGCTTGTATTGGAGGCAGCAGCAAAGTCCACCATCATGTAAACATAAACAGAATGAGCATACGTATAAAAAACCCTGATATTGTGGCATTCAGTTTTCATTTGGTGACCATCTTGGAAAAGCTAACCAGATTGACAGTTGTAATTTGTCATCAATCTGCTAAACCTCATATAAGTTCTGTAACAACAGCCAAACCATAGGGATAATGAAAAGTTTGCTGATTCATTCAGGTAAATCCAACCTAACTCAAAATTTGCCCCTTCAGATGATACCACTTAACTACCCAGAGACATTAATTAAGAGGGAAAATGCTGTTATCTTCACTTCAGCAAGCACTTGAACAGTAATAGAGGAAGGAAGATAGATATTCTTTACACTATCCCTGACTTTCCTTAATCAAGTAGAGGGTGTGAAATTTTAGCAAAAGGGCAGAATTCAACAGCTGGGTCAGATACAACAGCAAAATAATGCAAAGATTGGTTCCTTTCAGAACAAATTGCTTTCATTCAGTGCTTTGTGTTATTCAACTCACATAAATTTCTGACATTACTAATATTTCTCTGGCTGCCCTTCAGAATCAGATGGATAACTCCTTTGTTACTGGATTTTCATATATATAGCCTTGAAAACTCAAACCTTCCAGTTCATTCCCCACTCTCTCTGTAATAAGAAGTGACTAGAGGGATCTGGACCAGAAAATTGTTGAAATGGATATGTTTCTGGGAAGCATTTCATCCTTAGCAAAACAACATATTTGGTTAAATTTCATGTGGTTGCAAATGCCCTCATCAGCCCTGGCCAGTAGTATTTGGTAGTGCCATAAATGAAATAAATATTACACTCAGAAAGCAGTTGCCCGTGCAGAAGACCGTTAGCACAGTTCTCCCACTCATCTTTCTTTGATTACCTACATTTAGATAGTAATTGGAAGGAGCAGACAAACAAGTGGTAACAGACTAAATAATCTATGAATAAGGTAGATTGACTGCCTGTATAATACTTTGTATTTCTCCTTTGATTCAGGCATTTTAAGTGGCCCATAGTGACCAAGATGGGGAAACCTGAGAATCGTCCACCTAAGAGAATTTGTTAAAAATTTAAGACAAGAAGTTTCGTGGCTAGGGCAGAGGAACTGGAGGAGCATGATCTCTGTGGGACTTCTGCTTTGTGCTTGTATACTCTGATGTTTAATAAAGTGTTGGCTCTAGTCGAGGGTTTTCCCCATGACTGAAGCATTCATAATGTCTCCCATATGGATTCCTTGCACCTAGTAAGCTTTAGCTTCTGCTGAAGACTTTTACTCGATAAAGGCACAAACAGAACAACCGTTTTCAACCCAGGTGTCTATTTTCATGAGACTTGCAGGAATTTAATATCTTGGAGTGTAATTTCAACCTCCATTAAACTTGGTGGAAACTGGCTACTTAACTCCAAGCCCATTAAGAGAGCTGAGCATACATGAAGACAGCCAAACATGCAGAAAATTATTGAACAAACCTTTTCTCAGTAAACTTTGCTTAAAATTGTTGTTGAACAGGCTCTTACCTCTGTGCTGTAATATTCCATCAGCTCCTGGTGACTACATTGCTGTTGTGAATCCTTGATGCTTTGGGCGCTTTCTTATCTGCTTGTGTGTGCATTTAGGAATCTGATGTGAAGGTCACTTTTTCTAATGGCTTATCTCCTTTGAAAATGTAGTGAGGTACAAAGTTCCTGTGTCCATTCCCAGCCTACTGCAGAGGAACATGGACATAGCTCTTCAAATGTGAGGTTTTGTCCTATTTAAAACACGCACTGCATGCTTGAAACCATTGGTTATTCTTGCCCTTTTTTTTAATGCCTTGGAATACTTGAGAGTTAAACACAGGCACCATATCTCTCTTTGAGCAGAGCAATTAAGGTCATTAGCCAACGCAACTACTCACTCTATGCAAAGTAGAGCTGAGGAAAATAGGAGGAATTTCTTCCTGTGAAAGAGATACTTGAAGTTACCTCCAGATTCTCAGTAACTGCTGTCAACTTGAGAATTTAGCTGCCATGCAAACCAAAAGGGACAAAGCCCAAGCAGGAAGAAAAGGGAAAACAAGACACTTAAGACTATCCCAGAGGAGATTAGATGAAGATCCCTCTGTAAGAACTCTTGACACTCCAGACGCAAGCTTAAGAGACTGTCCTGAATTAGTCTTGTCAGAAAGGAGAACTAACAATAGCCGCTGGGCCCAGCAGACTGAGCCCAGCCCCAGAGGCTGCACCGTCCTTCAGAAATTAGTCACTGGGGCAGCAGAGGTGAAAGGAAGGGAGAGTCAGAAACCACCGTCCTCTTCTCGGGCCCTGCAAGCTGAGTGAGCCACATGAGCGGGAGGTGTTGCTTCTGGATGGCTGTGATAACCCCCATTCAGAGCAGTGGTGTAAGGTAACTGCTGCCAATAAGGTGTGCAACAATATTTAAGCTCTTATCTGCCACAAGAAAATACAGATGTAACACCTGAAATAAATTGTCTGAGGTGCTTGCAGACGAGGAAGTCGCTCTCTACAATTACCTGAAAGGGGGTTGCAAAGAGGTGGGTGTTGGTGTCTTCTCCCAAGTGACAAGTGGTAGAATGAGAGGAAATGGCCTCAAGTTGCGCCAGGGGAGGTTTAGGCTGGATATTAGGAAAAATTTCTTTACGGAGAGAGTGGTGAAGCATTGGAACAGGCTGCCCAGGGAAGTGGTGGAGTCACCCTCACTGGAGGTGTTCAAGGAACATGTGGACGTGGCATTGTGGGACATGGTTTAATGGGCATGGTGGTGTTGGTTGATGGTTGGACTTGATGATCTTACAGGTCTTTTCCAACCGTAGTGATTCTGTGAAGTAAAACGTTCAAATTATTCGCCTGTAGAGAAGCAATATGGCAACAGTGAAGAATAACATCCCTAGCAATTTTTCACTTGTCTTTTTTTGGCCCTTCGGTCCCTCAGTATTTCCATTGTGGTGGCATTCAGACCATAGCGGGACATGTTGGTGCCACACATACTTGTCCCTTTCATGGCAGCCAAAGGCTGGTGAGACATGGGTGTGATGGCTGTCTTGCCTCACTGCTGATGCAGCTCAGAGGACACGTGGAGCAGGATGTTCTCCAAGCACGTCTGTCATTGCTGGTTTTGAGGAATGGTGGAGACACTGTCTTACATTTAGAGTCCAAGCTCAGGGGATTCCTGGAAAACTCCTTGTGGGCAGTGTATCCTAACAGTGCTTGTAAAAGCGCTTCAACCTTAGCATGTAAGAAGAAATGAGGAAATCGCCTGGAGCTGCATTTTTTCTAAAAGCTTTAACTTAGCTCCTGAAGCATACTCTGATAGTTCAGCGGTGTGTCCAGCTGGGAGGATCTATACAGGGAGGCTAGGGCAGGGTTCCTGGTAGCAGGGGTTGGCAAAATGTGCAACTCAGGAGATTAATGCCATTCTGTTCAACTTGATCTATTCTGTGGAGTGCTTTGTGTCACTCCTCTTAGACGCACCATGATTTAACATTCAGGAGCATATCCCTCTTGTCATTAACTCCATCAGCTACTGGTTTTCTAACCCTTCCCTTCATCTGAGTGTCAGATTTTTCACTTGCAAATACCTCCAGAACAAGCCTCTCATCCAGAGGAAGCAGAAGGAAATTGCCCTCCTTAATGATCATGGACTAAAAGAGGAGGAAAGCTTCCTGTCCTCTGCAAACATAGTTCAGGTCCATCATAGATGCTGTTTGATGTGCCTGAACTTCTCCTTCAAATAAACTGTAAAGCCAGGGTCCTGACTCTCTTCTTACTGAATGTCTCCTGGTACTTTTCACAGCTACCAAGTGCCAACTTGCTCATTGCAGTTAAATTCCAGTTTGGAGTAACTGGACTTCACTTCTCTGTCTTCCTCACATGGTTTCAGTCCTCTCCTGCATGTATTGACCTTAACTGCTGGGTAGCACTTGTTAGGCTAAACTGCTCCCTTGTGCCACTCTAGCCAAGGGCAGCCTCATTTCAGCAACGAGTTTGTTTTGGCATTACCTATGGGCTGAATCCAAAGGGGTCCTTACTCCAGCTGGCGCTTTCCTTGAGTTCAGTACAAGTGTTGTGAGGAGAAGGTTTAAGTAAGGACCACAAAATGCCTTCAATCCTAGGTCTAAATTAAGGCAGACTCTGGTGCCGGTATTGAATTTCATTCCTTCCCTTCAGCTCTGAGAGACTGAAAAGGCTGCCCTGTCAGCAGCCAGGTGCAGCGGTGGGGTCTGGGTCTGTACATCCCTCAGATAAAATGGTGCTGTGGAATTCACAAAGTTAAAATACCTTGTACATTGATATTATCATCGTTGTACCATATCTTTAATAGGCTAATAGCAAGGCTGGTGAGAAAAATCCTGTTGTGGTTTTTTTTTTTTTTAAATGACCAGTAGGTCAGCTTTAAAAAAGATTAGTTTCAAAGGTTTCAGTAAGAGCCCAAAAAGATCCTGGAAACAGGGGAACTTCTGAGAACTCCAAGTGTGAAGCCGTCAAGTCTTCATATGCTAGGAAAAGAATCTTTTAACACTTGAGCATTTGTCCTTTATTAGCTATCTTGTAAGTGTTACTTCAAATGCAGCAAGAGCTGAAAACAGGCAGCCTCTTAGCAGTGGCTTTTTTTTTGGCTGTTTAATAAACATACACTAGATACAAATTTAGCCAATAAAAGGTTCATGTAGTATGTATGTATGTATAATACATGCACAAAAGGGCTATTCAAAATGCATAGCAACCACTCGGCAGGGTTTAATTTTCCTTAACAGTTTTCCATTTTCCTTTAAATTTGGGATGGGAGTTGGGGGTAGCAATCAGAATCCTTGGCATAAATAGGATAATAATAAGGAAGTTCCTGGTATTGTTGATGTTACAATTCTTAACAAAGCATACAACTGAATTCAGATAAAAGAAAGTTTCTAATTAAAAGGGACTGTATGAATGAAAAATTTGAAAAGTTATTGGAAATTTCTCTTAGTTGTTAACCACTGTCATATGTTAATCATGTGAGAAATGAAAAACTAGCCAAGATATTTGTAACATGTTTTATTAATTTGGTTAACACTTTTTAAAAATGTATTTTAAAAACTATTAACATTCGGTATGATAGCACACATAAATCATGTCAGCCAAAGAGTACAGCAGGTTACATCATTGCCTTCTGTGACATTTATGAAGCCAGCATCTGCTGTGCATGATGGGTTGGCTTTTTCCAAAGCCTATCTAAGGGGTTTACAGCTGGTTTTCCAAATATATGCCCTACCATGTTCTTAAAGTCACACACACACAGAGATTGTGTGCAAGTTTAGATTTTCATCCAGTTTTCTCACTTAGCGGAGCCTGCTGGAGTGTCAGTTCTCATGTGTGCTGGCAGTGAAGTCCTGAGTGTTAAAGAGATGTTTCTCTTACAATAACACCTAGATGCCCAGATTGAGACTGTAATCCTATTTTAGTACCAGTGAAGAAGTAGAAATTATTAATAGTTACTTGTAGCATAGCGCAAGTGTTGAGACTGCTGAGTGCTGTAAAACCTTGAAGAATACAGAGGCAGATTTTTTTTAAAGTTTTTGATGCCTAATGATACAGGTAAGTTTTTTTTTTTTACTTTTTTATTGTTTTTCCCTGAAGAATCTACCCTTCTCTCACTGAAATCTGGTAGTTAGGTGCCTTCAGACATTTAGTGGTCTGGGCTCTCTCTGCCTTTTTAGGCACTTAACATTGACAATCTAACCTTTGCATTGTAAAGGGGGAAAGGCTGGAGATGTGCCTGTATGGTTTTGTGAATGCACTAAAGATAGGGCTTTAAAGAACTTGGGATCTAGGCAGATGCAAAAACAGGAGTGCTGATAAAAGAGCATCAGCCCTGCCAGCCTCCGCAGGAAACTGTGTAAATTGGTCTGCCTGGTTTATTTTGACCTGTTAGTTTCTTGTTTTGTTTCGCTTTCTGTGTTGAACAGCACAATCCTCCTGTGATGTGTTAGTGAAATAGGTGGAAGAACCTCACAGTCTTCCATTTCCTTCTTTATCTTCCTCTGCTACAAAAATAACTTTTTCCGGTCTAGGTTGACAGAACAGTCTTGTGGTATATGGATAAGACACATGCATATATGCATATGTGCGTGTATGTGTGCATATATATATATGAAGCATTCCACCCGTAAGTCCTGAAATCAAACAAAGCCTGAGACCCCAGCAGTGCACCAAATCCTCTTGCAGTTCTGATATGTGCGTAAAGCAGGCAACTAGTACTTCTTCCCCAAAAAGCTTTTCTGTGCTTCTCCATTTACCTGGTTTTTGAGAAGCAAGCAGAGGTGAAATCTATGTTACCAAGAGCCACCCCAGTTTCTCTCACCTGATTGAAGAGATCGGCTTCAGATACCCTGCAAAACCCACCAGCAAAACACAAAGCTGTTACTGAGCCTTTTTTATTCCTAAGCTCCTCAGTGGCCTGAGATACCTTTCCTTGGGACAGCAGTTCTGCTTGCAAAAAGCCAATCATTTCATCAAAGCCCCGAACGCTGGAGAACATGGGCTGTGCCATCGCAAGGCTGCTTTTCAAGGAGGCATCTGTGCTTAGCATATGGCAACTATTTATTATAGCTGTTGCATTGAGAAACAACAATTCCCATGATAATTGTTTCTCGTATATCAAGATGCTTCAATCTCTGTTTCCCACAACATTCTGCTTGGCTGGTATGTGTGTGCCAATGTCACCACAGTCCTAGCAGACAGTTGTCTACATTTTGTCATTACTGAGGGTAAACAGACATGACTTGAGTGGGAAGGAGAGCGGGGGAAGTGGACTGCTAATTTAGTCTGGCTTTAATACTGCACTGTGAAAGAAGTATTGAATGATTTGTGGACAATATTTACAAACCTCCCCTCCCTCAATCCATCCATCCTTTTTCTTCAAGCACACATTGATTAAGGGCATTAATGTTTACTATTTGCCAGAATGCAGTACAGATGATGCTTGGTTTTGCAAGGGGATGGGGGGACTTTTCTGCCCCCCCATCAACTACTGCTCTGTTTGTTATTCCAAAAGAAACACTCCTGTGTTCCCTTGAAAACATATAACATGTACAAACACTTACTCACACATGCATGCATACACTTTCAGCACCTATATACAATATATACCCTTTCTCCTTTTGCATACAGTAATCACATACATACCTTTCATACGCTATAAGTCAATATCCCTAAACATGTAAATGAATTATTAAAAAAAAAAAAAACAAAGAAAGAAAAACACACTATAAGGTAGCCTCCCACTGCCTCATCACCAGCAAGAGCTTGACTTTTGCTGCCTGACCTGGCTGTGATGTTCCCTTGCAGGCTTTGAGTTTTGGAGAACATTACAGGGACTGATTTTGAGAATGGGCATGCCATTGCAGTTCAGCATCTAGGTGCTTTGTTTGCAGAAATCAGTGCAACTCCACAGACCTTCAACATCAGTGTTTTGGCCCATGCTAGGTGAGATTTGGATCTGTGATATTTGATGATACGTCCTTTTTTCAATTTTTTTTTTTGTTTTGTATGGTTGTTTGGGGGAGAGAAGGGATAGGATGCACTTTTTATTAGTTAATGAAAGCACATTGTACCTGGAGGCAGCTGAGCAAAACCAGCATCTGAGAGTTCTGTGCATCAGATAAATATTGCACTCATTTCCTCAGATAGCCAGAGCCACTTCTGAGAAGCAGTAAGCATTAAAAATCGTGATTTAATTTGAATAAATAACATTCAGGATTTAAATTAAAAATCAGGTTTTAAGTTTGATGCAGGAATGAAGGATTAGGTAGGAAGGGTGTTGACTCTTATAATGTTCTAACACAGGTCATGCTACAGCAAAACTCGGGCATAACCAAGATTTGATCTCAGCTCATTCTGTGTGTACTAGAGCAGAGAGAAGAGTCTATTAGTTTTTGAGAAATTAGGTTCTGTTCAAAACACAGCATTACTCCCGTACAAAGGACCCAAGCTCTTCATGCCATGATGAGAGCTTTGATGATACTCAGCATTTGTGAATCTGACTCTTGTTCTTTTGTGTAGCATTGATGTGTTTACACTAACCAGAGGACATTCACATGTACCATATTATTCATAAGTGCATCTGACTTTAAGCAACTCGTCTGCTTTCATGTTAAAACCTGAGATGAAACAATTTTGGCTGTGTGATGAGGTGGTGCAGCTCTTAGTGAAGTTACATGACTCTGCTGCTTTATACCCTGCTAACTGGGTCCTGTATTTGCATGTAAAAGTCTGACTTCATAATGCTGCTTTATTTTTGGCTTTGTGCAAGCTGTTTCTAGTTGAATCAATAGTAAAACTGCTCCTTAAGGTAGATAAATATGTAATTAGTAGAAATAATGGAGCAGTAGTCAGTCAGCTGCAAAACTGATGCTTCATCTAAATTTGTGTAAGGCACTTTATTTAGTTGGCATGTTGCTAGCATCTATTAAGTTAAATTATGAGAAGTGTTTTGAGGCCTTTCACACAGAATGTGAAGCTTTTCATTCCTTATTTACATGTGTGAAAATATATGCATGGAGATTTCAACCCATGAATTAACTCCAGAGGAAAACAAACCACCAGATAAACACAAAGCCTGGGTTTGTGTTTGGGTTTATTATTTTTTCCCTTTAGAAAGGAAAGAAGCATCCTTACAGAATTTTCTGATTAATTTATTCAAAGAACTTAATTGATGTATCACAACACAGCAGTATAATTTACATGGCATTAAAAAATGGAACTGCTTAGTTCTTCACACTGACAGCAGCCAGCTGAGAGGGTAACAAGAAGTCAGTCTTTGATGGTCATTTTTATGACTTTGAAACATGTGCTTTTATTTAAATCTGACCTCATGCTTTTGGGTTTTCTAAATATTGAAATATTATGCAGTGTTTTATTAACACTACTTAACATTGGTAGCTCTGGATCGATAGATAGACGGATAGATAGATAGACAGATAGGTAGATAGATAGATAGATAGTTAGTTCCAGATCCTGTTGGAAGTCACCATACATCCCAGAGTTTTAATGCAAATGCAAAACCCATGCAAAGCAATCTCTGGATTGGATAATTAAATGTTAGCAATCAGAAACCTGTTTGGTAGTTTGCTTCTGGGAGGCAACTATGGGAAGAAGTCGTTTATGACAGTATCAAAGAAGCGCAACAAGACGTATGCCTGTATGCAAGGGCTGAGCGTCCCCAGTGGAAGAGATACTTTTAACTTAGTCCGTCTGATCCTTCGGGTTTTGGATACGGGGACCTCTACAAGCAGGCTAAATGGTATAGCGTGGAGCGCAGCTGAGACATGCCCAAGACCTGTGAAGTGTCATCTTTCAAACAGTGGATGTCTTTGCTCTGCAGCCCAAGGTCCTACTCTACTAGCTACTCTGCCAGGAACTGGGACAGAGATGAGAGGTGAGAGTAGATGGGTGAGAGGAGAGTATCTCCATGTACAAGGGTGTTTTACTAGTAGCATAAGAAAAGCTGGAAAAAATTACAGTTCTTTGGTTTTCCATCTCCCTACAAGCACAAAGTACCTTGTCACACTGTCTCATAAAGATTTTAAAGATGGTTTTAATACTTGAAACTTCCTCCATCTTCAAAGAACAACAAGACTTCGAGACAGATATGTGGGAATTCACTTAGCCAAGTATTGCAATTTTAGTTCGTCTGCAATGATCTGCAAACCACAGACTCTGAAATGAGCATGGGGTTATGTGAATGTTCCGTATAAGTATTTATTTTTATTTTCTTTAGCAGAAGCTGTCAAATAAAGCATCTCCTGCCCTTCAGAGCTTTTGCAGTCTGTGCAGAGCTTCTGCAAGCCAGGACTTTGCTTAGTACACTTAATTAGAGTTTGGTTATTATAACAGTGCAAAACACAAGCTGGTTTTACTCTGGGAATTAAATTTTGCTGCATTCTATTCTTGGTTAGCATTAGTTGCGTCCTAGTATTGGCAAGGATGCTCATGAAATCTGGGCATAACTGGTGCAGGAAAGGTTAGTAGATTTAACAAGGAAGCATTAAAAATTGATTTAATAGAGTAGTAGCCTGGACTTTAGCATAATTTCAGCATTGCTCCAGGGTAAGTATTCAATTTTGACTTTTTATTTTTTCCATTCCAGATTGAATGAAACAGATGCCTCTCAATACACTTCTTTGGTAAACATATTCTGAGAATCCTCCATCCAATTCTAAGTGATTATATGGCTAAAAATGCAGTCTGTAATAAAGAAAACAGATGCAGTGATAATTATCCCAGGGCCTGGCATATCAAACATTAACTATTGGTGGTAGGAAAAAAGAGGCTGAAATCAAAACAAAATGGGATTTGCTAGACCAGATCAGACTATCAGTTCAGGTTGCCTGACACTATCTTCAGATATGGGCTGAGCTTGATAATTTGTAAAGAAATCAGGAATGCTTCTTTATAACATTGCAAAGAACATATGATGCTTCATAGGTTCACTATCAGTTGTTTGCACATGATTCTTGCTAGCTGGGCATGGAACTCAGAGGGTCTTGGGACCTCCAATTATAATTATTTGAGTATTTGAAATCTACAACCTGAATTTTCCATGCAGTTTTACTGCCCCCAAAAGCAGTAGCCAGCTGTGCTCTGTCTTCAGTAATACGGGAATTGAAATGCCTTGATAGGAAGTTTGAGGTTGGATCACTGAAATAATTTTTGCCTGTGGCTGTTGCGGAAAATTCCTTGTCGATGTGCAAGCTTATCATCTGATCTTCCAAGATGCTGGTGAGTACAGCACTAGCCAGAGCGACCAGCGTGTATGCAAGATCTTAGCCCAGGCTGGAAGGTTTAGTCCTTCAACTAAAATCATTGCAGCTGTTTCTGATTGCTCTTGTTTTTCCGTCACATAGCTGAAGATGATTCAGTTCTGAAATATAAGTGTCCAATAATTAGCCTGCAATATGATCTAATATCTTCTGCTATTTTTTTCTGATTCTTTTTAGAACGGTTTCAATACTGAAAATGTGAAACTCCTCTCTGAAGCTGACAAAGGTATTTGGCCCAGATTCCCATCAACTAACTGGAGGCATCTAACCTATGATGCCTAAGGGCACTCACCCAGCATTAGCTGTCTGAAAGCTGGGCTGCTGCAGATCCAAACTGATAGTCTGTCTTCCTTCGCTTGCCAGTCGGGACACAACTGGTATTTTCAGAGGGCAGTTCAGCCCCTCCTAAAATAGGTGGGAAATTTGTCTCCTGCAGGTGCCTGTTTTGTCTCTGACTGTAAAGGGAGCCTAAAGTGCTGACACAAGGTAGAAGCCCAATTTTTGGTGGCTTGGTCACTTACCTAGGGTGAGTGTTACTCCAGTTAACCTCATTGTTCCCTTCGGTCCGCTCAAGATAGAGGAAAGACAGTCTCTTCCAGAGGGTTATTCAGTTCACCTGAGACCCAAATCTGCCCTTGGGAGGTGCTTTTTTTCCTTTGACTGTTAGAAATGGGCAGCTCAGAGAGAGAGAGTGTTAGGATGAAACCAGGTTGTCTTCCTGCAGTCTTATTCTGGAGGAGACAGGGAGAGGACTTGTTGCAGAGCCCCAGAGCTATGCCAGTTCACTGGAAATCTCTCTTTGGGACCTGTTGCTCTTCCAAATAAGGAAGTCTGTAAGTGTTACCCTCTATGGGACATAAAGGCCTTACCAAAAGCTTTTGACTTACCAAGCTGGTTTTCTTCATGAAGTGAAGATATATGCTATATTCATTAGAAAATAGTCTGCTGTGACATCTGAACACGGATGCTCATGCCTGTAGACTTAACAAAGTGGGCTGCTTTTATTTTGAAAACTAAGTATAATAATAAATTGTCACTTGCCAACACATTGCTCCATAAATGTGGCCTTGCTCATGTTAGTCCTAGTCACATTAACACATTAGAAGTATGTGGTACCATCTTCTGACATACAGATGAATGTGTTCATCTCATTCAGTTGTCCTAAAAGGTTGTGCAATAAGATCAAGCTGCTGTGCGAGGCGTGTTACTTCCGTTCCTCCTCAGCTGGTCCGGCTTTGTCAGAAGCGCGCCTGTGGGATGGACTCACTGATCTGGAGTAGAGAAGTGTGACCTGTAACACAAGGTAGCCAGAGGCTGGTCGTTAAAACAGAAAACTAATGTAAACTGCTTATCGTTGACAGATAAGTAAACTTTAGAAACCAGGTGAACTCACCTGTGTGAAATGTATAAGAAATAGGTCAAGGCCATGCTGTCTGTTTACCTGCTTTTAATCTCCACCAGAGCATAGCAATTTATCATCTTTCTAAAGTGAAAGCCCTGCTCAGTACAGAGGAATGGGCTGAACTTCCACGGCTGAGATCGCTTAGGACACACAAGTGTTCAGGTCAGAAAAATCTAATGGGCTTTCTGGGTTTGAAATACGCCTGTCTAGATACAGTTTGTTCCAATTATATTTGGCTGTCATTCTACATACGCCAAATATACTTACAGGATGTTGTGGGTGCAGAAGAGACTTGGTTTTTTGCAAAAATCTCCTAAAGCTGGACAAAATGTTTAGAAATATCCCATATGTGTACTCAACCAGGAGAAAGGTGTGATATATTAATGTGAAAAGCCATGTGCCCTGCTCTGGTCACGGAGGAAAGACAAGAGAGAGAGCACTCTTGGAAGCTGAAGGCAGCTCCCTGGGTTACGGCTGAGACTAGGTCAGCCTGAACCTGAACACAAGACCCTTCTCTGCATTCTCGTGCACCACGGGCTGAGCAGCAGCAGGAGCAGCCACAGCTTTGGTTCAGCAGTAATCACTGGGCTAGCCTTTCATTAGTGTCTGAGGCTAATTAATATGCCATGTGCTCTTTCAAGAGCACCAGATAAGTACTCACAGCTTTTGCTAGGCAGATGGTAACTTTCATTACTTGACCAGATTTGCTGATCTCCTGTTAGATATCTCACCCCTTGCACAGCTCTGTGGCCATACTGTGTCAGGCTGCTGAGCGTTGTCAGCCACAAACAAGAAGGATCCTGTTTGCTTTTGAAAGCCATGGCCCGGGTAAAATCCCATTGCTCTTTTCTGATACATCTCCTACTGACATCAACTTTTTGTCTGAATTTTGTCTGAACACAGAAGAACGAGCTGCAGGTTTAAGCTCACTGCGGGCAGCAAATTCCCTCCCTCATCTTAAAAGCCTTTTGTTCTTCCACAACTTTGTGGCATCTTTTAGGTCTCAGGAGGGGAATTAGAAGCTGTAAATTTCTTTACGCGTCCTCCTTTCACACTCCTGGGTGCGAAAAATAAAATGCTGCCCAGCTAGGCCATCCCTCTGCCTCTGAATAAACATTTGTCTGAGGGCTCCCGTTCTTACCAAGGTGTTAGGATAACATTCTCATGCTGATTCCTCTGCCCTCCTTCAGCATCCCAGTGCTGGAGGTCCATATCCGAGGCTTTGAAATGGCCATGCTCTCACCTCATCTCATACACATGGAAATCAGATCACCAGAAGGACCGAGCTTGTAAATCCCACCGCAAAGCCAACTGGGCAGCTTAGGAAATTATGACCTTCAGTATATTAACGGTTGAGTGAAGAGCTCCGTGCAGCCAAAGAGCCAGCAATGAAAAAGGAGACAGGGTTGGTAGATGGGTGAGGGCACAGCTGAAGGGCTTGGGCCTCCTTCCTTCGAACTCCACTGACCATTTTGCCATTGTTTCAGCAAAAGCCAGAGCTGAGCATTTAGAACTTTAAACTGTTTGCTTATTTTTATACACTGAGGACAAAGGATCTCTTATCATTAGCAACTGCTTGTGTAAGGGTTCAGAAACCACAGCTGATAGGGGAGCCATGTCGTACCGGGCACCACACATGCCCAGATCATCCTTGCCACAAACTTGACAGACAAGAAACAAAGGGCTACAGCATACGAGTAGCGTGGGTATTGCAGCAAGACATTTCTGGCAAGACAGGCCAGTGCCATCAACCACAAGACCAGCTTGTCTCCTTAGTAGTTGTGTAAGACACAGAGGGGGCTGACTGGGTGTACAAACATCTCCTGCTTATGCTGCTTCTAATTAACCAGAGGAACTTGCTGCCACGCGGTGTCAGGGAAGCAGATGATAACTCCTGCGACTGCACGCTGAGGAGAAAAAGGCTTTGCCTGTGCTTCAGAGGGGAAGTCAGTGTAGTTATTCCCTGAACCATGTTGGCAAACCCTCCAGCCACCAGCCATCACGTCCTCTATCCAATATCAATCCTGCTCGTTTTCTGAGCAGAATTAGCGATGAACGTTTCTGCTGGTTTAGTTGTAGCTAAACAAGGGCTTTTCCTGGGAAAATGATGGTGCTAAGGGAAGGAATATTCTCCAACTCCCGGCTGCTGTAGCTGGTCTGAGAGGAGTTTCCAGTGCAGACCTGGATACAGGTCTGCAGGCAGGAGGGTTATGTCAGTCCTCAAGTTTCACAGCTGGGATCCAGAAACAATTTTTCTCTTCATTACCTAATTGCATAGGTAGCTTAATTTGTGGAGGGCATCTTCCTTGTTTCTTTCTTTTTAATTTCCTTCACTTGTGTACTCCAGCCATGTCCAGGGAAGCACCTAGACTTTGGTTTGGGTGCGCTGTCAGGGCCGCTGGTTGTTTTCCGTAGATGCAAAGCAGTTCAGAAGGAGCTTATGTGTGAACAAAAATGTGTCTCTCTAAACCCACACCTCTGCGAGCTTACCTGAACACTTGGGTTCACTCCTGACCTGTAAGCCAGAGTGAGTAACTCAGTTAGGTTTGAAGTGTCTCTCTGGTGACAGTAGATAAGGTCAGTGTTGCTTGTTTAGGGTAAGGCAAATTAGGTACAGTGAAAGGCCTGAAGGGAAGGAGGGGAGACTATTGTGAGAAAGACAATACATTCAGTATTGTTCTGACCCTGTAAAAGAGAAAGGGGGCAGTGACCAAAGCCCTGATCTAGATTAGATCCAGAGGTCTTGTTGGGACTGCAATAAGATCATCTTCAAAGCTGACTTAAATATTTGTTTTCTGATCTTGGGTAGGAGCTGTTTTGAGGATATTGCTTCAGGCACATCTTGAATACAAAATACCATGAAATTCATATTTGTCAGTGATCAAAGAGACAGATAGAAATAAGCTGTTTGGCAGATGAGAACTTTAACCAACACTGAAAGAAATTATCAGAAATCCCAAGATTAGTCAAGTAGGGTATCTTAACATATTTTAACATGGTTAAATGCCTATTAGTGCGGGCTTTTAGAGCAAGTGTCTTTTGATACATTGGAAAAAATCAGCAAAAGAACAGTTCTCACGGCTCTTTGAAAAACTTCTCTTTTTTTAAAACTGAAGTAAGAGTTGGATTTCTGCCTGAAATCCTGTATTACAGAATGTGTCTCCCAGGTGAAAACCTGTGTTCAAAGATAACCATGTGCACACCTTTGCTATACCCAAACCCTTCATTGTTACGGATTATTTGTTTTATAGGTCCCTGAGGATGTTTAAGTAATTTTCTTATAATCAGGGGCGCACAGTGAAGCATGTGCAACAGCACTCAAAATGGGAATGTTCCTCATTCCGTATTAGCTGGCACACTCCTTCCGAGGGGCTTCTGGTTTGGGCTGTAGGGTTTTTCTAGTTCATATTTGTAGAGCTGTCTTACATCAAAAGAGAACCAAGAGAAAAGGGAACAAAAATCTTAAAACTGTTCCCTTCCCTCTGCCACTACCGTGAAATATGCTCCCAAGAATGAGAGCAGGTCAAATTATTCAGAGTTGTTATATAAGTGCTTTGGGAAGGGTTACTAGGGCATTTCCATTATTTGCTGTGGTAGGTTGGTGGTTGTGACATTTAGAGGGTACTTTGAAGAAAATAGCCCGGCTGGGAAATGACAGCAGAGAAAGGGGAAGAAAAGCAAATGGAAAGGAGGGAAGTTCACAGAGATTTCCTGACAAGATGAAAGGGTGAAGAAAACCCAGTGAGTTCTTATTCAAAAACCATTTTGGTGGCCTCTGTTTGAATGAGAGAACAGTTTCTTAGCATGCTTAACAACTACGTGGTCCTGTCCAGGAGTACACTTCACCAAATGTCTGCTGTGTTTAACACCCCAGTCAACTTTGTAATGTGTGATGAGAACTATTTTTACAGCTGAGCTTCTTAAGAGAGGCCCACATGTGGTTTGTGAATCCTGGTGGGTTTTAACACACCTCAGTTGCACTAGAGAAGGAAATGCTGATCTTTACCAGGATTAATAAAGTACACAAATGTATTAGCATCCAATGTTTAAACCAAATGAAAAGAAGCCTGGGAACCTGGTGTCCTCCACAGGGAACTCAGTTGTGTGCATGTGGGGGGACGGGGACTATGACAGGACTTTCCCTGCTGATTCTCAGCACAGTTTTGGTCATGTCATCTTCCCCATATGTCCTCTAGTGTGACAACCTGCAGATGAGACAATATAGTGACCGCTACTCCAGATGGACACAGTGATAATTTAGTGTTTGTATACGGCTTTAATGAAAGGTTCGGTAAGACTCAGTGCTCAGGTATCAGGTGGTGGCACAAATATTGCTAGGTACTGAATTAAAAATTATGAGCTTGGGGATAAAGTATTAGTTTGGCATGAGAGGGAGTCTTGTGGGGGAGCACATTCCTATTTTGAGTATGACCTTGGGAAAATTGCTTAACCTGTCCTCTCTGTCTTTATTGCCCAACTCGAAACCCAAGTTGATATGTTACTGCCTTGTTTGCAGGACTGCATGAGCAAATTAATCAACCTCTGAGAGACACTCATCTACTACAGTGATATAAATAGAGCTGGGCAGGAAACTCTTCTCAGATCCTTCAACTTGATTGCACATCAAGATAAAACAATCTTTCAAAGGTTGTTTGGTGGATTGGTAATTGAAAGAAATACATACATATAACAGACATCATTTTGGTGGTAAGCGTGCTCCTATGGGATGTGGATTCACATTCAAATTGTCATTAACTCATTTCATAGACGAACTTGAATGCAGGGCTTTCCTTTCCTGGAAAACTGTTCAGAATTGGGGTGTTTGGTTAAAAAAAGCTGTCTGTGGTTAAAAAAAAAAATCTGACTGGCTCTGCACATAGTAAGAACAGGAGGAACGTGATGCAAAAGTGTAAAATTTAAATACGGACCTATTCTTATGAAGAAGGCAAGGCACAAGGTGGGAGAAGAGAAGAAAGAAGAAAGAGAATATAAAAAGGCCTGCATATCTATCACCAAATGTGCCTTTTCCAAAACATGTGGAAAAAAGCATCATGAAGAGTGCAACACAGCAGGCAAGGTGTAGACTGAATACATAAACCTGTTCCCAAAGCACCGAATAGTGCAATGATATGGGATAGTGAGGTGCGAAACAGAGCAAATTTAGAGAAAGGAGAGCTATGTCAGCAGCAGCATCAAAACGTAGAGACTAACATAGCCTTGTTTAAGAGAAATTAGAGTCTTGGAGAAAGGGGAGGGAGAAAGTGTTGATGCACTACAAGATTATCACACATTTCTAAAGAGGTCTGAAAGGGCTGACTTCCTGCTGTGGGGTTCCTCTCATATTGGTGTGAACAAGCATCGCACTATCACCTGCAAAGTCTTTAAGTGCAAATGGTGACACTTCAGTATTCACAGCCTGCCTTAGAAAATCCGAAGGAAGCAAAAGAAAGATGAAAACCATGCAAGTCAAAAGGATGCTGCTCCCATTGTTCTTCTTGCTGCTTGGTTAACTGGCAATCCCTTTGAGCAACAGAGAGGTCACATCTCCCCACATGTGCTCTGCCTGCATCCTAGGGCAGGGCAGCGTTGCCAGTGTGGAAGCAGCTCCCCACAAACAGCTTTCATGGTAACAATACAATGAAATCACCCCGCTAGGCAGGGGACAAGTTCTCACCATGAAAGCATGGTTTTAGCAGAATACATACCTGCAAGCACAACTACCAGTGGAAGGTGATCACTCTGTGACGTGGCAGCATGGCCCCTTTTACAGAAAAGGCAGGACTGAAACCACTCAGGACAGTCTTGAACTGAACTAGGACTTTGTGGGCACTTGAGACTGGGTCTGATTTACCAAAGACAAGAATGGGTGCATCTAGACCCTCTCCAGCTAGGACCTTGGGGATGACTGCTGCACCCCTCTGGCCATGAGGTTCTGCTGGTCCCAGCCCACTGGCTGGAGGACTGAATGTGCTGCCAAGTACATGAAGACCTGAAGCTGAAGGAAGCCACTGTAGCTGTGACAGGAAGGAGCAGAAGCTTCTCAGACAAGTATGACATCAATGAACAGGTCATGCACCAGAAACGGCAGGGAAAGGAAAATTAGCCTGAGTTTTTGACACCAGGTAAAATAGTTGGTCAACAGGGTCACTGGAGAACCATGCTGAATTCAAGCAAGACGTTAAGCATGTCCATGTGCTTTGCTGCATGAGTTTCACACCTCTCCTGAGGAGAGGCTTGGGCTTCCAGGGGGCAATCTCCAGCATGAAGCAGTGGATTGCCAGTGCAGGCTTGTTACAGTACTATGTTACAAATGTGCAATGAGAACCTGGGAAAAGCAGGGCTAATCAAAGTCCTTTATTTAGGTGATACAATAGGAATAATGAAGCCTGGCTTATTTTCCAGGAAGGGATATGTGGGAGGGTTTCCTTTGGGGGTAGGGGGAGTATGCTCTGAGTATGCTTGTCTGGTTTTAATACTTATTTCTAGTTTGGATAACCTCACTCATCTGATGTCCAATCCTATAAAAAGGACACAAATAAGCATGAGAACTAACTTTGTGATCTGCAAGCCTATAACATCCCACAGCCATCTTCAGCAATGAAGAAGCTGTTCATGTTCTTGATTCTTTGTGGGAAACAAGACTTTGTCTATAAGCACCACCAAAAAAATCTAAGCAAACTGCAAATGCTCTATTTTTTGATATTATTAACCCCTCCCCAGCAAGTCAATCTATTTCTCTCTTGAAAAAGTGAGATAGTGTTACTGGCTGACATACTTGAGCTTGCCTTCCCACATTTCAAGAAAAAGGGTTTTTTCTCCTTTTAATGAAAATTCACTTTTTTTGTACTCCTTTATTCATTTATTTTTGATGGCTTCCACCTCTGTTAACTGTGGGAAAAGGCTTCACTTTGCCAGGGTACAGCAGGCATTGTAAAAGTAATTCAATTTTACACCATAGCAATGACATGATCAAGGGAACTTTGAGCAGGCTTTGTGACCAAAAGCATTTAACAAGTATGTGAAAAGCTTCCAAAGAGCCTTCATGAAAGAAAGAAAGGTTATAACAATAGGAGAGGTAGTTTGATAGTGGTAAATTAAGACTCACAGGAGTGACTCTAATCAGGTTAGACTTTAAAGAAAGAGAAGCACCTTTATACCCCTCAGGTATAGGCTTGAGTGCATTAAGAACCATTGGATTTGTGTTGGGAAGTACACAAATAAATCCCTGTGGCACTCAGCACTTGCTTCTCCTTGGGCTGAATGATTCAGCCCTGCAAGGACAAAACTATCTACGCAAAAGAAGTAAAACTGCAGATTTGGACCGAGTACCTTGGAAAAATATATTGCATCTTCGTTGGTTTTAGTCAATATCTAGACCTCTTTAGTGGTTGTTATCTTCCATTCTGTTCCCTGTGGAAACCTCCTGGCAGTTCCAATGCAAGCATGGAAACAGTCTTGTGTATAAAAGCGATGATGACCCATTCACACATGTTACTAGTTTATAAGGTCTGTGCAGCCTGAGCCAGATTCTGTCCTGAGCTATACCCCAGTGAAGCACATCAAGCACCACATGCAAGAAAGGCCATGCAAATGACAATTAATTATATATACTGTGTGTTAGGGAGACTAGTTCCGGGCATATCATTAAAACTTCGGGTTGTTAAGGAACATGTATAGAAATGAATGTTTTAAAGGAGAATCCAGCTATCTGAAAAGATAATACATATACAAACAGCTTATCAAGCCGTTGGGGCTAGTTTTGTTTTGTTTCTCACAGAAGGCTTAATCAACAGCTTTTATATATGTGTTACTGTGAAAAATGGTCAGAGTTTATTTTGCACAGGAAAAAGGTTATAGTTTGTCTTTTTCTCTGTTAGCAAAAAATAAGAAACGAAAAAGTTGTGTCTGACTTGTTTTTGCAATCGACAGGGACACCTACAGGAAGACAAAATTAACACATTGGCATATTGGGTGTTTTCTGCTTTATTTGTTCACAGCTTGAGCCTATTACCTAATAGAGACACAAGAAAATGGCCCATCTGTTTGCAGTGGGCAAATGTGTGAGTACTACTCTCTGGGGTTGCATGGGAGAAGGGTTGCTTTTCAAGAACGTATTTACTTTACTCTCTGTTTTCTCAGCGGTGTGCATAACTCAATACTAAAAGGCTAATTTGTTTAAGAAAACCAAACCTGACTTCTTCAGTTAATTGCTTATAGAAAAGCTGTAGGTACTGCATGGATTCTGTGTGCTTTGCTGAGTGCACTGGAGTGGCCTCCACTACGCGACCAGCGAGGAAGCAGAAAAGCCAGCCCGATGGCAGCAAACCGCTCATTGTTCCCAGCCTGCTTGCTCTGGCGGGGCTGCAGCTCTTGGGAAAGATCAAGGATGTATAAGGAGTGGGAGAGAGATGAAAGTCTGTCTATCAAGGCATGGGCATGAGGCAGCTGGGAGGGAAAGTCTGCACGTGGGATTTGAGATATGATTAATGCTTTGGCAACATGTTAATGAGAACAGGATCTGGCAACTGAAAGGAAATGCCTATGTGTTCGCTTGCAACCAGCCTCGAGCCGGAATAGGAGCCTACGCTCGCGCCAAAGTGAATCCAAGCTTTTGCGTGTACGTGAGTGGAAACACGCTGTAATAGAACAAGATGGAATTTGGAGACCCGCATCCTGCCAGGCCCATTCCACCAGTGGGAGCTGGGTCTGCTTTGTAGCTCCTTTTATCAGAAGAGGGACAGGGTTCATTTTGGTAAACAGCATCACACTCTCCAAACAACGTCAGTGGTCACTGCGTCTTCTCCCCAGCTCCTTTGCCACTCAGGCTTTTAAAACAATTTTTAAAACTCCTAGAGTCAAAACCACTGATGACAGAGGTAGCCTTTACTTCTCTGTAGTCTGTAGGGACAGAACTGCTTGAAGGTATTAGCTATGCTAAGCCTCTTAAATAACAATTAAACACATAAAACTCTTAAATGCACGCAAATCCTGTGTAACAAATGGCAAACAATAAGGAAAAGCTGATCAACCATTATACAGCAATTTAATCTATGCAATTTGCATAATTTTGTCTAACAGAAGGAGGCTACAGCAGAATCGCCTTCTGAAGAAAGGCAGAAATGCTGTACAAAACAGGTAAACAATCGGGAATGAGGATTTTGCAAGTCCTCGACAAATTCTTGGCCTGCGGACAAAGGGAGTGGGATATAATTGCAAGGGATGTGATGTAGATGGACTGGAAGAGACAAAAGGCAAGTTGGAAGCATGAAAAAAAGTCAGTTTTGCAATCAAATTGGGAAATTTAGAACAAAGGTTGAATGTGTACCTTTAACTCTGTCCCTCTGTATCATTTCAGTAGACTTACGCGTTGGCATCCTGTACCTGAGCTATAATATTTATATCTAGGACAGGCAAACTGCACCTGCCCGCAACATCTGTGCATGTGTAGCACTTTCACATTCAGAGAGATCAAAGAGCAGTGACTTCTGAGCAGCCCGTTTTACAGATGGCCACAAGGCAAATGAGCCACCGGTCCCAGGACTCAGGGCCACTCTGCAGAATAGCTTGTGGCTCCTCTGGGGCTCCTACAGAAACTGTTTTTTCTGGTTTACAGTCTGTAAGGTGGGCTCATGGTTCTGGAAATATGCCTAGCACATTGTGGACTCTGGAACACTAATCTAAAGTCACATACTGAGCATGCAGATATTTCAGGGACAGGAGCTGTATGACTTACTTGTAAGTAGATAACTGGGGGCTGCTTGTCACTGCAGAACCACCTGCTTAGGTACAGCCCCTGCACCCTACGAATTTACACCAGGAGCTCATTAACAACTTAGTGCTGGGCTGCAAAGCACCTTTTTTTTTTTTTTTTTTCAGGAATGTCCTCTATTATGTTCCCAGCAGTCTGGTGGGCATCAACACCTTGCTGATAAACTGGAAATCTTCACCTTCTTCCATCCTCACCTCTCAAACGACCCATGAAAGAGTCTTGGAGATCAAAGAAATCCTCTTCCATCCTTATCCTTCTGACAGAGAGACTGATGGGATTTAGCACCTATGTGGGAGTATGAGCATTGGTAATTGGGGAGTGGTAGGGATGGAAAATGATTGGGATTGGGGGTGGGGGTGGTGGAAGAGCCCAGAAGATGAATTACCTGGGGAGGAGGTGCATACTGAATTGTGGTCTCCATAGCAAGTGTGAGAAGACAGAAGAGAAATTACTTCCTCTGCCCCAAATAAAGATCAAGGAGTATTTGCATTCAAAGGGGTTGGGTTTTGCACATATCTCATCTCTTCAGTCACTTTCTTTTAACTGGAAATCCTCACTAATTAATTGTTCTGCAAATTCTGCTCCTGCACATCGTATGTCTGAAGGGCTTGCTTGTTTCTCCGGTGCTGACTGCATGTGCTCCCTGCCTTTGCATTTGGCTGTCCAAAACCAAATAAAACGTATAAATGAGTTAGAGAGAACCAAGGGATTCTATGAGATTTTTAAAAGATCCTGCAATTCCAGTATGTTAAAGTAGAGGCCTATGTGCTACAGATAACCAAACAAAATGTTCAGTAAGAGTTATCCATTATTTATCCTACTTTTTTCAGCAATTTTAAGCTTTATCTTGAATTCACGTTAGCAAACGCAGCAACCTGGGGGCTTTTCACACCACCTTAGGCAGACTAAAGTGGAGCTGATGAATAATCAGTGATGGAACAGCTGTTATCCAGAGATAACAGAGGACTTCAGGCTGCAGATGTGCATGGGGTCAAGGGAGACAATGTTGTGCATGAAAAAGTCATACAATGGAGTTCTGTGTATTTTCTTCAGATTTGAAGAACAAAGAAGCAACGACCTTTTGTCTGCTGCTGTCATTCCCCGCTTCACCATTAAGGTAGTTTTCTTTTCTTTTTTTTGTGGTTTTTTTTTTTTTTTCCTTAACAGGAGGTATTTTGAAATAGACCCCTGTCAATCATGCCCTGAAAAAGACGAGCCCATCCATGAGTGGAATCCTTTTTAAAAGTTTTAAATATTCTGAATATCAAAACATGTGGCAGTCAGGTTAACACAGCGCTTTGGATACCTGTGATTTGGATGTATCTGTTTCAAAGACAGGTTCATTTTTAATCACTGAGTGTGCCAAGTTTCAAAGGACAAATGAAAAATAGAAGAAAACAAGACTATACTCTTGGGTTCAGTAAAGATCTTTGCAGCCTCCAACAGTGGTCAGTAGCGCTGTGTAAGAAAGATATTAGCAAAGAGAGACAATTCTTTTTGTGTATCCTCCTGGTATCCGGCAGTCTGTGATTTAAGGACTTCTGAGTTGAGGTTGTCTCCATGTCTTTGTGCTGAATTGCATTTATGGACTATTCTTATCTAGATTTGTCTTTTTTGTTGTTGTTGTTAATCAATCCAAAGTTTCACAATTGATACTTTATAGGAAGAGGTGCTTCCTCTGTTCGTTTTGACCTTACCGTCACATCATTTCAGGTGAAGCCCGTTAATATTTGTATTGTGAGAAATGGCGAATAAGTGTTCCCTTGCTGCCTCTCCACATCTGTCGCAATGTTACATATCACCGTTGTTGCTCAATTAGAGTCTTCGTCTGCTTAATCTCTCCTTCCTCAAAAATCATCTCCTGCTTTTAAGCATCTTTGCGCAGTATTTTACCTGACTTCCAGCGCGGCCAGGGGAGCAAGCATGGAGCAAGCACTGCGCTGCGCCATCGTCCTCCAGCACATGCTGAGCTCACCTCGGCCGGGGCCGCAGGCAGGTCCCCGGCATCTGGAGGGGAGCAGGTAGCTCCTCCCAGCCCCTACTGCAGAAGTGCCCAAACCTCTGAAATACTGCCCATGCCAGGGGAAGGCAGGCAAGGACAAACTTTGTATAATGGTGTGCCGTGGGGTCAGCTTGCCAGGAAAGTCAGCGTGCCTTGCCTCGGGCTGAGCATAAACCTCTCTCTCCCTCTTGGCAGGAGCACAGCTGTGAGAGGACAGGAGCCCCGGTGCAGAGCCCTGTGCCAGTTGTGTGCCCAGGAGCAGGGCGTGCTGCTGCCTGCAACTGCCTCAGCCCAAACCTCTCCGCTGGAGCTGGCCGCAGCCAGCAGTCTGCATTGTGTGTTTTGGCTGCGGGTCCCTGTCCCACATGCCCACCACCCTGCTATGGGGCCATTATTTATTCTTCACCCGAGAGCCTTAATGAACGGACTACGTTCTGACTGTTGGGATTTTTTTAAGGAAGGTGAGTGCTCATGGATTGTCTCTTCAGCTAGGCAGGGGTGCACTCATCCTCTGTGGAGCATCCCTTGTATTCAATAGAGAGAGAGAGTTGTGCTGGGTTTAGTTGAGAAATGCGAGTGAGAGCACACAGCAGTTATGTTCCCAGCCCAGCTTGTTATTTTTTTATGGTTCCCATCCCCAACAGAGGACAATGGCTTCTATTGCTCTTACAGTCCATGGGAAGCTGGTGTTTGACAGGACATTCCCAACACTTCTGTTTTGTTTTTCTGTTTGAGTTTTTATTTTACTGTTGAAGTTAGGAGTTTCCATTTTAGCTCTTTTTTGTTGTTGGGGTTTTTTTTAATTGCTTTCTCCCCTCCTCCACACTTCATTCTTTTGGCATAGGGCTGCCACTCACCAGCTGTTCACAATTCCTTCACCCCTTCTGTTTTTCAGAGGTACCACACTACCACGACATACACTCAAAGGACATTTTCTTCCTTGCAAGAGGCTTCCCATGCCCATTGAATACATTTAATAAAAAATACTTTTCTCTCTCTTTCCTACGTTGCAAGAAAGTTATTATAGCTGTACTCTTCACATAATTCAGATTGGCCAGTCTGTCATCCTCAAATTGCCTGAGTTTGATTTCTTGACACTGTTTTTCGATCTTGGGACAACGGATCTTCCTCTTTCCTTGGTAGAGCAAACTCATCCACAAAGTGAGTACTCAATACTTACTTTTCGACAAAAAGTTCACTCATCAATTCATAAATCTGGTCTCCTCTCCCCTGCCCCTTCAATTTTGTTTTCTGTAATTGGATTTTTTTTCTAGGCTGAAACTTGATCAAAAATCAGTGCATTCCCACATATCAGCAAATGGTACCTGAAAGAGGCAAACTGGAATGACATTGTGAAGCAATCGGTGACAGCAAAGTCATCTGCTGAAGGGAGGAAGAATAGCTATCGCTCGGTGAGGTACAGAGCATGGCAACTCCCACTGTTGCTCATGGGAGAAGAGGCTGCTGAGCTCCTCTCAGGAATGTACTGTTTTAATTTCTAATTGAGTTATTTGTTCACTTGTTAAAGAAATCATCTCTTAGTGCAGTGACTCTCAAAGACAATAATAGTGGCCGCATGCAGCCACCAGGGAATTCATTGCAGCCACCAGACAAAAACTTGCTCTGATTGTTCAGTTCTGTTTTGACTTAAACTGTCAAAACTGTGGCCACCATTAATTTACTGTGATGGCACGTGTCACAGCTGCTTGTCTGAGAGTCACTGGTTAGTCCCATCTCTCTTTTAGGCGCTTGGAGCAGGAGTTCCCAAGCTGCAGTCTAATGGACCATGTCAAGGAGTCTGCAAAGCCATACTAACATTGCACGTTGGCATTGTCTTTCTGATGTTTCAGTTACAAGTGCTTTGAGAAGGAGTGTGACAGGCTGCAGGAAACACCAGGGTGCTCTGTGGCTCGGGAGAAAATGGGGACCATCAAAGTGACATGTCAGGTTTGCTCTCAGAGCACATCTCTGCCAGTCTCCACTCCCAGGTGACCAGTGCCTTCTGCTGGCCAGGCTCCCTGTCCCTGGCTTGTGTCTTGAGATCTGTCCTTTGCCTGCCAATCTCACAGGCAGCAAAGCAACCCCAAAACCTTTTTTCTAAGGAACCAGCCATGTCAGACTTTGTGCACAAAAAAGACTCCTTCAAAGACTCCTAATCCAAGAGCCTCTCACAGCCAGATTGACTCAAAACCAGTCCCCTCAAAAAAAGATCCTACTGATGAGATGGCTTCTCTTTCATTGCTGGTAGACAAGGACAAAATTAAACACATCAAATATACTTTGCCAAAGGCAAAACTGCAAAATGTCACACAAAAGATATACATATATGCATTACTTTTACTACCTTCCTTTCTTGTCTTCTCCTTTGGTCCTTATCCAGCTTCTGGAGGAGCCATTGTGGAGGGAGAATCAAGAGCAGATTTCTGTGGTAGGAAGTAAAGGACAAAATCTTCCCTGTTTTATTGCACAATGTACTATACTGTTCCCTTACCATAAAACTTTTTACGAGGATACTGTTCCTCATATGAAACAGTTTTCTCTCCTGTAAGTGATCAGCTCTGTATTATTTTTTTATTATTTATCCACATATCATCAAACCCCTTGTTTTAACACCTTCCCCCTAAAGCCCGGCTTTATAGAAGTATTTGCTTGTATGGCTTAGGATAGTACTTGCAATGCGGTTCAAGGCTTGCAGAAAATAACCAAAAACCGCAAAAGAAACTCAAATGCTTTGGCTTGAAGGAAAAACATTGACTATGAACAAATGCTAGTAATATCCTAACCGTGAGATAAGAAGGTATTGATTTACTGTTGATGGTCTATATGAGAATTGCTTGCAAAAGGTAAATAGGGGACCCCTGAAATTCCTGAGACATGATCAAGCAGTTGGTTAGAAATACTTCTTACAAAACACTGCAGCCCAGGCAGAGCAGAGGCATCCAGGAAAGGCTGCAGGTGAGTTGACTAACTGCTGACCAAGGAAAGTCAACAACAACCCAGGCAGGTCAAGAGCAGCAGTGGGAAGCGGACTCTGCTCCTGGGTTTGGATCTCTTCCCAGGTGGAAGCTGGGCTAGACTCATGTAGCCCTGCAGAAGAGGTGACAACTCAGAACTGGTGAAGCTTGGATAAGGAAGCGCCAAAGGCTGGCATATGAGTTATTTCGTTTTAGGAGGAGAGTTTGATCTTTCTGGCCTTGTGGCCCCTTTCAGTATTCACAGAGACAGTCTGGGTATGTGTGCTTGATCTGTGTAGGACATGTGCAGGGGCCTGGATATGCTCTCCATGCACAGCCCTGCAGTGTGGCATGCAGGCTATGTCTGTTTCTGCTTGAACCTCTGTTTTTCTTCCCCATGAACGCTGAGGAGTCTCCAGGGGTATGTGTGGTGAAGGTACCGGGGTCTGCAGCATCTGCAGTGGCTGGTGGAGATTACTGTCCTGCCTACAAGCTATGAAATGCTCACATACACCTGAGCAAAGCTCGTCGGAAAAAAGAGGTGTTGCGTCTATGGCAGATGCCCTCATTTGTCTGTGACAGAGGAACACACTGCTGGCACCATGCTGCTGTGCCTGTCCCCGGCTGCTGACAGAGCCCCTTGTCTGCTGCTTCTGGTTCCTCTCAGGTGGGTGGTATGTGTGAGCAAAACACACAGGAGGCGTAAGTTCCTCGAAGCCTTAGTTACTCCTCCCTGACATGTAGAGGCTGAGTCCAAGAGGTCCAGGAAGCTGCCTGTGGCTAGCAGGGACTGAGAGCCCAGACCCTTCCCAGGGATGGGGAAGGCAGTCCTTCCCTCTCCTTCACTCTCTCAAGCAAAACAAAAACCAGGCCTTCTCTTTCTAAGGGTCATTCTGGAGCTCTCACTGAGGCAGCCAACCCAGTTGTGACTGGCATTGTAAATTAGGCAAAGAAAAGTTGGGAGCTTCTAAGATAAGGCAGCAGCTAAGTATGTGTTTTGGTTTGTTTTTGTCAGTCATTACTTTGGGATTTTTTAACATGGGTGCCTGTTTTCCCTAAGTCAAAACCTCTTCTAGTCCACATCCCTCCCCCACCCCAAAAACAATGTAATAAAATGAAGCTGGCTCAAAATACCTGTGTAATACTCCCTAAAATGCCATTAAGACCCCATGTCTTCTATGGCAAGTAGCTTTCAAGGCTGAGACATGTATCTATTTTGCAGGATGCTGTGGGCTAGTATTTGATGGGTGCATACATCCACGGGCACAGAGCTGCAAGGTCAGAGTGCAAATCTTCAACTAAGCAAATTCACCTTTATCCAGAACAGCTCCTGCTTTCATCAGTGAAGGCAGCTTACATACTGTGAAACTATTGAAGAAAACCCGAAACGTAGAGGGTTTTTTCCCCTAATAAAACTTAAGTTTGAAAATGCACCAAGTCAGCAGCGGCATAAGGGCATAGAGCAGCAGCACATGAATGCAATACAGGGAGTTCTCAACTGTGAAATGATTCAGAGGACAAAAGTCTTCTCTTTCAGAAAGGATAAAGGTTTATGACATTTTAAGCCCAAATCTGATCTTACTTAATCTGCTTCATCATGAATTCACTTTTTTGCACCTATTTCTAGCATGTACATGGCATGCTGATTAGAAGAGACAGCTGTGCTGGAGAAACCAAGCTGCAAAGTAACCGTGTCCACTGTCTAACACTGAACACAAGGGAGAGGCAGGGCAGCTTGTTTCTGAGCTTATCCTAAATCCTTCACTCCCCCAGCAGTGCCCGGGGCTCGCGGGCGAAGCCTGGGCTCCCTCCAGGTGAGGAGGGTGTCGGGGAGCGGGGCCAGCTCTGCCGACTCCCCGGTGTTTGCCTGCGGGAGCGAAAGGTCTGCAGCGACTGCCCTTCCACGCGAGGGAGGGAGTGGGGAACACAGCCTCAGTGCTTGCGAATCCAAAACTGTGCGCCACTATTTCATGCTTCTGTGTCACGTCTGATGTGACCAGCTTTTATTTTCAAGTACGGCTGTGGAGATTTGTCATCAACTTCTTTGGCGCGTCATCACGCTGTCCTCCTCCGCTCCCCTCCCTGCCCTCCACCCCCTTATCGGTGCCCCCCTCCACCTTCCCCCCGCTCGATCGCACTCAACAAGACAGTCTGAATTTTCTGTATCTACTTTTTTTTTTCTTTCCCCCCCTCTTTTGTCTTCTGGTAACAGTGTTTGGCATTTCCCGGACAGCCCGTACTCCATAAGGCCTCGGTGTCTGAATACGAGGACGGCTTGAATGTTGCCTGCTGAGACTGAAGAAGAACTTGAGTGAAAATAATCCTCTCTTTTGTTCCGCTTGGGTTGCTTTTTGTTTGCCTGACAGATGTTCGGCCCCTGTGCGTGTGCATGGAGCGGCTCCTCCGCCGGGCCCTCTGATCCGCCAGCTTATTGATTTCTGCCTATCTGTGCGGCTTGTCTCCAGCCCTTACAGATGCGAGGGCTGCAGCCCGGGCGGCAGCCCTTCTCCTTTGCACACAAATAGGGCGATCCTCTATTGTGAGGGGGCCGCAGGAGGAAAGCTGGCCTTGCTCCCTCTTGAGCCGTTGTGACAAATTCAGGCAGGTTTTGGGGCGCAGAGGGGAGAAGCGCGTCAAGCACCTAGCCGTGATGCTGCATTTTGACGTGTCGTGACACGCCATCATGCAGGTGCCCGAGTAAACAGGAAGGAAGAGGTTGCGGGCAGAAAGGCCCCGGAGCCTTGCGCTGTGCCTGTGTGTTATCTCAAGTTCATATTTCGGTCACTTGACTGATGGACGTAGGGATCAAAGCTGTCACCAGGGAAAGCCACAGTGCTTGCTACTGCCCTGCTCCTCCTCCATGGCATTGCTGCCCGCTGCCTCTGAGTTTCACTGGCTGGCCTATCCACGCAGCCACTGCACCCGAGACTTTCGTCTTGCAATTAACGGCCTTGTAAGCCACTTGTAATGCTTTTCTTCCACCTTGCTTTTGTTGTTTTGGCTTAATTTTCTGCCTCTTGGGTAGTGGCACAAGGACTCTGTCAGCAGAAAGGTGTGTCAGGGTGTTCTGCGAGGGAGGCACGCTGCAGACCTGCATCCACGTTTCGGCATACAGTTGTAGGCTCACTTTGCTGTTGACAGCACTTTGGCTTTTATTTGTCCCCTGACATATGTCTGCAGAGGTCTGACCTGCCACTGGCTCTAGTGCTCTGGATGGAGTGTGGAAAATGAGGAGGTTCTTTTGCTGCACTCCGCTGTCTCCCCTCCATCAGCCCATGCTCCTAGAAAGCAGTCATTGCTTGTGCTGCCCACCGCATCCCTGTGATGGCGGCTCTTCACCGGCATCTCTAATGCACACGCGGAGCTGACACACTCTCAGGGTGCATCCCTTTCTCTGGGGCTGGGATAAGAGCTATAAGGGCAGTGCCGGCGTGCGTACTGCCCACCCTGCCAACCTGTTACACGCTTTGCACCTACAGCGAGCTCACTGTCTGCAGACCAGCTTTTCTGCTCTGTACCACGTTGCCCTGCCTTATCTCCCCTCTCCCTAAAGCATATCATGTATCGCCATGCATGTCAGAGCCTCCAGAGCTATGAGTGCACGGTGGCTAGGAGAGGGAAGTCCTTTGATTTCACTGATGCCGTTAGGCACTGGGTTGTCATTTAATACTACAGTAGTTGGGCACCAGTTTATTGAAAACTAGCTAGCTATGTGTTAATGACCTGTTGCTTGACAGGATATTTTACCCCGCAGAAACAAATACGGACACATTTGCAGTGCTATGGAGTTCATCTGTTCTCCTCCTGAAGTGTTGCTCTTTGCTTGCAAGGATTGGGGTAGCTCGGTTGTGACTTGTTAAGGCAAAACTCCCACTGACATGTCATAGTTTGTTGGATCTTCCCAAGAGGCTGTCAGAGCTGGCAGTGATACTTCACATGGTGTTAAAAGTGATTTATACTAACATGAAAAGCAGGCAGGGAGGGAAACTGAGTTTGTAGGCTGTGGTGACCTGCATTGCAGCTCCAGCTGCATTACCATTACCGGGTCTGAGACTGAAACCACAGTACGGTGCCTCCCAGTCCTCAGTGGGTGCTTCCCACCGACAGCTTACTGGGACGGGGCTCAGTCAGGGCTGATGGCAAAGGAGATGTCTCTGTGTAATACTTCTTTGAATAGCATCTAGCAGTAGGCTGGGAGGAGAGACTTGGACAGCATCTGTAGGGCAGAGCAGATGTTCCACGCATCTGCTTTCTGCATCTCTCTCAGTGTACTACGGCAGCACTGTAAGGGTCTCCTCCACTCTTGTGGGTAAGATGAACAACTGCTCCTCTCAGCATCACCTCAGGTCTTGATATTTCCTTCTCTGATGTGTGTGTCATGCAGTTCAAGCGCCATGTGTGTATGGGTCTTTAATTTAGGGAAAATAACATTGGCAAGGCACAGCGGTATGGGGACCTAGCAACTTTCATTACCCTCTTTGTTGGTCTTGGATTCTCCTTGACACGTATGTAAAAATGAGCAAAAGGGCTTCATTTGGAAAGGAGAAGAGCTTTGTAAAACGGTCTCTGGATTGACAGGTGGGGCCTTGCCGAGCCTGCTGGACCTTGTACTTGGCCTCTCTTTTGGTCAACAGGAGAGGACTGTAACTGCTGAGAATCGCTCAATGCACATTCTGCAAAGGGAATTTTGTCCTGGGAGTGTCACCCAAACACTCTTAGCTGGCTTGTGGCTCAGTGACGTTTAAGATGTTGGTCTCAACCTGCTAAAACCAAGTGGTTTGGGGCTAAGCATTCACAGAGCTTGCCTGTTGCAGGTTCTGGGTACAGCCAGCCTCCCAGTTCAAGCCAGGAAGGACAGTGGGTGAGGTATGAACAGTTCCTGACTGGAGGATGAAGAGAAGAGAAAATTCCAAAATCCAGATCTATTGATTCTCTGCAGTCAAGGGGTGGGGGATGATAAAAACTTCCTCTGGCTTTCGGGTAGGAAATGCCTTGTGGGTGTGGGAGGATCAGTGAATACAGCCCTGTGCATCAGTCAGTACCTGTGGGACAACGTAATGCACTGCTTGGCATGAGTGATTTTGTACACACGTATTTTTGCAAAGGCCATGTTATAATTCTCTGTAGGCACCATTAGACCAATACCATGAAAGTTATGTAAAGCAGTTGTACTCCATAGGTGGTACCTGAAACCCAAGCTGCACCCATGCTGAGTGTTAGAAAGGGAAAATCAGTATTATTTGGATTAATTCCTTTGACTTGTCTTGTTTCTGCCTTTACTCTCACAGCCCTTCCCCTTGCACTGCACAGCCTGTGGGTGATGTTGTTGTTTGCAGGGCTATGTGCAAGCTATTCTGTGACTTTTCTTTTAAAGCAGTTCTTTGAAATTCTGCTGCTCCTGTAATGGGGTTTGAGCGCAGTTGCGTCACTGTTGTGATGGTCTGTCAAGCCATCTAATTGGGTTGTCTCATTAAAACTTACAATCAGTGCTTACAAGGCAGCAGTCCTGTAGTCCAACACTGTAGCTAGAGCCACACTGGCTGACCAAGCGCCTCCACATGGTTTGGGATGCAGATGCAGAAGTCAATGGGAACCTGCGTCTCTGTGAACTCATCCCACAGCTTCTAAGATGAAGCTTGAATGTATCAGACTACCTCCAACTTTACCTTCTCTGCAATGAGACTAACTGGAGCAATTCAGTTAAAATCAAAAAACAGATGGCTTTTAGTCTCCAGTTCAGAGTCAAGACTACTTCTGCGATCGCAGACTGGACGCTCAAGGACCATCCACTAGTCTCTGCTGGATAGCTTGGCCTTGAATGTTTCTTTTTGTTATCAAGAGTGTGCGGAGCAAATGGTGCAAGAAAAGGGCAGATTTGCGTAGTCTCTAACAGAAACTAAATTCTTGGACTAGCTCTAAAATGCATTTTGGCTTTGAATGGAAGAGTTTATGAAAAAACTCTCTACCTGTGCAGGTCAAAATATTAATTAAACCACTACCACTGCACTCTCTTATGAGAAGTCCTTTTTGTTTTTTTTTAAATCTGGCAAAATTTCAGGAGCCTCATTCACTGTGCTGTTTTTTATTTTAACTGCAGTGATGACTTCTTCTGGCACCACAGTTGAACTTAACTGGGAGCACGAATTGGAGCTCAGAGCTCCAGGTCCGGGCACAGAGTGAAAATGATGGCAGCTTTCCTGCCAACACTGGGCTTAAACTAAACATGGGGTTTAAACTAAACCGCCAGAAACCACTCTTAAATGTTTGTGTGGGAGTTTCACGGGTTAAATTAGGCATGTGAACGCCTGCATATAGATGCTGCTTTGGCCACTGTGACTCCCCAGATGCTCGGAGAAGAGCATCTTGGCTGTTTGGTGCTTCACTGAGTTTGATGCAGTGTCTCTTTGATAGAGAAGCATCTTAACAGAGGTGAAGGGCACTGCAGCCACTGGCTTTAAAGGCTGTAGAGCCAAACAAAATACATTTGACAGTTTAGATATAATAGCCTGCACTGAATCAAGAACCTGCCTGTTCAAGGCTGTAAGCTCAACAGCTCTGCACTGAGGGCCTGGAGAAATGAGGGGAAATCGTGTTCCTGTGGAAATGCTTTTGGCTGTGACCAAGCGCATGCTCTGGCTGAAACAGGACAGCTGGCCAAGAGTCTCTGGCCGCCCAGGTGGCATCTTTAGAGAGTTAAGGAGTGTGGATAAACTTTGTTATGCATCAGTCTAACAAATGAGTAGCCCAGACTGAGCCACGTATCACGCTGGTCTTCACATGAGCTTGTGTGAATTCTGTCCAGCATCACTTAATGTGCAACAGGGTGTGGACAGCAAAATTTTCCTTTGCCTACCTCGCATGGTGATCCCCATGTTGGAGTTGTATGAGAAAAATCTAAGTGTCACCACTGAAATCTTCTTGTTTGGTTATACTTTTAAAGAAGCAGTTTAATGTTAAAGCCTCACTAAGTACCAGCTGAAAACACTTTGCATCACCCTTTAAAATTTAGTTTTTACTTCAAATTTTGTGGGTTAGCTCAGGGTGAGCACTTCTCTTGGCTTTTGTGAAAAGCCATAAAACCCCAGACTTTGTGGCTTATTTTAAATCAGAGAATGAAAACACACTGCACAGCTCCGAAGACAAATTATCTTTCATTTTTAAAAATCTCATCTAATTGTCATTAATCAAGCCATCCCCTGTGCTAATAAGATGGAGGCGGGGAATGGAATGCCATTCCAGCTCAGGCAGCTGTTGCACGTGTCAACCAGTTTCAAAACGCTTGGCAAAAGTTGTAAATGCAGTTCTAATGAGATCGACTTGTCTGCAACTAGCAAACAAATACCAGCCGCACCAAAATGTTTGTTTGCCATGGGACTTAATGGAGATTGTGTTAACTGTTCTGCATTCAAGGGTACATGTCAAGAAAAGTTCAGATCAAGCATAAGGCAGTGACACTGGAATGCAGCTTTTTCCAAAACGGTCACTTACATAAAACCTGAGAAAAAGCCTCCCCCTTCTCTTTTTTTCTTTTTTTTTTTTCCCCCCCATCAGGCCTCTTACCTTTCTGCTGTCTCAGTGCGTGAGGTTCTTTGCAAAGGCTGCATAAGCAAGTTACAAACAGAAATACGTTTTCTACTGGTATGTTTGAGGATGGGCTCCTGGTAGGGACAGACTCCTGAGGCACTCTACAGCATCTCTCACCTCCCAGGTACCCCCAGCTGGGTACGGCTCCATCAGCAGCCCAAGTTGGTTGTGGAGAAGAAGAGAAGAGGCACTCAGCAGAGACACCCAAGGTCTCCAGTATGACAGCATAGTGTTGAGACCAATAAACAGCTTGATCATCCACCAGACTCAACTGCCAAGCTGATTACAGCCGGTTTTCACAAAGCCTGGTTAAACAGAGCGTTGGTCCAGTGGGGTTGTAATCCCGTTCAGCTAAGCCACCTTAGTGAACCAAGCACTGCAGATGTCACATACCCACACCTGGGTGGGCACCTAGGTAAATCAGCACATCAGTGACTTCTTGTAGAACCACCAAGGAGATCACCAAACTTGTTTGGCTGGAGAAAGCCAAGCAACAGAAATATCTAAATTTCAGACAAGTCAGGTCTCAGGTAAGCCAAAAGCATTTTACCCAACTCTGAAGTATCTATAACACTGCACTACAACTTGCAATCTTCCACATCTTGTTCCTCTTCCTCAGAAAAAATGGGAATCCTGTTTTTTAACCTTATGTTTTTTTGTTCTAAAGTGCAGAGGACTGGTTGAATTTTTGGTACCATGACTACTTTCTTGCCAGTACCCCTTTAATGTGTGTCTTGTGCCAAAGAATATTAATTATTGTAGGCTACAGTGAAGTCCATCCCTACCCCCACTTGAGCCTCTGAAATGAACAGTGAAGTTGAACTTTGCCAGCAACTGTTAGGAAAAGGGCCAAGAACAGCCTAACAGGAAAGATACTGAGGATTTTTTGTTTGTTTTTCTGCTAAACCATGTTTTTGTAATTATGAATACTTTGTTGAAATTGCTTAGAAAAGGAAGTGCACATAAAATGGTCCATACAATTAAACTAACTACATATTAGAGTTGAAAGAATATAAGGCTGGTCTCACTGTGTTGCACTCACACAGACAAAAACCCTTCTCAAAAGGAATTTGGCTTGAGAAGGCAGATCTGGAAACAAATCTTAGTTAACTTCAGGCCCATGTGCCATATTGTCTGGTTTATGACTGCCCCAAATGGCCTAAAAGCAAAGGACATTCACGCTAAACAAAAGCAATGGCTGAAAGAAAGAGAAGGAGGAATTGGAAAGCTGTCATTTCCAAATCCCTTCTACCCAAAAGTTGGTTCCTGACTCCAGATCAGAAACCCTGAACAAGACAGCAATTAGTTTGAGGAGCATAAAGTATCTTCTACTAGACTGGGGAGAAACAGGACTACTTTATTTTGCTCAGATTCACATGAATGCTGCTTTAATCATTCCCCACTTGCTCCTGCTACTTCTCCCCAAGCTTAGCTTTGTAAAATCCTGAATCACTAAATTGAGATCACTCGCCAAGGCAGCTTTCTCTTGCTTTCCAGGATAGATGATTCTGGGGTATAAAAAAAAAGTTTTTTTCAAGTGTGGGAAATTACACCTTTGTCCCCTAAATAAATAAATAACATAAAGGAGTAAGTTGTAGTAGGAACACTTCAAACTGCTATACTTCAAATAGTGTTTTATAATTTCCATTTAAGTGGTTTTCTTTAGGAAATGGCAATAAAATAGAAGCAGCCTGCTCCTGACTCCCATCACACTGAGGCATATGCAGTGTTACAGGCATATCTCACTGTAAAAGGAAAAATATCATCCTAGAGTGAGAAAGCTAAGTATTTGTTTTATAAAACCAAAAGTGTCTTAGGTTTAGTTAAAGAAAAATTAGACTTATCCATGACTGATATAGTGAATGATACAGTGAACTAAACTTTTAGAAACATATATGCAATATATATATATGTCCTGTCAAGCACTTTCACTTTTCATAGTAACAAGCCCCCTCCTCTTTACACAAAATGGATTTGACACATAAACAATATTGCTGAAAACATGTCCAAAAATAAAGCAAGGTCTACTTTATTAGAAACCTAGTTTTTAAGGCCGACTCTGACCTTGTACAGTCCCTTATATAAGCAACAATATGCTGCCATTTGGCTGAGATCAAAATAAAGCCTCACATCTCCTCAATAAACAGTACTGCAAAGCACATTATAGTGGGAAACTGGTAAAGGATGTATGACTATTTTTACCCACACCGTGTGTAATTGTGGTGAAGCCTGTGATAGCAACTAACTATTGCCATCTTAAGGTGGCCCTTAGTATTGCTGCAGATGAAGTCGAGCTAGCTGTTGCTGCTACTGTGCGCTGCTCTTGTTATATGCCCTGTCACTTGCAAGTTCTTGAACAAGGTCGTTAGAAGTGCTCGCTCCAAGATTAGTCAAATCCTGCAGTACAGCTCTCTTTTGAAATACACATGTAACTTTAATATTATGAAAAAGTATTGCAAGACAAACATTTTCCCTCTCCCCCCTTTCTCTTACATAAAATTGTATTAAAGATATCTAATCCCTGGTCAAGTAGATCTGCCAAACCCAGACCTCAGCTTCTGGCAACCTTAAGTGGTATTATTGCATTTGTTTTGCCTAGATGTACCTCTATAGCCTACCTGTCAAGACAGTTCTGTAACCAGATAGTGCTCAAAGCGCTTCATAAACTATTAATTTACATTGTGGACACGGTGCGAGATGACTACTGACCTGATTTATACATAGGAAGTACAGCCACAAAACTAAGGAGAGTTGCAGACAATCAGGGCATTCCTGCCTTCCACCCCTAGGTGATGATGAGCTTCACAAACAAAGCTAAGTAACTTGGTGGATTAAAAAAAACCTCTTGGTGCCTTTTATCTGTAAGACATATCTGACATCTGTAATTTCTGTATGTGTTTTAATACTACTGAGCAAGCAAGTAACTTCTAGCTGAGCAGCCTGTGAACATTTTTCTACTCACACATCTCCTGTCACTCCTGCAACTCCTGACTCTGAGCACGAGTGGTGATGACATCAGGGCAGGGCATAACCAGGAAGTTAAAAACAAAGTGGAACAAACCTTCCCACGTCACTAGTTCCAAACCTATCCACAGAGGGGGTGCATGTAGTGCTACCTTCTTCTGTAAAAGAAATCTGGTACTTTCAGCCCAATGGGCCTGTGAAAAAGCTTCCATCCCCTGCTGGTTCTTCAGCCAGCTGTACCCTGCAGGGAAATGGAAAACTGAAAAGGATATAAAATGGCCATCTCATCTCAACAGGATAGCACTGACGCACAGTGGCAGTGTGCGTGTATGCCCGGTACCTGCTACTGTACCTCTTCTGAGATTGCAAGCGAGACCTGAACACTCTAATCACTTTGTATTTCTCCTGAAAGAACTTACAGAGACAGGTCTAGACACCTCAAACTAAAAGAAGTAATTCCTAAAATCTGTTGGACATGCATTTCTTTTGGATGTAAACTTTACCCTTAAATATAAAAGCATCCAAACTTCACATCAAAATTTAAAAAAGATTGAATCAGCCCAGCTCTCCTACACATTTGGCATCTTCTAGCAGCATTAAATTCATTCAGGTACAAATTAGATAGTTCCCCTTCCCTTCACTGTTTAGATTTTGCATATTGCAAACAGATCTGTCCCAAAGGCAGGAATGTCAACTTGTTAACCCTCAGCTACTTTTCATTGCAACTTAAATAATATTCAGTTTCACTAGAGTTCACCAACTTTGCATAAAGTTCTAACAATCTATTATGAAACACTTGAGAAATTCAACATAAATCTGATATGAAAGATAGCCAAGCTTGAAGTGCGTTAATTGAATTTTATAGAAGTAACAGAGCACGTATTTAATTTGGTATTGCTGATCTGTACTTTAAATATACACAAGCTTTCTGTTCTTGGAATTATTGCACCGTCTTCAGTTTGCTCAGTACAGAGTAACGTATAGCTACACAGTCATTCATACAACTAATCTTATCCATTTAAGACGACTTTTGCAAATAACGTTAAACATCCCGTTAATTTACCTAACATGCCTCGAAGTTCCAACTTGTGTGATCAAGTGACTTCAGCCCCAGTGTTATTCAGACTGGGAGGCTGTGCTCCTTCCCTATTGCCTAACTACCCAGGGAGGAGGTGTTCCCTCCTTACTCTGCCCAACAGTGGCACCCAGCGGTCAACTGTTTTCACGAACACCTTGGGAATCAGCTGCTGTCCAAGTTCCCCCTCGCTGGGTTGCCTAAACACAGCTAGAGTCACTTTAAATGCACTAGCTGTTTTGACTATTGAGGTTCAAAAAGTTACCCACTATTTAAACTGTCTAAAAAGACTGAAACTACCATCACTGGTGAAGACTAGACAGAGCCACGAAAAATGCATGGCACCTGAAACTCTGCATAGAAGGCAGTCAGTCACCCCCCCCCCCCAGAAGACAAGGTTACTGTAGGGTCAAACACATAAGCAAAATTGTTCTTACAAAAACAAAGTATGCCACCTCAAGCAACAAGATATTTTATATCTTCTATATAATTGAGGTGCTGGAGCGTGTCCAAAGAAGGGCAACGAAGCTGGTGAAGGGTCTGGAGCACAAGTCTTATGGGAAGCAGCTGAGGGAAGTGGGGTTGTTTAGCCTGGAGAAAAGGAGGGTCAGGAGAGACCTTATCGCTCTCTAAAGCTACCTAAAAGGAGGTTGTAGTAAGGTGGGTGTTGGTCTCTTCTCCCAAGTAACAAGTGACAGGACAAGAGAAAATGGCCTCAAGTTGCACCAGGGGAGGTTTAGATTGGATATAAGAAAAAATTTCTTTCTGCTTTCTGAAGGTCCTAACACTCAAGCTAATTTCTAGGAGTGCGATACGGCACATCAGACAAACAGTCTACAGTTGATGCAATTTCTCAAGAATCAAAAGCAGTAGTAGGGCTAACAAACCCTCCTAACATAAACAAGCATCCAGGAATCTCCGTATTAAGTTATTTTCCATCAATAGCCAGACAAAGATAATCCTTCAGATTTTGGACCTTAACCGAATAGAAACACACAGAGGTAAGACCAGATGCAGAGTCCAGGGCTAAACTCTGGAAGATGCCATTTAACGTTCTTCCCTCTTACCCAGAGAAATTGGTTTCAGGTAACTCATATTTATATAGTCTCTGTAAATAAGTACAGAGAGGTCAAATGCCAAGACAGCATGTAAGAAAGATAAAGGAAAAGATAGGAAAAGCAAGCTGTGAAGTGCAGAGAAGGCAGCATGAATGCAACAAATGCTTTTCTCACTAAACCAAGGCTGAACTGAAAGTATTATCAGAAGAGTTATGAACCTAATTCAGTAAGTTTATGCTCCTCCATGTTGTTGCATAAGGGATTGCAAAAAGACGATTAAATTGACATTGGAATTGGATTGATCAATAGATTAAGATGAGACAAACCAAACTGTCTCTTAACACTTAGCTTCATTCTTACCATGAACTGCTCTGGTAAAGACAGTTTTCTAAAGAAACACTATCACTTCCAACAAAGACAGAAAATATTCAGCATTACAGTAGTCGAACTTCTTGAAAAAATTTAATAAGACAAATGTCTTCATAATACAGATAAATTGTACATCATAGATTACATGTTTATAAGTGAACTTAATTAGTCTTTTCGTAATTGGACAGTTTCCTCTTTAATTCCATCTTTTGTGACAATGCAAATCTTAAGTGCATCCCCAGTGTACACATCTCTCTCAGCAGCAGAAATAAAGACATCTTTAACCAGCTGCAAAGCCTTCTCCAGAGTCAGAGGTACATGTTCCACGTTTTGCATGTTCTTGAAGCCAATCTAAGAGAAGATGAAAATGCATTTTAAAGGAAGTATGATCCATCTAGCACAAAAGGTGTTTCAGTCCCTGCACTAGAATGAGCAGATTTAGACAACTCAAAAAGGAGAAATGGTTGGTCTGGCTTAGAAACCCAAAGCTGGCAAAAGTACTCCTCTGCACAGTTTACAGACAAATAATCGGAACTTTGCCAATGCTGATCCTCTTACAAAAGTAACTAGAAGCAGATCCAGTATACAGCCAGCACAGTTCCTCCCACCCATTCAGCACATACAAGATTGCAATAAACACTCAGATCTGAACTGATCCAATTCTTCAAAAAATTCTCATTGGGTTAGCAGTATCAGAACTGCACACAAGCCTTCTCTCTAGTCATTTTGTAGTTAGTAACATTTCTTAAAAGTAAGTATTTCTAAATGTACCTAGAATTCAAAAATAACAGTCTATATTGGAGCATAACTGGTCCTATTAAATAGTGTATTTTAGCTGATAAACTTAAGTGACCACTTAAGCATCAGAACTGGAAAAGGAGGGGAAGAGTCACTTATTTTATTTTATTTTCTTCAGTTAATAGAGTTCAAAACTAAGTCAAAGCTGAGAACCTGGAGTTGTTTAAAAAAAAAAAAAGGAAAGATTCTATTCCTTTCTCAGCTGATAAGAACTGAGTGCTTATGGCTTTTTTTAAGCACAAAAGTTGTGTTGACATCAGGCTCAACTGACTAAACAATACCAATATTGGAGAATTAAATGAGTAAAACATGCCTTGGTATTTCTCTCATTCAACAATTAACAGCTTCAATTAAATATGAAAGTATTCTTCAAGTATTTGTAGACAGATTTAATTGAATAAGTTTCCAGCAGTTTTATATAAGAACATTCTTAGAATTGGTAGGTGTATGTAATACATTTTATCACTTAACATACACTTGTTTAAAAGTCTTAAGTTTTATACAACTCGGACACCATTTTCTATCTGCTTAATTTAGTATTATTTCATGCTAAGTAACAGGCATATTTATGTTATCAGCTAGGGAAAAAAACCAGAAAATAAAAAGCCAAACAGCTTCTATGGGAAACACAATTCCCCAAATAAAACATTTACCTGTATTCTAAACAGGCAGTCCACTGTTTGTAGCATACTAAAAACCCAAACAGACTCTAAAGCAAAACTTTTTATTTCTCCTGAGAACACAGAGCCACACAATTTGTAAATGTGTAATTAACAGTCCTACCTGTAATACATTTAAAACTTCTCTGAAAAGTAATATTCCCCAAAAGTCAAGCTACATTAATTTGAATGTCACAAATGTTTACTGAGATCATAAAAAAAAAATAAGAAATAAGAGAGAACTATTTTACCTGGTTGTCAAGCAAGGGTTGCAGCATGGCACTTGCTGATCCACCTGCTTTGAAAGAATCTCTCTGGTATGAGCCCACTGGATCAAAGCTATACACTGCTCCCTTCCCTGAAAAAAGAAGTACGTAATCACAATCCAGAAAGCAATACAGATAAGCATTTACATCAAAAACTAGCTCTCTCCATAAGCAGTCTCTGCAGTTCCAGAGAACCTAGCAAACCTTTACCAAATAATACTGCGGTATGCTCAGACAATGCTTTGTACAGCAGGCTCACTATGGTTGTGACCTGGTACTATATGCAAGGTTATTTTCAATATTTAAGCTACAAGCATGCTCTAACAGATGCTTTCTACAGTACTTACCGCAGAAAAAGTGCTGATGCAGAATAATCAAAGTGCTAGAGCGCAGTGCTGCACAAAGAGCTCTGCTGGTTCTAAACCTAGCACAAAGAGGCAGTTTAGCCATCGTTCTTGAACTACCTCCAGAGAGGGTGCTTGGATGCCTCTGCATCGCATTCCCGGAACCAGGGATGATGCTCTGGTCTCTTACACACTTCCCATTGGCGTCAGGCCAGGTTGTGCAAATCTTATTAGCTTGCGCTGGCATCAGAGATGCAGACACACTGTAGCTCTGAAGCATCACGATTTGATGAGGACGTACTAGTCAAAACACAGCACTTGGCCAAGCTCATCCTTCCTGTTCAGACAGGCTGCACCTGAGTTAATAAACTGGCCAGTGCACTTGGCAGCACAGCACATGCAGCTGAGCAGCCCTGAGAAAGCTAGCAGAAATCCAGAAAGTAACACTAAATCAGAACGAATCAATCTTGCTGCACCCAAATTAAGCCCATGCGTGCAAACCTGCACTCTAACTCATGAATTTCTACAACACCCTCATAATCTAAGATTTACCATTACGCAGGGCAGACTAATCCCTTTCCAGACTCCACATATCATAGGCGTGTCTTAGCAAGACCGGGAAAGCAGTATAACTTAATGGTAACAACAAACTGTGGGGAATGGTTGAAATTATCCAAACAAGACCATCTCTGAGCTGCTGCTCAAAGCCAGAGAACACAGTGTTTTAGCAACCCAACCAAATCATTGGTCAAGAGCCCAGTAAGTCCTGGAAGCGCTATACATTAAACTACAGCTTCCCCACAGAAGTCATTATTTTCATTAGAGATTAGTTAACAATTAAAAATCTCTTTGTAGAAACCTGTCTCTGGAGTAAACCTTCATATTTAGTAACCTCTACCATGCTGACAGGTCGGAGTAAAATATATGCAATTTTACTGTTAACATCTCCTTTAAAGGCACAATTAAGAATTCCAGCAAAGCTGTTATAAAGTGTTGCAGTCTAGAGTAAAGTATAAGAGGTAAGCAACGTTAGCAGATTTCACTTGTAATCAAATAATTGTAACATAGTTTTTAGACTTTCAGGCCTTCAGAAATGGAAGATCAAGTTAGTAGAAGAAACTAGGAAACAAGTCAGATGCACAATATGCATTTGATCTGTGTAAGTACTGTAATGCCTAAAGGTAGGTGTTAGGAATAGGAACACAAACTTCGTTATTCCATCAGTACACCTGAGATGTAAAAGAATAACTATTCATCCACAGAAATTTAGCCCCTCTTTTCTTTTTTGTTTAAAGTCTTACCTTCTTCATCAAGTCCACCAATTATGTTGTAAACGTAGTAAGGAAAGAAACGTCGAGAATACAGAATTGTAGACAGCATTGCTGCAATAGCCCCAGTAGTCATGGTCTTGTTATTGGAATGCTTGTACATCTGCAAATGGTACCGCATGTCCAAGAAGAAAGTCAAACACTAAATTTTACACTCAATCAGAATTACATTTTCTGTAACCTAACCCCACTACAGAAGAATCTGACACTAAGCAAGATTATTAATTAGCATGATCACCGAAAACACACTGGTCTAAAAGTAAAGCCTTTTTAGAAGCCCAAAATTAATATTTCTCCAAAGTTTTCCGAAGAATAGATGTTGCCTCATAAACATTATCCTCTCCAGCTCTTCCATTTTCTAAATTTGTGATGTTACACTTAGTAAGAACACAGCATCAATCTCCCCTGCCTCATCTTTCACTAGCAATACAGTTATGATACAAACACTTGAAGAAAAACAGCAAAAATAGTATTTAAAACATATCATATTATTGATCTCAAACATGATACTAAGAATATAAGTTTCTAAATAGAGTAAGATAGCTACCTTTAATCTTGCTTCAATAATTTTAGTAAGGGTAAGGCAGTCACCATGGAAACCACTGCATCCAATGACTGTTTGTTCTGTTCTGCAAAATGTAAAATTTTATTGTGATTTTAGATTTAGTATGAACTAAACCACTATTTTTTCCTACATCTTGAAGATGACTCACTAAGTGCAGGATCACGCAGATGTCTGTCTTCAATCCACTGACTTCCACAGCAAAACTGACAAAAAGAAATTCTTAATCTCTTCATGCACCCCTAACTCTAGCTATTACCATTCAGTCCTGCTAGAGGGTCTGTTTTGAGATGGGAAGCCTGTTAGACCATATCACTCAGCCCAGTTTTACTCCATCTAGGCAGAGGACTGCATTAAGATTGTACAACAGTTGTGTAACATTTACACTGTAGGTGGTTTTCTGTGTCAGCACAACAGAAGTTATCTGGCTGCATTGTAGAAGGTTCAGTCTTTGGTCAGCTTCAAAATGTTTCATTAATACTAACTACAGGAACACGTGTTTGAAATTTAAATTCTAGTAAATTAGTGAGATTCTACAACCATTCACACATACTTACAGACTAACACAAAGCACTCATTCAGAAAACAACTTAAATTGAAATCTTCTCTCAACTTGCCACTGAAATTACACAAAGCCATCGTGTGCCATGTGCAGACTGTACCACAGTAATTTCCATTTGGACAGTATCAGGGAGTCAAAGATATAGTAAGGAGTTAGCCAGGAAAAACAGTTTGTATGATCTTGTGTCATCAATAAAAAACAAACAAAAAAATTGTTTACGTAGCTGATGGCAGCCTACTAGGTAAGCATCTGCTATAGTCAAAAGAATGTAAACAATATGTATTTTTAAACCAAGGGAACGCTATCTAGGTGAGTCAAGATAAGCATACAATGAGCATAAAAAGTTCAATAATGGAACTACTGACAGGTTTACCTCTCCTAAAACAAACACCTCTTTGAAGTGCCAGATGGTTGACTAGAGAGACATAGAACAACTGGCAGCAGTGAGTGCCCTTGCATGCCAACACCAGGTGTCCTGACGAAGCAGAATGAGTTACCACAGGATTAAGTTTTGCTACAGTTAAGACAAAAGTTCTTCCGATTATCCAGCCAAAAAAACACCTAGCTTACATTAAGCCTTGTATCATGCTAAAAACATTCTGTTATCAGCTAACTTCAAGAGCATGCAACAAGAAATCTGGCTGTATTTACAACATCACATCACACTTTGCATTACAGCACGAGCCACCATGATTCCAAAATCAGTTTTGCTACTATCCTTTTCTCCTGAGAATTCTGCTTAAAGGAAGTGATAGAACATTCCAGGAAGGTAACATGCTCATCAGTATAAAAGATCTTTCATCTGTATCAATTGTTACAAGATCTGGACTTACAGTTTGTAGCATTTTGGACTGTCCCGGCAGTGAATTGCATAACCTTCACTCAGTCGTGTGTCAGAGGCAACAATAGAAAAGTCTTCTCCAGCAATTGCCAACACAGTCCTTAAAGAAGGATATTCATATAATCGTGACTTTTAGCACAAATATTTTCTTAGGCAACAGAGGAATGAACTAGATAGTAGTTCTACATCCAGACTCCCATTTTGTCAAGCAACTTATATTCCTTGCTATGTTTCCCACTATGCACATCCCTACATGTGACTCAAGATTGGAGGAAGAAGATACTAGACACACTGAAAAACATATATGTATATGATTCTATACTTTGACTAAAAACTGTATGGAAACTTAGTAAAACAGTTTCTATACAATGCAAGAACCAGACTCAATGGACTGGCAACTCTAGATGCCTGCTAATGAAAGATTCACCCTTCTAAAACAGTTTGGCTCTCCAAGCAAAAACACTCCAGCCAAGTACTAAGCATCAGTATCATTATACATGAATTATCATCACTTTAAAAATCTGATGTTATCCCATGTTATTTACTTCCAAATAGCTAGTTTTATGATTGCCACATATATGCTACCATTGAGTAACAATCAGATGTCCTTTAAAAAGCAGTTAGGCATTATAAAAAAAAAAAAAAGATTTAAGTAACAGTATCCTGGCCAGATCCTGTCACCAACTCAGAGCAAGCGTCTGTAAAACATCACTTACCTTTAACAATTATGACAAGGTAGCTTTCAACCCAGCTACAGGTTTAAAAGCTGGTAATACAACCATTACATGGGTTTCCTGAGTCACTAAAAAGAAACAACCCTGCGGAGAATGGAAGGTGCTATTCTGACCCGTAAAAGTTCAAGATGCCCGAGGGTGCCAGAAGCCACACAGACATGCAAGAACACCCCAAAGAGCTCCAAGGACCCGCGGGACACTCAGCCCAGGACAAGGCCGAGCCCAGGGCAAAGCCAAGCACAGTTCTCCCCGTGCTGCCCCCCTTTCTCTACAAAGAGGCGCTCTCAAGGGGAGACAAACCCTCACGGAGTGCCTGGGGGAGGCAAGAGTAGACGAGGAAGGCCCAGCCCTACCGCCACTCTCCTCTGAGCCCCCTCCCCCGGGAAGAAGGTGCCTCAGCCCGCCCCACCCCCTGCCTGCGACTCCTCACCCTCCGTTAAAGGTGTAGGGCGAGAAGCGGTACTGCACGGGCGCGCCGAGCTCGTAGCCCATCTCGGGCCTGGAGTCCGCGTAACTAGCAGTGGACAACATCCCAGCAGCCCAGCTCGGTGCTGTCTCACGGCAAAATGGCGGCACAGGAGCCGGAAGTAGCGCGCCACCGCTCTAGGAAGGCAGCGGGGGCCTCCTCTCGTCTGCTCTGGAGGACGTCAAGCCCCGGGCGGTGGAGGGCGCTGCCGTGGGGCTGCTCGCGTGCTCGCGGCCGTTGGGAGCGGCGCTGGGGGGTGCCCTGCTTTCACCGGCCCTCTGCCCCTCCACCGCTCCCGCCAACGGGCGGGCTGTGGGCTCTGCGTGCGCCGGTCCCTGCCTGGCCCTGCAGGGCCTCTCCCAGCCTGGGCTTGGCGGGGCCGCCGGGCACAGCGCGCAGCAGCGGCCCCATTTCTCGGCCGGTCCAAGCGCTGTCAGCCCCTGTCTTCCGAGTGCCTGATCATGGAAGCGAGCAGGTTGATAGCAGCTGTGGTGAGATGATCAAAGACCCCCTTGCGTTAGAGCAGACGGGGAGCAGGGTGGCTTCTGCTCTGGAAAAGGGGGGAGCACCTTGAGAAACGCTGTGAAGAGTAAGGGTCAGGAAGCACAGAAGGTCCCTGAGGTGGGTCACGGGGTGCAGTACGAGGCACCACGGCACGAGTAGGGAAGAAGTGGGAAGGGCTGGGGTAGAGGCGTGAAGAGGTGCCGGGGGAGCAGGACGGGGGAGCAGGGAGTTGCAGGGGACACGTGTGGCTCTCTAGAGCAGAAGTGTGTGCCTCTGCTTGGGAAGAAGAGCTGCTGTTGCTGAAGTCTCCGTGGGAGCTGTGCCCAGACGGCAGTGAGAACCGCGAGGCGGTGGCACTGCAGCGTGTGTGACTGCAGCAGCGAGCAAGGGGCGGTGATTTGTACAGCTAGAAAATGGGGAACAACCTTCCAGCATACGAGCCTGCGGCCAGGTTTGGCGCAGGAGCCACGCGTGCCAACGGTGAGCACTGCTGGGGAACAACGGCCGTTGCCCGCCTAGGCAAGGCGCCGGCCGGCCCCCCAACTTGGGCTGGAGGGCCGGCGGCTGGGCCCCAGCGCCGACCTCCCCACGCCCTCACTGAAGATGGCGGCAGGGAAGGCGGTGGCAGGCGCGAGGCGGAAGTGACGTACTCGGAACGCGCCGACGGCGCGGGCGCGGGGCGCAGCTTGGCTCCCGCGGGTGCTGTGCGGCGGCGGCGGCGGCGAGGTGGCGCCGGGAGCGGCAGGTACCGTCTGAGTTGCGCCCCCGCTCCTCCCTAGGGCTGCCGCACGCCCCGCTGCCCAGGGAGGGGAGGACGGGTGCCAGCGGGGCCGCGATGGCGCGGGCCGGGCCGGGCCGGGCCTGGAGGGCGGGGGCGGTGCGCGGGGCCGGGCTCGCTCCGCACCTCCCCGCCGGCGTCGCGCAGTGCCGAGGCCCTCCGGGCCGGCCTGAGCCGCGGAGGGCGGCGGGGGAAGCGGAGAGGGCCTCCCGCGGCGAGGAGGTGGCGGCCACTCTCCCGCCCCCCCCCCCCCCCCCCCCCCCGCATGGCTCCGGCGCGTCTCGGGGGGCAAGCGGCGGCTGTTGGTGCCGGGGGCGGGATGGCCGTGGGCAGCGGCGTGACTGCGGTGGTCACCGCCTTCCCCGTGTGAGGGCGGGCGGGAAGGGGGAGCGGCGGGGGCGGCTGCACGCTGCTGGGGCCGGTCTTCAGGCGGGTGGGGGGTCCTGGACGGCGCGGAGAAGCAGGAGGGGTCGCCTCATGCCGAAACTGGTTCTTTGCGAGCGCTGCTGGGTGTTAGGGGAGAGATCCTGATAGGGGGCTGGGGTGGGGGGGGAGTGTCGGGGCCTTCTGCGGGGTGTCTCTTGCCTCTGGAGTCTGTTGCCTCGACAAAAGCGTTCCCCAGCGTTTGTAGTGGAGATGCGAGCAAGCCACGGTTAGATGGTTACAAGATGAACCTCTGTGTAGGTGGTGTCCTAACTGCTGGTTCTGGCATGCCTGGTATCTAGACTTCTTACTAAGCAGCTGGGCTGTCGAGGAGTTGACTTTGTTTCTTCTGGGGTAATGTTTAGACTTTCAATTTACCCCTGTCGCCAGGTTATAAAGCCTGGATGCTCTGTTTGATACCTTCGGTGAGGGTAAAGATAATGTTATCTTATGGTCACTGGGAAAAAAAAGCATGCCTTTTCAGCTGCAGTATAAATATTAATGTAATTCTGAGTTCTCATACCTTAAAAAACCCCCAAAACGCTGATTAGGCTTTCTTCAGATATTGAGGTGGTCTACTTCTGGCCTAAAAATGACCTGGAGTATTTCTGGGCAATAGGTATCTAGTTAAGAAAGCTATAATTTAATGGAAAAATATTTGGTATCAAGGTGTAATGCTTAAATTCTCCACTTGGGTTGTTTATTTCCAAAACACAGCAACAAAGATATAGTTAAAAAATAATAGAAAATCATGCATACATTTCACTTGTATACCTGAAGTTGGCTTTCACGTATTTTTTTTTTTCTCATGAAGCGCATGTCATTGTTGTTTGAAATGTGTTAGTGCTTTATTTTATGGTAGTGGATGGAAGAGGGTTACCTAGTTCTGATTTGACCAGCGATATGTTTCCCATAGAAGAAAAAATATTTTTGGAAGCACAAGCCTTAACATGGCCAGGAAGAGACTTACAAGCAATGCATCAGTAAGGTTGTTGGTTAGTAGTTAGTGGAATTAAATTCTAAAAAAAAAAAATCCATGGTTTTCCAGCTAAAGCAAAGCTTGCAGTAGAATGAGCATTAACAGCTTGAGTTGTTTGTGCAGGAGGGTTTGATTAGACCCACGCCTGCTCATGTGAGTCAGGTTACCTGCCAGGGATTTCAACAGAGGCACACTGCAAAGGTTCTATAGAGTGTGCCTGAAAAAGGTTATTTTATGGATTGTGCGTGTGTCCCCCCTCTCCCCCGTGTGTGAATGTTGTTATATATTTGTACATGGGTGTCTCTTATATAACTCAGCAGCTAACAGGTTTGCTTTTGATTTTGTGTTTAGATATTATTCTCAAGGTATTACTTTTTCTCTTTTCAGGTTTTATTAGTATTTTAGACTCATAACACACATTTCTCTGGAGCTGATGTTTTCCTAACGCTTTCAGCTTGGCTTAAAAAGCTACTTTGCTGGAATGTTTTAAAGGGTTAAAAACCCTCTAGGATTTGGAGTTAATTTAAATTAATTGAAGGAAATACTTCTGGCCTCACCAAAGAAATAACTGGAATCATGGATCAGAACAACAGCTTGCCACCCTACGCTCAAGGCTTAGCCTCCCCTCAGGTAAAACCAAATTATAATATGCAGCTGTGATCTGAATTTCTTTGTGAAAGTGTTTTCCATTTCTTGCATGTAACTTCAGGTTTTTTTGTTTGCAGATCTGAAAGATGCTGCTAGGTATAGAATAATACTAGTATAAAGCAGAATTTTAAAACCATCAGTTTGTATATCCAGAGGTATAAGAAACATGCAGCTATATGGAGTTCCTTTAAGTTGAAACATGACTGAGAATTTGGAAATATTAATTTAATTTTGGTGGTTGCCCTTTAACCTGGTTTATACATAATGGAGTGTAGCTGTGCTGTGAATGCATTTGGTACGATAGGCACAGTCTTTGTTCAAACAGTTGCAAGATAAATTGTGGGTCAAAGTTGAGACATACTTGCAAGGTAGTGTGAGAAGCATATCAGCATCACTGGCTGGAGATGAACCATGCTAGAACTGACAGATCCCTAGAGATAATATTTTATTCCATAGAAGAACTGCATTTCCAAGGGCTTTCTGTTTTTAGCAAGTGACTACTATATGCCTCAGGTTTGATATGATCAACTTACGTTGATTTATTTTTAGACTCCTCATGAAAACTTTTTCTTGTAAAAACCAAAATGGAGTCAACAGGATCTGTGGTTTCTGTTTCATGCTTTCTTCTGTAGGGTGCAATGACTCCAGGAATTCCAATTTTTAGCCCGATGATGCCATATGGCACAGGACTGACACCACAGCCTGTCCAGAGCACCAACAGTCTGTCCATCCTAGAGGAACAGCAGCGGCAGCAGCAGCAGCAACAAGCAGCTCAGCAATCTACATCACAGCAAGCGACACAGGGAACATCTGGTCAAACTCCCCAGCTCTTCCACTCACAGACTCTTACCACAGCCCCTTTACCGGGAACCACACCTCTGTACCCCTCTCCAATGACTCCGATGACTCCAATAACTCCTGCAACACCGGCGTCCGAGAGCTCTGGGATAGTGCCACAGCTACAGTGAGTGTCCCATGTGTTAGGGCAGCATGTCCTTTCTCAGATAGCCCTTTAAAGACTTAGGACCAAAGCCACATCAGGAATTGGGTACTGCATTTTGGTGGAAAGGGATGTGCTGAGAATTCATGGGTCTCCTCTAGTGATAGGAGTAATTTTTGCTTTTATTTTTAGCTTAGCTTTATTAGTAAAACCACTTAGTAATATGAGCAGTTTCTTAGTGATTTGTCAACCATACCTCTTTTAAGCATACCAGTGGAGGATGTTATATATGTCTTCATTTAGCACCATTGTAACTTTTAACTCTATGCTCTTTTAGGAGTTCATCATGCTTTAGCTATGAAGTAGTCTGGGTTGATAATCTGGTATTTCAAAATATGTATACCTTGAAACATACTCTCATTTGTAATTTACTGGACACTTGTGACCTATTCACAGAAAAGCAAATAGCTCTACTTTGCAAACAGCTCCACTTCACTGTGTGTACAATTTTGTTAGTGAGGTATTAAAGCAGAATACAGGAACTATCACAGCTGAAAGGGAATTAGAAGGGTAGAAGGGAAGAAACTAGTTGCTAGTCTAGGAGCTAGAGCTGAGTTGTACTTAATATTCCATGTTTCCTTTTTTAGTTCATGGCTACAGCTGAGTTTGTGATAAGGGAAAAAACCCTAGAACTAGTTCTAGGCTTAGGTATGAAAGTATTTGCACCAAACTTTAGTTTTAAAGAGACTTTTACAGCAATTTACAGAAGACCCAAAGAGAAATGGTTGATAATGTGAATTTTGCACTGAAGGAGTAGTTCCTCCTATGTCTTGTTTTTTTCCCCCATTGAGGATGTTCAGGTTTCAGGGTTTTCCCAGAAAACAAGTTTCCAAGCAAATTTTCCTAGAGACCTGCTTTCTTATTGCCTGGCAATGGGTTTACCTCCTGGGTCATTCCCACTTAGTCCTGCACCTCTGCTTCCTCCTTGAAGGGCATACCAAGGAAAATTTCAGATGGTACTACTGCTACCTTATTTTCTCCTGTTTCTAGCAGCTTCCCTGTTCGTGGTGGGGGCTCTCAGCATCAAGAATTTTTCCTGCCAAACTGAAATAGAGGTTCTTCTCATGAGACACTTTTCATAATATCTGGCAGATAAAGAGGAATCAGCAATCATGCCTTAGGAGCTACTGCCCTACAAAAGGAGGTTCCTGAGCCAAAACACTGCTCAGTGCTTCTGTCAGTAGAAAACATGTCATTCAAACTCACTTGGAGAAACAAATTTAAAAGAAAAATACAAAAAACAAATAAAATTAATCAAGCATGGTTAAAAATGAGGAAGATGCATGAATTCTTTATTGTCTTTTTAATGTTTTTCTCTGAACTATCTTCAGGAATATTGTGTCCACAGTGAATCTTGGTTGCAAACTTGACCTAAAAACTATTGCGCTTCGTGCCCGAAATGCTGAATATAATCCCAAGGTAAGAGAAATGTATTAGAATTCATCCTGTAACATATATGTCAAAGGCATAGGTTGTGGGTATAGTTTGCTGAAATAGATTGAAAAACCTTCCTACTATAGATGCAGTTTTATACTGTGGTTAAAAAAGAAATCTTTAATAAACTTAGACCATTCTGTCAAACTAGTAAAAAGGACTTTTATACTGATGTAGCTGTGTTTTACACCAGGTTGTACTTTGGTAGATTTAGAAAGAACACAGCATATTTGGGAAGAACGTAACCAATAGTGTAATACACTGGCAAAGTTTTTTGTTGTAGAGCTGGCCTCTGCTACTATTCATATGGGCATGTTTGTTCATAGTGCTCACAAAGTTCCTTTTTTCATATCACTGTGAAATGTCTGATGACGAAGTCTTGTTCCGTGTCTCCCAACAAGGAGAAAGGAAGAAAGAATTCAACCCCTGGGCTCCTGCCAGAGCCATGGTTGTTCTGTATACACCATGGCTTCCTCCACCTGGCTGCTCCCCTGGAATTCTTGTGGTCTCAGCGCAGTCACTGTGTTTTTACAGTCTTGCTTCCCCTCTGAGCTCTGTTCCTACATGTTGTCCCCCAGTACTGTCACCATGTTCTTGCTCCTGACGGCTAGGCTTGGTGGAACAGCAAAATGAAATTGATTTTTTTTTTTTTTTTTTTTTTTTGGTGTTGACTTCTAAGTTGCCCGCCTTCTCTAAATAGCAGTTTGTTAAACCATGGGAATTTTTTTTTAGCTCAGGAAACTTTGAACAACAGCAGAGGACCTGGAGCAGTGAATCAAGAGAATTACTCATTTTTCATTTGGGTGGCCCCTCTTGGAAATGTTATCTTTGCCACCGCAGTAGTTGGACACTATTTCTAATAAAAGTTTAGATGTTGTGTAGTTGAATTGACTTGCCTTGGGAAGGCTTCAGTTTTCTTGGGGTGTGGGGTTTGTTATTTTAAGATTTGGGATTTTGCTACGGTTTACCTGAACTCTGCGCTCAAAGATTAAGGCACGCATGCAGGCATAAGTGATAAGTAGCTGTCACTGTAAGTTTGTATCAGTGGTGCTGTTACATAATTGCATGTGAGTAAGATGCTAGTGCAGCAGAGGTTTGAGCGTGCCATGGTAACTCTTCTGGTGGGTGTAGGTGGCTGTGTAAAACTTGTAGGCTAGAAAAATCAATACGAAATGCTGTTTTCCACAGCGGAGAGAAAGAAGGGTTATGTAACACACTCCTGACTTCTAGTCAGTACATTCATCTATCAAAGAAAGATGTTGCTTGGCTGTATTATTTAAGCCATAGTTTGACAAATGTGCTGTTAGTTAACCCATGCTACTGCCTTGGTTGTGTCAGCAGAACAGTTTATGGGACTGCACGGTGAGCTGGTCCAAGTTAAGTGTAACAGGCAAACAGGGGTTTGTGTCTTTGTGTATGCCCACATCAGTTTCCAGTATCTCTTGCTTCAGAGAGTTCAAGAATATTTTGAAATGCAGGTGGAGATGTTGCAGTACTTAGAATAAAAAGCTAGAGCTAACCGGGCTGCTGTGTTCTACTGTGGTAGTTGAGGTGACTTCTGTTTACACAGAACTTTGATCTCCAGCTGTTCTGCTTGCTGGTATTCTAACACTGTCCAGTATTTTAAGACACAGAAACAAAACAGATCATAAAATATTTGCAGATAGATAGTCTTCCATCCTGCTTATAACAGATCGAATTTCAAGACATGTGGAGGAAATTCTATTTATTTATTTTTAAGATTGTCTCTATTGCTGTGTTGCAAATGTTGGCATTACTTATACGGTGCATATACAGTGATGAGAGATGAGCTTAGTAAAATAGGAATGCAATGGTAAATATCCTTCCTGTCAGACTCTACCTCTCAGTGTGTGTGTTTGAAGCTACTTATGATTTAAGCATTTCAAGTAAATTTTGAGTGATCCTTAAGTATGTTTCAACTTAGTATTTCTTTGCAATACAGTGTAACTTGCTACTTAGATTATGCAAATTTGGTTTTAATGTAGTGATTGCAGCAATATAGCACTAATAGTCTCCACGCTCACATTTCAGCGTTTTGCTGCTGTTATTATGAGAATAAGAGAACCACGTACTACTGCACTTATATTCAGCTCTGGAAAAATGGTGTGCACAGGAGCAAAAAGGTATGTTTAGGCATTACAGCAAACTAATTCAGGCTGTCTTTTCTCTTGTACCATGATGCTCTAGAAATACTATTATTTATATATAGACAACGAAGTGGTACAGGTACAGCTAAGCTTGCTTCCCCCTTAGTTCAAATAGATTAATACACATTTCTACACAAAATGTCTTTTCATGACTGAAAGGACTTCCCTACGAAAGGGGAAACGGTAGTTCTGTTTCTGAAGCTCTTTCATACAGTCTGATAAACTGGTTTGCGGAGGTTATTATAGTCACTTTTTTGGCTTTGCAGTTATCTTTTTTTTTTTCCTAATAATTTAAACATTTCGGTGACTATGTACTGGAGCTGCGTAAACTGTAGGGGCAGCAGCAGAGGAAGAGTGATTTTGTATTTGAATAGTTTCATTCATCACAGGCTAAGAGCTCCAAGTCTCGGGTCCCTGTAGTCTGATCTGTTCTTAACATGATCATTGAAGCATAAGAATTGAAAACTAAACATAGGCCTAATTCCAGTGGGCAGGAGAGAAATTCTGCTTTGAAGAAGTCTGTTAGGAATCCAGAAGGAATAAGCTAATGAGCAGAGATGAATGGAGCTGTATAGGAAACGCTCTCTGCCTGGTGACACTTGAAGTTCAAGTTGTCTTTCTCTGCGTTAGGAACAACCAGATCCTCAGCTGTTTACAAAACTGAAGCAAACTGATTTCTGCAACAGCATGTAAGGCTGTGCAGTTGTGTTAAATCCAGCTTTGAATGCCTGGGCTGAATCAGAGAGAGGATTTTGGCAGTTTACAAGTATTTATAGAAATAGGCATTTTCTAGCAGTAGTAGTTCAAAGTTGTTTTACACTGAAAAATTAAGTAACAGTTTTCACGTCGCATTAGAGGGACTTGGGTCAATATTTTAATAGTGTGAAATATGTGGATTTGTAATATACTCTTTTCTGCCTCATAAACAGCAAGTACAACATTAATGGTGTTCAGGATCCTAGTACCAAAATTAGCATGCAAACCAGTGCTAGTTGTTAATTTTGGATGTAAAAACTTTCTATGTGACCTTCCCCTCCCCTTCAACACAGACTTTTTTTTTCCCAGGTACTTGTTTGTTGTTTAATGCTATTTGCTTCAAGTAATACTTAACTGAGAAAATAATACGGATATCCTTTTCTCACTTCAGTGAGGAGCAATCCAGACTGGCAGCAAGGAAGTATGCAAGAGTTGTTCAGAAACTGGGTTTTCCTGCAAAATTTTTGGATTTTAAAATTCAGAACATGGTGGGCAGCTGTGATGTGAAATTTCCCATCAGATTAGAAGGTTTGGTACTCACACACCAGCAGTTCAGCAGGTAAAAAAAGACTTGCTTATGTTTCATTCTTGCTGCATATGGACTAGCTTAGAAAGTGACATCTGTTTAGATTATTCCCTTGCACCAGAGGGAAAAACTGCATCTTTGTTCCCGTCACTGCTCTGTCTGGGGTGTAACTGAGGTTGCCCAATACAAACCCATCAAAATGATCTTCCCTGCTACTCTCTCCAAGTTTCAGTGAAGTCTACATCTGCTCTGCCCATTGTTGCAGTCCTGCAGATGAAAGACTGGAACATGTGTCTGTAAGCATGTTTAAACACTGTTGCTCTCTTCTCTTACAGCTATGAGCCAGAATTGTTTCCTGGCTTAATCTACAGAATGATCAAGCCAAGAATTGTTCTGCTTATTTTTGTTTCTGGAAAAGTGGTTTTAACTGGTAAGTGAAGACAGTATCTTACTCCAACAGGTTAGGTTTAGACACTGTTACAGAGAACACACAATGGTACCAGTGGTATGTAAAATGCTAGATACTTCCCTTCAGAGATGACAGTACTGAGAAGGAACAGAAGTGCTGTATTCTGTGCATGAGAAAGCACAAAGCAAACCACGTTTGGCTAAATCCATATAACCGGTGATCATGAATCCTAATCAAGTATGCAGGTGCCCAAAAAGCTGTAAGAACGCAGGTAATATTTCTGGCAAAATCTGAAAGCCTGTTTCTGTGTGCTGGGTATGTGCGACTGAGCTAACTGTTCTTTGATGGCTTGGCTGGAGGCTGCTGCCATTCTCCTTTGATACAGCAGCCAAAGAAGGGGAGATACCCCTCAACTTCAGGCACTCCACCTACACCCTTCCTTTTCCTGTCGTGCCAAGTCTTGCTGTGGAGAGAAAAAAACCCCACAAGACTCGCAGGCAAAAGAAGGAGCATGTCCCTGTAGTATGGCAAGTAGTGGGCTTCTGCAGCGGTCTCCTTTGCCAGACCTTGCTCCCTGAGATGTTCACACTCTCAAAAAAAGCTCCACCAGTTCGGCCTTTCTGTAGAAACATCCTGTAGGGCTGTGCTTTGTAGTTGGGTCTCCTGCAGAAATTATGTATAGAAAAGACCCATTTGCAAATATAACGTAAGTATGAAGATGCTAATGAAAAGTTTTACCAGTTATCAGAATAAACAGTGAGAAGGCTGGTAATGTATGCGCTATATGAAACGTGTATTAAAAACAAAATCATAAGAATAGGTATTTATGGCTATGCATAGGTTTTGTATAGAGTCACATTCAAATAAACATTCTAAAAGCTAAAATTAAGTATTTGGCAAAAGGTACAAACTAACTCAATTCCCTCTGTCTTTCTAGGTGCTAAAGTACGAGCAGAAATCTATGAAGCATTTGAAAACATCTATCCTATTTTAAAAGGATTCAGAAAGACAACGTAACAGTTTCTACATCTTTCAGAGAAATCAGGGGTATATTTTACAAGGTATTGTGTATGGCACAGCAGTAACAAGAGATGGACTTCTAGTGAAACTGCAACACCAGGACTTGGACTATTTCCCAGTTAGTGCCTACTTCCCTGATGCTCAAGGGGAACTGTATTATTGATTATGTCTACTGAGTTACTGTGAGTTGCTTTACTGGGCTGTTCCTGGAGCAGTCCCTCCAAGTTTTATTTATATTCTAGCTTTTAAATAGTTTTAATGCCAGTTCTATTAATAGAAAATCTGTAAGTTGGTTTAAACAACAAATGCAACTGTGTCTCTCAGTGTATAAACCACTTAAATTGCTATGTATATATGTTTTAACTTCCTTCCATAAGACCATGGTTTTTATAATTTTCAGAACTTTGGCTTTTAAATTTTTTCAATTTTAAATTTCTTTGGTGCCAGACACATTCCCTCTTTCCAGTATTAAGCAAGACAGAATAAATTTATTAATGAAAATGCCTCACTGTACATATATATATATAATATATACCATCCTTCTCTTTCCTCCTTCGGCTCCACATGTACAATAAACCCTGTTTATACAATTATGGGAACTGTCTTAATGAATTTTAAATTTAAAATTACCCAGCTGGTAGAGTGAAATATATTGAAATTTTTTTAAATTTAATCTGTTTTTTTTCGATAGCACTTGCACTACTGTAAGTGACTTGTCCTTTTGAGAGAATCTTAACAGTGCTCTCTGGCTTGCTTATCAGCAGTCATATTCTTGGCGACGTCTAGCTTGAATATTTCTAGTATGTTAAAGCAAAAGAGATGACTGGTTAAAGAAGTTTGTGTTGCTTCATCAACAGATGGGATTTATGCAAGTCGTAAATAGCTACACGTGACTGAATTGGAACAAAAGATCCCTGCTTAGCTTCTAGAATTTCTTTAAATTACTACTTTTGTATTTTACCAACTATGACAGTCTCACTACATTAGTGTTCCTGTAAAATGTCAAAGCCCTTCTGACGAGAGTCAGTATGTACATAATCTTCCCTCTGAACTGTGCTTGAAGCTTAACGGGCTGAGAACTAAAAATAAACTTTTTTTCCTCCAGTAAATTTCCAGTAATAGTAACTTCCTTTCTATGTTCTTTCAAACAGCTTTTGTCTAAAACTAACCCCAATGCAACTAGGGTCTCTTTATTTACTAAGTTGATGTTTCATTCCAGATGAAATGAAGTTTTGGCTGGCTTTGCTACTGCTCCGTTTGCGAATCCCAAGTGACCTTAATACTTAGTCTTCTCTACGCCCCCCATAGTGGTGTACACCAGTGTTTCTCCAGGCTTTTTAATAATTGGTTTCATTGAGCTTATCAGAAAGCTGCTGTTTAATAATGTGGCTTGGCCAGGGTAAGTCACGGCCTTCAGTGCCATAGCACTCTGTGCTGTGAGCCAGTGAACATTCCTGGGTGCTTTTGAACATAACTGTATGACTGCCCATGCTTTTGCAGGATGCTGAACTATTACCAACTTACCTGCAAAACTCTTTAACTCTGCAGGAAAACTTGGTGCCTTAAGTAACTGTGGGATGGTTTGCAATAAAATCAGTCAAGCTGTACTACAGTGACTTAATATACTGTTTGCTGTTCAATGACATGTACCAAGGCTTAAAACTACCCTTTTAGAAATTAAGTTCTGTGATGACCAAACAGCTTATACTTAAAAGCATTCCCTGACTGCTCATTTGAGTATTTCTAACATCTAAATTAATACTAAAAAAACCCAACAGTAGGCCTAGGGCTTTCATAAAATCACCTTCAGAATCACGGGTAAGCAGACATGAATGGTTTGAGCAGGGTAAGGTAATAATACATAACTGAAATAAATTCTATACTGAGACACACACAAAAAAGCCTTATATTTTCTGCAAATGTAGCTATATCCACAGGAGTAGTTAATCAACTACCACAGCAAATTCAGCATTACAATTTCATTTTTCTTTTGCCTCAGCTATATGGCAGAAGAATCCCTGCAGAGGGCACTCGATTTTAAACTTCGCCAAAGAGGGCAGACTTACAGTACAATTCAGCTTGAAAATCTACTGCTACAGGCAGTAAGTAACAAGACAAACATGTTCTGGTGGGGCTAGCTTTGTTTAAACTGCTTCTGCACCAGACAGTCCCCTGCAGAAACAGTTTAACTCAGTTAATAGTTTTAAGCCAGATAAAACACTTAATTTTTGTGCATTTTATCTTGAATAACGACTCAATCAGAACATGTAACAACTGTAAAGTTAGATCCAGTGTACCTTTTGAGAAAGAAAAGTGGATTTAAATTCCACAGTGAAAGGCTACGCAGCTTTGTCTCAGCTATGACATCTGTATGCCACCTGAGCATAAGCACTCAAATGATTTTGCAGCAGTCTGCTTTTCTCTGTGAATTAATGGTAATGTGAGTAGCACAAAGAAAATCCTGTCAGACAACAATTTACGTTCTTGAAGTTCAGTCGCCAACAAATGATACTTTCACCAATCCAAAAATATTTAATCTTTATTTAAACATTCACAATTGAGATTTGAAGTGAATGAAATTCAATGAACAAATGCAACTGGCTTCATTACCAGGCTGAAGTAAAAGCTCCTGTGGAGCACAAGAGAGAGGCTGTCAAGGTCTGCTTTTAGTAGTTCTGTCATTGTTACAAGATACACAGATATTGGTGACTTTAGTTCAATTACATGTTTGCCAAGTGCAGAGATGCACTGAAACAAGGCAAGTACTCTATTTAGATGAGTCAACTTAGTAACTTGATGGACGTTAAATAGAACCTGCAGAGAAGTCTTGTTTCCATATGAATTCTTCCAGGTATTCATTTCCCTCACCGCAGTTGTCAGCACAAGTGTACACCACCAGCGTTCCCCAGTCAACGCTCTCTCCAAGGCTGTCAACCTGAAGGTGGTTCAGGAGCTGCGGCATAATCTTGAACGAAAAACAAGGGTTTAGAGCTGTCTACCCTCTCCCTGCGTCTCTTCCCCAAGAAGGGTCCTGTCTTCATTTTTGTTCTTACACCAAAATCCCAATCAAAACTGCTAAGTAACACGGCAGCTCAAATAAAACACATTTGCAATTCCCAAAACAGTGTAGTAGATGCACAAGGAATGAAAGGCATGGCCCTACTTATTCAATCTACAGAAGTTTTATTTGACTAAGCATTGCCTGATTTGTAAGCCTCCTTCCATTTGAAACTATCTTCGTAACTATGTTTTGTCTTTGCATGACGTTAAGTGTATTCACCATACACATACTTCTAGCATTCAAAATTCTAGAGCTGAATACTTCCAGCCAGACACATTTCCAATTCACACCGTGAAGGCCTCTTTTTTCAAATATACAATACCAGACTCCTGTTACTTAAGAGATGGTTCCATATTCACGAGTGCACCATTTTACGGGTGGTGCAAATTATCAGATGGGAACCTACCTTCTATATGTGAAAGTCTTATAGGAAAAAGCAGTTATAATAGTAAAGAAAGGTGCTCTACAATTTAGCATAGTTAGTTTGTAGCAACTTCAACTACCTTGCTCTAATTACAAGTCAACACCTGTACAGTTAGAACCTGTTAAGTCTGAACTGCATTACCTATATTATCTTTAAATGAATTTACATACCTGGAATTCAAAAATCCTTTTGGCACCACATAAACAATTTGGGATATCTTTTTCTTCAGGAATATTTTCACCTGATACCCAGATTGGGCCTTCTCCTCCTCTGCAGTATCTAATAATCTGCAATAGAGCAGAAGCTTAAGTTGTCAAGACTGTCTTTTCATCTCAGTATACAATCAGTATTCACTGACACAGACAAAGCGGTAAGATGGTGCAGAAAAAAGGTCAGTTCCTTTAAGTAATACCCACGGCAAAGTCTATCAGTTGCAAATGCGGTATTTAAATAAGACAGGTTCTTTATAGAAAAGTTTTCTTAACTATTTGAATCATGCAAGTATTCATACAGCATTTTTTCAATGATCCAGGGATAAATTGCAATGATTTGTATTTCTCTGATTAAGGGATCCAGAAATGCTAGGTCAGGCATGTTTACAGCCTTGAGATGGCAGAAGAGCAGACTGACAGATCAGCAGATAGAAGTGTACAGAAAAGTCAGGAATGCAACCCAGCTCTGTTTGCAGTTCTGAACCTAAATGCAAGGGGACTGTCCTCATGTCCAAGAAGGAGGCATTTTCAGACATTCATATCCTTTGTTGTCCTGTTACTATCTAAATATTTATAGAGCAAACTGGACATTATCAACAAGAGGACACTTACGCAGATCAGTCAGTATGAGGATGGTCAGAGAGGGAGGTGATGATACACCGACCCCAAGCAGAGGAGGAAACAGACTCAGTGTCTCCTACTTTCTGGATGTGCACGCTCACCCCCCCAGCTACCAGGTAAAACATGGAGAGAATTTATTCTTCCCCATCACTTTCATAGATTTAGTCCTGTTTCCCTTGAAGGGAAAGACAAACCTTGTTTCTGTTTGACAACGCAGCTTTTTCCATCCTCTTGTGTTAGCAAGAAATAGGGAGGGGGAGATTTCTGTTTTAAATAGTTGAAATTTTAAAGTTGTCACTAATTTCTTCAACGTTAGAAAAAGCCAAACCAACCCCCCCCTTGCAGCTGGTGACAGGGACAGAGCTCCTCACTGCAGTTTCGGTTCTGCTGATGAAAGCCAACAGGGCCAAAGGCTGGGGAAGAGAGTGATGGTTCATCACCTCCTTTGGTGAGAACCACTTCCCAGGACAGCACGTCCTCCTTGGCTTCAGTGCCCCTGTGCCTTCTCATCCTGACCAATTTGTTTGAGTTAGATAAGGAGGTGCTAAATTCTTACTTCAGCATGAATCAAGTTCTGCACATAAGGAAGATTAAGGTATGTTGGTTAAGGTGTGTGGAGGATGCGAGGCATCCCCATCACCATTTCTAACAGTAGGTATGAAAGGCAGTGAAACGTTTTGCAGGTGCAGCAGGATGCTGTGCCAGAACCTGTAAGTTCTAAGGCTGCCCCATCTTCTGACCTGCTCTGGTTCGGCAGCTACTCGCTCTTTGAACATTTGGAAGATCTTGTCATCTTTGGTTTCATGTTTTGCCATTGCTTCCAATGTCTCTTCATCTAAGGACTGAAATGCTTCACCTAAGCAAGAAAAAAACCCCCAAAGGTTACAGGCTAGTGCAAGACAGCCAAAAATTAAAAACAACATTGCACCTGTAAGTGCATTTTGCTCTCAAGAATCATTTGCCAGTGTAAGTTACTAACTTTTTTTTTTCTTTTTGTGACACACTAAGATTCAGTCACACACAGATCCATTTACTAGTTTTAGTTGCATTTTAAAAATAGATGTCAGTAGTGGAACGCTGGAAAGGGAAGGAGTTAATCTACCAAAGTTTATGGCTCCCAGCAGGGATCGCTGAGGCTGCTGAACCTTCAGAACGTGACATCTGGAAAAGGCCACCCATGCCGTGCATGTGCCAGACTTCATTTTTTAGCAGTGAAGAGTGTATCTGTTACACTCCCACGTTCACATCAATGTGGGGCACCGAGCAGCCTGCAGACAGCTTTGGATCACAGTAACGGAGAGCTGGGAACCCAGCAGCCTTCCCCTGTAACACCACAAGCTCTCCACCCCGGGCGTGTGCAAAGCCCGTATGGTGAGCAGCAAACGCACCGTGCGTTTGGGGCTGGGGGGAGGTACCTGCACTTCAACTGCTTAATTCAAGGTCAATTAAAATAGCCTCAGAACAGTTTTCTTCTAGCACAGACAAGGAGATTAGTTAAGTATTTTCCGTAAATTAAGACAAATTGAACAAAGTCAAGCCAAGACCACCTAACTCAACCTCCCGATTCCAGCAGCAGGTGCTCAGGACCCTGTTTTTCTCACTGGAGTTGTTCCTTACCTGCAGGAAGCACTCAGGGACACAGTGTAACTCCCAGCTACCTGCAGCTTCACTGCCACTTCAACAGCTCCTGGGGTTGGGGCTTAGTAAGTCTCTCCCCTAAAAGCAACTTATATTATGGGATGTCTAAAAAAACCTTGCATCACAAACGACCGTAGATTTAGTCTTTTGTCACCAGTAGTTTACAATGAACACTTAAAAATCACAGTATTTTATGTTTTAAAGATGTACTGCCGGCTTCATTAGGAAGAACTACAGACAGCATCTTATTTCTTACCTGCACTGCCTGTAGCTCCAAGTTGCTCTTGTTCTTTCAGGTCCTTTGATGTATCTATAGCTCCTTGTTCATCATCGGGATCCACACTACTGTCAGCAGGAAATTCTGGTTCCTCAGGTTCTATCAAAATTTCATATTCTGGAAAAAGGAATTCGTTATGCTCTGGAATTGCACCCGCTGAGTCATCTACAAAACAGAAAACAGATACCACTTGACAACGTTGTCTCATATTACGCATCCTTCTCCCCAAAAGCTACACAGCAAGCTACATAGCAAAAATACAGCACAAATGATGCACGAGCAAGAGTTACATCACTGCTAGGCATGATTTAAAGAAGAAAGATTTTATACTAAGGACAGTAGAAAACTGCAATAAAAACTCGATCATAGGAAGTTCCATCTAAACATGAGGAGGAACTTCTTTGAGGGTGGCAGAGCACTGGAACAGGCTGCCCAGAGAGGTTGTGGAGTCTCCTTCTCTGGAGATACTCAAAACTCGCCTGGACGCATTCCTGTGCAATCTGCTCTAAGTGAACCTGCTCTGGCGGGGGGGTTGGACTAGACGATCTCCAGAGGTCCCTTCCAACCCCTATCATTCTGTGATTCAGTGGTAGGTAACACGTTGCTTTGAATCTCTGTACATCCAAGAGACATGGAAGACAGACTAAACAGTGTTAGCAGCTGCATTTTAAAAACCAAAACTTGCAGTTTGACAGCTCTGTGCATATATCATTCCAACTAGCATATGCACACAAGTCAAGCGTGCATCAGGTACCCTTAGGCCATACCATTTTTTCTTACTTTTCCTTTGCATATTGTGAGTAGGCAAAGTTTCCACAAACGCATCAAGTACACCTTCTGTAATGACGGTATTAACTATGTGCTAGTATGTTTCAGGTTTCCGCTGTTTCAGTTTTTCAAAAGTCTGACCCATAACTTGATTTGCACAAATCAACTTTTAACATTCTGCTTATTTTCACTTCCTACAATCAAAGTTTTTGGGACTAGCATCCCACAATGTAGGATGGGAGATACATCACACACACCAAGTTTCATTGCCCCATTATTAATGTGATACTGCTGAAGACTAAAAAAATACTATAAATAGTCTGTATTTGTCGCTTCAACAACCAGCAAACAAGCATGTGAATGAGACAAGACAGCAGGAGAGGGGACGGCTTAAGAAAAGGGTCTCTAAAATAGCACACTCGTGGAAAACACTCTGTTCACCTACTGACCTTCACAGTATCCTGTGAAGGCATCAGCCTCCTATGTTCCTTTACAATTTATGAATAAGCCATCTTAAAAGCAGCCTGCAAAGGGACAAAAATGGTCTACATCCTTTCAGCTTTTTATGACATAAGGCAGACAGAAGGAGGTCTTTGAAAGAGACCAAAGGTACGCCTTAAGCTCATCAGCCTTCCAGGAACAAGAGAGATCCCACATTCTTATGTCACTTAAGTAAATACCTAACAAGGGAAAAAAAGCCCCTGGAAGAGCTACTGATGGTTTCCTTACAAATCACTGAACAACGCAGAAGACATGAGCTGCTTTTTTCTCTCCTCTGCAGGCCTTTACCCCGCTGACAAGCAAGCTCGGCACGCTTAAGTCCTGCCGCCTTTGCAACGGCAACGTTTCTCGGCGAGCACCGTGCGACCAGACCGTGCGCCACCGCAGCTCCGACGCGACGGAGCCAACGGCGAACTTGCAGCGCTCCCCGCCCGCGACCCACCTCCGGCGGCGTGCTGCCCGCAGGACCGCCGGTGCCCCCGTCGCCAGTCCAGCGCCTGGTGCTCGGGGCCGCAGTAGGCGGCGCGGCGGCAGCGCCCGCAGGCGCGGGGCCCCAGGCAGCCGCAGACGCGGCAGAGGGCGGCGCCGCCGCGGAGGCGGCGGGGGGGCGCGGCGGCGGGGCCCGGCGGCGGCTCCTCGGGGGGCGGCTCCTCGGGGTAGGTGTCGTTCCGCCGCGGCAGCTGGTTCCGGAACACTGCGGGCGAGAGGCGGCTGTCAGCGGGGCGGCGGCCAGCGGCCCTCGCCCCCTCCTCGCTCACCGCCCCCCGCCTCACCGCAGAGGGGCCCCCGCGGGCCCGGCAGGCGGTAGCAGGCGGCGCCGCGGCAGGCGAAGACGAAGAGGGTGCGGTGGAAGGCGTCGGGCCGGCCGGGCAGCGGCGCGTACAGCTGGAGCAGGAAGGCGCAGGGCTGCTGGCAGCGGCCGCAGCGCAGGGCGGCGGGGCCCGGCAGCCCGGCCTCGCCCAGCCACGCCGGCCGCCCCCCGACCTTGCTGGGGAAGTAGGCGCTGCGCAGCCGCCAGGCGCCGCCCGGCCCCGCCGCCGCCGCGAAGCCCAGCTCCACGCCGGCCGCCATGCTGCCGCCGGGAGGGCGGTGGGCCTGGCCTCGCGCCGGAAGCGCCCGCCCGCAACGCCCGCCCCGCCCCGCCCCGCCCCAACGGCGGAGGCGCGCCCCGCGCGGTTTCCCGTTTCCCCGCCCTTGTCTCGGCTTTGTCTCGCTACGGCAGCGGAGGCGGGAAGGGCGGAAGGCGCTCCCTGGAAGGCGGGGCCTGAGCTCTGCCGCCTGAACGGACACCGCAGTCAGCGCGGGGGAGGGGGGGGGAGATAACACACACATTAATGACGCTTCATTAATCCAAATTTTAAATGTAACATTCATGAAGTAATTAAAATAATGCCAAAACAAAACCCTAAAAGAAAACCCAGCACAATTATCATTTCTGGTTATTGCCCAAGATTTGATTTGTGCTCTGCATCCATAAGGGCCTTATCTTACAGTTAGCCAGCCAGCAAGGTATTTTTCTAAATATTAATTTTAATAGCAAGGCTTTAATTCCCTGTTACATTTTCACATCCATTAAATATTTGAAACCAATCACATTCCCTGTTACAAGTCTTGAAAAACGTATTTAGCCATTACTGTGCACGTCTCTTTAAATATTAATCCAAAAACCAAAAAAAAGACAACGTTTAATCTGGTTTAAAAAACAAAACACAGCGAGGATACAAACACAACTCTAACCCTCGGCAGCAACAGTTTGTAAGGGGTAATGGAGAGCTGCCCCGCTGAAGAACACCTCTCCTCCTCCCGCCCTCGCAAGCCGGCGGGCAGGAGGGGAACCTGGCCTGCTCCGGTCCCCGCTCCGGTCGGCGGTCGGTGTTCTCAGCGGGCGCTTATATCCAGTCACAGCATCAGGAACCACTTAGAGTCGTGCAACCACGGGTTTCTGTACGGGTATCCTAGCATCTAATGAAAAAAAAAAAAAGTAAACAGTTATCATCAAAATGCTCTAAATACCACTCCATTAAACAGCTTCTTGCTTTATGTTCCTTGGTCATTGGGTTGCACAGTATTTCAAATAGAGAAGGGAGATTCAAAGCTGCAGTTCAACAACATCAGAAAAAGTACTGTAAAAAATATCATTAGGATTTGTATACAGATAAATCTAAGGAACTATCAGGGAAAAACCACTACATCTAACATATGTGCATTGTCCAAAGTAATTTGTAGCTTGAGAAACTCTCTTTGAATGAATTAGAGAACACTTACCAAACATGTCCAGGATTTTATTAACAGCCTCTTGATTTACATTGTAAGTGAATCCATTGGGCCTACAGTTAAAAAGAGAAAAACTTGTTCCTTCAATGAGTATTTCTTAGTCCAGTCATTTCTATACAAATAATCTGAATTAAATATTTCATAATTACATCACATTTTTCATCCTACCAGCATACATATTAATTTTAAGCACATGGCAGACTTCTAAGCAGATTGTACTCAAGGATAGTTATGGTTTCTTTATTCTTCTTCTTGTTCACAGTCCCTGTCTCTCTCTTCCCTTGATTTTTATTAGGGACAACTGCAGGAAGAAAACGTTTGTTTGTTTTCAGTCATATAATTTTCAAGACCATCTCTCTGAAACTGAACCAAATCTTCAGCTGATGTCAAATTCTGTTGCACTCGATTTATTCCTTTTACTTGAAAAGGGAATTTAGCTATAGACATGTCAGGGGACATAACAACAACAGTACTTTGTGCGCTTTCCAAGAGCACTACAAACCTTAACCAATTCATTTCCTGAACAGACGCATAAGGAAAAACTCAGGGTCATCAGCTGCAAAACACGTTCTGTGAAGCACTCAAGACAATGTGGGGACTTGTATCAGGGACTACCATGGTTATACTTTTAAATACAGTAAGGAGCACCACAACACAAATTAATCTGATAACAGGAAATGCATGTCTTGTAGTTTTGTATAACAATAGGCCTAAGATTAAAACCCAGCTATAAACTATGCACTGTGTTAAAAGACTTTAATGACTAAGCTTTCAGTTAAATTGCTTTGAGGTGTCAGTGCTGAAACCCCCCAAAACACCCTCCTGATTATTGCTTACATTGCCTGATGAGGCTTACTGTAACACACTGAGCAACTTTTCTATTAAAAATAAGCAGGACTGTTCTCTTTGCTTATCAAAGCCTTGGGAGAACCTTTGAAAACCAAAAGGTAAAGGGAGTCAGAAGCAGCCTACTAGTGAGTTAATGAATTTTGTTGGTGTGTCCCACAGGAGTGTTTTCACTGTGAGGGGGTGCCACGCTGCTTCTACAATGTGTACAGAAAGGAACTACCTGTGTCTTCACCACAACTCAAGTGAATCCAATCAACCTTCAGTTCACGGGTGCTCAGGCAGTTGGGGTTCTACTGTTCTGCTTCATACTAATAGCTCAGTCATTAAGAATTACCAGTAAGACCACACACTGACTTCTATACACCAAAAAGCCAATGTTACTTACATTTTCTTCTTCTTCACTGCACCTAGTTGCACAAGAGCTGCTAAGGCATTTTTCTGCATGTCAGAAGACAGCGCTTCATAACACTGTGTATTCCCTACAGAGAAAGCAGAAATATAATTAGAAGTTTTATCACTGTGCATTAACACGCTATGCTTGTAAAATCATATTGCATAACGGCTGTACACACCCTTCTCAAGAAGTTGAAAAACAAAGTTGCGGACTCCAGGTATAAACTGCTTCTCAGTAAAGGCTTCTTTTGTTTCCTTTGAGAGGTATCTGAAAATTAACTAACATGTACAAAAAAATTAGCACTTCTTTCCTTTTGATCGTCAATTTGTTATTAATTACAAACAAACATGCCCGCCTAAGGAAGCAACATTGTTGCGCTTTGAAAAGTGTAGGAGAGGAACTCAAAAGGTATCATTATGTAGAGCATCTGAAATTTTTACTACTGTTCAACAGGCATGAGAACCCTTAATATTAAAGTAAGATTCAGTATTACTGTAATAGTTACCTTAGACATCAATTTAATATTCCTGCTCTCACAAACAAAAACACTGTAACTCTTTTAAAGCAATACCTGTTTTACAGATGGGAAAAACTGAACAAATCAGTACAGTTCAGCCCAAGTCATACACCAGATCATTAACAGATTCCACTAGGTTCAAATGTCTACATTCCCACCAATGTTATGCCGATATACGAGAGATTTTAGTCTCCTATTTTTGTATACATTGCTTATTACAGGAGCATAAGCGTTTGGTCCTATTAAAACCTTGGAAAATCAAATAATTTAAAGAGATACAGATGGAATTCATGTCTCAAAAAAAAAAAGCTATCAGATAGGAGATGCAAACTCATTTCCGCACCTAGCAGGACAGCCCACATAAAATGAATTAAGCAAGAGCTCCTCGTAAGAAAGAGCAATGAACCTGATAGCAGCACACTCCCCATGAAGCTTATAAACCCACAATGGGCCATCACATTACAAGGTAGGTACTGCTCTCGTCAATTGGAAAAATCTGAGCCAAAAGCCGAAATCAGGATCCTGGGCGGAGGGTGATGTTTAAGATATTTGTAACTGCTATTTCTCAACTCTTGCACTCCCCAGCCATGAAAACAGTCACTATTTACACTGCAGAAGTATCACAGCTCTCCCAGTTTCCCTGTAAAACACAGGAGAAAAAAGATAATTTTCCAAAGAATGACATACCTGATAACCTTCCACAAAAGGTCTGAACATAGCTGACAAGAACGATACTATAACACTTCCTTTGTCAGTAGGGTAGATTTCCTGTTGACTTGTCTGAATGGCGTCACATTTTGCGAGTAGAAAACAACCTTCCTCAAAATCCTGGGAAAGAGAAGCATAACTGAAATTTTAACATCTACAGTAAGTGCAGCTACCTTTCCCCACAAAATCAACAACAAAAGCCATACAACAGAACACCACTTCCATTTCTGAACTCAGTTCTCAAGAGACTTGAACCATAATTTTCCTATATACCAGAAATACCCTTATAAAAAGGCGGTGGGAATGTGTAAACATAGCAGTATCTAGATGCACAAGAGGCCTAGGAGCAAAGAAAGTGGCTGTGGCTGCTATCATAACAGCCAGCCTGAGCTCCCTCAGGATTTTGTCAGAATATGGTCAGGTTGTCTGGTTTAGGGTTTTTTTCTCTGGATGTCATTCATTTACTTTAAGTCAGGGTTTGCTTTTATCTCACGTCCACTGTTTGCAATAAATGATAACATAGTTCACTGACCTGCCCTCTACAAAAGAGACAACACAGTAGCCAAAAGTTACTAATTATGGGTATGTCAATGACAAAACCATTTTACAGTGGTTTACAAAACCAAATATCGGTGCGAGGGGTGGAACACAGGACACACACAGAGGGAGGACACAAGGGGACAGGACGCAGACATGACAGACATGTGGACAACTAGAGGGGTGGGCTGCTAAGAGAACCCTTAGCATTATAGCAAGTCTTTCATTTGACTCCAGTAAAGTCAGTCATAGCCAGTCACCTTTCCTGTTCCCTGCTTGGTTTTGGTACCTAAAAAAAGATGCAAGAGGCAACAATTGCCAACAATGAAAACTAAACATAACTTCAGATCAGCAGTGGTGCCAGCCAGCCTTAAAAAAGGCCCAATTCCCCTCCATCTAAAAATCTCTGTGATTTTAATATAGTTGTAAGTCTTGAATATTCTTATGAAGATTATACTTATCTCTTTTTTTTTTTTTAATGCAGGAAAGATCACAAACATCACCATCAGATATTTGGCCTTAGCAGTGATAAAAATTACATTTAATCAGTTTTAAATCCAAATAAAAACTACAGGTGGACTTACCAGTTTACGCTGGCTATGACATTGAACCAATGTTTTTTACTAATAAACTTGTGCCCACTGCATTTCAGGCTGGCTGGACTAGAGTCAGCTCCGACCCAGCAGGATGTGCACAAACTGACACAGCAAGTCCTGCAGAGAGCAAAGTGCTGCCTGCAGCTTTCACAGCTTGCCTGTGTCCAGCTGTGTCAGGAGAGCAGGCAGACATACTGAGCCCTGTAACAAGGGAGTATGCACGAACAATACTGGCTTTGTCTGAGTAATGGTTGTATGGAGCCCGGGGGGGGGGCGGGGGGGTGTCGTGAAACGAGGGGAAACTTTTCAAGCAAACAGAATGCAACTAAAGCTTCCATAAGACTCTACGAGGGACACTGTTATGCCATTAGGAAAGTTCTCACTTCAAAAACCTTAACAGGCTGCATCGCCTCAACTCTGTAGAAGATTTTGGCTGCAGAAGCTTAAATCAGGCTTTACTGTAAGCACTTCCCTCCTAGTGCTCGCAATGTACTATCTGAATCTACACGAGACAAAAAGCTAAAAGGGCTCAACCATGAACCATCAAAATATTAAAAAAAAAAAAATGTTTGCTTATGCACAGGAACATCAAAACCTTCAGAGTTCAAGGTGTAAAAGGAACATTAGCTGTTGCATAAACACTACAGAGTACATACCGCCATGCCGTGCAGTCAAGGAGAGGTGGGTACAGAGGCACACTTTAACAGATGAGGCACCAGGTGTTGGCACAGTCCTAGAGCTACATAGAGCTACACAAACCAACTGATCATAGCTGCACTAGGAGGTATATAATCAAACAGAGGACAACAGGTACCTAAATTTAGAATTGTATACTCTATTTGTCAAAGATAACAAGGGCATACAATGGTTGATCATTAATTAGTACAGTACCTATACTTCAACTTTCTGAAAGAGCAGCAGTGCCCCTCTACTACACAGTCTGCAAGAGCTTTTAGGAAAAATTATCCTGGTGTACCCTCAATGAGAATTCCTGTTTGTTTCTGTGCTGACAGAACATACCCACTCTGTGACAGAATTCAATTAAATCTACATTATCCCTTTTTTCTTCACAGCCTAAGGTCTCTTTCATAACTGCAGAGGAAAGGAACAGTATTTACACTTCATTTAAAAGACTGCTTTACACATATTTTTGTATCTGTGTTGGAAGACTGGTAGCTTTATGCAAAAAAGCCAAAATTCTACTACAGTTCATTTCAATAGTTCAGAATTGGCCAATTTCAGGATTTTTAGTTTTTTACTGGAGGAGGAAAAAAAAAAGATTGCATATGCAACCTCGTGGATTCAGACAATGTTTTGCAACTAATCAAATAACTACCTCTACTCTGACCCCCTTTTAAGTTCTCCCTCCCACTTACAGATCAAGTTGGTATCACTGTAGGTATTTATCACAAAGCACTTGTACGGCAGAGCCCTGAAATCAGATGCTATTTTAGTTGGCTGCATTACTGACTATCAGACTTTTTGTATAAAGGATGTTTTTACCTTCAATGAAATGCCAGGAAAAAAGATAAACTCATCAGAAAAAACATCTCTCAAGAAGCTGAAGCAGCTATAGACTTCCTCTGAAAAAAATATTGTAAAGTACCGTTGTTTAAAAACATAATTTAAAATATACAAGCAAAAAGCCATTTACTCCTTATTTTAAAGAGAGTACCAGCTTCAAATAAAATTGAAGTTTGACTTGACATTAAAAGCATACATACATATACAGCAGAAACCACCACAACAAAACAGCAAGTACTCAAAGCACTTGATTCAATCGTTACCAAAAGGAAAGAGCAGGGGGCTGTAGCTTCTCAGAACATGCATTAAATACCACATAATCAGATGCTGCACAAAATTAAGGTATGTATTCTGAAAAGCTTCTTTAAGAGCCAAGTATAGGAAAACACTGAACTACTTCAGAAACAGCAGTGGGAAGAGAAGACTGAGAACTGGCTGTGCTGTATGCAAGTGTGAGCTGTGTGTAATTTATAACCTAAAAAGCTGGTCTGCTAAACGCCAACAAAATAAGACACTAAGGGACTGGGATCAGCTAATGTTAACCCTGCCCTCTCAGCAGAATACACCTACTTTCAAAAGTATCAAAGGGTAAACAAACAAAAAAGGCAAGCAAAATACCCCGTCCCCTCCCAACACATCCACCTTATGCCATGGGACCTGATCGAGAGTATAACGGTCTCAGCTAGCTCCCACTAGCAGTCACAGGAACCTCGTGCTCCTCTCACAGCTGACCGCATAAGGAGCAAAGCCAGCGGGCTCTCAGAGCTACCCAAACATACCTTTTCTAAAGCTGGGTGTCATCTGCAAGGCGACCGCCACCAGAGATGGACGCACAAACACGTTCAGCAGCTGGTTTCTGTAGGTGGCACACATGAGGATGGCCAGGGCGCGCTTAAAGACAATCTCCCCCACAGCTCCATCTTCCACTCCTTTGTCATTTAGGACCACGTGGCCATCGACAAGGTGAGCAATGTTGGAATGCAGGGTGAGGCCAGACACGACTGCTTTTTTGGCACACAGGTTATCTAGCAGGAAAACACAACACTCAGGAAGATGCAAAAGGGAACACAACTCCACTGAAACAGCCTAAAATGCACCAGTATTTAATTAAGTTTTATCACCGAAGACCAATTATTACACCAAACATTCAGTTAGAGAGATGTTCTCAAAGAATCCATACCAGCAATTGGCAGCCTAGGCATAGTATGAGATGGAGACAACAAAATTCAGACATTTCTGTAATTAAAGCACTTTAAATTCTTCCACTTGCTAACAATGACAAATACTTCCTTTGTCTCTGGAACGAGTATTCTGAGCCTCCAAATAAAAGGATAGATCTGTTTGATGGATACATTAATCAGTAAGGAAACGGAGACCATACTTTTGCTTAGGCATTTCTGACACTACAAGTTTTGAATTAGATGCACAAGTCTTTATAATGTTTTTCCTCAACTCTCATAAACAAGGAAGGCCTCATCCCAAATAAAGTTTAAAGAAATCCTAACCTTAAGTATTGGTACATAATATACCTACTCAAAGAGAAACCAGACTGTACTTAAACACAAATCTCTTCTTGTTTCGTAAGACAATCCTTTTACAATGCCTAAAGCAAGGAAGTGTGTGGGTTTGTTGTTTTTTATTTAAACAACAAAGTTCTTCGAAGGCAGGCATGAGTTTCACAAACCTGTGGGCTTTGGGCAAGCTTTTTTGTCAGTGTGACACACCACAAACTTTATTCAGATAAAGAGCAGCATCTCAAGTCTTGAAAATACACTGATCTTTTTAGAATACCTTACACTTTAAACACTACCAAAATGTTCCCTGCGTCAAATGTGAACCCTTTGGCAAGCAAAGAAAGAAGCAATAAAAACTTCTTGCTGAACACTAAAATACACTTTCACATGTTCACAGCACCACAAGCATATCAAATCAATACAACCTCTGACAGAAAAAAAATAAATTTCATATTCTTTCCCCTTAGGATAGATCTCACATAGAATCTCCTTACATCTTATTTTCTCCTTCAGCCTACTTTGTTCCAGCTTTGCTAAAGCTCCCAAGTTTCTCAATGCAGAAGCAGAAGTCTGAGCAAGTAATTTTGCAGTTCCTGTTTTTAATACAAAATTTCTAACAGCCAAGCAAACGTTCTGCCTGTAACAACCAACCAGCAGGACAAAGGCAGAAACAACTAGCTGTTTAGAGACAGAAGAATGGACAGGGTACATATAGTTGTTGACTTGGTGATGTCTCCAAATTAGCCTTTAAAATATATTTATTCTTTCAAATCATTGACAATCCAAAACAAAACAACAAACCCTGTTTCTATGCAACCAATGCCTAGAGCGGAGCCAGCACACTTCAACAAAACCTGCTCAGTTGTTGTCCTTCCTCTATTACCATGCCTATTTGCTATTCCCTGACTACACCACAACTCTACTAAAGCAAAGCTTATTCATTGTTGCTAAGAAAATAAACAAAATAAATAAGCAAACCTAAATGTGATATGCTTTTCAGTTTACCGTGCAGTAAGATTCTAAATGATGAGAAGTGGTTTTCTTCCAGAAATGACAGAGTTCTGTTGTAACTGTAGCCTGGTCCTATTTCTTTACTGCAGTACTGAGAGGGACACTTGATTCTACACATGACTACAAAAGCAAAGAACCATGGTTTAAGTCTACCTAGAGTGAAAAGGTAAATGTACTTGCATTACACATTATTTTTCTTTGCTGGCTTTACCACTTGTGTCCTGAGGCTCTAAAATTAATTACCTGTGTCACCTTGGCTCACGGAGAGAAGTTTAAAACAATTGTTCAGAAAGTTTGGAAAGAGAATCAACCTTTCAGCAGCCAATATATACATATACATTATATAAAAAGTCTGTGTATTTATAAATAAAACCACCAAAGAAGCCTCCTCCCCAGAAGTCATCACTGTTTCTGGGGATAAAGTGAAATTTAAAAATAAATAGACAATTTACAGTTTTGATTTTCTCTCACCCATTTGTTTCCACTGGTTCTTTGCCACAGTAACAACTTACACTATAGTCAACATCAAGCAACAAACATAGCATTACACCAAGTTAACTGCTGCAGATCAGGTAATTGCCTGTGACTTACACAGGGTTCAGAAAGATAGACGCTAGGCAAATCTCAGTACTCTAATAGAAGCACCTTATAATTTCCCCTTCATTCCACACTTCAGGATACAACAGTAAAATACCTGCTCTGCTTCCACCTAACTGTTTTTCAAAGTATTATCTTCTCCAGGATAAGCCAAAACCTGTCAGGTTTTAGCATTGTTTTTAGCATATCCTAAAATCCATTTACAACTCTGAGGAAAACATTCTGTAAAGTTGTCACCATACACTGCTTCCACAGAAATACAATTTATCCTTCATAAGCAACAAAAGGAATAAAAATAACAACACTTTCTCTGCATACCAGGCCATTCAATGAATCCTCCAAAAGTCTGTGTTAAGCCTTTAAGCCACAGGGTCTTTTCTATTAGAAGTTCAAAATCCATGGCTGGCAAATTCTGGAGAAGGACAGTAACAACTAGCACCCACGGGCTCAAAACCATGTTTTCTATTTGCAGAAGCTCCATTTTATAAGCTACATCACTGACAAATTCTTGCAGATCCTCAGATGGCTTTTGGGGAAGATGCCTGAAAAGAACAATACAGTTCAAGGTAAAGAGCTCCAAAAAACAGAATGCATATCACACCCTTCCGGATTTCTTCTGTATTGCTCCCAGATCCCTAACTACTTTATAGCACCTAACATCTGGAGGGTGATTCTATCTATGTGCTATATAGAACAGAAGTACAGAGCAAAACATCAGTAGCTTCATGACACTACTTGAAACACAGATCTCTGTATTGATGCTGTACACTTGCTATCTTAAAAAAAATATTCAAAAGCATTATGTTTTACATATCAAATTGCAAAAGCCACCCAACCCAGTCATAGCTACAGCTCCCTGGCACATGATCACAAAACAGCTTGCAGTAATAAAGCAAGAAGGGAGAGAAAGGCGGAATTTAAGTGGCAAAACCACCGAATTCTCAGGAAACAGATCTTTGCCTGGCTCACGCATCATCAACTTTTAAAATGGCATCTTCTCTATACAGTACAAAGCTACGCAAGTAACAACCTGTTTCAGAAACAGCCAATCACAAGCATGATAAGCGCCTGCTCAGAGAAAACAGGTTCAGAGGTCTAAATAGTCAGATGGAGGGGAGGTGAGAGAAGCTGAAAACGAAGTACAAGAGAACATCTTAATTATTTTACATAGGTGAGGACTAAACAAATGCTTTTCCTGTGCATACACCATGGAAAGGTGTGGTACCTGGGAACCAAATTGTATGGGCACCGACTGATCCTCCCAGATGCCAAGGTTCTAAGTGATACCGGCTGGCCAACGTAGATATGTATGGTACCAAAATTGTCACTGAGGATTCTTCTGGCTTTTAACAACCCCTAAGAAAACGGGAAGAGCAAAACTCAAATTTTGGTGCTACAGGGTGTGTATAAATCCACCTACGTTCTGTTCTTAAGGAATTTACATACAGATGTAGATTCTTTGGGCTTTGGGACTCCTAGGAGTTCATACGCATAGAGAGATTCTTCTAATATCCTCTCATAGCTGATGCTGATGGGAACGAGGTACGTGTCAAAGACTTCACGTTTCAAAAATGGTTCCATCACAATGCTGAGAAGACCTGCAAATTGAAAAAAAAAAAAAAAAAAGAAAAAAAGTGAATCATTTGTCTTTTTCAAGGAGGGAAAAGCAACTGCAATTTAACTTTGAAAAAGATATATTTAAATTTTAGAAACTGCTAGTAGGTGTGCACTGCGCTTGTTCTCTGTTCAAACAAGCAGAAGCACAAGACATTGCCCAGGCTTTAAAACAGAAGGTAAACATAAGCAATGCGTTTGGACAACTATTTGAGCTCTTTTCAGCAGCACTGCTCTGTGCTCTCACAGCATCTTCCTTCTAAAGATTCCCCATTACTTTTACGGTTAGCTTACAATATTTCCCTGCTGGTCAGGGGATGCCTATTTTCTAGAAAGAAAACGGGGAAGAGTTATGCAATTAAGTACACAATGGAGCAAAGGGAGAGAAAGCAGTACAGCGCAAGAGACATGTATTGCTGTTCTTTGTATGGCCTTGGAACTCTAACAATAGTATTTTCCACTACTCTGACAGACCTCACCAACTTCCCACCACTTTAACACCCCTTCCTGTCTGAAGAACTTACAAAGCACATAGCCACTAATGAAAACACTAATAATCATAAAAGGTTCCAAGTTTTCAACAAACCCACCAAACTTTGGAGTCAGAGTCTTGGCGGTCCGGCTTCTAGTCCCTTCAAGAAAAAATTCAATTGGGGCATAGCCACTCTTCAAAAGTAAAATAAAAAAAAAAGCTGGTCAGAAAAATAAAAACATTTCTTCTTTACTGCCTACAAATAATTTTAAGTACTTAAAATGTAAGTAAGTTTTTTTTTAATGGAAGCCATGCATGTCTAACTTCAGTCACCTCTAAGCCTATATTAATCCGTTGTATATGCCACACCATATAGTTAAATTAACAAAAATATTGTGTCTGTCATGAGATATGGGCACAGGATCCAAAGCAATTGATGAGCAGCAATCTGTTTACCACCTACAGCTGAACTGTAATAAAAACAGAGTGCGTGCATGCTCTTCACCTACAGCAATTCTGACATAAAACGCATTTAATCAGATCACAGTGAATACTTTCACTCACATAGCTATTACATTGTGCATATTTCACATGAATCATTGCAAGAGTGTATTTCTTAAGCATACATTTTGCGAGTTCAATAATTTATTTACCCTTAACATCGTTTTTACATATTCAGCAAACACTGCCCAGTAGAGTCTGTTCCCACCAAAGGAACGTCGCATAAAAAAGGCACCTGCCCTTCGTAGCAGCTCACCAACTATTTTCATTCCTAGGAAATCTGAAAAACAATCAAACAAAAAACAAAACCACACACACAAAACTTATTGATTAATATCAGCCAGCAGAATCAACCACATTCTCTAATACAGTGATTCAATTAGCAGAATAAAGATCTCTTTCAAGGATTCTGTTGTTGCAAAAACCTTTATTGCTTTCAGATTGCCTAGCAAGACTTATGTAGACATGAATGGCAAATTATAATAAGCTTTCGATGTTTTTTGTAAGCAGTATTCCCTTAGAGCAATTTATTCTCATAATTTAGATGGCCAGATTTCAACCATAATAAAGATGAAGTTTTTGAAGTACATTGTCTCACTCATCTTCAGAAAGATCAGTTACAACTGAATGTATCCTAGAAGACACAGAAATTAACTGACCAATTACACTATATTATACCATTTATGATCCTGACTCATCACTTTGGGAAGGGTACACCAAACCAGCTAAAATTTTTTACAGTTATCTAGATTTAAGCAATCAGGTCAATGCTTAACTTGTCAAAACCAGGAAAGACTTAACGTTAACAAATTTATTGGGGAAGCATTTAAAACAAGTCTACCCAGTAAGTGGCCATGTGCCGCTTCAACCTCCTTGCCACCTCAGTCCGTGGAACACTTAAGAACAGATATTCACTCAGTAAAATAAATTTACATTTCTAGCTGCAACACTGAGAACGACTGCCTTGAAGATGTCATAGGATGTGTCACACACACATAGATGTATATGTGAGATATACATAAAACAGATAAAAGGAAATTGGCTACAGGACACTGGGCAGCAATAGCAGCTGTCAGAGGTTCTCATGTGCAAAGGTATGATGCGGTCCATCTTTTTCCCTCACTCTCCTATGACCCTCCCTCTCTCAGCACAACACAGACTCTATCCCCTCCCTTATTTCCACCCTCCTGCTGTTACTCAACCCCCTAACCAGGATGCCGGCTGCATGCCCGACGCCTCTCCCCACCACACACTGCCACCCCACAAACTGGGACTCAAATGCATCCTTTTATGTACTTCAAGCCCACACCACCTCACCAACTCTGTGCCTTTAACCGGACTTGCTCCTGCTCCCAAAACAGAAACACAATCCCAGTACCAGCTAGATTCCCACTAATGCACAGAGCATGTACTGTGGTGTTACTGGCAACTGTTTACCTACCCTTTAGCTAATCCCCATAGATCTATCCGTATGCTACTTGAAGCCAAGCAATAACTAACAAAGCAGAGGCACTTACCACCTATACCAGGACAGTGTCTCTCCGCTCAGCACAAGTACCACTTTGAGAGTGAATTTCTAAAGCCGCATCTTGTAAACCTCTAATACAATATGTAGTAAATACAACTACAACCATAGAGAACTGTGTTTTCTCCAGAGGAATTTAAAATAATATACACATGCAGCAGTATAATCAAGCTGCAAGCCCCTAATTCTGAAGAACTTTGACCCCAGAACGCCCAAAACACTTAAAAAAATGTTAATCACTAAAAAAATCCCTCTAAGCTAAACTAATAGTATCTTAAGATACTGTTTTGAGGCCCAAAACTCAAAAAGGCTCTGATCCAAAAGTCAGCAAAGGATTATACCGATACCTATGACAGCATGTGAGCTGATTCTGAACAACATGTGACAGGTAAGCAGCTGCAACACCTTGATCAAGGCAGCTACGAGACATCAGCTTCTGAATTCACCAGAATCTAACCTGCATCACCCAGAGGCAAGATAACACTAACTTAAAGACCAGCCTAATCTAGTCTTCCCCACCAAGCACATTCTCCCAGCTTCTGCTGATTTTCTATTGGTCTTCCTAACCTCTTGATTGGAAAGGTAGACTACAGGAGAGTAGTAGGTTCCCAGATCTTTGCTAGCTTGCCTGTGTGCACTACAGCGCTGCACCAGACCTGAGGTTGTTGCTTGCCTGCTTAGGAGACCTGGTTGATACCCAATACTTCCTAATTGAGGTTTCTCAGTGGAGTGCTGCCAGAGTCCAGATTTTCAAAAAGCACACTAACTCAGAAGATATTTACTGTTAAAGTTTTCAAGAATTGTTTCCCACAAATATACTGGTTTCAGCTGCTTTAGAATTAAGTACGTCCAAAATCGTGACCTCTGTTGTGAAATTTCATTTTCCAGCCAGCTCTGCTCTCAGCACTTCACATAACTGAGTTCTGCCAATGCTTCAAGGGAATCAGTCGCAGCAGCAACTAGCATGAGGTGGTTGGCACTTCATATCTGGCTACTATGACTGCGCTTAAAACTGTACAAAGTATCACAAAAGGTTCTGCATACACAGTCACTCTTGGGCAAGTTTTTGCCTGTTCCCAGACCAAAAAAGCAATATAGAAGTCTTCTTCACAACACCTATGTTTAGCCCACGTTGGGTCTACAGATGGGGTACATCTGGGTGAACTTGCTGTGAAAAAATTCACCTCTGATTGGACTCAGCACCAATGAGAAGCTTTCAGACGCTGTAAGCATCTCACGCAAGGAGGTTTTAACAAGGCATATTTGGAACAGAGGTTAAACACAACTACTTATAGCAGCAGCTACCAGACCCCTTGCTACTGATTCTCTGAATCCTGAAAACATTGTTAAAAGAACATACTTGCCTATTCCTGCAGCAATGACAGGCAAAGCCAAGTCATATGTATATAGCAAGTAAGACAGCATCAAAAAGTCTACGTAGCTTCGGTGACTGGGCAGCAGTACAACTGGATGCTCCTGAATGGCGTGTTGCAACTAAAAAAAAAAAAGCACAAACAATATTGTTCCAATATTTGCAGACTGACTGTTGAAATTTGCAAATACAGACCTTCACAGGGCTTAAGGCAAACAGAAGCTGATTTGTTTGAGGGTGGTTTCTCTGTCCATGTACTCTCTACCTTTTTCAGCATGGAACCATAGGAAACTTGGAGCAGTAGTTTCCAGACTAGCAACCTGTGGTTCACAAGCATCACAGGACTCAAAAGCCAAGGCCACCTCATTACGTGATAGTCTAATTCAAATCCCTTTTGATGGGGATGGGAAATACAATAGGGGCTGTCAGGACTGACGTTGCTCTCTTCCAGGGAATACAATGCACCCTCCAGAACAGCAGCACCCTGCAATGAAACAGGGGAACAACAGCACCCCAGGGAACTGGGGCAAACTTAAAGCATCTTCTGCCTCAGAGGTGCACAATATTTCACCACTCTTAGCTGCATGAAGTTTTTGCAGAACAGCCAACCCACTCAGCCACATAACATTAGGTTTTCACCCGCAATTCAGCTAAATGCATTATTAAATTAATAATATCAGATAGAAAAACTCTCTCAGTGGCTGATCTAACAGAATCACTAACACATGACTTCAAGCATTCCTTACCATAGGAAACATTTGGAAAATGTACAAAAAGTCCTGCTGACAGTTTGCCTTTAAAATACTTATATATCATCTGTCTTTCCCCCCCTCCTTATTAAGAAATGCAGTAATAAACACAAGTGCAGTCTTTTTTTTCAAAGGGTATTTTTCACATTTGTTACTTGGAGCGAAGGTTAGAGTCTTTGTCCAAGTGACTGGTATGAAAATATTATAAGGTTTTTTTCCCCACCAGTACGTACTCTCTGCATTCCTTCTTCATTCACACAAACTCTCTGGAAAAGTCGTTTAAATATTTTGCTCAGAGTAAAGGCAAAAAATCTGACAGCTCCTAATTGCATACTGTGGCCCATCTCATCCAGGATTTCCATGGCTTCTTCTTGAATAATATCAGGTGATTCTCCCATCTCTTTTGCTAACTAAGGAGAAACAAAACAAATAAAATAGCAGTCAGATGTTGTTCCCTTCTCCTTGCCCATGCACACCATCCTATGTGCCACAACAATTATGGCAGAACTACCGCGATAGTCAGCAAGATTTTATTTTATGTGATAGGCATGCATCTAATCATACAGAATCTGTTCGGTGTCAGCCAACAAGGGAAAGCCAAGTTAAAGCTACCCAAAATCAAGAATGAGCTTAGATGTCAAATGGCAGGGGGGAGGGTGTACAACAATTTTCCCCCCCAAACACACCATCTGAACATTTTAACCTGTAGCATCTTCAAAGGAGATTTAAATTTGAAGAACATTTCCTATATTGTTGGTCTGAAGAAGGCTGTGTACAATTTTCTTTGACTAGTAAAATGAAACCTATGTTTGCAGCAATATTCACAACATAAATCTTTGAAGTGCATTAGATTTTATTAGTTAGATTTTAAGACTTGGCTGAAGAACCTCAGCCCTATCACACTTGAATTTCTTTGTAGTGTATTATTTTGGCAATGGCTAGCTGAAACGCATACAAAGCACTGTCTCCACCAACTTTGCATATCAATGATCTTTTCTCTGTTGCTATGCACGTTGCCTTTTGAAGTTTCTTAAAGTAGTTTCTTAATGGCTGTCCTTCCTATTTGACACTTTGAATCTAGAAATATTTAACTGAAAAGTTAGTCTTTTACTGTTACGGAATGAGAAACGTGCCTTTTACTGAACACGGAGGAGGAAAGATGAGGAATGGCAGAAGACAAAGCCTCCAAAGCAGCACAGCTCTGTTTGGAGGCCAGCACTGCTTACCTATTATTTCTATTTTGTGACATATGAGAAAATCCATCTCCTCCAATCTACCTCCATATACTACTACCTTACTATCAGATCTACTGGCTCAATTGTGTTTTAATAAATGCATTATCCTTCATCCTGCATATTTCCACATATAAGTGATGATTTTAACCACTTCAGGAAGCCAAAAACCGCTTCCACTTGAGCCTGAGAAAAATCAACCTCTCTTAGGAAGCTGAAAAATTATTCTCATTATTCACTAGGGAAAGAGATACTGTTCTCGTTCACCAGTAAAAGGCTTACCACACAGTTGGTCCTGTGTGAATTAAATGCATATCCACTACAGAGCTAAGCACTTACTCCCCAAAAATCAGGAATCAAAAAACCAGACCAGTCACATATAGCAAGTTAAAACAAATGCACTTAATTTCATATACTGAACATTAGTAACCTCAGCAACTTGTCACAAGAACAAATTCTAGTATGCCTGTGTAAAGCTAAGTAATCTCTTCCCAGACAGGAGGCACACTAATCATAGACTGCAGGGCATATTGCCCAAGATAGTCCCAGTTAGATACTTTCAGTAATCTCTAGTGCAGAGCTGGTAACTAGGTTGCAATGGCAGGACTGCTGATCCCCTTCAACCACTTGACACTAGCCGGAAAAATATCAGTCAAAATAATTTTCCATCAAAAAAGCAGCACTTCAGAAGAAAACATAACACAAATGTCTTTCTGTCAAATCCTATGGTAAAATATTTTCTTTCAGTAAATCTTTCAGTGTTTTAAAAAAATCAAATCTTTCAACTTTATTTCATACTACTTAGCAATTCGTGATGGCAACAGGACTACTTTGTAGGACATGGTTTAGTTTGTCGCATCATAACAAGTTCTGATATATCATAGGTAACATTGACCACTAGAAAAAAGAAAAATTTTATGGTAGCCACTGACTCGGGACTAACCAAAACATCTTACATACTTCTGTTGGCCTGGAATTACTTTTCATGAATACTGAAAAGAGTTACTCTGCTAACTAACACACACTCTTATTTCAGCCATTTCAATAAAAAGTAAAATATGAGCCAGTTTGAATACAAAATATTTCATTCATTACAAAGTAGTAGCTGCCGTTCGTCTTGAAACAAAAATATGGTTACATCTTAAGACAGTGTTTCTAATTCAAAGAATTCTCTGTGAAATACAACTCTCATTTTAGGGAATGTAGCATTTATGACTGATTCATATACATCACTAGCCTATAAAACTCCTACAAGACATACACAAAGTACAAAAACGTCTACTAAGAAGGAGAGTGCTTAGGTCTTTCACAATGCTGTTCTGTGGTGAGGACAGCAGAGGAGTCAAAAAAAAGTCATCAAGCACATTGGAGAAGTCAGATGGTGAAATGTTACATATGCAAAATCAAAATACTATTTCACGAACTAGCAATCTAACAGCTTTAGTGGCAGCTCTGTGGTAAATCAGTATTTGTTTTTCCTGCCAAAAAAATATGGCTCTCAAGTTACTGATTTATCGGACCGTCTTTCAAGCTACAGCTATCATGTTTGACAAGGTGAGCAATAATCTTTTTTTCCCTGCTGCTACACAAAGTTTGGCTGTGTTCAGTCTACCTTGTCTTACAGCTCCATGCCCAGCCTCACCTGCTTGATAACATATTGAACTTGCTCTGACTGGAGAACCGCACTTTTAATAGCATTTGGCTTGCAAGGTGAAAGTCCCTTGTAGATCACAGGAGTATAACATTTCATCGCGTATCTCAAGTCACTGGACAATCGTCTTTCCTCCAAGATATCTTCAAACTCATCTCTTTTCTTTGACGTGAGCTCTTTCTGCTGGGAACATACAAATAAAGAATAAGACACTGTCTCGAGCTATTCAGTGGTCTCCTTGGCTACACTACCAAAATAACGGCATGCAATACTCTTGCAATGTTTGGGGATTTTTTTAGCTTTCTATAGTGTCTGCATTCCACATTCTGAGTGCATGAACAAACCTTACCTGCTTGGAACAATGCCGCAAAGAGAAAGAAACTAAAAAGTAAAAAAAACCACCAAAACAAACCTCAACAGGAAAACTCAACCCTTTCCAACTGCAAAGATCCCCAGATCACCCTATGCCACATTACTTAATTCTGCCCAACAGGAAGAAGCTGAGAGAACATCTGGGCTTTGAAAGCTAAAGTGCCTTGCCTCCAGCCTCTCCATGATTAATAGGTATTAACTAAAACACCTTGGATTCCAACTCTCGCAGCTGCACGAAGACAATACCATGAATGACATTAGAAAAACACAATCATCAACACAGAAAAATAATCCCTGCTACTTTAAGTTGCATCTGGGACCTCGGTGATTTGTGCTGGCTTTCACCAAACCTGGACATAAGGCACATAAAACACAGCCAGGCAGGAACAAACCAAAAATAACATTATCAGTCACGTGAAGATCAAAATGCAATATGGTGCACACATAGGTAAAAAGAGAGCACAGCCTCTGAGTAACCACCACCACTGCTAAGCAAGAAAACAAATGGTACATCAAGAACTAATTGTGGATCTGTCCTGTTGCAGAAATCTCAGTGACAAAACTCTTCCCCTTGAGTCAGTAGGCATCCCCTGCGCTGGAGACAGATGTCTCCTACTACCTCCTCTAACACCACAGTTCGTATGAATGACCCCTCCATCTTTCCAAAACTGAAACTGTATTTCTCTGAACTTCAAAACAGCAGCAATAGCCACCAGACAAGCAAGGCAACTGGAGCAAGCCTCTGTGAAACACAAATATAAATGTATTGGTTATGATCAAGCATATTTATTAGAAGAAGATGCGAAAAATAAAAATGCTTATGTCTTCCTCTACAGCACCACTTGATGGGTAGCACAGGCATCCCTTTCATTCATTCTGCCTCCTCTCCCTATATTCAACCTCTGCAGAACCAGTCTTGATAATGAAGGATTAAGCATGTTATTTCATGGGCTCTTACAGTGCCCTTTTCTGGTGTTGACAGGAAAGCCTGGCCAGCAAATACACGGGACAACACCAGGAACAGATAAGCAAAATACCCAGCAGTGGCAGCTGGGTTTTCAACCTTGGGGAGGGACTCAGGTTTCACTGCCAGCTGACCACAGCCACATCAGCAACACCATCAAAGGAGTTGACATTTAAAGCAAGTAGAGAGCAAACATTTAGTTCCTGTCCATCCATCAAGACATGATAATTTGGCAAAACAAAACAAAAAAGCGCAAATCTTAAGAACCACAAAAAATCCTTCAAAGCCTCAACTGTATTGAAAGCAAATTCATTGTATCAGAGAACACAAATCCTACTATAATGTTTGACCTTCTCACGTATACAGTATAGTCAAATTTGGATACCATCTTTCTATTACAGCAGCATTTGGTAGATTGTCTAACTTTTCTTTCCGCTACTGTAGTTTAGAGAATTGTCCCACAGTAACTGCAGAACAAAGCTCCAGGGACTTTTAAAACAATCCTACACAAGGTATTAAACTCAGACCCGTATTAATTTAAAACTTTTAGGGTTTTTTTTCCTGTATTTTTTAGCATTAGTTTTCAATCTTTCTTCTTCCACAGTTTTCAATCTTTCTTCTTCCACAGTTTTCAACTAGTTGGTGTTTTGCAAAAGCCAAATAAGCTAAGAACTGTTAAAAAGACTGGAAATAGTTTGCATTAGCCATCTGTTGCCATTGACACCTTGTATCAAACCCCTTGATTAAAAATAAAACAGAAAAAAAATCCCTTATGCTCTGTAATAACAAAAAAGATACCTCAGAATAGCATCAGAAAATATTAGTTGGCTCTAAGTATACAACCTACTTAGATCAGTATGTGACAAGTCATTGCTCAGAAAATCTAAGCAACATTTATGTCAATTACCAAAGTTTAAATCCTGCAATGTGCAACTACACGAAACCCAAACAAAGAAACCCAGCACTCAGCTTGGGTATCATCAGCCACATCAGCAGTCACCGTGCTGCTACAGCCATTCCCCAATACGGCTCTGGTGAGCAGAGTTTTGCAAAGGCCACGGTCAATTGAAAAGTCACCTCTCTGCCACCACTCCTCATTTCACGTTTCCAGATTTAAAGTGCAAGTGATTTCTCTCCATGGCAATAGGTATTTTCACACCCTGTCCTGAAGTAGTGCTGAGGGAGCCAAAACACACACACTTTACCAACCACTAAAGAAGAGAAACGCTGCTTTTATACATTGCAGCCAAGCTGTTGTGCCAGCTTCAGTTGCTGCCTGGTACAGAGCACGTTTAGCAAATATGCTGTTGGAAACCTTGACATCAGCCAATTCAGTTATGTGCATGGTTACTGCAACATTGGTAAAGTAGAAAAGTGAAAGAGCGGGAGCCTGGAACTTCTCTGCTTCCATATAACGTCTGAAAGCAATAAAACGGGAGTGCTCATGATGCACCTGAGATACCAGCATACAGCCCAAGAGACACAGAAGAGAAGTTTGGGAATCTCTGCCGAAACCGGGAGCTGTTTCCCTCTCTCCCCAGCCCCCTCCTCTAAATCCATATAGGGAGAGGGGTTTACCAGCCCATGCCCAAGTCTCCTTGTCTGAGGCTGGCATAGGAGTTGCAGGGAAAAAACAAGGTCAGTGAAGCAACTTCCACCATGTAACACAGGAAAACCTGCTTCGGCCACTCCACCTCCATGACAATTTCCTAGCGCTGAATTTGTCGTCGCTAGCAGGTTTCTGTCCCACCCGACAGCCCCGGGGCTGCCTTGCGAAGCGCCCCACGCTCGGCTGTGCCAGGCCTGCTTGCGGGGCTGTTGGACAGAACCTCTCTCGAGAAGAGCCCGAGCCCCTTCCGACCGTCCTTAAGCCGGCTGGCGTTTCACTGCGTGTCCGAGGGGAGAAGTGGCGCTCGGGATGGGGAGCTTTGACTGTCGCTACTGACACGCCGGCAACTGGGGAAGCAGGCGGGTAGGAGAAGCGGGCTGCGGGCCCGCAGCGGCTGGAGAAGACGAACTTGCGAGGGGAAACGTCCGGTTCCTGCTCGGCCGCGATCTGCCCCCGCTGCGGCCCGGGAGAAGGCTCATCCCCTCCCAGGCCCCGCAGAGAGCAGCCCCCGCGCCAGGTCCGCACCGCCGGCGCCTGCCCCCGCCCCGCGAAGGGTGCAGGGCCGGGGAAGTTGTGCGCGGCACACCCGCACCCAGCAGAGGCCCCGGAAACCTCCCGCCGGACCGCGGTCCCCGCTCCCCACGGGCCCCAAACTGGGGGGATAGGGGGGTGCGCCAAGTGCCGTCACTCCGCTTCAGAGTGAACGGCACCAATGCGGCGCAGGAGTGAGGCGCGCAGTCCCCTTCCCCCGCAGCACCGAGCCCCGTTGTCCCCCCCGCCCCGCCGCCGCCACCACCTACCGAGTACATGGGCGCCCCTCGCCGCGCCCGCCCGGGCGCCGCTGCCGCCGCCGCTGCTGCTGCTGCTGCTGCCGCCGCCGCCATGGTCTTGCGAGCGCCGCCGCGCCGCCCCGCGCCCCGCTCGCCCGCCCTACCCCGTCGCGGTGGCCTCACACCCGCCGCCGCCTCCCGCGGGGCCCATGGCCCCGCACCGCCCCGGCTCGGCTGCCCGGCGCGCTGCGGCGGGCGCGGGGAAGGGCGGGCGTAGCGCGCGATGGGCGGCGCCATCTTGGGGGCGACGGGAGCCGCTCGGGATCAAACCTCTTTCCGCCCGCCGCCCCCCGGCAGCCATGGGGTCGCGGGAGCCGTGCCGCCGGCTGGAGGCGGTGCTCGGCGCCCTCTACGACCTGGGTGGGTGAGCGGGGCCGTGCCGTGGGCTGCCGGCGGTGCGGAGTGAGGCTGGGCCGGGCGCTGCGCCGAGGCCGGCGGCCTTCCCTGGGGCCGGGGAAGGGAGGGGGCCGGGCGTGTTTACTCTGAAGCGGAGTGACGGCGGCCGCGCACAGCTGACCCGGGGCATGTGTTCCGGCATGCAGGTGAGGAGCCCGGTGCTCGGGGCGCCGCGGAGAAGAGCGAGGCGAGCGCAGCAGCAGTGGCGCCGGCGGAGGAGAGCCGGGGACCGCAGTCGGCGGCGGGCGGGGCGGCCGGCGGCCGGCGCGGAGCCCGCGACTTCTTCGGGGAGCTGCGGGCCGAGCTGGGCGCCGCCGCCGCCGTCCCGCCACCCCCCACCGCGCCGCCGGCCGTGGAGGTCGTCGTGTTCCGCGGGAGGAAGAGGAAGGGGCAGCCCAGCCCCTCGGCGGTCCCCGACGCCCAGGTAAGGCCGGGCCGGGCGGTGGGTGGGTAGATGGGCTCCGGGTGGTCTCCCCTGCCCCACACCCGCCCTTTCCTGCAGGCGTGGTGCTGCTGGCCCCAAGCAGGGGCCGTCTTGTAACGAGGCGCGCTCCCTGGCACGGCACCGATACCGGTGAACATAGCTCAGTTCTTCAAAGCACAGATTTTTTTTGGTTTTTTTTTTTTTTTAAAGCCATTCCAGCGACTTTACGCTGAGCAAGTACCGGACTGCGGTGCTACTTTCTGGTGACAGTTAAACACAACCACAGCCCTCTGCATGTTTGGGGTTTTTTTTGCTATCTCCCCAGGCTGCCACCATAAATTGAGAGTTGCCTGATCCTTTGGCGATCTGTATGCTCAGCTTGACGGCATCCAGTCCTGCTGATCCCTGACAGGGCTGCTGGTAAGGTCAGGCTGAAGCAGGGGTTGGGGCAGGACTTGAAAACTCCCGTTTTTCCAATTTCAGAAGATCTCTGGATAAATATCCTGTATTTGAAATAGGTGTATCCCAATAAAATAGGATGATCTGCAGATAGGACTGCTGATACAGCAAGAAGTGAATGAAATGGAAAGCAAAGCCTCTTGGCTTTTGCCAAGCATTTTGTGTGCTGCACTATTCTTGTGAATAGGTGTGGATGTGAGGTGCCAAAGCTTCCTTCTCGCCTCTGGCATCACAGCAGCACTTGGCTGTTCACAAGCAGCGTGCATCTTGGAGGACCAGTGTTGGGTGGTTGATAAGGGAAGGCATGACAGCGTTAGATCTCAGTCCTCTGGTTTGGTTTGTGGGTGCTAAATTCCCTTGTGCTACCAAAAACTGTAGCTGAGTTGCTTCAACAGAGAGGCCTGGATTAGGCTTGGCTGGAAGCAGAGCGGCCTTCCATGCCGAGCAGAGGGTCCTTTGCTCACTGGTTGGTCTCCAGATCTTCTAGGTTCTCTGGTTGTTTTCTTTGAGTTGTGTTTATGGCCATAATATCAGAAGCTGAATTCTAAAATAAGCCCTGATGGGCCAACACATGGATGTTTCGAATTCAGGGAGACTTTGGGGTTTGAGTGCTTGGAACTGGGAAGTTCAAGAGACCAACCAAGCAATTGGTTGAATCCCTAAACTTTTGTGCTTTTGCCGGCATGTTTTACTCTAAAAATGGCTGTAGATTTTTATTTTCTCATGCTTTTTACAACTTAAGTTTTTCTACCTGAAAAGACTGGTGTTAGGCTTGTTAGTAAAATGCTCTGAAAATAACCAGGGTTTTTTTCCTGTTTGAAATGGGCAATTTTTATATAGAAGCTCTTGCAGCGTTGAGAGAAACTTGGGTTTGGCTCTGGTGGATGCAGAGGGAAGCCCTGATGTAACCCCAGGACCTGAACCTGTGACTCAATGTGACTTAACATCCTGGAAATGTGAAAAAGAAATGCATTAAAAGCATTCAGGTTCAGTTTAAATACATATGTATTACTCCTGCTTCCTCAGAGAGGGTAGAGTGCCCTTGGGAGTAGGCAGGGAAAGATAAGGGGATGCTGCTCTTGAACAGACCGCAGCTCCCTGCCAGTGCCACCTGCCTGCATAAGCACATTTAGGAGCGGGCAGAGCATCCGCTCAGAGAGGTGGTTCAGCACATCCTCCCCCAAATCAGGAGTCGGACACAAACTAAAATAACCCTGGGAGATTTGTTACTGCTCTGAGGTGTCCCATGTGGGACACTTCCGTAGCGAGCAGGTGTGGAGCTCTCCCCATGGATTTTTCACTTCTTTTTCTTCCTAGGATAAAACCTGTCCCCCCTGGTGAGTTCCCCTCCAAACTGAGAACTGCTGCTGGAAGGTCTTCGTGTAAATCGTAGAGTAGAAAAGATGTAGTTTTCACTGATCTCATTTTGAGGGAGTAGTTTCTTTAAACAACATTAAGTGGGGTCTGCCGTTTGCTGACAGTGCTTCCCTTGGAGTTCTTTATCCTGCATTAGTTAAGCTGGATATGTGCACTAATAAATGTCCATGCAGTTATGAATTAAGCTTGTTCTGTGTGTTGCTACCAGCTGTCGGTACATGCACTGTTATCACTGCGCTCTCCGTCTCAAACAAAATGACTTAAAGTTCATGTCTTACCCTGCCTTAGCAGTTTGGTACGGATTTGAAAATGGAAATATGGGTGATGCATAACTCACAAGTGGCAGTTTTCCTCTTACAAAATGTAATTTATATTTGAAGGTATAAAAATTAATTGCAGCTATTAATTCTGAATTGTGAAACTCTTTGTAAGCGTTAGCAGATGATCCAGCGGGACAAAGCTATATACACTGTGCTATAATGGTACCCTATAAATTGTGCAGGGTTGTTCCAGTAAGACCCTATAATATCTACATATTAAAAATGCCACTGAGACTGTCTCTTTTAATAAATCCAGGTAATAAAGCTAGAAAAATATACTTCTGCAAAGCTGTATACTCTTCCCTACAACTCATTCTACATTTCATTCCTTGCCAAAAAGCTATCACAATCAGCATTTAAACAGGTGTTACTTGTTATATTAATTTGAAATGGTTTGTTCTGTTTATAGACCAAAATAGTGGATGAAAAGAAAAATGAAAACGAACAAGAATTTAACTTCGAAAAAGTAAGTCAGCAGGACCTATTTGATCACACTATTTTAGTGTGCAGGTGTGTGTTTTATATCCTTGGAAAAGCTACGGTGGGACCAATGGCAAACGCTTCCAGAAAAAGTTATCTCTTGTAGATGAGGATTTCCTAATAGGTAATTGTGGCTGCATGCCAAGCCACAGGAGGAGCATGCTGGCTGTTGTCAACTGCTCTGTGTGAAGAGAGGTGTGTTACAACTCTGTGGCCTTTCTTTCTGATCTTTCGGTGAGAATTTGAGGAGGGTCACTGTATGTTAGCTGTGTAAAGCTATGTGAGTACCCATAATGTATAGCATAGCTCTTTCAGGCCCATGGTGGTAATCTTGGATTTCTCATCTTATGTGGGAGGGAAAAAAAAGCAGATTGGCATCTATTTTGGAAACAGCAGATTACTTTTTTCCATTTGTCTTTTTGTTCTCATCTGTTCTTATAGGAGCATAAGTAGCATTGGCCTTCCTAGATACTGATTCGTTTACAGATCTGCGCAAGTTGTTTTATATGCCTGATCTCTGCTCAGGGATGTGCCATGATCCAGTGAAGTCTCTCACTGGAGATTCTGCGTGGAGCTCCGTACTGCTGAGAACAGTGGGGATTTAACCACTGCCTTTAAAAAGTTTATAAATTTGCCACCGGTTTTACCAGGGTATTCTGTATAGTGTCAACTATACATATGTGGGTAGTCAAACCACTTCACCATCTGTCCGTCTGTGTTTCTCACTGGTTAAGTGCTCTGTAGCCAAGGAATGAAGACGCTCTGTAAACATTGGGTGCTGTGGGTAGCACGTTTCATTTTCTTTGTGCAGCTTGGTATGATTAATTTTTATATGGAGGAGATCTGTTCCATGTGTTGTTTTCTGTGAAATGAGGAGAATCAAAAATTGTGGTCCTGGCAGTCCTCACCGTCTAGAGATTAGATGGACAGTGGTTAACTGTTCCGCAGTATAGCTCCAAACTCAGTTAGCTTTGTTTTATAGCACCCTGATTTCAGGTATTAGCCAGAGTTTCTTTGGGAGTATGACTTTGTTGTGGTCTGTTAAGTGTTATTTTACAACAGGTTGGACAAATTATAAAATGCTGGCAATTTTCTGTAATGTTCTAGGCTCGTCTGGAAGTACACAAGTTTGGAATCACTGGCTACAAGAAGCAGGAGCAACGCGTATGGGAACAGGAGCGTGCTATCATGCTGGGAGCCAAGGTAATTGTTGCTTGGTTTGTGCTGGGCGGTCACCCAGCTGTTACAGTGCAGGGAAGCAGTAAAAAACACTGGGAGGGTTTGGCACTACTTTTTTAAAACACAAGATCCCCTGTCCTGACCCTGTCCCACTTCATCCTTACTTTTACATTTTCTAGTCTGTCTTGTCTATTTTCTGTAGACATTTGGAAAATTAGTATGGTTGTGTTATCAGAGATGTCGTATAGATGAAATACGACTGATTGGGGTGGAAAACATTTACTAATTTTTAATCAGGCCATTCAAAACTGAATTGTTGGGGGGAGGGTCTTCCTTTTTAAAGCTTCACTGTCCCAGAGAGTTAAAGATGAAGAAAACTTTTCAGTTTTATTTATCATCAATAGTGTAAAAGAAAAAAATAATTTTGTAGGGTTTTTTTGGGGGGTGGGGAGAGGTATGGATTTTCTTTCTAGCTCAGTGTGTATGTGGGAACCTTGCAGGACTGATACAGAGCATAAACATCCCTCTCTACTGTCTCCACCAAGAAAGATACGGTTTCTATGTGTCTATCTTACATCCCTTAAGTCCTTCCCTCTCACCCAAAAGGAAATAAACCACTTCTAATGTTTCCCCACCACCACCTGGAAAATACTGTCCATGCAAATGTGTGAATATTTTTTGAACCTATTTGAAAATTTCATCAGTGGTATCCCTCCCAATCTTTATTGCAGCCCCCCAAAAAGGAGCATGTGAACTACAAGACTTACCAAGAGAAAATGAAAGAGAAAAAAACAGTGAAGAATGATGATAAGGGAAAGGTTTGTGTGAAATTCTCTCTATATAAAGATGGCATGTAAGAGCTAGCCCAAGAGCCTGACAGATAATGCCTCAGGTGCAGGAGGAGCACCTGAGCTTGACACCCGCTGCTCCCCATGGAGTGGGTTCCTGGCTCCAGCAGGACTAATCTCATTGGTAAAAGCTGGTTGTGTGCGGTACGAAGGGCACAGAGTTAGGCTTGTGTTGTGGTGGGTTTCATCCTTTGAGGCTGATAGACTGATGACACAAAATGTGTAGGTTTGTTGCAGTTTTTTCCCTTGCCTTTTAAGGGGAAAAAATGTCCTTCAATTAAAGTTTGTTGCATGTTGTCTAACCACAGAGAGCCGGATCTTCAGCTGGTTTTATATCAGCCCAATTCCATCTAGGATCTTGCTCATTATTTAAAGCAAGGGTGAGGTTTCTGTTGCATCCATCCTCTAGCACAGCCCATCTGGCTCCGAGCCTAGTCCCTGCCTCCCCATGGAGTCTTCTCATGTAGGTGGGAGCAGGCTGTGGGGTGGATAATTGCTCTATCTGCCTGTTTCCTGCCACCCTCTTTCCCAGGGGACCTACTTCTCCTCCTCTGTCATGTGGCTCAAAGTGCATCCAGTGCATGATCAGACACGGTTGAACCCTGTTATTTGACAGGTACGCTCAGTCAGACGACTAGGCACACCTGCCCGGTAGCGAGTCCATCTTTTGACCCAAGGATCTATCACATGCCCAAGAAGCAAGCCTCTCTCCTGATGCGGCTGGATTTGTGCCTCCTCACGTGGCAGAGGCAGCATGTTGGTCATGAGAGGGCTGTACTTTCTGTAAGGTGACAGGAAGGGCTCTGGACACTCCTAGCAGTGCCTCCGTAACACATTGCATCACTTGGCCTGTCAGAAGGTCTCCCAACCTGCTTTAAATGCCTGCTGCTCCGTGAAGCGAAGGCTACCATGTGTTTTGTGTGCAGATAGTTGTTTAGCCAAGATGCTCTGTTCCTTTTCCATTAAAATATGTATCTTTAAAAACAGGAACATAAAGGTGATTCTCTTAAGAAGAAGAAGAAAGAACAGAAGGAGAGGTGAGCCGTTTTTAACACGGTTAAAATTAACTTGCTTTTGTATAGCCTCCCCAGTGTATTTTCCATATTTGCATATGCACGGTCTTCTATCAGAGGTCATGCAGATCACAGTGGAAGGAACTTTCCCAACTGCAGAACTCGGTCACAAAATGGTGACATTGCTCTGTGTCTAGCAGTTTCAGAGGCTTTAGTTACACAGCTTAACTGAAAACATGTCAATTCTGCCCCGACATGACTAAGACTTCAGCTAGAGGTGAGGTGGACGGAAATCCCTGTGTGCGGACCCAGAATATGTCACTTACTCAGGTCATTTGCCCTGAGAAATAATTTTTGGAAAACACAAGCTACAGTATACAGAGGCTTGAAAGGTGAAGTGGCATTCTTGATCATAGTGTAGCAGGTTCACTGAAATGTACTCTATCTTCTTTCGCTATCCAAAAGTCTTTGTGTTTTTAAATTTTTTAAAATGCAAATCATTCTGTAATGTGCTGCAAATATTTGAATGGCTATGCAGGTAATAAATGTTTAGGGGTCATTACCTGCTATGATTTTATATTCTGTAATACCAAACACTGATTGCATAAATAGGTGACATTTTTCTCCATATTAAGTGTTTTCATCAGTTTCTGTTGTTTCTCTTAATTCTTTTTTTATCTCTTCCTACTTCAGGAAGGCCAAAAGGAAGAAATCAGTGCCTAGCATTTGGCCTGCAGGACAAGTTGGAAAATTCAGAAATGGGACCTTGATTCTGCAAAGCTATGACATTAAGAAAATTAAATCATCTAAAGTTATCAAATGAACTTACGATACAGAGTGAAATGGACAATACGCATGAGATAGAATTCACGTCGCTACCAACACAGACTTATGAAGCCTCTTGCCTTCCCACCAAATCCTAATTTTTTTTACCTTATTGCAGGATTTTCTATATTCCATTCTGCCTTGGGAAGAATATGAGAATTTACCATTTAATAAATAAAAATAAAACTTTTTATTAAGAATGTTACACAGGCTATTTTTATAATTCAATACGTGCTAAAGAAAGCATTTCACTTTCTGGAATCAGCTTATTTGCTATAAGTAAAATATTCATTTAATCCATTAATTAATGGGTTAAATATATAGCACTTCACTTTCATCTGGAAGGAATATGGAAAAAGCAATACCTTACTTGCTCTGAATCTGAAGTAGGTACTCTCAAACATTTATCAGGCATACATCTGTTTTTTATATCTTTATGAATTGTTAGTGGATAGTGGAACTGCCAAACAGTTTTCCTGTCCAGCAAAACCTCTTAAGGTTTCAAAATTACCTCCTTTGGAATGAAAATGAGATTTTCTGAAGTTTTGTCCTTCTCAAGAGTTAGAGACTCAACTTGTATATTTCTGCAGAGATCTCCAAATAAGCACTGTTTCAGATGGTGGTTTGTTGGCTTGGTTGGTTTGTTTTTAAAAACAAAACCATCTAAGACTGAGCCAAATGAGGCGTAGACACTCAATAACTACTGGTTGTTCATGGTTAACTCATGTTTGTTTTGATCAGTGTTTCCATGCCTCATAAGGCTTTTCTATGAAATCTTTGTCAAAACTGAAGTTTTAGTGCTATTTGGTTTTCAGCAATTTGGTGTTTCTGAAATAACAGTTTTGTCCTCTGTAGCTAAATAACCTTAAATGTTTTTAAGGTTGCGTTTCCATTAGAAATGGCAATAGTTAGTAACCTTCCAAAATGTCCTGTCGGTTCTACCTCAAGCTAAAGAAACTTGAATATTTTAGGGGGAGGCAAAAATAAGGTTAACTGTTAAATGATGGAGGAAGAAGTTCATGCTATGTTGTTTATATGTAAGGTTATCTGGAGCTTGTTTGAATAGCTCTGGCAGTGAAGCAGGTGTATATGAGAAGGAAAACAGTCCTTGCTGGAGAAACTTCTTCTAGGTGTATTGGCGAAATTCAGCGTACCCCTGCAGGTTGGGGAAGCGAAGCATGCTTCTGGCTGCCACCTGGAAGCTTGGGTAAGGTGATCTCTAACCCTGAGCAAGCAGTGAGGTCTGCGTCAGCTTGCAGCTAGCAGTGAGAACAGCAGCATAGTCGCCTCCCAAACAGCAGCATTGGAGGCTGCCCACTTCACAGGATAGGAAAGTATCCTGGGGTAGGGAGAGCCACACCACAGAAAGGGATGCTTTCTGGCATACTCCTTCCCCCACACCTTCCACCTTACTTTCAGGTCCTAGAGGAGTGGCCTGCCAGCACAGAGAGGACTCTCCGGTGAGACACTGGAATAAGCTGCCCAGGGAAGTGGTGGAGTCGCCATCCCTGGAGGTGTTCAAGGAACGTGTGGACGAGGCATTGTGGGATATGGTTTAATGGGCATGGTGGTGTTAGTTGATGGTTGGACTTGATGACCTTACAGGTCTTTTCCAACCTTAGTGATTCTGTGATTCTGTGACTAAGAGGAGGGAGAGGGCCTGGAGGGAATGAGAGCCGAGTAAAAAGTGGAAGGGAGTGTTTCTGGAGCCATGTGGGAAGAGGAGGGCTGTGCAGAGTTGGGTTGCTAAATGCCGTTACTGTATTTCATAATTGCGTCATTCAATTTCTTCTTACTCAGTATTGGTTGCAGATTCAAACTGGAGTTAACAATCCTATCTGGTTAAGACTTAAAGAAATGTCAAATCATGTTTGCGTGTGAAGGTGTAATCACTAAGCAGAACTGAGTACAGAGCATTGAGACTTGTTGAGGCAATAAGTGTGCTTTGGATGTTGTGAGATAACCTGTATTTTTAAATTCCTGGTTAATCCTTGAGCTTGGTTTTTCACTGCTCACTTCTAGACAAAGTTTTGTTCAGCTGGTTTTGGGTATAATGTGCTGTGGGCGTTTGTGTCCTCAGTCAGCTTTGGTAATTTAAAGGGTTCACTTTCCACCTCCACAGTTCGCAAAAGCTATTTAGGAGTGAAACTTGGTCAGAATGGAGTGGCTAATTTTGCAGTCCTGGTCTCAAGCTTGTAAGCTCTGTTAAAGAAGAGTTGAAAAAAATTCTGTTCTTAAAATAAAAAATTGAAAACTGAAATGCCAAGCTGACAGTGGAGCATGGAAGCTTGGGGAAAAAGACCCAAAAGCTTATTAAAATTTTTGCATTTTCTCCCTTGTTTAACATTGGTGTGTATGCATTATGAAAGGTTTCTGTTATATGGTGATAGGTTGCTTTTTTACATCAAGTCCCCAAGGTGATTTGAGCTAGCCATGCTACATCATTGAAGGATGCTGTTCTCAGGTAAACATGGTACCTTCAGTCCTATTTTGTTACTAGATGCGTTAACAAAAATGGTAACAACCAACATTTGGCAAACAAAACTGCTGAGAACCTGTTAGGCACCTACTGTTTCTCTGGACTGGTGTGTGTTAGTAATTAACAGAATAATTAATAGAGTATGTAAGTGTATGTTCAGGCAGCAAGCTGTGTTGCTTTTGGAGCATGTACTGATACATGAAAGCAGTGTTGACTGAATAACTGATTGATATGGGCAAGGGAGAGCAGGGGGCGTCTTATTTTGCCCTCTTACCTGCAGTCAAATAGAGGAATGGGGGATAAAGGAAGAATGCGAGGATTTCTCCTTACCTGCACTCTTTTGCATGGCTTTTCCTGTGACAGTTAGCTTTATTCCTGTTTCCCCATATGCTAAAACCATTGTGATTATCTTTCCTCCCGGTCAAACGCTTTGCCGTGAAGGAGTTGATGCCAAGTTGTTGTAAAAAGGCCACGATGGATGGTGTCTCCACACTCTTGGCTGTACTTACTCCTGGTTGTTTTGGCCTGGTTTCTGTTTCTTACCCTGGCGCTGCTGTTAGTGTGTGAGCATGCTTTATTCTGCTTTATTAACAGACATTTGTGAAGGTCACATAGCTTCGATGAGTGCCTTTTTGCAGGGGCTGAGTGTGCTGCCTCTGTAGCATTGCTCAGTCCCTCACAAGGCATCTGCTTGATAGAGGTGTGCGTCTCCAAGATGATACGTCATTTTAAACCATCTCACAAAGTTCTGTCTTTCCTGCCCTGACAAGCTTTCTGCCCAGTCTGACTTTTACTCTTACCCAAAGGCCTTTCCAATTGGATCCTACTGGTGTGGCCGTTATTTCCAGGCTCTGCTTACTCCAGTGTCAGAAATGTCTGAAGACTGGGAAATAGCCCAAAGTGTCTGAGACGGGTTGGAGCTAAATAACACACCCCCAGGTACTCTATGACCAACATGAGCCAGAGCCAACGGAGTGGTGCTGAGAAAGAGAGATGTTTCATGCCACTGAATCCAGGGTGTGTCTGAAGTTGAGGCCCAGATGGTTTCTCTGAGGGAAGACTCTTGGCTTTCTCCAGCTACCAGGTTATTCTTGACTGTGGTAAGAAAGCAGGTATCACCAGTTAGAGTTAGGCGTGCATCCTGCACAAGTGCCTCATCTACATTATGACAATATTTTTTATAATAATTTGTAATAATAAATAGAGTACTGATGCTGAATTTGTTGGCAATGTTTTAAGACTTTATTTAGAAACTGTAAAACAGCATAAACTCATATGTCAGGTTTTCCAAAAGGGTAATAATAATAATAGACAAAGTTTTAGTCGGACCAAAAGACAAAAAGCAGTTTGTTTCCAATTCAAAAAATACAAACATTTGCTACAGGTACAAAATTATAAAAAGTTTGTATTTTCCTCTTGATCTGGTGACAGACACATACAGCAGAGATGTATATTTCACCAGCTCCAAATTCATATCAGCTATGGGAAATGACGATAAAGAAAAAAATGTTGTGGTTAAGAAGAAAACACAGAAACAACTTCTTGTCTTTCATTTAACCAGAAGTGAACACCGTTATCTTATTCCTTTGTACTTTTTTGGTTGCCAACATTTAAATTAGTGTTATTCATGCTTCATATAACAATCAGAAATAACAGCAGGTTTACCTCATGCATTTATTTTTAATATTCATCACATAATGTCTTCTCACCATGCTACCTAAAAAGGTTAGTGTTTTTACTGACAACATTTAAGGAAGGTGGAGGATGAAGGAATGCCATCGGGATCCAGGAGTGTTTCTATCTACTGCTTCATGAGAAAATGTTAGAAATCCTCCAATTAGCATAAAAAATACTTTGTAGTTAATTCTGCTTGGATCTGTTTGCAATAACAAATGTAACAAAAAAGTCGCTTAACAGAAGGGGAAAATGCTGCTGAGTGCCTCTGTCAGTAAAACGCATGTCTATCTCCTGTATTGTGCAAAGATGCAGGAGCCCCGCACATCTAGTCTCTGTGGCTTGCATGTGGGCTTCTGCATGTAAGGAGACCAAGTGCGTCTTATTTAAGATGGATTTGTGCTTCAGGCTGCCGCTCCAGCCGGTTGTGTGTGTGCCGTGTTCAGTAGTGCTGGGCAGAGGAATCGCCAGAAATGTTGTCAGTAAAAACTAGAAGCAGCTCACTTTTTTTTAAAAAATAATAATTTTTTTTTTTTTAAAAAAAGACTCTCCATCTTTGTTTGCTAATTTTCAGTGGCAAATGCCCTTTACGTTTGCAATGTGGTTGATTTGTTACAATAACCTGTTGAAGGACTTGAAACTGTAATCTCCCTTCCAAAGTTGATCTAGCCAAGATGCTTGGGGTATTCATGTTATCTTGCCTGGTTCAAAGTTGAATTCTTGACTTTGCTATTGCAGCACAATGCTGCAAAGCTGGTAAGGCCTGAGGTTAGGTCTAACAACTCTCTTTCCTCATTTGTTTGTGAGCAAAGGATGTACTAGATGGCACCAGAAAGCTGTTACCAGATTGTTGGTACATTACATCCCTTCTCACAGGAACGGGTAATCTGAATTGTGGTCCAAAAATGCACCACCTCTTGTTGGCAGTCACAAACACGGTGTTTTTCATGCGGTGGTAGTGGCAGCTTAGCCTTGATCTCATCTCTCTCTTACCTTGTTTAGATATATCATTACGTAAGAAAGAAAGAAAAAAAGGCTGCATCTCACATTTCTTCTTGCTCTAGAACAACTCGGAAACCAGAGTGTTGTGTGCTCTCTTCCATCTTTACTAACTACACTTTGGGAAGGAAAAAAAAAAAAAGCTTACACAGCACTACGACAGAACTCTATCACCAGCCAAGAACAAACTACGGCAATACACTCTCATGGCATTATTTACAACACGATGGAACATTATGCATATAATAAATTACATTTAATACTTTTCCTCTTAAACTCTGATATATGTAAGCTCATGCTTTTTTAATTGTATTTATTTTGTTCAGTCCAATATATTTTTCCTCTATGCATCTAAACTGACTAGGCAAGTATAGGAGGTGACAATGCTGTTTGCCTATTTTTTCTATGTTTTTAGAAGCCAAATTGCTTTCCAAATTCATGATACATCACAGTATGTTACTGTCCTCGCTGACATTTATTTTATAGCGCATACCCTTCCACAGCAGAAGTAATAAGGGATTGTCAACTAGGCCTGTGCTCATGTTGACATTAAGTCTTACTAAGAGATCTTCTTGTGAGCTCTTTTTGAGTTCATGAGGGAAAAGGCGGCAGTGGAAATTGTGCAGCATTGCACACCTTGGGAAGTCTGACAACGCTCCTGATGGCACACTTCTGTTTGTTCGCACTAAGCTTAACAGGGAAATTTGCAGAGGAAAGAGCCAGGAAGAAGGTTCGCAGTGGTAGATGAAAACTAAGAGTCCCTTGTTGCTCTGCAGGACAGAAAGTTTGCCTGCTCTATATATTTAGCAGCTGTGCAGAGGTTCCAAATTGGTGTATGCAGAAGGCAAGTTTTGTTATGTTTATTAGAGGAGGGTTGGTTTGTTTGTGGTTTTTTGGGGTTTTTTGTTTTGTTTTTTTTTAAACATTAAGTCAAGTTACAGCTACCTTGTGTGGGCTCTGTACCATGGTGGATGGGATTCATCCCAGAGCAAAAGACTCTGCTCTTCTGCCTAGAAGGAGCAGCCTGGCCTCGAGGAGCAGAAGAGTCCCATGAATGGCAGCTCTGTGCGGGTCCAGGTGCCAGGGGAGCTTGGAGTCCCAGAGACACACAGAGGCACAAATACCCCAAGGAATCAAAAGGAAGCAAGAGCATCCAAAGTGGTCCACTTGGGTATCTAAATTAGTCTTACTAACGCAGGTTACCTACTTCTAACTGTATTCCTTTTATTTGCATTTCCACTAGGTTAAAAGGAGGCTGTAATGGTAGCTGGTCTGTACCCGACTTTTATGAATGTTAGAATGTGTAGAGATAACAAACGAGTTTCTCTACAGCTCTGAAGCATGTCCCTACCTACTGTCCATATTTCCATTAGAAATTAGTAACCTGTATCATTCACTGTGTTCTCCCCAAGGTATAATATGCCAGGAACCGATAACAAAGCAACTATGAAAACCAAAACCAAGTACTGCAAACACTTCTAAAACCCATTCAGAATTAATTTTAAACATCTGGCAATGGTTGAAGATTGGAAAGATGTAAATTCATGTGAGTTTCCTTCACAGAAGTTGGGAGTAAAGACAAAGGTTCAGTCCCAAAACAAACAATACCCTTTTATTTTTAATACAAGTGAAAGTGGAGTGCCTTCTATATTTAAAATTATCATGGGATGTTTCCCAATATAAAAAACTATGTGCAACTTACTTATCTACAGTATTCCCATACACTGCTCTGACTGGCAATACTCAAAGCCAATGCTACGATTACAACTGTTAGGTTTGTTAGGTTTGTAGAAGAGCACACTCAAGAGGAAATTTGGGGTCCGGTAGCATTCTAGCTGAGGTAGGTTAAAATAGACCCGCTAATTAGAAAATCCTGCACGAGTTCATAGAGTATTAAACAAAACCGAAAATTGTAACACAGTTGGTCTCTGCTATTCTGTAAGAAACCAAGATGAGCGTAGCACAGTTATTCCAATGTCTACAAGTTTACTAATACAATCCATTCCAGACTTTGAAGAAAGTACTGTTGCTTTCCCACTTAAAAGCTTATGTTACTTTTGCCCGTTGTTGGTTTTATTTCCTGGTTCAGTCTTAATATCACTGAAGGTGCACTGCTGTTCTGCAGGAGAGGTGGGCTATGGGATGCTTGGTTGGTTACAGGCAGCATGATGGCAGACTGCTTTTTGTCTGTCCAATAGCCCAGGACTGTTTAGTTCTGGACTGCCTCCCCAGGTGGGACGACCCCAGGGAGGATCTTGGCTGCTCTGCCAGAGGGAAGCCTTGCCATCGCCCAGCACTGCCTGGGTGATGTGCTCCAGCCAGAGACCAGAAGTGGACCTGCAGCGGGATGCTTGGGGGCTGGCAGGCTGCCCGAAGGCAGACCTGGGCTGTTTGTCCTATGGCTGTGGTTTAATGCAAGGCAGTAAGCTGGATTTTGGTTAGAATATTTGTTTTCAGGTTTAATAATTACACGTCTGATAACAGTATGCGTGTGCGTATATGTATGCTTGGAGAGGAAAATTTGTATAAGCAGCAGGATTTTAAAAAAGGACATAGTACATAGATGGGATTTAAGAGTTTATGCTTTTCTTGTTTGATAGCACCACACTTACATAGGATTAGAGTGACAGAGTCCCAGATGTCATGGGCTCACACAGTCTGCTGCATCTTGTCCTTACGCATTGCTGCTGTACACACACACACTTGCATACGTTAACTGGGTTCAGAGGAAAAGAAGCACACACACAAATCGGTGTGTTTTCTGACAACAGCATGCAGGTGACAGTGCCGTGGCTGTGGGAAAAGTTCCCTGTCAGTCAGACTCCAGTTGTCATGGGCAGCACCTGAAATGGCTGCTTGTTTTCAAGTGAGGTGCCAGACACAGGTAAGTCTTGCAAAAGATTTATGTCCCAATCCAGAAAAATTCTTAGGGATGGATTTCACATTAATGCTATGAGTCTCTATCGCTGAAGTGCTTCATTAGGATCAAGACATTAATTAGCTCACGCTAATCTAATAGAAAATTAAGGCTTCTGATCTCAAAGCTACATTGGAACTACAGCTGCCCAGGGCTTATCAGGATCAAGGCTGGAAAGCAGAATTTCTCTACATGAGATACTTTGCATGTGCCATATTTAAATAAATCTCGTATCAATTCAATTCAAAGGGATCTCCCCTGCACCATTTTTCAAGAGTTGTGCTGATAACCACAATCAGATCTTCTGTATGCGATAGTCTCCGCAATCACACCTAAATAACAAACACTAAAATGTATCAAGGATATTTTTCTCTCTACTTCTCATATCTGAATTCTGCGTGTATCATGGTGTTAGCTAAAATGAACACAACTGTTACACGGCAGTGTTTGGAAACCAATCTTACTCTCATTGAAGATAACAAGATAAATTCTGCCACTGAATTCTAGGGGAATGTTGTCCCATAGCTTACTGCAGTCTAGAGCCAGAAGGAATAATTAATGGTCAGTTGAGCCCCTGAATGTAATGGACAACCAGGAATTCTTGAGCACACAGCCTCCACTTCAGCTGTCAAAACATACGCTTTCTTGATTTAAGGACTTCAGGTTTCAAGGGAATCCAGTTCACCTACTGCTAAATTGCTCCAACAGCCGTTGTCCCTCAGTCTTACCCATTTTTTCCGGTATCCGTAGTATCTTTTAAGCACAAATCCAGCCATCAGGGAGCAAATACACTCATTTAACCTTTTGCTTTATAAATGTACATGTGCGTGTGTGCACGTGTGTGTACATCTGTATGCAATGCAGTGTAGATATGTTCAGGTACCCATCTGCAATCAAGTGCCAGTTCAGTGCGTATGCTTGCTGTGGCTGTTAAATTAAAAATGGAAGGGGGTAGCTGTAACCAGTGGATTATTCGGTGAGCAATGTGCTGTACAATGTTTTAAGTCAGGGAAGAGAATGTTTTTTTACTGACTTACTGAAAAGTGCCAGATCACACTGAGAAAGCTTACAGAATCCAGTACGGGGTCGGGCAGGCGCTTCATTAGTTGTTGGGCAACTTGGGCTGTTTTACACATTGTGGCACCTCCAGTCCTGTGTGCAGGGTCACCTGCACAAGGAAGAAATAATATGTAGATTCAAAACTGGGACATCCTCAGCAGAAAGTGTTCACAAAGACCAAGAGCAAGTAAATGACAGGGGAAGGGCTGTAGGACTTCAGGTCCAGGTTTAAGTAATCAAGAATATTGGAATGGAGATGATATTGAGCCCCTGAAACAAACAAGCCTCTTTCCCCCTTCCCTTCTGAACTCCTTGGGGTCTAGAAGCCAGGTGTCCGCATCTCTTCCCAAATCCAGCCACCAGTTGTAGGTCTCCAGCAGTGCTGCTTGCTAGACACAAGGTGGATGGCCTCTTTGTGTGAGGGACCCCGAGTACTTCAGGACAGGGATCACACAGTGGAGCCCATGCACTAAAGGTAAGAAAATCCTTTTATCTTTGCTGTCCTGGCAGGACAGAGCACAGGACATTTTAGTGCTCCTTCTATAACCTGACATCTCTACAAGGTCAGGGTTCGCACACAGACATGCCAGAGCACCATTCAACAGCAAAGACTAGCTTAGTCTCAGAGTTCCTCCTGCCCCCCTGTTGGCCACGCTCTGCCTTAACTCAGTTGTGGTAAGAAATGTAAGCCAGGTACCTAAAGGATGTAGGTAGCTAAAACTGAAGGTAGGTTGTGAGTAAAAATCTGCATTGAATATAGCAGTGAGGTGTCCAGAGAAGTGCCTGTGTCTTCCACATTGGTGCATCAAATACAATAAAGCTATGAAACCTTCTTGAAAGATTTGGATGCCACCAGTAACGAATGCTAAATGTTCATGGACTAATAAGGCCATGTGAGGTTTCTGGTTTCAGTTTGGGTGTTTTAAATGATGAATGTTCCACCCTGGCTGCATTGGTCCTGCCTGACCTAAGCTGACCTCCTTCAGTCCTCAGGCTCCTGGGTGTTTCCATAGGTTCTCCCTTATACTATGTCCTGGTTCTAGCCATACGCAGTGGTCTTGAGGTAAAAATGCATTATATCTAAAGAGGGTTCCTCCAAGAGGAGATCCTCTTGAGAACAGAGAGCAATCTCCAAAATTCAGAAAGAGCAGGAATGATGTGCTGACTGGGACTTCTTTGTTGCACTAATTCTCTGACCTACGTTGTCTTTGCTCTCCTTACCACTGTGCTGCTCACATTTCTGTCTCTTGCCAATGTTAATAATCTCCAAACATAACATCTAAGAGAAATTAGGATACTGAGGTTTTTTAGTTAAACTGGCAGAGGAAGCCTTAGCACCACTGCTCTCCAAGGGGAGCATTGCAGCGAAGTCAGTGTAGGAATTAGTGCGTGCAGGTACTTGTTCTTACAGCATTACTCCTCACATCTGTGAGGCAGGGCAGAAGGTCAAATGCAGTTTTCCAAAAAATCTTAGTAGCCTAGGCGTCAGTCTGAGAAGGAAAGAGCCCCTACCCATACTGACTACCTGCAGGTGACGTTATCAGCCCCAGCAGCAATGGCCGGTAGCATACATTCTCCTTTAAATGAGAAGGGTAAGTGGGAACTGAACTGCAGAAAACTTACCTGGACGTTTCGGTTGAGGCTCAACGCAGGCATGAAGACACCCTCGATGTTTTCAAACGCTGGAGGCCCTTGCTGCTGCCCATTTATGTAAAAGGTCAGGTTGTGCTTTTTCAGATCCAGGAGAACACCAACGGTGGCACCTTTAGAAACTCCTCCTTCAGTCCTAAGGTACAACGGGACCACACTTGGTAAAGGCAGAGTGGTAGACCACCGCTGCTCTTGCTAGGACAAGGCAGTCTTACTAAGCAAATGGAGAGTGGAGCAACACGGTGAAACGATTATTCTTGCGGCATTTGGCAACGATTGATCCACACCTTTATCTGAAGCATACGTACCACATTCATGGGAGCTTAATGGGGGGATCCTAAAGAGAAATTAGGTCCATCTCTCCTCCAACTGCAATCTAAGAGCTGAAAATGGGGTCCAGAGCTAACAGATCTCCTTGGCTGATGAGAGGTGGGGAGGTGAGCAGGTCAGGTCAGTACTGAACGTGCGGGACAGGAGTCCTGGAGACACGGCTCCTCAGAGCATCCCTGCTATAGTGAAGCGAATCACAGCAAGGAATGAAAAAGCAGAAAGCTGGTTTCCTAGGCGTTCATTTCTAATCATTATGCCTGCTAACAGCTCGGGACTCGGACTTCCAGTTTGAGTACTCACCTTGTCATCCCCAAAGGGGACCCAGCTTTCCAGAGGCTAGGGAGCCAGCAGAGGTACAACAGAGAGTGGTTTTGGGGAGGAAGGAAAGGTGGGGCTGGTTAGGGATAAGTGCAGCTCCTTGACTGACAAGGTGCTCAGCTATGGGACTGGCAGCTCTTTCAAATGTGCAGACACGGTTATTAATACCAGCGATAATTGGTTGTGTCAGGAGCAGCTGCTGAGAGCTACCGTGGTATCAGAGCTTGCCAGGACAGACTCAGCCAGCCATTACACGCTTGAGCGATTTGACATTAATGCACTTTGATTTGGGGGTTAGTCAAACCCAGCATTACTTTAAAGAGCACTGAGCAAAAAAATCTACTAGATATGCAGATTGGCCACAGGCACTGTTACTCTGCTAATATCATGGGGGCTCTGTGATGGATTTACAGCCTGACACAATTTGTTTAGGGTAAATCAGATTTCAAATAATTTGCAGTAGGAAAGGAAGCAGCTGTCTTTTCTCCCACGCACTCCCCTCAGGCACACAACATTCACAAGATAAATGCAATTTTAACATAAAATTTATCACAATAGGTAGGCAAAACATCAGAAAAAAAGAGGGGGGGGTTATGAAAATATGATTAGGAAGAGCATAGTGCAGGGTAAGAAATTTTCATCTTGTCCACTAGGTGTCATAAACTGGTTTCCTTTAGACTAAATGTGGCAAATGGCATTTGCTCTGAAGGTGAACGAGTTTTATCTGTGGCATAGTAGTGTAGAATACTATTCTGACTTCTCCATTTAAAGCCTTCAAACAATAATAGTATAGCTGACAATCACGAATTGGGTCTGAGATGTGTTAGATTTCAAACTTCACTGTTCCCAGGTTCCTTTTCTTTGCTTTCTGGTGCTATAAGCATTAATAGGTTTCTCTTTGAGCTCTTCTCCAAAACCATAAAGTCAATTATTTTCCAACAAAAGTTAAGACGCTTACCTGTCCTCAGTATCTCAGCATCTAGACTGTTTTTATTAAAAGCACTCAATCATAAAACTCATGATGAGATTGTGGGAAGCAAGAGTACTATGATCTAGGCCTATTTACAAATAGATGACATTATTTTTTCTGTGTTTAGGAACAGCTTTGATTGTAGGGCTCCACGTTTCATATCCTCCAGTGTTTTAAAATAGATTTTATGGCATCCTTTTAAATGACATTGATTCTCTTAGGGAAACAGAAAGAGCAACTTTGCCTTTTTGAGATTATTATGCTTTTTCCTATATGATAAGCTAATTTGCTTCTTGTGGGCTAATTAGCTGTGTGCTGCACAGTGACATTGAGTGACTCCTCTGCAGCCCCCAGGGACAGCCCTGCTGAAGAGGAGAGAGATGCTGCCTGCAGAGCCCAGAGGAGGCGAGTGCAGGACCCAGCTGAGGCCCCTCCAGGAGCCACAGGAGTGCAGGGGCAGAGCAGAGGGATGGGGACCCTCTCCCTTCCTTGCAGCCCCAAGTCCTGCAGGACTTCAGCAGGTATATTGCCCCGTTCCTCGGCTGCCACCTCCCCACAGTGAGCAACCAGCTCTGGCAGGACGAAGCCAGGGCAAAGGCAAGCAGGGGCACTTTGCAGTGCTGCTGCCAGGGAGGCTGGACTGTTTTCTGAGGCTGAACAGCTGCTCTTCTGGAGCATCCCATGATTTCCTTGGGAACAGTACTTTAAGGACTCTAGTGCTTTTTGGACTACTGTCATGTTCGCTTCCTTTAGGAGGAGAGGTGGGAGAGTCAAAGTTTCATACGCAAACTTATGAAAGGCATTTCCTCACTCTTCCGTACATCATTTAGACAGTATTACAGGATAATTTTTCTAATAAATGCCTTAGTTGCAATGAAAGAAGCCAGCTATCTCAAGAGACTCAAACTGATGTTGCTCTCTCCTGGTACACTTCTGTGGCAGCATGTAAAAAAGCTGCTGCTTTACCACGATGTATTTTTTAAACTACTTAAAGACAGTTATACCATAGACCCCTAGTAATCTGCAGGCCATGTAAAAGAAAAAGACAACTGTTTGTTACAATACTTCTTCAATATATACTTAGCATTCATTAAATGATAATCTAGTTTTGAAGATATGCACCACTCTTTCATTATTTCAAGTAAATCCCACGTCTCACACCTCTTTTCTCACAGTCCTGCACGTTTTTATTTCTGTGTGCAACGCTAAGTCCCGAGTGTCGAATTGCTGTGCGGACGCCTGGAAGGTCAGGGTACAGATAGGGGAATTAGGCTACCATGAAAAATGGCATTGCCTGTGGCAGTGGAGGCTGTTATTCTAAGATGCTTTCAGCAGCAGCTTGGACAATGTGCAGAATAGGACTGCATGGATTGGTTTGAGGAATTAAGAATAGTAATAAGTTTCGCTATTACTGAAAAACAAAGCTTAACAATTTATGAACACTTTAATAAACTGAAGAATTAGTTTAACTCTCTGTTAAGAGTATTTTAATCATGAGCTTCACAGTAACTTCACAACTTTACCATGTCTGTTGTCAAGGACAGTATTTTTCAGTCAGAAAACCTGGTCTTGAGATCTCTGAAGACAGTGAAGAGACTCTGTGTATCTCAGGGGGCTTTAAGATTACACTCCAAATTCTCTAGGCTTTGACTTCCCACCGTCTTTCAGTATAAAACGTTTCAGTGCGATTTCTGTCTCTTTCTTTACATAACCATGTAGTGGCTCAAGTATCACCTATAGCACCAGGTACTCCTGCTCTTGGGAACTTTGCCAAGGAATGGATCTATTGCAATGAATGCCCGTGCCTTTTAGCAACGGGTATACGACGTCTCTGATTATTTCCAGGAACAATGAGGCTGAAAGGAACCTCACAAAGCTATATCTCTGCCCTAAAGTGTTTTCTTAACCAGTTTGCTCAACCTATTCCCAAAGGTTCCCTCTGGTTTTGATAGCTTTAGAGTCTTCTGTTCATGCCTATTCTTCTGGCATTACAGAAGTCATGCTAGTTTTTAAGGATGTAGACAGGTCCAATTTTGCATGCTGTGAGTGAGAGGAACAGGAAAGTACTCTAAACGTAACAGGTTCCCTGAATAGGTCTTTCAAGCTCCACCTCAGCTTATCCTTGAAGCTAGCCATTTATTTATTGACCTAATTTATTCTCATGAAGATTAGGAAGCATGAAATGATTACTAAGATGTAACCTCCATCACAATAACATCCGAGAAGCTAAAAGCTGGCAATAAATTTCCTTTGGACTGTGATACTACACTGTCATGCACTTGTCTCCAGTGGGGAAAAACAACTAGGCAGCAATAACTGTTTCCACAAGACTATTACAGCTAACGAGTTAAAAAACTGACCTACTTGACAGTCACGGTTAAAAATATAATGCCTAGACCTAATTTCACTGAAGCGCATGTGATTTCATAAGACTACATGCCCTTTATGAGTGTACTTCACTTGAACAGATATTCCATGCATTTATCCATGCCTTGGATGTGCCTGCAAAGCCTTCGTGTTTTATCTAGTAAAAACTGGGAAACTATCATCAACGGAAAGCGCTTTGTTCTCCTTTTTAAGAGGATGATTGAAAATCCCAAGTGTTGCCATTGTTTGTGCTTCCCAGAAAAAAGCTTTTGCTTAGCTCATGTGTTGCTTGCCGGGAGGAGCATGCCAAGGACCAAATCCATAAAATAGGTTTCTGGAACAGTAGTACACAGAATGGTTGCCAGCTTTTTTCCAGAAAACATAAGCTGTTTCACGGAGCATTAAAATTAATACATCTTAACACTACTTCTGCCCTAAATTGAATCAAGATGTTAAAGGGACAGAGAACCTTTTGATACATTTATTATACTGATGTTATTTTACTCTATATTGTCTTAGGACATGATCTAAGGTCTTTGGAGCCATGAAAAATACTCCAATTGACTTCAGATAGCTTTTGATCCAGCTACAAGGTTCTTCCACGTGTCTGTAATGAACTGCAAAATCAAACTATGCTTCAGACAAAAATTCTCAGCAATTGCAGTATATTTACTTAAAATACAAGTATGCTTTAGAGTATAAATGACTATTCAACAGGAGACATTGCCACGAACTTTAGGATACAGTGCATGTCAGCATGAACGTATCTCTTTAAGGAGATAATACCTGCATTTGAGCATTTTAAAAAGCACTGCAAGCCTTTCTTTTAATCATTTGGTATAACAAACCCAACACCTGAGCTAGTGAGTGTGGAAGACCTGCTGGGACAGTCAGTAGAAAACTAAATGAAAATTGATTCATGCTCTGTCACAGACCGGCTACGTATCCTTGGTCAGTTAGTTACTTTATTCGTACATCAATCTCCTGTTGTGATAGAGTAGGTATACAAATACACTATTTTCCAAAATAAGCAAGGGACTTAGGATCCTGCATCACACTCTTCAGCGGAGATCTTCTCGAGGGTCTCAGTTCCCCTAGTACCCAGCTGACCTTCAACTAGGGCTGACCCTCTCATGGGACACGGAGAGAGAGCAGTGCAGTTCTGCTCTGGTGATACCCCAGAGAGCTTCAAGCGAAGTTGACCATGTCTCCCCTAAACAGTCCAGCATCGCGTCAAGGAACACAGCCAGCACTAGGCAGAGGTAACTATCATGAGCAATGAAAGCCACGCAACCCTGTCTGCACAACACTGGATCTATGCTGAGACACATTGTCTCTGTGTGATGCATCCCTGCAGGTAGCTTCAGTTAGAACATGTCTCCCCACCGCTCTGTTGCATAGAGCACACAGAGCCTCTGAGTGGTGGGAGAAAGAGGGGTTTAGTAATGATGGCTCAGGAGCATTCTGAAATCCTCCTTTGTGTAAGTAAGTTGGTTGTACTAGTCGAGACACTTTTCAAAGCTCTTCAGTACAATGGCTCAGTTGGGTGGAAGCTGTCACTTAGCCCTCACTGCCAAACAGTCCCTTGTGTCCAGATCACCCTAGGCGTGACCTACAGCATTAGCTTTAATCGGCTTTCAGGACTGGCAATAAACACCTGCATTTTGGACAGGCGATCACCAGTGCTTTGCCTAATTATTGTGCAACCCTGCAGCTGACATTCTTCCTAAGGAAGAGAATCAACCACCTTTCTCCCTGCACTCCTCCAGCAATGAGAGAGAAATCCTGCATCCCAGTGCGCTGCGCTCCTGCCTGCTGAGGCCGTGGGTGGGACGTGCAATAACGGGCTTAAATCACAGCGGGGGGTATTTAGGCTAGGTCTCAGGAAAAAGCTGCTAACAGTGAGGATAACAAACACCAACACAGATTGCTAAGGTGCAATCACTATCACTAGTGATTTTTAAGAAGGAACAAAATAACTACGTTTAGCAGGGAGATGGACTAGATGGCTTGCTGAGACCCCTTCCTCTGATGCAAAGCAGAAAAAACAATCAGTAATGAGAAAAGCATGCAAGTGGTGCTTACCGATTGGTGTGAGAATTGGAATGCATGAACCAGCTGCGGTTGTTGTCAACGTACATGGCCCATGCCTTGTCATCCTTGCCTAGCATCATGTCCTTGACGACGTTAATCCTGGCAATACCAAAGGCTGGATCCGGATGGTTGTCATACCGGTCCACATGCAGTTCCCAGTAATGCACGCCCTTGGAGAAGGCTGCTGTGCCAAGAACAACCCGGTCATCATAGCTGTTGCAGGTGGCAGTCTGGTTGTCATTCGACAGCACTATGTCTCTGTGAGCTGAGGAGGCATCAAAGGTGAACCACGCCACTGTGGAAGGGGAAAAAGAAAGGCAGGATTATGGCAGAATGGGCTGTGTTCAAGTGTCGTCTGCATTACTTCAATTAGGAAGATGAGATTCTGCCTTCCTAAAGACCCCTCTGCACTTTCAGGTAATAAAGACAATCTTCCCTCAGTACTGTAGGCAGCTACACAAGATTGCTTTGAGTTGGTACCCTGCTGTTTTTCAGCTCAGAAGTGCCTTATATTATCTGTGTTTGTTCCTCTGAATATAAGCTGCTAAGGGCAGCGACTTTCTGTTCTCACACAGTAGCAAGAAGGTCATTGAGAAGACAAAGGCTTCTCCATGGTATGGAAACTGCTCACATAGGTGAACTGGTTCAGGATTGCCTTTAATGGAAATGGAGTTCCACTGTGTCTGTGCTGGTTAGGACTGACTTCACTAGTTTATCAAAGGGGAAAAAAAAAAAAAACAGAGAAAGCTCTTAAAGTATAAATATCTTATACTGGCCTATTTTGGCAACACAGCATAGAAGTGGAAGTGGTAATAGCATGCACTTCTCGATTCATTACAATATCATTAAGGAAGATGAACTTCTTGTAATGCCCGTATGGATGTCAAGTATAATTACAGAGGAACAAGTGTGAATTCCCATCTCTGTATTATCAAACCTTGCTGTGAAATTGAAGCAGTAGTGAAGAAAAAGGCAAATTCTAAAGACATATGGAGAAGTGGAGACAGCATGGCACAAAGCTATCCTGTGTGTTGCATAACTGTTTCTGCATGCTAAAGCAAATAAGAATCTTAGTTAGACCCGGAATTCTACAGCCAAATAAAATTGCATGATTTGAAACCTGAAGTGTTACTGATAATGGAAAATCCCCAAAAGTGCTAGAAGGAGAGCTCAGTCCCTGTGCACGCTCAGTTTCTACCCTCTCCGCTCAGATGATCCAAAATCTCCATGCCAGTAAGTGCCAAAGATACTAGTGCATATAAAGGGATGCAAGTGTCCTGCGACTGAGACCTGCAGCTTTTCACTTAGAAACTGACAAAAACCCAACTCACCATCTGATGTCTGTAAAATGACTGTCTTGCTGTAGGGACCAACTCCTGATGAGTTGAAAGCTTTGACTCTTGCATTATAGGTACTGTTGAAATGAAGGCCATCGATGGTGCAGAGAGTCTCCTTGCCAACATATACTTCCTAAACATTCCAAAAAAAAAAAAGGAGAAAGAGAAAGAGGGACATAGTTTAACTGTTTCTCTGTGCCTTGTGATCACATGTTAAGACTTCTGAATATAAGCCACAAGTGAACAGCTTCTCATTGCTTCCCAGGATGTAGAAGTTCTGCTGTTACAACACGGACAGCCACAGCAGTGGAGACATCAAGGATGGTTAGCAGTGGAGTCACTAAGGTGAAGATGAAGCTGAAAGGGTACAGCAATAAAGGGCAACACAGAAAGATCTTAATTTTTATCCTCTTTTCCTGAACATCTACTCCAAAACACTATTTTGGATAGTAGTCCCAGTGTCTGACCCACCATCACTGTTTTTATATTTATGTAGGACCAAAAAAGAGGGGCGTGGAAGAATAAAAAAACCAAGTAAGCACAGAGTTATTCTGTTGGAAAGGTTGTCTCATGCCTGTGTTAAAATATAATTTCGAAACCTGCAAACACAGAGCCAGAAGAAACTGATCTCCTAAAGATTAGGATCACATGCATCACATGATGAAACAGCAACTAGACAACAGAGACATCATAAAAGTCTGCAAAGATTTATTAAACAGCAAGCACTTGTGTAATGTGAAATATTTCAGGAGGAGGAACATCTAGGCAGACTAATGAAGAGGATCAGTCAGTTTATACTGTCTATGATGAACTGAAAGAAGCCTAGAAACCTCATGTTGGAAAACTGAACAGAAAATGACAGAAAAGGAGAAAATTCTGTCTTGGCAGTGGGTTGAAAGCCACAATTCCTTTCCACCTCCAATTTCTCAGATTCTGTGAAATCCATAGATTTATGGTAGCAGAGGCCCTAAAGAGCTTAAGGCTGTGACTAAGCAGACCACTAAGGCCCCAGTTCAGTTAAGACACTTAAGTATATGCCTAAGAGTAGTTCTGTTGGTTAAGGCTCTTTGATACGAACCTAAAGTGAATTAAGTATGTGATGAATAAGAAAGGGATTACTTAAGTTTACGGGGGGCCATGTGTTTGTTCACTTTGCTGCCATGGTGGCTGCTACAAATAACAAAATCTCTTGGGTCCTGACTTAGCTGATGATCCTTCATGGAGAGAAAGAAGAGTTTTAATAGAATAGCTTAATTTATCTCCATGTTATAACATGCACTGTCTGTGCAAAAAGTTGTATTTTTAGGACAACTCCCAGATTTTCTAATCCATTTCATATTTTTACCACTGTTCACTGCTTGTATTTATTCAGATTGATGCTCTCTGCTACGATGGGAGACAAAAACTGTTCTTTAAATCCACCCATCGAATACTGATAAAGCGCAGTCAGTGTCATTGCTTTCAGATACATAATCCTTCATGAAAAGGGTCAGCAAACTTTTACTGAAATGGCATTGCTGAGAAGCCTGCAGTTTATCTTTCAATGGGTAAAACTGAGGGTGTTTCTACCACAGCAAGCCAAGCAGTCCCCTGAGAAGTTGTCACCCTAGATTTTTAATGATTGAGATGGTTTTCTATCTTTTTCAATCCAAAATCTCGACATGGCAGCACTGGCAGTCATAAAACCTTTGCCAGTTACAAAACCCCCCACACAAATGGGCCTGGATACGCAGCAGCCCGAAACCTTTGTTTATTCACAAGTATTTATTTAGATGTGAATAGCACTTGAAAAGTTTTATCCAAGACACTGGAATTCATAACACCTTGTTCCTAACTCTTCATTCATCACTTACCTACTAATATTAACTATATCGGCAGCTCCCAGCAGCCGTTCACAAAGGTACCTTTTCACACTTTCAGTAATGGAGACCAGCCTCTTCAAACCCATGTGAAATGATACTTGGACCAAAGAACTGAGGAGACCTTCCAGAAACGCAATGACTTCTTCAAAATGCCCTGCCAATATTGCTGTCTCTTCTAATGAGGGGTGTCCAAATCAGGTGCCTTTGCTGGCTATGGGTGAAGCGGTTTGGCACAGGGAGGCAGTTCCTTATGTGGACCCGTGCCAGGCCATTCTCAGCTTGAGAAACCTTTAGGTTTCCACCGAGAAGCCAGTTTGCAGCTCCTGAAGAAATGCCATTACATGTTTTTGGCAAAATTTCCCACTTGTGAAGAGAGCAGCTGTACTCCACAATGATCTCCAGATGCTTTCAAGGCACTAGTCTCTAGGGAATGCACTGGGCCAGCCTGGTCTTGGAGCAACAGGAGGATGAAGCTTGCCTGAGAAGGAAGGGCCACAGCTTCCAGCAGGACATGGCTGGCAGAAAGCTGATTGAATTATTTCTGTAGTTTTTTTATCAGGATGTGGCGAGAAGGGATGGGAGCCTGTAAGTACCCTGCATCTGCAGCCAGGAGCAAGCAGTTGGGGCATCACCCTGAGGGTCTGGAAGGACAGCACTCGGGATGCCTTCCCATACTTACTAACCCCATCACAGTGTGTCTGTGGAAAGCTTCCACTAGCCTGGACTCATCCGCTCCCAGAGAAAAGATTTAGAAATCCCGTATTTTTATGCAGGATCCCATTTTTACTCAGAAAAACAGGAAAAATTGCGTTGCATTTCTGGACCACAAATCTCAGCTGTTGAAATGGGGTGCTGTGGACAGACAAGAGTAGGGGCTTCAAAGAACTCTCCGTGTTGTGGAATGAACCACTTTCAGCTCCTGTAGGCTAATATGGGATTTTCTGCTCTGGTACACTCCAGGAGGACCTCAAAGCCCCCTTTGCCAGAGCCCCGAGAATAAGTTCAACCAAACCTCCTACCCAGGCTGGGGGTCCTTCTAATAAGCAACATCTTCACTGCTTTCTACATCCACGCGATGGAAGCAGGGATGTTTTGACAACCCGTATCTTCCCTAGCCCCTCTCCCCACCCTCAGACAGACACAAATCCATACCCTCAGGAAACTCACATACAAAGAAACACAAATAAATGCTGAATGAAATTCTCACTCGGAATTGGCCACCATCTCCATCATCAAGTTCCAAGATATAACCCTCCACCGGGTTGTGGCTCAAAGGTGGCATCCTCCAGGCCAATGTCACACTGTTGTTTCTGGTGCAACACTTCTCCAGCTGCAGTAATGGGACGGGTGGCACTGTAACAGGAACTGGGTACAGATTAGTGTAACTCTGCCCTACCCCATCAGTCTGTGCCGCGAGCAGTATGGCGACTGCTCACCTCCCTCCCTCGCAGGGGAGTCGATATTTGCAAGGAAGAGGGTCCATTCCCTTCCTTGAAAGGCAGTAAAAATGATATAACAAAATGTCGTCACTCGGTTAGACGAATCATTTGGCTGAAATACGTAAACAGAAACATATCTGGACATTCTTCTGGTGCCTCATAAGAACTATAGTCTGGGGACCTCACATCTGGTTTCCTTCCCAAGGGTCATGGAGAGTTTTTTCTCGCACCAGAGCACTTTGCCCCCACTGTCCCCAAAGGGAGAGAGGGAGCGGTGGTGCCAGGGGGTGTCTTGGGCCACGGGGCAGCATGGGAGACGCAGTGCTGCCAGGAAGCCTGGCTCGTTAATGAAGAATTGGCTTATTAACCGGCAGCCACTCCTCCCAGCACAGTGGCGAGATAGAGCCTGAACTCCACCGACAGCAGGAAAACAATTCTTCACAACAGGGTTTTCTATTTTAAAATCTAATCTAACACACCACCACCCCCCACACAGTTTTTCATCAAAACCACCTTGGCTATGTTACCCTTATGGCAGCCATACTTAAAAGAAACTGTTGAAGAAAATTGTTCCATTTGCAAATTTTATCTAAATCCCTTGGTTCAGGTAGCAAAAGGAACTTCTGCACCACAGGAGACTGCTTGTGGCTCTCTCCTCTTGGAAATTACAGGTGCGAAGTTATCTACCAACACGCCTTTTTAGTGACTCGCTCAGGAGGAACACCCAGAGACTGTTGACCAGACCAGCATCTTAAAAATAAAAATAAACAGAGTAAAACTTTCAGCCATGCCTCTGTGGAAAAGAGGCCTCCACCACGCCTTCTCTGCTAAACACAACTAAACTCTCACCGTTCACTCTTTGCTGGAAATTATAAAGTGAAAATTCAGTCTTCTGGAGAGAGCTAGCATGTATCTTACACACTGTTGAAATCGTGTAGGTTAAGTGGGATGTAAGTGATGCATAGACCCTGCCTGGTCTTCTGCCCAAGGCTGAATTTCACCGTTCAGGATCATTTCTGCAGAGCTCGACCGTGTCTTACAAGGAGCTGCGTGCTCTGAGCATTCATTGACTTAGCTCTTAACAATGTCAGTTTGCTCTTCTTTTATCTACTCTGCTTTGAGCCTCTAGTTTATTTTCCTCCCTCCGCCTGTGTGAGTGCTAAGCCCTTGAGCTGTTCCTTTCATCCTATTTTACCTCTCCGGATAGAAGAGGACTGTTTGCGTTTTGTGTACCAAGCAGTCTGTGGGAAAATGGACGCTACTGTGTGATGGGGCTAAGGCTTCACCCTCACTTTGGAAGTAACACGAAAGTCAACATCACACTTGTGATAAACAGTGCAGAAGCTACTGCAGCTTTCCGCTGGCATTATCCATCGCCGCACTGAATGCAGATGGTTGGCAGCCCAGAAGAATGACTGTGGTCTGAAACAAGAGAGCTTTATAAATTAGCTCTTGAAGGTTTTTCTGTGAAAAGAGAAAAAAAAGCCTTGTTCCTAGTCTTTGATATTTAAGGATGATTTGGAGGGTGTCATAAATAAAAACGTGGTTGTTTTTTCACATGGGAAGTTCAGACTTTAGGAGACACTGTGTCTGGAGAAGTAACAGAAATGTGACATTACAAGAGTGAAAAACCTGAAAACGATGAGTTCAGAGGTAATGGGCTTTTTTAAGTGAACCAATTTAAGTTTAGGGTTTTGTCTGTGTTTGTTAGCCTGTGTATTTCCAGTGATTGATGAGCCTGGGAGAAGATAAGGCTGTATCAGCAGCCATCCACACTCCTGCCACTTTAGCTAACTGGTTAACCCTCTCAGGAGGTATTTGCTGGGTCCTCCCCACTTCTGAGTCTCCCCCTGGCAAAACTAGATGAAAACCTAATTCCTGAAGTTTATAAAGTGCAAAATAGACAACACCCCCTCACCTCTGAACAAACCACTAAACCTCTCCAGCCCCCTGCAAAAATCTCCTAGGACCACCGACGGGAGGCTTTCAGGCACTGTTCACGTAATGCACAACACTGAAAAAAAAGAGCAGAAATTTTTGGGGAGGGTAAGTGTTTTACGAGTCCCTTTTAATTATGGAAACAGGAATGCCATCTAGGATTAGAATATGTTTTCATACGGTAAAGTGCTGTTGTTCCCACTTCCCGGGGCAGTGTGAATTTTGGCCCTAGGTGTGAGAGTCACGTATATTATGGGGAAGTGCCTGGGCTTCTTTACTGTGTCACTGGACATTTAAGTTTTTGTGAGTAACCCTTACCAGCCTCCTGTTCCCTTTAAGCCAGCCTGTGTCCTGAACTGCACAACCTACAGTGGCTGAAGGAGAGGAAAGAAGCTGCCACCAAGCAGCTGTGCAGCTTTGCTGGATGACACTCGCTGCGCCTGCCCTCCTGCCTCCTCCCCTGGATGCGGATGGGCAGAGATTTGCCTTGATCTCGGATTCACTCTGGGAGGAGAAAAGGTGAACACTTGTTGTAAAAGTCATAGGAAAGGGTGAAGCTAGTTGAATAATCGGGACACTGGGATATACTTCATAGTGAAGAGCAATGGGACAGAACTAAGAAAAGAAATATATAGGCTAAGTGTCAGAAAAAAAAGAAGACTCAGATGTTAAATTACAGTCCTGTCCCACTTCTTGTTCAACTTAAAGTCCTCTAGAGAGTTTTTGAAGGAAAAGATTAAAAATATAGAGGGAGACATGATACTGCATTGGCACAGCAAGACCTATTAATGAGTCTGAATGATGTCCTGCTATTTTAAAAGTGCTTCATGCAGGTCACACTTAGCTAAAAAAATGTGATACTGATGTCTCATGTCAATCCAGCAGTTTCAAAAACACACTGCTCAGTGTATGTCACAGCTGATCTCCTCTCAGGGTAGAGTCGGGCTGCTCTAAGATGTCTGTTATTTGTCCTCTTGACAAGCAAGTTGTGCAATGATGCCCTCCACCTTCCTAGATTCATTTTTAAAGGACTAAATGCAGTGGAAGAACGGGACCCTCAGAAACATGAAAACTTTGACCTCCTCCAAAACTGTAGTACAGCCCTGTAATACTCTGAGTCACTGCTGTAGCAAGTGCCCTACAAACAGTGCTATTGAGACAGAAGGAAAAACCACAAGCAAAGACCTGGGTCCATGACGCAGAGCAGACAGAACCAAGGATAAAGCCTATGATGAAATGGTTACTTTCATTATCAGGGCTGTGCAGCTCATGGCTGGAGAAGCAGAGAAGATTTGCAGCAGGAGATGTGTCTGGGGAATCTTCATGGACTGGTTTGCAGAAGAGGGAAGGAGTCACTCCTGGCAAGGAGAAGGGGTATATGAGTGAGTATTCAGAGGAGGTACAGAAAAGTAGAGAGTAGCTATATTTTCTCCTATTTTGTACCAATCTTTAAGACTGCATGACAGTTCCAGCTGTTTGATCAAAACAAACCTGGAACACATATTTGCCTGTGCCCATAGCTGGAACTGAGGAAATGTGACATATACATTGAGCCAGACATCAAAGAGGACAGGAATTTTGTGCTGAGGCACTCAGAAAAAGCAATAGAGAGAAGAAAATGTGGACAGAGGAAAGGGATCTGGGAAAGCATAAAATGCCAGCAATTACTAGAGCTGTGCATGTGTCTCAACAGGTCAGCTAGCCTGGGGAGTGTAGGTCTTTGGCATAGGACTATCAGTGAGACCCTTTGGTCAACGTGACTGCTTAAGCATTACTTCTGCACCTATCACATTTCTGCACACTTAATTTATTACCAAATTGTTTTTTCTTTCTGTAAAGGGAAGAAACATCCCCTGATCTTTATTTATTGAGATTAGCTTTAGATATGAGTCCACCAGTAAGGTACATGAACAAGTCATCAAAGCAAATGTAATGTGATTTGTTCTCATTTTCATTCTTCTTTGTCTAACACAGTGAATCAATGTTTACTTACAAGCATGCTTTCACTCTAAATGACCCTTGCAAGCTCACTGAGGTTGAATGAGGCCAGAGTTTGGGAAAAAAAAAAAAAAAAAAAGAAATTCAGTCATGCACTAAGCATCAATAACAATAGTACAGACCTTACATTGCAAAGCTTTTGGAAGAAAACAACTTGCAGTTGGAAAAGCCATGCTGGCCCTGTTCTCCTAGGTTTCCCCAAAACTCCCTTTACAGATTGTCTCTGATGTCTTTAATGCATCTACTCTTGTCAGATCAACCACTAGAGTGACTTAATAACACTCCCCTCAACACCAACATTTGGCAAAGATTGATGACTTGTTGGTGCACTGGGCTAGGTAGGATTGGAGAAAGAGGAGCAAATGTGAAGAGACACATAGTTTTCTCTTTGTGAAATTGGAGGCTCAGAAATATACAAGTCCTGATGATGACAAATAGCAAAACATTGCCCTGCAATACCCGCTTCTCCTCACAGTCAGCAAAGTGATGTTCCCAGTAGTTCTGGGTGCTCGCTGCTGAAATGCTGAGTTGCTTACTCTGTGGTACCTGTATTTCTAGATGCAAGACCACTGTGCATGAGAAGATAATGCAGAGCTGGTTGAGGTCATGAGGTAAATTTCAGAAAAAAAAAGCCAAAGTGTTACACTGAGCAGTTCAAATGCAAATCGATTTGCAGTCATAACCTGAAAATATAAATACACCTCTATATACTAAACAATGCTCAATACCTATGAATATTGGCTTGGGACCAGTCGGTGGCTTGTACCGCTTGGGCATACAGAGGTATGAGGAGGAATAATGAAGTCCCTTATGAAGGAATGGTGGCCAGGATAAATGGCATTTCCACCATTCTTTGCATGGTGTGTACATCGTCACACCAGTTGTGCTGACCAAGCTGATGGGACATACAGCAGGTACTCCCTGGTCAAGGCCAAGACAGGAAAAGCCCTTCCTGAGGTCGAACTGTTAAGATGCCCCTGGGGAGCAAAGCCCAAGGGTGTTCGTAATCTCTGCGCAGGTTTGGGCAGAAGCAGTCCTGTCCTCTTCTCTGCTCCTCAGGCTGTGTCTAGCTCAGTACCAGAGCTTCACTGCGATCGTATGATGAATGAGAGCATCAGCAGACAGCACTATCTTTCATAAAGCTCCAGTGAATCCGGCTCAATTAAAGTTTCTAAGACTTCAAGCTTAAAGCCAGACAAATGTCCAAAAGCCAAATACCTAAGCTGCTCTCACCTCAAGTGACCTGTGGTTAATTAGCAATCTAAGTGGATAGTTTAACTAAATTCTTTATATGTTTGGGAAGGAGAGTGGTGGAAGATTAGCATTAAATATACTTAACAATAAGTATGGCCAGCATTAAGTATAAACTGATTTAAACAGAGAGCTGCAGACAGTATTCAGAGAAGTTTTATCAGTGATACTCTTTCTCTCTTGACTCCACTTTTCTGGCTGTTAACATTCCAAAAGAGCATTTCACAGGTGTTTTTTGAGTAACTTTAATGCAGCCCATTTATGCCAAGATGCAAACCATTCTTGTTGAGAAGACTTTGGCCTTTAACTGTTTATCCTTGTTTCTCCACATATTTATCTGCCAAATTATCCACCCTAATTACTTCATCTTGGGTCACTTAGGTTCAGAATTAGGCCCAGAGAGGACAGATAAACTGAACAGAAATCTTGATGCTTGTTTGGAGTAAAAAAAAAGCACTTCCAGCATCACAACACAATTATGCTTAACTCATTCATTGACTTCTGGCAGCCTCTACCCTGTCACTCACATGTATAATTAAGGCTTGAATCACCACTGAGGGAAGTTAATGGCATCATTCACAGGGACCACAATGGCCTTCAAATCTAGCGGGTCTATGGATCTATCTAATTCTGATGCAGTTCTCATCCTGCTCCATATAAACCAAGCTCATTACAAGTACATGATGTTAATATTTTTTTTGCCAGTGGCATCTACTGTTCACCAGGTTCTGCTTTTAAATGCTTTTTTTAACCTCCTTTCCCTTTAGTGTGTCCCTTGGGATCGTTCAGATACCTAGAATCAAGGAAGCTTATAGCCATGTAGTTACTTTCCCCTTGTGAATCTCTGTCTCATCATTTTTTTTTAAGCTGGGCACTGTTCACAACACAGTCCAGATATAAGTCAAAGGTGAGGTTTTTTCCTTATTCAAGCATATGTGCATGTGTGTGAATATTTATTTACTACTTCAGCTGTTCCTGACAAGGTAGGGATAACTGGTATTTTGAATTAACCATTTAAATCTAGGAATGCTGTAAAATGGAATAAAGTTTCATGCAGCTAACATCTTTTTAATCTTCAAAGCTGATAGATAGCCCTACTCTGAAGATTTTATCTTTTCAAATCTTTAACTGCACCTGGTATCTCTGTCTGAGCTTGTTCAGGTCACTGCATGTGAGGCGAGTATACCTTTCTAGGAAACACCCAGTAATCTGAATTTGCTTGAAAACCTTTTAAAACTATCCAGCAATTTCAAGTCATTGCTCTTTCCTCCCTCCATGTTCCCCTTCTTCACAGCACTGTTTCAATACGTGCATGAAAAACAGAAAAAAGAAAATCATAAAAGCTCACCCCTACATTTCATCTGAATAAAATCCAGCTGGTGAATCGACTGCAGTAAAGGTTCGCTATCCAGAGTCAAGTCAAACTCAGCAGACACTTTTGGCTCCAAGGCTCCTTTGACCCACTGTTCCTGAGATACCTGAACACGCTTGATTAAAGCATCCGAAATCTGAAAGAGAGTATCAATCAGGCTTATAATGAAATGGCAGATGTACGCATTAAAAGTGACAGAATGCCTGTGAAATAGATAAAGCACAATGAAACTGGGAATACAACAGCACGACAGCTGAGACGGGATCTGGTCGTTTTGGGGTAAGTTCCATTTATGTTGCATCCTTTCATCTCATCTTTTCAAAACAAATCTCATCTTAGGGTAGGAAAGTAAAAATCGCATTTATAAAGCTGGTTAAGATTATGTTATGTGTCATGCCTCTGAATGCTACATATACTTCTGCACTCTGTTCTCTGATATGCACAGTCTAGTTTTGCTCTCCTGTTTAAAAAGCGGTTGCACAAAGACAGGCTTAAATATTCGAGGGTCTCTCCATTCAGCAGAGATGATTCAGTGGATGAAAGCTGAAAGGAATTAAAAAATCAAATGGGATGGAAGGTGTATGTTTCCCACAGTGAGGGTGATAAGTTGTCAGATAGATTTCCAAAAAATATGACAGATTTTCTATCATTACATTGAAACTGAATTTCATTTTTAAAGCTTTGCTCTAGCTCAGCCCACAGACAATTAGACCAAAAGATGATTGCAACGGGCTCGTCTGGAAGTTAAATCCTGGCTCTGTGGAAATCAACGAACTCAACTGTCCTTGAGTTCAGTGAAGCTGCCATTTGGATATCTGGAGTCCTTTCCAGTGAGCTTTGTGTAAATCACAGGGAGCAGATTTTTCTTCTGGATAGGTCAGAGAGTTTTTCTTTATTGCAGGAGTTCAGATACCTTTCCTCATTACTGTTACTGGAAAACATTCCTGCCTGAGCCCCTGCATCAACAGGTCCTAATCAGTCTTTGCAGGAAGTAAGTGGAGAAGCATCTTAGAGCCTTCCTACAACCTTGGAGTCACTTACTGGGATGCTGGATCCCTTGGCTGTGTTTCAATGTCTTGGCTGCAGAAGTAGTTGCTCTAAGCAATGCAATGTCTCAGTGTTTGCCGGTTGCCTTGAAATCACCATTAGATAAACCAGGAAAAGGCAAAAACAAAAGTGTTTTTTTGTAAAAGGTGACTGCAAAGAGTGACGCCACAAAGGTTACAGGAAAAGTAAGCTGAAACAAAAACAAAGCATGTATCTAGCTGGCATGTACATAAGATCTAAAGGTTTCATTTTTCCTGCAGTATCCAACCGACACCCTGCTAAAATTTGTGTAGTCTTGAGATTAATACACACCACACATTCCCCACTCTTGCTTGAGACCAGATGTGACAGCAACAATCAATCTGGAGTGCTAATAGGTTTAAGTTGGCTAATTTTCATGCTGTTTTTTAGGGTTGCTGTGATAGCCCCCTGACACTCATGCATTCATGTGTGCAGCGTGCCCTGTTCAGCTGACAGCCACGTGCAGATCGTTTCATTTGATGTGCCTTTCTTCTTAGGCAATTAACAAGGCAACAAAACTAACAGGGCAAAATAAAATAATTAATAAAAATAATAGAATTAATTAGGCAAAACAATTAATTGGATAACAAAACTGTTATGTTTTATCTCATCGATAGACACTTTCACTGCTTGCACCTAAGAAACAATATCCTGCAAATTACTGCAATTGTTGGCTAGGCCGTATTTTGCAAAGAGGGGGTAGCTGGATCCTCCAGCTAGAAGACAGGTCTCGTAGCCCTCTGAGGTGCAACACCCCCAGTGAAGCAGAGCTACACACAAGCCCTTAAGGCTGGACTTCCTCACAGGGGAGGTGTTGAAAGGACTCTTTCACATGGCAAAGAGTAATGCAAAAGGGAGAAGCAGAAAGGGGAGTACTACTCTGCTGAGTCACAGACCTTTCCAAATTGATCAGAGAGCTCTGTGAGGCCCTGTGTTGGGTTTCTCAGATGAGAATAAAATAATATTCTGCAGAAAGTTATCGTTAACTGCATAGCATATCTCTTTTGGCCCAGAAGGAAGGGCTGGCAAGAGGAAAGACGTCAGCAGTCAGGGAAGTGGTGTGACCGCTAACTCCATGCCTCGGTCAGAGTGCGGCTGTTCAAAGCCATCCCTTCCCTGGGACATTCATGCAGTCACCAGGCTATCTGAGCTTTTAGGCAGTACTATTGGGAGTTAAGGTGAACCTGCCTTGGAGGTGGAAGAAGCTAAATAGCAAAGCTGTCCATTTTTAGATTTAACGTATTTTTCTTTTTTTCCCCCAGAACATGGGAAAGAAAAATACCTGTAAAAACCCAGAGGGATCATTTTCTTTGATAACTTCTAGGCAGTACTCCATAAGCCCCGTTGACTGGCGTAGCTTCAGTGTACAGTGATTTATCTGGTCCCAAACAACCTGGAAAACAAGCATCAGTACAGTTCTGATGACTGCCTCAGCTTACAGTGAATTGTATAAGATTATTTCAGAAGAGACAACGAATGGAAGAGTGTGTTAAAGCTATGCTTAATTTAGCTGCCATATGGCCATTGCCGTATCTCCATCAGCTACACTCACTTGCTCTGTATTGTAAATACTGATAATTAGCTTGGCAAAATGTTGTGCACAGGGAATCTCAATTTTCAGAGCAGATTAATTGCTCAAGTATCAGGCTTGCTCAGGGCAGAAAGAGCACAGGACATGTTTCTGCATTTGCAGTATTCACATTTACAATCACAAAAAGCAAATATTATAGAGGATAACTGCAGGAGTGGTTTCTTGCAGATTACACTCTACCCTTCTCTTCACAATTCACTATTGATCCTGCTCTGCTTAAGAACGCATTGCTGGGATTAAGAAATTTAAAAAATGCATCTCATTTTTCCAGATTTTGGACTTGATTCTGCTGCCCCATGGCTGTAGCCTAGGCCTGATAGCCCTGTGTTCAACAGCACAACTCCTGAGGTACAAAAGCCTAACAGGAATAAGCTGCAGGATTAGCTGTGTTGTTAGCAGTATATCCTAAGTGTTCGTTCTTGTTAAGCAAGGGGTTTTTTAAAATGCTGATTTCAAGTAGGTTTTATTCATTGTTTGTCATGTTAAGATTTTTCACTTCAATTTTTCCTTCTGTCCTAGATACTATTAATGTTACTGGCACTATAATACCTCAAAATCACATATGCAGTTCAACGTTTCAAGAAATGTGTCTATTTAAACATTTCTTGACTGCCACTTTGTTCAACCATTTATAACTTTCTTCTCCCACCCCCGTTTACTGCATTTCTTTAATATCTTTTGAGTAAGCACATGGATTTCTGGGGGTGGCTTGCCTGAATTTCAAAGGTTTGAAGAGACACCAAAATCTCAAAATTTTACTTGGGCAGAAGAGCTTTCTTGCTTCTGGAAGGTCCCAGAATCCAAACCACAGAGGCTTCACTGACAAGCACCTCTCAAAAGACAGCCCCAAACCATCAGATAAATAAAGAAAGACTGATGGCCTGATTCAATAAACTGCTGAACTATGTATGTGCCTCATTTTAAGTGTACAAGCACAGTTCCACTAGACTGCTGAACTGAAACCTGCTGAAGGACTTTAAGGTTTGGTCATTAGGAGTTTTCATGGTGTAAAGGGCTGGGAACTTAACAAAATGCACAGTAACGCCAGGTATCAACACCCATGCTCAGCTGATGAGAGTTGTGCTCACCTTCAGCTTGTGCTCACGTTCTTTTGTCACCTTTGTGAGCAGTTTTGCCTTTTGTCGCGTTAATGCATCAACCAAGGCATCACACTGAGCGACAAGACAGGCTTCATAATCCAACCCGTTCTCCTAGAAGAAGGTGAGAGTCATACTCATCAGAGAAAGCGTATTTTACACCTTAAGCTATTGTTCATTCTTACCTGGTTTTCCATTCAGAAAAGATTTCCTTTCAAGACTTTGGCATTTCTGTTGCCTTTCTGATTTCATTATAGCTGTACCGGTAATAGCTGCATGCTATAAAACGAAACAGTAAGATGCTATGCCACAAAATGGGCTTATTTAAAACCCTGATTTACTGGCACTTTCTGGACAACAGATGTAGTACAACATAATGTAAAAGCTAAACCTAACATACACAGTGCATACATACCTATAAAAGGGTTCTGCTCCATTCTGTTTTAGTTATCCCACTGTAGCAACTTTGAAATCCCTGGCTCTACACCATGGCAATTAGAAGAGAATTATGGACCAGAATCTGGTCTACAGGCTTATTACAAGGAAATCAATCAGGTACAAATCCCTGAGATTTTGTGTATCACTTAGCCTTACATAAACCACTGTCCTATCGATGGGGAACAAATCTGGCTACCACAGAATCCCACTGCAGCTGTAGAAATCTGAGTAAATGGTACTACAAGGTCCCGAGCTACCCCTTCTCCTGGGGATGGCTTTCTCTGGCCATGGAACAGATGCTGTAGCACCCATGCAAAGGGAGGGTTTCCCTCGCTTCCCCTGCTCATCAGACTAGAAGAAGGAGAAAGCTTTCAATCTCCTTTTTCCAGGAGATGTTCAGTTGTCCTATCAGCTTTCCTCCCAACCCCCCAAGTTACAAAAAAAAAAAAAAAGGCAGCATTAAATGTGAGAAGATTGTAAACATGTGCTGAAGGAGAAGCACCTCCATGGAAAGCCATTGCACACCCCTAACTCATTACTATCTCTTAGCTCTTTTGTTTATGCTTTTCTCTTCTGTTCATTGCTTAATCTTCATTCTTTTGAGAACAAAATTTTCAGATGTGTATTCCCTTCCCTCACTGCGATCCATGCATCCCGTTCTCCAGCTGAGGGATGCAGGGTCACTCTTCCCTGAGAGGCCCCCATCGCAGTCCTAGACTTGCCAGCAAGATGGGTGAGGGGAGAGACACCAGACGGCTCAGTTACTCTTCACAGGTTTGTCTTAGACTCTTCCTGTTTGCATCTCTCCCTCCTCGGCTTATATCACACCCAACCCATTTCCATCCGGCTACTCTTGAAGTGCTGGTTTGTGTACAGGGCCTGAATCAGTCAATGGCTGTAGTGCATCATTTCTCTCCTCATTTTCTGTTCACACATCAAACGGGGTGTTTGGCGATACGCCTCTTTCAAGTGAGAAAGGATGAAATTGTTACAGCAGATGGGAAAATGTGAATATCAGATACTGAAAGCAACAAGAAGGAGCAAGGAAGCAACATGGGCAATGAGGAACAGGCAGTTTCTGAAAAGAAGACACCAAGGGATTTAAAAGTGACCTCAGAAGGAGAAGGGAAGGAAAAAAGAGGGGGAAACAACAGATCTGCAAAGCAGGGAAAAGAAAAGTAGATTATGAATTTGCAAATTGCCCCAGGCAAGACAAAAGCACAGCTCCTGGTAGCTCTGGCAAGCTCAGAGAGGAGATAAAGAGTGCAGATGGCTGTCTGGTCTGCTGTGCATTAAGACAGGATAATAAAATGTACCTATTGCTCACTCCTTTATGTAAATGTACATTTTAAAGACATTTTTTGCTGAGGGGTAAATGTCTGTATGGTGGGGGGCGGGCGGGGGGGGCAACAATCATAAGACCTCTATTAGAAATAACCTGCTCTGAGATACATGGTTCTGGATATAAATCTACGCACAAAGGCTACATCTATTCTCCCCTCAAATAACAATCCAAGAACTATTTTTTTGGTCCAGATGCCAGAAGGCACAGATCAGTTCATGACGAATCTAAACCGTTTCCCCTAAAATAGCGTGGCTGTACCCAACCTGCCTACCAGGAGTATTCCCCGGTATGTGCTATCATCAAATGCTGCTCAGGCATCACCTGGGAAGAGTGCGATTTGTCACAGGACAAAACTAGGCCAGGGAACTCATTAAGGGTTAAACTCCATGAGTGATCATCTTCTGGCACTCATAGTTATGCCCTAGCCTTGTTTTACTTATGAATACACATGCAGCTGATTAGTCCTTCTGTTTCGGTTTCCTGAAATTTGATGTCCTCACTCAGACTCATGCTGGAGACTGGCTCAACACATGAGGTTCAGATTCAGGTTGTGCCCAGAAATGCCTAAATGTGAGAGGGTGATTGCTGGATACAATTTCCTCTTCTGTGTTCTTCTCTAGCATTTTAAGCAATGAGCAGCATCAAAGAAATGGCTTGGTCTTTTGATCTAATTGTAGCAGCTCCATTATGCAGAGCAATTTGGCAGTGATTTTATTGAAACACATTAAAGGATTTTACAGCATAGTCATAAATAGTCGTAATAGGCCATCTTCAGGTTTCAGGAGGGAAAAATACATTTTTAATGGAGCTAGGTGACTCAAGAAGAGATTGGTGATAGACTACTCTCTTGGATTAATTATCCCACCCTAAAATAGCTGTTCATACCTATAGGGAGAACTGCTCTCTAGAGGTGCCTGTCCTTCTCCTTGGACAATGAAAGAAGCCCTAATGACCAGGTTAGATGAGCTACTTAACTTTTAGATAGGTAAAGTCAGCTGAGACAAACCTCACACTGTGACCAAAACAGTGATAGGTGCCAGTCGGGGGCTTCGCACTGGTTTCTTTCAGTTAGATGTGCTTTTTTTTTACCGGTTTCCCAGTTTGGGTTTCTTCTCTTCCCCATGTGGCCGTGGAAGACTGTGAGGGTGGGTAGTTACATTGCCCTCTAGCAACCTGAGGGCTTGGGCAGCATTTGTGGTATGAATTCATCATCTGGAGTGTTAAGTGGAATATTTTAATGATGAAATCCTAAACTAAATACAGATTTTCGAGCTTCTGCTTTGGCTTTCTGTTAGTAACAGACACAGGACTTGCTTGTGATGAAAGATGAGCAAGGAGCAGAGTGGGCATATCACAGAGCAGATGATGTACACCCCACAGAAAACCCACCGCCACAGAGCACCACTGCTGCGGATAACAAGTGTCCCCTCCTGGGCATCATGAAGCTCAAACTACAGCAGCATGTTTCCAGCCACACTCTGCAGGGTGAGAAGGACCTTGAGGATCATCTGACCTCCAGCACTGACGAGTCTAAATTTGGTTGAAAACAGACTTGTTTCATTTTGGTTTTGTGTCCTCAATTACTGCACTCACCATGAGCCCTCTTCTGACTATTAAAGCTGGGAAATTATAGGCATGAAAATATCTTCTGCTTCAATAAATGACCACATTGATTTAGCAGCATTTATTTCTTCTTCTTTTTTTTGACTTCGTACAAATACTCTAATAAACAGGTGGACTGGATTTTGTCCAGAAACAAGTACATTTTTAGAAAATGTGAGACGAAAAACAAGTAGTAAATTCTGAATGTGTTAAGATGAGAACTTATCCTAAATGCCCAATTGAAGCAGTTGCAGTCAGGACGGATCCCAGAAGCATGACCGATGGATTCAATCAAATACTAATCAACACAGCTCAGATGTCCAGTACTGAGTATCAGCTTCTTGCAATAAACAGCAAACAATCTAGAAGCTAAGAGGGGCTTGCAGGCACTATTTGATGAATAATTTTACCTAGCAAATCCATTCAAGAAAGGTTAGATGATTCCAGGAAAGATGAGAACAGCACAGGAAACAAAGTCACCAAATAAATTATTCACTCAGTTCTATTGACTACTGTATTATCAAAACAGCTAATATTCTACAGTTACCTGGATCTGCTGCAATAAATTTTTCAGCTGAACCAAAAATTCTTTAGCTTCCTTTGCTTTATCTGAAACACCATTTAAAGCCTGAGACAGCTGTGCCTGCAAGGAAAAAAAGGAGGGGGAAAAAAAAAAAGAAAAAATTAGAGATAAAATGCAAATGTGTTTCTTACTAATCCTTGGGTTTGATGATTAATAATGTGCTAAAAGGCTTACTTGCTGTCGCATGTATTCTCACACGCACAGAGTGTTTGTGCTAGAAAAGAATAGTTAAGATTTTAATTGTAATAAGATTTAATAAAGGTGAAATATGCATGTGGGGGCAGTCAAGTATTGTGTCTGCACATTCCACTTTATTGCAGTGACTCGGTAAGTCAAAATACCTTGTTATAAGACTGCTACTCACATCTATAAGGAGATAATAGTCTTACACTTACACAGTAGCATCTGTCATGCTGAAAAATCCCCACATGCTTTCCAAAATGGCACTTTTTTTCCCCATCAAAGCCTGAATTCTTTATAAATGTGGTAGATCCTACCAAACCTGAGATACACTAGGACTTCAAAGACAAATCTGCATTTTCAGACTTCATAGTACTGTCCCTTTGGGGCTCCAGTTTACCATGCTCCAACCCAACAGAAGGGTGAATCTTTCTGGAACAGTTGGAAAAAAACCTTCCTCTGACTTTTGACTGGAGAGACATATGGAATATGTTTTTTCTAAGTCCACACTGAAGACCTAACCTCCCCTTTCCTCAGCTGGCACCTAAACCAAACCAGAGGCTTCTTGGTGGATTTCCAGGATGGGAAGGAAACGGCAGTTCTGCCCCCAGCAGACCCAGAACCACCGTGGTCTGAGCAGAGCAGCCCCGGCGCAGTTTCCCTGGAAGCCTGGCTGGGATTACAGAAACCATATTGCTCTGCTTGTCAGCCCATGGCAAGGCTGGATCCAGCATTAACTCTCCGTGCAGACATGATCCAGCATTACTTCTCCATGCAGACATAATGCAGAGTGACCAGATAGGTCCCGTTGTCAGTGTCCTGCAGGGTCTACCCCTCAGGCGGGCTTGGCAACCACCAGATTGCCAATGCCCAGTTAATTATCCTTGCCAAACAGATACAACAACTGACATCAGCAAATTGAAAATGAAGTACCTTTGCTAACGTCAGGCTTTCAGAAGGTTAATTCCTCTTCTTGATTCCTTAGGACTAGGGTGTGCCTTGAGACAGAGCCTTGTATGTACTGGAAGGCACAAGGGTTATGAGCCTCCAGGAGGACACCTAACTGAAATTCAGTATCTCTGCTTCCCTCTTGCTCCTGGAGGGAAGAAAATTACTGCATCCCTGAAAAGGGCACAGCTCACTTCCTCAGGCTGCCAAAGTTTTGAGCTTACAGCCTCCCTGAATGTCTCCTGCTCATCCTCCCCTTGTGCTCGCTCATTCGCACGGGAGAGGGAAGAGCAGACCCTGGCAGCTCCTTCTGGGCACTTCACAGCCCAGCTCGGAGGCAGGTAGCCTTACTCAGGCAGAGGCACTGCCTAACCCCACACGGCTCTGCGGGAAGGGGGAGCAAACCCTGACTGGGAGCTAGGACTGAATTATAGAGAAAGAAGCCACCCTAGGTTTTTTTCCTCATATTCACACAAACTTCTTCCTTTTAGCCCAGTTGTAGGTATTACATCAGTGCTAAATTTGAAAATGAAATGTTTTACCACAACTCATTTGTAGCAAATGTAATGGGAAGACACATTACTGTGTATGTTTCTCAATATTTGAATATTTAATATTCTCTTACACAAACTTCTGTCACTTCACAAAAATTTAAAGCGATGATGTTTGACATGAACAGTACTTGTGGTCACAGAACCAAACTCTAAGTCCTTGGAAGGGTCCCTATTTTCTGCCAGATCAGACAATCAGAATTTCAGATCAGATCTCCATGGGCTGATCGTGGCTGCCAGAGTTTAAAGCCCACCCTTTTTGATTGCACTTTGCACTCCATCCACAAAGGCACGTCTGAGCCTTTGGTTTGTCAAGCTGACGCAGGACAAGGTGGAAGCAGCATATGACCAAGAGGCTGGGGAGGAAGTGAGAAAGAAATAGGTGGCAAAAGCATGGTATGCTCTGCCATGGACTGGCCCGACCAAATTGTCCCAGGGAGGCAAGGGCTCCTTTCTTTCAAACCAGAACCAGTGGCTGGTCCCGACAAAAGCAAAACTTCCACTTTTCCAACATCTGCCCTAGCTCTCAAATAATCTCAAAGTGCATTTCACCAGAGAAGAGCCAAAAGCTGTATGTGGGCATCACAGCAGCCATAGAAAACTGAATCACTGCAGACAAATTGTAACCAGCATATATACGATGGCAATTAGCACAGTCATGCCCGGCTCCCGGCATGCTCCCATTGCAAAGAGCTGCAACAGAAACTCAACAACATCGTTGTTCAAAGGGCTCGTAAGCGAATTGCCACATTCATTAAAACCTGTGGTTGCATTAATGCAACTGCAGTGTGAAGCCGAGGAGAAGACCAGATCTCCATTTGTGAAACCCGCTTTAGAGATAATAGCCTTGTTTTTCCAAGCATTTGTAAAAGATACCTCACAAAGCAGTGGAATTTAGTCATGCACATCCCATTAAAATCAAATGGAGCTACATGACTAAGCCCTCAGTAAACCAACCAAGCCATAAAAAATGCCCTGTACACTCAGAGCAATCTTTCGTGCTGCAGAAATATTTACTGGAAGCCAAACTGAAATGTTACAAGCTCCATTGGCTGCGACGATTAATAACTCCTGACAAATGGCATGCTACCTGGCGTTATCTTTACTTGAATACCTGGTCTTGCAACAGAAAATGCAGACGCTGGACATGGATACCAAGTTCCCACTTCTAACAAACACAGGAACAGAGAGATAATGAGGGTGAGTAATTAACCCCAGATGGGCATGGAAGACTGATGCTTCCTTTAATTTTAGAAAATGAACCAGATAATGCCAACATCCTTTTTCAACCGAACAGTTCATGCTCATTTAATTTGTTTTCCCTCCATCTCTCTTTAGCAGCAGATTAACTATTGATTCGATAAGCTTACCCTGGTGCTGAATTCTGAAACAGCCCTCATGTTTTTGGGAACACAAGTCTTTAGGCTGGCAAATAAAAGCAGGCGTTCAGGCTCTGATATTTGCCTTCGACCGCCTGCCTGCTTGCCCATCACAGACCTATCCAGCTGTGGTGCTTTTTTCCCAGCATTTTGGGGGGGGGGCGGGGTGTATGTATATATATGTAACCATTCAGAATGGGCAGAGCTGAAATGTGTCCACCATCATTCCTTGTATTAGGAGGCCAAAAGGCCTACCAACTTAAGTCTCACAACAGTGTTACTCTTCTTGTTACGAAGACCTAAAAGGACTTAACTTTGGCAGTAGTCTTACACAGTTTTACTTAAACTGTTCGTCTAGATGCACAGTTCATGCAAGTGAATATAATAAAGTCCAGTTAAGTCAGTGGATTTACACTGATTTATGCCATTAGGCCCCTGTTTTTATTGTACACAGTTTTTAATTTCTCTGAAGAAGTTACATACAGCAGCGTAAAGGGGAAACCCGCACCGTTAACAGGGGCCAACCAGTCTTGTACAGCTTTCATGCCAGCAGTATAGCTGAGGGTAAATGCACGTTTCATCGCATGGTTTGAAGTACTGTACGGACAAGGTTATATACTCTATTTGCCACTAAATCGCTATATAAGGCCCAGACAAAGGAGCAGTCAAATAGGTTGAATGAAAGGCTGATACAGAAGCAGAATGGGAATGCATTCTGAAGCTGAAGGCAGGCAGGGCCTCTGGAAAAGCAATTCTAGAAGCCAGTAGAGAAACGAGTTCAGGTTTGCTGGTGTGGGATGAAACTGTGGGAGGTGGGGAAATGGCTCTGGCAGCCCTTCTGAGGTGAAGAATAGGAGCCTCTGGCCTCAGAAGGAGATAAGCAGGTGCTTATCAGCTGATGGTGAGCAACTGTCAGTCTGTCAAATTTACTGGGCTAAGAACAGACAAGCCCTTCCACCTGCCTCTACCAGCTACGCCTGGAGCATCTGGAGAGAACACAAAAAACTTGAATTACGTTTGGCATACCACTCAATGTAAGTAATTTATGGTTTGGCCAAAGCAACTACAGGTAGTAAACTTGCAGAGATTGCTGTATCTGAGAACTATTTCTAAGCAGAAGTATCTAATTCCAAAACAATTTATCTGAATGAATGAGATCTGATGATTTGGACTGTCTGGCTATATGGTTCCATTATCTTTATTTTCTGCCATCACACTGTAATGGGAAAAATAATATTCACAGGAACACAAATTTAGAGTCCACAGATGTGTTAATTTTGAATATTTTTTTCTTTCACTAGAATTTTCACATTGAGTCTGTAAATCAAGAGAAAATCACATTCTGTGATACCTTACTCCCAGAAAAAAATGCAGTAAAAATACAAACCACCAAGGTATTGTTCTTTCTTTTGACAATATTTGACAGTAGGAAAAAAAGAAAATGACTGACTGTGCACTTCAATTGCACCGGAGTTTATCACAGTGTTCAAAAGGCATCAAACAGTTTTAACGCAAGGTAGACCACAACACAGCACAAGCTGGTCTCCCACACTCCAAAACATCAGCCACACTTGCATAGTGAGTTCAGTCCCTGTTCATTAAAATAACTCTGTTCAGAAGTGGATCCTGCCATTAGCACGAGTAGCAATAGCTGAGAATTTGTGATCTGCTCCTTCTGAGCCAAAAGAACATCTCCTCTGCACAAACACCCACCACGTTCGGGAGGAGATGGCTGAGCCCTTGGCAGAGAGTATTCAAACTGAAATACGTATTGAAGAAGTTTGTCTTTCTCAGATGGACAAACTATGCAGATCACCCCAAGTGGCATTTTTTTGAATCTTAAAATCGAAAGTCCATTTTTTTCCTTGCCAAATGTCTTAGCCTAGCTTGTGCTCAACCACTCCATGGCTAAGGGATGATGAGACCCGTCTTGATTTTGTCCTCCCCTGCAGTGTCTGAAAGGATCTCTCTGTGCTTCCTTTACTGCTAACTGTAGCAGAGAGTGAGAAGAAGGGAATCCTGCAGCCAGCAGAGCTAGCCAAGCGCTCTTCGCACAGCTGTGGGAGAAGTCCTTTCCCCCCAGTACAGCAGGAAGCTCCAAAGGACTGCTCGCAGCACGCGGGTATTAAAGCTGCCTCTGTACATTCACGTGTTTTAACTAATCATTTTTCCAGAGTCCACCACTCTTGGCAAGAATGAGCTAACTTCATACACTTTTTCAATTTCCAGGGTCATGTCTTGCTCTTTATTCAAACAGAATCACAGAATCGTTAAGGTTGGAAAAGACCTGTAAAATCACCAAGTCCAACCATAAAGCCAACACCACCATACCCACTAAACCATGTCCCACAATGCCATGTGCACATGTTCCTTGAACACCTCCAGTGAGGGTGACTCCACCACTTCCCTGGACAGCCTGTTCCAATGCTTCACCACTCTCTCAGTAAAGAAATTTTTCCTAATATCCAGCCTAAACCTCCCCTGCCACAACTTGAGGCCATTTCCTCTAGTCCTGTCACTAGTCACTTGGGAGAAGAGACCAACACCCACCTCTCTGCAACCTCCTTTCAGGTAATTGTAGAGAGCGATGAGGTCTCCCCTCAGCTTCTTCTTCTCCAGACTGAACAACCCCAGTTCCCTCAGCCGCTCCTCATAAGACTTGTGCTCCAGACCCCTCACCAGCTTCGTCGCCCTTCTCTGGACACGCTCCAGCACCTCAATGTCCTTCTTGTAGTGAGGGGCCCAAAACTGAATACAGTATTCGAGGTGTGGCCTCACCAGTGCCGAGGACAGGGGCACGATCGCTTCCCTACTCCTGCTGGCCACAATGGTTGCAAAGTCTTATTTTTAACAAGGAGAGCAGGGCCAAGTAACCCAACAGCTCTAAGAGAACTCAGCAAACTGCCTGTGCTGCAAAGCGCCTGGCTCTGAAGTCTTCTCATGGGGGCTCCAGGGAGGGCTTCGGAGCACCGCTTGCAGGGAAGCATGAACCAGGCCACGACATTATGTGAATTAGAAAAAGCTTTACTTGTCCCCAGGCCCCATCCATCCTACTTTTCCTTACTCATTTTTATGTCATGAAGGTCCCTCCAGCCATTCCTTCTGGCCTCTTTGGGAACTGAGAGCGAGGGGAGGCCTCTTTGAGGCCCAAGAGACAACATGATGTCCCGTGATCCTCTCTATCACACTTTCCTGCTTAAAATATTTGGGTGGCTCTGGGCCACTTTCCCTCATCGACACAATGGCAGGGAGGAAGACGTGGCGGGAAATGGCTGTGGCAGCTCCCACGGAGCCCCAGATGAAAGGGTGGCGGTGAAAGGAAGGAATGACCATCCTGTCTACTCCTGCTCCTCACATGCAGCTGCTGCCACCCGCTAGAGGATGGGACGGCCAAAGACGCTGCGAAAGGCAAACAAGTTAGTGAGACAGACTCACTAATCCCAGGTGTCTCTGGGGGCCTGGTTTAGCCTGGGATTTGCTGGCTGAGATAAGGCGAGGCCAGTATGGGAGGGAGCCTGTGGGTTTTCTAACCCTGAGCAGAGGCTGCGGAGTCGCTGGGCAGTCAGGAAGGACGGGAGACCTGAGAGCACTCTGCCAAGGGGAGAAAAGTCTGGGAGGATGATGGACGTGAAGTGTCCTCATGTCCCACAAGCTCCAGCCCGAAGTCAGGGCATGGGGATGACCAAGTCCCAGCGCCGAGCACCGCCTCAGCGCCTCCGGCCGGCCGAGGGGACTCACCTTGTGCTGCTTCCACATGGCGCCCAGGGCCTTCACGTCGTGCTTGCCGTGCTTGCCCTCCTCCAGGCACTGGTAGCAGACGGGGCTGCGGCAGCTCACGCAGTACATGCTGTAGTTCTCCAGGTCGTGCTCGGCGCACGTCGGCAGCTTGCGGCCGCCGCCCGCCCCCTTCCCGCCGCCGCCGTCGCCGCCGCCGCCGGGGGCGCCCGGGTGTCCGGGCGGCGGCGCCAGGCGGTGCTTGGCGAAGGGCCCGCGGGCCGGGTGGCAGCGGAGCTGGCAGGCGGCGCAGTACAGCACCTCGCACTGCTCGCACAGCACCGCGGCCGGCTCGGGCGGGCTGCGGTCGCAGAGCTGGCACTTGGCGGCGGCGGCGGCGGCGGCGCGGCCCTGCTGGTAGCGCTGCACGATGGCCTCCAGCAGCCGGTTGCGCTGGAAGCCGCGGAGGCCGCGCTGGTCCAGGGAGGCGCTCCGGTGGCACTGCGGGCAGGTGAGGGAGGAGCTGGCGGGACCGGCGCCCCGCGGAGCCGCCGCCGCCGCTCCCGGGGGCGCCGGCACCAGCGGCAGCACCCGCACGCCGTTGGGGGACTTCAGGCTGGGGGTGTAGGAGCCGTAGCCGCTGTCGGTCTCGCTGTGCAGGCTCAGCTTGTCCGCGTGGTCCCCGCCGCCGCCGCCCGCCGCGCACTCCGAGTCCGGGCAGGCGGCGGAGCCCGCGGCCGCTGCCGGCCCCGGCGCGGCGGCGGGCGGCGCGGGGCCCCGCGGGTGGAGCAGGGGCGGCAGGTGCTGCTCGCTCTCCGGGGTCTGCACGGCGATGGTGCGGGCGCAGGGCAGGCAGACATTGTGCGAGCAGGGCAGGATGATGGGCTCCCGGAAGAGCGAGCCGCACACCGGGCACTTCAGCTCCTCTTCCATGGCCGCGGCGCGGCTTTGTGTGCGGGGCGCGGGCGGGCTCGGGCGGGCTCAGGCGGGCGGCGCGGGGTCGCCGCCGCCGGCTCCCCCCATCCTCCGCGGCGCCCTTCGCCGCCTACCTCGCCTGCGGGCGGCGGGGCGAGGCCGGGAGGGCTCCGGCGCCCGCTGCCGCGCCGGGCCGTTCAGCACCCGCCGGGGATAGACAGCTCCGCGCGGCCGGGGCCGGGGCCGGGGCCGGGGCCGGGGCCGGGGCCGGGGCCGGAGGAGCCGCCCGGCTTGGGGCGAGGGAGAGGCTCCCTCACGGCCGTGGCTCGGGCAGGGAGCGCGGTGGGGCTGTTTTCACGTTGGTGGCATAGAGTAATAATATATGGGGAGGGGAGGCGGGGGGAGGAGGGAGGGCAGGAGTAGGAAGGGGCGGGAGGAGCGCTTTCCAGCAAATAAGTGATCGCTCTCTCTGCGGCTGGGGACGGCGAAAACATTTTTTAAAGGATCTCTATATAGCGATGTCTTTATATCTTTAAATAAAGCCATTGTTTGGGCAGCGGACTGAACGCAGGCGGGGTTTCGTTACCCCTGGTAGCCCTTTCTCCCCTCCCCGAGGAAAGGAGGAAGGAGGACGCTTTCCAACAAAACAAGAGTGTGCTTCTCCTTCATACAGATCTCACCATGCTGGAGCACAGCCGCGATGCTCAAAATGTCAGGCACTGTTAGAGGGAAGAATGAAAAAGGGGTTAAAAGAGAAGCGCGAACCCCGGTTGCAAATGCTGTGGCTGGCAGGGGTGGAAGAGCGTAGCGAGCAGGGAGACGTGCCGCGTCGCCCAAGCTCATAGCCGTGTAACCCCAACAGAAATTTGCTGCGAAGATAAATCAGGGATGACAGCTGAGAGTTTATGAACTGAAAATAACCATCCTTAGAAGAAAGAAACCAGCAGTGGGAAATTCCCCATCTGTTTTGTTTACATATGCTTAACGTGGATGTAACAGTGGTTTATTTTCATAGTGAAGATATTATACAGAAGAGTGACTTCACTGCTTTTTTTTTTTTTCAGTCATCCATCTAGTTTAAAAGTCACTTCTGTATTAACTTCAGTCCATAAGCAGATCCTAATTTTTTGTTTCTTTTAAAATGCGAGCTGGTTGTTTCAGAGCAGCTATTTAAAAAATGCAGAACTAACTGGTGTCAAATGAAAAAAAGAAAAGAGAAAACATATTCAATGCATTGCCTCTCATCATAATGTTTCTTAGTACATGATGAGCATTTTTTGACACTAGGTAGGAGAGGATTTTCTAGTTTCAGGTTTCGCTTTTCCTAGATTATTAAAACTGTTGATGTATAAAAAAGGAGGAATGGGGATAGAGAGTAGGAATACATTAAAGGTTGCTGTTTTTTCAGTCTTCCCTCTCTGCAGTTTTCCTTCTTCTATCATGCCTAGACACTTGCAAGACAAGCTGAGGGGGAAAAAAGTCCTGAGGGATTTGAAGCTCTGTAGTTCCCCAGTTCAAGGTGGAAGGGGGCAGGTTTGTCCTCTGGCACATAAAAGAAACAGCCCTGACCCACATAAACCTGCCGGTCTTCTGGCTAGGCATCTTTTTCTTTTATGTGACCTCTGTGCCGAGATTGAGGGTTTATAGACTGACGGCGTGTTTGGGCTACCTCCGGCCAGAAACCTCAGCAGTGCAAGAAATGTTCTGAAACACCATTGATTTCACAGCTAACTTATGCTACTACATCACAAGAAAAAGCTGTGGGTGAAATGCTGTTATCTTCATAGCCTCCATACTCTGCCCTCTTTCGGCAGTGGGAGTGGATGTGTGCTGAAGATTTCTTGCAGACCTATAAGTGAATCCAAGTCACAAATTTCAAGTCTGTGTTGGAAGCCATTATCCTGAAGGTAATTAAGAAGGCATGGTAGCTTTTTCCTGAACTTTTGCTTGCTTTCTTTACCTGTCCTGTGTGTAAGGTGCCAGTGATCGTAACATGTGTAATGGCAGCATCAGGTCTGAGACATCTGAGCAAAACTGGACATATCAGACAGGAAGTGGTGGAAATGTAAAGGTATGAAAACCAAACCCAACCAGCTCCACTTTATAGCTGCTTTTTGGACGGGGCTTACAACTTCCAGAGTTCTAATACACTGGATTTTATATTTCCATTTTGAACGCTACTCTAGAGTTTATGTAAAATCCTAGAATTGTTTGCCCTTGACTATAGCGGGAAATGGAAAGAAAGACACCATCTCTGAAGTACAACTACTCTCTTTCAAATTGAACTTTACTTCTCTCCACAAACCTGATTTGGCCTGAGAGCATATCGCCATAATAGATGACATTTGAAACAGAGATGAAAAAGTCAACTGATCTTCTCTGTACCGTGGTGTGACTTTCACTTCATTCAGGGTCTTATTTCACCTACTTTAGAAGTTTGTCTGAAATGTTTATGTCCAGGAGAGCTACAGCTTTGACAGCAGGGAGAGCTGCATGGTCCAGTGTGCCTGTTTACCCATCCTACTGATCCCAGAACAGCTCTTGTTTCCAAGGAATTGTAGAGGTTGAAGGCAGAAACCTTGATCCCCATGGCACCAGAGACTGCTGGTGGAACTAGTACCTACTGTAACAATACTCAATGCTCTGATGGGTTTAGATTGCAGAGCACAGATTTTCCTCCTTATGACAAATATTCATCTGTGTAACTGTAAGTGCACTGCTGGTGATGGAGGTGAACAGTCAAAACACCACTGTCATCCTTACTGCTCCAGAGGCCAGAGCAGAAACCGATCTAAGCGTTGAAAAATGCCACTGAGCTTGAGCATACTGACTTTGGACACCCTTACTCTTGCTGAGGAACAGGTCACACCAAGTCGATCCCACTAATTTTAATGGAGATATTCATAAAGCACTGTTCGGTCTGAGCCGGATAGAATTGGGCCTTCACTATGTTTTGTAATCAAGGCATTTTTATAATGGAGATGATCCCTATGATTTTTCCTCTTTTTATGTTCAAATGAGTCTTTAATCTGTTAGAGCTGTAATGGTGTATGGATAACCTAGAAACCCTATTCTGGCAGTCCTGGCTTTGATCTTTATTTTAATACTTCAGTATCACTAGTATCATCCCCTTAAACTATTTACCCTCTGTAAGAACTTACTAGCATCTTTTATATCCGCCCGACAGGAAAAAAGCTAATGAAGTTTATTTATAAATTTATATTAAAAAAAGATAAGGCAGGTTGCAGTACAACCCCTCAGTAAGGAGAGAGATTTGATTCATCTTTTTGCCTCTCTTGTTTTATTGCTTATGCTTTCTCCTTCTGTTTGTTGTTCCTTTTTGCTTTTTTTGGTTGTTTTCCCATTCCTTTTCTTGTACCTTTTTATATTTTATATTGCCCTTGCACATTAACCTCTTTCCAATTAGTTTTCCCTACTTCTTTCCTCATTTTTTCCTTCAACAGCTGCCCACCAAGGTCACTTCACTTCTTCAGGTTTCTTCTTTTACCACTGCTGTTTCCCCATGGGGAATTTTTTGATGCTGGTATTCCAGCATCGCTCCCACTAACAGGCATCACTCCAAGCACACATCCTCTCGTTTGAAGGGTAATGGAGAAAAAAAAGGATCTTCTCTCCACAGGTGCTTATTCTATTGCAAAAAGCAGGACAGAGAGAGAGTTCACAAGAGCAGAGAAGACAAAACACACTGGGGATAATGCCAGCAGGTTGTGTGGCCGTGTAAGGTGAAGAGTCTCGCTGCCTCGTTATAAATGCATGGTGCTCAATTATTAGCAGAAGATGCCCTCAGCAACCACTGCGAACAACACAGCTGCAGCTGCTGGTCATCTCTGAATTTTAGACTGGAGTACTAACCAGTGGCTGTGTGTTTTGATACGCACACCCCACACACACCTTGGCATTGCTCTTATGCATAACAAACAACACACCACACTGTAATCTCTCCTCTCTGCTTGTTCTTCATCACATTCTTTACCCAGACTCTTCTTCCCAACATTACCAGCTCCAGCTGATGCTGCTGTTGCATGTTCTGTTTGAGGGGTGATGTGGCAAAGAGGCCTGAGAGGGTAGGCTTCCACCGTGGCTTAGAAGAAAAGCTGATATATATGGTCTGTGGGGCAGGGCAGCTTTGGAAATGTTAGCTCTGTGCTACCCCTTTCCCTTCTTCCCTTGTGTTGTAGATTCGCATTAGGTACATTATGTAGGTGTAGCAGTTTTGAAATCAGTTTGGTTCTGGGTTTTTTTTGGAGCATGCATTCAAATAGCTATTATGTTATTTAGGGTTTTCAGATGTTTGCACATTGATCTGTTCATGAAAGGAATGAAGGCAGAGCTTGGCAGGAGCCCAGAAGAGTGCCACAGAAGCATGGCTGTGATAAAAAGCTTATCTGTTGGCTAGCAGAAGACCGTATCTGTAATAGAAATGCAGCTAAGTATTGAATTTTCTGTCAGAGGAGTAAATCTGCCATAAAAAATATAATTCACAACAGAGGACAGTTCTATACAACGGAATTTTATTCAGACTGTCTGCTGAGTACATGCTTGTTATGATGGCTAAATGGCAAAAAATGATGCTTGATCCTGAACATTGCTTGACAAATACTCACACTTCTAAATCTATTTCAGCAATCTATGAATGAAATTCGATACAGAGGAAAATACTGCTTTAAACATAGATGCCAACAAAAGGTGGTAGGTCGGCATGGACAAATTTCAGTAAGAGGTCGGTTTCAACACTTCTTAACAAATTTATATTGAAAAGAAAGCACAAAAGGCACTAACCTACAATCAGGACTCTTGAAAAATAAAATCTCATGTTTCTATGATGTTGTAAAAATACCTCAGCCTGCAAGCCTCTGGAATTACTCCAGGGACGTCTTGGCTTTTCTGCTGTGCAAGGAGCCCTCTCTTTGTTGCTCTTCCTGCAGTGGAGTGAGATCCTTTCCTTCACTGCTACAGTTCAACCTGCAGGCAGTGTCCTCAGAAGGGTGCTTGCTTTTTTGAGAGGTGAGGGGATGAGAGCGCTGGACACTTAGCAGCTGCGTGTAAAGGAGTGCACGAAATTGTGCCCTGCTTTGGACCCGTTTCAGAACACTATTGACCATGGGATCATGGTCAGCATCTTCACCGTACGATTATTACAGAGAGCTCTTGTCGTGTTTGTTGCCCTTTTTTTTAAAGTAAGTGTGTAAACTTCTCACAGAGCTGATTTGGTTTCAATGGTATTATGGCAGAGATTGGATTATGGCTTCTCAATTTGTTCTCCGTGCCCACTTGAGGAGAGGGTCGTAGGAAGCTGTCCTGAGCACAGACTGTCTCAACCCTCTGCACCTGTCCTGCTGTGGTTCCCTGCTCTATCCAGCTGTTCCCATGGTCATCCCATTCATGCCTGTAAGGAAAAGAAGTTTATCTGGCTTTTTAAGAAACTAGCCAAGGATTATATAAAATCCAAACCTCTTTTTGGTAGGAAGACTGCAAGGAGGTAGGAAAAAGTAATGGCATCCTAAGCATTGGGGGGTGGAGGGAAGAGAGAAGAGGGACAAACACCCCCAACAAAAACAAAGAGCGAGCCAGTAATCTTAACATCGAAGTGCCAGCATTTCCTAAGAGGACAGGATGGGCTGAAAGAAAACAGACATTTGGAAAAGAAGCTAGACTGGGTTAGGTACTTGTATATACAATTGTAAAGCAGAGGTAAATTGCCACCATGTGGCAATCTCTCCACATGTAAAGAAAATCCTTGCAAAAAGGGGGTAGAGAATTTTTGTCCCTGAAAGGGCAGGCAGTATTCTGTGAACCGGGTTAGGATGCCGATCCATTTGTGATTCACTGAGAAAGGTCTTTTATCCAGCAGGGAGGCCCAAGTAGCTTTTCTACAGCTCTACTATACATAAGAAAAGATAAAAAGTGCTATCATTGTTTAGCAAAAGACAACTAGTGAGGAAATTTCCCTGAGCCATGAAGGATCTACAAATACCCTAAGAGATGGACTTTGCTTTTCTATTCTAAAAGTAGCTCGAGATCAGAACTTCCCACAAGGTCTTCAGAAACTGTGCCCTGAATGTGTATTTGAAAGACGAGGAGACCTGTGAAACTTGCCTTGGCTGTAGGTACTGGGACAAAATTCACATGGAGTTCTAGTGGGTTTGACCAAAGCTTCCTCTCTTTTTTGCAATGTTGCCCAGGAGCATCGAAAATCAAGAGACTTGGAAGCTGCATGGAGAAACAAGGGGTAGGACCCAAGAAAACAGGATCACTGGGGAGAAATGTAGGAGATGATCATCGTGAGTGAGGCCAGATTGACAGGTTGCAGAAACGGGGGCTGCCTTGGGCTTCCCCTTCTCTTTTCAGCTTGGTTTCTGTTAAGTAAACAAGAAATCCTACATCGTTACGCACCAGAGAATCAAGACAGAAGAGGCTTCTTATGAGCATGGGGACTTGTGTCCTGCCAGTTGGTGATGAGATGAGCACTGTGATCTAGCATAAATCTGTGTCACTGCTGTACAGGGAGGTCCTTTCTGCCACCACCCCAGCTGCCCATTCTCATCGCCTCTCCTGCACTCATGGTAGCTTTCACACAGCCACAAGAATTAATCCAGCTCAGGACAGTTAGTTTTTAGCATCAGCATCTTGATTCAGAGATGCCTGTGCCTACACAAGGACATGAGTGGGGAGGAGTGGCTCCTTGCAGCGCCACTGAGAATTTGTACCAGATCCGAAGAGCAACGTCTGTCGCCTGAGACATCAGCATCAATCAGGTAGGGAGGCAAGCCCACAAGATGCCAAGTTTATATGCCTTTTTTCATCAACACAACACCTCACCTACCTGAGATTTATGTGCCCTTCTCTTCAGCAGCTCATTGAGCTGCCCAGTAGGAGGGAGAAAATAGATGTCAGCCAAACCAATCGCACTTGCACCAGCAATGTATTTTATTGTTTCGTTTAGCATTACGTTTTCTGATTTGAAAAAAGACTTATTTCTGCCTTTGTCCTCTCTTTCCCTTTGCTACATTTTCCTTTCATCTATTGGAGTATCACAGAATCACTAAGGTTGGAAAAGACCTGTAAGATCATCAAGTCCAACCATAAAAAAAACCAAAAACAAAACAAAAAAAACCCCAAACAAACAAAAAAACCCACCTTATCTTATAATATTCTTAAATAAGTACAGAGATTCTGCTTCCCCCTTCCTTGTGTTGCTTTGCCTCGCTGCTCTTCACTCTCTCCTTGTTCCAGAGAAACTCCCTTGCTCCTTCATCCTCCCCTCCTGACACCCATTGCAGCCTTTCTGCCCTTCTCCCACCACTCCTCTCACAAACAGAGACCTCCTCCTTCCAATGCTCTGCTTGTTCCCCACCTCACACCAAGCCCAGCCCCAGGAGCACCTTTGTCTCCCCCACGGACAAGAGGGAAGTGATCTGAAGAACATCATTCCTACACAAAGAGGTGGGGTTTATCCCGTCACTCCTCTGTACTGGCTATGGCCAGAAACCCTCATTGAAGAGAAGGAAGATTTGCCTGCTGTCCCTCAGGCACTAAAGGATCGCCCTTTTCCTGCCCTTGCTGCAGGGGAAGGTCCAGCCAGCTGATGGGGTACAATGCTGACCATGAGGTTTTGTTTTTCACATCTCTTTTATACAAGAAGAAGAGGATCCTCCCTGGGGAGAACCCCTCACATAAGAGATTTTATTCATCAGTGTGCATTGCCTACTGCCAGTCCCCGAACAGAAGCACAGTGGAGAAGTTTGCATGAAGAAAGCAGCACCACCCAACTCCTGTGCACCTCCAGCAATCTAGGTCATCAAGGGACATAGGAAGCTCTCACCATTTAGCCTACCAGGAAGTACTAACCTAAAAGAAATGGAAGGCCCTCTCTGGTCCAGAGTCAGAAGGTACAAAGACAACTATGAATCCTACAGACACACCAAACAGTCTGGTCCATCAAATTCCAGTTCTTATTTATGTCGATTTTGCACCATTGTAACCACTGATTTCAATAGCTTGAGGTGCTTTTTCACCATAGTATGTACATAACATGAAGTACGCACAGAATCAAGTATATACACTAGCTAGTTCCTCTTTATGCATCTGCTATCATCCTGTAGGAATGGCTAATCCACTTTCAGGCCTCCTATTCATTCCTCGAGCTTCATCATTTCCCAGTACACACCACGTGGGAAAACAGAATTCCATAAATCCCACTTCTCCAAAAAAACCCCAACTATTACCAATCTGATTTAAGTTTTCTTCTTATACTTGCTTTGATACCCACAAGGAGAAAGGAAATGGCAATATTTGTGAAAGATCCCATCTACTGCACGCATATTTAAAACCGAATCTGTCCGCACATTCCCCCAGCTGCAGAGAGATTAGTCAGAATCTCCCTCCTCAACTTTTCCCTCCTAAGTCTCTTGCTGGGCTCTTGCCTCTGAGTTGATTCCACTTTTAATTTTATGTTTCCGTCAATAGCAGAGAACTAAAACAGCTGAAGGGGACAGATAAGGGACTTAGCCCACTACAGCCACCATCCAATTCCAAATTGGATTGACTGGCTGAGTGCCCCTAAATCCTCCATGGATATGCAATTTAATAGAAAGAAAAAACTCCACACGCAAAGCAAAATATGCAGAAAATAAGGTCACTTTATGAAACGTAACAGTTTCAGCAATGTGTATATGATTATAGCCTTAATTCAAATGAAATGTAACATACATGCTGTTATGTTACCTGAAGAAAAAGCAACCCCATCTGATTATTTGATTTGTCCTTTTATGAAATGATTTAATTTTTAGCAGGCCGTTACCCAAGGAAGAACATAAAAATAGGCCATATCACATCAGCCTAACAAAGAACCTGGTCCACCTTGACTTTAACAGCAGCCAGTAATGGATACTGAGGGAAGACTACAAAATAGAAGTGCAGCAAAACAGATGGGAAAAAAAATGCTAAGGAGAATTTGAGGAAGAGGAAAAATAGGTTAAGGCAGGTGGAGAAAGTAAAATAATTCCCTTAGTTTTGTAGACAGCTGTATATGGCACCGTACCAGCGCACGTGATGCTTTACTTCCATGGATGAGCGCACATGGATTTCTAGAGAGGCACCTCCGAGCAGGAGCAGTGCTTGCAGGGAGCAGCACTCGGCTGTGCATGAATGCTCCCTTACCTGACAGCAGCGATGGAGATGAGCTCTCCTGTCTGCAGAGGCAGAGCAGAAGGGATTTGGCCAGCCATTCTTTTTTTTTTATTTTCTTTTAATTTGAGATATTGCCCCTAAGATTCAACCAGCTTTAACTGCCAGCAGAAATCGTGTATCTTCAAAGTATGTGTTGGCATCTTCTGTAACTGTTCAGCTAATGGGAATATTAAGATTATGACAGTCCCACCAAACTACTTTGTCCCAAACCAGGCAGATCTCTGTCCTAGTAGTATGCTGTCCTCATCTCTCCCTCTCAGTAGCCTTCTTTTAAATTATTCCACTTGGCTTCAAAACTTGCCTTCCCTTGATCTCCTAATAGGCTGGTGACCCCCGATCCCTTTCCAGGAGCTCTGCCTGCAACCTGACCTTTCCAGACTGCCAAACTTCCATTCGCTCCTCATTTCCTTCCTGCTGTGCCACCAGTGCCATTGGTCCCTTTCTATCTCCCGATCTTCTCATTTTGTTTCATTATTTTTCTGCTAGGAAAATGCAGTTTAGCCTATTCACTGCTGAACCACCATAGTAGTTGCTGAGTAACAAAAAATCAGTGGAGCATTACAAAGTTTGCAGCGGCTCATTTAGCAGCACCACAAATGTTTTGCATGAGGAGAGTGCAGTGATTTCTATTTGCTCCTAATAATTGGAACGTCTCCAGTTTGAATGCTGCTGCGTTGGGTTTTTTTTTCTGATTTGGTAAAACTGAGTCTCCATTCGTGATCTGTGCAGAAGCACGAGGTGGAGGATGAGATTCATGTTACCCTGAGAGCATGGCTCATCCTGCTGTGGGACAGACGCCTCTGGCCGTGGGGACCAGCTGCCCCCCGCCCCGCTTGTGCCGCTCCAGGCAGCTGGCAAGGTTAGACCTGACACCCACCCTTCAGGTGGGTCAAGCTGGATGAGGGAAATGCTGTCTCTGGGGACTTTGCCTGCTAAAGTGACAGCAGCACTCCCGGCTAGGGGCTGGAGAGGTACTGCAGACATGAATGCCGGAGGAGATGGGGGCATCATTCTTTCGGCAAAATACCAGTTTGTACAACAGATCCCCACTCTACTCACTGTCCTGCCTGCTTCTGGGCGTCAGGTTATTTCTGGCCTTGCTGACGGCCGTTTCTGTTCATATGATGGCTGTGGGTAGCAATGCTAACTCTGATACTCAGACTTAATTGACCCGCATCCCTCAAGGACACGAAGCAGAACAAAGAAAAGCTATGCTATAAATACACTGAAATAGGCCACGCATGCTTGCCTGGAGAGCCCTTCATCTCTCCTGTCATCATCTTGCCCAGGGGTTCAATGAGACTGTAGGTTCTCCGTGGTGCCTGTCCCAGGCACACATCCAGGAGCAGCCACGTGGCTGTGCAGCCTTCCTCCAGCCCACGGAGACGGTCCAGCCCCAGCCCCATTGAGGGCACTGGTCCCCTCTATTACCTCTTGCATGCTGAAGGGCGTTCCCTTGTCTTCCTTGTCTTCTCAGAAATTGTTACTAATCCTGGATGGCTCACTTCGTGGCTTGTTGGGTAGGGCAATATGTTCAACCATTTCTTCAGTGGAAGCCATAATTACCAATATTTCAATCTAAGGTGCAACTGCCACCAACAAACATCCCCTGCTTAGGCAAAAGATGGAACATTCTAAACTAAAACTTGGGTGATACATAGGTTGGCCTGTATTATTACCCACGTGTAGCGACATCATCAGTGAAGTCATTATTTGAGACAACAGAGATCTCAAAACAGTAGAAGATTTTTTTTTCATGCATGTAATCCTGTTCTGTGTGAGTATATATTCATAAGACATACCTGTTGATCAGCTCTGAGTAATTTCAGCCTGCTTTTCTGTAGCTCCATCACAACCCAGAGAAGGTGGACGAGAATCAGGGGTGAATGAGGTCTGCAGGAATTCTGGAAGAGGCTGCTGAGCTGACCCCAGTGAGAACAGAAAGGCACTCGCCTTCCACTTGCTTCTTCCTCTTTAATATTTAAAATTTCAAATATTTTTACAGAGCCATTTGTCAGTCCACTACTAATAATTACAATGATAATCACATGATCACTGTAAGTATTAAAGTGTGTTTTTGTGATGTTCCAAGACACTCAGTTGAATGGTATTATATAATAAGAAATTCAAACTATTTTTCCTGTGCATTGTTTGTTTTTTATTTTACATCTCTACTTAAAAGGTAAATATAGTATGCCGTGAATCTGTAATATAAAAGAGCAGCTGCCTTCACATTCTAGCAACACAAATACAGCATGACAAACTATATACATACATATATAAACACACACACACACACCCCCCTCAGCCTGCACAGCTGTTAATAAATATGTATTTTACATTTAGCCAGTAACTGCTCTTCAAGGTTTCTTTCCAGATGCTCAGGGATAAGTTAAACATCGCTTTGATTACAGGGTGATGCATTCCCCATACCAAAAGCTAGCAAAAGGAGCTCCTTTGATAGCAACAGAGACAGCCAGTGGTGATTAAAACAAGCAAATGTCCTGGGGAAGTGTTTGAAGTGAACCACAGACCCTGATCAAAGCACAGGTAACGTAAGCAATGCAAGGCTAGTAGGAAGAAGAAATCCTGCCTTTTATTAGACCAGCACACCCCATTGGAGAAAATGAGCACCTTTTGATACAAAGGCCTTTCTTCAGGACTATCATTCGGTCTAGTAAAAAGTGGTGTGTCTCCCTACCTATGTTGCTTCTCTTGTGTTCGCAGACCACTTCTGAGCCAATATTCCTGCTGCTATGGCAGAGATAAGTCTTGCTGACAGACATGATTGATGCCACACTGTCTGACAGTTTAGGGGAATAATCTCAGATCTTAATTATTCCAGTACAGAAACGCAGCTCCCAAGGAGAATTTATTTGAATTATTGAAAGGGAGCTCTGTCAGAGGAAGAAGAAACAAGCAGTTGAAAGACGTGTTTGTCAAAGCCAACACTTCTATTACAACAATGGCAAAAAACTGTTTTCCAACATGGTGAAGGTTACCGTACAGCGAAGCTGCCTGAAGTCTGTCTCTCACAATCACACTCTGGCTTTGTGCAACTTCATTCCAGTGACTTTACATATTTGTTTCTTAACTGGTAGCTATGCACCCCTCTCCCCTACCTGACTGTCTGGTTGCCTGCCAAACTGAGACAAAAAAAGCCCTTCCGCCACTTTCTCCCAAGAGCTGCAAGACTGACAAGAAGCACATCTGAGAACAAGCAGAGAGCTGAGAAGAGCCCTCTCCAGCTCACATCTGCAAGGGGTTCACTGCTTCTTGTCTCTTCCTCATCCCTCAGCAGCAGCTTCCTCCACCCTGAGGACTTGTGACCTGTGCGGGGAAGGAGGCTGAGCTGACAATAAGAGCCTGAGCCACATGTGGTACAGCAGAGAGGAAACAGTGGGACAGGGAGGGAGAAGGGAAAGGTGATGAACTGGGGTGAGAATTTTTGCAAAGGCAGCATTTGACATAGAGATGGGCAACAACTTAGAGAAGAAAGAGCCTCAAGTTCGTGTTTGGACTGTATAAGGACATAAAACAGATTTTGGGATTGGAATTGATTTATCCCGAACCTCAGCTGGGTGCCTTGGAGAACTGTGGGATGGGACTGAACTGGGGGGAGGCAGGTACAAGTCTTGGGAGGGGAGTCTGGCTCTTTTGTGAGAAGCTTGTTTGAAACTGCCTCCCCTTCACTGGGGTATGCATGAGGTTCCTCCAGGGGAAGGAGCAAGACAAGGATGAGAGGGACAAAATGTTAAGCCAAGCCTTTATTTTTTTGCTACTAACATGAATCCTTTAGTGAAGCGTTTTGATTGAAGGTAATGCTGACACATGCTCCAGTTGTAGATCCGTCAGTTTGCTTCCAAACCGTCTGTGATCAGAGAAACATTTTCACCAGCCTGCTCTGCTGCCAAACAGGCAGGCAAGCAGGAGTGAGACAGGGTGGCTGACTAATTTCCAAATGTCAAGGTTTGCCTTTAACTTTCTCTCTCCCCCCAGTTTTACAGAGGCAGGCTGCCCATTTGTGACAGCAGTGCCTTGGGCAAGAGGACTGTTATTGCTCTCGGGATGCTGGCTACCCATGCTGCACACTGCTCCTGAAGTCTCATCACACAGTAATCCCTGAGGAACGCATCTTCATCTGTTTCTTCAGGGGCTGTTTTTCCTGTCTGTGTAATATTGCGTGAGAAGCTGCTGCAAAGTCGTGCACAAATGTGACTTGCACTTTCCTTGTCATTGAAGAGCTGAGGTCTTGTTACAAATCCTGGCTTTGTAACAGCATGTACCTGTTTATTCCTTTTACAAACAGATACAGTACATTGTGTACAAGACTCTCCAGAGAGCACATATATAGTTTAACAATAACACATCGCCAACTGTATTCCCTCTCAGAGACAGAAGAAGAGACAGTATTTCCCAAAATAAACACATCCTCCATCTATCCAATCTTTCCATATTCCTGCAGACAAAGACCTGGGGAAAGAGGTGAAATGGTAACCTTTCCCTAGAAGCCACTCACAGTCCTTGCCTGAGTAGGATGCGGCACAGTGGAGATCTTCACTGGGAATGTTGCATAGCCATGGCACATTAAACCTAGGCACATGGTTTGTAAACCCTCAACAGCTCTTAATGAAAGAATCGACTCTGTAGCAGTCAAACATCAAATGCTGAGGTATATTCAGAAGTAAACAAGAAACCCCTCCAACTGTTGAGAATCAGGCTGTCGGAAATGTCCATCAGTTACTTCCCATCAGATTGCTCACACTGCAAAGCATCAGATGTTTTTGACAACTGTGTTCTGCTGAGGCTGTAACTTCTCTGAAAACTCCCAAGGGTGACGCAAAATGGGGTAACACCATCTGTAAGTCACATATATACAGGTAAACATAGAAAAGCTACATGTAAAGGTGCAGAAAGATGTGAATGGAAAAATAAGAGCTCTTCACTACGTACACAAACAGCAATCTAAGAAGAAATGGGGGAATCGGGGCCCTCTCTTCCCTGCATGCATTTCAGCATAGCTGTTAGTGTTTTTCTCTTTTCCTCCTTTTGGCTTCTCATTTCTGCCTTGCTGACCATTTTAAGAACTGTTTTAAGGGTGCTATTTTTCTCAGCACTGTTTCCAGCAAACTTTTCTTTCCTTTTGCCACATCTTTCTTTTTATTTCTTTCTTTCTTGTCTCACTGGTTACACACCTCACCCTACTGCTGGGGCAATATCCCCCAAACACACACTTCTAATTTGCTTATTCCTCCCCATTATCTTTGCTCCAGCCAAAATCCCAATGATCTTTGAACTCAGCTCCTTCTTCCCTGCAAAGGTCTTAACCTCAAAAGATGCTTTTCTTCTCTCTACCTTTTTCTTATTTCACTGCTTTTTTTTTCAATGTCATTATCTCTCTTTTCTGCCACCAAACAACCACCTTAAAGCTGCCCCTATGTTTCTTGTCTTCCAACCTCTCCTGAGACTCTCCTCATTGAATTTTCCATAAGGATCCCTGCAAAGATCACAAGACCAATAGAAACCCCTGCCAAAGCGATGAAATATGCATCAGCTCTACCTGCACTGATAGCGATAGCCCTTTCGAGCCTCCCATGTCAATCATGAACTCTGCTGTTCACATGGTATCCTGCAAAGACGATAAACTAAGCACGGACTCCCGCAGAGAAAATAAAAGCCGGAAGGGCTCCCCTGGTGCTTCACATTACACTGAAGCTTCAAAAAGGTAGGGATAAATATATTCAACCTTTGCGAGACAAGGAAGCGCAGCAAAATGTTGCAGAATGACTCATTTAAAGGAGTTTCAGAAATGTGGAAGAAATACACAGTGCTGGGCTAAGACGCAAGGGTGATACAGAGCAGAGTGGTATAAAACTGAGGAGATTACATAGGAAAAAAAGGAGACTGGGAGGAATTAAAGCCTGGAAATTCTAAGTTAAGTTAACCCAACTGTTGCATATGTAGGCAATCAGGACCAAGTTGGCTTAGAAAGGCTTAAATCTGTCTCAGCACCTTGCTGCCCCAGGCTCTCTAATAGTCAATGTTTGTCCCTAGACTATGAAGTATTTGACACCCTAAACCCTCTGTAGCTTTATCAGTTCTTTGGCCCATATTGCCGTCATCCTAAACTAGGTCTAGCACAATTCAAGTTGCAGAGGACACACATAAGGGAATATCCTTGCACACAGGGCTGTAGTGTTTCTGAAAATCATAAAAGCTTAAAGTAGTTAGCAATTTCCCAACCACTGACATCAATAAATTATATGAGGAAAGCGGGTTGGAAATGAACTGAATCTTTGGATGAAGTACAAGAAGAAAAAGAGGGCAGGCACTGCTGCTGTCTTATCAGAGCAAGGACAGGAGAAAAGTCTGTGATCTTCTCATGGCCCTTCGGACAGGTTCTTGGGTACAGCCATGGCTTGCTCTGGGGCAAGGGTGCTAAACAGACTTGAGCTCTTCCTCCTTTTAGCATGAGACAGCCTGAACAAGGAGCACCTCCAGCCAGATCATGGATGTGTTCCTCCTTCACTGACTAGCTGACCCGGGACTTCAAAACCCAGGACACCACCACTGGCATTCATGTATGCAATTCATTTTGCATTAACAAATTCTGCAGGTGAAGCTTTTGCTCAAAACCAATGAGCTTGTTTCAACTGTCTTAAAATATAGCTTGTTTTCTCTAAAGGACCATTGCAACAGTCAGCTTTAACTTGATTTTTCCACTGTTTTTATATAACCATTTGCTTCTACACCAGAGAACAGATGATGCCAGCTAAACACAAATTTATGCCAGTATGACTTTAATGACTTCAGTGGAGTTGAATTAAGTGACATGTTTAGCCTCGCTTGGTAGTGTTCCCTTCCTTCTGTTTTTGATAAGTTAACCAGTTGTGATAATGGGTTTTTAATAAACTGACAAGGTCTAATTTCTTCTTACAGCAGTGGGCTCCCTACCTGATGAGCATAGAACAAGACTTGCTAATACTACTATATGTTTAGTCACCTTTTAACCTATGTTGTTCTTGTGTATATTTCACTGGAGTGTTTAATTTTTTATTTATGCATTATTTTATTTTTTGCCTAAACACCAGTAGAAATGAAGTAATGCATGATGACTGAGGAAAAATTACCATACAGGCAATGTTTAAAAGTGTGTAGTTGAACAGTTCTGTAAACTGGGAGGAGAGGAAGAGGCAGAGGGGAATAACCCTTTGTTCAGGCTAGGCTGCCTCTGTCATTGGAGAGGACAAAGTTAAGACAGTAGGGCATTGCCAGGCTGCACTTCCACTGCCATCTGAGAAGTGCCCAAGGGGAGCTGCGCTTTGCTAGCTGAAGCTGTTTTCCTTCCCATCTGCTCAAGTTGATTTAGAGAAGTGCATTATGCAACCTAATTGCTCTGCTGTAGTCCTGCTATGCTGAGGTTCAAATGGATGTGGCAGCACGCTTACCACTTCTAGGAGAAGTTTTGAGGAAAAGGAGTGATTATATCAAACCAGGCTTTTCAGTCTGCAATGGTAAAGGTATTGCTATATGGCTATAAAAAAAACACACAAAAACCAACCAACAACAGAAGAGAAAATAACTGAGGGAAGATGAAGATTAAAAATGAGAAAGGCTGAAGTACACTCAGTTGTATCAGCAAGAAGGAGTAATAGCATGAAAACCAATCAGGACAAGACTAAAGACACATTACACGCATAGCTTGGGCGTTTGGCAGTAAAACAGTGATGTTATCATACACCAACAATCCAGGGCACGGTCACCTGCAGTCCTTCAGATCGTCTCATATCACTGCCAGTATGGGAAGTAGCATTTGTAAATCACAGATGTTAAGTGCTTGCCCTCAGCTAAAAAAAACCCACAACATTTTAGTGGCTATTTGTGAAATGTGATAAAACATTCCTGTTAATATTTAATTTAATGAAATCCTTCAAATTCCCTAAATTTTCTGTTATAAAGCTATCTGATGGTGTCCTTTACACAGGCTAGCATTACAAATGACACCATCTTTCTCGATCCTTGTTTATGTGACTATTACGCACCTCCCAGCTCTATTATTTGGTAAATCAGCCTTGCTATAAGGACCTAGCTCCCCTGGGTAAAAGGGTCACAGCAAGTTTGTTTGTCAGCTCTTCTCTGAAACACTCAACATTCAGACACCACAGACATCCAGTCGCTTTTTAAGAGCAAGGTGAAGTGGTTGGTCACAATGATCTGTGTGACCAACCATTTCCAGCTCAATCTACCCTTGTTTCTTCCAGAGGTGAACAAGACACCCCATACACCATCACTGCACTGATTCAGCAGGGCTACATGAACCTATCTCAGGCTGTTATGTCACAGGTTTGTGCTAGACCCAAAAAGCCCATTTTCCCCAAGAACAGTCCAAGTTGTAGTTCAGGAAGGTGTGGACATACAGGATGTAAAGCTAAAGAGGCCATACCTCCCTTGACAATACAGTTGCATCTGGTGCTGGCTTCAAAAATCCCCCATATGCATTGATTTGGCTCTATGCTGTACTGTGTTTATGTATTACAAACAGCTGTAAGAGTCATCGCTGCTGCTGGGATGCATTCGACAACCAGGTTGCTACTTCCACTGAACGTTGACATAAGCTTGTCTTTGAGATTGAGTATCACTTGCTCAATGAGCAGGACATGCACAGGCCTTTGATACAGAGCTTATTTCAGTCCTAGGACCTAACCCAATTCCCTCTACAGCTGAAGTCCATGGACAGACTGTCACTGAATTCCAGGACATTTGGATCAGGCTTCGTGTGGCTTGTCTTAGGAATGCCAGAGTTAAAACTCTGGCTTCTTGCAGTTTTAACTAGCCAAGGTTTTGCTGATATTTCATTAAATGAATGAGAATTAAAAGTAATCCATTTTCAGAATCAAATCTAGAGCAGAGACAGCAAAGTATTTAAGTTCTGAAATGAATAAAAAATCACGGTATTTATAAGTTATTACTTGTTTACCTTCTGATCTATGACAGTTCACCAAAGTGATATAAAATTATCATCTTACCTCTCTCTCTTTCCTCCTCAAAGCAGTATCAGAGCAAAGAATGGCTCAACAAGAATAAAGTTGGTAAATATAAATGGCTTCATCAAAAGAGCGAGTGCCACAGCACACTCTTTAACCTGTTTTCAGAGCACTGACAGAATTATGTCGATTCTATTCTAAAAATTTTCATAATCATTGAAACATAAAAGAGCTGGTTCTTGTTATTTTTTGCTTAGAGCTGAAAATTGACAAGAATTGTGAGATATCTTAGTTATTTCAGGTCACTGATATTCCAAAAAGTTCTGAAAATTCGTAAGTAATTAAAAAGCAATTGCACTCCGAAAAGTGACCATGTAAAAATGGTGTTGAACTCAAAGCATGTATACCTTGCACTCCAAATCTTATTTCTCACACTGTAGGGGTTTGTGGCTTTGTATAAATTTGGTTTACTCTGTCACAGTTTCTAAAAAAGAAGCTGAGAAAGTAAGGAGAGTGAGAAGGAACAAGTTCCTTTTACCTGTCAGACCTGTAAACTCAAGAGCTGCAAAAGATCTCCAGCACTTTTGTCTCATTAGCACTCCTCAGGGATGCAAGTGGAACTCAAGTTATTGATGGGCCTTAAAAACTGACTTTTAGGATGTATTTTTTACTATTACCCACATCAGTACAAAGTTGCTAGTTCCTGATGCACTAAGGATACACAAATAAAGAAACAGGAGTCTATGAAAAAATAAGCTTGTGCAACATCACGTTATCAAAAGTTCATTTTCACAGCAAGCGTTGGACTTGCTAGCAATCGTATTTCTGATGGCTCCTATTCAGGCAGTCTCTGTAGGCTCTGTAGGCTTCCATCTTCCTTGGCAAAGAAAGACAAAGAATCCTTTAGTTTGCATTTGCCCAGGCACAATGACTCCTATTTTTCCAGACTTGCCAAAAATACTTCAGAAATCCCTGTTCTTTCCTTCTAATTCGTTTGTATACCTGTTTGTTCCTGTCAGCGACTGATTATGGCTGCAGTGATCGGCTTGATCTGATCTCATTTCCAGCACAGATGTTTGTTTTTTGCAGCTTCCCCTCTTTGCGGATATTTGTTGTCGCATTTCCCCCTGCAAGGGTTTTAGTCTTTTGTTTTGTTTAACTTTAGTCTTTTGTTTGCTTTTGCAACCTTAACAGATACTGCAGATTGCTTTTTGGTCTAGGCTCCATCTGTGCCACGCTCCAGACAGCACCAAGTTGTAAAAAGGCAAAGAAATGACTGGATTATCATATGGTTTGATCCTGCCACATGTGTGAGTTGTCTCCAATGATACAACAGGTGCCTAATGTGCGTGCAGGAATCATTGCACTCCAGCACAATTCCCACCCGGCAACGACAGCTGTTGGCGTTACAGCTCATCCCCAACAGCTCTGCCAAGGAAGGAGAAGTCTGAAAAGCTGGAGGGACTTCAAGGAGGGAAAGTGAACCGAACCTTTGGATCCCCCAGTGCTCTGGATGTGTTTCTCTCAGTCTACGTGTCTGTCTGGGACAATATTGTCTGGCTGCAATAAATTGAGGAGGGTGATTGTGTTGTGAAGCACGCAAGAGCTCAACACATGATGAGAGGGAGCATCCTCCCTCTTGGCAGGCACAGCTACAGTTCTTGGGTAGGAGTCGGAGAAGCAACCATGCAGTTTGCAGGGCCTGAGAGGGGCATTTCTCATCGAAAAGGAGGGAAAAGAAGAGGGGTGGATTGGTTTTGCGCTATTTGAAATATTAACTGCTTTAATAGTATTTCTCTGACATGTTCATGTCAGGTAAAAATCTACCTTAAGTACTTACACCAAGAAGTTATTTTCAAGTGTTATGTTTGCTGCATGGAATATATTTTATTTTTAAATACTGACAGTATTTTAAAGTTATTCATTTGCCTACACCATTATAAAAGTTGATTGCCCATACTAAATAAGGCTCAGTTTTGTTGCTGTTTGGGTGCCACACACTAAAATGCTGCAAGAAGCAATGATTATAGTTCAGCTAGTAGAACACCTGCCTCTGAGTCAGTAATTACCGAGTGCCCCTGCATTGAATTTAGGGGTCACTGGGCTGCTGAATGTGCTGGTTTTGTATGAAATATGAAACAAAAAATTCTAATCACTTGTTGGGCATTAAATAACTGATGACAGCTTTCATCAGAGACTCACAATAGCTTTGCTCCTCTAACTGTGCCAGGTAATTACATTCTCTCTACCTAAATGAACTTTCAATTACAGAGAGTACTCTTCTCCTCTAAACTGTTTAGAAATAATGTTATGCACTGTTAAATTATTACCCTTGTCCCACCTCAGAGGCAGCTCAATTTCAGCACAAGTCAAAGAGATCCAGGTCCATTCCAGGATGCTCCACACAAGCTTTGGCCCAGCCTCGATTCGGCTTCAGGATGCTGTGCTCTCAGGCATCGCTGTAGCCTCATCCATCCTGTGCAACCCCAGCTGCTGGAAGGATGAGGCCCTACTGAAATCTGCTCATCACTCTCCCCTTCTGAGAGCTTGCACAGGAGCACAACCAGTACTACCTGGTGTTTGCACCACCAGGTAGTACTCCAGCGCAGGCGGAGGGCAGTGGGGGATAATGGTATTTGGCCCAGCTGAACTGAAGGGAGTGAATTGGGTTTTTTATGGGCTCAGTTTTGCATTTGATTATTCAGCAATTCAGTTCAGGCACAGATCTGTCTACTTGCATTGTGGGAGAGGAAGGGCATTTTCCAAGAACACAGGTACATCTGAATATAAAATTATGCCCCCCTCCCCAGCAAGCATTATAGCCATTCACAGCTGAAGAGAAGTGTTTATCTCCTGAGTAGTGTAATCTGCATCTATCTTGTGGAAATATGTTATCTAACAGATTTCCATATTCAGCCTGGAAAAAAATCTCATATATACATTTACTAAGGGAGAACGCAGAAGAAAGAAGCAAGAAATATGATCTCCTTATTTACATTAGCTGAACATACTATTATATAGAAACTCCCATGCTTGCTTACAACTGACCATTTTGCAGAGAAATAAGTAATTCTTTTTTAAAAATGATTGACTGCTACTCCTCACTCAAAAATGCTTCAAGGCAGATATCAAATTGCTAGAGAATCTGCAGTACTCTCCACTTCGCAAGCACAAACCCTTCTTACTTCTTCTGCACACCCGCAGCCATCCCTGTTCAGCAACACTTTCCTTCTGCCGAGCAGTTCTGCCTGCGGATTTAGAACTCCCGTCATTTTTACCTCAAACGACCTCGGCCCAGCTTAGACAGCATCCTCCAGGTTTGACCCCGATGCAGATCTCACTAAAGGAAAGGGTCTGCTCAGTGTCACTAGGATAATAAGACAAATACCCTTAAAGCCTGTAGCTCTGATCCTCTGGCTATCTGCTTTCAGTAATCAGATTCTGGAAAGCTGTTACTGTAAGTCAAGTCGGTACTGTTAAGAGTAAGCAGCGCGGTGCGGTGAGGCTAACAAACTGAAGTAACGGCAGAGCAGCAGTAATAAATGCCCCCTCAAGCCATCTTTTTGAAGAGGCAAATGCTTATCAGAACTATATTGAACTCATAGGAAAGGGGGGAAAATATCAAAAGGCACTTTGAAGTCCTTCTTTTCTTTTGTATTTTTTGACACAGCAAAAGGAGACAAAAGGAAGATGTTCAGAGCCCTTAAGAGCTGTGGGCATGAGGCTAGTTTATTAGATAATTATCTCACAAAACTCTGCTGGGTTCTTTCATAGCTATGAATTTTCACACAATACTGAAATTAGTAATTCCTATAGCCTACCATTGTTTCTTGTTTCATTTTGGGGGATTTACTTTTACCAGCTGATATGAAATTCTAAAATGGCTTGTTTTCTTAATTACAACAGAAATCCTGAAGAGAAGGACACATTGCAGGAATATGAACTTGGTGTGGTCTAAACGACAACTCTTTTTTCTGCTAGAGTTCACATCATGGGGAAGAATCTATGAGACTGGAGAGGTAGGAAAAAAAGACTGATACTGCTACATCTAATTTAATAAAGTAAGAGGACTGAGTGAGGAGATTTTAAAATCAGTGTTGCAGAGCACTGAGTGATGTACTGTGGAGAAGATTTATAGTTTGATCGAAGGTTAAACAGAGATTTGAACAAGCCAGATTTTGGCATCATCAGGAAAATAAATGGTTGGTTACCTTAACTGTAAGTCCCATCAACTTTACTATCAGATCAAGTCCTTATTTCTCCTGAGCATGATCCTCCCTATAATCCTGAACCAGACTTTGATTCTTTCTTTTCCCCCTTCACAACACATACCAGCAGCACTTGGTAACTGATTGCAATGTAAAAAAAAAAAAAAAAAACAGCGAGAGAGAGGAATTAGACCCCTCGTCATTGCAAAAATGTAACTGCCTATTTACCACATGCACACGCTCTTGGGATTTCCATACCGCTTCTCACTGCTTAACCCTGGGCACAAATTAGTTCAAAAATCCATACCATCCTCACTGTGAAAAGGAGAGAGGAAAGAGAGCTCTGCTTTGCGTAGCCGCCACTTGCAAACAAAAAGGGAAAAAAAATAACCCCACATGCACATTATTGCTGGCTGGAAGATGCCTTCAGTGATGAAACTGTTACTCACACACACTTACAGATCTCTACAGACCAGTCCCTCTGTGTAACCTCTGATTCCTGCTTCCTTCTGAATCTATTGAGCTTGCCCTGCCCAGTCCTAATCACCTTTCCGTCATACCTACCCCTATGCCCTAGACACATTCTTTCTCTCCCGTTGTCAAAATTTTACTTTTTTTGGTTCTCCATGAAAAAGGAAGAATTAGCAGTCTGGCTTCACTGCAGAGGGCTAAAGGGCAGCATTAGGTATTGAAAAGAAGCTGAGGAAGGCAGCAGTGACAGTGCGCACGTGGCAGCTAAAGCAAGAGGGCCAGAAGGAAAAGGCAGGGATAGGAACTAAGGCATCAGAGACCATAGCTAAGGGACATTGCTTTGGAATAGGGTCCAAGCAAGGACAAGGACAGGGACTGGTGAAAAAACAGCAAGGGCAAGAGGAACAGGCTGTGAGAGCAAGCAGCATGCACAAGGGTTTATAACCACAAGAATGCATTTCATCAAGATCTTTAAACTGAAGCCTGGATCCCCAAATCTCCACGTTTCTGTGTGTCTAGCAGTTAGTTCCGAACCCTGCAGGCAAAGGCTGAGGTATCCTTCTTGGGTATCTATGTGGTGGCAGACCTATAAAAAAAGTTAACAGCCCACTATTGCTCCTGTTTACTCAGGTAGCTTAAATAGGAGGATATCTGCTCTAGATCTAAGGATACCGCTTTGCTAGGGACCTAGCTGGAAGCCATTGTGATATTCTGTGCGTTAGAATATACTTGGGTTTTCATCTTTTAGGCAAAGATATGGAAATATACCCGGAAAAAAAAGTGTCAAAATTAGGACTCAACCATTTATATTTAAAACCACTTCTCTGATGAAAAATGATGCCTAAGGATTGAATGATCTTTAGCTGGAAATGTAATTTCTGTTTGGATATGCCACTACGTGGCGTCGTGTATCAGATGCCAATTATACCCAGCATCTTCTAAATTCTCCATAGCCAAAGGACCGAATTTCAAGTCATTCCCAGAGCACCAGAGAACAGCGTGATCTCCCCATCAGTGATAAAAACCATAGGCCTCATGAGAAACAGAGTATGTTCAGGCACACTGACTACAGGAGCAAATGGAAGAGTAAAGCATGTGTAACTAATTATTAATTTGTCTTGCACATGCCCAGTTTGTGATATCTGGGTCCTCACCTGTCCTTGACAAGCAATCCTGACGGCAAGTTAACCCAATGAGAGACATCTTGCAAACACAAAAAGGACTTAAAAAGGCCGATGGCACTGACAGATGAGCTCTGGTGCATCTTGTTTGGCAAGTTTTAAGACATCCCTGCTGCCCAGAAGACAAAATTTGACATTAGCCCCATCACTGCAAACTCTGGAGTCTTACTTTAAATCTCTAATGGAGGTGGCTTCAAGCAAAGGTGCTGCTCTGCGCAGGGTAGCTTGAAGCGGAGGTACATGTCCTTCTGTCAGTTCTGTCAGGCGGAAAATTATCCCTAGGAATCACAAACCAGGCACTTAAAATTAGTAGACTTTTTTACCATGACCTACCTTTAGCTCCCCGTGTCCTGGTTCCAGTGTGGATAACAATACCACCTTCTGTCACAGGGTTGTCATAAAGAAGAATTCATTAACATTTGTAGGTAAGTCAGTTATTAGAGGGGAAAGCGTAATAGAAAAGGCTGTAGGAAACAGTCTTAATATACCAATTCAAGATACACTATAATGCATATAGATCACCACATTTGGAAAGAGGAATGATAATAAATGATGTACAAATGATACACAGGCATTGTGTATCCTCCTAATGAATGAGGAAAGGAAAAAACATCACATATGAATATGTAAATTAAAAACATATCATAATGCATTTGCATAAGGAAATGGTATGGGACACCTTTCTTCTGGCATTTCCTAATTCTTTATGACATAAGCTACATGTATTCTTAATGCGGGGTTTTTTAGGTAACATCCTTAGCAAAGGACAGTTTAGACGAGTAACACATTTCTGTAGTTCAATTCTAGGAACCAACAAAGACTGAGGTTTACACAGCTAACGAAAGGTTACTCTGTAACCAAAGGATGTAACTGCAAAAGACTCCAGCTTCCATTATCACCACGTTATAACTAGGTCAGACTAAATAAAACAGTAGATTTAGATTTTAAAGGATAGTTATGAATTTAATATGAAGGCTAGATAAGGTTGCCAACTGAGAGAAGGGACACTGAGAACCCAAAAAGCAAATTTTTTTATTTTTCAGGTAACACAGTTGAGCACTAAGCCAGCATAAAGATTTTTGCAACAGTAAAGATACAGCAACAAGGTGCCTGAAGGATCCCAGTGTGAAGAAAATGCAGAAAATGTGAGATCAGGCAAACTGAAAAAAATAATTAAGATAAGCTGGTCTAGATAAAATAAGAATATTCACAAGCTTTTCCAAACAGCTGTCATCTGGAAAAAAAAAAGGGGGGGTGGGTTGGAAGGAGAACAAATAAATGCATTTGCTAATAAGCAGGAAGATAATACAGTGCCTACATCCTTAGCAAACCGAATCAATATTTTTGCTGTCAGGCACCCTCAGCCTGGAAGGACGAGGGGTTTATTGATGCTTTTAATCTACAATAGGGATGGTTTTAAATGCTTTTAGTTTCATAAAAGCTATCAGCACTACTTTATTTTTCACAATCAACCTCGGGAGAAGTGGCGTCATGACAAACAGGGGAAAAAACCCATCTTCTTGAGACCAATGTACAAACCATTAAAAAGCACATCAGATCATCTGAAAAATCAATCCCTAAAGTAGCGTGTAAACATGAATAAAGATTGGCAAAAGCTTCCTCCACTGTAAGTGGTTTTAAAACAATTGTAACAGTCTGATGAGATTTAAACCATGAAAAAGCCATACAAGTCCAGGAACAAAACTGAAAATAACGTAGAAGCTTAATTCAAAATCACTATATCTGGTTATTTCTTGAAGAGAAAACCCCACAAACAAAGCAGGGTTGTGGCAATAGGACTGCACCTTTAAACAATCTGGCTTTGCAATGGCAGCATATTCCCAGGACTCCAATTTTATACCGTGCTTTGGTTTGGATTTTGAATGATCCAAAATTGCCATAGTTTATTCAAGAGACTCCAGAGATACAAACATGTCAAGGAAAAGGGGGGAAAAATAAAAGGCGCAGAAATGCACCTAGAGTTGGCACAGTGAGGTTGTGTTCCTCTGATACCGGAATTGTGGCCGCACTGGCGGTTTCAGGGATTCCCGTGCCACATCCCCTCTGCCCAAAACCACACCATCCTGCAGCATGGCACCCTTTCCATCACCCTCTCACGAGAGCGCGTGGGTATTTCTGTAAGCCAGAGCAATAAACCACTCTGCGTGTAAACCCGGAATAAAAACAGAGCGCGCTTTCTCACATTGAGAGATTTGATTCCCAGAGCAGATACACCGAAGTTTGTTTAATTGCAATGCTTGGAGATAAAGACTTTTGATACAAAGCTTGGCTGTGAGGATGTGAAGGGAAACAGCTTGATGGGAAGGGGAGAGCACTTTCGTGTTATCAGGTGACTGGAGTAACACCATCGCCACGGAAGAACTGGCGACCCTCCGCCTGTATCATTTAATCAGCTTTCATGCTCGCCTTCACTGCATTCACCACCTCCCCCCAACCTCGTGCCGGCACCCCTGGACCGAGCCCGGAGGCTCAGCCCCGGCCCTGCAGCGGCCTTCCGCCTCTCCCAGCCCCAGGGCAGGCGGCTGCCGCGGGGGAGTTTCTGCGGAGCGCAGGCCCGCCGGCCCTGCCGGCCCCGGCCCGAGCCCCGCGGCTGAGGCGGGAGGCAGTCCGCAGGCAGCCGGGCCTTGCCCACGGGGACGCGGGCCACGGCGCCGCACCTCGCCTCGCCTCGCCTCAGACAAAGCCGCCGCGGTGCGGAGCGGCCGCCGGGCCCGCCCCCGGCGCGTCCCGCACCCCCGGGCACCTGCGGCACGGCCTCCCCGCCGCCGAGCGCCCCCTCCCTGCCTCCCTCCGCCAGCCCCCGCGCGGGCTCCTCCGCCTCCGCCCCGCCCGCCGGGCCTCTCCCCCCCGCCCCGGCCCGTAGGCGGGGCGGGCTCCGGGCGGCACCTCCCGCAGCGGGGCCGAGGCGGCTCTTTCCGTCGGTCGCCGCCGCCGCAGCATGAGCGGGCCGGGGCTGCTGGGGCCCGGTGGCGGCGCGGGGCTGCCGCCGCTGCCCAAGAGCCTGAGCGGGCTGCTGAACTCCTCCTCCTCCGGCGGCGGCGGCCAGGGCGGGCGCTGGCGGGACCTGGAGCGGCTCTACGCGCAGAAGTCCCGCATCCAGGACGAGCTGAGCGGCGGCGGCCGGGGCTCGCCGCGGCCGCCCAAGCCTCCCAACCTTGACGCGGCGCTGGCCCTGCTCCGCAAGGAGATGGTGAGCGGGGCGGGGCAGGCCGGGCCTCAGGGGGGGCGGCAGACGTGGCGAGCGGCGGCGGGGGGCGCTGCCGCCGCCGCCGCCCAACGGCCTCCCCGGGGCCGGAAGGGCGCCCCGCTCCCGGCGGCGGCGGAGCGGACGGCCCGGGGGGGCGCAGGCCCGGGCTGGCGCAGCCCCGCGGTGATGCAGCCCCGCGTAACCCGGCCCGGCTGCTGCGGGGTGCAGGTACCGTGAAACGCACCGGTAACGGCATCGTGGGAGCGTCAGGACCGCCGGCGCCGCCAGCCTGCGTCTGCAGTGGTGGGGCTTCGCCGTCTGCGGATTGAGGGCCGTTTAACGAGCGCCTCGTTCAGGGGCATCCGTTTGAACCTGACACCCATTTTAAAAGGCTGTCGTTAAAAAAAAAAAAGAAAAGTATCAGCACTGATTCATTCAGTTCAAGTGAAGTGCAATTAAACGTCGTTTTCTTCAGGACTTTGTTTTGATTCTGTGGCGCGGCGTTTTTGGTGAAATTCCTCCAGGCGACCTGGCGCACCTTTTGATTAAACACTAATTTGGGTGTTGGTGCTTTGCTGGTGCCAGCTGCAGTTGTAATGCCTAATAATAACCTAAGCATTGTGCACTTAGTATTCTGAAACACACAAAATACGATATTGCTGAAAAATCTGCTTGTTTCAAGGCCGTTTTTCTCATGGTACAAAGGTGTTTGAGCACAAGAAACTCTGTTAAAAGACCTTTCTGTGGATTCAGAAGGACAATGTAGTGCGCTGAAATCTTAGTCTGCCACCCGCGTTTCAACAAGTGGCTCAAATACGGTTCGAGATATTCGTAAAACTGTGCATTAGAATTGCCAGTTTGCACTGAAGCGCAGGAAGCGCAAGTGTCTGTCGATCGCAAGGGCTTTTTCTACAGTGCTCTAAGGGGAAACAAGGATACGATCTTAGTCGTCTTAATCCTTTCCAGAAAAGCAAAGATAACTCGTTATAAAAGTCTAATCTATTTTTCCTAATGGAAAATCAGATGAGATGTTTGTTAAAGTCGTTTGACAGCTAGACTTCCCCTTTGATACTGTGTTATCCTTCATGATAATTTGATAAAGCACTTCTGAAGAAAAAAATATTTAACCTCTGAACACATCAAAGACTTTCAAGCAACAGTCTCCTCGGTTCCAGCTGTACTTTTTTGTGGCCTGTACAAATTAGAGAGACTCTCGCGTACGAATAGGCTGCCTTTCATCAAGTAGGGAATAGCACTTTAATATTTATATTGAACACTCTTTCTTCCAGCAGTCAAAGATAGCATTTCTATTGAGTAACGAGCTTGCTTTACATTTTCAATAGTGAATGGGGAAGAAATGCATAGCAGTATCTTTTCCTGCATGATCGAGCAAGGTACTGTGTATATAAGTTCTTAAAGATGGGAAAGTGATGGATTTAGATGCTTCAGAGGGGGAGGGATAAAAGAAGAGGTCACTTAGGGACTGTGATCTTGAGTCAATTGCATGGGACTGTGCATTATAGGTTGTCTTGTAGGTGCTATGATAAAACTATGCAAAAAAAATGCAGATTGGCTGAGATTAAAAACTTTATGCTTGTGCTAGCAGCTTTGGACATTTCTTCAGGCTTTTGCTACCTCGGGGATCATACTTGAAACTTGTGACGAGCTAGAGGCTGCATTTTTCTCAATAGACTTACTGTTCTTGTTTGATTGTTTGTCACTAGTGGTAGCTTCAGAGAAATAAGATGCTAAACGTAACTATTTGGTGTTAAGGTCTGCTAAGTTAATTCTGCTGAGCAATTTCTACCTTGGAGATTGCGCTTGGCGTAGAACTGATCTTCAGAGAAATCGCTGAAGTGCTTTGCCGACCTGAAATGGGACAGCTGCTGGTGAAAATGCTCCCGCATTCCTCGGGAGACAAAGAACTGGTCGTCTGTCTCCAGGTTGAGTTTTCTCGCTCAACTCACTGCTAATCGCTCTTTGAACAGTTCTTTACTGCAGTCTTGTCCTTCAAACTTTTAGCTCTGATGCAAGTCTGCCTGGTGGGTTTCATGTTCGCATGTCATAGTGTTAAGTTCAGCTTCGCAGCATGCTTTCTTAACTGAGGCGAGCAGTTTGTTTAGGTGGGGCAAGCCAGACTTCATCAACTGCCACCTCCAAAGGTTGATGTTCAGACTTTATTCTTGGGCAGGTAAACAGTCATTAGCTCAAAAAGTCTGAAGAAATTACTTCAGCAGGGCTAGATGGAGGGGTCTGGATATGGTACAAATACCTCCCTTTTATATTACCTCCTGCAGTCTTGGTTGGTTGGTTGGTTTTTGTTTTACAAACTTTTGCAGAAGGAGATTTGCACAAGTGCTGGTTTCCTCTTACAGAATAGAGAGCAAGGAAGAGTAGCGTATGCTTCCTGCGGAGTGCATGCTTAAACAACAACGGGAGAGAAAGTTGTCATGTTCGTTACAGAGGAAGATTGAGATGGGTAAGAAAAGCTGCATAGACCCGAGGTGGTGGAAGGGCTTGTCTGTAACCTCCCAGCAGCTAGCATAGCATTCCATGACTTGTTCCATGTCTTGTCCTAAAGTCCTCATGTTCAGTCTGTACGGGCCATCATGTCTCAGCTTCATGACCTCACCACGTAATTTGTGTTGGTCCTGAAAGATGCATATCCTGTTTTCTGAGTTGGAACAGCATTGTGGTGTGTGATCCTTTTATTTTTTCCTTCCTTCCATCTTTTTTTTTTTTTCCTTCCTTCCATCAGAAAAAGGATCTGGTAGGGTAGTTCAGCAATGCCAAAGGAAGATCTTCATGTGAGCCTCTTGGGGTTTTCTCGTGTGCTGAGTGTATCTGTCCTTAGAATTTAGAAATGTAAGGAGAGATTTTTGAGGTAAGAGTTCTCATTCTGGGTAAAATGTAGCCTGGCGTTCAGGCTGTGGTAAAGGCTACTATTATTATTATTACTACTTTTTTCCTCTGAACGTGAGCTGTAGCAAAAACTTTTGTTTTATGAAACTGAGGCTCACTAGGAACAGCCTGTCAGCTTAACACTTACTTGAAAATTTCGGCAGAAATGGCTGCTTCTTGAAAATGTTAAATTGGGTAGTGGTTTTAATTTACTGCAAGACAAAAGCTAGATTTAATTTGAACTGACTTGTATAGGTGACAATATCAAATGAACTCTCCATTTTGTTGCCAGAGAGGGAAACTGCTTTGAGTTAAATGACTAGCTTTATTTTGCTTTGTGGTGGAACGTACTGGTTTTGTACCTGAGATAAAGATGCAGGCTACAAGGTAACCTTTTTCTAATGTTGCTCCAAATCTTTAATTAGCTCTGGAACTAATATTTTAGAAATTTGGGGACCAAAATATTAGGCGCTTAATTATAAATCAAGCCTATGCTTGAATAGCACGTGAAAATATTCTGAATATTTGCAGGCTACAATGTACGTCCTTATCTCACTTCTGCTTTAGTTTTGCTGCCTTCAAGTAGCATGCTGTATTGTGCTAGACATACCTAGCCTTGTATGATGGCTATTTATGTCGATACAGAAGAGAAAATTATAGTAGAAGATACTTAGCCGTGAAGTGGAAAACCAGCCAGAGGTCCATTTGCAACTTTTAATCCAGGCCGTTTTAAACAAAAACAGAAAGCCTATGATACTGTGTGAGAAAGATGTGTGAAAGACACAGTGTTACTCAAAAAGTATGCCTCTTGCATAATGAGGAATAAGAGTTTATTAATTTATCTGTAATGCTTCAGATAGGAGTGAACTGCTTATTGGAAGTTAAGCAGGGCGTTGTAATACGATAAAATCTTGAAGAACACTTTGCTCATACTCTGCTGTATCACATCATGTTGCTCTTTGTTCTTTTTTCCAGTTTATCCCATGGGGAGTGTGTCACCTTAGAAAATGAATTATACTTCCGTATTTCGTAACTGTTCAAGCTAGAAAGAAGCTTGATCCTCTTGTTTAGCAATGAAGGATATATAGCATTATACTGCCAGTAAAATCACAATTGTAATACTGTTTGTTTGAATTCTTCCCCCCTCAGGTTGGCCTTCGGCAGCTAGATATGTCATTACTGTGTCAGCTGTACTCCCTGTATGAATCGATTCAAGAATATAAAGGTGCCTGCCAAGCTGACTCTAACGCAGACTGCACGTACGCTCTGGAAAATGGTTTTTTTGATGAAGAGGAGGAATACTTCTAGAAGCAGGAAGATTCACCTCCAGGCTGACTGAGGTTCTTTTGTCCTCTCCCTGTCACACACCTCAGCAAGAACGACTGGAATCTGTATGCATCTCCCTTCCTGAGGAGGAACACCCAGCTACCCCGACTTGTATTAAATTCACTTATTTTAACAGGCTGTCAGTACAAGTTACTCATGCAAATACCACTTGAGGAAAGTGCTGTACTCTAACTTTTGAAGAGTCCTCAAACACGCTTGACAAGAGTTTTCAATTTAATTTGCAAGGTGGGTGTTTTTAACTTACAAATGTTGGTAGCTTATAACTGGAATTTTAATCGTAGAAGACAGCAGCGACTTCCTGAGTTGTAATAACTTCATAAGGGGGGAGGGAAGCCTCCGCTGTGGTGTAAATAGCTATAGGTGATTATTTTTTTTTTTTGGTCAACAGTATTGATAAATGCATTTTGAACAGGCATCTGGATGCACGCACATCCTCAGCTCTACTAAGCTAGTTCTGCTCTTATCAGCTGCATCCAGTTTTGTACTGGGTGGATTGTTTACACAGTTTAAATTTTTTTTTCCTTCTTAAGCTAATTTTGACTTTTCCGTATTCCTAACTTACAAGCTGTACATGTGATAGTGAATGTTATCAGCAGGTTTTTTTTCTGTTGATCTAATTCACTTTCTTGGTACTGCCACTTGGCATTAACTTTTATACTATGGTCTGGATTTCTCGCATCAACATAGCTCTTTGACCTGCTAAACTCTGTTCTGAAATGGTTTGCTTAGCTTTTACTGCACTGCATAGTAAAAGCACAGATTCAAACATAGTCTGTCTGCCACTATGTGGCTTGGAATAACGTGAACTCTTGTGCAAGTGTTCTCGATCATATGAAGAATAAGGAAACCTCTCATATGACAAAATGGGACAAATTGCAATATTTTATACTGGGTGAACTTTGTTTCTGTAAGGTAGACTACAGCTCTTTTTAAAAATGCAAAATAAGTATTTTGAGCACATACTTTGCATATGTTAAAACTTTTTATACTAACTTGTTCTTTGAAGTGTAACTTATTTTTGTTTTCAGAACTTACTAAAGCACTCAGTTAAGTTTCTATTATTTCATAGTGTGTACACGTAATGCTTAATCAGCTTGGAAAATGAGAGTTGCCAACTATCATAGAGTCTTCACCCTTCTCTATTTTAAGTAAAATCAGCTCCCAATGCAATTTTCATTTCTTAACTTGAATTCTAAAGATTGCTGCAAAGCATAGTGCCTGACTCTTGACACAAGCTAATAACTAAGGGCTTAAATCTCAAAGGGTTTTTGCATGGTTCATGTCTGGCATGCATACAGTTTACAGAAAGAATTGGAGATCACATTCTGGGGTAGCTCCTCTCTTAGTTTTTAGAAAGGCTAGGATGTTGCAGTGATAAAAGCCAAGAGACTTCCAGGGTGGAGTTTTTGTGCATTCCCTCTAAAATTGGATTATTTTAGTGGAATTTAAAGGCCACAAGAGTAAAGACTGTGCTGTAATTGTGTATGTGTAGAAGTTCTTAATCTAGTCTGTGGCAATGGTTGGATTGTTTTTAATGTTAATTCTGGTCTAATTACTTCACTCACCCAAAACTAAAATGAATGATAAGGCAAACACAGATAATGCAAATGGCTACATCTATATTTAAAAAGTTGTGCGTATGTGTATATATGTTTAGTATATATACATGCATATGTACATACAACTTTATGCTTTGACTTAAGAATGTATCAGCTTGGAATATAATTTGCTGTGCTTTTGGTATTTAGATGAGGCTTTTTCTAGTCTGTTGAAGTACTGCTATTTTCTTGTTCTTTCAAAAAAAAAATAAAAAGCATGACGTTTAGCATAACTTTTTAATGTTGTGTGTATCTTAATTTACCATTTCAGTGAATTCAACACCCACCCCCCCTGCCCTTCCCAACCTCCCCCTAAAAAACCTAGGACATCACCCCTGGAAGCAATTTTTAAATTACAGTGGAAAAGGTTCTACCTGCCGATACTTAGAATGGAAATTTCCTACTTCTCTGTCTTAATTGGATTTTACTTATTTTTGAACTCAACAGAGAAAATCCTGTCTCTACTAGAATTAGAGAGTCTGTTTTACAAATCCTTACACGGTGCCATTCATTAATAGTCCCACTGGTGAGAATGGACTTGAGGAAAATTCACAGTACTTTGTCTTATATAAATGAAACTTAAAAAGCAAAATGATTTATGTTTCTAATTTTAATGCAGTATGCTTGTGAGTTGAGGAACGTGGAATGTTTGGCTGTGTTCTCTGTACCAAAAGAAGCATAAAAGTATCGAGGCATCAGTCCACAACATCATCTGCACTGGAAAAAGGATGGCGTACTAGGACTTGCTAAGTTCTCAGCACCTTGTCCCTTTTAGTAACACCTTCTTGCATGGATGAGAAGTGATAGTCTATATTCCTAAGGCAAATTCAAACGCTGTGAAGGCTGGCTGGCTAGACAAAGGTTTTAAAAACAGTAAATTTGTTACTAAGTCAATAAGCAGTTGTTCCAGAGGCAGATTTCTGTTCCTAGTGTTTCAGTTGTGAGCTGTATCTCTTCACCACATTATAACAGCATGAAGTAGGGAGATTGTTTTGCAAGAGAAGTGCTTGGTGGGAAGTATAGCTTCGATACTGAGTAATTGTTACATGCAGCTTAAAGTCCGCGTTTGGTTATATGCATGACAGAACAAGCTGTGTTACTACAAAAGCTTGCTACCCTTGGACCAAACCACATACCAACAACAATCCCTTTCCCATTTATACTCTGTAACTCCAATTGGAATTACACATAACCTTTTAAGGATACCTTTTAAGGGTATAACGGAAGAAACTCTTGAAAACTTCCCCATCCAGTGAATACCACACAACTCTTTCAGTCCCACACGGCACAGCCAGCTTAGACAGTGCTGAGCAGGTGCAGGAGGACACGTTTTCAAGGAAACAAGGACAGTCAGGCTCCTCCTGCTCAGAGATGGAAAACTGTGAGTACAGTAGTTCACAAGGCAATCTACCATGGGTAACTCTTCACTGGCCTTTCTCTAAAGGGCCTACAAATGTGGTAAAGCGGTTAGAAATAAGGAATTATTAGGTCTGTGCTAGCTATGTTTGAAGATTATTTTTTTTTAACAACATACCACCCTAATTTTATTGCTATGACAACTGCAGAGTCATACAGTCATAATTACATTACAGTCTAGTCCCTTGGAAATGTTCTTATTCTACAAAAAGAGAAGAGTCTGGAAGAAGTGCTCCACTCTGGAGAAAGTGGGTGTCATAAAAAATTGGTGGCTGATGCCCTGGCACCTACAACAGATAAGCATTTAGGTTCAGCTTCAGCTCCTGGTGAATTCACTGTCAGCCCTATTGATTTTAGTGGGGATGGACTACAAAGCAGGGATCTTTTTCCTGAAATCAGAACTGCTGCTTGGTCTCTTTATTTCCAAGACCATGGAAGAGCTGTATGGTATCTATACTAAGATATAAGAGGCATTCAAAAACACACTACAAATGTTTTCAAAGGTACTACTTTGTAATGCAGTGAAATGCAGTAGGCGATCTTTTGAGTAACTTGTAAAAAAGACCGGTGTTGCTTCAGAGAAAGAGTTTTCCAATAAAGGTGGGTCAAAATTACACTGTTTATGGGTAGCATGGACTTGGATGCTTGCTGGAGTTGAGTTTTTAATACAAAATTTAGTGTAGTCATGTGAAATTGGAAGACGGGGAGAAGGATTATGCCAAAATTATTACTATTATAAAATTTGTAATTAATTTAGTTCCTAATCATAGGTAAGCAAATCATTTTGCAAGACCTTCTAAAATAAGTTGATTTTTTAAAAATTATGTTTACATTTTCTTGTCAATAATATGGTTTGCAAAATTTTAAATGCAACGGAGAGTAGCAAAGCCCCCGGTATCTGTATAAAAAAGTTGATCCACTTAGTATCTATTTACAAACCTAAGGTTTTGCCTCATACTTAGCCTAGTTCCTAAGGAAACAAAGTTTATGCAATGACTCTCTCTGTGCATTTTCTGTCGGTCTGTTTGCTATAAACCACATCTGATAGGATAGACGTTGGAATCTGTTTTTATAAACTGTGTGAAAATTAGCAGCTGGGGGAGGAGAGAGACTTACTGCTGCTTCCACAGACAGGATCTCAGGTAAAATGCACCTTTTGATTTCTGTTTGGCCACCTGGCTGCTGGCAGCTCTGCAGCAGCCAGAGCACGTGCTGTGTCTTCTTCCATGGTGCTGGGTGGCGTGGGAAGGAGGTGAGAGTCTTCACCACATCTTTCAGCAAGTGAGGATGAAAACTGGGGTTACAGCAAGGGGCCCAGGGAAGACGCCAGGTGTGTTACCTTCAGGACTAAATGGGATGTTGGAAGGGGGTGAGTGTTGGGGCGAGGGATGTCACAGTTTTTGGAGGATGGAGCTTCACGCAGTTTGGGAGGAGATGCTGAGGTCCTGGGCCACAAGTTGTTCAAGATCCCATGTTTCATTAGTTCTGCTGTTCATGGCTTGGGGGATTTTTCATGTCCTTTTTCTACCTGTTTTAAAGGCTGGGTATATGCTACTTGTCATGTATTTTTAACGTTACAATCATTTGTTGCAGGTACATAGTTTTGCTTAACTGGAAAGAACGCATTTTATTTGCCTTGCTGCCTAGCTAAAGCCACTAATTTTGCTTGAGAAATTAGGTCGATCTGAGGGCAGGGGGAACTAAATCCTCCTCTCTGTCGTTCAGCTGACTGCTGGGGAGGAATGTGAAATGGGAGGATTAATCGGGTACGTGCCAAAAGGAACCCTATCAACAGGTCTTTTCTTCTCCAACATGCAGCTTTGTGTCCTTCAGCCACTTCGACAGAATTTACTCCTGTTTTTGTGATGCCTGCCCATAGAGGTTACATTGCCGCAGTAGTCTGAAGTTCATATTACTTTTCATATACTACATGCATATTCTCAGAAAACGACTCCTCAGGTGTACATTTTTCCATCCATTGTTATCTTTGGTTTATTTGAAGCTACTAAATTTAACTCTAGGCAGCGCTGTATGACTGAAGGAAAAAACTAATTTGTTTTCTTAGCAAACTAGTTAAAAGCTCTGTCTTATTTGCAAAGTCATCTTATATTGATTTTAACATTTTCTGGGAATTTCAAAGCTCCCTAACATAAGTGCTAAAGCTTCCTAACTGGCTGTTCTATGATCCTGGTGACCCTAACTATGCAATTAGCTTTGCAAACATCCAAGGTCTGCTGCAAGGACTGGTTTCTGCCATGGCTTAAAGAACTTGGGGGATCTGTGCGTAGTGGTCTGTGCGTGATGACAAACTCTCCCCAGCTGAGGTTGTCTGGAAGAGTGGAGGTGGCCCCACAGAACCCAGATGTGCTCCAGGGCAGATGTGATGGATTAAACCGTAGGTGAAGCTCGATGTGTGCTAGACTGGTGCCTCCAGCTTGTGGGACAATTATGCCTTGCAAGGAAGCAGCAGGATTAGCAAGGAATTCTCCCTTCAGACGACCAGCAGTGAGTTTGGCCATTTGTTTTTCAATGACCGAGGAACTTTGGAGGGGACGAGTATTCACTGCAGAAGTCTGTTTCCCTTACTGTTTTGGCTCCCTTTCATCCTTTCTAGTCAGGAAAATTCATTAGATGAATGTGGAAACAGCCAGCCCTGAGTAATGAAGCCCACATCTGATTTCAGAGGAATGTGCTTTTAGCAGTAGAATTTACATTTTTCAGATAAGGTTGGTATGCAATTTAAAGAGACAAACCCATTTGCTATTGAAATACACAGGCTTGTGGCTATGTCAACTCTTCACTGAACTTTTTTTGCTGAGGTTTTAAATGCATTCACTTAAACGTATTCATGCTAAGACATTGTTCAGATAATGTGTTTAAGAGAATGTAATCTTTGAGAATTCCTCAATTTAAAATGAGAGGAGAAATCCCATGCAAATCATAGATTATTAGAATTTTTAAAAAATGTGACGGAAGCAGACTGTTTAGAACTATTAGTGCACAGAGAGTTCAATCCTGTGTCAAACGACTGCCTTAAATTCATGTTAGCAGAAACAGTTCAATCCTCGTCGCAGTGCTAACTACTCTCAGAAATCAGAAGCATTTCTCCTATGGGTCAGAAACGTCCCTGTGATTATCTGGCTAGACACATGAGTAAGAGTTTTGAAGCTCGTTTTGGCTCAGGGTACCAGGCGCTGTCACAAACAATAAAGTTGCCTGTCTGAGCCCTACCAGCTCTTGCTTAAACTCTTCTGACTTGTCAAACAGCAGAACCTTTTAAATAATTTACAAAAAGGGAACATAATAAGGTCGTTACTTCAGTTACAAAAGCACCTGGATGATAGGGACAGCACATTTTGATATTTTTCTTCTCGACTCAACCCTTTGCAGTGTCTTCGGTTTAACTGAATTTAACAAAAACCGGTAGCACTCATTATTTGTATTGAAAGCCCTCACGGCCTACAATTTTGTTAGGGTTGCTTAAGATATTGGGAAGTTCAAGCAGGGCATGCAGAGGCAAATCAACAAGGAGCGATGCGAAGTTTTGAACAGGTAAAGTACAAGCTTAAACAGGACTACATTTCTAACTTGTTCTATTACTATTAAATAACATCATAGGCTGTTCATATAATGGAATAAAATTATTTTTTATATGCTACATTACACAAAAGGTAAACTACTGAAAAAATAATTGGTATAGGGGAAGGCCATTTTATCAGAACCAGCTGAAAGAAAAATAATACATCAAATCAGGGTGAAAATTAGTTTCTCGTAGCACTAGAATATCAAAGTCCTGTTACCATTTGGTTTTCATCCAGTCTGAACACAGCATGTCTATATTCTAAGAGTCTCGATATTCATTTTTTCTCCTATGTAATATTGTACAAATCATACAGAATCTTGGCTTGTATCTTTGAATTACCCTTGCTCCTTCTGACTGATACTTAGTCATGTTGCTCAAATTGGAGAAGCATTTCCTTAAATACATTGCATCATATAATATAACCTGTAGAGAGAAATGGAATATATAGCACCTCTTCACTATATAATTTATACCTTTCTTCGTGTGCATTTTTAGAAAAGGAAAGACATCTATGAACAAAGCTCTAGTGTATTTTGGGGACCATCATTGCGCTTGCATAAAGGATTAAAATTTAATGATAAATGAGAGGTAGAAATTTGCTGTAATCTCTGCGTGGAAGAAGGAATTCTGTTTTATGCATTTCTTTCATCCTGTCTCATGTCCTTTTCTGTAAGATTTGCTTAAGGTCTGAGTTTTCATATGTAAATAGATTTGTCTTGTCTCCAGTGCTTTATGTGGTTACACAATAGGACTTTTTTCCCCTGCGCTACTTATCACCAGCCAGTCATTCAAAAAGTCCTTTCTATTCTAGGCTTTCAATGTCACTTCTCACAGAGAATAAAACTCTTTTCTCTGCCTTCAAATGCAGGTGTGTACGGACAGAATACGTCAATCAGTATTAGAGAAGCCAAGCATATCTCACTCTTACTGCAGACATTAATTTGTAAGAGCATCTGCTTAAAAGTGTGCCGACTATGAAAACTTACTCTACAATTTCTTTTGCAAATTAGAAGGGAGTTTGTACAGATGTGTTTATTCTCCAGGAACAGAGATCTCAATTCACCATGCCCATTCTCTCATTCCATTCTGAATTAAATGCTTTAGTTTGTAGGCAGTGATCATATTTTTGTTTCCACTTAACTGTGTGTAACCCAATGTGTAAGTCCTTACAAGAAGCCTGTAGTAGATTTGAAGAGGTACAGGCTGCCTTATTTATTTAGAAGTCCTAAATGCTTTGCAGTCCTACAGCCAAGGAATCCGACTGATGGATTTTCATGTTGCTGGCTTAGCAAGGCTGTTGCAGGGGGTAGCAAAGAATCTGACGCGCGCAACCTGGAGAATAAAAATAGAGGACACAAACTTACTAAAAGATCAAGCCACCATCTTCACAATGGACTCCTCAAGTAAAATCTTGTATTTTCACAAATTCATATTGCTTGAATAAATGGTCATAGTTGAAAAGCCGAAAAACAAGTGGGCATCAAACTGCTGCTGCACACAGTAAAAGCTGAGAGGCCCCCTAATTTAGGAAAGGCGGCTTAGCTTTGGTCTCTCAGAGCCAGGATCTCTGGCTGCCAGTGAGAACATCTGTCGAGAGTGCCCATCCAGATGACCTCTGAGTTCACTTCTAGCCCCATCCAACTCTGTGAAAACAAAACTGTTCCCATCAGTGGTGGCAGAGGCAGCTGCCAGCTCAGGACAAAGAGCTGAGCCTTCAGGAGCAGCTGCTGCGAGGAGTTTAGAGGAGCCAGCACTTTTTGGTATAATGGCATGAAATTACAGGCGGCATCTTCCACCCTGCCATTATAGGGAGGAAGGATCCGCAGGCGAGGGCTTCCTGTTTTGCCGTCCTCTATCAGGACTTACTGTAGCGGGTTAGAAACACCCCTCTGAACTTTCTGTCAAAGTGCTCCTGCAGCTGAATTACATTAGCATCACCATGCTGGCATTGTTTAAAATGAAAGCAGATGAGTAACAATGAGGGAAGGGAGACATGATCTGTACATGTTTCTGATGCTGTTTTATCAGGGACGTGACTTTTTTTTTTTTAACTGATACAATCTGTCCTGTTGGACAATAGTCAAACTATTGTGAAGATAAGGTGCCTTTCTCCAGGTGGCCTTTTCTTTCAGTGTAGGACCTTTACATGGTCAGAAGCTGCACAATTTCACACGTAGATAAGGCAGAAAACACACAGGCTGTAAGAATAGGATTGACCTTCTCTCTCTCTCCATTTACATACCCCATTTAGATAAATTGCACAATTCAATTGAGCAGGAAAGTTTTGAGGGAAAAATCCACTTTTAAAATGAAAGAAGTATAAAATATAGTTTGAAAGATGCGAGTTTTAACATAAACCAAGTCTTGTCATGTGGTTACTAGAAGAAATGTATACCTACCAGTGTTCATCCACAGCAAAGTTAATTTGCTTTTCCAAAGGAAAGGTTTTAAATAATCTGTCCAACCTTATTGAAAAAATTCTTCACTAATGAACAGTCTTATTTTCATTTTGCTCTCTTCCAAGACAGAATGAGTAAGACATGGATTGTGTTTTCCTGGCTGTGCAACCCACCTGCCATTTCCAGGCTACGAAGTAGGAAAAATGTCCTTATAGAGAAAGCGAGATTCCTGTTGTTGAAAACACCGATAAGGCTTATGCTCAAAGTGATACATTCACTTTTGCTCCCTATCCTGCAAAATCCAAGCTGTTTTTCCTGGTGCTGGTATGTGGCACTTTATGATGCGCTCAATGAAGAATATTTTCTTCCTAGTTATTATTACCCTTTTGTTGGCTTTTGATTTCTAGTGATCAAAAGAACGCTGTAGTCCTACTGAGAGAAAGAGATGCTATCTCTGCTGTAGCCAAGACATGATACATCAGTGGCTTTGAAGGTTAGAACCAAAGCTTTATACTGGAAGTGAAGTGAGCGACAAAAGAAGGGATCAAAGTTTAGGAGTGATGCATGTATGACAGCATTGGATGGGCTACAGCATGTGTGGCAGGGAATCACTATAAAGGTAACACCCACAGATGCTTACAGAGTGTATTAGCAGTTCTGAGAAGAGAATGTGAGGTGAGTAGAAGCGTGTCTGTGTGGCTGAGATTTTGTTTTCTTGTTTAAATTTGTGCAATGTTACTGGATTCATTTACTGAAAATATACCAATGGTTTGTAGCATTTTTTAAAAAAGTAACTTTACTCAAGACCTGCCTGTGCTTTCTACCTCAAAGTCTCCAACTGTCACATAGGATACCTTAATTTTCCTTTCAGATAGCTGAAAGTAAGATCAGTTAATGTGCAGTTCCCTTCCCTCCACGTTTTTTAACTAAGTTCAGATTTATTTTGGCACATAGCAGCGGCAGTAACTTTAAATTCACAATAAGGGATTAATGATTTGCTGTATATACCCCTAAAAGTCTTCAGATACGTATATTATAGAACTGTATGCCAGCAAGGGTCAAAGTTAAAGCTTCCCTTAACATAACAAAGGAGATGATGTCTTTAAACATGCCACCTTCAAATTCCCATTCCCTGGCTCCTGGCATGTCTGTTTCAGTATCTGACATTCATAGTGTTGATTGACTCCCAACAACCTGCAGCTGAAAGGACTTAATGCTTTTCATCTTTTTAAGCAGACAAGAACAAATTAATCCTCCCCCAAATCCTGTGATGGTGGGAGGTATAATCATTTTATGGAGCCACATATATGACTTGCTCAAGGTCGCAGCAGTAGTCGGTCTATAGCCAGGATTAGGATTCAGGTCTCAATTCAGGTCCCCACTCCTCTGGTCTGATAGCTATGGCAGGCACTTCTGTGCAGTTTATGGACAACAGTTCTTTTGCCTAAAAATGTACTCAGAATTACTTAGAGATTATAACAAATTATGGGGGCCATCTGGATTTATTTCTGCAGCAGCCAGCACATGTACAAACTGTGTGAGTTTACACTCTTACGCTACTATGTAGAAGAATTTAAACCACATTGTTACCCAGGAAAAAAAACCCCCAATATTAAAACATCATTGGCAGTATTTCCTAGCTGCTTTACAGACCTCCCATTTATTTATACAGGGCTCAAAAGAGCTTTACAAATTTAGGACAGCAGATCATGTTTAGGAAAAAGATTTTACAAAGCTCCTCATGTTCAGATCTTCTTTCTAGCCACCTCAGTAATATAGTAAGCATTATAGAAAAGACTTAAGAAGGTCAGAACAGCATTGTAAGAGGCAGGGAGAAAATGGGAATCTTGTTATATACACCTTCCTGTGAATTCTAACTGCAGCAACCTGGGTTTCAAATTAATTCAGCAACAAAATTTCTATTGATTTTTAGCATTGGAGGACTGCATTTACTATATCTTTTGCCATATGGATTTTCTCTGAGCTCAGCAAGGCTACTCAGAATAATCCCAGCTTGCCGGACTGTTTGTGTCTTAAACAAAGAGATGCCGTGCTAAATAATTTGCATTTTATAGCTTTCATGGTACATATATTGAATTGACCTCGATACCAAGTCACCAAAACAAGTATTTTGTGACATGTTTTTCATCACTAACTTCACTCTAACATTTCTCCAAACTGAAAATGAATGTTAATTGTCAAAGCCTGAATTTGTGATTTTACAAAACAAAAATTAATTAGAAGAATACACATTCATAGTGCTTTTATGTTCCTTCCAGTTTTGGAAACAATGGTGCCTTACTTTTCAACTCCAGATGGCACTGTGGTGCTTAACACTACCCAATTGCATGCAAAAGCACGCAAGCTCCTGAAAAACAATGGCTTTCTTGTTTTATGAGAAATCAGCTGCTAATAGTTTTCCAGTGCAGATGTCCTATTTTATTTTCAGTTCAGTGAAGACTGGGCTAACAAATGGCAGTTTATATGCCTGAGATACGACTTCTCATGGCAGAAAGGATTCGCTTGTCTGTACTTGCACAAGGTCATGAGGGTAGTAGCCCTTGCCTCCACCAGCAAAACCTAACGCAACACACACTATTGCACAATGAAGGGAGAAGGTCTACAGTTGCACAGACCTTCCTATTCACAGTGATTAATTCTATCTATCTCCGTACAACTGGTAATTCTGTTCATAAAAGTGCATTTTCAAGGATGGAGTGCAAATCACTGAAGTAATGAGGTTATCAGTAACTTTTCTAGGGAAACCCATAGACTGTACTGTTTGGGAGACATCCTTTGCCGTTCCATGTTATCATTTAGACTATTACAAGAATGTCTACAATAAATCATATTCTTCCTTCATGTTCGTCCTTTGAAAATTTAGAGGTAGGACTTCCATATATTTGCTTAATCATACACTCATCTATACTGCATCTTTTCTTACATATTAATTTTTCTTGAGATTCTATCTCCTTAGTTCTTATAGTCTTCTCAACTGTTTAATTTTGTAGAAGTCTGCCTGACATCTATATTCTTTTAACCCTTCCTAGCTTATACTCTAATTCTCCAATTTTGTGTAGAGTAATTTCTAAATACTTGTTACCTGACCTACAGACCCAGTTAAAGTTCCCAGGTCCCACCGCACAATCCCTAAACCGTTGCTCAACCCAAGTCTGAATAACATCACTGGTTCTTCTGTGCATTTCATCCGACAGAATTCCAGAATTTGCTCCACAGGCCGATTAGTTTCCCATAGTCCACGACAACCCTTTTGATTCTAAGCAAAACTCAAAGAGTTTACATGGGTTCATTTGCAGGCTGTTACATTTTCAACCCAAGCAAGTCCTTTCCTGTAAGTTAAGGAAGCAATTGAAGATACATAGAAAGGGGAGGCTATTTGTCATATATCTTCCAGCACAGATGACTGTTTCATTACAAAGAGTTTATGAAAGAAGAGGAGCTCAAAAGACAAAAAAGAGTAAAAGTGAGAGAGATGACTGTCTGAAATAGGCAGGACCTTAAAATAGGCTAGGTTCTCTCAAGCATTTGAGATACGGAATAATTTTCCAAAGGCATCAAAAATGCACACACACCTGCCCACACACACAGAGGGCATCCTCAAGTTCTCCCTAGATTTATGAAATATTAGTGTATTTGTCATGTTAGTTCTGGTAAATGAGTAGCCATAAAACCACACAAGGCAGAATGTCCTGCATCGCTAGTAATGAAGCCTCTGAAGACTGAAAACCTGTACAACACCTGCTTTCGCTCCACAGCTCTGTAGCTCTTAATTTTCTTCTCCATCCTCAAAGTTGCATACGGACAGTGGTGGCTCCTGATAGCAGTACAGCGTGCATAACTGATATGTTATTGGCATATGTGACACAATAGATAAGCACTTCTTTTGGAATGCGTTCATGTCCATTTTACATCTTCTGAATAAAACTCAAAAAATGTGCTGAAATAATTATTTTTAATTCAAAATAAAGTTTAAGAAAACTGTTCCTAAACAAAATTTATATACAGTGTATTTACAATTTTGCTGCTGAGTAGACAATATTTACATTACATGTAATGCAAAATCTTCCCCTTGCATTAGTCACACTAAAGGCTGAGTGGAGCACATTTAAGACTGAAACCAGTGCCAGAGCAGTCAAGGAAGAAACTTCTGAAAAAGAAATCTTTTGTGTGTAATCATGACACACAACATTAATTAAAAAAAAAAATAATTTAACCTAAGACGAACAAACCAAAGCACTGTTGCTACATCATTAGAAACACAAAATTGGCAGTAGAAAGAATGTACATTTCTTGAAGAGGGACATACAGAGTGGTGAGAAACTTTATCAGTTGCCATGCTAAGGTTGTACTAAGATGAACAGAGAGCTGAGTAAAAGCCAGATGACAGCCACAATAACAAAACAGGGTTTGGCTCTGCAGGCACCAGCATTTTCCTATTGCATATTCTTCTGTCATCCTCTCTGCTGCAGTACAACTTCATTCCCTCTTAAACTCAAGGCAGAAGGTGAAGGAGGAAAATGAAAACAGGCCAGACCAGCATCCCTGAAGCTTTTCTAAAAGATCTACTGCTCTTTCCCTTTGTACCCTCTCAACTTGCAGCCTCTGTTGCAACACTATGTGCTGGTGGTGCGGGAGGAAGATGAGCACTACTCAAAGCACATTTGGCAACATACTGTTTTTAAAAAAGCTTTTGGGAGTGGACTATCTCCCCACATCTAATTATGTAAAGCAAAGCATGTTCTAAGTACCTTGTTGCCAAAGCTGTTGCTCAGCCAATGAGCAACTGCACACCTACACGCAATTGTCTGGCCACTGATTCACACCAGTAGCAAGGTGGATCCCTCATACACCTTCACAACTATGTGCTTGCTGGGGCAGTTGCAGTGTTAAACTGTCTCATGTACTTAAAAGAGGTTGCAATTTGGGGTTTTTTTTGCCTTCTCTAGCCATACCATCACATGGTCAGAAAGATGTCAACTGTAACACAAATGGTGCCTGAGTGGTGTCTGCCTCTGACCTATTAAAACAGAATCAGCAACCATTTGCTTTTCTGACCAAAAAAACTTACTGTAGCACGGGCAGTTGCATCAGAAAACATGTCTGATGTCTTCTGTGGTCATAATCTAGACTTACTCTAAACCTGTTTGGAATTAACTTGAAGATGTTGCAAAATGTTATTTGATGCATTTTGCAAACCACAGATAGGATCCTGCATCTGAGGAAAATGAAGAATGGAAGTAATACCTGTAGATAGTACATCCTTCCAGAACTGAAGCAGGAGAATTAAACATTGGATAGAACATCATGGAAACCGGTCTGCCCAAAAGAAGTAGGTTTGTGTCCTAATTACAGTCTTGAGGAAACCTATTCTGCCAGTTCCTTTATGGGTCATCTAGCCCTCTTTGCCTGCTGGGGAAAAAGGTGCAGAACTTCTATAACTGTTTCTTCACTAATTTAGGCCTAAACATGTTTTTGTTTTGTTTTTTTTAACAAGTACTATTCTATTGCAGAGCAGCCTCATACTTCACTTTTGCTTCCACTAAACCTGCTGCCAGATGAAGGCTGGGTGTGGAGGAAGTGGCTTAACATTAAATGCAGAAGCAGCGGTATCCCAAACAACCGTGTATGCTGGGGATCAGAGTCCTTTTGCTCTCTTTTCAGCTTTCAGAACAAAGCAGCAGTGTTTATGAGATCACATAAAATTTCAAGCCAGTTAAAACTACAGTTCCAGAGATGACTCTGGAACTAGATATTTTATTATTTTAGATTGTTACATAAACATTCCAGAGAAGGCACCTTAGTTTTCCCACTGTAGTTTTACTCCACAATACTTGCCTTTTCTCTAATAATCTGTTTGCACATGTTCACTTCTCTCTTTGAAAATCTGTTTTTGTGAAAATATCAATTTTGGCTTTTACATTTTTCCACTGACTCTCTTCTTTCCTCTTCAGGGAACAATTCATCCTCCTCTTTCTGCCAAAATGCAGTGATTGGTAACAGTGATGAATTTTATTTTAGTGTACCTTTTTTGTTACAGCCATAGCTATGCAGCCAGATTTATAAAGCTATTAGGATAGTGACACAATCATATTTTTAATGGGAAAATAAACAAGCTAAGGCAGAGGTTTTATGGCTCACCACATTAAATAGCCAAACTTCTGAAGTTTCTCATTTTAACTCATCCTAAAACTGTCTACACTCACTACTAATGCAAGTTTTTGTTTTCTGTCACCTTCTTTATCATTATGAAAATAATGTCTTTGGATCTTGCTGGCAGAGATCATTCTTAGAAAATGATCATCATGTTGTTGATATTTCTTCAGATCTGGACTGATGTTTCAAAAATCCCATCCCATTTTCTGGAACAAGTAGACCACACCATTTTCCAAAACTAATCCAAAGATGATGGCCAACCAAGGGAGCATTCGGTTCAAGTTCAATGTAACTGCAAAAGAAAACAGAACAAATGTATCACCATTTAAGAAGATCATAGAAACCATGTGAGAATTCTTACTAATTTGTGTAAGAAATCACACAAATCTGTTAAAGTCTGCATTCCAAAGCCATGCATAAAATTAACATGAAATTTTCATCTTCCAGACACACAAAGAATTCTACTTTATGTTTCATGATCCACGATGAGTTTTCTCAAATTCTAACTGATGGATCTGACAGATATAATACAGCATATACAAAGAGATGATGGTGAGATGAGAGGTACTTTTTCTTTTTTTAATAAAATGTTTTGTTTCATTCACTTTCTATTAAAGTCTAAATAAAAGTTTTAAGCTAGGGCTATTTCAGTCACATATCTGATACTGATTAAAAAAATTTAACAGAATAATAATGGCTTCTATAACAGCTGCATTCTCTCGCACACATTCTATACAAATAACGTAGTAATAAAAAAGCAGAAACATACCTCTAATTGCCTGAGAGTTTGATATCAAGACAAACACTTTAATAAACGCAAGGCACAAAGGCGTGTAGTCATGTTCCCAAATAACAGCTGGAATTAGCAAAAGCTTTCCATAGCTTGACAACAGTAGTGCTTTGAGAAGTAAAATGAAGTCAGACTTTGTTTTCAGCATCTCAGGTCTCATCCACCATAAAGAAATAAAAATGCCAAGCAAAAATGAAGTTTGTTCTAAGGGGAAATAAGAGGAGTTGGAAAGAGAGAATGAAGTGCCAAAATCAAGTCCTTTTTTCAATGAATTTCAGTGAAATGATGCAACTGAGCCACTGCTATTTAAAGGACATATGCAAACATGAACATGTCCTCCATCTCCTGTGTTCATTCATGACATTCAAAATAATTCTGTCACAGAATTCTGTCTGTAGGATTGTCATACATGCGATTTCTGACATCGTACAACATAGGAAGTTTAGCATACGAACTTCCTTTACTTTTCCTTTTTAACAAAAGGAGAGGGTTTTTTTCAACTGTCTGTTAGCTGTAAAACAAAATCAATACTTGACTTTTTTGAAAAGGTCACCAGCAATGAACCCTTTCCATCCAGCATGAGAAAGAACACTAAGGCGAAAATATCATTGAGCTATTAGACTTTTTTTCACACCACATCCCTGCGTAACACTGGTATTAATGCAGATGTCAAAGCAACTCTCTCGACAACTAACAGATGAATTACTACTGAAAAATAATTTCCAACATTTTTACTGACCAGTTATGAAAGCCTAATTAGAGCAACACTAGACAATAAATGACTGAAGTTAAAATCTGAATGTCTAAGGGAAATACTAGTTTTAGTCTGTGGGCTTGATTTAAACTCCATCATCAGAAAAAACATGAGAATAAAAGTATTAACCAAAATAAAACAAAAACCCTCCCCTGCCTTCAAATTTAGTCTTGCAGCACCCAACTATTTACTCTTTACCAGTGATGACACTGCTCTGTATCTTTGTGTATTCATGTAAAAAACCAAAAAAAGCAGATACAGCTTTTCCCGATTATCGTTTACTTCTATACGAATCATCCTTAACGTTGCATCACCTTAATGAAAAATAAACCTTGGAGTCAACATGAAATATGGAATAAGGCTGAACTCTACATTGGTCTTCAAAACTATGTAGATGGATTCAGATGAAGATTTCTGAATATTGCTACTTTTCAGTGCTTTGGTATCTAAAGCTTATTACATCAGTCTGAACTGTAATCAGGATCGAAATACGCATTTGCATTAAATGAAGGCAAATGAGAGAGTATGTGTATAATCGTTTAACCATACTGGGTAGGACATGACATCCAGTCTGTATTAATTTTTGCAATACAGGCTTGATGAAAGACTCGTGAAGTTATTCAGTGCTTAAAGAGTAAATAGTTACATGAACTAATCATCGATCTTACCTAGAGAAGCTATACCAAACATTCTATAAAAATCCCATTCCTTGGCATATCTTATTAAGTCATCAGGATCTGTATTTTGGCTTGAATCCTGTAGTTGCAACCACCTGAGATAAGCCTCACAGAGCAAACAAAATATGCAGAGCTTCCCATGAATCTGGTAAATGAAAAAATAATAAAAGCATTAGTATTAAATCAGCATAAATTAAAGTATTAGTATTAAATTGGTATTTAAAATACATTTCTACATCTCCACACAAACAAGTTCTGTAGGTTTATTATTTTTGTTTAGAAAACAATAAGCAAATTACTTCTGTTAAGCCACTAGTTTAGCACATCATCCTTTTAACATAAATTAACATGATAAGACAATTAGAGAAGGCAGAAAACTGCATGAACAGTTCCATACAGAAGAATGCTTGTAATTGTAGTTTGTAAAGCCTGTTTTATATTTTTTTTTTAATTGGGAAGGGTGTTTCAGTTAGGAATATAAAACCAAAATTGTGCCATAGCTAGCAGAACTATACCATCAAAAATTTTAGTTTCAGGCCAACTACTCCCTTCAGTGAACTGGTTTAAATAGCCTTGTTTCTGTTTTTCCCTGGGACAATCTCCGTTAGAAGAAACTGGTAGCGTAGTTACACCAAAAACATTTCTTAATTCAGATAAGGGTGAAGAACCAAAAATAAACGGAACAATGTAACTAAACAAAACTTAAAAGTATCCTCTGAAGTGACTACAAAAATGATGTTGTGAGGGTCCACAGTTAGCATGTTTCCACATTAAACAGTCTGTAAGCCAGTGTGTATGTGGGGTGAATTCTTATTTTATACAGATTTAAATAAACCAATGCAATTTCTGTGTGTAGATTCTACTTTTACCATTAGAGACTAGTTACGCCAATAGCACACACACGCACAGGCTAAGCCAGTTTAAAATTCTACTCAATTTATTTGAATAGACAAAATTTCCACAGATGGAATAGTTCTTCCAGAAGCCTCATGGAAAACATCACCACCAGTCTCCAGAAACACTGAATTCATTAAAAACCTTTAGTCAGATTTATGCTTCAAAGACGAGGTGAATGTATCTATCTACATTGCTTAACACTGGACTGGCCAAGAAGTATCAACAAGAACACAGCATACACTTCTGCTTGGATAGTTTGCTCTAGATTAGCTTCCCTTTCCTGGGAAACCATTCCTTAAAGTAGAAATATGCAATTCTGTCAGAAAAGCTACACCTATACACTCCAGCCAGGCCAAGCACAACTAAGCTGACTATGTAACTCTGCAGCAAGAACGCTTCATGTGAAAGCCACTATCTTTTGCTATAGTTTTGAGGACATGGTTAATCACTCAGGAGGAAACTCGTGAGAAATTAGTACAGGAGGTTTAATTGGCAGAGTATTGTTAACATGGTATATTATACTACTATAGCTCGTTTCAAAAAGAACTGTTTCCAACAGAAATTTAAGTTGGAAATTAACTTGAAATTAGACCTTTCTCTTCCAGTGAGTCCAATTAGGACTCTCTTTAACATGTAGGATGACTGCTGTATTTACTGGTATCGTGGTATTGCTGCTGGGGAGACAGTAACTTTCTTCGTAACATCTGGAGTTTGAGATTTCATGTGTTCTATTCATGATACTAGACACTTAACCCGTTCGAGAAAAAAACTGATCCAGCTTGATGGAACTTGTGGAAGGGCAGAAGAACAGTTCCTAAAATTTTACAACCATTACTTACCAAACCTAAATATATCTTTAAACAAAACAAAACAAACAAAAAATAATAATCACAGGGTAGGGGCATAGCAACTTACATTTATCTTTGTATTGAAAAGAATGTGCCTGTATGCTTGTGCTTTACATAATACAGCATTAACCAAGATGATAACAGGATCATACTCAATGTATTTGTCCACAGGTTTCTGGCAGGATTTCTGAAAGTCACAAAATAACAAGAAATAGAAGAAAAAAAAGAAAAAGAAAGCAAGCGTTTATTAAATGTTCCTCTACACTCAGCTCAATTGCATAAATCCAAAGTAGCTACTCAATTCTTATTAGTCTTCCCTTAATGTAATCTTCATTTTCAACAGGTTCTTAATCCATCCAGAAAAACTGCTTCCCTCTCTTGACACTACAGTTGACACAAGGATTTTCCTTACAAAACATAAAGATACATTATCAATTTTTACAGGCTTCAGATTAACACAGTACATCCTTGCATACTTTATTACCTTAGTTACCATTTTGTGTCCTGCAGATGCAAAAAAACACAAACTGCCTTCCCAACATTTAAGAAATGCACCAGTATCTTGTTAAAAGTTACCTGATCTTGGTCCATCTACTGGGTACTTTGGGATTTTTTTTTTTTTTTAGTATTTTTTGGAAAGAAAATGAATTTCTTTCATCACTTCTTTCTTTTAAAAGAGATGCTTTATCCTTCTATCCTACCTTATTCCTCCTTTCAAGAAAAAATTAAATGTTTTTTCCTGTTGCATTGGTCTTCCATACTGGTAAGTAGTCCAGATGTTTCAATTAATTTTTGATTATTGAACAAACACCAATACATTTAGAATACTGATAATGTAGGTTTCACATGCAGATATAGCCAGAGTTGGAAGTTGCTACTGAACAGTGGTAAGACACTAGACCATTACTTCTCCAATACGTCTGCTGGTTCCTGCTGTGCCTACTAGGGAGGTTACTTCACCTGGACCACTGGGAACTGCTTGTCATCAACCCCCTTCAAATTTATTGACCTACCTGCTCAGGTGGTCACTCCTTGACTTGAGTTAAATGAGAAGGGCTAACAACAGGCTATTATACTAACTGTGAACAGGACAGTTAAGTAACAGTCTTATAAAAGGCCCACCTAGCAGACCTGAGGGGGAAATAACTTCTAACAGAGAGCTGAGGAGCAGCAGCAGTTGATCACAGCAACCCTTCAGTTCAAGCAAGCGCACTTGCAGAAGGGTGCTCGCCGGCAGGTCAGCTTTCTCTTGCTGCTGATCCTCCAGCTCAGCTACTTGTTTCCTCCAACCTGTCCTCAGCTAATCCCGCTCCCCAGGGCCTTTGCATTAGCTGCCATGCTCAGAGTACAACAGTCATAGGAGTGATCGCTATTTCCATTTTAATGAGTGCACAGCTGTGCACTGCCAGAAGAGAAACCTATGCACACAGCTTTCTGAAATTCTGTACCAGTCAAAAATGCAGCATTAGACAACACACACCTACAGACAAACTCCCAGGAAAGAACAAAAACTTTTTTTCAATTTTATAGGGATTTCTTGTGTCCAAAGTTAACTTTGCCTTGCTACTTACCAGATTTATTATTGGAGAATTCGAGAAGCAAAATTTCACTAGCAAACTGACTCAAAAGTCCAATATCCATATCGAGAAAAACATCCAAACAAATGCATAAGTTGAACAGAGAGTCTAAGGAATGTTCCTACCACTAATCAGTGTTTCTTGGTCCAGCTCAAGGAAAAAAACCCAACAAACTCATTTGGATTAGAAAAGGTAATACTGTGACAGTAGACAAGTTATAGGTAATGAATTAAAAAACTGACTCAATTACCCAACAGTTTGATAGGTCTAAATTTAAAGTGAGAGAGATGGAAGAAAGGACATAATTAACAGAAGACCACAGCTACAGCATTTAATAGGGTGAAAAAGAAATTGCAACTATAATTAAAGGCAGTGTCTTGCTTCAGCTCTTTCTACAGGGAAATCATGAACAGAATTCTCAGAGGTAGTAATTTACGTATGTCAAATCTCTGGGTTGATGTAGCACAGGAAAACTGCCATTTTTTTATAGGCTTATTCACACAAGCACTGCACAAGCACAAACAAAAGATTATTCTTGAATACAATGGCTGTCATAAAGGTTAGAGGAAGGATATCCAACATACCCCAGGATTTATTATGCTCTCAAATTTTCCTACAACTGAACATTTTTTGACCAGGGTCAAAAATCTTTCTGAGAAGAGTAAAGAATGATCTTTTCAAGCGAAGGGTCCCAACAAAACACCAGTCAAAAAACTTGCAGTTAAGAGGTACTGAAAAATTTCCACAGATGGCTGACATGAATTTTAGACAATTAAAATAATCAGACCAACCCTCCAGGCAAAACCAATGATACAGAAATTCTATTGCAGATAAATAAGGAGACTGCTACAAATGAATACACAAATAGTGGTGTTACCCATAAGAATGGGTCTTCTGCTCCACAGCTTCTGGCAGCCACAATCAAATCTTCTGCAGCTGTGAGAATGATGTTTAATTCAGTATTTCAGCATACCACCACCGAACACTTATGAATCCTATTTCTCTTGTGTTACTTCAACAGGAAAAGAAAATCTGCCATATCACATAAGAGCAGCTATCTTCAAGGAGTTTTCACACACAGACTCACACACACATTCACATCTGCCTGTCTTACAGAGCTAGATGAGAGCCCTATTCTTAATACACTTTATATTTCTATTTGAATCTCAACTGTATGAAGAAGTCGTCCTTTGTGCTTATCCAGCCAGTGACCTAGCCAGTGTGAGTTCACTCAGGGACTTGTGAGACCTACAAACCACCTTACTGCCAAAGACTTGCATGTGCACTGCCGTAGACTACCTGGACAAAATGAAGATGACACTTGCTATACCATGAGAACATTACAGAATTAATAGACCCTCTGGGATGAAATCTTCTCCACACCTGGCTTTTTTGTTATTTTTTCCAGCTGTACTACTAAAACATCTGACACTAACCTTAAATGCCTAGGAAAAAGTTGTGACTAGAGCCTGACTTCAGCAAAATCAATGCAAGCAAGGGTTAGTGCAGTTTAAGTACACGTAGGTTTAACTAGATAGCTTTATCTAGTTAAAGTCATCTAACTTTACAAACATCGATAATCACTAACACTTTCAGAGAAGATCAGTATGAGCAGCTCAGCTATGGAGAACTGCTTGGATGCTTACTTTTAAGGTTTTAGTCAGGCAGTTTAGAGTGAAGTACAATACTGGTCCTCATGTCTCATTCCCAATTGCAGTTCTGCACAGCTGTAGTCAACGGCCTGTTCAGTATGACTGAAGAAGGCACATCTTTAACAAAACCAAGCCTTTTCAGTCTTCTTTGGGCTTTTGCGAAGAAATGCCTCAGTTATCATAACCAGTTCTAAAATGATAGAAGTAACTGGATTTCTCTATGTTTTTAACCACTTTTTAATTTCTTCCTTAAATACATAACTAACATCAGAAACAGGAAGTAACTGGTATCTTTCCCTGAAAAAATAGACATTACTTTGATTAAAAGGTACTTTCAGATTATGTTGCAGAAGAGAAAGGTCAAGCTTGACACCATAAATTCTATTCAAGCATCTTCTTCTAAATTGGTAAATTTAATGAAAATTATGAATGTTTGATACTGACCCACAGAAGTCCAATAAATACTGTAAAAAATCCTAAGAATATACCCTAAAAAAGGGTGTTGAATGTATTTCAATATTCTAATGACTTTGAATGGATATTAGTTTAGGAATTGTTTGACTAGTCAAATATTGCCTGTTGTTGCCAAAAAAAAAAAAAGCTTCCATTTTTATAACTTCAAAATTTGCTTAGTTATCTTAAAAAAAAAAAGTATTTTAAAAAATGAGCAAAGGCAGCTTTAAGGAAAAAAGAAATCTTCAAAAGCTAGTACAACTAAGTTCTTCATAGTGTAGTGTATCAGATTCTTTCTGATCAAAGCAATCCAAAACAGTTAAGGAAAGTAACACATGTTTTAACATCTCAGTTGTACTAAACAAAACAAAGAAGCTCCGAAATGTTAACTCTGACTGTATGTTTATCAGCCTTTTATAAAACATTACTCAAAAGACATACCTCTTCTTTGTTCTGAACACAGTTCACAAACGTATGCCAAATACAACACAGTGTACAAATATGTGAGGAAATACCTACTATGACTGAAGGGCAAAGTCCCTAAAGTATATGAACGTGATTTTTTTAGACTACTCTCTCCAACATTAAAACATAACTGAATTTTTAAGAAAACGAATTTTGGGATGGAGGTGGTGGAAGGGAAAAATGTTCTTGAAGAGGAAGCCATAAGACACTACAGAAAATAGAAATATACATTGAATAACCAGGTTTCATCCTGAAGTATAAATAACATGAAAACCACACCAAGAATACATCTGCAAATCTCTGGCTATTAGAAACACCAGTGAAACAGTCCCATTTTAGCATTCTTTTCTCCAGGGACTGGGGTTTGGCAAAATTAAGCTACAATTTGTTGCTGGACTACTTATACAGCAAATTTTAACAACATTTACATAGCTTCAACATGAACATAGGTCCATTTACATAGGTTCACAGGGCAAACTAACACGGATGCATCATCTTGTGAGAGCGCCCTTAAACCCAGCTGCACCCTTAAGCAATAAAATGTAATTAGCTGTGCTGCTTTCAGGAATGGGTTCTTTATTAGGGATGTGGCTAAGTGTCATGATAAGCTGAAAACCAAAACAGCCCAGTTTCAGATGCGTTCAATTTCAGAAAACTGAAATTAAAAATACTGTTTTGTGATTTTTGCTATATGATACAGTTTCCAGTAGTGAGTTGGTCTGTAGATTGAGTTATGTAAGTAAGAAAAATAACATGCTTTATTTTCCAGGATGATCTCTGTACTCTTGACAGATTCTTTACCTTACCACATAAATGCTTTGCATTCAAAGCATTTACAGTCTCTCTGCCTTGCTGCAATAAAAGAGCTTTTTAATTATTTTTTAATTGCAGAAAAGCTAAATGAAGTGTGCACTGCTCACGCAATTTGGCTTTCTTATTACAAAACACAGGGGGAATCCTGACTGAGCTCTACATATTGCAATGAATAAATTATTTCCCTTTGTTCAGGTCTGGAACAATTAACATTTTTTAAACTTTATATTTAAACACAACACCATATATGTAATTTAAAACCAAATTTTAAAAAAATCGCATGTTTTTCCTTCTATTTTTGAATGAGTCAAGTTTGCTAATTTCCTTTTATGTTCATTGCACTTGGACTGCAGAATTTATTCCAGGTTAGCCGAATGTGGGTTTTTTCCCCCTGCAGCATTAATACTGTAGTGGGAATGTTATCTGAACAGTATTTTTTGTTACCGTTGTTAATGGTTGGTTCATAATATATTCAGTGAAGATTCGCTGTCTTACTGACAGATCATTTAAGTTTTAAGAATCTTAAAATGATTAACATCATCTCTTCTATAAAGAGCCACCTAGGCTTACTTTTACCATCGCTTCTGGTTCAGAATAGGGAAAACGTCAGCACGTTCACAGCACAGGACTAGAACCAGACTGCAGGAATTCACGTTTGTTGGAGGCAACCCTCACATGCCTGCACACCCTCCCCACACACAACCCACCACCCCCCACTTATCACACTGAAGAAAAAAAAGTTGTTCAATATGAACAACTCTCCCTGAGGAGGTGAATTTCCTCAGAATTTTACTATCCATTTTTAAGTACCTTTAAGTTCTTTTTAAGGAGCAATAGTCCACCTGTCTCTTGTAATGGCATTTCCAGAGCAAAACACATGCAGGATGAGAAAAAGGTTCATTCACCAAATGCAAACCTCAAGCAAGAAGGAATGCGCAATACCAGAGGTCTGGGCTAGGCATCTGCTGAAACTGGCCTTGATTAAACAGAACAGATTAAAAAAAAGTTATAGAACTTGAAGAATTTGCAGCAGTTAGCCACTTTGCAGAGCTCTTAAGAGAAGACATGACCTTTCCATCCTGAGTTTCATGGTGCTGAGTGGACTTCATGTTTGATAGAAGGTTTCTTTAAGTTTTTCAGTTATCTATTGCACTATTAACACTTGTGAGATCTTTAATGCTTGCCCGCATTAAAATTACAATATGGACTTCGAAGAAACTTTTAATTATCTTAAGAGCAGCAAGAAATACTGCAGGAACTAAACTGAAGCAGCACCATGAATATGAGGCTGAATTTCCAAAATTGTACTCTAATATTGTGGGTTGGAAACAGATGTTCCCTAATGGAAACTTTTAGTCTTTGCCTCTGGAAAAAATCCATTCTTCTCTTCAACAGACTAATAAGAGAATACAAAATCATGGTATTTTGCTTATGCATTCAAATTTAAATCTTCCACCTGAAAATCAGGCCCAGATCAGGTTAAACACATCCTAAAAACAAATATAGGACTAGACAGAAGATGCATTTGGGAGAACTTAAGCTTCTTCAACCTCAAGATGGTGTTCCAAAAGGTATTGAATGTCAGGAACATACTGAGAACGGCAAAGACCTTTTAGATGCAGCTTTATTAATTTATCAAGGATAACTTTAAACTGGCATGGGGCAAGTCTGTAGGTCAGTATAAATTAGTGATGATCTTGGCAATGTTCTGTTTGTTCCTAATTTTCTGGGGCCAAAACAAGAGAAGAAACCCTTTATGTTACATATCATATGGAACACATCTTGAGTGGGTGGGTTTTTTTTCCTTAATGTGTCAGTATTTTCATGTACTACTTGAAAATAGGATTAAAACACAAGTATCCCAAAGCTTTTTAACAAAAAAATTATCTAGAAGATGTCCACTGGCCTCACTTTGAGTATCACTATACAATCTTTCTATGTACTTTTCACTTTTTCTCCCTTATGCTACAATGAGCATAAGTACTTGATGCTGTAATTCCATAGAGACAGATGAAAACTGTTCTCAGGCTCAGTGGTCACACCTTCTAATCTCACCTCAGACCTCAAATTTTTCTTAAACAACTTCAGCTTTTCATAAGTTTTTAGAGGCCTGCACTCTAAGTTTTATAAATTATGCTTCACACTGGTAAGTGGGATCTTCGTATTTTCTAAAGTGGAGAAAGCTTCTAAGCTATCATTATTTTCAGGTTAAGTTGATTCATAACACTGACAAACTCATTATAACACTGCTCATGGAAGTTTGTGACGGGTATCAAATCACATTCTGTTCTTGACTACTTTTTGTTGTCAGTAGCGTGATGTTGACCAACTTTTTAGGTCTCTAGCCAGAGCACAGCATTGCCTGCATGGAGTAGAATGTCTGCAGAGGGTTAGTGCAGTGACAAAACTATTCTTCCAGATTAAAAGGAAAAAGTAAAATAAGAATTGCCCTATTAGAAACCATGAGCTCTTGGTAGCTGGAGACGACAGGAGTGCTTTCCTGCAATATGCAGATAAAGCTGAATTCAGATCAGTTCAACTGAACGAAACTTTTGATCTTGGCAATCTTCTAACATGCTCATCTTCACTTTGTAAACCATGAACCAACGTGTTTCTTACTAACACGCTTCATATTGCATGTTTTTCATGTGGACCGCTCCTACTCTCAGCACTTCCTGAGTGGCCAGAAATGGAGAGAAAGGGTTAGAGATTATATGACACGGCACCACATAAAAGCAACTAGGACTAAGACTGAAACTGAACCGTGATAACCCACAACACAGAGGAAACAAACTGGTAGGACTAAATGAAAAATGGTGCTGATCTAGACCTGCATGAAGATGGGCGTACAGAATTCCAAGTTGCTCGGAAAATGAGATACTTTACTCTTTCTTTTACTCTGTTCTTTAATCTGTTTGTAAGAGTTTGGTGTTCGTGATGAACATGGCAACTGGGACTTAATTCTTTGATTCTACATTGGATGCCACAACTCCGGAAGACGAGGATCTTCAGCCCTCAAATGGTTAAATACTAACAGGAACGGGTGCCGTCTACTGGCTCCCAGTTTCCCTTAGAGATTATCATAGCCAAATTAATAAGCATAATTGATGATCTGGGTTTCAAAGATGTGCTAAATCTTATGTGATATGGCTGCAGGCATAAGCTTTATACTCATCCTTTTGTATCCAACTTGACCTTGATTTCAAAGACGAGTTTGAAGCTCCACATGAAAGAGCTCCAAAGAAAACCATTCACATTTCTATCATGTACCAATGATAAATTTTGACTACATGATTTGACTACCAGTGATTTGATGTAGTTCATCTCCACTACTAAACATGACACATTATACCAACACGAAGCAGCAACTAAAAATGAATTTTTCCTTGCAGTGTGCATGCCTAAAGCCAGTAGAAATCAATCTCTATTACTTTGTTTGTCTTTTACCTAAGAAAACTGCTGATATCTCCAGTTTTTGAAAGTCTGCAGAGATTTTTGTGTACATTTTCAGCTGATTTATGCTCTACAACAACAAGCCATTTTAACTGACTGCTAGGCTGGAAAAAGAGAAGGATGTGAATCAACTCTTTCTACTATCATCAGTAATTTGTACATATCTTGTTTTCAAAGCATCTTGTTGATAACAGAAGCTGAGATCTAACATGTACGTCTTTCAGCTTAAGCTAACCACTACCTCCCCAAATATAAACTGGCCGTAGACCTCTATGATCTGGTCACCTGTTATGTTTATAGCTTCACGCTTAGTAAATCAACCCATCTTCTAGCAGCATTCTCAAAATGCCAAAGGCTACAAAACAGGGGGAAACAACCACAAAGGAAGTTTGAATGATACACAACTAATTCCTTACGAAACACAAAATATTCAACAATTTGTCCAAAAATCATGGTTTCCCAATTTTATAAGGAGCAGACAGGACGCTGTGAAACACAGTCACAGATAAAACCAACAGCTTAGTCAAGATGTATTTGCAGATGCCGCCATTCCAAAATTCTTATTTTTTTCCCCCCACACTAAAACATAGGGTGCAGAGTGACGCAATCTTTTACAGGCTACCAAAAAAAACCCCAAACAGTCAAAACTAACCACTGGAAGCAAGCCTACATAAACCCTATCAAAATTTGAAAACAGTAATTTAGGAATAGTTGAAAACACTGCTTGAAAAGGTAAATGCTTTTTTGCTGCGGCTGCAAAGTCTCCAAGAAAAGGTGACAGACACTGAGAGAGACGAAAGTTATTTTACCTTCACGAAAACACTATAGGGAGAAACCGAACTCTGGGAGGCAGAGCGGGAAGGGAGAGCCACGCGCAGCCTTGGGCATGCCGGTACCCGCCGTAGCCGGGTACGTAACACCGAAGTCCTTGCGCCGACGCCCAGGAGTCATCGGTCAAACCCCGACATTTACGTCCAGCTGCGCGCCAGCTTCACGGAAGCCGTCCGACCGCGGAGCCGCGCTCGGAGCTGCCTTTCAGCCAGCGGAAGACAGCGAGCACGGTGACAGGCCTACCCAGAGCCCGGTACCGCAGCGCTCCGGCCAACCGGGACAGCGCCGCCGCGCGGGTGCCCTCCGGGAACCGGAGGAAATGGCGGCGGGCAGCACGGCAAACCGGAAACCCCCTCCCGCGCCCAGGGAAACGGCCAAGCCGCGGGCGTCGCACCCGCGAAGCAACGCGCCAGCGCCCGAGCCCGGCAGCAGGGGGCGCTTCCGCCGCGCGTGGGGCGCGAAGGGGCGCGGCCAGGCGGGAACGCCACCACGTGCCGCGCGCGCCACCGCCTGCTGTGACGTCGAAGCCTCCTGCTTGCACCCCTCCCCCCACTGCCACTCCCCTCCGGTCTCCCTCGCCCGCTGCCCGGCCGCCCCGCCCCCGCCACGCTCGCAGGCCGCCGCCCCGACTCACGCAGATGGAGATACGGAGGACCCCGCGCTGGTAGTCCCTGTACAGCTCCGCCGCCTCCCTGTTGCACTCGATGCAGCGGTAGGCGCCAAGCGCCGCCATGGCACGCGAGAACTCGCCCCGGCCTGTCAGCGCTTCAAACGCCCTCGCTTCCGCGCTTGGGGTGGAGCCCGCCGTGTCCCGCGCCGCAGTGCGTTCTGGGAGTTGTGGTTTGCTGCTGCCGCCGCCGGTCAGGACGCGCCGGCGCGGAACTCCATGTCCCAGGGGGCAGCGCGGCGGCGCCCTCCTCCCTGCCCGTCCCGTAGGCGAGGCGGTGGGGGCGCCCTCTGCCCCTCCCGAGGGGGGAGTGGTGCGCATGCGCTGTGGGAAGATGGCACCTGCCGGTGGCTGCGGGGCCGTGAGGGGGCTGTGGGTGCCGCTGGCCGTGCTGGCCCTGGTCCGGGCCGCGCTGGCCTTGACCGAGCAGTACCCGGCCTTGTCCCTGCTAAAGCAGGAGCTGCACCGGCAGCGCCAGGGCCCGGCGGGGGGCTGTGCCTCGGCGGGGGAGTGGGCAGAGCAGTACTCGGCCGAGTGCGGTGAGTCGGGAGGCGTTGCAGTGGTGACCGCCCCCAGCCCCGGGGCGAGGGCGAGGAGGCCGTTAGTCTAGCGGCCGGCGGCGCCGAGCCCGCCGGCACCGCGGAGCCCGGCCGGCCCTGCGGAGCCCTGAGGCCGGGGGTAGTGGAGAGGGCGCCGGGGTGGGCGCCCCCTCTTGCCCCTGCAGGGGGCGGCGGGAGCAGAACAGGAAAGCGCGGCCGGGCCTCGCCTCACGCTGAGGCGCCGCGGTTGGCCGAGGGGACGCCGGCCCGGGGCGATGCGGGGTCCCGGCGGCGGGAGGACGAGCGGCTGGGTTGTACGTGTTGCTGCTGTTCAGCTGACTCACACCGAGGTATCTTCTGTGTAAACTGCACCCCCGAGTAGCGTTGTGCCGTTGTGTAGTGCGGAGCAGAGACTGCGGCTGCGGCACTGAGCGGGCGACAAGCTCTCGGCCCTACAATGGGTAAACCGTAGGGCCTATAGTATCACCCGGGAGGATTCCTGTTGTCCCACTCACCAACCTGCTAAGCCTAGCTGCTGGACTCGGCGTGCTTTTTAATCCCTGAACTCAGTCGTACAGAGACATGCCGACCCCTTGTGCTCATATTATTGAGTTGAATATGGCTTGATTCATTTTCAGCTACAGTTACATGTATTTTGCTGGTCAACTGGATGCATTTCTTTAGAAGTGTCAAGTTCAGGTAGCAGATCTTCTAGTCTTTTTCAAGTTAATTGATGGCTTGTAATACAGGCACAGTTAAAACTGTTTTCATGTGCTTAAATATCTGTTGCATTAGGATCATGTGACTTATGTTACGATTTTTGGTCATGAACGTAGTGTGAATATGCTATAGAAGAATGTCAGTCTGGAGCACAACGTACATGTAATACAGATGAAGAAAAAGATTTTATCAATTCAGTGCAATATAGACGCTCAATTACTTACATGAGAATAACCAGTCATGTGTCATGACTGCCTAGCTGTCTGCAGGGTTTGGGTTTTTTCCCCCCTTACTTCATAAAGTCTGTGCTCATAACAACAATTGCTGTGGTCCCTGAGGGCAATATACAGCTAGTGTAATCCACTCAAAATTACAAACTTTCTAGAAATACCTTGTTATGAGTTTCCTACATCTGCTTTTTTTTTCCTTCCGTATGTGTGCTTTTGTCATCACAGTTTAAAGTTCTTTGGTTAGTTTTTATCTAGAACATCTGTGTTAAGTAGGTATTTTACAACAGCTGCTTTTTTTTTTGGGGGGGGGGTGCTACAGTGGCTGAGAGCCATAATACATAACTTTAACAATCTGATTTAGTGTTTATCTCAGGTGGCTATTGCTCCAAATCATTCAAGCTTAAGCATAAAACCAAAAAGACTTTCACCCAGTGTTGAGGTAAAATCTGTATACCATACAAGTTAAGAAGTGGCAAAGCATTTGATTACATCTCTTCTGTTACTAAGACATGAATGATTGACTCAGGATACTCTTTCAGAGGTGTGTTAGGAAGATTAGATTTTGATTTAATGGTGGATGTTCTTTTAAAGAGACCAGTGTAATTGGGATTGATATAAGGAATTCTGCTTAAATCATCAGGTACTTCAGGTACTTTGCATACACTGATAATAAGATAGCCCTTAGTTACAGAACAGCATACTTACCCTGAAATACCTGTATACCAGTTCACTCCTTGCTCTTAACTGTTGCTGATTTACGAGCACCGACACAGAACAAGTAATGTGTTAATAATGCTGCCATAGCCCAGAAGGGTTTGGTCAACATGAAGAACAAAGGGTGGTGTTGAAACCTCTTACTGCCAGCACTTTTTCTGGAAACTGTGGGTGGTGAGCCACTGTTCTTACAGGACTTTCTGACTTTAAACTTTGACCTTCTGCTTTTTTTTTCCCCTGAACTTCTCCCACCAGTTATCGTTTATGGCTCAACTTAGTTCCAAGTTTCTATTTACAGGGAATGATTTTAGATGCTATTTTGACTTCTCTTTATAAGAAGATTGTTTCTTTTTCTCTTTTGGCACTGTACTTGTGAGAAATGGGGAGTTAACTAACTGCAACCCTTATGTAATCAAAATATAAGAATAGCATTGCCTGTAAAAGTGAACTAGAAATACACCCTGTCCCCCAGCCTTTCAAACTTAGCATCAAGCTTATCTTTACAAACTTTAGGGGAGGTGATAAAATTTGGTGTTTGTGACATGGAATCAAAGAGATAATACTGTTTATTTGCTTTTGCTTGTTTACTCTTGGAATATTTCAAGTTCATAAAAGCTTTAAGATCTGAAGATTGAAAAGCTAACAATTCAGTTAAAGCACCGTGTAGGTGAAGTACTGACTTCTGTAGTCTATCAGTCAGGGGGTTTTGTTGATAATTGTTGTTACTTGTTTATTTGTTTCCTTTTGTTAGACTTTTTCTCTGCTATGCTAACAAGCTGTATTTGACTTTTCATAGGTTTGAATCAACTTACACTTTTTGTAATGGCCTTTTTAGTAATATACCGGTGAGGACCTTTGTATATGTTCAGTCAATTACGGTTTACTATTATGTCTGCATTTTACAGTCTTTATACCTCTGTTTCCTGGACTTCCAGCAGCAGCTCTTTCCCTACCTCTGTATGGTTCATTCCATGTATTTTCCTCTCTGGGACGGGAATGATAATTTTGTCTGTAATTTCTTTGGCCAGAGAATGGAATCATAATGCCAAATGGGGACATGTCCACCCCAAACTCTTCTTACTTGCTTCTAGCTTCCTCCCTTTTCACCTCCCCCTTTTTTTTTTTAGCACCTTCATTTTTGGTTTTTTTTCATGTCTTTTTAGCCAAAAGCATAAGCAGAAGTAGTGATAAAACTAATTATATAAAAGCAGTCACATCAACTATTGCTTCCCTGGCTGTGTGGATGTAGTGCTGTGTGCAGAAAGCACTTCATGAAGTTCTGCTCTGTGGAGTTCCCAATGGGGAAGCGGTTCAGATGAACATGAGGAAATGCGAGATGTGATAATAGAACATACATGTAACTCTTTGAGTTCCTAAAGGTATTTTCTCTCTTTCCCCCCCCCCAGATTCATCATTTTTGCACTTCCACGAATCAGATTGTGACCTAGGAGGGTCTTCATCTTGTGAACCTGTGCTTTCTCTCAACACAGAAAAAATTCTGGTATGCTATCAAGAATATAATGTACAAAACAATTTTTAATAGATAGTTGAAGTCGCAGATCACTTTAGCTGCATAAACAGTTAGAATGAAGTTCAGGCAAATAACTATAAATAGAATCTATCAATCAGTAGACATAGGTCCCCAAAAGGCTTAAGTATGAATGAACTCAAGTTGCTTATGAAAGTATGATTTCATAGTACTCCATCATGAGTCTCTAGGGCTGTCAGCGGTTTTAACTAATTGAAGCTGATGTTTCCACTGAAGGCTAACCTTCACCTGGATTAGTCTATCAGTTAATTTTTTATTTTTAGGAGTGCAGGGGCTATGGCTGAAAAGGGGAAAGGTGCATTAGGTTTTACCTGGATTAACTGCCTGAGAAGATTTACCACAAAATACATGTAAGAGTAGGAGCGGTAACCTGCAATCGCCACAGAAATAACATTGTGCACAGATGATAGAGGCTTCAGACCATATTTCACTAAATGTAATACAGACATGGTATGTGGAGAATATTCTAACAAAAGAAGAGTATCTCTTGGTAGAGGGACTTCAAGAGGATTATTTTGGAATTTGGGTTTTCTTGCAACACTACTGTTACCTTATTGATCTTGAACAAATATAATCTTCAGTCTACATCAGAACACAGGTTTGATATTATTTCTTCAGTCCAGTAGAGTCACAGATATTGAAAATCTTCAAATAATTCCCATGTGAATATACAAAGAAGCCTTGGCAAATTTGTAGAAATTATTGGCTATGGAGGAGCGTGGAAACAATATTCTAATTTGAAGCAACTTCTCCATAGGTGGTATTTGGAAATAAAACTACTCTACTGCAAATCCACCAAGCCAATTATTTAACTTGAATATTCTCCTTAGACGTTCATCAGATATTGGTCAGATCTTCTGTCTAGTCTAGTCTAGTGGTGCCAGCAATTCTTTCTAAGGCAGAGAGATGTATATTAGTTTGTTAGAAATCTCCCTGTTCCAAAAAAATAAAATTGTTTTGAAGAGAGCAACAATTCAACCTATCAGGAGCTGGTGCGGTGATGAAAATCCTTCTCTCATTTCTAGAAGGCAGAACGACTCACGATTTTTGCATGTAGAGCTGCAGGATGTCTAACCTATAACTGGATTCAGAATTTGTTGAAGAAGTATGAATCCCTTTCCTCCCCTATCCCAAGAACAAAACACTATTCTGTTATTCTGTGATAACAAAACAGACAAGGTAGATGACGGTGGGGGAAACTGTGTGGTACTTCTCTTGCTGAGTGTCACATGCAGCTCTGTGATTCATAGGATATTAATGTAATGCCAGATTCTTTTGGTTGTAGCTTATTTTCTGATACCCAGCATGGAATCTTGCTATATCTTACCTTTTGTCCGCAGACAAAGAAGTGTAGGCCTTTTTTGTAAATCCACCAAGGAGTGTAGGCCTTTTTTGTAAATCCACCAAGGAGTGTAGGCCTTTTTTGTAAATCCACCAAGGAGTGTAGGCCTTTTTTGTAAATCCACCAAGGAAGAGGTTAGACTTCAGAAAAAATGATTTTTTTTCTAAGGTTAAGACAATTATAGAAGAATAAAGTTTTGCAGAGTTACATATTGAAGATCACTTTCTGAAGTAGGTTTTCTGGAAATCACCTGAAGGCCATTGATGATATAAAAAGATTGTGTTTGGAGGTGTGTGATTTGTAAATATATATATTATGCAATGTAAATTTAGTTTTCTAATTGGTATACCTGTTGAACCTTGCTCATTCTTGTGCTGGTTTTTAATGACTTTTTTCTATGAGGAAAGGAACTTTTCCATTCTGTTACTGTAGGTGCAGCAGTAGGTGGAGTAATAATTCTCGGAACATTATAGTGTAATGTAGAGCTCATGCATGATCTCTAATTTCGGTAAAAACAGGGTTTGTAAAATCTGATTTGCTAATCGTTCATACCCTCCAAAATACTCAAGTTTTTAGAGCAGACCAAACCTTCTTCCAATTCCTAAGATTATTAGATGAACAGGGCAGAAACTGCAGTGGGATTTGGCCAGTTACTTTTGCGCTTTGTAGATCATTGAGATGTCTGTGTCACGGGCACAAGTAACAAGGCTACTTTTGATTGAACAAGCCAAAAAAATTGGAAGGGAGGAGGACAAAGTGCAGTCCTCTCACTAAAAGAAGTGATGAGTTGAATATGTTCTCTGAAGTTTAAGGTGTTTAACTGTCTTCTCTGAAGTTAAAGATGTGCATGTGCTGTTTAGCTGAAGTAAAAGAAGAGAACTGAGCAGGGAGAGAAGTTATTTTTCCCCTTCTTGCTTCCTAAAACAGTTTGGAAGGCCTATTAATTAAATGAGTATTTTGTATTTTTCTAACATAAACTGCTCTGGTAGGCTTACAGCTGTCTATGGGAAATCTTTGTGAGAATGAAGAGTAGAGGATTTCTGTATTTCTGAGGGGCTGTCTTTGGCAGTATTGTTTTCTGTAGGCGCATTATTTGGAGAACAGAAATCTTAGACAAGGCTACGATTGGCTGAACAAAGTCTTTAACTGATAGAAAGTTATTCTTAAAAGGACAGCCTTTTTACTTTAGTATGGCACTGTTAAGTTAAACTTGTCTGTATTGCTGGAGCAATATTCTTTTCAGTGTTTAATTTTCAGTGTTTTACTCTTCTGTATTACCCTTCCCTTAGCAGGAGACAAGGGAATAATTAATGGAGTAAAGAGTATAAACTTCCCTATGAAGTAGCATGTGTCTTAGAAAGACTTCCAAAACTTCATGTTAAGCAGATGTAATATAGAAACATCAACCACTGGTAAAATGCTGACAATTTCCTTTCATCTGAAAGGTTTAGTTAGTTAGCCTTTACGTTAGAGAGGATAACAGCAGCACCTGATTGAAGAACAATTTTTCTCCCTGTGGAAGACTAGGAATAAATTTGTTTTCCGTTACCTTAAAGCAATTGTATTAGTTTTCACTTTTTTGATTCAAGGCATTCTCTTAAGGATTTAAGGCATGGGTTTTCTATTAAATTCTTTACTGTTGTTTGCTGAACGCTTAAAAAACATGATGTTTTACAGAGTCAAGCGAAGTTGCTTGCAGAGCAAAAACGATTTCCATTTGCTACTGATAATGACAACACAAATGAAGAATTGGGTAAGATGCCTTATATAAGGTTTGTGCAGGTGAATTACGTGCTAATTATTAGCACTGAATGTTTTGCAACTAAACTGATGATTCCTTAGTGATGCATTAATTTTAAAGTGATCCTAATAAGCCTGAAAATATAGTGAGTTTTCTATGGTCATACAAAGAAAACATGTATATCTCTTCCTCAAAATCTTTTCTGCTTTGCTCACTAGAATTCTTCGCCATGTCTGCTTAAGCAGGTGCTCAAAAAGCATTTTGATTAAATCCTGTTAAACAGTCTCAGCTACTTCCTGCTTCCCTTTTTCTGTCATTGTTCATGACTACAACTATTCAAACATCCAGAAAATTTTACCAATGGAATATACTTTTTGTCAAGCATACATCTTCCATCTGTCTTCCCCTCTCCACACACACTTCCCATCAACGCTTACAGGCAGCAGGAAGGCTTTCTGAATTATTTCCTTATACAGGCTGCTACTTGATGTTTTTTCAAAGCACACTCAGTTCAGAAAATGAAGACATTTCAAATAAAGCAACAGGAAATACTTTTTTCAAAGGACTTAAGGAAGGAGTTACTTGCACTGCTTCTCCAAACTGGTATCCTCTATAGGAAGCAGACGTGTCATGAGGCAGCAAAGAGATTGTTGAGGATGTATGTCAAGGAAGGCAGTAGACTCTTTTATGTAAGAGCAAAGGGTGACTTTACTCATAAGTTGTCTAACGAAATTAAGACAATTGAGTAGTTTTTCGTTGACATAATTTCTGCCTTCACAGATTTATCCAGGAAAATTTGGGTGCTTACTCTGCTTTCATATTCCTAGCTTACCTAATTATGTTCATAGAATCCTGCAGGGAATACTGAACTTCCATCCAGCAGAAAATATTTGATGCTTTTAGTATCTGCTCTGTAGACTTGGAAGACTATGCCAGAAGGTCCCGATCCTGACGTTTGGCCTGTAGGCTGGCACCTACTTACCCACTTTATTTCAGTTATGTCATGGTGTGCGGAACCTGGATCCTTCTTGTTTGTATGTGTTACTTGTAACTGTTCTGAGGAAAAGTAGGGTGAAATGTATGGGGCATTCTGAAGCAATGTTCTTATGCAAACACTTGGTCCAATGGACCATTGTTAACACTTAGATATTTTTTTTATAATAAAGTACATTTTTGTAGTATTTAATTAAAGATTAAAAGATTAATCAAAGAGAGAAAACTTAAAAAGAAACTGATACTGTATCAGCTACTAGCTGCCAATCACTTGCCACAGTTCTACAGATATAGTCTATGACCTCCTGCATTTTGCCAAGAGTCTTGGATAAACAAAATAAGCTCATTATCAGTAAGACAATGAGTCTTCATTATCTTGCTTCCTCCACTTTTTTCTTAATACTGGCATGGTTCAGTTGATTTTATTTTACGTGCCAACTGTTCTGTGTTCTGGCGTTGGAACCGTAAAGATTATATTAAGAACTGTGTAGTCTTGGAGGAGAATAAAATAAGGAAAACTCAAGAGCTCTTCAACCTGTCCTTCACTCTGCCAATTTTTTTTCCTTTTTTGGCAATGCTATGTATCTGTACCAAGTGAAGCTTTTTATGTGTTGAGGAAAAAGCTTATATTGCACACAAATACTTCCTTCTGCATAATAGAAATGCTCCAAGAATGAGGCAAGCTCTGGATTAAATACATTTCTTATTTCTCTTTCATTTAACTTTTTTCCTCGCTTTAATGAACAGTGCTTAGCAACACTGCCAACACAATGTGGCTCTGCCTGCATGAAAGATAAGTGCCTGTGTCCTATTAAAAATACCTTTGTTCTAACTGGCTTATTTGTCTCTTCTCATATTTGAGTAAATAATTAAGCTGATAGGTGCCTCTTCCATTCTGTTTGGATGACTGCTAAAACTCATTAGAAGTATGGGGAAAGGTGAATTCCTGCTCTTAATTCCACTGTCAGCTGTTCATGTGAACTGCCTGGGGAAAAGTTGTATTTTAACTTTCATAGCTCTGGTCTGCAAGATACTTGGTTTTTGTGGGCAGTGTAGACAGAGTAGTCCAGAGTTAAGAACTGTGAGAGATTAAGACATGTGAAATGAAACAATCTTGAGATATTCAGCTGACAGAACTGAACTTCAGTCATGCAAGCACAAGTACAGCTTTCCAGTCTTGTGACTTTACTGTATTTTTATATCTTGTGGAGATTACAGGAAGGTGTTTCTAAAACAGTGGTCTGTTTCTTTTTCAAACACTTGGCTCCTACTCCAAAGCAGGAGGATATGCAAGAACTTTAAAGCTTTTTGTAATTTTAACATGGGTAAAGATTCTGTAGTTTTTCAATCTCATTTTTATAAGTAATGGAATCACTTTAGTTGAGGTTTTTCTAGATAATTCAAATGAAGGAAAAACTTACTGTGAGCTAGTAAAGTTTAGCAAAATGTGTACAAACAAATACAATCAGATGTTCTCTAATGGATTTATCAAAAAAAGTTAGCCCGTGTTAGCCAGGCTCACTTATAATTGAGAAAGCATCTAGGGCTACTAAATGGGATCATGATACATTTCCTGGTCCTGAGTACTTTAGAAGCAAACATGGACCCTTTCCTTCCTGAACAACTTGTAAAAAGGAGAGAAAAAACCCCAAACAAACCACAAACCCCAAAACCAATTCTGATGAGCACGGTATGAATTGTGGAAGTAACGAATGCTAGGTAGTGGTTGAGGGAAGTCATTTCGGTGGCAGTTCAGAAATCATTTGACTACTTAAATCTTCAGTCCAGTGTAGGAACTTATATTAAATACAACCAAATTGTAAAATGTATTAAAAAAAAATCAGATTTTTTTTGCTGTTTTATTTATATTTGTAATTTTTTGTTAGCAATTGCTTACGTGTTGATTGGCAACAGCCTGTATGATGAAGCCATACAACATTTTTCAACATTGCTGCAGGTAAGTTTTCTGTTTGGACCCCTAAAAAAACCACTTTATGAAATTATCCATTACAACATATGGCTTTTACTAAAACAAAGATTCAATTAGGATTTTAAAATGATAGTAATTATTCTATGAGAGTAATTATTATTTGTTCATTTTTTTTCCATCTAAACATAAGCATACTCTTAAAATCAGGTGATTCAGTATCTTGGTTATTTGGTGAGCATTTTTTCTCATCTGTAGGAATAAACTTTTTAGGGCACTTTGAAGATGCTTTTTTTTTTTTGTCAGAAACCTGAAGCCCTCTTAATGTGTAGGCTGAGATATTTTAATGTGGATTTTTTTGGGCGACAATTAGCATGTTGCCAATAACATCAGAAAAAAAATCTGATAGAGGTCAGTTATTGCTAGTGGCAAGTACTGCATTGCTGTCACGATGATAAATGAGTTTGTATGCTGGGTTTATCCTTTGTGTTCAGTGGTAAGCATTTGATGAGTTTAATGCATAAGTAAAACGTAACTAATACTTCAACATATTTTTTCTTTTCTGGCCACGGTAAAGAATTCAGAATCTTCTTCTATGAAGTAGAAGGTAGCCGCTTTTAAAACAAAACCAATCCAACAGTCTAAAAGCTTCAACTAAAGCTGATTTCAAAATACTGTAGTTTTATGGCTTAGAACCTGGGACTACCAGAAGCATGGGCCTGCTTTTTGATCTAAACTACTTGTAGTACACAAATGCAAGCTGAAAGCAATACTGCAAATACTAGCATATATATTTTTTTTTTTTTAACTCAAAGGTCATATGGCTTGTACTTAAATTGAGTGAAAGTGTGGCAATGTAATAGAATTATTCCAAGGAATTTATCAGAGGACTAGAATGTTTTTTGTTGGGTTTTTGTTTGTTTGTTTTAGGTGTTTAGTGATCTCTGATTTGTTTTTCATGTGAGGGATTATTTTTTTTTTACCCTAATGAGAAATCCTGCTTCAAAAACCACTGGACTTACATAATGTTTCCTGCCTTCTCTTTATTAAGAAGGAAACTTAATATAAGTGAAGATAAGCAAGATACAGCGACTGTGGAAAGATATTGTAAGAAGTGTGTATATAATAGAGTATCTTTGCAATGCACACATCTCAGTTGAAATGAGTATCATGCTTATTGTATGCCTGAAAGGCTGCAAAGTGGTTACGATTATTCACTCTGACTTCCATAAGGCAATTTTAAATACATATAAAGTAAGTGTTAAAACATTTAACAGAACAAAACAGCCTTGCTTAGCCGCTGTATTAAATGTAGGGAAGTTACCTGCAGTTGACGTTGGCAAGTGTACACTTGGAATCAGCTCAAGTCTGGCAAGCTGCCAGCATTGGTGTGCCATGTATCTGTTGTTTTGTCAGTGAAAGAATTTGTTTCTTGGCAGTTGTCCCAGTTAAATGAGACCGGGCCTATGCTACAAACTTCTGTAGCACAGCTGTGTTGGTTGCAGGTGTGAAGATGGTGTGATTCCTGACTGGTTTTCAGGGAAACTGACTGCATAGGCATTGTGCCAAGAAAACCAGTTTTACTGTTGCAGTTCTTCAAAATTGGATGGGAAACAATGGTTGGAGTAAATAGCATTAAACAAGAATTAGATTCACAATGTAAGATGCATGCCCCTAAGTGCCTGAGTTGGAAAGCCTGGGACTTCAAACAAACCTTCCTTGGGTTAGATTTAATTTTGCAGAACTATTTTGGCAGAATACTTCTACTTTTAGTTGCTGCCTGAATACAAATTTCATCAGGATGTCACAATTTCCTGCTTCCTAATTTTAAATCTTAAATTTAAATTACAAACAAAACAAGCTTTGAATGGCTGAATTGTATTTGTTTATTATCACTTCAGTGACATTAGACAAAAGAAGTCATATAATTACCAGTAAGGTTACAGGTAATGAAGTTTGGGCAACAGACTATACTAATGTGTACATAGCTTCTGATAGGTGGTCACTGACACTGTAACTGCACTCTGTTTAGCTCATTTTCCAGACAAATAATCCAGAACAATTCCAGTAAACTGAATTGGAAGCTGTGAGCATATGAAAGTATGGACAGTAATACAATCAGTTTCTTTGCTTGACAACTGTGATTGTTCATTGCTTACTACTTAAGATCAGCAAGACTTAAATATATAGATACCTTTTTAAAAAAAAACCCACAACTGATTATTCATTTTTAATCTTAACAGGAAGAACCAGAGCTGGTTAGTGCAATTTATGGACGAGGGATAGCATATGGAAAAAAAGGACTACATGTGAGTAGATAATTATTTAAATTAATATCTGACTGAGTTATTTGAATCCAGACTGTAAGAAGGCCTGTAACAGGAGGCGCTAGGCTGATGAGAACTGGATAGGTACATCCCAAAGTCTTTGTGCTGTCCTACTATAATTACGTGTCCATCCCTTGGTAGGTGCTCCATAACATAGAGGGATCTAGTGGATCATACTGCTCAAGCCATGGGTACATTTGCTTTGTGGGACTGTGGAAGTAAAGCACCACGAAGCAAGGGTGCCGAAGGAGAATATAGGTGCAATTGTGAGTGGTGGATAGTAAGGCTGGGAGCCACAGCCACTTGAAAGAGTTATCTAATAAGATAACAGGCAGTATCTTGCCTCTGAGAGACAGGTTTATGAAGTTCCAGGGAATTTGTCTCCACATCTAGTCTGTATTTGGAAACGAAAAAGTCTTTTATTGCAACTTGGAAACATCGTCAACTCTTGCAATCCAGTAGGCTTTATATTGCTTCTTGATTGCCTATGCCTCGATACATATACCAGCTTGAATTTGTTCAAAAAAATTCAAAGTTAAATTACTTACAGTTAACAGCTGACTGCTCAAACAATTTCCTGAGCAAAAATAAGTTTAAAAGTAGGCTATGGTCGTTGTAGTTTGAGTTTGTGGCCTGTTGAATCGTGACTGAATGGTTGCTGGAATTCTAGAATAAAGAATAGTTGAATAACCCCTTGAAAATTTCCTTTGTGCAGAATATTTAATTCTTTAGTGGTGCTGACAGGAGCTTGAGGTTCCTCATATTTGCATGTTTTTAACACCAGCATGAGTTTGTTTTCTCAGTTTGGCTAGATGTTGAGACAGCTTCACTTCATAAAAGTTTCTGTGGGCGACACTTTCAAGACACAAAGATGATGTTAAGCACATGCAAAATTTCTTTGCCTTGAAAAAGAAGAAAAGGATCAGTGAAATCTAATACAGAACTTGCTATATAACCATTTTGGACTTTTTTTTACCAATTAAGTAACTGCTTCCATCCTACAATTTATTGTGGTCAATATAAAAATTTAGATAGGCAAGATGCTGATGGCGTCAACCCATCAGCAGTACTACTTGGATTAAGTTATAGTGAAAGTTACAGTGAAAACACTGGTGGGTGAGAGTATGTGTGTGGGTTGGAGCTCACATGAGCTTGAGCCAGCTTTGCTGCCAAGAAAGGTACCTATGGAGCCTTAAACCTAATGTTTATCCACAGAGTTATATAAGAAGTTATTAGAGGTACAGCACAAAGATGATATATACAAGCAAAGTTTATTTTTCTGGTTTATAACAGATAGGTGGGGTGTTTTTCAGCTGTTTGTAGAATACTGCGTCTTAATGTTATTAGCAAAAGTGTGAAGGGCTTTTAATGTAAACTGATACACTTTCAGAAACATAGCCAATCTAGTTGTCCTTCAGTCTTCAGAGTATATTACTCTGTGCACAGTTGTTTACCTTGTTTATTTTTTTCCTTTTCAGGATATGAAAAATGCTGAACTTGCTCTGTTTGAGCTCAGTAGGGTGATTAGTCTAGAACCAGATCATCCTGAAGTATTTGAACAGCGAGCAGAAGTGAGCATTTTTTGTCTCTCTTCAGATTTTTGGAGAAGTTGCAATTATACAGTGTTTTCAAGTATTTCTTCACTGATTTAATGACTAAAGCTCTTATCTGTGTTTTTCTGTGAACATTCCTCCTTTCTTTTAAAATACACATACTTGATCTCAAAACAGTGTAATTTGTGGAATGTTTATTTTTAAAATGAAATGTATACCATATGGAATTGCTACAGTCAATAGAATAGCATATATTATGTCCAAGTGTTTAGTTTTTGATATATAATATAGCAAGATCATATGTGTTGGTTTTTTTCACATAATGAATCAAAGTATCACTTGAACCTTACTGGTTGCACTTAGTGTCACCTTAAGTAAATTTATTGTTAGAACTAGTTGGTAAAATGCCAAACTTGTGAAGAATGAGTTTTTAATCAAATGTTTTGGGTTTATATTCATGTGTGTAAGTTAAATATCATTCAAATACACAGATACTTTTCATTTTGAAAATCATGTTTTGTTTTGCCAATTAAATTACAGAAAATAGATTTCAAGAAGCAGCTTTGTAGACAAATCAAAAGCATAAATATTTATTAAAGTCAGCATACTGTATAATGATAACTACCATAATATGAAATTGTAATTCACAATTTTCATGTTTTTAATGACTTGTTAACACATTTGTTAATAATCTTAATCTAAAAATGTGAAGGGCATTCAAAGAATTGGAAAATAGACGATTTTCCGTTGGGGGGAATATTTTGTCAAAATAAAAAGGTTTATGAGAGTACTTCAATTATATTTTCAGTTGAATGTGTTGAAATAACTTGAAATAGAGTATTTTGCTTTGGCTGACTTGTTTTTATTTGGAATACTAGGTTTCTGCAAATGTTATTGGTGATGTTCATGTACACTGATTTTTTTTTTTTGGAGAAAAATGCTTTCAGATTTTCCCTTTGATAGCGGTTTAAAAGCAGTAAGTACTGAAATTTATAGTAGAACTTTCCAGCCTGTTCTAGCAAATACAGTTACTCTGTTACAGCTGAACATGAAAAAGAATAATCTTCATATTTCTAAAACAAATCTACTCAGCCTGTTTGCTTTAAACTATGTTTTTGTTTTATACTCTTAGATATTGTCCCCACTAGGACGAATCAGTGAAGCGTTATCTGATCTCACCAAAGCTATTCAGCTACAACCATCAGCGCGGCTCTACAGGCATAGAGGTACCCTTTACTTCATATCTGAGGTTAGTGGATTTTGGGGATCCTGTTTGGTTTTGTTTGTGTGGATGTTGTTGATTATTTTGTTGTTTGTGTCAGTTATTACTTTCGTTCAAGAGCTTCTTTCATATTTAAATTAAAAAACAAAATAACAACAAAAGCCCTGATTTTCCTGCAGTTGACTTTCTGACAGCTCAGAGGTATTCTTCAAGTATTTCATCTGCATATCTATTTAATGCAGAGAATCAGAGGGCAAGGGTCTTGCATGCACATCTCGGATTGTTTTGAGTGTTTGAGGCGTAGGATATGGATAAAGAATTTGGCTTGATTTATAACCTACAGCTGCATTTAAATAGTATTGTTAAATGCCAGTCTAAAAAGGAAAACAGTTATGGCCAAGGCAGTAACTGTCCTATATATGTAAAGAAAACCCCCACACCACAACAAACAAACAAATCAGCAAAACAGGATGTTAGCATTTTTGTAATGTAATCTCTGTGTGTTCTTACGCTTTAATGTAAGACAAGTAACTTTATCTTCAAAGATTGTGTGAATACTAAATAGCTGATTTCCCACTTTATTCTTCTGATTTCACTCTGATTCCAGCTATTTTTCCATTTACTTTACTACTTTTAAGTGTAGAAGTACTACTACAAGTGCTTTTATATAGCACTTGCTGTAAAAGTTGGAAGTGTATTATGCATTCCTTATTCTTTGATATTGACTGGCAGTTGACAATAGTTGCTGCTTAGCCCTGAGACTGCTTTCATATATTAAACAAAATTCTGTAGTTTACTTTTATGAAAATAAAAGTATGTATTCTTCTTTATTTGTATGGTGTTCCCTCTGTCATCTAAAATCTACTTTATCACAGGATTATGCAACAGCCCATGAAGACTTTCAGCGCTCACTGGAACTGAACAAAAATCAGCCTATAGCTATGCTTTACAAAGGCTTAACCTTTTTTCACAGAGGACTTTTGAAGGTAAAGTTATGTTAAATAATAGTTCGTGTAGAACAATACACTCTATTTGAAGTTATTTCTATAAAATAGTAGAAATATCATAGGAGTTGATATACATATTTTCTCTCACATAAGGAAGGTGCTTTAAGGCAAAAGAGTGCAAGCAAAATGGAAAGCTGCTATTGCTGACTGTAATACTTCACTGTATGACATGTAAATACTGCTGGTCTTGCTGGATCTTGGTAAATCAGTGATAACTGACGTGTTTATGGAGTGCTTTGAAAGATTTTTGTATTTGGCACCTCTGCTAACATCTCTGTGGTTATATTTAAAATGTCTTTTCATGAAATGGAGACTCGCTAGGTTTTGTATGTACTTCCTTTTGTATGTTCTTCCTCGAATGGGCTGGAAGGTAATCAAGGAAACTGCTGGTAGAGCCCTGCATCTGTGCCCGTGTTTTTCAGTTATATGTTGATTCTGAGACGCTTGTATCTAAATTGAGGGAACTTGTTCCTCCCTTAGATTCTAAAATCAGCAGGGAAGTAAGTTCTTCCCATGCTTTTTTTAATGTTTCACTATCTTCTGACTCAAAATTTCTGTGTTTTAGTTATATTGCACCTGTTTCCTGCTTGTAAAGTATTTAGAGATATTGCTGCAATTTTTCTGAGGGGTGTGTAATTAGACGAGTTGTCTGAAATCCTCAGTTTGAGAAGTGAGGATACAACTATGTGATTTCTAAATTCCAACAGAGTGGAAGCTTTTTTTTTAACCTCTGCTAACAGCTTGGGATTCATTAAGGGTTGTATGAAAAAATCCTGACAGAACCTGGAGACAACCCAGGACTTCTTAGTTTCAGCCCATTACCTTTCATAGGTAATCACTGCACATTTTTGGTTTTTGTTTTTTTTTTTTTTAGCAAACACGCTACTTCTCCATTTTCTTAGTACCCAAGCTGGTATTTTTTCCACACTCTCAGTGTATGTTGTGAGAACTTCAGGCTGTCATTGAACTTACTGTCTGTATCTTATTACAGTCAAATGAGTTACTTGTAAGTAATAGTCTGATTGAATTTCTGATTTTTGGTGTAGGCAGCAGAGAGCCCAGAAAGTGATGGTGGAAATCTAACTGACAAGTATAGATAATATCTCAACTTGCAAAATACAAGCAATGTTTTGTTCTTTCTTCTGTGCCACCACCTCCTTCCCCCAAATTTCTTTTCCCAAAGAAGAGTCTTCCCTCTCTAATATTCAAGTTCTGAGAGACTGTGACTGAGTGACTTTTCATCCCCAGGTATACCTTAGCTTCCAGTCAGGTTCAGACTGCCTCTTAAAGGAAGGCTTACATGTCATCTGTTAGGTTTTACTACGCTTGCTGAAAACAGATCTGGGGTGAGGGTGGCAAAGTATTCATTTTTGAGTGAGAAGAGATTGTGACTTTTGGATCATTGCTTTTGGGAGTAATCTTCTTGGATTTAAAACTTACCTAAAGGATATGAGCCTATCAGTAATAGTAGGTGATTGTCTTATATTTTTTTCAATATATATTTTTGTGCATGTTGTAGTGCTCAGAATATATTCGATAGTTTTTTCTGAATAAGAGTCTCTAAATTTACTGAAGATACTAATGATTCTTTCCTTAGAGCATTTAATTTCTTGCACTGTAGACTTCAAGATACTTTTCAGGCATTCCTTCGTAACATAAAGTAGTTCATTGTTGCATCCTTAATTCTAAGTCTCAGTACTGCATTTGCCAATTTATATTGTATTCCTCACAGCAGCGGTATGTGCTGTTGGCGAAGATAATCACTTACTCTGTAATCCCTCAAGAGAGTGTTTGCAAACTGTGCAACTAACACAGAACGCGATACACCAATGAAAGGCCAGACTACGGATTTAAAGGAGCGTTTTGGACTGCAAAAATTAAGAGGTGTATTGTGAATGAAGACTGTAAGGAGAGACTGCTTTGCCTTAGGGACCAGACTGAGCTTTGAAAGCAAACTCTTCAGAGTTTGAAGTGATTTCATCTCTGAATTCTATTAAAATGCTAAAAGAATCACTCATTCCCGTAGCATATTAGACAAAGGAATTCCAGCTAAATCTGTCATTACTGGAAAGAATGTTTCAATATTTCATTTGTTATATGATGATAATTACTCTATAAATTTTGTAATAAATTCATGCCTTGTTTGTTCCTTCCAAAGGTTTTGACGAATAACTGTAAATCCGTGGCTAGTAACAACTGAAGATGCTAAAATTAAATGAATGCAGTAAGTGACAAATTTTTCTGTTGGTGTCTTTCTGTAGGAAGCCATTGAATCGTTCAAAGAAGCTCTGAAGCAGAAAGCAGACTTCATAGATGCATATAAAAGTCTGGGACAAGCCTACAGGTAATTGCATTCAGAAATAGTTTTAAAGTCAGTTTTCTATCTGATTGTGTTCTTTAAAATACACTCTTTAAGTTTTACTCATTTGTTACAAAACTGTGCAGAATCATATGTGTATTTGGTAGCTCCTACAGTCAGTATGGCTATGTCAGGATATGTTCAATATAAATAATTTCTAGGTTTGCTTTGTATTTTTAATTCAGTCTTCTGTAGCTCTTTGAGTCTCCTGGACTCAGAGGTTAGGTAAATGGTGGGTTTTAATAAGATGTGTTTTAGGTATGCTAAATGATTTTTAAAATGATAGAAATGTTTAATACGAACTGTTGATTAATATGCTCATTAGTTGCCATCTGAGATTATTGTGCTACTTAAATTTATGAAAAACTCCTTGCATAGTGTGTGTCGTTTTATAGAACTGCTAGATCCTATATCAATTAATCTCTCATCAAAGAGATTTACAGTTCTGAGAATTTAGCTAATTTCCTATTTAGGATATTTTTAATATACACATGTAGTTTCTTACCTATTAATCAAATAAATGGAAAAAAAAAGCAATCTCTATTTAGTAAGGTAACTAGTCACTTTTTTCTTTTTTTAATTTACATTAAGGAAAAAATAATTTATAGTTGAATAAAATGTATTACCTTAAAGGTGGTCTGCAGATAATTGCTAAGAAGAAAAGTACATACAGCTTGTATACAACAAGACAAGAACATAACATAGTCAGCAACTGAATATCTCTGCCCATTGTAGTTCTTTTCCCAACCTGCTGTGTCTTGTCAGCTTTTTATTTCCTGTTTTACATTTTTAGTTTTGGAAAGCACTGATCTACAGCATAGATGCTGCTGCAACATAAAGGGCTTTTGTGTAGCAAGGGTTAAGTTGGGTAGGGTTGGTGTGCAAGCATTACATGATCATGTGTTCTTTTTCTTCAGGCTTTATGCTTCCTTCAGCATACAGAACATGCAACAGTCACTGAAGGCTGTGTCAATTAAATATTTTTTCTGTTATTTTTTGCTTTGTGGACTTGTACCTTATTTACCACAGTATCTTAATTCTGAACTTAATGTAAGAATCCGTAACTTCTGCATGGGTTTTTCTGTGGTACTGGTTATTGTAGTGTGTAAGTATTTTCAAGGTGCTAAATAAATAATAGTCAGTAATTTAGCCTGGAAGATGGGCAGTTACTGCCTTACATTTCCAATTAATGCTTTCATTTTTTTGTTTTGTATTTGGATGTGGGACTGACTGTCCAGTTGATCAGCTGTTTTACCCTGTGCCCAAGAAACCTTAATCTGAAGAAGTTTTATTTTGAAGGAGAGAAAAAAGCAAGCCTTAAAATGTTTCATTTTGCACTGCATTGTTGTTTTACAAAGCAAAAGTCACTTAAACAGAGTATTCCTAATCAGCTTAAATTTGTCGCTTTTATTCCGTCTCACTGTCCCCTGCTTCCAAAAGTTCTCTGATCCTCAGGAAATAATAGGGGAAGGAATGTAAAGAAATCTGTCTTCCTTTTTTTTTTTTAAGAACTTAATGTACAAAGCACAATTACTGTTGACTCTTCTAAATGCTCAGCAGTTAGAGAAGTCCAGAAGCTGAATAGAATATTGTTTAATAACTGAGGACACTGTAACTAGTGACCAACTATAAGTCTGAATTACTTTCCCATGAACACTCAGGTCTTAAAACAGGCAGAAATAATAATCTCATTTCTCCAGGGCACTGTTAACTTTATCTGTCAAATTCTTTCTTTCTAAAAATCTTGTATTTTAAGTTCACGCTGTCTTTCTTCTGCATCAAATACATTTCAAATACAATGCTTAAAAATAACTTTTAAAGAATTCTTTTTATAGTGGAACGTAGACAATTCTTAGTCTGCTTTGTCCTTCTGTACAACGTGAGTTATAACATTTTACTTATTAATTCCTGCTTCAAATCTAGTGACTTTAGTTTCAAATAAATGCAGAACACCAAAGAGCTGTGGTTAATCACTGTTCTGTCTAAAAATTCTTTTTGGCAAATGTATTTAAAACTAATTAATTTTTTTTTCCAGTGTTGCTCTTGCTTGGGTTAATTTCATCTAACATAATTTGATGTGGAAAGAATTTCCTGATCTTAAAAAAAATCAGTGTACTGGATAAAAAAACTGAAGAAAAATTAAGTTGTGTACTATTTCTATTTTAATTTTTTTCATGACAGTTTCTCTGTGGCTATTTTTACTAAAAGCTGTCCTGCACATGGAGTAATTCCAGTCAATATGTTTTTAGTTAGTTTCAGCTTTCAAACACTGTATGCTTTCTTCTTATTTAGCATTTAAGTAGTTAGTATATTTTTAAAAATGTGTTTCTATTTAGAAGTTAAAAAGACCTGTCATAGACAGTGTTTTCCAAGAATGCTTTTGGTGGAAGTTTTGTTTCTTTTAGTTTCTGAAGAAATAGCATAGGTATGTGTGTTTTGTGGTTTATGTCCACTGAGGAGGATTGTGAAGATTGTGGTCTTGTGGGGTTTTATTTTGGAGTACACATTTCTGGGAGTGAAAAACTCTGCACAGTTGTTCTGTTCCTACCACTGAAAAACAGTTGCAGAATTACTGTGTTTGTTAAAGAAATTTTCCATTAGTAGTGTCCCTCTTTAATGATATCCCCTTTGGATGCCTTAAGACAACTTTCAACAAGTAATTTTGTTGTCACTGTTGCCTTCTATATTCTTCACTTTATGGAATCGCCTAGAGAACTTGGCAACTTCGATGCTGCTACAGAGAGTTTCCAGAAGGCTTTGCTGCTAAATCAAAACCATGTTCAGACGTTGCAGCTCAAAGGAATGATGCTTTATCATCATGGTAGCTTAGATGAAGCACTAAAGAATTTTAAGGTAAGCAGGCCCTAAGTAAATACAAAATTAAAATGTTTTAACAAGGACTAGTATTCAACAAGTGGACAAATTACAAAGTTTTTCATTCTGAATGTGTATGTGCATTTGAATGAAAATTATTTTTTTGTGAAGTCTGTCTTAAAAGATGTATAAAATCTTACAGTTTTTAATTAAAAATGGAATTTTGCTAAAACTAAGACACTTCCTCTAACTGTTTTATGAATTTCTAAAACCAAGCTCTGATTGAAATGTTTTACCTGTGTGTTTTTTTTTTTTGTCTGATTATTGTGTTCTTGCTAATATTTCAGTTTGGGTTGAAACCTAAAGTTTTTTTCATATCTAACGGAAGAAGAAATATAGTCTTCTTTGTAATTTTAAGCTTAAAATAAGCATACAAAGTCCTAATATTTATCTGATTTTTTGAGGTATTTTCTTTGTTTTGAAAAACTCACAATATGTTGCGATTCACTGAGCTTGTGAAAATGTGCGTGTTTCCATAGGTAAACAAAATCTTGCCTCCCTCTGCTGGCATTAAATAACAGCTTCATTTTGTAGGCAGAACAGTAAAGGCATATGTTAATCATATGTCCATATCCTTAAAACAAGGAATGAAATAAGATGTGGAAATGATTACTTCCCTTTCTGAATGAGTGTGTGCTTATCCCACAGAGAACACTTTATGTGCATTATTACATATTCACCTTCTGTTACACAATTTGTAGATACTGGTGTAATTGAAAAGATACTTCAACTTTTAAGATGGAGTTGCTCTTCTATAGACACGTAATTGCTAGAAGAATCAGAGCATTAATTTTTGAATGATAAATATGAATTTGCTATATGTTTAACATATAGTAAGTAGTCGACTAACATAATGAAGTGTACTAATGCATGAACTAGCAAAGATAGGGATGGAAGAAATGGCACGATATGTATGTTGAACTAGCCAAAAATGACTTTTTACTAATATTGTCAGGAGTATGTTTTGTCTAAATTCATTCAGCTAATGTTGAAACTTCTGTAGTCCTAATATCATTAGAGCAAACATGATCTATTTTCCTAACAATTAAAGTGTGATCAAAAGCATATTTGCACTGGCAGTTCCTTTTTTTTCCCCATTAATGAGGCTGAAAATATTTTTACTTACATTTGGTAGCAATCTAAGTGCTCAGCATCATTTGAAAGAAAATTGTCATGGAAATGTATCTTAATAATCAGTAAGTCTTTTTATGCAGGTCTTCTGACCAAACACGTTAGTTTATTTGAAGATACTCATTGTCTTTCTTGATTTATGGGTGTTTTATTCCTTTAATCTCCTAGAGGTGTCTACAGCTGGAACCATATAACGAAGTATGCCAGTACATGAAAGGTCTTAGCCATGTTGCAATGGGACAGTTTTATGAAGGCATAAAAGCTCAGACTAAAGTTATGTTAAATGATCCACTACCAGGTCAGAAGGCCAGCCCAGAATATCTGAAAGTGAAATACCTCCGAGGTAAGGTGGAATTGTTTTTCCTTTTTTAAAATTTTCTTAAATCCTTCGAGAACCCTAAAAATGCAAGCATGTTTGTAGTTATGACCATTTTAAAGAAACCATCATACATTCTCATGAGCGCTGCTGAATATGTCTGTTTAAAAAAAAAAAAAGTACACTGATTGTACACTGATTCTTATTTGTTCATACAGTTAAAAACTAGAACCACAAATGAAATATACATTTCTGTTCAATAGTAAAGGGTGTTGTGGTACTTAGTTGAAATAGACTTATTTTGTCTTGGAAATTAGCTGGTAGCAAAGTTAAACTAAGAGTAATGACTTACTACATTCATGTTGGATAACTGACAAACATATAATCCGGTTTTTGTTTTTATGTAATTACATAAGTAGGCTGATTATGCAAACGGTATTTAATTTTATTTCTTTCTTCCAGAGTATTCTAGATACTTGCATGCACATTTGGATACCCCTCTTACAGAGTATAATATTGACACAGATCTTCCTGGAAATTTCAAGGACCACTGGGCCAAAAGTCTTCCTTTTCTTATAGAAAATTATGAAGAACAGCCAGGGTTACAGCCACATATAAAGTGAGTAATTTTTTTTTTAAGCCTACTCCAAATGTTTTTTTCAGTTTGACTTTTTAAACTGCTATTCAGAGGCATTGTAACAGCATAAATGTTTTAATACTATATGAAAGTGGAATTCCACTGAGTCCGTAAATCCTTTTCAAAATCATAGGGATTGGAGTTGGTTTAGCTCATAAAAGAGGAAGGATGAAACTTAGGATGATTTTCTTCACTTCTGTCTTCGCAAAATCAATAATATTCACATAATGTGGTTTCATATTCTATGGCCTTACTGATTAACTATTCTATTTCTTTTTTTCTTGCAATTAAGGAGTTGATAAGTTTTAGATGCTCAGTGTGGCGTTAAGTAGCACCCTTATTACAGTTTCTTGTTGTGTGTTAAGTTTTTTTTGTTATAGGTGTGATTTCCTAGATACTTAATAGATTTTTAATGGCAGCTGGGTTTCACTGGGAAAAAATATTCTCTGGAGTAATTTAGATAACTGGTATTTTAGGAGGAGGATGATTTCATTCAACAAAGTAGGGGATTCATTAGAACAGGCTTCAAAATTATATAGCTAAAGGAAAGATAGCAATTTCTCCTGATGTAAGCTAGTTTCTAGATACATTCCCATGTATTCACTTTATGTAAAAAAAATGCTGAGTTAAATTTATGGGTTTGTGTATATAGAATAGAATCCACGTTTTTAGCAGAAGAAGCTTTTACAGAATTAAGGGAGAAGTTTCTGTACATATTCTTTTCTTACTTAGTGTTAAAGTTCCTCAGGGTGAGTGTAACATTAAAGGATAATGTATTATCTGTAAACTTTACTTAGCATCACTTATTATGGGCAAGTTTGAAGGTAAAATACTGGTTGTGACTGTAATAAGATCTGCCACTGAATTCAGTAAGACCAGGATTTAATTTGAGATATTGAGTGTAACTGCCATGTACTATGTATGTTCAGTGGGGTGGGAGGAGGGATGAGTGTTTATACAGCTTTAAGTATTTCTCACACAAATGGTATTGATTATTAGACAAACAAATCTGTGTTTTATAACTTTCAGGACTTTTGTTGCTAAGTTATGTCTGATGCTTGTTTTTTCTCCTCTGTAAGAGATGTGTTATTTCAGAATTTTGAAAGCTATAAGCCTGATGTGCAAGAACTCATATGTGTAGCTGATCATCTGGGTTCCATGATGCAGTATGAGACGCCAGGATTTCTTCCAAATAAAAGAATACATAGAGGTATCTTGAAAATGCTTTGTAAATTTGAGTAGGAAAAAAAAAAATCAATGTGGTGATAATTTAATGCTATACCTTTGCTGTCTGCGAATTAGTTTTATTTAGCTCCTTTCAAATCGGATAAAAAGTTTGAAATCAAAATAATCATTATGTCAGCAATTTCTTGACCTAATTGGGGACTGGAAATCATGATCTGCCTTTTATTGATGTTGGCAATTCTTTTCCTGTGAATACATCTCTTTCCTGCTTCAATTTTCTTATCTGTACAAAAAAACAGTGTTTGGGTCTAACTGGTTTTCTGTTTCTTTTGTTGTTTGTCCGTCTCTCCTCCTCACCCACACCCAGCAATGGGATTGGCGACTCTAGAGGTAATGCAAGCTGTGCAGCGGACTTGGGCAAACTCAAAAGTTCGGATGAATGGGAAAACCAGACTCATGCAGTGGAGAGATATGTTTGATATTGCTGTGAAGTGGCGAAGGTAATGGTAAAAGAAGAGAGAGAACAAGACTTACGTTGGTTGTAATAATGATGCATGCCTTGGTTAACCAAAGGACTGAAGTCACAGAGGAGAAAATGAACACTTTCCACCACTCTGTAACTAGAAAGTCTTCTGATAAAGGAGAAGGATGGTTTAGGTACAAGGAGTGCACTTCTGAAAATGCTCCATTTTTCTTCTTTTAAAAAAGAGGGAAAGGATTGGGAATAGCATTTTCTGGTTGAGGCAAAGCTGTGTAAGACCGTAGGATACATTGCAGCTTAGGCTGACAAAAACTAACAGTTTCAAACTCTGGCAACATAAAACGCTTGAGTTGTGTTTTTTTCTTACGAAAATCGTACATGCTTTTCAATAAAGAGGTCTTTTTTGTGATCTCTGAATTCTAGTTTTTGCCTAAAATTATTGTGTGTGTGAACAAAGCTCAATTTAAAAATACTACATGGAGTGAAATGTGTGCCGATGTTAATGTCTTTTGTCTTTGTAGGATAGCAGACCCTGACCAGCCTGTGCTTTGGTTGGACCAAATGCCTGCCCGAAGCCTTAGTAGAGGTTTCAATAATCACATTAACTTAATCAGGTATGAGAGTTTTACCAAACAGACTTGCCACACACACTAAGGGTTTGTACCAAAACTTACCAGCTGTTCGTGAAACAGCATATTACATTGTTGAATGTATATGTGTTTATTGTTTTGCTTTAATATTTTTGTTTGTATTTTCTAATGGAACTTTTGGGGTTTGTGCACCTCAAATTTTCCCTCATGGCATTTCCTCTTTGTCCTGAATTTCAGTTGTACAACTGAGTTATAGTAAGATCTAACTAGGATCCAGAAGATGCATATTTTCACATGCTGTTTTTAATTCCCAAATTACTTTAAATGTAAAAATTAAATTAAGTTCATCACAGTTGTAATTTTAGCAAATGTTGCTTCTCAAAGATAGTGGCAGCAGTAATAAAACAATGCTGTTCTATTAGCTTTAACACCAGTTTACAATAGAGAGGGAAAAACATAGTTCTTCCAGTTGTTTTCAAAGCAGGCCAAAGTAAAGCAAAAATGGCAAAATAAGTAACCTGTGAAAAGTAACAGTTGCACTTTAAAACAAAGGTAAAATTTGAAAGATCCAACCACTGTTGTACGTTCCATCTTCTCCCATGCTGCAAGACTCGGTATTGTAGTCATGACAGTGCTACCTCCCATGAAGTGGTGTAAGTGTGAGAGACTCAATGTGGCAACATCACTGTCAATCACAGGAGCAGAGTGTGTTTGTGTAAGTAAATGTGTAGCCAGGTTTCATCTTATTTCCCTCCCCCGCCATGGGAAGTATTGAATCTTTGATCTGTCATTCTGCTTTTATATCTCTTTCTTTCTTTTTTGAGAAGCTGTGTGGAAAAAGGAGGATGAGGGAAGCAAAACCTTCTCAAGAATTATTTCAGGCAGAAAGAAACAGTGATAGTCTAATGTTCACATACAGAGGCTAATGAGAATTTGTCCATGCTTTTCCTTCCACTCTGTGGAATGAATCCTAGCAGCCTCTGCTTTACTTTGGGGAGTGGGTACAATGTAGCGTTAAACTCCAGTGTGGATCAGTAGTTGCCTTGGAGGACGTGCTGCTTCTTGAACAGTCTTATGCTCAGGCTTCTGTCTTCCCTCAAGCCAAATGTTACATTTGGGCTCCAAGCTCTGTCCATCTTTGCTGTATGTCTCTCTTATCACATGTATGATGCAGCAGAAACCACAACCATCTGTACTTTGAGACAAGGATGCGTTTCGTGCTTCATCTGTTTCTTCCTGTTTGTATTTTAAATGGGAGAGTAAAAGCATAATTTCTAGGTGGTCTGTGCTGGCAGAAGGGCATTCATGTGACAACACTTGATTACCATGCTGAAAATAACATTGAACAGTTAATCTGGGGAAATGTGTCCCTGTACAGGATCTCTGTGTCAGCAACTCTGTTTTTCACTGGCCAAAGTACTTGTTTTCCTCTCATCAGAGAATGCTAGCAAAACTCATGATTTACTGTTCTAACTGTTTTGGCGATTTCATAGAAATCGGAAATAAGCTTCATGAACATTCAGAATGGTAGGCCCACAGTGAATCTAATTCTAACCTTTTGGTTTTGGCTTAGCCTTGACTTTTGGGGATCTCATCTGCATTTTGGTTGTGCTTTTTTAATAGCTAGGTAGCGGTTCTCTGAAAATTACTGATTTGGCACTTTTTTGGAAGGAACAAAAGATTTGAAGCTGCCTAAATACCGCTGCCTTAAGAATTGATCATACTTTAGTACTGGATGGTGATTGCATCCGTTTTGATTCTGGAAACCCGCACTTGCTTGATCATTCTGCATCCCAAGTAATAGCTGCTTTCATTGGGCAGCTTTCCGTAGTGATTTGTTTCTGCTTTTGGATTCCCTCCTGATGATTTCACAAGAGGTGAGGGATAAAAGAAATTAATATATGAAGTGGTAGTAGGTTTTTTTTTAAATTTATTTTGTTTTACTTTTGAAGCATGTTCTAGTCCATTGTGATTTCTAAATGACAATTTAGTCTTAATGGATTATACAGATCTGTTTAATCTCCTTTTTGCATTACTGAACTGTAAAATGGCTGCTGATTGAAGATATTAATAGGCTACAGAGCTAAGACCTTTTTGTTGATAATTGAGATAACTTTATGGTCATTTGACTATTTCAGGAAGATGTATATTGCTTTATATTTGCCTTATAATTTGAAAGTTATTCTCATAACTGTATGACTAAGGCTGAAGTCTCTATAGCATGACTACCTGAAAACCAGGTGTAACAGTAGATTATTTAGGTTGACAAATGGCAGCCTTTATGGTTATTACATATACAAAGATACAAGCTGTTCAGTCAAATAAGCGTAACAATAGCAGTTGGGTGTTCTTTTAGTATTTGTAACAGATCTAGTCATGCTGAGCTCAAGCTTTCTCTAGGTTTTGTTTGGTCTAAATTGTACACTAGTAATTTCTGCGTGCAAAAATATTTGGATTAGATATCTGTTAACATAACCTTTTTCTTTACTCAGAATTCTTTGCATTTAAAGGCCGTTACTGTTCAGTGATTCCTGTCAAATGAGTCTTGGCATGGAGGCACTAGCATTCAGTGACTGCTGAATTAAAGATTCTTTTCCAGAGTGGCAAAATGTTTGGAGAGTGTCAGAAAACAAAAACTTTGTTTGTTTTGAGTCAGTTTGGGGACCTCTTGTTAAAGGTGTGTAAGAAACATCTTGCACTTCACAATGTTTGCTAGGCTTCCAGATCTTAACATTCTCAAGATGCAAGTATATCGGCTGTCAGTACTTCTTCATGGGTCTATAGACAAGTGCGACTTTGGCTTATCTGCTTTCTGGCTTAAATGATCAAGTTTCATTTAAAGTAGAGAAAATGTTTTTGAAAGCTTAAGTTATTTTCATAGGCAAACCAAGGATTTGGGATCAGCTAAACATTAATGATATATTCAATATTCTTATAAAAAAAATGAAGATGCTCTCTGGAACACTGCTACTTTTGAATTCATGCTGGTAGTGTTTATTAAACAAGGAGAAAGAGTGGGAATAAGCACAAATCACTTCTGACCACCCACCAAAAGTCTTTTCTTGGTACTACTGCTGCTAGATGGCCTTACAGAATGATAGGTCTGCTTTGGGTGTATTTTCCAAGATGCCACTAAAGGAAAATCCAGTTCCTTATACTGACACGCTTCTGCCTGTTGTACAGATATTTTTTAATACAGATGGAAAATGATGGGACGTACAACAAGGGCAAATTATGTATATAGATTTGTCTTCATCCTTCTGCTTTCCCTACCTCCCTTTCCTATGTGCAGATATGTATGTGTTCTAATTCTGCTCAGTTTTTAAAGACTGATTCTGCCGTTATTCTGAGACTAGGCCTACTAAAGTGTGAGACTGTTGCTTGAGACATTAGACAGGGACTTAAGTTGCCAAAAATCACTTAGAGTGGGAAAGAAGCTAGGTGTACACACCTTCCTGTGATTGACAGTGGTTTTGCTTCCTCAGAGAGCAATAACTTTTGCTTTATAAAATCTTGTTTTGTAGACTGGGAGAAGAGGAAGGACTCCTACAAATGCTATAATGGTATGTAATTTTTCCTCTCAGAGTGGTTTTAATCCTAGCAGGTTTCTACCAAGTTTTTAATGTATATTTTTTTCCTTAGTAGTCCGAGGGGGGAAAAAACAACACCTTTTTGATGTTTTTGTTCAAGAGTTACTGCTTTGTAACTGTTAGGAGTCAAAGTAAAATTACTTCAATATAGAGGGACGTAGGTGAATAAAGAAAAATGTGCATGGACTGTCAGAGCAGATCAGCATATGTATTGGCAAATATGTAAACTGGAGAGTATTGGTTCGCAAGGTAAATCAATGTGCAGATTGAGAATTCTGTCCTAGTTCTACAATATCTACAAGTGTAAATAACCATCTAACAAAGATTATGTCCTTGTACAAATTGATAATTATCATATAGATAAGATTTACTGGACGTGGGCACACCAAAAATGAGGAAACATGCGTGAAATGTAGTTTGTCAGAGAACAACAACACTACCGGGACTTTAGTAAAGCCTTTGACACTGTCTCCCATAGTATTCTCCTGGAGAAGCTGGCGGCTCGTGGCTTAGACAGGTGCACTCTTCGCTGGGTAAAAAACTGGCTGGACGGCCAAGCCCAGATTGTCGTGGTGAATGGAGCGAAATCCAGTTGGTGGCCGGTCACAAGCGGAGTCCCCCAGGGCTCAGTTTTGTGGCCGGTCTTGTTTTTGTTTAATATATTCAACGATGATCTAGATGAGGGGATAGAGTGCTCCCTCAGCAAGTTTGCAGACGACACCAAGTTGGGTGGGAGTGTTGGTCTGCTTGAAGGTAGGAAATCTCTGCAGAGGGATCTGGACAGGCTGGATCAATGGGCAGAGGCCAATTGGATGAGGTTCAACAAGGCCAAGTGCCGGGTCCTGCACTTCGGTCACAAGAACCCCATGCAATGCTACAGGCTTGGGGACAAGTGCCTGGAAAGCTGCCCGGTGGAAAAGGACCTGGGGGTGTTGGTTGACAGCCGGCTGAATATGAGCCAGCAGTGTGCCCAGGTGGCCAAGAAGGCCAACGGCATCCTGGCTTGTATCAGAAACAGTGTGGCCAGCAGGAGTAGGGAGGTGATCGTGCCCCTGTACTCGGTGCTGGTGAGGCCGCACCTCGAATACTGTGTTCAGTTTTGGGCCCCGCGCTACAAGAAAGACGTTGAGGTGCTGGAGTGTGTCTGGAGGAGGGTGACGAAGCTGGTGAGGGGTCTGGAGCACAAGTCTTATGAGGAGGGGCTAAGGGAGCTGGGGTTGTTGAGTCTGGAGAAGAGGAGGCTGAGGGGAGACCTTACCACTCTCTACAACTACCTGAAAGGGGGATGCAGAGAGGTGGGTGTTGGTCTCTTCTCCCAAGTGACTAGCGACAGGACGAGAGGAAATGACCTCAAGTTGCACCGGGGGAGGTTCAGGCTGGATATTAGGAAAAATTTCTTTACTGAGAGAATGGCGAAACACTGGAACAGGCTGCCCAGGGAAGTGGTGGAGACACGCTCCCTGGAGGTGTTCAAGGAACGTGTGAACGTGGCATTGTGGTACATGGTTTAATGGGCATGGTGGTGTTGGGTTGATGGTTGGACTTGATGATCTTACAGGTCTTTTCCAACCTTAGTGATTCTGTGATTCTGTAATCATACATGAGCTTTTGGAAGTTCACTATGGAATCTATATTCAAAATGGGGGATGGGCAACTCACCACTTCAGACAAACCTCTAGTTCATTCCTTTAATTTACAAAGCGTCTCTGGATAAAATTCTGTCAAATATTAATGAGTAATATTTGTGTCTTAGCCCTGGAATGTTGAGTTGAAAAACAAGACTTTAAAAAACTTTTATTTTCTTTGTAGGGGACAGGTCATTAACATGCGGTACCTGGAATATTTTGAGAAAATTCTTCATTTTATCAAAGATAGGATCCTTGTTTATCATGGGTAAATTACTGATATATTTTTTTCCCCTGTTTCACTCCCCTGGTAATATTGATTTGAAATTTGCATAATATTAATTTCAGAAAGTCTGAGGGATATTTTCTTAATTTTAGGAAGTTCTAGTTAGTATCTATAGTTGTATTATTTCCTATTAGAAATGCAAAATCCTATTCATTGCCACGTAAAGAAACTTAAACTGGTAAGAAAAAACATTGTGAATTACAGCATACTTAAAAACTAATAATGGTGTTGAATTTGTACTACACTTCTGGCATGAGTGGGTCTCACTTCTTTCTAAAAATATGATTTATTAAAGATGTTGGGTTTCCTGCTGGTAGAATAGAGTACAGTTTCTCTGAATATTGAGATAGGAGTGAGGAAAAAAGAGAAAAGAAGACAGGGAAGATAATTTTAATTGAAACTGGTGTTTGACAAGTAGTTTTAAAGGAGCAGAGAATCTTTACCATCTGTAGATGGGTTGGTAGATTCTGTCCTGGAACAGAAGACAGTTGTAGAATCTTGAATGAAAGAATATGACTAAAGGTAATCTGAAAATTGATGTTCACATCTATTTCAAACTTTGATCAGTTTTTTTGAATAAAACGTCTTCCCCACCTGTGGCTCATTTGTGGCAACAATGTTCTGATAATGGTAAAAATTAAGAAACTCTTTTAGCTTTAAACCCTCTAAGTTTTCTTTGGCCTGGTAACTTTTATTAAATATGGTGTTCTGTTTTTCAGTCTCATTATGCTACTTAAATAACAAAAATGGAAAGTGAAGAAAATCCTTATAACACTTGAAAACATTCAGTTTTAGAAAATTTATGATAGTTGCTGAAGATACGTAAGTTCTGTAGTAACTGGGAAGTCTATCCTCTGTTGGGAGAAAGTTTGTTGAGGGTGAGCGAGCAGCATTTGACCTTAAATCAGAGCAATTTGTGCTGTGATTTTTAAAATAATTCTGTTCTTAAAATCTGGGTGTACAATAATTAATAAATATCAGAGCACTAGTTCAATAGGTTTCTTCACGGTCCAGCTGTGCCTGTGTCTGTAGTATTTACATACATTTGAGGCTACACAGATGCATATATTTTGAGAAGAATATTTCTAACATTAACTCTGTTCTTCCATCTTTCCTCATCAGCAACCCCCTGCCCACACACACTCATACAAACACTGTTAATGTGTTAGAGTGGCCAACAGCAAATGAATAAGATAAACCTGAAGTTTGAAGTTGAGGTTTGAAGCTTGACAAAAATAAAGTGAACTGATACAGGAGGAAATTACTTTTTGAAGAACAGGAGAGCATGTGGCCAAGTACGAAGGAACTAATTTTCAGAAAAGAAATAAATAACTTTCAATAACTTATTCCACGATGGCTAATTAGGTTGAAGCTAGATGGATTACCAGAAATGCTACATGTGTTCAACCATTGTGATTCCATATTTAATTTTTTTCCAGTGCTAATAATCCAAAAGGACTATTAGAGGTTCGAGAAGCTTTGGAAAAGGTCCATAAAGTAGAAGATCTTCTTCCCATAATGAAGGTAAATTAAAGAAAAACTTCAAAATATGATAAAAATAATAAAATGTATTCTGGGAGATATCCAGTTCCTCAGAATATAACCATTGTGTATAAGCTTAAAATGAATAACTGGAAACACTAACTCAGGTTATTTCAAATCTGCATACGTAGGGTATGACCTTCCTTTTGATATATACAGATGTGTGATGTATATTTGAAAGGGTCGGCCTAACTATGAATTGGTAAAGAAATGATGGCAAAAGAAATGTTGAATGTAATTCTCTGAAGCCAGCCTGATCAGCCAGGAGGGTTTGTGGTCAGATCCACTGTAATGGTCTCACAGTATGCCTGTACAGTATGAAGGAAAAAATGGAAGATGGGTGTCTGAAAGATTAGGAACATGGAAGCTCTTTTTACCTGAGGTTGATTGATGCAGATCAGTACGTGGTGGGGCTGGCAGGGGGAAATGGGGGAATAGTGGCCCTTAGTGACTGATAGCTAATCTGAAGTGAAATCTTGGTTTACATTCTTGTGCTTTGGAAGACTGTCAGAAAAGGAGTGGGGAAACCTGCAGGTTTTCTTCTTGCTGATGGTGGCCTTCATAGAAAGGCTTTGGATATATGACTTGCAAAATGATTTACACTCTTATCTCAACTTAAGTAATAAGAGCTGGATTTAAGTAAAAAGTGTTCCCCCACTCCCCCAAACTGATCTAGGATGAGCAGTGTGTAAGTATTTGGGTTTGGGGAAACACTGTTACAAATTATTTCTTTTTAAAGTATTGGACAGGATTTTATTTAGACTAGAATAAAATTTAGGAAGAAACAGTCATTCTAAATAGAGACAAACTCACTGCTTTCTTATCGGGTGTGTCCACATTGCAATTTCATATCTAAGCAAAGCTACCAGATTGCCATAGAACAGGGCTTTCTGAAGATATATTGCTTCTACTACTGGTAGACTGTCTGGGTTTGGATTTGTTCACGGTAGTAGTGCTCACTCACTTGTGCACTACAGATATCTTTACAGAAGCTACATGGGTTTTTTACTATGTATTACTAATATAAGTGTCTTCAAAGAACATACCATCATTTTGGAGGTCCTTTTTATATTACTGTCTTATTCTTGGCCTTCAAAGATGAAGCCAAGTGGATACTAACTGAACCTAAACAAAAACTTGTGATGGAGAGGTAGTAGATGTTGGGGTGCATAGACAATTAAGTGTTCCCTACTGACAGACAAATGTGCAAGTAGGGCACTCTAGAGCACCTAATATGGCTCCTCTTCAATTGTAGGCCAGAAAAATTGCTGTTAGTGGAGTTAAAAATACAGGTTATTCCAAGAGGATGATGAAAATATATAAACATAGTGGACTATGCATGACTTATTTCAAAATAAATGTCTCAACTGGCAGCAAATATTCTTCCTGGTTTTCATAACCTGTACATTTTGCTCTGGTTTGAATCTCTTGTATCCCATTCTGAATTGTATTGAAGTGGAATGCTGTTTCTCATTAGAAGCTTTTAGATTTGTTTCTTTAAAATAAATGCAGATTCTGTTTAAACAAAACATCCTGGATCACAAGTTCTATCTTGAATGAATTACTCAGACAATTATTTATTTTGACACTTTTGCATAATAGTCATTAATAGTGCCTGTATAAAATGAATGTCTGCTAATATTGATGTAGTTTGGTTATTTGGGTAGCTGGGGAATGTTGTATGTCAAAAGCTGGGCTTTTGGCTTTACTTTAATACAGTTTTGCCTGGTTTATACATCTCTTTGGCTACAGTATTACACTTACATTATGTAGCTTTGTAAAATTCTTAAACTTTGTGATATTTTTCCTTCTGATGGGGATAAACATCAATTGAAACTGGATCACGGTTAAGAAATGGCTGCGGTGAGCTGTATTCTGGAATCCCCACTTAGACTAATGCAGCTACTTCTTAGTGTAAACATAAAACAGGCTCTCAAATTCCTGCTTTTGCATTTACATCGTTACACCAAAAGGTTACTACTGACATGCAACTTGGGTAGAAATCTGCACAACTCAAACTGTGTTGTACAGTTGCTTTTCATAAACAGTGCTGCTTTATATTCGCTATCTGGTTATAAAGCTGAATATCAATATGTCTCATTCAGTATTTATGATTTCCATTCAGTAGGAAATAAAGGATAGATGAAATAATGTAGTTGACAGTAACTTTTGTCTTGTTCCCTCAGTTCGTCCATTTTCATTTCTGCTCCGTGTATTTTAGGTGTTTCAAAACAATAGCTAGGCAGTCTGTCTCTGTTCACTCTATTACTTTTTTTTTCTTTTGAAAGCAGTTTAACAGTAAAACGAGAGATGGGTTTACTGTGAACACAAAAGTCCCCAGCCTCAAGGATCAAGGGAAAGAATATGATGGATTCACAATTACAATAACAGGAGATAAGTATGTTTGCTATTTTTAGGGGTTCAGGTACATTTAATTAACGATGAAGTATTAGCAATTAATCTTTTCAAATGCCATTTCTACTTGCATAAAGTGGGGTTTGTTTTTCACTAGTGGCATTTTAACTAAAAAATTCGTTCATTTGAGGACTTCTGATTCCTGTTGTGTTCCCTAGCAAAGACGGAATATGGATAACGTTGATGGAGTAGGCTCAGTTGAGATGATTCTCTAACATACAGCACAAAAGTCAAGAGAGACCTTGTTACTCATCCTAAACTATAAAATGCCTAAAGGGGAAAAAAATCTCGGTCTTTATCCATATCAAAATACATTTCTTGTTGTGAGGCCTTGTCTGTTATGGTGACTGAAAAATCCTGAATGGAATGGAAATTTCTGTGATGTAAGAATGGAAGAGACTCTTCTATTTGGATTTTTGGCCTTTTTTTATGTTTGTTTTTGAGATGTTTGCAGACCTTCTATCTGCAAATGCCAATTTAGATAGTACGTGAATTTATGAAGATACAATCAGGAGGCCTTGAGTCACTCTTTGGATGAGATAGTAAATTTCTTACATTATGGATACTAGCTCCTTGTCATTCTGAAGAATGAGCATTAATCTGAAGCTCAGAAGCTCTGTCCTATTACTAACTAAAAACTTTGGCTTATGGGATTTAAAGTTCTATGCATTGGAATTTTTCCCAAAACTTGTGTGCTTCCAATGAGTGGCATGCAAGCCAAACTTCTCTTCTAAAATGTTAACATACTGGTTTTCCATTTTAACATTCTAAATCATATGCCTACATACAGTGAAATGACATTAAATATATGGCCTCACTTTTGGGGGGAAAATATTTTGATGTCATTAAAATGATCTAACTTTGTTCTGCACAAACTTTGTTCTGTATCAGCCAGTCTGTTTTGATCCATAGTTTGCAACTATGCTTTTATACCAAAACAATTCCATTTTGGTAGTTTAAAAGTTGACAAAAGTACGCTTTACATTCTGTACAAAAATCTCAAGCCCATGAAGATATTTTAAAATTTCATATTTCTTATTTTTTACCTACACTTTAAGTGAAACATCAATGCTTGTCAGGTATTCTTCAATGGAAATACTTCATCTGTGATTAGACAGCAATCTTTATGTATTCTTTCAGACAAACTTACAATGTGACAAAAGGTTTTTAATTCAGTGATTTTTTTAATGTTTTTTAACTAAAAGGGGGGCAATGCACATAATTTCCTGCTTAAGGAAAAATTATAGGAAAAAGGTTATGATGTGGTATTTAACTGTAGTATATTTGTAACTTACCCTGGATGTTAGATTATGCATAAAGTTCTGTTCAAAAAAATTCTTACCTCCTTTTTTGTTCAATCTACTTGATAGAGTGGGGAACATACTGTTTTCAGTAGAAACTCAGACAACAGAAGAGAGAACACAGCTGTATCATGCAGAAATAGATGCACTATATAAGGATCTAACAGCTAAAGGAAAAATTCTAATTCTGTCTGCAGAGCTGGGGGTAAGTCTTGTTTTAATGGAAATTATGAGTTCCTTGATAAAATTCTATTATGTTTTTATACATTCTGTTTAACAGTCACTGTTCTAATAATTTTTGACAGAGATATTAAGTAATAAAATTGACTGCTTGGTTAAACCCAATTATGACAAATACCATAAGAAGTTGCCATAACTGTATCTGTTACTGCAGCAAAGCATAGCAAATTTTAAAGTAATAGAGAGAGCCCAGACAAAGTCTCAATATCACAGTGTGTTCCATTTTGGGGGGGTTTTTTCTTCCTCATTTTCTTTATTTTTCTCATGGGTCTGTGTTCACTCTTTCATCATCCTTGTAAGTACTGCTTAGGATTTGGCTCGTGGTGGCTACATATAAGATGAGAAGTAACACAAATTCATGAAAAGCACTGGAATTGTGTTTGTGTTGATTTGTATTGCGGTGAGAATCTGACTACATTTGAGCTTGTGCTTTCCATTTTTCATCCTTTAACACAGTGTAGATGAACTGTCTTTCACCTAAATTTTAAAGATATAACAAAATAATTTGTGTAAACATCTGTTAATCAAACTTCAACTTTTCAGCTTGACATTTTTCACATTTGAAATGGTTCTTAAAAAAATAAAATACTCACAGTACTGTAAGACTTTCCAATGTGTGTTCCTTTTATATGGTATTACTTGGCTATTAAATTATCTTTAATTCACTTCTTTATTCTCTTGCTTAGGAAGTAGATGCTGTTTGCAACTTGATCCTGTCATTAGTTTATTACTTCTACAATTTAATGCCACTTTCAAGAGGATCTAGGTTAGTGATTGTCTTTATCATGTCTGTTATCTTGGATGCATGCTGTGAAACATCAATGTGTTGCAATATCTTAATATATTTTTTAATACAAAAAAAGCTAAAGCTTTTGAGGGTTTTGAGGGTTGAGCTGTGTGTCCTGCACAGTCTGTCATTTTGTGCTACCATGACGATGGGTACGGACTTAGTACTGTTTTAAAAGCTAGTTTTTAATTGCTGATGGTAACTATTCATAGCTGCATGTATATTTAAAATGAGTAGTCTGTATTTATAGACTTCAGTTTACAGATTGAAAAGTGTCATTTTTAAATTGCAATGCTTGGATTCCTAATCCATATTATGTTATACCACTGTAATTTCACTCAAGAAGCTTTACCAAAACATGATTTAAGATTTAATAGACTTTGAGATAACTGATTTTAATAAAATACACTAAAATATTATTTTAGTAGTTTATAGCAACTGTTAGGGTCACCAAATGAAACCCTAGAATGAAGTCCTATATGTCAAAGATCTCTTTAACTTAAATTCTAGTTTCATTCAAACCTGGCTACATCTAAGATTTTTATGAATCTCTGTTCCACAAAGCACTTAATATCTTTAAACTTACTACTAAACACAGTTAAGTAGAAAATAAAATTTAAAAAATCCTGAGACTTTATAATCAGACTTTTCCTTTGTCTTACAGAATGTAAAAACAAACAGAAATTCTGTCTGAGTTTCACAATTTAAAAAAAAAGTTAAATTAAAAACAAGTTAAGCAAGTGAACAGCTTTACAGTGCCTCTAGCTCTGTTGCATTAGAGTTCATAAACTCTTCCCGGCTACAGCTAAGCTTCTTGGGAACAGGAGTTTGCTTTGTTTTCAGCTCTGTGGAGTCTTAAGAACTCATAAGTCTGCAATTATGATTCTGACTACTGTAGAAACAGTGGTCTTCAGTAGTTAAACTCCATGGGATCATAATTTCATTCCAGTGGTGTTGGAAAGTAACCGTGATTTCACTTCCTAAGTTTCGTGCTTGTTTTTACTTACAAAGTAACTAGCACAGTAATCTTTACTACCCTTCTGTGAAACAGTACTATATTCTATTTGTGTTGTAGTCTAAAATAGCATTATCGAAAGACTTTTACTGTACTTTGTTGGTTTTGATCTTTTCTTTTTAGTGTGATAGCTTATTCAGTGATCATGGGAGCACTAATGGCAAGTGGAAAAGAAGTATCAGGAAAAATCCCTAAAGGAAAGGCAAGTTTCAAAATATACTGGTTCAGCCTTGGTGGATGAAGGAATAACTTGTAAATGTGAGGAAGGAGCTGTAAGAATGAACAGAAGTTGCACACTTCTTTACTGGACATGGGTTAGCTGCATGCTATAGTGTCTTGCAGCCTGAGAGTGTTTTGAAAATTTCATTGCTGTTCTGACAGCAGGTGAGGTTTAGAGATAGTATTTGCAATAATTTTAGTTAGTCAAATTGTAGCAGTTTGTGCCCCACAGTAATCCCATATGTGTAACTGAAGCATTTCTAGTGTGCTGATCTGCTCTTTCTAGCTGCCTTTGAGAAGGGTTCTGAGAATAATTGGGCAGAATTAGTGACTCTTGTGGCACACAGCAGAAATTTTCTGTCTTTGCTCTCGATGTATTCCAGAGCATTTAGGGCATTTTTAGGTAGAAATGTATTTGCAACTTCTTTTGATTTCTACTTCCCCTCTGTATTCTGCTTAATTTTTAAAAAAGTCCTATTTTTTAAGTGATTATGTTTGAATATTATACCACTTTGCTGAATAAAGGGTTTCTCTTTATTTATTCAACTATTGGTCTATTAGCTGCGTTACCTTTTCAGCATGAAAGGAGTGAGAGCACCTCTGTCTCTTTAATGTATTGTCAAAAGAATCAGTGACATTCCAGTGAGAATCAAAGCTGTTGAAGAAAATACCCTGTGTAGATAACTGAAGAAAGAGCTACTTTCCCTTTTGTTCTAGAAAGCCCTGAAAACAATGATGTTTGTCCTTTCAGTACAATGAACTCCTAGTAGCTTTTAAGAGCAAACTGCACTTGCTTAGCAGCAAGAAAGCTTCCTTTTCAGTATGCCGTTAAGCTGGTTATCTTCACCATTCTGTGGGAGTTCAAACTAAGGTAAAAGACTTATGTGGGTTTTCTTATGCATCTTGTTAGGACTTAATAGGGTAGTGCATTTTGCTGACTGCTTTTATGCAGGTAAGCAGAGTTTCAGGATTACTAAAAAAGGAGGATTTCTGCTTTACAGGAAGCTTTGGAGACATTTTTACATTTGAGTGTTTTTCCTGAAACAGAGTGCCTGAATTGGAACAAAACCATTTTTTAGAAAAGTTTTCACCAGCTGGAAGAAATTGTTTTTCCCAGTTGAATGAAACTGGGATTATTTTTTTTTTTTTTTTGCCAGATTCCTTAGAAGGGTATTTCTGGTCCCAAGCTTATGACAGCATGCATTATCAGACTGCTCTGAAGACAAAGATGCCCAGTATTCAAACGTCCTGTTATTGCCTGGCAGGTCAGTCAGTAGCCACAGTCAGTGTAGCTTCCAGTATTGGTTGTGGTGGGGTGTGCAAACTCACAGAGAATTTTAGTGCCTGGCCTGTGTGCTGACTTCCAAACCGGTGATGAGGGACAAAGTAGTCTGTGTGCAGACTAGTTAGTAAGCTTATTCCTGTCTTACTGAGAATATTGGTAGCATGCTCTCAGAACCCTTCCTTGAATTCAGCCAAAGTTCACTGAACCACAAATGTGTCAGCTTAAATGTTTCAGTACTAGTGAACCAACGTTTTTGACTGAACATTGTTTTGCTGAAAACTTATTTTCAGCTGTAGATACGAAGTTGCACAGAGTTCTTGGCTATATGTAGTCAAACTTGTCTGAAAACCCACTGTGGAAAGAAGTAATACAGAATGCTTGGAAAGTCCAATATAAATCTACCAGTCATGTGATACAATATTTTGCAGAATACAGTGTGTAGAAATGAGAAATATCCCCATTTTATTTGGACACTCTAATAAAGGGCTGAAGACAGTCAATATTTTCTGGCACTGACTGATTAGTATAAATACCTTGTTAAGAGATAAAAAAAAAAACAAACGATTTTGTCACAAAAGGAAGGATATGTTTTTAAAGTTGAATTTATATGTTAATATTTGAGGATTGACTTCCTGAAATTATAGAACTTAAAACTTCTCTAATTTCTTAAGAACTTTTTTATTTTGTTGCATTTTCAGCTGGTTGATTTTGAAGCAATGACAGCACCAGGGTCTGAAGCTTTTAGCAAAATAGCAAGGAGCTGGATGAATCTAAAAAGGTAAATCTTTTTGTTCAGATGGAGGGTGAGGAAATAAAATATGGAAGACTTCATATGTAAAATTTAAACCTATACTAAAAAAATGTTACTCAGAAATTATGAGTTTAGAAAATGATTCAGTGTATTTTTTAATGCTGCTTAGGAATTCATAAGACAGTATTTGAATTTACACACACAGTAGTTTATTTCTAGTCTAACAGAGCAGTTAGTAGTTTGGACATTAACTTATGTGAGTGTTATCCTCTGAGAAAATTATTTGGGTTAATATTTTCTTCATTTTGTCCAGTGGTCAAATTTGCCTTTTTATTATTACTTCTTTATCATTAGTAAATCTGGTGATTGAGTGAAGAAAGGAGAGGAAAGTTTTTAACTTTTTTTTCCATTCTTATGGATCTCTTCAAACTATGTATCCTTCAGTGCTATTTTAATTTGGAGAAAAGTATTTTCAAAGTAGATGGAAGTTTTGAATATACAGAATTACGTTACGTAGTATAACTGCGTGATTTTTGTATAATGCTTTAAAATCTTTATTTTCATATGAATTGATTTTTGAATACTGAACAGATTAATTCCTTGTCAGTATTACGAATCTGGTGCATTTAATTTGTCCCTTAGTGCTTGTTCTGCATACAAAATCTAAGAATTAGGCCAGAGACAAATCCAGTTTTAGTATCCTTCAAGTCAGGGTCAAGACACTTAAAGAGTGCTGAGAGAACTGGCTGATGTCCTTAAAAGGCCATCAATAATCTCTCAAAGGTTGTGCACATAAGGGGACATTCTTGGTGACTGCAGGAAAGGAAATCTTGCATCCATGTTTGAGAAGGACTACCCAGGGAAAACTGTAGGCTGGTTAGCCTCACTTTGGTCACTGGGAAAGCCACGAAGTGAGTCCTCTAGGAAAGCATTTCAGGGTATATGAAGGAGAAGGTGACAAGGGACAGTCAACATGGGTTTACCAAGCATTATGTGACCCAATATGATTGCTTTCTGTGATAAAACAACTAGATTTGGGGATGAGAAGAGAGCAGTTGATGTTATTTTTACTTCAGCAAGGACTCCCACAATACTCCTATAACAAGATAGCACATTATTGTCTGGACGAATGGACAGCTAGATGGGTAAAAAGCTGTTTGGATGATCAGATTTAGGGTGTACCCAGCACTTTAGACCACACCTAGAATACTGCATCCAGCTTGGGGGCAGCTGCAATAAAGATTATGATAAACTGGAGCAGATCAGTAGAGAGCCACCAAGGTGGTCAGGAGCCTGCAACACATGCCTTAACAGGAATGAATTGGGCTTGTTCAGCCTGGAGAACAGAAGGCTTTGACCTAACAGCAGCTTTGCAGTACCCGTGAGTATTGAGAAAATGGAGCTGAGCAGTGCTTGATGGGAGGACAAAAGGCAACATGCATGAGTTGAAACGAGGTTCAGACTGAGCATAATCTTTTCACCCTGAGGGTAGTCAAGCAGCAGAGCAGGCTGCCCAGAGAGGCTGTGAAGTCTTCATCCCTGGAGACTTTCAAGACCTGACAGGATAAAGCCCTGACACCCTGTTCTGACTTTGTGGTTGACCTTGCTTTGAGCAGGATGTTAGATCACAGACCTCCTGAGGTCTGGTCCAACCTGAGTTATTCCGAGAGCCTGAGGAACTCTGCAGCTGCTGTTAGTGCCGAATATCTCATACTGATTAGTGTTGTTTAACTTCATTATCAGTGGTTCTCAGCCTGGTGAATTTCACTGGACTAAAATCTCTTCCTCAGTGAAGAAGGCTATTAAGAAGACTGAAGGACATCTTTGTCAGACTCAGGCTAAAAATCTACATGTAAATGCAGTTGAATTCAGCATTTATTACGGAGTGACATTTTTAAACTACAGTGTAGCAAATTGCAGTTTTTATTAAAAGTAGTCTTCACAAATATTATGACTTGGTTGTCTTGGAAATATAAAATATTTATGGTCCCACAATTTTTTACTATGAATTTCCCAATTTATGTACTCAAGTTATTTCTTAATCCTCTGTTCATGTCTTGTCTTTTCTTTTTTTAAAGACATCTTTACCAAAGGGTAACTTCTCTCTTGGGAGTGGAGTCAGATTAAGCCATTTCAACCCTACCTATGTGTTTCCAGCCCTCTCAGTTGCACTGTTGAAATTTGTTTGAAATAGCAAACCAGATTAAGGGACTGATTTGTGTTTAAAAATTACCTTGCTAAAACCAAAACGTATTTTTAACTGAGACCATTTCGTAGCATAGTCCCACTGATAGTATTGCTGGCTCAAATGAGAGATGTGTACTGGGTGAAGAATGAGCCAGAGTGGAGAAAATGCTAAAGCTGGCTTTGCTTGATGCTGAGAAAAATATCTGTAGAACCACAGCCCAAAGGACTTGAAGTAATAATACAAAGTTAATTAACCTGAGTGGCTAATTTGTCTGTGGTAGGAGAACAACAATGGGTAAGGTAAGTAAGGCTTGAAGACTTAAAGCAATAAAATTTGGCTTTAACTTCTGCCACTTCCGAAGGCTCTTTTTATGTAGTCATTATTTTCATTCTGTATAGTGAGTGAGGAGTCATGAGAAGCAAGAGCTGGTTGTGGGCAACAGATTCTTGACTTCAAGTCCCAAACTTGTTGGAGAAGGGGATGAAAAGAAATATAAGCTAATGTGTTAACTTCCAGGTAATCATAAAACTCACAAAAGATACATAATTTTCTCTTTTTCTCTCCTCTTTCAGTATTTCACCTTCTTACAAGAGCCTACCATCAGTATCAGAGACTTTTCCAACCCTGAGAACGATGATTGAAGTACTAAATACAGACTCATCTCGTTGTCTAAAAAAAACTATAGTTGTTGTATAATTTATACAAATAAAAGGCTAAGAGGTACTGCTTCATAAATTATTTTGAAGGAGAAATTATGGTCAAATGGTTTTTTTAATAGAGTAAACTTACTTGACTAGTTAATCACTAGAATAAAAGGAATCTTTCCGTGACCAATAACATTAAAAAGGAAAAAGGAGGTAGAACAGATGATTTCTTGTATTGAGACATACCCTAACAGGAAATACGGTTGTTCAGGGTCCAAATGGAAGAGCAATAAGAAACTTCTATCCCAGTTATGATCTGAACATCCTGCAGGTGAAAATTTATTTTAAAAAAGAAAAAAAAGAGAAAAGTAATCTGCACTGGAAATACCGCTATACTACTTCCCATTTGTTCTTTTTTTTTTTTCAAAGCCTCTGTCTTCTGCATGGAAAACTCCATGAGCTGTACATGTGTGAGTAATTGGTGAATACACAGGCATTTCATGTAATGCAATCCAGTGAAGGAACAGATGTCAGCTTAAAAGAATGGGTTTCAGGAAAACATCATCTGGAAACAAAAACAAACAAATGACATATTTGGAGTTAGGCTCTTGGTGAGTAAATGTCAGAAATACAGCAACTGTACATCAGTCTCCCTTTCCAAGTACCCATTGGTGGTGGTGGTTGGCAAACGATATCAACGGATTGGCAGTATATTGGGAGAGCTACCTAGGGCTCCTTGAGCTGTTTTTGTTGGAAGGGCCTGGCAGCATTCTGGAAAGGCAGGCTTCCTGTAGGGCAGGACTAGTTCAGTTCAAACTACATGGACAGTACCATGAACCAATTTCTGATTGTAATAGTGATAACACTGTTTCTGGTGAGTCCTAACTTGAATTATCCTCATTTTATCTTGAGCTCTGTGACTTTAGAGCTCTTTATCGGGATAAGTGATTTCAGAAACAGCAACGGTGTTGGTAAACAGCAAGGGTGGGGTTAATCTCTGGTTTCCTCATTGGCTTTGATCAACTTTTGTTTCCTGCCTGAATATTCAGCATTTCAGAAAATGTACAAAACTGTTCTGTTTTAGATATAGCTTTCACCTTGTTTAGTATTGATGGTCCTAACTGTGATTCTGTAGCTGTCATCTTTTACACAAATACTCTATTCTTTACTTTACTTGCTTCCAATTTTCCAGAGGTTAGGGCTTTGTTGGGCAATTGCAGATATCTGTCCTAACCATGTACTATGAGATACACTAAAGAATAAGGTATTTACCAAGGAAGAGGGGAAAACATCCCACATAACCCAAGGGTACCAATAGCAGTGATGTGGTTGCTTTTCTCTGGCTACAGCACAGGGCGATCTCAATCCCCTGTTTAATGAAGAAAGAAATGCAACAAAGCATCAAGAATGTTGATACAGTGGGACTATAAGTGGATTTACTGAATGGAGGGTCGTGGCTGGAAAGCTGCGCAGCAGAAAAGGACCTGGGGGTGTTGATTGACAGCCGGCTGAATATGAGCCAGCAGTGTGCCCAGGTGGCCAAGAAGGCCAACAGCATCCTGGCCTGTATCAGAAACAGTGTGGCCAACAGGAGTAGGGAGGTGATCGTGTCCCTGTACTTGGCACTGGTGTGAGGCCGCACCTCGAATCCTGTGTTCAGTTTTGGGCCGCTCACTACAAGAAGGACATTGAGGTGCTGGAGCGTGTCCACAGAAGGGCAACGAAGCTGGTGAGGGGTCTGGAGCACAAGTCTGATGAGGAGCGGCTGAGGGAACTGGGGTTGTTCAGTCTGGAGAAGAGGAGGCTGAGGGGAGTACCTTATCACTCTCTACAACTACCTGAAAGGGGGTTGCAGAGAGGTGGGTGTTGGTCTCTTCTCCCAAGTGACTAGTGACAGGACAAGAGGAAATGGCCTCAAGTTGTGGCAGGGGAGGTTTAGGCTGGATATTAGGAAAAATTTCTTTACTGAGAGAATGGTGAAACACTGGAACAGGCTGCCCAGGGAAGTGGTGGAGTCAGCTCCCTGGAGGTGTTCAAGGAACGTGTGGACGTGGCATTGTGGGACATGGTTTAATGGGCATGGTGGTGTTAGTTGATGGTTGGACTTGATGATCTTATAGGTCTTTTCCAACCTTAGTGATTCTGTGATTTTCTTGATTATTCCACACAAGTATTTGTCGGACTGAAAGTGTACTCTATATGTGTGTGTGTGTGTTTAAGTTTGGGTGCGGGTATGTGGGGGGGAAGTGCCACAAGGTAAGTTAGAAGCTGCTGTGAATACTGACATCCATTATAAGAATAGCCCTGTTGATTTTAAGTTAGATTTCCCTATTTGTTACCTTGATCATGGGTAGAATAGGACAGCTGTGGGTAGCTAGACACCTGAGTGTTTACATGTATGAAGGATTTTCATAGAGATACAAAAGGAATCCTGGAAAGCGGATGCATCCTATGTCTACATTAGCAAGCAGTGCATCCCACCTAGTATGAGTAGCTCACTTCCCACAGTATATGCATTTCAGAAGTTTTACTTTTGTCGGCTTGTCTAGTTTATGAACTGGCTGCTCATTGCATTTGCAATGCATGTTAGCAGTGCATCTTCCAGTTTGGATGTCTTTTGGATGAAACAGCATGTGTTCTGAAACCTCTCTGCACTGTGTACCAAAACGTGGCAAGTGGAGAAAATGAGGAGACTCGCTTCAAAAATGTGCTCCTGATTCAAATTAAACCAGTGGTGCATATATACCCGTGGGAACTTTTTTTCATGAACTCTTATATTCCAAGATTGTACATTGAGAATACAAGGGTAGGGAAAGAATGTGTTTTCCTTCCACTTAACACCTTTTACCATCTATTGCTGAAACAAATACTACTCTCTGTGTAGTAACTCTTCCTCTTTAAGAACAAGCGTTGTTACAGTATTCACTTCTTAACTTAGGATACTGTTACCAGACTTGTAAGCACAGCAGAAGTAATGTTGTATGAAGGCAGGGGAAGGAATAAGGAAGCAGACTTTTTGTTAGATGTTTTTAATCCTGATTCTAGTATGTCTGAGAGTAGGTCTAGAATATATTTCAAAATTTGCATGGACTGTACTAGAGCTACAGTGATAACATAGTTAGATTTGATTAAAAAATAGTGATCCAACTCCCAGCCAAGGGAGGAATGATCTAATGTGCAGTATCTTGAACTGTAGAAATCAACGTTTGCTTTCTGATATTTGCAAAATAAATGCTGTGCTGATGTCTGAGCCCATTTTTCCTAAAGCCTATTTTTCTCTTCTCCTGCTTGTTTGCAGGGGAAATTATTAAGTAAGTTCAGGTACATATATCTGATCAGGGGATGCGTAACAGATGAGTGCCCAAAATGCAAGAAAGTCTAGAAAACTGGGGAAACATGTTTGGAATCCAAGTTTTAGTAGCCGTTAGTGAGCACTAATACACTTTAATTTGCTAAGCATTTGCGAGACTAGGTATAATTTTGAGTAAGTAAAACTCATCAGAAAAAAAAAAAAAAAGGCAGAATTTCATATGCAGACCTAAGATTCATTAACCAACCCATAATAAAGGCAAACTTGACTACCTGTCTGGCTGGTACTAATGAACATGCATTTTAAACTTTCTTGATCAGAATTTATGTAAAGGATGAAAGTAGGTATTTCTTTCCAAGTAAGGATAAAGGAGGCTTGTGAGTTCTCTTGGGAAGAGTTGAGTTGCTGTCCAATTGTGACAAAGGTATTTTCCCACCATTCTTTTGCTTCAGTATCTTCCCCTCCCCCATTATAAATAAGTACTATTTGCTTCTATGGTGTCTTCTATTTAAAGGTCTAGAAGTTTCAGAAACCTCTGTTAGATTGCATTATGGAGGAAAGGAATTGTTATTTTTCTGCCTACATAATAGAGAAACAGGTACAGTAACCAGGAAGAGATGCCTAACTTTATGTGTTGATTGTATTCTAATAGTATGATCTTTCCTTTAAGCCTGAAAGTTTTTTCTTATACCTTGTGTTATTCATTGAGAAAGGGGAAATCTACGTTGGCACTGACCAGGCAGTTCTTGGAACTATAAAATAACAGGTTTCTTGTTTTAGGAATTAGACCAGAGAGAGTGGAGAAGGGGTGGTGGGGAAGAAGAAAATTCCCTGTACAGCTGTCTGGGTTTCCTTCTCATTTCTCTTGCTCCTGTGACTGTTTTCATAACCCATCCCCCTGCTGACAGACAAAAAGATGATACTAATGGGAGATCAGGGGAAGGTAGGTGTAACACGTATTACACCTCTGTGAGTGTGTGTATATGTGTTTCAAAGGCTTGTTTCTCTGGGCATGATACAGATGACTAAGAAAGCAAGCTCAAGTCAAATGCTCTCAAACAAGTTTAACAAACAAAACAGGATTATATAACTGGGCTGGTATGCGATGACTTGGAGAACTGTAATTACCTCCTAAGAACCAGATATGTGAAGAAATCTAATTATCATTTTCCATCCTCTTCTGTGTCATCTTAGCTGGTCTAGTGATATCATTTGAACTCTTAAATGGGAACATTAATATATTGCAGCCCCAACCATTTATCTAGTAAGAATAATATTAAAGAAAGCACAGAATGAGGGGAAAAAAATAGCAATGAAAACCCATTAATCTGAACCGCAATATTTGTGTGACTTTGTAATATATTTTGTAGATGATAAAAATTCCCATGCAACTACCTAGGACAACAGGCAAAACGGATTTAGTCTCAGGTAAATCTTGTGACATATTTATCTGTCTTTGGTAAGCTTGCTTTGTTTTTGTGGAAAGGAACTATGCTTCCCCCTTCCAGGATACTTTGGGAGTCTTTTGGAAGGTTGGCAAAGCATTTGCTGAGGCACCACACACAAAGTTAAGATTTGATGCAGGAAAAGAGAGCGTTTTTACAGTGAATTAGGAGCTACCTGAAAGAGAGAAACAAGGTGGTGGGCTGCCAGGCAAGCTAAGGTTAGTAGTGCGGTATGCCAATGAAATTTGCAGGTTATGGAAGGTTTGGGTGTGTTAATAAAATGATGCACAGAATCGCAAGTAGGGAGAACTGAACATCTGAAAGTATCTGAAATGATTTTATTGAATACAATTTCATTCCAAGTATTTTGTAATTTCCAAATACTGAGTTCCAAGTTGGGGTAATAAAAGTTGCAGCTAATATACTTTGCTACGCTCAGGTGCCTGTGGAAGAGACATATGGAAACCCTCGTATATGCCAAGAAAGATACTCTTAGTCGAGAATTTTTTTAAAGACATTAGCACTGATGGGCTGTCCTCTGCAATACTGGTGTATTGGGGAGTTCTGGCAGGCAACTCTGACCACCCGTGGACAATAAAGATGACTTCAGGCACCACCAAGCATGGAGAAGGGCCAGTAGAACAAGCAGGGTGCTGGAGCGAAGGTTGATTTAACACAGGATCTCCCTGTAAGTGCATTAGTCGGAAAAATAGAGAAAAGAGTTAAGGCTAAACAGAAACCTACTCTTGACACAAGTTGGTCATAACGCTGGCAACTTGATTTCAGAAACTTAGAACAGTTTGGCAATGAAACATTATTTTAAGATGTTGGTGTTGTGCTGCAATTATTCATCACCAACTACTTTCTACCTTCTACCCCCCATTCTCATAATTCATTGACCATTTGGAAGAAAGCATTCTTCTTCCTGCAGCACACCTAAGAAGAAAAAAATAATTATTTCAGCCTATAGGAAATCTATTTCACTGATGTAACTAATGCCTACTGCATGGACTTGTTACACTTGTGCTGCAGCTTTAATTTTACCAAAATAATACAGAGGCTTTGGACCGACTTGTTCCTGAACCTGTTGAGTTGGATGAAATAGCCCATCCCAGGTGTGATGGCTCTTCTGCCAGGAGCTGCCGGACCTTCTGTCATGTCAAGAACCAAGTTTTGCCTTACGTAGGAGTTGGGAAAGGCAGGTTCTTGGCTCCGGCACTGCTCTGCCAGCCGAAGTTGTTTCCTGATGCTCCTGGCCCCGGCAGCGTGCGAATACTACTGTTCGTCTCCTCTGGAGAGGAGGGGAAGGGCTGTGGGAGACGAGCGCTACGGGCAGGGGCAGGGAGGGCCGCGGGGCCCGGGCGGGCATGGCGATCGCAGCCCGGGTCTCGGCTCCGCCTCGGCACGCCTGGGGCTGCCTCCGAGCCGCTCAGCCCCCGCCGTCGACGGTAACGATACCGAAGCAAGCTCGGGAGGCGGCCTGCCTCCCTCGCCAGCTGCGAGGAGGAGGGAGAAAGCCGCCTGCCGCCTCCCCCCTCCTGCGAGCGCCGGGCGGCCGGCGCCGCGGGGGAGACCAGCAGGGCTGCCGCTGGCGCTGGGCGTGCGGGAGGCGGGGTGTGCGGGACGGCGGCCGGCCTTTATAGGGAGCGAGGGGAGGCGGTGTTTGCAGGAGGGGAGCGGAGCGGGGAAGGGAAGGGAAGGGAGGAGGAAGGCGGAGGAGGCGGTTCCCGTTCCCATTCCCGCCGTGCGAGAGCGCCCGGCTCGGTGCGTGCGGGACTGGCGGCGGCGGGGTGGCCATGGCCTCCATGGCGGCGGCGATCGCCGCCTCCCGCACGGCGGTGATGAACGGCAACCGGCCGCTGGACGAGCGGGAGCGCAAGCGGTTCAGCTACTTCTCCTCGCTGAGCCCCATGGCGCGCAAGATCATGGCGGAGAAGGAGCGGATCCGCGAGCGCTATGGGCCCGAATGGGAGCGGCTGCCGCCCCGCCAGCAGGACGAGATCATCGACAAGTGCCTGGTGGAGCCGCACGTCCAGGCCCGCTACGCCGCGCACCGCGGCGCCGCCCGGCCCGCCGCGCCGCCCGCCTCCTACCCCAGCCTCCGCCTCAACACGGGCCAGAAGGTGGTGCACTTCGGCGACGAGGTACCGCCGCGCCGGCGGGGGGCGGGCGGGAGGGGGGCGCCGGCGGGGCCCGCCCCTCTCGCCTCGGCGCCGGGGCGGGGGCCGTTGGCAGTGCCTGGGCGCGGCGGCTGGGCTGTCTGAGGGGGCTCCGCCGCGGCGGGGCCTGGGGCCGAGGGGCGCTCCGCAGCCCCGGCGCCGCCGCGCGGGCGGGGCGGGTGGGGTGGCCGTAGCCTTGCCCCGGCGTGGGGGCTGCTTCTGCTCGCGTGTGCCGCCGCCGAGCCGGCGCTCGGCTGCGGAGAGGAGCGGGCGTTTCTAGCCGTTGGCAACGGGGGGAGTTGCCCTGGTGATGGGATTTCTTTCTTTCCCTCCTCCGTGACGATGTAGGAGGGCGGGATGTTGCACCGTAAGCGAGGGGACTTGGTCAGACCGTAAGAGCACGAAAGGCACCAAATCGGAGTTCGTCTGAGATAGGCAGAAGTAACTCTGGAGTGGATTCTGCAAAAGGGAGACTCGGAGAAGAGGCTGGTACCAGCTCCCCCCGAAGGCGGGGCACGGCCGTGGCTGGCTCTGGAAATAGCCCCTTGCTGAAGTTGGGCTGTAGGGAATGTTTACGCTGAATTAAATCTCTTCCTTTTTGTTTCTAATTTTAGACACAGTTAAAAATACAGCACTGACAACATTCCAGCTCTTGGTATTTTTGACACCTTAAAAAACGCAGCCTGTTCCGTGTCACATGCCAGGAAAAACAAGGGTGTGGAAAGATAGATGGCAAAAAGTATGGATTTTGAAGTTTCTGAGAGCCATCTATCTAATGGCGAAGCGTGGCAGCCGTTCTAGAAATCCAAAGGTATAAGGGTACCTGGTCCAGCGCAGTGGGTCATGTCACCAAGTGTGATCCCTTGAAGAGGAAGGTCTAACTGCTTGCAAAGACCTGATGGTGCTCTTCAGATACTGTGTCTCTCTTCTGCATGTGAGATTTCCTTTGTTTTGTTTTCTTGTACATCTTGGTGTGATTACAGAGCTGGTGTCTTTCACTATGTTCATATAACATCTTAAAGTGACCTATTGTTAATTAACTTATGTGGCTTCTACCAGAAAAAAATTAATCTGTTTCTGCATTTGTAATCATCGATCCAATTTAAAGAGAACAGTGCTGCTTTTAGTCTCCTGACCGATATCCCTTGCGATGGGATTTGTAAGAAGCGTTTGAAGCACGCAGATACTTGGCATCATGGTTCCTGACCAGCTTTGTGCTGGAAGATTGCTGCCTGTGTTCTACCTGTCAGGAAGGTGTGTGCCATGCACACATCGTATCTAGAGTTAGAGAACATATGATCAAGTTCAGTTTTGTTTAGTTGGTGATACCAGAAATTCTGGGCAAATATTTGCTAGTAATAGACCATAACTCCTGGTGAAAAAGAGGTATAGAAGGATGCAAGACAGCAAATTTAGTTATGCAAGCAGTCTTTGAAAGGAAACCTAAACCTGAAGCTAGTTGCAAAAGGATTTAGGTTAATGACTGTGGAATGTACATATGTTCAGCTTTCCCAGCCTCAGACAGCTCTGCTGTGCTTTCTGCTTTGAATTATGTGGATCCGGAAGGAAAGCAAGCATGTTGTAGGTTGTTGTGCTGCACTGTACGGAAATAATAATTTCCTGCTTGACAGAACAGCTAGAGAGTCCACCTGAAGTTTGGCAAGTTGTTTTCTTTCCCCTCTTCCCCAGAAATACAGCTACAATACAAATAATGTTGTTGTTAGCATTTGTGTAGCCATTAACCAAAGAAAGCATGGTTCGTCAGTATACTTGATGCACAGTGTTTAATTTTGGAAGCATCTGCCTCAGCTGACTTCCTCCTTGACTTCCAAGCTGAAGTTAATATAAATCGTATTTCTGAAGAAAAGAGATTCCACTCGTTTTTGGCATCCTCCTTTTCCATTTTAGTTCTTCCAACTGCACTATTGAGCCTTGGAGCCTTTCCTGGCTCCTCATCTGATAGTTTCCTTTCCCCCCCGCTCCCTTGCTGGCATTCAACCTGATTCTTGGACATTTGCCCTGGCTCACTAATTGTTCCTCCTTGTCCTGCTGTTACAGAGCCACCGCGGCCAGTCTCTTGCCATTTTGGTTCAACTTCCCAGGCTTGCAAATGCTTTGCCTACAGAACTTTATTACCTTACTGTCTTCTGGTCTGACAGCTTACTGAGCTATACTACTGCCATCTTTGTAAGAGATAACTGCTGCACGTACCATGGTCACCCAGCCTTCGCTCAGGGCAATTAGGTAGGTCCTGGCTGCTGTCCCTGTCTCAGGGTGTATGGTATCCTGCGGCAAGGAAACAGAGAGTAGTCTGCATACCTCAGAATCACTTGTTGATGTTGCAGTGCTTTCAGTGTGAGTGTTTTGGTCTGATGATGTTCTTGCTGACACCTGCTCCAAAAGCTTCGTGTTTCCAGCCACAGCTCATCTTCCCTGTTAACTGATGTTGAAATCTGTAGTGATCTACCTGTGCTTGCTTAAGCATGGAAAGTTGATCTCTTTCACCTTGTGTTCTTTGGAGGACTTGGGAGAAAGCAAAACAAGGATGAATCTTGAAGATACTGGTTTACCCATCCAGGATTCTCACCATTTCAATCCCACTTTCATGCATGTGACCACTTTGATAAGGTGGTCCAGAGGATATATGTAGTGGTCTCGTATGTCTGGACAATTGGTTCCCTCTTTCTCACCCCCACCGTTTCCCGTATATCTTTTCTAACACCAAACTCATCTCCTGAACTTATAGCCCAGGACTATAAGTTGTCAAAGTATAAGCATCTCTTACATTTTCAAAACACCTTTCAGTATGTTGGCTATGTGGGAAGGCTGTGACAGAAAATAGATGTGCAGTAACAGGACCGTGGCGTGCTGTCGCCATGATGCAGTCATTTCGTAGTGCTAGAGCCCTGCAGCACCATGTGTGACTCTTAGCAAATGCCTGTAGAGTCAGCTGAGTGCCACTGCTCCTTCTCTTCCATTATCTTATCCTCATTGCGGCATTGCCAGTCATGGAGTTGATAACTTAAGTTGTACATGCACTGTGAATGCAGTTCCTGAAGAGGATCAGTGCCAGGATACTAGAGCTGCTTTTTAAATCTCCCAGCTTGCTGTCACAGAACTGAAGGTATTTTAAAAAGTATCAAAAAGCTTGATGAAAGAAGTGCAAGTACAGGAATTGGGCTCCCTGATGCCCCAAACAGCGTTTTTCTCTCAAGTATGGAGTTGGGTTGGGTGGCACCCACTTCACTTGGCATCTACCTGTGTGCACCACACTGTCATGGTGAGGGTGCACGCAACTGCTAACACCAGCCATTACATGTCCACTGTCGGCCTCACGGTGTCAAGTTAAGACTTCTTTGTTGAAACAGACCCCGGAATACACCAGCTCAATAACCTTGATGGGGTTGCAGACCTTGGTATTTTCCAACACCTCCTCCTACCAAAACCCAGCATCTTTTGCCTCTCTATCTTGTTCTGTTTTATAGAGTCATGTGGTCTAGGTCATGCATATATTTTTTGTCTCTTCCAGGCTAATAGGGTCATTTAACACCCCCATGAAAGAAGTTTTGTCCTGTTTGCTGAAGATTGACTCACTAGCATCGCACAAGGGCCCAGCACCAGGAGGCTATTTGTTGCTTCACCATCATTTTCTGTGTCTAGACAGCCTAGGCCTTCTGGCTGAGGGCTTTTGGAGGGTGCAACGTTCAAGCAGAGCTTCTTTCCCAACAAGCCTCCAGTCGCTGGCATTTCTCCATTTATATCTAATGTTTGTAGTGGTAGAAAATAAGGTTAACTGAGCAAAGGAAAATCTGGAAATAGAATCCAGGATTGAATATAAATGTAATATAAATGGGCTATTTTTTAAATACGCCATAGATTACGAGCCATCGTGAGAGGAGTAGGTGGAAAAACAGCAGTGTGTGAGAGGCTACCACCCTTTGACCGCTGTAGTGGTCAGCTTGTGTTAAGCATCTGATTTGATGATAGTTGATGCCACTGGATCCTCCCTGTTTAGTTCAGTGAAAGATAGTTTAGATATTTGATTTACAACAAGTTCTCACTCTTCTCTTAATGCTGTCCCTCTTTATCCACAAGTGTGTGACACACACATGGATTTAAGCTCTGATGTTTCTTTTTTTTTAGTTTTTTTTTTTAAAGGGATATTGAGTATTTGAGTGGTACTTAGCAACTCAAAGAATTGGACTTGAAATAACTAAACGTTTCATTGAAGGAGATACCATGTGCTTTAGGAAGGTAAACATTTTATTTGGAGGAAAGACAGGTAAGAGAGTTCAGTTAGCTTCATTCATCATCTTTTAATAGGGAAGCTTGACTTACCTACCTGAAGGCAGATACGGCGTTTGTTTTGCTTAGCCTTAAGAACTTCGGCACCAAGCCAAATGATAAACCCTTTTATGTCCTACTTAAAAATGCTTTAAAGCAACAAATATTCAATATATCAATAAGTTTTATGTTGGGCCTGTTATGGATTTGTGTTTTTTAAAAAACTAAAAACGCAGGGCAGCTTTTGAGTGCAGTTAAACCCCAATAACCAGCAAGTCCTGCTCTGATAACACTTCTAAGATGCCTTTGTTGGTGGGTTTGTGACTGCCTGGTTACTGTCAGCTGCTCTGAGCAATGCTCATGTCAGATACTCTGGCACATTCCTACCAGTGTCCTCCATTTTGAAATTCAGATGCTGTTTTGCAACAAGCTGCCTACATATAGTAAACGTAGTTTGTGATTCTTTTTTATATATTCTGCAGCTGGTTGTTGAAGTCAAGTGTATGACCGGATTTTTGCCTCTCTTTCTCTTTTTTCAGCTATGAAATATGTTGCATGAGGCCCTGTTTCTTACAAATAGGTTCTTTAACACTAGTGAACAAAAGTTTATTTATTTGCCTTCTTTTTAGAAGAAGGCTTTGTTGTATGCTGGAAACAAAAGCTGATCAGATATGGATCTCTTCTAATCTGTGTTGATGATAAATAGCCTTGAAACCTTTTTCTCTAGAATTTCTACTTGTAATTTACTTTTGGGAATATTGAAATAGTTGATGCTTTTGCTCCCGTTTTCTTCAAGGGTGCGAGAACTTGTTTATTCTACAGAAAGCAAAGTTAGTTCTCAGATTTTGTTGGTGATAAACATGAATCGGGCACATCAGACAGGAAGCGGTTGAACTGTGTTGTTCTCCTGCTTCTCACTTGGTCCTCTGCATGTCCTCTGTGTGAGGACGCAAGAGATGGAGGCCACAAACTTCCGTCCCTTCCCTGACAATGGACAGAACCTGACAACTGTCTCCTCCATCCTAGCTTCAAGTACGCTTCAAATAACCACAGACATCAGCTCCTTGAAGCTTTATATCCTCAAAACATGTCTTATCATATTTTATCCTTTGCTAGATCCCATGGAAGATCTCCTGATTGTGGGCAAAGCTCCTCAGACTTACTCTGAGGCTCTGAGGTGTGCAGGGCTGTGCAGCCTGAGATACAATGAGTCATCCTTTTAAGAAGAAAAATCGATGGTCCTTTTCTTTTAGGGAACTGCTCCTGCCTAAGAAGTGTCTACTACTTCTGTCTTTTGAAATAATCTATGAAAGTCTTAGTTTTTTGTCTCTGACAAGAAATTTTTAACAACCAGTACCAAAATGCCATTAATTCATTTCAGGAGCTTTTTGTCTGCCTAAGCTGGAGGTTGAGGTTACAAGTTGAGGTTCAAACAAGTGCAGTGGCGGTTGAGAAGACATCAGATTCTATGCATGTCACAGGTGGTGTTCCCCAGGGCTCAGTATTGAGTCCGGTTTTGTTTAGTATCTTTGTCAATCATCTGGATGAGGCGTTCAAGTGCACCCTCTGTTAAGTTTGCAGACGACACCAAGTTGGGCACGTGTGTTGATCTGCTTGAAGGTAGAAAGGTTCTTCAGAGGGATCTGGACAGGCTGGATCAATGGGCCGAGGCCAATTGTATGAGGTTCAGCAAGGCCAAGTGCCGGGTCCTGCACTTGGGTCACAACAACCCCATGCAACGCTACAGGCTTGGGGACGAGTGGCTGGAAAGCTGCCCCACAGAAAAGGACCTGGGGGTGTTGACTGACAGCTGGCTGAATATGAGCCAGCAGTGTGCCCAGGTGGCCAAGAAGGCCAACGGCATCCTGGCCTGTATCAGAAATAGTGTGGCCAGCAGGACTAGGGAGGTGATCGTGCCCCTGTACTCGGCGCTGGTGAGGCCGCACCTCGAATACTGTGTTCAGTTTGGGGCTCTTCGCTAAAAGAAAGATGTTGAGGTGCTGGAGCGCGTCCAGAGAAGGGCAACAAAGCTGGTGAGGGGTCTGGAGCACAAGTCTTATGAGGAGCGGCTGAGGGAGCTGGGGTTGTTCAGTCTGGAGAAGAGGAGGCTGAGGGGAGACCTTATCGCTCTCTACAACTACCTGAAAGGGGGTTGTGGTGAGGTGGGTGCTGGTCTCTTCTCCCAAAAGATGAGTGATAGGACGAGAGAAAATGGCCTCAAGTTGCGTCAGAGGAGGTTTAGGCTGGATATTAGGAAAAATTTCTTCACTGAAAGGGTTGTCAGGCATTGGAACAGGCTGCCCAGGGAGGTGGTTGAGTCACCATCCCTGGAGGTCTTTAAAAGACGTGTGGATGAGGCGCTAGGGACGTGGTTTAGAGGTGGACTTAGCAGGGTTAAGTTAATGGTTGGACTTGATGATCTTAAAGGTCTTTTCCACCCTAAATGATTCTATGATTCTATGAAGTGGGACACTGACTTGCTCCGTCCCATAGGGAATTGTGTATCCTGGTGCACGACAGCCTTATGCCTTCACTCTGCCTTCCCTGTGCTGCTTTTCTATCCGTCTGTGGCCAGCCTTTTGTCAGCAGGGTTCGCTCATAGCAGCGGTGTCATTGCTGAGTTGAGGATGTGCAGGGGGCATTTGGTGAAGAGGTGTCCCTCCCAGTGCTGTCTATACTTGCCTCAAATACAGGAAAATAAAGAACTGGCTGTCTCAGATCCAGGATGAGGATGGCCTCAGCTTGCTCCCAAATTTAAAAGTGGTCCACGGCTGGTTTGCATGTCTTGTAACTGTCAAGAAGTCAGAGCTTCCTTTAAACTCCTTAGGTAAAACTCACTGACAGCTATGCCTACATGTCTGGAGCTTTAAGGTGCTGTGGCAGCCTGTAGGAGTGTTACACTCTTTTCTGGACTTAATTTCTGTCCTTTACTGCTGTGGTTGAAGTCGAGTACTGCTTTGTCCAGACCCCATGGGGACAGAAGGGTTACAATCCTAACTTGTGTGTGAGACTCAATCCAGTGGCTGGGCTCTTCCATCTCTCTTCCCTCCTGGACCATGCTTCCTCTCGTGCGTGCTTCAGAAATGAAATGCCAGCTCCACCAGTTTCAGACGCAAAGGATACAGTCCTAAAATGATTTTGAAATAATTTGACATTATGCGAGGCATCGCACCTAAGTGGTGTGGCGTTCCCATGTGGTCAGCAGCACTCCACAGTACAAATACTGATAGAAGTTAGAACAGATACTAAAAAGCAGACTTTTACTCCCTTTATTTCCCTTAAATGTTAATAAATACGAGTATCCATTTCCTGGAATGAGAGAACCTGGTATTACACTTGTGTTCTTGGCAAAAATTTCCTGTACCGAATTTCCTTTTTGGCCAGAATGTGTGGTACAGCAGAGCCCAGGCCTTTCCTTTTAGATGGTCTCTATCAGCCCCGTTCTTTTTAAGAGCATGGGATCACCCTCATATATACCACAAATACTTTGCTGCCAGAAAGCCTGTGTTTTACAGATGGGTAATAATTGGAGAATGAGACGTTTTTGTGTGTAGGAGATGGTTTCAGACACTTCTAATTGTGATTTCATAGCCCTTGGCCAGCAAAATCTGCCTAGGGTGAGATAAGAGATGGCAGATCAGGAGAATGCTATCAGATGTCTGAGAAATGTATTTCTGTAAAGGCAGAGGTCAGAAATAAGAAGAAAAGGGAAGTCATGGTAAGATGTGGGGTTCCTGTGTTAGCTTAAAACATGGTCTAGTTCTGTTATTCTTTGAACAGCAGGAGTGTGAAACAAGCACTCCAGGTCTGGTCTTGTCCTGTCCTCTCCTTCCCTCTGCATGGCTACTCCTGGCCTTTCTCCTTCCATCCGCTGTTCCGACTCCGGTTCCCCCCATAATGTGCTGGGGTGGCCAGGCAGTGGTATACTCAGTACAGAGGGTGCAACTCATTACCTCTACCAGCGTGAACATCCAGCGTACAAATGGGTCTCATCCACGACTAGGAATAGAAGTGTGATCATTTTGTTGCAAGTCTTGAACAAATGTGAACAACATTTATTTATTTATTTATTTTCCACCCCTTCTTTTTTCTATGTGGGTTGCATGTATTGCTGGAGGGCATGCCATGTATGAAGAGATTATTTACATTTCTCAAATTGGGATTATTTTCAGAAAAATAGCTTCTCAAAAGAAGCTATTTTAGATTGGGATTTTACTCTGGACATTGTGTGGTTCTTTCAACAGCACTGAATATTTATTTCAGACAGATCATCACTGAAGTGGTGTAATGATGTGTCTTGTCAGGGCTGGATCCAGCTGTGGCTTGGCCTGATAAATGCGCAGCTGTTTCACTGCCACGTGACTGCTTGGTTGCACACATGCTCTTTGGTCCGTGGAGGGGAGGAAATGGGACTTTATTTCCCTAAAGCCCCTGGTCCTCTTGTCATTTCTGTCCCTGTGTGTTGCTAGTGGCTACCAAAGAAAATGCCTAGTAGAAAACTGGAAATATGATATGTTCTAAAGCTGTATGTAGAGAAACCATTTCAAGACGTTTAGACCAGGTTAAACCTTCATGTATTTTGTAGGTTAAATTGGCATACTAGTTGATAGTCTTCCCCTCAGAGAACTTGCTTTCAGTCAGTCTTAAAGTGTAATCAGTGCCATCTCTAAGCAGTGCTCTAGCTTTTTAGCAAGTTCTGTGCTAGTGGTAGTTATGCTTCAGCAGTACAATGTAATGTTATCTGTATAATGCTCCTGAGCAGGTAAAGCTGCTCTTCTGATTTTCAGTCATTCTTGAATTTTATTTCAGGATATAACTTGGCAAGATGAACACTCGGCTCCGTTCTCCTGGGAAACGAAGGTAAATATGCAGCAATTTTATTTTTAATGTTGGTTTGTCATTTATACTGTTCCTTGTGCATTTATATTGTCTTCATTTTGCGACTTGATAGACTAATGTCACCTTTATTCTATGAGAGCTGTGTAAAGTGATCATCCTGCAAATGAAATGGGACTGGTGTGCTTTGATTTACATCAGCAGAAACACAAAATGTACTTCATGAACTAATGTTCTGGCTCCAAATGCAGGTGTAAAACTGATTCATTAGAAATTATTTGATTTTTTTCATTGTAAACTTTTTAAACAACTGTCTGTGTTTAGCAAACTTCTGAAACAACTTTCCATGTTTAGCAAGATCAGTGTCTCAGATATTGTATAAACGTAACAGCGTTTCACTTTTGAAGTCAGGAGTAAAGTAGCTAGGAAATGGTGTGAGAAAGGTACAGTAATTTCATTGGATTCTTTCTTAAAGCCTGTATTACGCTTCATCTTTTTGTTATGTACTAGAATGTAATGAAACTTGTTAACCTGGGGCTATGCTAGAGGCATTGTGTTATTTCCTCTCCAAAAGGCAGCTCCTTCAAAAAATAATGTTATTTTTCTGTGGTGGGTTGGGTTTGGGTTTGGGGTTTTTTTTCCTCGCTTTACCTCTGGTATTTTGTTAAAGTGTTATTTACTATGGGATTCTTATAAGGCTAACACAGAGCCAGAGTTCTCCATCTTTCTGCAACCTGCAGTGTGAGGAAATATAGTTGCACCATATTTGTGGTGGGAAAGCAACTTTAATTCTTCTTGTCGAAGAAAATCTGGGAGCAAAACACAGCTCATTGCATTTCTCAGCTGGGTATGGTGGGCATGTTAATTTAATCACACGTTTCAGAATTTGTGTTTTCTGGCTTTATCTGCCAGAGAAAGCTGCTTCTCCCCTGTTTCTTCCATTTTTTGCCCTTGGACTATGTAGATAATCATGTATGAGCTTATGAATATAATCTTAGCCTAATGCAGAGTAATTATTTGGAAGTGCCAGTGAATACTAAATTAAGCCGCTTGACCCTAGACTTGTTGTCAGCCTTCCCTGCTCAAGGTCACTGCCTGTAGCTAGCACTCCATCTGTGCTTTGCAGATGCTGATTAACCTATAACTTGATGTGATTCCTGGGTCCCTGCAGCCTACAGTGCTGCAGTTTAAGAGAAACCATTGCCAGTCTTCACTTTTCTTAAAACTTCCTTATGAGCTGTGGTGGTTCAGGAGCCAGGGGAGGATTTCCTGCAGTGGAAGCCTGGTAGCTCAGGCAAGCCCTTCTGTCTTTCAGGACCCTTAGAAGAAGCAGCCACTGGCTTTTAGTATAATACTAAAGAGGCTTTTAGCATGGGTGTACTTGGGTGAAGCTGTCAAGAAAAGAAAAGTAGTGAGGAGAGTGTGGACCTCATTGACAATAAGGTGAAATAAATCGTACGTTGGAGACAGTGGTGTTGTCTCTCCCCTACTTTTTGGTGCAAACCCTAAAACTCAGTTTTGGGAATGTGGCAGCTGTAATCGTATTTCTAAGCTTTGTCTTGATAGGATTTTGTAAGTTCTGAATACTTGAACTTCCTGGAGATAGTGCTTCGTGTAATGCACTGACTAGTGATCCATGATGAGGTGCATCTGCACTCAAATGGATTTTCTCTTTAATTGATAGTTGTCTTTTCTTTTAAATGCTTGTATATCTAAAAGTGTTTTTCAACCCAGCCTGTGGTTTATCCCTTGCTGATTAAGATTATTTTTACTATCCTCCTGGTGTCTCAAAATGAGGGACCGCAATGGGTAGATGCTCTAGTTTCATGCTTTTCTGTAATGGATGGAGGATTGCAGAATGATATGGGAACACTCGTGTGACTGCTGTAGAAAAGTGAGGTGGGGAGGAGGTTGCTTTAGAAATAATTGTCTCAGCTAGGCAAGCTCTGCTTCTCTCTTTCCCCCCCCCTCCTTGCTGACCAGAGATAAAAGCTGTGCCTCAGCTGTAGGTTGGAAAAGTTGGATGACCTTTTCCTTTAGGAAAACTCTACAGAATCCATTTTGTCCTGCTTTACAGGGTGTGTGTTGGTTGGTTTGTGTGGGTTCTTCCTTTTGGTTTTTCCCCAGTGCCTCATATTGCGTCAGTCTTTCAGCAAAATCCTTCAACTGCTGAGTCTTCCATTTCTAAAGGTGGAGATCTTGCTTCATGCTTACTCTTTGATCTCTTCCCTAACCAGGACTTTAATAAGATAATATTGGAAGGCAATTTCTCCATGAGGTACCAGATGAGGAAAAAGTATCCTTTCCCAGTTGGTCCAGCATGGGGAAACAGCGAAGAAACTTGAATGAGCTGTTTAATAAGGTTGACATGTTGTAATGCACGTTCGGCGTCTCGTGAGCCAGATCTGTTCCCACTGTTCCTGCAGGCTGTCAGGCTCTTTCCATTCCATGAGCTCTACCCCATGATGGGTTATTCTTTCCATAATATTCTTTTCACTGATCTCCCTTTAATGCAGAGGTTTTGGTTTGGTTTGTTTCTTTGCATGTTATTGCCATGATGACAAAATTCCTTCGCTCTTCTGCAGCTTTGCATGAATGCTCTGGCTTACCCAGGGAAGGGAATGTGGTGTTCACTTTCTGCTTTTGCAGAGAAGGAGAAAGTAGATATGTAAATCAGTAAAATCAATAGGCTTTTTTTTTTTTTTAACATTGAGACTAAGAAAAATAAAGCTGCAAAATCAGTATTTGTCTGTAACTATAGGAAAAGAGAGGGTAGTGAGAAGAGTAGAGAAGAGGGGAGGGCAAGTTGGAGCCTCTTTCAGCTGTTATAGTGATTCCAATGATGATTCCAGTTGATTAGGTATGGACAAATTTCTGTCACAGTAGCTAGTGCAATGGATTTCCTAATTCCATGGCTGTCAAACTTACCCAGAGAACAGTGTAAAATTGCTGTCATTTTGGGCAGAACATTGTGGAAGGGCTTGATAACTTCACTTCTGTCAAAAGTAAACTTTCTGTGTTCTCATTTTAAACACAAATGTGAGATATGGCTTAAGTCGTTTGTATCACAGTAAACAGTTGCATGAATATCTCCACCATTTTTAGCTGTTTGATGTGTATTTGAAGTTCTTGTCTTACCTCTGTTTTTTAAACCCTCAAGGCAAACAAAGCAGAAATACAATGTAAATTGATGAGTTAGCTCTTAGCGTTTAAAATACTAATATTTTTAGTAGAAAACTGTAGCACTTGTCATAAGGCAAACTACTTGGGAGGCAACGAGTTCTCATGGCACTGCAAATAAGCTGACATTTTAAAACTAGAGACTGAATTGGAGGGAGTGATTTGGTTCATGGGTGGAGCCCTCATGAACATAACACGTCTTGAAATGTGGGTTACATTTTTAACTGGAGCTAAGGCCAGGTTTATGAATTTAGGGCATTCTATTTATGGCTTCAGGTTTAAGTGAGATGAAAGCTGACATTTTGGCTGAGTTTAGCCTTTGAGGTTTCTTGGTTTGTTTGAAGTAAAAATTCAGTGAAACTCAGCCCAGACTCCAAGATATAAATGGAAAACAAGCATCATGCCTGGGTTTGGAAAGAAGATTTCTCTGCAACTCTTCCTGAACTCAGAACTTTCTGGTTTTGGTGTGGGTTTTTTTGTTTTTTGGGGATTTTTAAATGAATTTGATAGTGGGCAGAAAATACAATTTCAGTCTGCCACCTCAGCTAACACATTGAATGCACAGAGCAGCATGGGAATAAGTTGGAATCTATTTCTAATTCATGTTATTAACTAAAATAAGTGTTATTGCTGATGCTTAAAATTGACGCATGCACATCTAAAAATTTGTTGGTCTTGATACAGGTGGAATAGTTGCGATGGTAGCGTTAGAGTCTTTTTTGTACTTTTTTCTTTTTAACTCCTGGCTTTTTCTTCCTTCAGCTTTCTTCTGCTTTCAACAGGCCCTCAGATATTTGTTGAAAAGAGGGGCCTTCATAGTGTGTTTAAAAACAAACAAACTAAAAAAAAGCAAAAAGAGAAAGTGTCAAGCTGCAATCACTTCAATAATCTGGTTGCTGCCTCCCTGTCTGAATTCCCTAATTGTATTGCTACAGAAGTGATCTAATCCCAGTGATGATTTAGAAAGAAAGTAATTATGTTGCACTTATTAAAAACCTGATTTGCAAAATGTTTCCTTTGTCTAATACTAGAAGACGGTCTTCGATATCCTTCTTTGTACAAGTCCTAGTTGGTTTTGTGTTGGTTTTTTTTAAAATAGGAAGAAAGTGGCAGAAAAGAAATTTTTTTCCCTCGTTCCTTAACAGCCTGATACTAGAATTGTTTGTTACAAACTCTACTTCAGTGTGATTATTTTTGGCAAGCTGGCATGAATGACAATGCTTCCTTGGAAGGAAAGAAGAGTGATGCCTGAGGTTTTGGGTTTTCCTTTTCCTTTTTGATCTAGACTACAGACGTTTAAAACACAGTGCTGTGAGACTACTGTTGACTATTAGTTCTTGAGCAAAAAAACCCCAAACTTGTGGTAATAGTTGCTGTGTTCAACGTTTGTTTTAATCTGGCCAGATGTTCTCGGCTAAGGATTCAATTACCTGCATCAATCTTTAGACAGTTGTTTCGGGGCGTAAAACTATGCACATGCCAAATACCATCAGTATGAGTTTGCTCAGGCTAAGCAGTAACAATGGCAGACTTGAATGCTGTTCATATCACCAAAGAGTAGATCATGAAATTTCTTCTGAAGCTCCACGCTAGGTATCTTTGGTGGTGCCTTTCTGTATGGACTAAAATTACTTAGATTGGTTTTGAGTGTTTTGCTCTATTTTTGCCCTTGCAATTGGTCTCTGCTGACCTATGGATTTTTTTCTGACTCTGAAAAGATCCTGAAAACACCTACGGTGTGCACAGGAAACAAAGCAAAAACTGCAGCTACTTCGGGTCCCATATTTATGTTGTTTTTGTCCATTCAGCAAAGCAAAGTCATCTTCTAAATAATTTTAAACTTCGCTTTCTTACCTCTGCCTATATCAAGCTGTGCTTAAACCAAGTTGCTTTTGACAGTGTTTCTGCAGTCTTTGTCTCAACAATTTGGATTTTTCAGGCTGCCAAGCAAAACAATTTGTTTTGGCTGCGTTTGCTTGACTGCTTAGTAAAATACTACACATTCCTGATGGGTGAATAAGATGCTTAAAAAAAAAAAGGGCTCCTGGGTTCTTTGTGGTCATCTTGTTTTTAATACAGACTTATGAACTGAGACCTGATTTTATACAGTATTATTAAATCATTACATTCTTAGTGTGTGGTGCCCCTCTATTTTCGAATACATTGTGTCCCATGAGTATATACAGCCAGTATTATGATTTGGTGGATTATCCCTGCCTTCAGACTGAAGTTAGGTCTAAATTTTTTAATCTAGTAAATAAAATTTATGAATACCTTAATACAGTCTTTTTAAGGAAAGATGGACATGCAACTTCCTAAAAACTACAGTTTTTAATTTTACTTCTATTTATTAGATAGAAAGGTGATCCAAGAACTAGGCATCCTTTATTTTAACCCTTGCAGTAGTTTGGGACCAGAGGGGTAAGACTGAAAAAACCACAGACTTCTAGGTTTGGTTTGCCTCAAAATACTACTGCATGTACGCGTATGTGCGCTTTCTCCCTTCTCTCAAATCTGTTGAGAATTACTTGCTCTTGCAATATCTTGAAAATACTATTGCTGTTAATAGCTTTTATTTGAACTTTGCTAACTTCTAGAAATTGCAGTTGGGACTGTATTAGTGTGTCTGTAAACCCTTGAGATACTTTCTGGGCTGAACAGTTCCCAGAAATAAAATTTGGACAAATGGTAGGAAAAAGAAAGTATTTTTATTTTATTCCTTAGGTGAGGAATTAAAAGTACAGAAACTGCAGCTCCTTCAAAGTCATACAAAATCTATGAAAACAGCCGGGGACTGAAACCCCATCTCTAGAATCGCAAACTGTGCCTAAATGACAAGTCACTTTTGACCATCAAATCTTACTGCAGTGTTCAGTGTTTGCTTCCCCAAGGCTGCAACTGGTAGAGTGCCACAAGTGCAGTTCTGCTGCTTAAATGCTCAAATGTGCAACTGCAGCTCACAGCAGCGCTGCCTCAGCCCAAGGAAAGCAAACACGCACTACAGCCCTTTACAGAGTAGCTGCTACCGTAAGTTTGATTGGTGCCAGGAGAGACTTGCATCAAGATATTCTCATGAATGGCAAACCTAAAGGAAAAGGAAATGTTTTTTGGGGGCATAAACCTCATTTCCTTCCCTGTCCTGCTGACCCTATTCATTGCTAATTTGCAATCTGATGTAAGAAATTGAGAGCAGAACACTAATTAAACTCATATTTCCAGTGTCTAGAAACTCATTAGAATGTACAGTAGTACTTACAGCTTAGATGTCAGCATGGGGTGTTTCACATATGGGTCGTCTTCATCTCTACGTCAAATTATCTCCCTACTTATACTGCTGTTCTGTTGGGGTTTTTTGGGGGGAGGGGTGGTGTTTATAGTATTTTACTGCCCATTTTGTGACTTGAAAGATATTGCATATTAATCATTTTCTTTCATCAGCTGCATTTCTTAGGGGTTCAGATGTCTTAAATAACCTTGAAAGTCAAATAGAAACATTATACGTTGCAAGGAAAAGAGAGTGTGAGTGGTCCACAGAAGTTCTCAGCTTCTCGAGCTAAATGCTAGAAGCAGAATTATACATCTGACCTCTTGGGGTTGTATTTACATCATGCTGAGACGCAGTGCTTTCAGAACCTGTCAGGGTTGCCTTGTCTTCTTCGCCTTCCTTGGGGGAGAAAGCAAACTCCTGAAAAAGTATTTTCATTCAGATTATTCCGTGTCATGTTATGAACTGTTTGATCTCCAAAGCATACCATGACATGAATACGCAATCTTAAATGTTGGGTGGTCCTGTCTTCTGCAATGGAAAGGTACCCCCCACGGTCTCCATTCTAAAAGGACAAAGAGGGCATCCTCTCCAGAACATGCATCCACAAGCGGCTGGAAAGGGTACAATTAACTGAAGTTGTGCCTCAGTGCCACGCTCTTCTCTACGCTAGAAGCGGTCTGCCGCTTCCAAGCCAGACCTCTGAGTTGATATTTGGACCCATATGTAAGAACATAAAACATGACCACAGGCAGTGGCTTTTGCTCCACAGCATAAGAACTTCCCAGGAGGCCTGGCCTTGCTTGTCTTATCATGCAGCCATTGAAAGACAAAGCCATCTTGCTGGTTTTCCTTTTTTCTAATTTTTGTCCTAACAGACCGCTGCTTCCCTTCCATCAGTGTTTTTCCTGGATTTTGTTTCCAATGTTATTCTGGTGGATCTGGGGCTGTGATGGCCCCTCTGCCCTCTGGGCACTGACCTTCCCTCTCGCTTGGTCTGGGGGGTGAAGGAATCATTTTACTGAAACTGACTGCTGCTGTGGTGGCCTTTAGCTACTGTCATCTCTAGTGTGAGCCCTGGGACAGGCTACTCAGGAAAAGGAAGACTGCTGAAGGATAGAAGGTAGCACTGTTTTTATTCCAACATGACAAGGTACTTCAGTTTTCCAAGATGGAAAAAAAGTTTTTTTATTCATTTTTTTTCCCCCCCTTGGATATTGGCAAAGTGCAGGTCTATTTTATATTGTGTTGTGGGTTTTCTAAGCTGGGTTTTTATCAGTTCTGAAGTCTTAAAGCATCGTAACTTCAGTGTGGTAAATCTCTATTCGGTAGTATTGCCAAATGAGCTTAGGGAAATAAATCCCTGTATTTTAATATAGGGAATGGCAGTCACTGTAAATAATCCTCAACACTATTGCATCCATAGTTTGTTTATCTAGAATTTATCTAAGGAAAAGTATCCTGCTCTTAACACTGCATCATAACTTTTGTTTTAAAAAAAATAAAATTGGAGCACTATGGTTTTTCCTCTTAGTTTTTTGCAGGCAGGGTGGGGTCTTGAGCTGTTTGGTAGGAGTTGCATGTATCCTTGCACGCACCTTATTCTAGCTGAGCTATAATTGCTTACAGCTTGTTTATTTTCTGCATCTTTTTGATAACACAGTATATTCTTAATGAAAACACGGAACTTGGTGCTTCCTTGCTTATAACCTTGGAAAAATATCTAATGTATCTAATTCTTTAGAAAGTTCAGATGTTAGTCCATGAATCAAATTATGTGTAGTCAGCTGCTGACTGTTTAAAAAAAAATTGTTTTATAAATAATCAGTTGCCAAGTTAACATTTGCACTTTGATGAGAAGTTTCTGAACTTTAAATACTAGGCGTGTGAGACCTGCTAGATCTAGAGTCGCTTTGAACTTAACATGCACAGTAATGTAGGACTCGAGATCAAACACTGCTAGTGAAAATGATATGCAACTAGGGCTTGTTTTAGACTCAGGCCAATAGATGCTGTTGTGGTTTTATTCACGAAAGGCCAGGTAATGAAGTAGAATGGGGAAAACATCACAAATGTGTAAAGAACTTCAAAAGAATCTGTTAACCACTTGTAGCAAAAGCTAGTATTTGAAATGTCCTCTGAATTTTTTTTTTAAAGTAATCAGGCTCATAATGACAACAGAGTAGCTCTAACAGTAAATGCAGTTTTAAATTTTTTTTTTTTTTTTTTTTTTGCGTTGTTTGTTCCATTTTACAAACAAAAGTCTAGACATTAGGTTGTTCTTTTCTGGCACTTGCTATGGTGCTGTGCTCCTAAATACAGTAATGCTTATATGTTCCTCAGAGTGAAATAAGGCTTAACTTTTATTAGCCTAAAGAGTGTCCAGCTAGTTGACAATCAAGGTTACTGAAGCAGTGGTAAAATGAACATTTTGAAGTACTGTTTGCTTTTGGGTGGCTTTTGTAAGATCTGTATCATGCTTTAACTGTGGTCATTTGCTTCCTTGACCCAGTGTTACTTCTCAGAAATGAGTACAGCTATCTGCACTGCAAGTAAAAACAAAACAAGGCTCTGGAATAAGTGAAGAACTGGTCCTGCTGGAGTTGTTTCTCTTCCTTCAGAGGGGCATTAGAATTGTAAAAACCACTTATCTATGCATACCCATTACATCTAATCCTTCATCTTGGAAGTAGATGGGAGTTGTAGATGGGAGTTGTAACATGTTGCCAACTATTTTAAAGACTATAATGGAAGGTTGCCTTTTAAACTACACTGTAAAGCTTTTTTGCTTTATATTTTCATGTAAAACATCTATGGCTTTCAAAGTGCATCCACAACTGTTGTGATGTTTTAGTGCTGTGCATGCTTATGCACTGCTATCCTGGATGACACTGAGTAACTCGAATACGATTGCTTTCTCTGACTCCTCTGCAGCAGGTCTAGGACTCTTACATTTGCTTGCAGTTCAGACTTTCAAAAATTACTATTTTTATGTAGCTACAAAGATAGACATTTACGGAGAAGATAAGTTAGCTTTGCTGTGGTATCTACTGTCTGGGAGTTAGGCTTATAAATACTTAAGGGGTGGGTGCCAGGAGGATTGGGCAAGTCTTTCTTCAGTGGTGCCCAGTTACAGGACAAGAGGTAATGGGCACAAACTTGGTCATAGGAAGCTCCATCTAAACATGAGGAGGAACTTTTTTACTTTGAGGGTGGCAGAGCACTGGAACAAGCTGCCCAGAGATGTTGTGGAGTTTCCTTCTCTGGAGATACTCAAAACTTACCTGGACTCATTCCTGTGCAACCTGCTCTAGGTGAACCTGCTTTGGCGGGGGGCTTGGACTAGATAGTCTCCAGAGGTCCCTTCCAACCCCTGTCATTCCGTGCTTCTGTGTGGGAGTTGCCGAGCCGTGTGCAAAGGTGTTATCTACACGCATCATGATCAGAAGTTCAGAACTGTGTCTTTGTGAAGGGCTTTGAAATACTGTTTTTCTTTAACCCTGAACAGAGTCAGATGGAGTTCAGCGTTGCGTCTCTGTCCATTCAAGAACAAGGTGGTGCCCAGTTGCAAAATGAACAGAGGCAGCCCGTTAAAGCAGCACCTGGTGTCCAAGTCCCTAAATCTTCTCAGGCCAATAAGACCCCTGGCTCTGATGGGTTGATAGCACCCAGAAAGGAAGAGGAGTCCTCTTTCTGGAAGATAAACGCAGAGCGCTCAAAGTTTGAAGGAGACAAGTCTGAGTTCCAGTCCCTGACCCCCAGCCAGATCAAGTCCATGGAGAAAGGAGAGAAACCCCTTCCCACTTTTTACAGACAAGAGTCTACTCCAAAGGAGATGGCAAAAGCTGAGAAGCCCAGCATAACTAAACCAGAGAAGTCTCTTGCCCCCAGCCTACCTTCTGTATCTCTCGAATGGGAAAAACCTCGCCCCACTCAACTCCCTGCTAGTTCTCTAGATGACTTCTTTCTTCCTGACCCACCACAGCACCTGGCATCTTCTAGGACAAACAAGGAAGATGCTGATGGTACTATACTTACAGATCCACAAATGCCTGGACAGGTAAGGACTGCTATACCCACTGTCCTTAGATTTAGAAACTGTATAGCACATTAAAAGGCCACTCTCAAGATTAGGGACTCCATAAAGCATTAAGCCATAGCTAAGCTTGCTGGCTTTTTGTTCTGCAAATTTAAAGAAGTCTATTCAACCAACATGTTAACTGCTATTGTTTGTTTCAGTCAAGTATTTTTTAATGTAGTAAAGTGCTTAGGATAAAGGCATCATTTAAATATAATACCAGAAACGCTGACATGGCATCCAGTGGCTAACTTGACAGCAAGCTACCTAACAGTTTGGGGTAAAGAGCTTGAGGTATCAAGTAAAAGAGTTTCTGTGTTTGGTTTTTTTTCCTTGAAACAGCAAAACACTTAATGGAAAAAAGTTTTTTAACTTGAAAAGTAGATAAACTGGAGTTTAGGATACTTTATTGGTACACACAGCATAGCGGTGAATGGCGAACTAGTTTCTCAGCTGTTTTAAGCGGCAGCCCAACAGCCACTTTCCAGCGCTTTGTCCCAGGCAGCTGGGCTGCTTTCAAATGTGTTTTCTCTTAAAGTCCAAAATGGAAATGGAATGAGCTTCCAGAATTAGCCTTCTCAATGTTTTTTTTAAATAAAAAAACCAAACGACCCAACAACAAAAAATAACCTTAAGCAGCTCAATAGGCAATTGAAGCTATTTAAAAAGCAGATGCTGATCTGTGAGAAAAGAAGGGGAACAACAGAATATAATGCGGTGAGGGAAAGAAAAGGAAGAGATCTGAAGCCTGAAAACTGAAGCAGAGAAGAGGAGTCATTCTTCAAAGAGACTTGTGCAGTTCTGTTTGCAAGCTGTGTCATTACTCTGGCATAAGCCTGACATATTACTGTACACCTTTAGCATTGCTTTAGGTTGCATAGCTTTTTCTCTACCATATTTTCCCAACAGTGATTGTTTAAATTCTGAACAAGATGATGTAAGGTCAGAGAGATGCAGGATGAGGTAAATACTTGCAAGAGAAGTAAGTGGCAGCACTTAGGAGAGAACGATACTTAAGGCACTTCGGTATTTGGAGCCCTATGTTTAGTTATTTTTTTCTGAAGCTAAGACATAATATTTCTTGAGCTATTTTGCTAGAAATTGCAACCGTGGTAGTCCTTCAATTTTAGTTAAAGGCTTTATCATGTTTTCCTACAAATTAATGGTTTGTTACCATTTTAATTCCTTTGTGACTGTTTTCTAGCTAACTGAAATAGTTTGAAAAGTCTGTTTTTTCTCTCTGTGGAGAAACAGTCCTTCCACGTCAAAATGTGAACAGAGTAGCAGAGAAAGATAGTATGATAGAATTTTCTTCATTTCCTCTATTCTGGATTATCTTCCCTGTTCTGGGTAGGAGAGCCATGCTCTTAGAAGAGAATCCAGAGACTCAGCTGTGTCCCTTGAATAGTTTTCCTGAACACCAAAATCACCTTAAATGTCATGGCTAAAACTGCAGCACTGCAGGAGTGAGCATGTTCTTGATAGCCTAGTAAATAACTTGTCAACAAAGTTTAAACTGTGTAGTTTTCTGGAAACAATTGGCTGTCATTGTAACAGGCGATCCATTGAATTAGTGATGCTTACATTCTGTGTTTGTTTCATTCTCTGCAATTCCCACTGTAATCTAAAAATTGATCTTTACGAATTTTTCCATGGGGGGAAAAAAAGTAACATTTTTGCCTGCAGACCACTACAACAAATTTATGTTTATCTGGAATTGCCTTTTTGGTCATTGTGAGTATTTTTCCACATCTAGCATTTTCTGGTGTAGGTTCTTAGGTATCCTAGAGCAAGGTGAAGAACTTGAAATATTGGCAGACACTATTTTAAACTTTCTTTTGTAGATAGGTAATCAAATCCTGAGTTTGTAATACCATAATTAACAACCATGTCTGTCTTCTTTTTTTTTTTTTTCCTTGCAGACTAGTACAAGCAATGTTATCTTGAAGACTGGCTTTGATTTTCTAGACAACTGGTAAAAGATACTTCAAAATAGATCAAACCAATTTTGGGGAAGGGTGGAATATCTTTCTCCTTGTATGTTAATTTACTAGCATTTGTGTCTTTTTCTAGAAGTAACTTTCAAACTCTTAAATGTTGCCTTTGTATAAACTTTTGTAATACCATATATGTTTTTGTTTCTTAAACAGTGATGGAAGTGTGGTTTCATTTGGATATTTTTTTAATATCTGTTACAATTTTTAGTAGCTACTGTATTGAGAGGATGGGAGAAGTTACCATACATATGTTAAAGAAAAACAAACGAGAGTCTCCATATCCTAGAAATGGAACCTATAGGACCAGATTGCTGTTTTCAGTCAAAGCCTTGCTAGTATGGCTTGTAAGAAGTAGCGTTGCACAAGCAACGGTTCCAAATAAGCAAATAATTCCATACTTCAGATAACTAGCAAAAACAGTATGAAAAATAAGCATACAAAAGAATTGCATTTATTTCTCTATTTCATTCAGTTTGGAAGTAACTTTTGTACCACTTATTTGAAAACACTTTGCTTTTGAAGAGGACAAAGGTATTGCCAAAATGATGGCTCCAAAGAAGCACTATGTTCGTATCCTACAAACCTGCTAAAATAACATAAGAGTGTTAGAAAGATGACCTGGGGAAATGACAGGTGTTTCTGGTCTTTGCATTAAAGACTTGGGAGTGGGTGGAGGGGAATGGGACAACACCTAATGAATGGGAGAAACTGTCTTCAGGGAACACAAGCCTCATGATTTCACTGCCTCCTTACTAGAGTGTAACTCGTTGTAATAGTAGTGCTGGCAGTACAGCACTGGGAATTGCTGGAGTGTAGATGACCTGTGCGTCAGGAAACCACTATGTTTATGGGAGGTCATGGCAGTAAAAGGCTTCTTTGTTTTTGAAGCAGCTTATCGTTTCAAGGACTCATCAACTTTGGTGCTTTTTCCTCCTTGTGGGTACATTCTCCTCAGCGTTCCACATCTGGGTTACATTTGTTCCTGAGGTGCAGAAAGGCATCTCAAGGTGGCCCTCAGCAGACTTGTCTCCAGTTCTGCTTTCGAATGATCTTTGTTTGGTGTTTAAAATGTAGAGAACAAGACTAGCTGTTGTTTGAATCTGTCGTCTCTGAAATGCAGCATGATTTACACACTGACTCTCACTGTGTTTACCTCACCTTGAAGCCTTAATTCCCCCTACGCACAGCCAGTGACTGGTCTGCTCCAATGCCAAAGGTTTCACCTTTCCCTTTACCTCAGCAATAGTCCCATAGCATTTGTTTGGGGTAGAAGGCAAAACACAGGGCTCTAATGGGTCCCAGCCAAGGCTATAAGAAGGTCACCATCTCCGAGACCGTAATTGTGCTAGGCTTCTCATGGATTAGCACTTGACATTTGGTTCAGTGCCAGGGGTGGTTAAATGTGCAGAATTGGATGCTGCAGGATTTTCTTCTGCCTCTTACAGGAAGAGTTTGAGATGTCCTGGAAGAATCCATGCCTCTAAGTGGTGTGCTGCTTGCTCTGAACAAGCAGAAGATGCTGATAGAGCATTAAAACTTACTTGTGGATCAAGGAAAATGCTGTAAGCTACACCCCCCCCCGCCCCCCCCCAAAAAAATTTAAAAAAATAGAACCACCAAGCCCAGAACCTCCAGTTTTTCTAGTGCTTTCTTAAAAGATTTCTTAGCTAAAGGGGAAGATTGCCTCAGAGTATAAGTCATTGTGTAGCCTTATTTATAGACTTCTGAAAGCTTCTTTACGTGCTTCCTGAGATGTACAAACTCCTGTAAGTTGTGGATATTGTATCTGCATTCAGCAGTTCAGAAAATACTTGTTTCTACCAGCCTGGACTTTACTGCTGGTTTTTTCTTAGCTGAACTTTTTTAGCATTTGCTACAAGTGTCCAGCATTAATATAGCTTAGAACAACTTTTGCACAAATTCTTTAGGTGTATAATTAGTATTGACTTGCACCTTCTTTTCAAAGCTGACAAATCTTAACCCTGGGGCTTACATTTACCAGTGAATCCAATTTTCTGTACATTCAGCTGCTGAAAAGTTATAAATCCAACGTGAAGATGTGCATTCTAATCTTACTTTGATATGGGGAGAGCTGAAAGCAAAGTCTCCTACTGGTGAGGAGTGTTATTTTAAATCTCTGCTAAATACCTTAAAGCTTCTTAGGGAAGAACCTGGGCTGCCTGTCTCTTCCATCAGCTAACTTGACCCTAATACACATTGGGACCAGCTGGTAGAACATGCTGCAGAACTTTTTACTTATCCTGGTAGGTTTTTCCTGTGCTTTGACAAGAGTTGATGCTCCTTCTTTCTTTAATATGTTTTTATTAAACATTCTTACAAAAAAATTGTACTTGGTCACATTTTATATTAACAATGTTTTAATAAAGTCACTTTAAATAGAGCATTCAAGGCTTCTGTGCTGCTTTGTGTATTGTCCTTTATACTCTGCTTTCCTCGGTGCCATTGGAGTTGTTTGGGGCATCTTGAATCTGCCTGAGAAGCAGCCAATAATGATCTGGTCTAGAATTTAGAAACTGAATTTTTCAGTTCAGATAAAAAAACAGAATCAGTACACTGCAGCTGGTTTTCAAGCTTTTCAGTGAGGCTGTTTGGGCAAGTATCTTTGCTTTATCATTTTATCTGACAGCTGGGGACAGGATGAGATTTGGGACTTTATAAAATAAAGACTAAAATCGATTTGTACTTCACTGTAATAGACTTAAACCTAACATGCCCCCACCCCCAGTATCTTCAGGTAATCCAAAGCAGTATCTGGATCAATGTTGCAGGAGCAATTTGAAAACTATATGTCATGGTTTAACCCCAGCTGGCAACTAAACACCACGCAGCTGCTCGCTCACTTCCCCCAAGCAGCATGCGGGAGAGAATCAGAAGGGTCAAAGTGCAAAAATTCGTGGGTTGAGATAAAGACAGTTCAATAGGTTAAGCAAAAGCCACACGCGCAAGCAAAGGAAAGTAAGGAATTTGTTCACGACTTCCCAACGGCAGGCTTTCTGTGCTTAGTGCAAATGACCAGAACTGGCATTGACAAACTTTCAGGCAGTTTTCCTGTCAGGTGATGGTTACGTACGGGCTTTAAAAGCATGTCACAAAAAGAAAGATGCTAGCAGAGGCAGCTGGGTAGTCTCACTTTCTGCCATTTGTCTTATGCAGCAAGATCTCAAAGTGTAAGAGAATCAAATGTGCAGCTACAAGGATAGTTTTTCTTCTGCGTGCCCACATCCACTTCTTCCAGAAATGTATTTTGAAAACCAGCTCAGTTTGGTTTATACTTGAGCTGAATTTCTACCAACAACTAAAAAGGCATTTGAAGAAGAATTTGGTTTGGAGAGACTCGACAGCCAGTTAAGGGGTGGTATTCCAACTATATTTAGGATCTGGCCTACACCTAGTTTGCTTCAGTCTTGTTTAAGCTCTGTCTTAACTTTTGAGAAGTCCTCTCTAATAAAGGTAAATACACAGCATCTGGGTGCTGCATCGGCGTGTGGAGTCAGCAGGTCCCATGACTGAGTGAAGACTTGTAAAGGCAGAGTAGAAAACACGCTGTGGCTGCCTGCTGAAGGATAGCCATCAGTTTCTTTATTGGTGACTTCAGTCATAGTTGCTGAGGTTCAGACAGCAAAGAGCTGTCTTTGAGGTCACAGCTGTGGGTGCTGGAGCAGCACCCCACAGGCAAAGTCCTGTTGATCGCTCAGCAACAGCATCCCCCAAAGAACTTGCAAGTCATGTCCCTGAGATACAAACCCGACTTTGTAAGCATTATTGACAGACAGGCCCTGGGCTTTGCTGTCCAAGCTTGCCCGTGACCCACTTGAATCAGTATGTTCTTGTTATTGTGAGGACAAACCCATAATTTGGCTGTCCTAAATTTGTGAGTTAATGCCAGTGAAAGCCTTTACAGAGCAGGTAAGCCAGGCACAACTGATTCTTCTCAACAGGACACTTTCTACATTTCTGTTGAAGATTTCTGTTATTGTCCCCTTTTCACAAGTGGGCTTTAGACCTCAACACATAATATAACCAAGTAGTTCACAACGAGGATCTACATCTTCATCTGACCTCCCACCATCTGGGGGGCCTTGATAGCGCCCTCAGTAAATGCAAGGTGGGAGATGATCACAAGATTTGTTTGCATCCCTAATCCAGTAGTTCCCCAGTGGTACTGAACTGCAGCCAAAGGATGCTCATCTGAGACCAAGTTTATTCCATCCTAATGGAGCAGAGAAGGAAATCTTACGATTAGCTCATCCCTCTCCTTCAACAGACCCTCTGTCCCCTAAGATCCTTCCTGTCCATTGCTCCTCCCTGTTCTCCTCCCTGCTATTCAAGGTGAAGATGCCAAAGGACAGGCCACAGCTCATCCTGCTCCTCACCAGCAGCCTGGTTTTCTTGCCAGGACAAGTTCATGTGTTCAGCACAGTAAAGGTACCTTCTCTTAGGGCGGTTGCTGGGGTGGACACCCGCCCGTTACCCCTGAGCCAGGCTTGGCTGAAGCCTGGCAGCCATGTCTCTACTCACCTTCAGCCCAACACATTACTTTTAAAGCTTACCATTTTTCTGTAAGCATCACTGTGGATTTTACTCTGAATGTCTTCTGGGACGAAAGATTCCATTAGGCAACCTCTAAATCACAGCATTTATAAGCTCTGCTGCCTAATGGCTGCGAAACTTGGACCTCATACAGGACCACGGTACAGGGCTAAATGCCCTTGGCAGGTCAGGATTTTACTGGGATGCCAACAAGTCAAAAAACATGTAGCTGCCCTGAAAATAGCTTACTGCAATTTTCCTATAATGCTTGTCTCCAAAACGAATGAGGGAATGAAAAAAAAAATGGCTGGGGGAGGGAAAGAGTCTTCTGTGTTTTTTGGGTGGTTCAACGATTTCAGTGACCAACCAGAGGTTTACACAAGGGCCTGAGCTCAGCCTTAGCTTCCCTTCTTACCAAAAGTGGCAAGAGTGCCAGCAACCCTGAAGTTCATCTGGCCTTTGTCTCCTGGGCTTGTTCTCTGAAGCCAAATAACCAGAACAAAGGCAGCCTTTGAAAATCTCCCACTTGCAGCTGGATACAAAGTGTATACAAGGATTGGTTTTGTTGCTATAAAACGCCAGCTGCTATGAAAAGATGCAGTGGCATGCAGCATCGCAACGGAGACAGGAGAAGAAAGAAAGGTGACAGAAGGAGGAACCAAGTTCAAATGGGAGGAGAAAATGCACCACATGGGTCCCCTCCACCCTGACATTTCCCAGCTACGTGAGCTGAAGCACTGGCTCCAGCTAGCTTGGTGGCAAAATCTATTTTGATTTGTAAGAAGCCCGGACTTGATTACAGCTGTTTGTTATTAAAGGGTTGACTGAACATCCTGCTCTCCATGCCACATTTTTTCAGAGCTTACTTCTGCCAAGAAGGAAACTTCTGCTGTGTGCCTATAAGCTTATGTTTAAGAAACCCTGTTCTGGCCTGTGCGTTGTACTGAACCCTTTGGCTTCCGCCCCTGTTTGGCTGCAGCTCAGTTCCTCCGGAGCACAGAATACTGCAAATGCTTGTGGCCAGTAATGACAGCTTTTTTTCTGTTCCCCATCCTGGAGAAACTGAGCTGCTGCTGGTGATTCAGGGCACCTGGGAGCTCCCACCAGGCTGGCAGCAGCGCAGGCAGCGACCGGCGGCTGCTGGAGGGACTGAGCTGCTGGTAGCTGCTGCCCAGGGCTGCACCCCTGCCTCTAAGCCCTTCAGCAAATCTCGTGACCTGCAGTCTGAGACACACGCTGAGCTGGCTCCAGAAACTCAGTCTGGCCAAAGTCACAGCAAAAGTACCAATAGATGAGAGTTTCTTGGCCTACTGCCCTGCCAACACAGGAGTACTGCTTATTGCTTGTCCTCTGTTTTGTCCTCTCTGGCTCTCATCTCACCGAGAGAATGGTCTTGCTGTCACTGAAGTCATGCAGTGTCATCTTAGCAAGAAGATGTAAAGCTGCAAGACATTTTAATAACATAGCTACGTGTCAGGTACTTGCTTTCACTGAGGCACACCTGGCGTATTATATTTCATGCAGACCTTGGCTGCATTTCCTCCAGAAACCACTAAAAAGAGTTGAGGAAGGGGGAAAAAGTCCCAGATCAAACCCTTTTAAGTACCCAATCTTTGGTCAAGTTTTACCATATCTCTACCACCAACCTTGACTCAAGCTTTAGGTTGACCCTCTAATTGTGTTATCAACTCAACTGACTGTGTGGAAATCCTGCAATGGCCCCAGGGAAGCTCCTCATCACTAAGATTTCACCAGTAATGTTACAGGAGCACAGATGACTAAGAACAAGCTTAGCAAAGAGCGATGTACGCTCCTGTATGGTTTTTCCACCAGTTGGTTCAAAATCAGTGCTGGCCGGAAGCAAGCAAAGCTTGCGTATGACTTAGATGAAACAACTTCTGCCCTGTAGCCCCATGTGGTCCCTCATCGCTGACGTGTCCAGCACCTCTCTGCCAGGAACAACGTTTGTTCCCCTCATTCCCAGCATGGCAGGAACTTGCACAAGCACCAAGCCGGGTCCCTCAGGCCTACAACCATGCTCCAGTGACTGAGACCTCTCCCTGCCCAGACAATCACTGCTCTAGGTCACTTCTAGCAGACAGCTGTCCATTTTGGGTTATCTAGGCTCTCCAGGGCTCTTGGGGGGCTTGGTGTTGACAGATGGAGCAGGAACTGGGAGCTGGCAAGTTGGGCACTAGCTTGCCCGCTTCCAGCCCAGCCTGCTCCAGCACTGGGCTTGCCCTTTTAAAGGAAGGCTTCGCCTCCCGTGCTGCCGGCTTGCTCCCCAGCAGCACAGTTTGTTATTGTAGAAGCAGCTTTAGCAAAAGGCCCTGTGCCAGGACGGGACACTTTCCCTTTGAGGCATTTAGCTGTCAGTAGCATGTAAGCCAGGCACCAGAGCCCATCTGCAGCCCACCAGTGCAATCCTCACGACCCTCAGCGCAGAAAAGCATTTCATCTTGAGCTGTTACATGCTCCCCAATTTTCTGCCTTCCTGCCCAAGCCCCCACCCCTGCAGCAAGCACCTCGGTGGCCAGGCCACAGGAAGGCTTCACTAGTTGCAGCAAAGTCTCCTAAAACACTCAGTTTAAAACTCCTTGTGCAAACTTCTCACGCATGTCTGGAAAAATCAGGCACAGAAGTATTTACAAAGCACGGCCATTACGAGACCGCTGGATTTTTGTGGGCATTCTTTAAATATGTTATTTCTGTCTCTCTCAACATCTTTTTTTCCACCCTAAAGGGTGCAGAGCCCTGAGATATGCAGAGCCAGCCCTCAGTCCCTTTGCTGGCATCAGCCCAGAGGTGGGCATTGGGGACCACAAGGTCACCAGCCTCCCACTACCCTTTCCTCACGCCAGAGCCCAGCTCTTTTCTCACTCCAACACCACTCCCTGAAGTCAAATGACTTTCGCCAGTTTAGAGTCAGAAGAGTAGCTGGAAAAACTGGGTCGTGATGGTAATATCCTGGTAAGGGAAGATACACCATGATAAACAACAGAATCAGGGGTGGCTTCTGGTCTCACAGGTTTTACCCAGCAGTTGGTAACCGCAGTTACAGAGGACTTCAAATGACATGAAAAAATTCCAAATCCTGACTCCTTTCAACTGTACAGATTCAGTTAAAATCCATAAAAGCAACAGCACTGAGTCCTTCTTAGTTCATTCGCAATGAGTCCCCCAGGGCATTACTTTTGCTAGAAATGCCATTAGCATTTACTGTTAAGTTCACTGGGAGGCACTTCTGGTTTTAATTATACAGCCCTTATAATGCTTCCTCTGGCACTCTCTTAGTATGGAAAAAATGAGCATAGGATGTAGACAGATAAAAAAGCTATTAATTCCAGGACTAACAATGCCAGGTCAGTATAGTTACAAACAGATTTGTCTCCGTAACCCAGCCCAAACAGCTGGCTTTCAGTGTTTGGATAGGAATGTACCAAATATGACAAAAATGTCTTTATCTGGGGAAGCTAATTTTAGACACCATTTTTAGCCAGGCAGTAGAAATACTTAGGGAAGAAATTATTAAACTTCCAATTAAAAAAATATTTTTTAGGACACATTGCACCCAGTGTTTCAGAAGCAGTCTCCTCGCTACATCCATCACAGGGAGACTCTGGAGCGGCTGCTCAGCCGTGCTGCCACACAGAGCCAGCGGCACCCATCCCTCCTGTCCCCTCTGCACCTTCTCCCTGTCTCTGTAACGCCACCAGCCCACGTGGTGGTGGTGGACCGGAGCTCTGGCTCTCCAGGTACTCCTAGGACACACAGCCCAGCCTGACCAGCACCCAGCCGAAACACACGGGCTCTGGGGGAGCCGCATTTGCCAGTGGCTCCCATGAGGCTGGGAGAGGTGATTACTGGCACCCGTGGTGTCTCAGCCTCCAGGCCGGCACCATACCCATCCCACATCCTCACCCACCCTGGAGAGACGAGAGTCAGCCATGGCGACTGGTGGGGGAGCAAACCAGATTCCTGCCCCATGCAAGGGGAAAATCCAGGATTTCAGAGCTTCCCATTGCCTCAAGATGGGGCTGAGGTATTTCACAGCTTAAATTAAAAAAAAAAAAAGGCAGCAAAAGCAAGGTAAAACCCAACAGCTCCAGCATCTGCCTGGCACACGGGTGATGTGGCTCCATTCCCTGCTCTGCTCACGGAGCTGAGCCACCTGTGCAGGGCTGAGTGGCTGCAAACCAGTCCCATTGAGGGCAGCGACTTTTCTGAGATGGGGGGAACCAGATCTGAGCTGCCAGATTGACTTGAGAAGAGCAGGCAAGATGTGCAAGTGCATTCACCACACATAGCATTATAAACAGAGTAATTATAACCCAATTAAAGAGAGAGGAAAAGCACGTGGCACGTAAACAAGTTGTTACTGGAGAGGTGCACTGAAAGATTTTTAATTGATCCAGAGCTCTGCTGTTTAAAAATTCATAGGCTTCAAGTTATTTCTGCCGCATTTAAAATCGCTTTTGAGTTCAACAGCCTCAGTTCTTGCAACCAGCTACCTGCAAAATGTGCTCAGTTCAAAAGCCCTTACCTACAGCTGATCCATTTTTGTGTAACACGTGTTTTCTTCCTGTGCCCAGTCATTGCAGGAGACAGCAGGACTCAGAATCGGTGGTCGTTGTATGGAATCATAGAATCGTTTAGGTTGGAAAAGACCTTTAAGATCATCAAGTCTAACCATTAACTTAACCCTGCTAAGTCCACCACTAAACCATGTCCCTAAGCGCCTCATCCACACATCTTTTAAAAACCACCAGGGATGGTGACTCCACCACCTCCCTGGGCAGCCTGTTCCAGTGCCTGACAACCCTTTCAGTGAAGAAATTTTTCCTAATATCCAGCCTGAACCTCCTCTGATGCAACTTGAGGCCGCTTCCTCCTGTCCTGTCGCTAGTCCCTTGGGAGAAGAGACCAGCACCCACCTCTCTGCAACCCCCTTTCAGGTAGTTGTAGAGAGCGATGAGGTCTCCCCTCAGCCTCCTCTTCTCCAGACTGAACAACCCCAGTTCCCTCAGCCACTCCTCATAAGACTTGTGCTCCAGACCCCTCACCAGCTTCATCGCCCTTCTCTGGACACACTCCAGCACCTCAATGTCTTTCTTGTAGCGCGGGGCCCAAAACTGAACACAGTATTTGAGGTGCGGCCTCACCAGCGCCGAGTACAGGGGCACCATCACCTCCCTGCTCCTGCTGACCACACTGTTTCTGATACAGGCCAGGATGCCGTTGGCCTTCTTGGCCACCTGGGCACACTGCTGGCTCATCTTCAGCCAGCTGTCAACCAACACCCCCAGGTCCTTTTCTGTGGGGCAGCTTTCCAGCCTCTCGTCCCCAAGCCTGTAGCGTTACGTGCAGTTTTTGTGACCAAAGTGCAGGACCCAGCACTTGGCCTTGTTGAACCTCATCCAATTGGCCTCAGTCCATCGATCCAGCCTGTCCAGATCCCTCTGCAGAGCCTTCCTACCCTCGAGCAGATCAACACTCCCACCCAACTTGGCATCGTTTGCAAACTTACTGAGGGTGCACTCAATCCCCTCATCCAGATCATTGATAAAGATATTAAACAAAACTGGACCCAATACTGAGCCCTGGGGAACATCACTCGTGACCAGCTGCCAACTGGAAGTGGAGTTCACAGTCCTGAAGTACATCAAATGTCAACAGGATGCAAATAAATATGTATGCATAATTTTAAATTCAAGAAATCAGGGCTTAGAAATATTCATTCTTGATAACAGCAATCGAAACACTGAATATCTGCCAGCATTTCCCCTTTCAGCAAAACTCTGAGGGTCGGGGCCAGCTCCATCTGTCATGTTGTTTCCAGAGCAGATTGCGGCACAGCCTGCTCTTTGCTGTCTCTTTTGGTGGCAGGGATGGGCTTCCACCCCGAAGCACCTCCTCCTGCTCCGATGCTGAAGGGGTGACCTGGGATGGGAGCCACAGACAGACGAGCGGCAGCTATCGGGGCATTGCTGCGGGATACCTCCATTCAAGTCTTTGCCTGCAAACTTGGCGTGACCTCAGATCACTCGCTTCACCTCGAGATGCCCTTGCAGGTTGTCCTGTGGGGATACTGGTCATGTGTGTGTAGAGCACATGAGCCTAGGGACAGTAATGTTGACATTTCTTGTCATCTTTTGAGGACCAGCTAGATAACAACCATGGGGGTCTGTGAATTAGTTTTTTCCATATGAAACAGAAAATGAAAATATAGGCATAGAATATGAAAACTTCCTGGCAAAAGCGTTTGCTAATAACCTTGGTAAAGACCATGTGCTCATGGCCCACCTCAGCCTCAGCGAGACTAATGACGGCAGTGTTTCCCTTCCCAAATTACTCATAGCCCACAGTTCTCCGTGAAGAGCCAAAGAGGACACCCCTTTCCCAGCTGACTGTATGAGCTGTAGGCCGAAGAATGAACTTGCAAATTTGGTTACTCTAGGACATCATTTTGGTCCAGCGTTGAAGTTATTCCCAAGAGCTTTTCTGCACTGAAATCCTTTGGATATTCTCTTGATAATGGAAAGTACATCGAGACTCCTGTTCTGAGACATCCAGTGAAAGCAGGAGGCTCTGATCCTGGTATCAAATGGCAACACTCACCTCAGGCTGAATGCCGGCATGCAGCTCAAAGCATCATTTTAACCTCCTGAAAAGCTGCAAAAAGCATCAGCTGAAGTCACTTGAAAGCAGCCTCATGGTGGGAAGTGCAAGAAATAGACCTTTGTAAGTCACTTGGGATGGTGGCAAAGACGTTTGTGGACACTAGCCGAAGGCACGTGCTAGCGGTGGAGTAAATGGCCCCACACTTTGATAGGCTTCATGCTGGGGCCTGCACGGGGATGCTGCCACAGTATGAAATTGCAGCCAGCCAGTTTACTATCCACAACCCGAAAGCATTTCCCACACTCAGGCGTCCTGCAGAGGTGGCACCCACCACTATGCAATAAAAGCAGGTGTTTGCTGGAGCAAGTCTTTCTCAGTTTATGGAGAAACTTAAATTCAAAATACACTAATGAACACAAAAGGCCTTCTCAGTTGCCAAACATGCCTGAAAAGAAGCTTTTTATAGCCCACGGGTGTTTCAGGACACTCAGACGTAGTGGGAATAGGATCGATGGTGGACAGGAGACGTCCCAGCTGTGCGTACGTGGTGGCCCTTTCTGGGGGAGGGCTTCCCAGCTCTCAGCAAGAGTGGTAACAGGGAGCCTCTCTCCCTAACATTTCTGTGTGCCGTGTTTCTGGCAGGTGGCTGCTCCCCCGAAATCCTGTGTTGGGAAAACAGCAGCTTCCGGTGCCTCCAAGGGAAGGCAGACCCGGCGTTTCACTCGTGCTCGTGCTGACGGCTGGCAGAAAGAGAGGCAGCACCTCCAAAACTCCTGCCACTGCGCGCACCCGCGGCCAGCCTGGGAGCTGCTTTTGGATGCACTTTCTACTCATGGATCTATAGCTTTTTGTTTATTTTATTTTTAACCTCCTGTGCAAACACAGCTAAATATCCTGGCCCGTGCCCGGAGATGGCATGAGGCCTCTCCGCTGATGATGTCCTACTGAAGGTCAGTTTTGCGGCTTTCCAGGTGATCTGCAGGGCAGACCCCCTTGGGTCAGGGGGGCACCACCGGGGTCCGGGAGTGACCTCATTGCTGAGCATCTCGCCCCGGTGCCACAGCCGGCAGGGCCGGCTGGAGCAGAGGAGCGTACCGTGCACTGCCAGTGCTGAAACGTAGCTGGCATGTCTAATTTTAGCCTCAGGAGCACTGAAAGCCCTCTTGGGTTGCAGCATACCTTGATAAATCATCTAAATTGATGCTGCTTGGCCTAAAGTTGGCTTTCAGATGGGAAAGGCTAAGTGCTGAATTTTAAACATAATTTTGACTGAAGCTGAAGCTGGCCACATTCAGCATACAGCTACCCAGGGTGTCTGAGGCTTGCAGGGACTGGGAACTAAAGGAGACACCAAGAAGAGGCAAAAATGCCTGGGATATTTCTAGTTTGCTGTCCAGTGCAAATTGGACTGAGAATAAATCTACGTGTGCAATGTATATGCAGGATGAAAGCTAGAAGCACAGAAATAAGCCGCTAATACCTGCAGGGCCCAGAGCCTCCTTCAGGTCTATGGATGGACACCAGGGACAGCTGGTTCCTTATTTCAAGAAGACCAACCACGTCGCAGAGGCTTCACCAGCCTACACAGCAAAGGGACAGACTGGAAAAAAAAGGCATTTTGCTGGAAGTTCTGCATTTGCTATTGCCTGCTTGTCCCAGCTACTTGGGCAATATTTAGAATTTTGAAGGCTGACTCCCATTTAGAGGCAAAACAAGTGATGCAAGGGCCTTTGGAATGATGGGGTTTGTTGATGGAGAGCACCCACAATGGCCAGTTCCCTGCTTACCGCAGGCACCGGCCACAGCGGGCTCTTCCTTACAGCCACCGCATCCAGGTTCCCCACGTGGGCACACACGCACATGCCTGTGTCTTTCCCTTCAGGGGTCCATGAAACCCATAGGATATTTTTCTTGGCTTTTCAAGCCCTATGTGTTACTGAGTAACTGGAGAAACCGAATTTTCCCCTTGGGACAGAGGTGGGTGTGTGACTACAGACAGTTTTCTGTGCGGAGCAGGCTTGGGGCTTTGGTACCCTTTCCCAGTTAATTGTGAAACTGGATAATCCATGCATGGCGAATCAAAAGTTGGCTCTCAGTACCTTTAGGTGACCAACTGCCTCACTACTGGGGGTTGTTACTGAAGCCTTGTACACAAGCTTTCCTACACATATATAAAATACATATATATATAGAAAAAAACATTAGTTATATTACATATTTTATATAAAGTATCTATACCTAACTTTATATATATATTTAATATGCCTCTGAAGCAGTGGCTTTCCATGTCTCCCTCCCTTGTTTGTGCATCTGAGAGATGCCCAAGAGCAGAGAGACTATGGGAAGAAAAGGAATACCACTTAGTTAAAAAATGCAGCATTAGAAAACTAATGTTAGGTCTTCAAAGGTCTTTAAAGCACCAATTCCCACTCTTGTGGTAGTTTGGTGCTCATGTTTTTTACGAGCTTGTTGTTAGTGATCAGGGAAACTACTAAATTAACAACTCTGGAGACTTAATTGTCCGAACACTTTCAATCATTTATTAGGGAAGGAAATCCGTGCCTGTAATCAAAGCCAGCATAGGGTTATTTCATGTCAGGAGCAGTAACAACACATCAAAGCATTCACAAGCTGTGACTTAGGGACACTAAAATTATCAACAGGGTTTAGACTTCAAAAAATAATAAATTGGGGTTGATCTTTATGTGTATTCTGGTTTCTGAACCTTTAAGGCCTGCTCAGATGCCATTTTCTAGATATGCTCTGTAATCATAAAAGCTGGAGCTTCCAGTAAAAAATCTGGCAATTCTCACTTTCACAGAGGCTTCTGTAGAAGATGAAATTCTGTGGCACTGACAGTGCAACTGTAAAGGCTGCCAGCAAGGCAGGCCCCTTTCTAATGCAAATTGAAATTCTGAGCAGCAGCGGAGTGATTTCCACCCCACACGAGGCACAGAGCATCTTTTCAGTGAGCCCAAATCACGGGCTGTGTCTTTCTGCCGTAACCAGGGCAGAGGTACCTTGTCTGGTGCCTCCTGGGCCGTCTTAGGTCCCAGGTGTCACGTGGTAATGGCACCCCTTGCTGGAGAAATTTGCTGTGGTCTATGGAGGGAAATAAGGACGGGGCCATGTTTGCCTTACACAGGCGTATTGTCCCTCTGGTTTGGGTGTTGCGGGTACATCCCTGCATCCGCCCACAGCAGAGGGATCCAGCCACTGCCTACCCAGCCCCTCACGCCATCCTCATCGGGACGTTTGGGGTGCAATGTGGCTGCATCCTGGAAGCAAAGCTGCTCTGTGCGCACAGCTCTTCTTCAAATGGGCTTTGACACCATGAGGGGATTTTTTTATTCCCAAATAGGCATCTATTTTTAGGCAATGCAGAAGTCAGATGACTGCCCTCCAGGATATGCCTGGAAGAGCATGAGGTCAGCTTGAATGCAGAATTTATACACAATTGGGAAAGTTTCTTTCCAACACTGTCCATAGGTGTTTGACTAATCAGGTTAAATGCTTTTACTGGAGGTCTTTATAGGCTAAAATAATGAAGACAAGTGTCCCATCTCCAGAAACTGCATACAGACAGCCTCCTTTTCCCAGTAGGACTTGCCCCATCCATCATACCTTGATGTCAGTGGGCTCTCTGGGACCCTCAGCCCCCCTGACAAACAGGTCTCTTCTCCTCAGGCCCTTTGGGGTGGGGATGCAGCCTTTGCTTCTGGTTCCCAAGGCTTAAACCTATGACCATTGCGGCTGTTTATGGCTCGCATGCTTTCATCACACTGGCAGAAGGGAGCAGAACATTTGCTCCCCAGTGGGCTAGGCAAATTGTATTGGCACCCAGTTAAGCCAGACTTGCAAGGAAATGTTTGTGGACTGCAGTGCAAGCTGCTGAGGGAGCCATCGCTCCCCGGCTCCTTGCAGGCTCACCATGTCACACTCAACCCAGCGCTCATTTTCTTTTCCTCACACTGAGCAAGTGTCTTTCCCCCAGGGTTTAGGCAAACTGCACTGTGACTCTTTTTCAGCTGGCCAGCCAGCCATGCACCTGTTTTCGATCAAAATTTTTCTACTGTAGCTCTCGTTGGCTCAGAAAAGCTTGAAATCTCCTGCCTCAGGAAGGAAAAACATCTCTCTAAAAAAGTGCCATGGGTTCTGTTGGAGAAGTATTACCCATGAGCTGCAGAGAAAGTTGGGCTTATTAAAAGGATCAGAAACTGAAACAGCCCTTATGGGGGCAGTACTGAAGATGTCCCTGGCTCCAGTGTAGGACACAGCCTGGGTCACTGCTGTTGTGGCACCTTCACAAAGACACTTCTCAACCTCTGTTTCTTGTGCTCAAATGTTTGCCTACCCCACTTCAAGAAAATATAGCATATATGACATCCTTGTGAGGAATAAAGTCAGACACTCTTCAGCTGAGCCTGGTGGGGCAGAGAGCAGAGCTGAGGCTGCAGCGAATTGCGACTCATCCACTCCTCAGTCTCCATGTCCCCAGTGACATGAAGAAACCCGCCCTGAAATAGGAGAAATATTTATGCATGCTTTCACGCTGGAGAAGAAATCTATGAGGATGGCAGTTTCTGTACAATGGCCCCTCGAGTTTTGTCTCCACTCTCCTTGACCTGTGTCCTGCTAAAACTTTCAGTAAGCTATTTATCAGGTAAATATGTAAACCAGCCATCATCATATCAACATATGGTGACAATGACTGAGAGCTACCCTATTAATTGCTGACCCCATTTCTATTTCAGTCACTTGGCGTGTCCTCTAGGAAACAAATGGGATCAGTCATGATAAATCCATTCTCTGTGGCACCAGATAATCTGTTTTCAAGCTCGAGCAGATGCTGAGATGCCTGTCCTGGCAGCCTGCTGCTGGATGACTAAGGGGGTTGTAGTGCAATGTGGCCACATCCCTGAAGACTTGTGTTGGTGCCCCCTTGTACAATAAATGGTTTTGCTACACGGTAGCATGTCCTAAAATGCCCTGCAGAGGTATGGCACATCCCACTCTCGCATGCTGCACGGAAAGGATGTATCTTTCTAAAGGTCCCACAGATTAATTCCTGGATGGCTGACAGCCTTTGATTTGGGTATTAAACTGATGCTGAAAGGCTGAGTGTCCAGCAGCTAGAGGAGACTGGATAAAGGTAAATGGTATTTGAATTGCTCAAAGGTTTTGAACCCAGATCTCCTGTTTCTGCTCTAACCACTGGGATATGAGGCACCGTGGTATGGTGATAGGGGTCTTCTCAGCTCCTTGTGCTGGAGCTAGTCTGCTTTGCACTGAAACAAAGTAGTCCTTTGAGAGGTCAGAGATGGTGGAGAGAGTATATAAGTATTTAGAAGTATGATTTGCTGTCCTGCTGGTCAGACAAGGAGAACACTTGCCATAAAACACTTAACCATCAGGAGGAGCAGAAACTGCATCCCAGCAGCGGGTGCCCTGAGTGCTGGGCTGGAGAGTTGGATACGGCTTTGCTCTCTGGCCCCAGCGGTGCTTAATGCTGCCCTGCACAGACATGGCCGCAGCCGGGCGGGCTGGGAGAGCCAGGTCTGTGCCCTCAGCCTTCAGCAGGCAGGCGTGGGCTGCACCCCCTCGAGCAGAGAAGACAGCTCAGCTTGGACCCTGGCTGCCAGAGCCCCTTCCCAAAGCCTCGCACATGCAGTCTCCCTCGCTCAGGTCCTGGGACAGACCCTGGCACAGCCCCATGAAACTGTGCACGCCTGAGCGAGGAGGGGAGAGGAAGAGACGGGGTCCGAAGTGGGGAGTGCCCTCCCAGAGCAGCGCAGCCGTTTTCCCTCGGGGCAGTTTGTTTTCACTGTGTTTGTGTCCCTGGACCCAGCTGCTTAGCAACTGGATAAAATTGTCACAAAATGCTGGCAGTGCCCTCCTTACCAAGGCAGAGGCCGGGCTGTGTCCCTGGGGGGGCAGTCTGCCAGGCGAGGTGGCCACGCGGTGCTCATGGGGGGACACCCATGCCTGTCCCTGTCCCCTCGGTGGACTGTCCCAAAGGTGCGAGGGAATTTGGCCCTCACGCATGGCAAAAGCTGCACTGCAAGCAAGGCATGCAGGCAGCTTCCCCCTGCTCCGGCTGCCTGCAGAGGAGGCAGCACCCCGGGGGCAGATGAAACGTGGGCACTCTTGATCATGATGCCTTGTTGGCTCTGAGTGGATAAATGCTTTTTCCTCTATGAAAGACCAGGGAAAAAAGTGTGCTTGGAGTATTCTCGTGAAGTACCTGAAAATGAAAATACTCACCATTCCTGACTGTGTATTTGGGGGCAATGGGGAAGAATACACTGTCTTAATTTGGTTCAGGGCATTTTAAATGAAAACAAAGAAAAAATGGTGGTGAAGAGTTGTGGCTATATATTCTCTGGGCCAGAAGAAGAAGAGGCATGGGACTAGTGCCTGCTGCTCTCCTTGCCCTGTTTGACACCTCTGCCTCTGCAGATAACGCTTAAAGAGGTATGCAGGCTACCCAGGAGGCCAAACCCTGCTCAGTGGAGCTGACTTCCCTTGAAGGGCCATGCAAATGGCAAGGGATGAAAATTAATTAGAGTTTTTAGGAGAGCAGTTTATAACACACTTGCCCTTAGAAGTGGCTGACGTGCAAAAGATAGTTGTTGGCAATTGCTGACAGCTTGTGCGTTTACCTCAATCAGCAAGTATTTGTAATTCATTTTAAAAATGTTGAGGTTCCAGCCTTACTGGGAACATTATAAACTGCCCTCAGCACTCTGATGTGCTTCCAAAACATACACTGCCATGAGTCAAAAAGCACGAAGACTCAAATATTTCAAGGGAGAGGCGGGGGATAAGTGGGGAGATGATGCAGTCAAAATGAAAATGATTTAGATAACTTGGTATCTATTCACAAATATTTAATTTTCATGACTGAAAGCAACCACAACTGTTATAAATGGGGTGAACCATCACATCAGTTCTAGCAGCTCTCCTGCCTGATGCCACAGCACCACAATATGGAGGCTTTGCCAGCAGCAGGATGGCTAGATGTCACTTTTTTTCTTCCCCCCCACCTCCAACCCTACAATGCCTCATGCACCCCCTGTGCTGACACATGAGTTTGTGGACCCCCAAAAAACCTACTGGGGATTAAAATAGGCCTGTGAAAAAAATATGATTTTCTGAGGCAAGTATTGCTGCCGAAGACTCAGCATTGCCAAGCCACTCCCTGGGAGCTTTTCAAAGAAGCATGGGGATACTTCTGCCCACATTTGTGCCCACACTTGTGCACAAAATTTTTATTGACAGTTTCTGTCTCTGTTTGCACGCAGAAATGGCAGAATGCAATTTCACTATTTTTCAGTTTCTTTACATTTTTATGGCAGTTCTTCATGGTAGTTTTCACTAACTATATCCTTTCTGGCCTCAGGTTGGGCAGGAAACCTTCTTCAAGACAGGAGAATGCCATTGCCAAATCTACTGTCAGGGTGGTTAGGGTGGTGGAGGTGCCTGAGGTCAGGACAAACTCCAGATGAATCCCCTCTCAAAAGGTTTATGGCTTGAATTGATTTTGTTCCTTTAAACTCAGAAACATGTCGTGTCTGTGAGCACTGCCCAACTTCTTGGGGAGCTGAGGCTGCTGAGAGGGCACAGGGGAGCAGAGGAGAGACAACCAGCACCAGGGTAGCAGCCAGCCCCCACTAACATCTGGCCTGAGGCTTTAGCAGCAGGTTTTAGAGAGAGATTTTTGGTTCTGTGAGGGAGTGGGAGAGCATGCTCAGATTGCAACTCTGTAGCTGAGTGATTTTTAGTTTTTTCCAGTAGTATAATTATGAAAAATGCCTCTCATGTTCCCCATTAATGTTGCTATTAGCAGACAGGCAGGGCTCCCAGTGTGAGCCAGTTCTTGCTAACAAGGTCTGTGTGTACCACATCAGGGAATGCACCACTCACACAGCTTTCAGAGTAGCATAAATGATTTGCCATAGCTCCTGTAATGGTGCAGAACCAAACATATCTGTGTTTCATGTCAGCGAAGGCAGCAAGGTCTAGCTTTAAATTCAAGATCCTTGATTAAAAGAAAAGAAGACCAGCAAGCCCACACCCCTGCTTCTGGACACTGAGTTGCCCTCCTGCTCAAACACCGGGCCGGTGCAGTGCTGAGAAGGACTATCATACTCGGATGGGGCTGTGAAGTCAAATGTCTCTCACTCGCCCACTCTGTCACGCACACGAGCAGTAAAATAGCAGACCGAAAAAAAACCTTACCAGGGATTATATAATCCTCCATCTTCCAATGTGCTTACTTCTAAGGTTACTTTTCCCTTTGTAAGGTGGGCCTTACTCCAATGCAGAAAGAAAATGGTCTAGCGCATGGGTTAAGAGGGAGCAGTTCCTGTTCTTCACCTTGATTTTAGCAAGGCTTTCAGCACAGGCACCCATAATACCCTTATAGCCAAAGTGGTGAGATAGGGACTGTGCTGCAACAGACTCTGGGTGGCCACGGGCCAGCCCGGTCATACATACAGGTTTTCTTGTGCTTAACTCCCCTTACATGCACCTCTGCTGTGGCTATGGGTGTTGTGTAAACCCCAAGGTAGGATGGGGACTTGGGTCTCTGCAGCGAGCTGGCTGGCCAGGAAAGAGGCTTAATTCGTACAGGACTCAGAGGTTAGCTCTCAAATTCCTTGTGATACAGTCAACAGGCAGCTGCTCTGAGTGGGCAGAAAACACCTCAGGGTGGTTTTTTTCTTAAATGCATGAATTTTCTTTTAAATGCAGAGGAGATTTTTACCTGTGCCCCATTGCTCCCATCTCAATATTTATCACTTTCTTATATCAATCCTGATTCCACCAAGACACTCCCAACTCTTTGTAGAGGAACAGAAAGCTACACTGGTGATGCCAGGCATTGAGACATCTCTTTTCTTCTGCATAGCTTGTGAAGGATGCTGTATTACAACAAATTTGTATCCACATCTAAGCTCACACAATGAACCAATTAAAGATCTGTGATTTTTTGTTTCAAGTATGTGGCTGAATGTTTATAGGACAGTCTAGATTTTAATCCAAACTTTCACAGATTTAGACAGCTGCCTCCAGTGCTGTCAAAAGGGCATACAATCAGCACATCTGAAAATCAATATACCTCATGGGGCTGAGTACCTCAGTTAATCAAATATTGCAACCGTTAGCTTTTGCTTAGCTTCCAGTTAGCTCCAGAGCATCTTCTGCATAGTTACAAGATTATAATTGCTAGAAAAAAAGAAAGTGGGTATTTTAAACATCATGATCCCTACGTTCTTTCATTGTTTGAACTTCACCTTTACTGCAGCTTGATTTTCCTTCCAGAATTGCTCATTAGGTCTAAATCTAGAGAAAACAAAACCCTGGCTGTCTCAGTGATCCTGGACAGTAGGGAATGTAAGGCTATTCTAGGGCCATGTGTTTCACTGTAAGAAAGGTTTTAGAAAACAAATCCAGACAGTTAATTCATTATAAAATAGACATAAGTTATGAAGATAATAATGGAAACAAATCCTATGAAAACCTCTTAAGTCCCTGGCTGCTATTACTGCTATTTTTTAAGTCAGCACTGGCTACCCACGTCACATGAATAACACTATGTAAGTCACAGATGCAAAACAGCAATAGCTGCAGAAATCAGGGCCTTACCAATGGGTACATTCAATTAATCTAAAATTATTATAGTTGCCCTTCTGGAGCATAGCTGGTGTGGGACACAATCTCAGAGTGCCTGGAGGAAAATGGCCCCACACAAGAGCTCACTGTCTCAGGGGCCACGTGTTTCTCTGAACATGAAGGCAAGCTGTGTACAACTCTGCAGAGACTGGCTTGTGGGACACGTTCTGGCCACAGAGTAAAATGTGCAGCAGAGGAACTTTGTTGGCAGCAGAGGAACTCTGTTGGCAGCAGAGGAAGGACTAAGGGAAGCTGAGATGCAGCAATTTTTCACTAAATTAAATCTGTGATGAATGTCAAACCCTAGCTTAAGCATCCTTCTAAGGAAGCCTGGACCTGGGACCTCTGTCATAAATATTCAAGGATGAATTTTCATCCATACATTCCCCAGTCTTCCTTTGTTTGCAGTCCACCAGACTGCAATTCATGTGGCTACAACACAGGACTTGTTATGTAGCCACACAGCACGCCTGGAAATAAATTCCAAACTGAACAAAGTTTCACGCAACTTTGTATTTTCAAAAGCACCTTACAGTAATCTGCAGCCAAGCAGCAATAAAGACTTTTAATCACTATAGTCTGTGCTGTGCTGAAACTATATACAATCCTATTTCTCAAAAAACTGTGTTCACTCAGGGACATCAGTTTCCGTCTGCTTGAGAGGCATATGTGCCCCATCCAAATGCCTCTCACAGCAACAAATCCAGTATCAGTCTTCACCAAAAATAAAAACAAAATGTATTCTGACTGTTGAACTCATCAACAGGGCTGGAGACCGGAAAGGGTAGGCAGCATGCATGTTCCTCTGCACAAAATCTCCTGGTAAAGTTTGCAAGTGAAGGGGACCTCAGCTGTTGGGGCAGAATTCTCGACAGCAATGTCGCAAGAAACTCCCGGCATCCAAGTCAGACTTCTTCAGATGTTCATTGCCAGGTTGATAAACTAATACCGGAAGAAAGATCAACTTTACAATAAATTATTTCAGGGCCTTCTCCCTCCCCCTCCCTTTCCCCAAATGAAAGAGAGATGTTCAAAAGCACTGCCTTGCTCTGAATTGACCCCACGCAGGGAAGAGGACCTTTGCTCTCTAAGATTTATGTCCTGTCACTAAGGAGAGACCTCAGCCAGCATTTACTTCTGTCTTTGGAGGGAAGGAGGCAGAGCTCTCCAAGCACTAGATGATGATAATGGCAGTGATTTTTTTTGCATCCCAGCAGTCCACACCAGCTCCCACGTTTGTTGTGCCAGGGAATTCATTGTGCCTTGCCCCAGGAAGCTTTGGGTTAGTGTAAAATGAGAGACAACCCACATATGCAACAGGGAGACAAAAAGAGTACAAGAGAATAAGACACTTGTGCTCAGCAGTGTGAGAAGGCGATGATGGACATGCAGAGGAGAGGCTGATCTGAACTCTTGGGGGATTCAGGGGAAGTGAAAGATCCCCTGTCCCCATCTGCTGCTTCCCCCTTCCCCCATCAAGAGCTGGCACCAAAGGAAAGAAAAAGCAGAGAATCTAGAAAGGGGGATGGGAAGCTGTCAATATGCCACAGGGCAAGGAAGGAAGGAAATAGCACAGAGGAGCTGTAATCAGTGAGTGCGCTGTAAAATCCCAGTCATGCTGAAACCTATGGCAGATGCCCCCTGCACTCTCATGGACATAGATGTCACCTGAAGTGTTATGCAGAAATACTCCAGTTCTTACAAGAGGACAAAGCTCTACAGAAGCCCCATCATTTTGTTAGTGTTTATGAAGCTGTGCTCATACCTCGCCTATATTCAGGTTAATGAACTCCTTGTTTTTCACACTCAGTGCTTGGAATACTCCTGAAATGAAAAACAGGACACCAGTGCTATAAATACACTTCATTCATATTCATACATGAGCTCCCCGTCCCACAATGACCGGCAGCCATGCCAAGGAGAGGGAAGGCCTGGAGCAAAGGCGGAGCGCTTAGGATTGATTGCTTGGTGGTGGTACCTGCTCTGACAAAACAAAGTCCTTGCAAGAGGAAATGTCTTGCTAACTTAAGGCCTTTGTGCAAGTCTCACTTCAGAACTTGACTGGAAGAAGGTGTCCTGGATGTGCTAAACAGTCGGATTTGGATGATACTCCAAAATGAAGCCAAGCAATTTGCAATTCTTTATAGGTCTTATTTAATTTTTCTCTCTCAGTAGTTTAATACTTCTATTGCCACAGATTGAACCAGAAAGTAAAGAGAAGAACAAAACAAAAAAAAATCAGTCAAGAAAGTTGATTTAGCTTTTCATAGAGTGAGTTGCGTTTGACTTGAATTTGGAGCCACACTAATGATTACTTCAGCGTTTATCCAGCCATTTTACCTATCTCTATTACTGCTGCTCTGGAACAAGAGTGACCCTGCACACAGATGAACTGAGACCTAGGGTGCCTTGATGTACAGGGAACAATATCTTGGGCCAAAAGTAGACAAGTTATGTAAAAGGTACAGGAGATACCTATCCAAGCACATGCCAATTATCTCTTTGCATGAGGCACAAGCAATATTTGAACCTTGAACTTCTGTCCCAAATTAAGCTCATGGGTGAGCCACAAGAAAGGCTACAACACGGACTTTGCCAGGATTCTTCACATGCCTTCTACATTGCTGCAGAATTTATGAAGCAGGCTCTATTCACATGGGGAAATTTTCCATTAGCAGCAGAACATTTTTCAATTTACAGGAGAAAAGCCATCCTAAAAGCAAATGCTAAACACAGGTCCTTTCTGTTAGCCATGTACACACTTGATCTCAGATATTGTGCAATATGCTCAACGACAGCCGACAGTGTAACATTTTTTTTCAAAGGGGAAGAAAATCCAGAGGAAGAAGATACTCACGACTTGCATTCTCTAAGCGAATTAAACAGTTCAGAAAATCATCAAATTCAATCTGGAACTCTTCATCAGAGTATCGGAGGACAATCAGCTGCAGTAGGTAGTTGTTGAGTTGGTATCCTTCCCAAAGAAAGACGCACGCACAAAGGAAAAGTGAGCAACCTCGTAGGCCAGGGAGGAATCTACAGATCTCTACTAACTAATCTTGAAAATCAGTTAATGGGAGGATAGTCTGTGGCACACATCCATCCAGAAAGCTATCTGACCACAAATTTCTTCAAGCTTGCAATGAATAACAAACTCTGAACAAGAAATTCTGCAGTCACTGCAGTTTCTAGTCTATGCACTTTTTGATGTATAAGGGACCATTCTGCCTCCTTGAAATTTCGAGGAATTTCTGCAGAACTAGGTGCTTTTATAAAAATAACTTGTGATGAAATACAAATGCACTGACTGCTCTTCATAACAAACAGCTTACTCACTGTTCCTCCAACCGTTCAGTGGAGATGGACTCTGAAGTGGTTTGTTTCAGGGTCTAACCCTTCACATATACAGCCCTGTTGAGTTTAACAGAGCTCAATAAAAATGTAAAGATTGCTCTGACTGACTGCCCTTCAGGACTGAGGATACCTGGGGCAAAATAGTCCACTCAATGTCCTCTCTAGGTGCCCAGGTCCTCTTTGGGGTTTAGACCTCCTCTTTGTTCAGGGGCACCCAGCCTGCATAACTGGTTGCAGCTCTCTTCACCACAGCCAATCTGCCCAACAGGTTTCCCAGATAAAATGCAGTGCTTGTCTTACCTGCAGCTTTAAGAGCACTGCGAAGCTCATAGGAGGACATGGTACCAGATTTATCAAAGTCAAATAGGAGAAAGATATTCTGTTACAAAAGGAGCACATGGAAAGTTCAGTATTTGCATATGAGAGGGAGCACAGATATGGCATAGAAAGGCAAGGTGTTTATCTCTAACTGTGTAGCGTAAGCATTTAAGAAAGCTGACAAGACTTTGGTCTAGATCCAGTCTGATTTTGTAACTGAGAAGAAAATCTGGGTCCCAATTCTCTTTGTCATATGAATAGGTTGTTGTGAAACTTAAACAAGTACTGCCAAGCCCAAGCATTCAAAAATAATGAGCTGCTCTTCATAAAAAATTCCATGATTTTTTAAAAAGTGGTTTTATCTGGGAAGGACGTATTGTTCTTTGTCTTTTAACTCTTAACTGATGCATTCTCTTAATCTCTTTTTATGTTTTTCTCTATAATTTGGAAGGCTAGAGACAAATTGTTTAACATGAAGTTAAGATTGTCACTTACTCATTTGCTTCTAGATATAAAAGATCAGAACAGCCACATTCATAGTACAACCAAGAGAACTGGTACAAATGGTTTGAATTTTGACCTAAATATTAAATAATTATTAAACTGGAGTTAAATTCCATCTTTTTAATGAGACAACAAACACGACTCTCCCTTGGAATAGGAGTTATTTAGACCTGCCGTCACATTCAGCTTAAAATTTTCCAGCAAACATACGTGCAAATCTTCCTGCAGGATACAAGGATTTCTCAAGCCCCCTTGTTAAAAAACAATGCATCCTTTGTTAAAAGAGATGTGGCATTAGTACCCAGAAGAAGGGTTTGCCATTTCTGGTGGGCTAGACAAGAAGCAGAGAACTGCATATTTTGAATGCTTGGGTGAAGCATGAATTCAGAAGAAACTATTAATGACCATGAGGAAACAATTATGATGCCTTTATTTGCATATTCAGTCTGTGGCCTGATTCTGCAAGCCTGCTTATTCTTACAGCCATATACAGTGGCAGGGAAATGTGTTAAATGTTAAAATTAGAATCAACGCTTTCCCAGACTTCAGTACAGTTGAATCCTGAGAGATCAATAATGGAAATGCAGTGACTTGGGAAATTATTATTTCCTATTAGTCATGAATCATCAGTTTCTTCTTCTGTACAACAGCAGCAATGGAAACTCCTTAAGTTTCATTTTGATTGGCTTGCTTATTAGTGCCTGTTGCATTCTTTATCCCAAACATACTTGATTTGCTTACAAAAATCCCTGTTATTTCCAGAAAACCATTATGGTTTAGCATCATGGAAAGCTAAGAATGCCTTTGACTATCCAAAACAAGCCCCCATACATTTAAAACATTTGTTTTGAGTTTAAAATTTGTAGCTTGTAAACAGTCCTGTCTCCATTTTTGTCTGCGCATACATAATAAACTATGCAGGAAATAGCTAATGGAATGGAGAAACAAATAAAATGTATAATGTCACCTACTATCCATTTCTTCATTTTTTCCCAGAAGACTTTGAACTCACTAAATTCCAGTTTCCCGTTGCCACTGGTCTGGAAATCTGAATTAAGGAAAAGGATGTGCTACACGAAGGTCCAAATTTTGTCTGAATTTATCAGCGCTGCTCCTTTAAGCAGAAAATGTTAAGTTGCCTGGAAAGCCTATGGTGCTGCTGAAACCGATATTGGGATTTCTCATGAGGTGCAGCTTGAGCAGTTACAGTCATGGCTGTGGCTGTGATACTTGGGGAACATGATATGATATAAAAACACAGCTGAGCAATGCAGACTCCACAGGAGAAGAAAAGACAGATTGTTCTAAGGCAAGAACAGCTTTGGATGTAAATGGGATATAAATGATTCAGAGAATTAAATTACCTGATTAAAACAAATTGCTACTGTACTCGAAGGAGTTAGTCAACCAGTGTGCTATTTGGTATTTTTATCTAGAGACCAGGCTCTGTTGCAATGGCTCAACTGAAAATTAATGGGAGTTGTGGGGTGAGGCTGGCAAAATCTGGTCCTTATGGTCTGAAAAAAATATCTGTATAGCAGTTCTGAGAGGCAGTGATTGGATCTGCCTGGCCTTCCCTCTGCCTGAAGTGTGAGGGTCTTAAAGCTTATTTTACTGAGTTACTGATATCGCCCAAGCACAGGTCACTTGCAGGATGGGGCACTTGCTCTGAAATGCTAAATAAGGAACGGGCTCGTTCCCCTTCCCCTTTCCATCTTACTTACCAGGACAAAGCCCTTGCTTAGATGGACACTAACTCAGTGAGCATTCACAAAGGTCAAAACGTGCCAAGTGGAACCTAGCTAATGCCTGCCGTTATTTAAGCACCTCCACTGGTGACATTATTGAGGGCACCCACAGATCCCAAGGAGGTATCACTCCTGCAGAAAGTCTGCCTTTTTACCCAGCCAGGTTCTTTTTCCTGGGGTCACGTAGAACTTTGCCCCTGCTCCGTATCACCGCATGGTGACTGTAGCCAGGGAATTTGGTGGCATATGAAATGGAGGAGACTCTGCCAGCATTGACTTGGGTTTGCATTTGTGTCATTTTGCTTCTCCATTGTGCTCCAAATACCATGTCCAGAGTGGGATGGTTGTGTCTGTGGTTCCAAAGCAGAGGAAGAGATGTCTCCCCATTTATTCAAAACTATGCAGAGATTTGCTTGGAAGCATTGCAAATCATGGAAACTATTTAGTTATATCCTAAATAGTAAACCTAGGACTGCTGCCATGCTCCTGGGTTAAGTGCAGACCCTGGCTCTGTCCCAATACCATGTAAGGATGAGATATGAACGTGGACCAGCTCCCTACTGAAACTTGGTTTTTAAGGGAGGAAATTTAGGACTGGTCCCCTGTTTCTCATTGCATATGTATAGTGACTGATCTGCACTGAATTTTAACATTATGGACATAGCTTTAACAGGATCAAGGTTTGCCTGTTTTGGTTTTCTGTTAGAAAATTTTGAGAGGATGTTACTTCTGTCATGGACAAAAGCAAAAGATAAGAACTTCTCAGCTGAACAAGCAAGACATAAACCAAATGATAGATACTTGCCTTGTTAGGACTGTATCTGTTTTGTCTCGCCTGTAACAAAATTGTCTATCAATCAGGAAAGTATACTGCAAAAACCAGCTCTACCTGAGGAGAAGCCATGCTAAGCAAACTCAGCAGGCACCAGAACATTGCAAAGGACAAATCTGGTGGGGAAGTACCAGGGCTGTGATTCATCTCACCTAATGTCTGAGCAGTCATTTAGCATCGCTCACAGTTAGGTGCATCCAGAACAAGCATAATTACACCATCCTCTTCACTATCTACAAAGGAAGACTAGAAAGCTAGCTTAGATGTAGACACTTACACCATAAATGCCTAAATTTGGTCAGACAACTCTCGCCCACATGTCTGCTTCCTGGAGTTCCAGGATCTAGCTGAAAGACCAGATTTTCCAGCTTTTAGTCTGGTTGCCAAAAAACCCACAGCTTTGATATCAGTGATTTTCAACACTCTGCTGATCCTTAATTTCTGACCCATAACTTGCATGCACAATCCTGTCTGGTGAATTTAACCCTCCAGACAACAGACTTTTCTTGAGTTATCTCTTCTAGGCCTTTTTCAAATAAACCACAAATTCAAAAATGCACTGTTCTATACAGAAGTAATTTGAGATTTACTTTTAAAAGTGCTCAGCATTAAAGCATCTGCTTCTAAGTCTGCAGTAGAAAATGGTCTGTCTCGAAGCTCTTAACCCTAAATTTCTAAAATAAAAATCGGGATATAACTTCCACATATTTTTTTTCTTTGGGTAGTGTTCTGCCATGACATTACCCCATCCATCTCTGATATCCATGACAGGTAATGCTATGGACAATTATATTCAGTATTCATTTAGCTTCACAAGCACTTATTCGAAAGGATACATCCATAAGAGAAATGATATTTCGGCACGAAATGAGACTTAAGTTCTTGAATTTGATGTTCTTTGCTGAAAAAGGACAATAATAAGAAAGAAGTCGTTGGGCAAATTTGCCTTTTATAAACTGAAAATAGAAAATAGGATTTCATAAGCAGAGATAGCTGGCTCTTAGTTCCCATTGTGGGAGGACCTGTGCACTGGAAGATGAAGACAGCCCTCATTATAGAGAAGTCACAGTCCAGACAGAAGAGATATTTACTGAAGACATGACAGGAAATACTGTCCTTATTTCGTAAATCAGCAGATGAGGTTCAGAGAGCAACAGGTTTCCCATTGGACAAAAAGCCTGTAGCAGGGTCATGAACCATGTCCAGGTCTTAAAAGTCCCAGCCCATTGCCTATCTCTCCACAGCAGAGCAGTAGTGCAATGGAGAGCTGGATCACTGAGCTGACACAGATCATGCTGGAGGGAGGGCAAGCTTGTGGTTAGATCATGGACCAGATGCTTTTCTGGCTCTGCTCTGGCTGGCTGGAGGATACCAGGCAGGAGTCATAACACAGCCTTTATTTTTGTATCTGTAAGTTAATTTAATGGTAACTTTTATAAAGTTCTTTACAGCCCTTAACTTAGAGGTTATCAGCACTTACTTTTTTTTAATACAGCATTCACAACATACTCCAGTTCTTCTGCAGCTATCTCCATGTCCTAAAGTAAAAAAAAAAAAAAAGTGCAGCATCTGCTACTTGAATGTTTCTGTAATCAGACATACCAAAAACCTCGGAAAACACAAACATCACCCATCTGTACTTTATTGCAACTCAGGAAAAGAGAACCATACAAAACCCAGAAAAGGCTAAAAACTAAAGGGCTGGCAAAATACAAGAGTGCTGCTGTGCATAAGGCTGTCTGAAGGAGATCTCAAGCGGGAACCATTGAGTCAAAGAAAAATAAACTGCAGCTGCACACTGAACCACGTAGGCTCCCTCAGAGTTTGAGTTCTAGCTTTGGTCCTCCTGCTTGCTCACCACGACTGCACAGTTCTCCATCTAGACATAAGGCACGGTGACATCTGGTGCCCAAACAACACACTACAACTAAGCATACTCCTCCCAAAATCGTAATTTTTGTTTCACTTGGCCCTGGGTGGGAGCAGAAGTGTCTCCCCTCATTCTACTTCTTGCTATGACCCACAAGGATTTTGCACTCACCTTTCCTGAAATCTGCTCAAACAGTGCCCGGAACTGCTTTTCTTCTTCAGTTTCTTGTGGGCTTGGGTTTAGAGGCTGCAACATCAACCACACAAGTCATTGTGAGAATTGTAAAACATGACATTTCTCCCGTGCATAGCCCCTCTGAACCATAGTACGTCTTAAAATAAGGGTACACATGCTCCTGAACATTGCTAGACCTGAGGCCTCCCAACCATCTAGCTGTCCAAGGGGTACAACAGGGGTGCTATTTAGTGTACTGTCATTAGAGTGGCCCTGGTGACACTGCTTGGCCACTAACACTTTTTTTGACCGTATGTGTGTTCCTGACTTCCTGCTCAAGTTTGGCTGCAGACCCTTAATGATACTGGGACAGGTGAATAGATGTACTTTGCTACTGAACATGGCCCTGAGATCCCAGAAATGGAGACGCACTTGTTAGCTGGTCCCTGGAGGAAAGTTTTACTAAAGAGGGACACATGAGATCTTGGCTTAGCTTGTTTCCATGGAAAGTCACACCACAATCAAAGGCTTACTTGCAGGGATACACTTAAACAAGAGCTGACTCAGACTTAGCTGCAATTAGTGCTCAGCAGACAGACCAGGCCATTCAGAAACAAAAAGAACGTAATCATTTCAGTAGGCACATGCATGTATCAAGCATTCCCTCCTAAGCCCTGTGGATATTGATAAGTAAAATAAAGATATTTGTATGCAAAATTAATGTATGTGGACAGATAGAAGGTCTGTAGACATTCTCTTGCCTCTTGTTTTTTCATAGTAAAGAAAATTTTAAAATATGTGAACGGCCATGTGTCTCCCTGGTGCTAACGGGTGTGCTTTCAGTGCACCAGTGATGGCTGATATCCGCCTCTGGTGCTGGCTGATGCCGACTGCCTTTAAGCGGATGCAGAAGCATAGTGATTAAGATGCTCTTTCACCATATTCACAGAACTGACTGTTTCAGTCATATACACAAAGCTGGCAATTGTGTAACATTCCTGTGAAATGAATGTGTTTTAGCCAAGGACAGCAAAAGCAGTGTGTGCTGGCTTCTGCTGAGCTATTCTCTTGCTATTTTAACTCTGCAGACTTACCTCGGGGAGATCAATGGCAACATTTTCATCTAGATCCCTGGAGAAAACAAAACCTTATTCGGTATCTGAAGATATTCAACATCTGCTTGGGGTGGAAGCTTGCTCATTACATTTTCCAGACGTGAATGATAAAACTGCATTTTTTACTGAACAGATTAAGTTTAGATAAAATTCATCAGACAATCAGATTTTTGCACTGTTTAAATTTTGGTATAAGCCCTTAAAACAGATTTTAAGCAGGACTCAGGGAGGGCAAAGCTGTGCATGCTGTATGCTAAAGAATTCATCTCATTCCTTATTCATTGTGCACACACCTTTTCCCCAAAACCTTTTTTAACAGCAAATTGTCATTTGAACAGACTTTGGGAGGAAACAAACACTGCTGCATTCACAGATTCCCAAACAGTGTCAGGCAGCTAGCAACTCTTCCTTGTCAAGCTTCCAGCAGATTCACCATGGCAAGCCCTATTTCCCCACCTCCTAAACTCCTCTCCAAAAATAAGTCAGGTTTAGGAAAAATGGGCAAATGCAAAAAAAGCATCAGGAGCTTTCCATGCCAGGGCTCTGCTGTAGGGCTGGGTGCCTCGCAGCCAGACCCTCTCCAGCAGCCACCAGCCCCACACGCAGGCGAGGACCGGAGGGCCCGGGGCTCACTGCTGACTTACTCAGTGATGGCCTTCTTCTCAGAGAAAATCCTCAGGCAGAAATCTGCCTCCTGGTGCGGCTCAAATGTGGTCGGAACAAGAACATAATCACCTGGCGGCAGCTTGAATCGGTTAGATACTTCCCTTAAATTAATGTAGGTTTTGCTCCTGGCCTTGGAGGGGTGGTACCTGAAGAAGTCTTTGCCCAAGTGTCCATCTCTGCCAGGGCTCTAAGAGGGGAAAAAAAGGCAGTGCTGCACTGGCCGGGGTGTGCTGGGGCTATCCTTGCCCCTTTCCCAATCATAGAGCCAAACTCTGCCTGGCACAAGCCTCTCCCCCCGCTGTGACCCTGACTCTCATCCCTTCACCCAGGTGCTCGCAGTAACCTAGCTCCCACCTTATGGCAAGGACCCATTACCAGTGGTCCTTTCCCTTCCAGAAGGCAGTCTAAGAGGACTCTGGGACATTGTCTTCCTGCTTAAACATTCCCTGCCATTAAATATCACCATCCGAGGCGGGGTGCCACAGAGCAGTGACAACAGATTTGCCAATCCCAACCTCACTCAGGGACAGGCACCCCTGTGTGTGATGTGCCCCAAGAGGCTCATAAGATGCAACATCCCCTCCCCGGGAGCCAGGCAGAGGATGACAGAATCATGGGGCCGAGGAGTCTATCCTGGGAACCGAAGGCCCTGTAGGGACTCTTAAATCCTCCTCTGAGAGGACTCCATCCCAACCACATCAAAATTCTCTGTGGGCCTTGTGTAACTGAGAAGATTATTTTAAGAGCAAGGGCCCTAAAAATACATGATGACTGGCAGGGGTACAAACCCAGAGAAAGATGCTAATATTGACAGTGCAGCTACTGCACTGTAAAAGCAATAGAGTACCTCATAAATAGAGTAGCCAATGGTTAGCATTTCAGCGCCAAGCTTCTTGAGTTTACGGCGATCCTTTTGCATCAGCGCTGCTATGAATGTGCAGTCATCTTGTCCGTCATCTTTCTCTGTCAAACGTAGCTTGATTTGTGGATTTGTCCAGAAAGTGTCTGCCAATGTAAAGAACACCAGAGAGTTTCTCGCTTCAGAATAATAATACCACCACTACTACCACTAAAATAAAAGAAGACAAAAAAGACAATTAAGCTGAGGTTTTGCTCAAATTTAGTTTTTCCATTAGCTGTCATGCTTCTTTCCACTAAGCTCTGCAGAAAATAAGCCAAACCCCGAAGTCCTTCATGGAACTAGGTGTAGAAAAGATTTTAGGCCTGATATTTTATTAAGTTAGTATGGTTTAAACAGATTTGTCAGATGGGATTTTGTTAAAAGTACATAGCTACAATGATCCCATAGTGCTGGTGCCAGTCTGGAGTAACACAGTTCGGATCCATGATGCTACTTCAGAGCCACATAAACATGCTGGCTGAGCTGGATTTTTGTCTCATTTTACCCTTACTGCTGCAGTTTAAGTGACTTATTTGGAGCTAGTCCTGCTCATGCAAATGTAAATGAGAGGCAAATCAGATCCAACGAACTTGAGAGCAAAGAAAGCAGCTCTTTTACCGCAAAATCTCAAGTGGGACCATGTGAACATTTGCCCCTTTGGCTGGTTCCTACTAGCTGAATCCTAGCTGGCCTGGCCTGCACCCACAATTCTGTCTATGGGGTAACAGGAGAAGTGGGTAAGGGCGGGTAAAGAATTCAGTGCCTGCTTATCATTTTCAAAGTAGTATCTATTTACCTAGAAAATTTCTACATCCTCCTGCGGTGGATCCCCGGACCCAGCTCCCCTGGTGGATAGTCACCTCCCACTTGTGGGCAGTGCTGTCTTCCAGGGCATCTGGAGTCAGGTTGCAGATCTCAACTTTATCAAAATGCACTTTGAAGTCTTCAAATGTCATCCTGAGCGAAAGACATGGGAAGGAGCAGACAGTCATTGACTTCAGTGAAGGATGCCCAGCAGAAGTACTTACTCCCCAGAGTCCCAGGTCCAGATCACCAGCTTGTGTGGATCTGAATAGTTTCAGTGACCGTGGAGATATGCCCATGTACACTAGGGGACAAGCTAGCTCTCACTCACTGTGGTGGAAAACACAAGCAACCTTATTGTATGGGTCTGATTCTGACATCTCTTACACCTTTCTTTTTACGCTATAACTCCATTGATTTTATTCAGTTACAGTTGAGTATAAGATGAAAAGAAGTGATGCTGGCATAAAATGTACGATGGAAAGAGTTATTATTTCACCAACACCATCCTGGCCTTACAGCTGCATCTATACTGCGAAAGAGCCAACCAAAGGATGGCAGGCATCTGTGCGGGAGCTAAGTCTGCCTACAAATCGTCTCTGTGTTCAATGCCAACCATGTGACAGCACTACAAGGGACACATGGTGATGGATTAGCCAAACCATGATATGATTAGCCTGTCTGCACTGCAGTTAAAGTCACATTTGGGCCTCTGCTAAGGTGCCTAGGCTCAAGTTGCTCACTCTCCCTGGGACCTTGTCCTGGCAAAAACATACACCAAACATGAGGGACAGAAAGTGTGTTTAGACTTGAGTAGTGGCTCCAACCTGCCCTTGAAGGTGGTATAGACACTGCTGCCTGCTACTGTGTCACGTGGATTGCACTGCATGTATTTTATACCCAAGGTGGACATACATGGCGATGGGAAGGAGGAAGGAAATGCCACAATATGGGTGGTTTTGAGCTGCTACGCTGGGCCGGTTGAAACTAGCCTGCTTAGTATTCTGAGAAACAGATAAGCTATGTGATTTTATCTATCAAGTAAAAGGGCAAAAAGATACCAACAGTCCTGCTGGCCAAGGAGCCTGCTGTTCAGGACTGAGCAAACAGCCAAAGAAGGGACAACCAGAGAGAGCCAGGCACTACTGGGCATGATGCGCAGCGCTGGGCAAAAGGAACAGAGCAGAGAAGCTAAGAGACAGCAGCTTGCATGGTGGGCACTGCAAGGACAGGAGGCCCATATGCTCTAAGACTGCGGGTAGCCTTGGTAGGCTGAACTTCCCTCTCTAAAAGCAGAGAGGTATTAGGCCTTCCTGATGGCAATTTAGCATCCAGATGTGTCCTCTGCTCTGAATCACTATCTATAAGAGTCCCTCTCTCTCCATGGAACATAGAAATAACATACAGAAATTGATCTCCCTAACACGAACTTCTATAACTATCCTTTTCCTCCAGTGGCTGATGCCTAACAACAAAACGGAGCAGCAGAAGAGCAAAAGCTCTCCAAGACCTCATGTTTATTTCTGGCAGTGGCAGATAGGACCCAGATAGCCCTCAGTGTAAGTCCCAAACACAGCTAGCTCCATTTTTCTGCTGCATAAGAAATAAATGTCTGTGGTGGTATTAATTTACACTTGCTATGGGCCATTTTACAACCTGTTTTTAGTGTGGGAAGAAACAGCAGGGTTTGCTTTCCTGAGCTCTGTCCTCTTTCTTGTCGGCTATTCCCATGTATTGCTAGCCCTAGGCACTGCTAATTCTCACTTTGATGCTCAGTACACTAGAGCAGGGGCAGCATAGCAAAATCTGTTTCTAAGTGGCTCCGTTTCCTGCTCACACTATGCAATTCTGGGCTCTTTGGAAACGTGCTGCAAAGCAGACGAAGGAGTTGCACTTTATAGATCAGATTTGGCTCCTAAGAGGTAAAACACCTGTTCTGACTTCCTTAGGGCTGTCCTGGATTTGTACTGGTGAAGGGAAGAGAAGACTCTGACCCTCTGATTTTAGGAGGGAAGGGACTAGGCTGAGTGAGAAGCTGATTTCTTAGCCAACTTCTTAGCCTTCTTCACACCTAGTAGAAGCATCTGGACAAGACCAATCTGAACTGCTAATATGTAGCCAAAGTATCATTGGGGTAGTTAATGAGGTCAGCAGGTCTTCAGCATGTTACCATGAAGATTTTTTTTCAGTCCTCACAAATCCAAAGAACAAAAGGGACAAAAGGTCTTATCAGACCACGGAGAAGAGCCCCATTGCACCTTACATTATTTTCTAAGCCCAAAAATAATGCATGTCATGGAGAATATGTTTTGAACACTTGAGGACCTAATTACTTTGCTACTCACTATTTCCAGCACCAGGTTTCAAAGCACCTCATAAAGATTACCCCAGCTTTCCAGGGAGGCAAGCCAAGTCACCACCAGGAGTGGTGAATAGACCAGCTGAAGGTCCTCAGCTGCAGAAGCAGGAATATAGCTCATTTGCCATCTCCTCAGCTAAACTACATCAGCAAGAACCACAGTAGGAGCAAACGAAAGCTGGAGAGCAGCAGCGATGTTCATCTCTTTCCTCATCTGACCATTTTAATGCCTTTAGGGATACATCACATTATTGCTCATGCAAAGTCTGTATGTGAAGCCTGATGGGGAAACCATCAAGGTATGGCATAGAGGGGGCAAAGAGGTAAACACTCCTTAGAGAAATACACGGAAGTCAAAAAGCATTAGGAAAAATAAGTCTGATGGACTGGGTGGAGGGTTTAGCTGGTATCAAACTTGCTTGACTGGTTTTGGAAGCATTTATCATCTTCTGCATATGATTTTTGTCCACTTAGCCCCTTCAGCAGAAATTTCAGTCCCAATGGCTTTTGTTTCTGCTCTGAACGGCTGAGATGCTGGATGACAATGGCCAACATTTGTCAGGGTATGCTCAACCTCATTAATTTTTATTAGCCTTCCAAGGACTTACTTAACTATCAGCTTAGCTCTGTTGGACAGACAACTTTTTCATTAATTTCATTGCTCATTTGATGCCTACTTGCACATTTGTACCTCCATTACACAGTCAGGCTTTAAGTCATGCCCAGTATTGAGAGACTTGATGGAGTTACTTGGGTTCCAGGTAAAGTCTTTGCCTCCTTTTTATTCACCCCATAACTTCCAGCTGTAGCCAGGTCAAAAACAGACAAAAAAACCCACCAAAAGCTTTTTAGAAAAACTTAAAATGCCCCACTGCATTTGCAATTCAATAGCAAAATAACAAAATATCCTATGTAAAAATGCTTAAGTAATGGATCAGCCACTGGACCCACTTCCCTCCAGAGCTATCAACGTTTGGGATAAATAATTTTATGTGACTTAACATGCTGCATTGTCTATCTCAAATATTTTTTCAGGCCTAAAGCTGAACTTTGGTTTAACTTGCAGGCAAAATCTGGAATAGCCCCACTGCATATGTCTCTAGATTTACCTCTCTGTAAAAGAGATGAGCATCTGGCCCTGGAAAATGTGACCAGACACATTGTCAGTAGTGCACAGCATGGTTGATATAGGGGGGGATCATGTACAAGTCAGCCATCTGCTTTGTCTGAGATTGTGAATTTGGCATGAGGAACACTTCACACTTCTAAAGCAATTTCCACCACATTTTTTCCCATTTCATTTCATCTTTCTTAAAATTTTCCATCATTTCACAGATATCTTGGTGTTCTTTTACTTTCTGTAACAAGTAGTATTGCTTCTTAGGACTCCCTTCCTTTCCAGTGTATGCCTAGCATCAACCCTGAAGGCATTTCATAGGTGATACAGTGTAATACAGTGCTCCCTTCTGTAGAGCCTGTCTTTGTTCATGGGAAGGATTTAAAGGGTGTTACATTCATGGGAGACAGACAGTATTTAAAATATGCTAATGCCATTAACTAAGATGACTTTTAAAACGCATTTTGTTATTCAAATAGACATGGGCACACATGAAGCACACAGAAACACAAGTGAGTGTTCTACCTGCCCTCCCCTAGGCAGAAACCGAGGATTTCCTCACATAGAGACTTCTTTCTTATTGCTCGTTTTGCCCAGTTGTGTCTTGATTTCTGACTAGATTCACACACTTTAAAAACCTGTGGCTTACCAGAACTCTCCATCATCCAGTGCTGCCTGAGATAGGTGTCGCTGCTCTGATGGGCTTACTGAACGCCACTCCAGAGAGCTGCAAGAAAACAAAACCAAGCTTTACTACGGGTACGTGGCAATTAATTTTCCCTGGCTCAGAATGACTGGCTGAACACAGCAGCAGCCTGTACTTCTTCCAGATGTATTTTTTTTGAGCAGCTCACACAAACACAGATACATTTAAGAGGTTTCCCGAATCCTGCTGTCACTCATGGTTGCAGAGACGCAACTAATGTAGCTGGAAGAAGGGCCAGGCCAAAGATCCCAAAGCTGCTCCAGGGTGGTCCTGCATGAGTTATTGCCTGCACTCGGAGTTGGGACTGCTGTCAAGTGTTGGGGTTGGGTATAATAGGGCTATTGGTAAACCTCAAGATTTTGGTAAGTCACACCCCTCCTTAAATCTGTGTTCCATTTGTAGCACCATCTCCTCTTTTATGTTTGTCAGTAATTTAAGGCCAGGCATTTCTTCAAAATTGAGTCAATGGGAACTGAATAGGCTCCTTCCCCTGAACAGAGAGATTTGCTGGAGTAACTGGGGTTCCAGGTAAAGTCTTTGCCTCCTTTTCATTCACCCCCACAACTTCAGCTGTAGCACATCAAAAACAAACAAAAACCTACTAAAGCTTTTTGGAAAGACTGGAAACGCCCTACTACATTTCTAACCTGACGTAATAAACGGGGAGTAGCAGGCACCTCATGTTGAGGTTTTTAATTCCAGCAACCACTGCGAAATGTTAATACATATTCCTGTATTGACCTGCAAGCTCCTCTGCATCTTGAGTTCCAGAAAACCTCCTAAGTGCAGAATCAGAGCTCTGCTTTGCAGAGACAGCCTTTTCAATAAACAGCATGAATTGCCAGATGCCTGTCCCGATCTTAAAGCTCAAAAAAAAAAGGGAGAGGTTAATCACTCATTCTATATGCCAATTACCCAAATTTTTCTTTTTCAAGATAACAAAGGATCAGAGCTGATGTGGAAATACTTCATTTATTTCTGAGTCATGTTAAGGACAGGGACATTCAAAGTAGTCCTAGAGATAACTACATGTCTCAGCAATTTTAAAGGGCCAGGCAGGTTATGGCTCCTCTCCTCTACAACTGTGTGAATAAAAAAACCCAACAACTTAGTGGAAGAAAGTGAAACAAAAAATGAAGCCATGCGTATGTACAAAAATATACTGAAAAGTGTATGTTGGGGGAATGTAGTGTTGTTTTGTACTATATAATTTTTTTCTCTTTTGTATTATTTGCACTATGTTTACCTTTGGTAGTAAAAACAGACTGGTTTTCAGACCAATCCTGTTGTGTTTTTGGGTCCTTCCACAACTTTGGTGGGTACCACATGGAGAGGGTCTCATTTAATGGTTATATGTAACCTGTAAGGTTCCTGCCTATTCCTGACATGTTTAGGAACCCAGAAGAGTAAATGCAACTAGAGACTCAAAAGCTACTTAGAGGGGGTAATACAATGTCAGTTTCCAACTTATCTACAGTAGGAAAAAGTATGGATGTTGTGTTACAACTACTACAGCAACAGGCTTGCAGAAAATAAACAAACAAAAAAATCACTCCAAATGTATAACTTTTCCAATTGAGAGTGTCTCAAAATTAACTTATCCCATTTATATTAATGCATGATTTTTGCTAATGCTAGATTTTGGGGGCTAAACAACCTTGACGGTGTCCCCTCAATTCAGCAGCTTTGAAAATACTGAGGGTGACGTGTTAGTATGGCAGTAATACTGTTACGCATGAGCAAACTCTTGATTTAATTTTCTGTGGAATAGCTGGGACTGCAGAAAGCTAGATGTGGAGCAGCAGCTGAGATGTGGCCTTTGCAAGGCCAGCATGTATGGGACAGCACACGCACTTGTCACTCCAAGGGCCATTCCACTCAACGTGTCCCCAGGGGTTCCTTATCCTTATCAGCTGCACTTGCTGGCCCCGATAGTTCACCTGAGGAAGAAGGAAACAGAGAAAATACCAAGTGTCAGTAGCTAGGGAGAAGGACTTCTCCAGTGTGCAGAGGCTAGGCAAGCTGGTGTAACAGCTGGGCAAAAGGTACAGACTGCTACAGGAGATGCAGGAGGGAAAGATGGATGGGAATTTGCATAACTCCCCCAGGATAACTCCCCCTTGTCACCTGAGGTCGGGGACACTCCCTTATCTTTTCCCCAGGTCTTTCCTTGCCCCGCGCTGCTGAACATACCTCATTGACGCCAGTCACAGAGTAAGCATGGCCCTTTATAAGGCCAAAGGGGGTTTTGGCTTCTGACTCGGCAGCGCTGCTGATCTGAAATATGGGGAAAAAAAAATGTGAATCTCTCTCTTCAGAGTGATATTGCAAGTGATGCCACCTGATTCCTTCTAAGCATCAGGTGGAAGGTCAGTGGCTAATCAGTACTATGAACAGGGAACTTGCCTGTCTGCTCAGTGCAGACAGTGATGGTGCAATAGTGCCCTTTGAGGAAAGGATTAATTTTTTTTTTTTTTTTAGCATTGTTCACTCAGAGGGAAAATAAGGTGGTTCCAGGGTGAAATACTTTTTCTGCCTCTGTGATTTTTTTTATCAACATCATCTACATTTCTGGGATCTCAATCTTAACTCCCATTCAAATGTAGCTTGTGTCAACTAAGGGATGGGAAAACGTGCTGTCAGACTGAGATCAGGTGTTGATAGGGTCTCATTTCTTGTAAAAAGACATTGATGGAGCAGTGATGGCAGTGAACGGTCCCATCAGCCAACTGAGTATCACACTCTCTCGTTCATTAACTATTTAATTAAGTCTCTGGAAGCAGCAAAGCTTCATCAGGAGAGAGTGGGAAACTCAAATCAGAAAACACTGAACCCTAAAGTTGAGGGCACAGTCTTGAGTAAAAGAGGTTGTCAAAAGCCCTGCTTTGAGTCAGGAAGGCAATGGGTTTGAGACAACAGGTCTCCCTCAGCCCAGCCAAGTGTTCAACAATGAGGCTCTTGGGCAGGGGGCAAACGAAAGCCTCTCTTCTTCTCCCCCAGTCTGGGCACTTCCTTTGCCTTTGTTACAAGTGCCCGAAAGGAAAATGAAACATTTTGTGCTTGGTGGGAATTTTCATTTGCTCTAAAACCTCTTTCTCCAGCTGCTCATTCTGGTGGAGAAACCTGGCACACTTGTTTCCGAACTGCCTTTTCTGCTGAGCACAGTCAGCCGGGAACAGCAAAAGGGTTTTCACTCTTGCTGTTGAGCAGCTCAGGCATTTTTCACCAGAAAGCCAAGGACACATGGATGGCTCCTTTTACCCTAGGTCAGACACACTGGCAGAGCAGTGTAAATAACCTATGCAGGTGCTACCCACCAGCAACCTTTTCTCTGGGAAAGCTAGAGGTTTTAGTCTCTGGAGGGATAAACCTGACATACCCTAAACCCCAGCCCCTGTTTACAAACAAACACACTGATCCTGAAAATTGTCTTGAGTCCCCCAAATCCCCACAGGTGTTGTTACAGAATTCAGGGCTGAAAAAATTCCAATTTTGTAGTCACTGGAATCAGCAAATCCTCAAGAAGCTATGGCCAATTTTAATGCTAAGTGACCAAATAAGTCAGGAAATAAAGTTCACTCTCACTGAGTGCTCATACTCGTGTCATTATTGCCTTAAATACAGTGGCCATCACCTGCTGCAAAGTGATGGATCTTTTTCTTCTCTTTTAAAAAACTGTACTAAGGACTACATTAATATTACATATCTATCAGTTTGTAGATATTACGTAGATATGCTATTATTTGCAGAGTTAAGTGCATATCCATCTACTTGTCATTAACTTAACCAGTCTTTAAAATGTAGGGTTTTTTTAAAGGCAGAAACCACAAAACTAAACTGAGAAATTCAGACCCCATTTCTTACTTACATCAATAGAGCAGCCCACCATTGAGCATCTTTTCAGAGCTTTTTCTAGGATTTCATAGAAATTGTCAGGAGCCTTCTTAACCTCATACATTTCTCCTACACCGCCAGTGAAATCCTCCATGGCTTCTATTGTACTGCCTCCTTTCAGAGCCTCGTAGCTGCCATTCAGCCTGGAAAACACATGCTGACCGTGAGACATGCTTTCAAAACTTTGAAGACACTCATGTTTGAGAGCTTTCTCACACGGGCATTAAATTGCAGCAACAGCACTGGAGTCAAAGAAGTACCCCAAAATGTACCCAGGATATATGGGAAGAGTATTGAGATCATTCTGCTTTCCTTGTTAATTGCCTTTTTAATTAATTCATTTCTCCATATCCTTAAAGCCTGGGGTTTTTCTTTCTTTAGTGTCAGTTGTCAGGTTGGCAAGGACTGTCACTGAGTGTCAGTGGCTTGCTACCTGCCAAATCATTTAAAAATACAGACTCAGCCAGAACCATCAATTGAGGTCTCAGCAGAGACACAAATGGCAGGATTCAGGCTTTGACCCAACTCTATTGCTATCAGCTATAGTTATATCTAATGATGTGCTGGAAGCTAGACCAGCTCACAAGATAGAGACATAACGTCTTTAGATCAGGGCAGCAGCAAATGCAACACCCCCCACCCCACAAAAAATACTGGATAGAAACTGTTCACTTGAGTAGTGAATAATGTATGTACAAATAGTGAATTATGTATGCACAGAGTGACTTACTTGGCATAGGCTTTCTCTAGTAAGGCACTCCAAAATTCATTGTGTTCAGCTGAGTGCAGGAAAACCAACCGGCCTTTGAAGGTGGGTAATCGGTCATCAATCACAACATCCAGCCACTCATTGTGCTGCCAAAACTATTTAGAAAGGATGGGGCATGAGTCTGCTGACAGCATGTCATTTCCTGAGTGTAGGACTCTGGTGTCCCAGCACTTTTGATTGTAAGTTAGTGACAATCATAGGCTTGATTAGCAGTCATATGTAAATCATCCATTCCCACTATACCATGCTAGGCTGATCTGAAGGAAGGGTAATCTATCCTAAGAAAAGACTAAAAGCGTAGAGCTGTACTGTAGCTCCTTGTCCGGATAGTGTCACTCATGTAGCTACACAAGTGGTCACCACATGATTCAAGACACCTTTAAGACACACATGTATTATACACATCCCAGTCCAACTCCTTTAAAGCTTTATATCCTAAGTGGGGTTTGTGTGCCCAGGAAGATGTGAAATGATTTCTAAAGCCATATATCTCTTCATAGAGCAGAAATGGCTATGTGCATGCCTGTGGGAGGCTGACGTAGCCCTCTAGATTGTCACTCAAAACAGGAACAGCAGTGTAAGCTCAGCAATCCCTGTTTTTTGAATGTCTCCTCTGCAATAACCAGCAACCCCACTGCAAAATAGATCATGACATGTAATGACAGAAATGTGTTCATGCTGTGCCAGATGTTTATCTTACCTGGAAGTGAAATATTCCAGCATAATCTGGCCCAAAATTTTGATCCAGTGGCACCACTCTTGCTAGTGTTTTTTCATTCAGTGTGAGAGAAGCTATGGCTGCTAATAGCCAACAGTCACCTGTTAATTGAGAAAGGGGGAAAAAACCCTCATTTTCTTCCCTTCAGGAGGAGAAGAAGGAGGTGTAGGGGCCAGAGGAGTTGTTATGGCAGTTAGCTGCCACACCTCTTGAAATCCAGAAGACAGCCTGTGTGTCCCCAGGAATCGTGTCCCTGCCTGGCCAGGGCAGACTGTGCTGCAGTTTGGAGGTGCTGGTAGACAAAAGGCTCCCTTGGGCTCACAGTACCCTCATGTGGAGATCCTTCCCTGATCTTGAATCCCACTGCACCAGGGTGGTCTCTGGTAGGGATGGGAGTAGGCTACCACAGACATAGCTGCGGGCAAGGTAAGCAGAGGTGGTACCTCCAACTTCACTGCTTCCACCAATTCAGGAGGGACAACATCCCCCCATGTGCGAGGATGTTCTTGTTGTTCCTCACAGGGTATTAGGCTTGAACACATCCACCCAGGGGGAATTACTCACCAAGATCCCCTTGGCAAATGTCAGTTCTTGTGGCTCCTCCAAGGATAAACTTGGGGTCTTTGACAATGTCCTGCAAGAGTGGGAGAGAGACACAGAAATTACTTAGAACATGCCAGCAAAGTATCACCATCACTCTGAGCCCAGACATGCAGCATGGTGTGTGCCATATGAGCTATATTATCCTGCAGCAGTGTAGCCACCACAAAAAAATAGGTGGGGAATCCTTGCTAATTAATTACAGTGTAGAGCAATTAAAGAATCAACTATCCTCATTTGTTTGTAATTAGTTGGCTGCTAATGAAAGGCTGGCATTCTTTCTTCATCTGTAGGCAATTGTTAAAATACCATAGCACAACCTGGTCCAGAATCTCATCGTTAGGCTACAACCCTGGTTAATGATGTTTTTTGTTTGTTTGTTTGTTTTCCCCCAATGGCTGGAAAAACTAAAATTGGCAATTTACCTTTAAATGCACTAGTAAGCCTTTTATTTACCTGTACATGATACCCGGAACATACAGTGTCTGACAACTATGAGACCATTTCCTCCTCAAATAAGCAAACAAAGGCAGAACCCAGCCTTGTTTGTTTTACAGAGTTAATTTTTAGGAGGAGATAACTCTACCTACCCTTCTGTGGTCTGAGGTCAGAGGGACTGGTGCTCATAGTGGCATTAAGGCAATTGTCAAGCATTCATTTGACTGTTTTAGTTCAATTACTAGCACCACAGCTGGATAGAAAAATTACAGTGGTAAACCAACAAATGTGGCAGGAATTCCCCTCTCTCCTCCCTTTTCCTAAGAACTGTAAATTGAATTTAATTGATTGCACAGAACAGAAAAGGGAGGAGGAAGGTATGTAATATATTACTAGAGGAATATGCCTGTAGTTAATCAGTCTGCCCTAATACGTTATTGCAGACCCTATAGCATGAAACAGACCCTTCTGCCTAAGCAGCAGAAGCTTGCAAAAAAAAAAAAAAAAAACTAAAGGGGGGGACAAATAGAAGAACACATTCAGTCATTTAAATCCTGCTTTTGCCTAGAAGGAAACCAAGTTGCTTTTGGTTCATATCACCGCATTTTTTGAGGCCATCAGAGCAGGATATTGAGAGTGTTGTTCATCTTCCTGCACTTATTGCTGAAGCATCTGCTGCTGGCCACTGCTGGAGCCAGGACATGGTCCCCAGTGAACCAGCACTGCTCCTGCGAAGCTCACCCTGCAGAGGTGATATTCAGGAGGAAGCTGGTTTGCATATTTTTTGTTTGCCTTTGCTGGGGAGGAGGTGGCAGCCAGGCTGTGCGGCAGCCACAAGTGCCCTGGGGAGAGGGCACTGCAGCAAGTCGTGTCCCCAATGTGTAGAGCAAAGGGAAATCAAAGAGCAACTCCTCCTTACCTGGCCCGCCTGCTTGTTAAATACACTCAGCCTTGTTGGGACTGGACGTGAACAATAAAAAAAACAGCTTGTTGCCTTTAGACATAAATATAAGAATGGCTGATAAAGTAGCTGATCTTCAATAACATGCCTTGGTTTAGCATCGCTGCTCCTGGGGAACATAATTCTCATGGCAAGAACTGTATTTAGCTGTTACCAAGAAACTCCATGTGTTAGCAAGGGACAAAATAAAAAACCTTTCCACTGACATGGGTCTGAACATTAGATTCATGGCTCATTGTTTATTACACAGCTCTACAACTGACACATAGAAAACTATTTTCAATCTCCTATGTCCAAAGCAAACAAAAATAATAAAAAATAATCAATAAAAAGGAATTGAAAGGATTTTAATGGGACCTCTGCCACGTTCTCTGCTATACAAAAGAAAACCACGCTCTACAGTTTTTGGGTGGATGTTGCAAAACTAACATTAATTTTAAAGGGATTTTCAGACTGGATGGTATAATACTGTGTATCAGGGCTTTCAGCATGTTAAAGGATAAAACCCAGAGCTGGATCTTGCATTCACACACAGTCATTCAAGGATTCGCCTGCACAAGGATATTGCCTAGAAGCAGGGATGTGCAATCTTCAGAGAGATGAAACAAGGCGACCCGTCACTCTCCTTTTTAGACTCAAAAGAAAACTGCATCCCCTGTGCCTCTGTCTCACATTGGTAGAGGGGGTACATGGAGACCTAAGAAAGGCTGAGGGTGAGGCTGTTTAGGTGGCCTTATTTCTGTGATTAAATTTCTCTGCCTGGTTCCAGCATACAGTACCTGTCATACCAGTTGCCAGTGGTGGTTCATATTAGGAGAATTTCCTTCTTACTTCCTCCTGTAGACCATAGACTCATTTGGCATTGGTGAAACACATTTGTCTTTCCTTTTTTGTTTTGTTTTTTTTTTCTTTTCATTCTTCAACCTATAGGACTAACTTTCCAGACACTGAGCGGTTGAATTTATCCCAACAGTTGAATTTAGGTATAAATTAAGAAGGTAAAAAGGAGAGGCGGGAAGGGGGAAGGGGGAAGGGGGAAGGGAAGGGAAGGGAAGGGAAGGGAAGGGAAGGGAAGGGAAGGGAAGGGAAGGGGAAATACAATGAGAAAAGGGTCTCCTGTTCATCAGATTATTCTAAAATTTTGATAAGGTACAGTTTCAAAGGTTTAATTTGTAATGAAAAGGGATTGCTAAACAAAATTGGTAAATATCTTTCTGAATCTTAGAGCACTTACTTAAGATTTATGTAGAAAGCAAGATATTCATCTGGTGCAGATCCACGTAGCTCACTGATTGCAGTGGGAGATTTACAGATTATGACTAGCTGAGGGTCTTGTTCACACTGTATACAAATGTGTATACATGCAGGTATATGCATGTCAAAATAATGAGAAAGCCTTCTCTACTCTCATTACTAAATATTAAACTCTAACAGGGTGTAAAGCTGAAGACTAACATTATTTGGCCCTGCAATTACCTGCATGTATTGTGCTACACTTCATCCAAACTACTGTAAAATACAGGTAGGAGAGGCAGTAAAAACCAGTCACCATGAAAAGTAGTTTGAACACAGATACTTTACACAGAGGCCGTACTCTTGTGCTCAGCCTCTCCAGCACCACAGCTTCACCAGCTGAGCCGTGGCAATTAACCTGGCACATGCTCCAAGCCTATATCCCACTTGCAAAGTAAAAAGTGTTAACCTGAAATGGTGTTACAGTGCCTCTATTTTGCTGCTGTTCCTGATGGATAATAGAGATGAAACTGATTTATCTTAAATGCTGAGGAGCCAGAGAAGAGCATAACTAAAACCCTGTCCTTACACATCCTCTCAGTCTCCCCTGAGCTTTATTTCTTGCCGTGCAGCTCACATAAATTCATCTTTTTGCCTTGTCGGAACTGGAGTGTAAAGGCAGATCCTATTTCAGGTAACTTACTCATCCTGGAAATGTTTCCAGTTCAGTGTACAAAGATCCTGAAGAAGACTGCGACAACTACAACAGACAGACCACTCTCTGCTGTCCCTGGGTACCACGCACAAGGGCACGCAAGCTCTCAGCTGCTCCTGGTCACATTTTACAGCAAAGTTTAACTATTGTGAAGCCCCAAATGGAAAAAAAAAGACGAACTAGCACCTAATGGCTGGCCAAAGAAAAACCGTTCTTTCTGATTTAGTGTCCCAGGCATTTGCATTTTTAATGCCCCACAGCACTCGAGAGCCACCGCACCAAAAGCATCTCAGCCCCACAGCTCCATGCTGTGCCAGGGGACAGCTCTACAGCCCACCTGGGTTTTGGGGCACAGGCAGGCAAGGCAGGCAGCAGCGCCTGCAGGGGCTGCACTTATCATGTGTAGGGATCTCCTATTTTTTCATAGCTGAAACTTGTCCAGGAGTAATAGCTCTAATTCTGCTCTACACTACATTAACTGATGCTGAGGCATTTGAACACCTATCATTGTGGATTAAGTTAAGCCAAAATTTAAACCCATCTTTAAGCCTATTTTGTTCTTTGTCTCTCTTGGTATCACTATCACCAAAGGAAAGTTTTCTACTAAAAGAGAAGCTTTCAGACTATGAAGAAAAAGAGAATGAATGTCAGTCATTAGCAAAGAAATGAAATGTAGCCACAAATTTTCTGTGGCTATTAGTTACAGAGTTAAGTGGGGAGAAGGAACCTGGAGTGATGCTGGGTTTGTGAGCTGAGAGCATGTGACTAGTGAAGCTTCAGGCACTTGCTGTGTTATTAATGATTGTTATGCAAGACGCATTAAGAGATACTCATCAAGCCCTTGGCTACTGCTGAATGGCTCAGTAACCATGGCATGTATTCGTCATCTCTCAGTGTTTCATGATGGAAGTGAGCAAGTAAGTGTAAGGGTCTCTAAAAGTTAAAAGGTTTGATTTTTTAAGTTTAACCTTAATTATGAATTTCCTACATTAATGACACGATTTTTACAAAGTTAGAACATCATCATAATGTACTTTACCCTTAATTTCTTGCCTGCCCTCTTATTTTCATTTAACATTGCTTTTGTTTGGCAATAATGTAAGAGAGAAGGCTGATTACAAGTTGTTTATGTATATATTTATATACATGCATAAAGTGTGGCTATACAATGACCTATATCTAAAAAATGGGGTGAAGCCTTCCAGCCCTCTCATCCCACAGCTTGAGCTCTTTGTGGGTAACATCCCGACCCCGTGCTGCTGCCGCTGAAGTGGGAAGTGTTTCCCCCCACATTTTGCCTCCACTCCTCTGTGAACACACCACGCATTTGGTGCGATCTCAAAGTACGGCAACGTCTGACTTTTTGCAGGATGAAAGGAGAGGAAGGCTCACCCTCCTCTGCACAAGGGCATACTCACTGTGGGCCTCTTCCAGATGAAGGGAATAGGTGGCTTTTCACTGAAGAAGAGAGAGGAGTTGCAGGCGGGGAAGTCGGGATCCTCGAAGAGGACCCCCCTGCGCAGGCACTCCTGCTTCAGCTCCTCGTAGGCCTTCCCCGAGCTGTGGGTGGCATGTGCGTCCCCGGGCAGCGCGGGCGGCCTGGGCTTTGAGTCCCGGTACAGGTGGCGCATGGCTCCCTCTTGCCTGCCGGAGAGAGATCCCAGGGACCTGAGGCTGAGCAGGCAGTGGGGGCAGAAGGAGGGGGGAACAGGAGGAAAAGGAAGAGGGAGCAAACATACCTCTAGTGCCTTGTGAAGGAAAAGGGGGAGGAAAGGAGCGTGCTGTGGGGAAGCCAGTGGCGTCCTCCAGCCCTCCTCCGTCGCGCCTCCTTGAACCGCAGCGCGAGACCGACCTCCCAGCTGCTCCCAACAGCAGCAGAGGTGAACACCCTGAAAACAAACAGGGAAGGAAAGCGGTCGGCCCCGGCCACACCAGCCGCTCAGCCGGGAACGGGAGCGCCCAGCGGGAAGGGTGTGCGCGGGGCCTGGTGCCACTCCCCAGCAGGCACGGGCTGGGCAGGAGGTTGCCGCTGGGCCAGGGCTGACGTTGAGGTACCCAGCACCCAGCCAGAGCCCTCCATCGTGCGGTGGCGAGCCCTGGGAGGGAAACCAGAGGTTCACGGCGGGGTGTAACTGCTGTTCCTCACAGGCGGGAGAGCAGCCCGGTGTGGCGGGTGGGGGGCCATCCCAGCGGGCAGGTGTTGTCCTCACCAGATGACCCCCAGGAGGGAGAGCAGGGCCAAGATGTGGCCAGGGCCTGGGCCACTCTGCCGGGGGGGTCTGGCTACAGGGCAAGGACTGGGCGTGCACAGGAGGGGTGGTGGTAGCTAGTGGGGAGGCCTCAGAGCAGGGCGGGTACCAAGCAGCAGGGCAAACCCAGGGAAAGTGTCAGAAAATGTTGTCCTGAGGAGGGATTTTAATGGGCTGCACATTGAAGGTGTTCTGTGTGCATTGTAACACAGGATTTTAAAAACAAATACATACATGCTTGCCACTGATTTTCAGGCCTCATGGCCTTGTTCATCTGCCACTGTGCTTCCCACTGTGCTTCTTCCGCTACGCAGCTTTTACCTGCAGCATCGTATCTCACGCTGGACAGAAAAAACACTGTGCTGGAGAGGATGACAGTCAACGTGCCGTGGATGCTCTGAAGGAATAACGGCAAGGCTCAGAGCTAGATGGGCATGGATATTCCTCTCTGCTTGGAAAGGGAGGAGATGCCAACCTCTTGGAACAAACTACAATTCCTGTAATACAAAACACAGCCCTGAGTACAAACAGCGCTCAGCCTTCCTTTGCTTTAATTGGCCCTTTGGTGGACCAGTCGAGCTTGCTGCCAAGAGATGATTTATGGAGAGCAATTAGGTGAAACAGAATTAGTTCCTTTCTGTTCTGCTATTTTTCACAGCAGTGCTGTGAGGAAAGCTTTCTTTTTCAGAGCATATATTCCCATGTTTATTCTCCATAATTGCATCCATTGTTGATGCCTGCAGGCTCCCTGCTGAGACTGAGTTCCCATTGTCCAAATGTATGGACACTGTCCAAACGTGTGAGAAGAGGCAGACTGGTGCTCCAAACGTGGCTGTCATTTGACTGAACTTTAGGTTTGCAGAATAGAGTCCAAGCTACTGTCTTCTTCCAGGCACCCTCATTAAATGCCTGTTCCTGAAACACCAGGAGTTTTTTCTGTTACCTTCAGCCATGGCTCCAAAGCACACAGAGAGTGTGAACCCTCAGGCATTGCCCTCCTTCCTAGCCACACTGCTCATCCCACGACATCCACAGAGGGGGCTGGGTGGGTGTTGCACTGAAGCAGCAGTGGCTGTGGCAGAGGGCGAGCATCCTCTGCCAAGAGCAGAGCCTCAGGCACACTTACTGCTGATAGGAATAGCAGCAGAGTCATTTCTGACATGTCTTTTTCCTATCATCAATGCTATTGGGTCAGACTTCCTTGGATGTTCTTGTTTTCATCAAGAAAGCAGAAAGTCTGGTTTGGTTTTCTGTGTTTTTAACTGCTTTTTACCTAAGAGAGACTCTTAGTCTCTCTCTTTTCATCTGTGATTCATGGAGTAGAAGGTGACATAAAGGGAACCCAAAAGGCCTGATGTAGGAAACTATGATTTCCACTTCTCCTTGGCCTCCTTGCTTAGCACCATGCTACAGCTCTGCTTTTCAGCCCCCGCTGTTCAGCATCTGGCATGTGCTCTTCTGAGTCACACTTATGTAATTCCTTCCCCATTAACATCAGGTGGACCCTGGTCATTCAGGATTTAAGGTTGGTTATTCAAGCGACAGCAACCTGATTAAGTCTTTCATAACCCTGTTGTCATTAAACCTCATGCCCTGTCTTCAGTTTAACGTTGGAGGGTTTATCCATAGCCTTTGACCTAACTGATCCCATGTTCTCCAGTGCTTGTTGCCTGCTGGCTAAGCCACTTCAGTGTCATTTGACCTTCTCTAAGGCACTGTTTTAGGCTAGATGATTTCATTTTGTGCTCTTTCTCCAGGGGTTTGAGAGACATGACTGTTTTTTTCTTGGTCCCTTTATAGCTCCTTTATATTTGCAAAGATTTAAGGGTAGATGTTATTACATGGACTGAGGTACTATCTGTGAAGCTCAGCAGCTCTCTGTCCTTCCTTCTTCCTCTGAATTTGTATGAAGTTATATAAAACATCTTTGTTCTGTCTCTGAGATTAGTCTCATTTCATACTGCTTGGCGCACTCTGAACCTTGCATTGATTTCAATCCAAATGCCACAGTCACGGTCACATGAAACCATGCTGTTCCTTATACTTTCCATTACTTTGGCTCAATGCAGAGCATGGACTTTTGCCCAGTGGCTTGCAGCCTGGTGGGGTTTGCACACATCTTTGCTAACTGGGGACATGTTATATTGTTCTAACAACAGCTGAGACCAGATGAAATTGAGCCTAGCCTGGGGCTGGTTTTTTAAGGACTTCTCTTTCAGCTTCCCGCGATAAGGTAATACATGCTTTCTCTGGTGTTTCCAGTGTTTGCTACAGAGGGGCTGGAGCATCCTTCTCTCCCTCATTTCCAGAGGCAAAAGCGAGGCAGAGGGAGGGGAGGTGAGAAAGGTTGTGCAGGGCTTTAGGGGTTGTGCAGGGACTGCAAGCCAGACCCGAGGACTGGACTGCCTTACAAAATGTTGTGGACAGCCTCGTGAAAAATGCCAGAGAGCAATGAGAAAAAGGGTACTGAAAATCAAGGGGAGGGTTTTTAAGCAGTGCCCTTTGAAAATCCTGCCCTGAGCTGATGGAAGAAAAAAAAAATATCTTGGAGGAATTGCAGGATATCAAAATCTCATTCAAAGGAGGATCCTAAAATTACAGTGAATGTTCATTATAGTTTTGCATAGTGGTGAGAAGCCAGAGGCCACAGCCTGGTTGCTTTCACTGTGCTGTGTAATAGCAAAAGGTCCTTCTCCTAAAGAGGTGTCAGTCCCAAATGTGATCTTAGGACTAATCTGTGCTCATGTCACCTGCAGCTTTGCCCTTACTGCCATGCCTGGCTATGAAATGCTGACATGGGCCAGACATGCTGCAGGGCTGAGGGGAGGTGGGTGCTGAGCTGCCACCCTGAGTCGGAGTCACCTTCTGGGGCAGCTCCCCCTCTATAGCCCACCTTGCCCAGGTTACCCTGACGCTTAAGGCACCCCAGGGCCAGGAGGCAGCTCTGTTCTGCCTGTCCCCTTTCTGCCCAGCATCACCCGATGGGCTACCCCACCTTTTGTACACCCAGAAAGAAAAGTGAAACATGCCTTCTTGTGTGCTTTGGTAAGTAACGACAACATTATCTGTGCTGGCAGCTGAAATATTATCATTAGACAGCCATCTAAGTGCTTTACTCAGACAAACAGCCATGGCTTTCCGAGCTGTTGTTTCAGGCTTTTGTCAGAGCTAAGCATACACCACTGTATTAATTCAGTACTTTGGAGGAGGGGCCATTTTACAAACAAAAGAGGGCTTTTAAGATTATTTTTATTTTTTCTTTAGACTGTGAAACACCAAGTGGCAGTGTGGGAGAGGAGCCAAGTTGTAGCATGTCTTCAAACCCCTGAGTCAGAGGCAATCCCTACGGGAGCTCAGCTTTTCCTGGGAGAATAGCTGTAAGAGCACCCAATGATAATTTTTTGGGGAGCTTATGGTTTTCAGAGGGTTTCGTCAGTGTGCGTTTCAGCATCCTGACCAGGAGGCAATCTTAATTCTTTTCTCACTAGGAATATCCTGGGCTGAATTTACTGTTCCTCAGCTTTATTCCTTAAGCAGTAAAGTAAAATGTTATTTCATGTTTTTACAATTAACATTGAGAAGGTGGAAAAATGAAGCAAAGTAAAAATAAAATGAACCCAAAACTGCAACAAACATTTAAGCCTTTGCTTAAAAATCATCCAGTAAAAACAAAAGAGCAGGAAATTCTGATCTGCAAAAAGACTGATTTTTGCCACTTATTGAAACCCCAGAAACCTAATTTACAAGCTCTTTCATTTTTTCTTGTAAAAAACCACCACTGGGTATAAATTTAACTTTTCCCTCCTCTTGTTTTCAGAATTACTGGTTTAACAAAGTGCACTAAGGTAATAACATTTCCAGATGTTGCTGGCACTGCAGCTGTGACGGCACACGCTCAGCGCAGCCCCACTGAGCTGGGAGCAGCGATGCGGAGGCGCTCCGCACGGAGGCAGCTTCAGCTAAGGAGAGACGAGTCTGCAGCAATCCATGCAGTTCTGCAACCGCCTGGATTAGTGTAAACTTTAGACCTGTGAATAGTTCCACATGGGCATTGGTGTGGGAAGTCGGCTCCCACTTCTGCGTGGAGTGGCTGGCGCTGGTCCTGAAGGAGGTGGTGGGTCTGCACCGCAGCTCCGAGGAGAGAGACCCTGCGAGGCTCTAGCAACCTGGGCAGCCTTAACATAATGCTGTCTGGCTCAGTCTCTCTCTTTGCTTTCTACGTTTCCATCTTTCTACCAGGATCTGAAAGTGGGAGGGAGTCCAACAATTTTGCTGTCATCAGTTGTGCACCCCTCAAATTAAAGTGAACCTGAAAGCCACGCCCTTATCTCAGGTCGCAAAAGGCATCTGTCCTTTTTTATAACATAGATTATTACTGCTGCTGGCGCAAGAGAGCTGTAGTTTTGCCTCTGTAGCTGGCTGGCTGTGTGGGAGCTGCCTTTCAGTGGCTATGACTCCAGATAACAGAAGAGTCCCGTAACCCCCACAGTGGGGAAGGAGCCAGTCAGTTTCTGGCTAATGAACTACATAAACCATACATGATTAAAACCACTCCTCGAGTGAGGCAGGAGACCACCACAGATAGTCTTTTCAGAGGAGCATGGAATAGCAGCCAAAATAGTGGAGTCCTGCTGCTTGCAACTATTTGCCCACCCAGGGCAAGAAGCTGTGGGCAGAGGAGCCAGAGGAGGGGTGGAGATGGCTTGAGGGAGGCTGGGGAGAAGATGATGGGGAACCTGAGTTTGCATGGGGAGTAGGGGTATCCCAGCTTCCAAAGGTCTTTCTATGGCTCTGCTTTTAGTTTCACTGAATAGCAGCCATTTCCACGCTAGAAGAAAACAACCGTCCTGCATGGTGCCCTGGGGACAATTTAGCTCGGGACCAAAAAGTGCAATGAGAGTGTCAAAATCCCAGTACTGCCAGCAAGAATTAGCCTCCCAAGGGCTTACTTCGAAGATCCCCAGGGAGTAAATCTTCACTGAGCTTTATGCAGCAACCTTGCAATACTGAGAGGAGCAGAACGTTTGGTGGTGGAGCCTTTTGGAGCTGAATATTGTAGCATCTCCCAGACAGCGGTCACCTGGCTGCTTCCCTCACTCACCTTGGGGAACAGCTTGAAGACTTCAGTGGCTGACCCAGCTGGGAAATGTTGGGACAGTGCAAACTCCCTCCCTGATACAAAGGCATTTGGCAGGAGAGTATCATAAAAAGCATATCAACTGTGATAACAAAGCTCCAGCTCTTTGAGGCAGGCATCTTGCTGTGCAGGCATTGCCGTCCCTGCTCCTCTGCCTTGCAGCTCTCACCTGAGGGATGCAGATACAGTGTGATCAAATAGGTAACACACTGGGCTGGGCATCAAGAAACCCGGATGCTTGTCCTTGAGATGTTACCAACCTGCTGTGTGACTGAAGGTGAATCATGTCACCTCTTTGTGTCTGCTTTCCCACTTGGGACAGGCTTCTCTGTCCTGGCTGCTTCGGTCCGGGTTTGTCTCTCACTCCTCACAGGTACAGTACCTGCTGCAGGAAATGACCCAAAATCAGTTATAGATAGCCAATATAACTGTTACACTGCAAAGTGTTTTGAGGTCCTCAGGGCAGGAGGTTCCCTTTGCCCACATACACAGTGTGCACACGGTCATGCCTGTGTGTGCATGTGCAGGCTGTGCATGGACCATTCTTAAAACTCTGTTAAAAACTGCATTTTCCACTGGGAAGGGTTGCAAAAATTCAAAGCAATCTCTACACTGAGGGCCTGCAAACAGAAGCCATAACAAACCAAATGTAATTATAAGCTGGAACAACATATGCTAGTGTTAAGATAAGCTCATTTGGGTATTTAATTGTTAGAAGAGCTCCACAGATAGGAGATCATCAGCACACCGACGTCCCTCAAGGGGACCGTTCCTTGAGCAGCAAAAGAGATGAGGAGATGGTGATGCTCCTTCCTCTATCACGGAGGGTTTGCGGCACTGCCAGGGTGGTGGCTGCTGGGGCAGCCGGAACAGCCAGGGCCCCTCTGCTCCTGCGAGGAGGGAGTGCTGTGCCACATGTGCCCTTTTGGGGAGGCCCCAGCTACCTGAGTCAGCTCTCCTGCCACCCACTCACCATGTGCATTTTGGCATCGTCCAGGCTGGCACGCCGCGTCCGTCCGCCCCAGCACAGGAGTGGCACACATGGTCCTTGGGGTTTGTAGCAGCTGCGTTACCAATTTTTCCATTGCTCCTTGCTGTGAGAACCTGCAGCAGAAGCAGCATAATCTCTCCCTTTCATCATCTGTACTTTGAATGTATTATTGAAAAGCATTTTTGCAATCCTCTTTACACAAAAAATTGGGCAAGCTGAGTACATCCCCTGTGCTCACCAGTTGCTTTCACAGAGAAGTGGTTCCAGCCAAAAAGGGCAGAGGTCAGGTGTACAGAGAAAACATGGGAAAAATCACATGCAAACCTATTCCTTATCAAATTTTTATTAAAACAGTTTTAAAAAAAATTACTTTGCACAGCCTTTCCCCACCAAAGATAGTAAAAATAAACAAATAAAATCAGGCCCATGGCAGCTTGCCACAGTTCTCACAGAATGGGGGGAAAAACCTGCCTGACCCATCACCAGAGCTGTACCCCTTCTTCCCTGCTTATTTACTCTGGAAAAAGGCACCAAGTACTTTGTGTGCAGCTGAAGTAAGAACAGAGCCCAAAGGTCTGGCAGGACACAGAGCCACATTTCAGATCCCAGTGTAGTAACTCTGCCACTGGTTAGTACATGTACCCTGGTTAAGAGAGAAAAAACACCTGAAAAGTGGCTAACTAATACTAAGAGCCTACCGACAGTTTTTTAAAATTGTTCATATTTTCCAGGGCTTATGTTGATTTTGAAGAGATAGCAGTGGGTTCCTAAATGCGCTGTGCGCAGGAGCGCAGACCAGCAATGCCAGGGCTGAGGGTGGGGTTTGCTGGGTGTGATGTTTCATTGGCATAGCTCTGTTGAAAGAGTTATTTCCAATCTGTGCTGCAAGATGAGCCAGCATAATCTGGCCTCAGCTCAGACATCTCTATTTCTATCGCAAGTTGAAGACAAGCCCTTAGAGAGGAGCACCAGAGCTGTTATATGGATCAAGCTAAAATTCAGACAGCCGGCTGTCCAGGGATCTCCCAAGTTAGCAGTCGCACCAGGGCCATCATGATGTGCAGCCTCCAATGGCCGTGCCCTCTGTGATTTCATTTAATCTCTTTTTGTACCAGCTAAGATTTTTGGTCTCCGCAGCATCATATGTCAGTGCCTCCTAAAGCTTATATATGTGAAAGGGCCCTTCCTTTCATCTACATTTGCTGCCTGATAATTTTACTGGGAAACCGCTGATAATGGCATCATTACAAAACAGTGACTCAGGACTTTCTGTCCACCTTCTTCATTTTACATTTATAGTCCCCATACCAGTGATTGCTCTTCCAGACTGAAGCGTCTTGGTCTCTGTAGGCACTTGGCTGCTCTAGAAAGTTTTCGGTGGGTCTTCCACCATCACGACTGCCTGCCACAGCTGGGGCAACCACTGCACCAGCCGGTGAAGTGATATTCCCTGTTTCCCTTTTGTTGGATACTCCCATATGGGCATTCCTTTCCTTCCTGTCCTTTTCCCAGTGCCTGTTTGCCCTCTCCATTGGGTGCCTTGTCCAGACCCCATGCTGTCTTCCCTTAACAAAGCGGAAGAGAGAGAGAACATTATGAATGTGGATGGGGTCCAGACATTTACGGTTACCAACGTCAACCCACAGGTTGTATAAACGAACTGTTTGTGGCCTACTTCTCACTCAAGGTACTTTTAGTCTTAAAAACCAAAACCCTCACATTTAGTAATGAGTGATATATGACCATGTACATGCTATTATGTTTGAGTTAACCATACATTAATTCATAATCTATGTAGGTCAGACATGGCAACTCAACCTAGGAAGAGCTCATGTGAAGGCCTGTGGTCCGAAGCTGTGAGCAGAGTAATTTATTATCCCTCCTCCCTGACTCCCACCATAACCTCACAGCAGACAAGAACATCATCAGAGGAATACGTCTGGCCCCTTTGAGTTCAGATCTCAGAGCAAAATTTGTGAAGGCTGGAAAACAAACTGAACAAAACAGAATAAAATATTTACTATTGTCTCTGCATAAAGTGCTGAATTTTATATACCCTTTCCCAGAACAATCTGGATCAATGAAAACACTTTTCGGCAGCACGGAAATGCAATGTTCTTCAGTGAAAGAATAGCTGCTTGGCCAATCAATCGAAATTCTAGCTTGGACAGAATCATTTTCCCATTCAAGACCAAATTACTCGCTGCCAGCTGTAGGTTTAGTGTTCCTCTGCCAGGGTTAAAATTTCCAAAGCCTTTTTGATGGGATTTACACGAAGTAGCGCTAGCAGCACCACCACTGAGAAATTTTCACCGGGCAGCAGAGTGCTTCCCTGTTAGCACTTCTCAATAGAGATCTCAATAGAGCAAAGGACGTGAGGAGCAGGACTGCAAGGGAACCCATAACTGCAGCACCAGTGTTTTTCCACCCCTCTTTGCTCCCTCTCAGCAGCGACCATGAATAACAAACAGGAAAAACAGAGGCAGGTTTTGAAGAGAAATGAGGGCAGTGGCGGGGAGGGGGGAGGAAGGGCCCCGCTTATGCAAGACTGGGTATAAAAGGGGGAGCTGAGTTCCCCCCCAAATCAGGAAGAGGGGGGCAAAAGGAGAGTGCAAACCTCTTCGCTGAAGAGCAGGTTTGAGAGGTCTGTGTTTCTTTTTACCTTTACTGTGGCTGTTGCAGGACGAGATTTGTTAGAAAATGTGTGTGGGCCTTGGGCTTGCTTTGCATAGGGGTTGCCTTTAGGAACAGCCTTGCTTTCACCTTCTTCAGTTCTTAGTTGCTGGAATGCTTTTCATCCAAGTTTGGCCCGACACAGGTTTTCTGGTGCAGCTCTCTTTGGGGAGCCAAATCCTTGGACACCGGAGCCGGAGGGCAGGATAGAGACTCTCTTCTTTCCGAAGTCAAAGCTCTATCTTTACGCACACGCTCATTCCTAAAACCATGGCAACCCAACAAAAAAAAAGCCCAACAAAAGGGTCCATATGTAGTAATTGAAATAATGCTTGTGCACTTTTGCTTAAAAATGGCTCAGAAGTGAAACGAAAGACTAACTGTAATTAAGTCCTCCTAGGGTAAAGTACGTTCCGGGTGTAGCAGTGTATGTTCTTCATAGTCTGAAAGCTTCTCCTTTCAGACAAAAATCTAAGAAGATCTAGAAGATCTAAGAAGAGCACTAGTGCATGATGCGTCTTAATAAGGGAATATTAATTGCGTGAGCATAAGGGACCAGCAAATTTGGGGGGGGGTTGTGTCTGAGCTTTGTAGTAGGGCGCGAATATAAGCTGAAATCAAAGGTTCTCCCTCATTACTGAGGCCAGCCAAATTCCCATTGGTCTGAAGCAGGAGGAGCCCTGTGGTGAAAGTGGGTCGTTGAACATTTTCTGGTGAAACTTTTTTCCGGGAGAAAGCTGGGTATTTTATTTTAATTACTTTATTGATTGAGTTGGGGGAAAAAAAAAAGACTCCTGTGCTTCCCAAAGATGTTGACAACTTTTGTCAACAGAAAACAATAGAACTGAGTGCACAAACACCAAAAGAGCCCCAAAGGTCGACTTGGCTAAAAACCCTGACAACGTTCAACTAAAACCTGAACTTCCTTTACATGACAGAGCCACCAGAGCACCACACAGGAGTAATTGTTCAGCTGCCTCCGGCTCCCCCTCTTCTGCTGGGCAGCATTCCCTGCAGCCAGGGATGCCTGCCTTTGGGCTGGTGCCCGTAGCAAAAGGAGACCAGGAGTTGCAGCATGACTTGGTCATGCACCGCAAGGGAGCTGGAAACAGGAGATACCCAAACAACAATGCCCTCCGGGTGCTAGAGCAGCGTTTCTGAATCATGCATAAAGGCATAATGATTTAAGGAAAAAAAATTACAGTGTGTGCAGGTTATGTGATTTCCCCTTCCAGTGTTTATTGCCCACAGTAAACCCACTAGTCTGGTAGCTGTTGTATATGTATATGTATATGTTATTAGCATCACTTGTAGCTTATTGGCCAAAGTCAATAATTCCTGTTAATAAGGATACTTTTCAGTGTTTAACAGAGCACAAGGTGCCTTTCACTGAAACAGCCTTGGTTTCTGTGTCCTCGATACTGAGAGTTTCAGGCTGGGTTTGCTTTTTCCCTGTGTTCAAGCCTCGCCTAGGAGGACGTAGCAGACCAGCTATAGCTCACAGGCACGCTGCGGTCTGGCCACTCATGTACACCGCTGGTGCCTAGTGCTTCATGTGGACCCTCGTGGGTGAAGGTGCAGGAGACACAGACTTGGGCTGTGCTGTCACACATCCCACCTTCACCTCCATTGGCCTCTAAGGGACCAGGTTTCTACCCCAGCCTGCAACCTGAAAACTAGCTCATTCTCTTAGCATTTACCTGAACAAAATGCATTTTTAATGGAGGAACTACTCCCATAGCCTGGATCCGTGGCTGGGCTGCATGCATCTTATAGCTGTCTGGAGATGGTACAAAAGCTCAGGGACTGGTCTGTTGCCAGATGCTTCTTCGACTGAGATGCTCAGGCAGCAAGAGGACAAAACACCTTAACTATTTCAAGCTGTTTGTTTAAGCCTTGTGTGCATGATAGCATGTCATATGGGCCTGCACTCAGAACCACTTTCAGACCTCATTAGAGCTAAAGTAATCTGACTGTTTAAATGAAAAGCAGGGCTGCAGAGACAGAAATGTCCCATCCCTTGGCGTTACTCACTTGGCACACAGCACTCGGGCCGGCAGGACTTGGCTTTCCCTGTCTCCACCTTCAACTCCACCAGCTCCAACTGCCCAGGTGCACTGAAAACATCCCTCTCTCTCTGCTCTCTCCTTGAAGGCAACACGTAACAGGGCACTGCAGTACAAACCATGCCTGACTGGCCCTCTAAAATCAGAGCATGGATGTTAAATCAGCCCTAGTCCCATTAGAGCCATGGGATTTTAATTACTAGCTATAACAGGGGCACTGAATGAGACCCAGTCTAACCCAACTGCATCATCCCTGGTCTGATTCACTGTTTATTTGCTTAAAGAGGAAGAAGGGGCATGCCAAACTGGAGGACCATTCCAAAAGCAGCAGAAAGGTCTCCAAATCCCCCCCTCTTTTGCCAAATAGGACTTGGGAAGCTGAGACTGGGAGGGATGACGTCTCGGTGATTTGGCTCTGACAACCTAACCCATCTAGCCTTCATCCTCTCCTTTTCAACACATTTTGTTTTGAAGAGGAAAAAGAACAAACTTTTTGATCTTCTGGATAGGCCAAGAGGGAAGGAAAGGGTAAAAATTGAGAGTGTAATCATTTTACTTTGCAGTAGCATTCATGACTCACTTACTGATGGGTACCCAAGCTGCACGGTAGAGATTAAAGGCAATTTATCTGAGAAGAAAAAAAATCTGGTCTGACTGTACAACAAATACAGGTACAAAGAAATCTGCATTTCTTTGAGTCTGGCACAAAATGAGCTGAGTTATTTTCAGCTCCTATAATCGGGTTTTCTGCGTAGTAAAATGCCTGTGTCTGTCTTAGTAAATGTGTAACTGCAGACTACACAGATGTGCTGGGCCTGGTTAAAGGTTGTGTATCCATCCCTAGAACTTTCTATGCAGCCGGTGTTAAGCTGTGCTCAGGTTTCATGGGGTCCTGTCTGGCCTGAGCTAACTTTTTTCAGCCCCCCAGTCTGTGATGTAAAGTAGCTTTGCGCAATGCCACGGCAGACATGTAGAAAGGGCTCTCCCATGGAAAGGGCATAAATCCACCAGCAATCACGCCGCACCGCTCCAGGGGGAAGAGGTGTCGCGAGGAGCCTGGCTGAGGCGGGACGGCATCGGAGGTGCGGCACACACCAGAGGCAAGTAAGCACACGTACTGGATTTACTTTGAACGCCAATTTTTCAGCTCAAGTTTTTGTGCTTTTCTGAAAGCTTCTGGGCTGACTTCTTTAGGGAAATAAGCCACACTGGCTTTCCACAGATGGGGCTTTGTGTAAGTGCTGGCAGTGAGAACTGCCCCTCTTGTTTCTGCTCATGAGAAAAGGGTTGACATGGTGGCTCCGGCAGCCATAGAGAAGCAGCCACCAGGCACCAGCAGTGCCTAATGGCACAGTCTGATCAGGTGGCACACAGTCATCCTCACTGCTGCTACAGGAAGGATTAAGAAATGCTTCAAAAGAATTGTATGATGGAGAGAACAGGGTGGGAAGGGCAGTGCCTCTAATTCGTGGCTTTCTGGTTTGTTTTCCTGAGCTGTCCCAATCTGGAAAATGCAGATAGACTAGAAATCCACAGCGGCTGGGCTAACTGTGAAGATGAAGTTGGGAGGACACATCCCAAGATCATTTTTAACACGTCATAAGGAATGAGGAAGCCCTGCAGTGCTGCATATCACACGCTGCCAGCGGGGCTGGGGAGGTGAAGACATGTCAGGAAGCAGAGGGGACGGCAGCACCAACTGCCACTGCCTACACGCTAATTTAGAGGATGGGGTGGGAGCTAATGGGGAAGAGCAATCCTTGGATGAAGGCACAGGGCTGCAGGTCCTCTCCCCATCATGCCTCTGGGGAGCAAATAGTTTCAGGCCAGACTCGCAGGCACCCACTAGGAAGATGCTCAGACATCCTGAGGAACCATCACAACAGCAGAAACTCCATTTGGAAACCAAGCTGTTAGACAGAAGCCTACAGCCTGGGAATGTAGATGTGCACGTTAGCAGGCATATATACTTACGAAGGTATGCCTAATTACCAAGCATCTGTGCATCTCGTTTTTTGTATTTGCAAGAGAGGGGTGATACTGCAAACCAGAGTATTGTTAGGCATGAAACACTTGGGGATCCCTCAGTGACGTGAATATGGTCATACATTGTAAATCAGGCTGGGAAGGTAACAGGTCTCAAATGGCTGGATTTAAACCCAGACACTTCCACCCTGTGTAAATTAAAGTGTTGGTGGGACAGACATTGCACTGCGTCCTCTCAAAAGGCTCAGGCTACCAGAATTACAATATCTGACAGGCGGGCATGACTCAAAAAATCTTGGAGAAAGAAGGCAGAGAGCAGAGCTTAGTTACTGGCAAGGCTGTTAGCATTTGCCCATCCATTGAGCTCTGCAGAGCTTGGAAAGGGCAAAAGAGGGTGAGCAGAGCTACAGTAAACAAGAAATGACTAGTAGAATAAAAATACAGCTCTGAACAACAGCATTTTGGCCAATGATAAGTGTTATAGACGCATAATTTCCAACACCTTTGGATTTCAAATACACAAATTCAAAGTCAAATACTAGAAATTCAGGGAAGGTACAGCAGAGCTATTAGTTATAAAAAAATCAGATATAGGAATTATAAAAATGCAAAATTTGTCAGTGTGTTTGCACACATGCGCGCGTGTGTGTATGTGTCCCCATAACTATCTCATTCCCAATATGCACCAGACCCTTTGTGCCAAAACACCAGTGACATCTACATCCAGTAAAATTCTCTACTTCTTGTCAGGAAAAACAAGAGCAGCAGGTGGTCTTTTACCGCGGGAGAAGACTGCCTGTACAGTGGAGTAAAACTCAGCTTACCCTTTCTAACTCTGTATTCAGATAAAGACGCTATGAAAATGGTTTCAGTGTTAGCACATTTGTAGAAGGAAGCCTTGAGCGTGTTTGCCTAGCAGCTAGAATGAATGTTTGCACTGGGCTATGAAAACAGAAAATGCTCTGCTAGTGCCAAGTATTATGCTGATTAGACATACAAAGCGGGATCGTTCAGTGGTCGGACCTTAAGGGACCTGGTTTCCAAACCCACTTCCTGCGTAACAGCAGGCAAATCGCTTAGCCCGTCCGTGTGTCAGCAGGATTTAGTGCAGCAGTTTGCAGAGATAGCTCTGACCAGGTCCCAGGAGCAATATACTTGCATTATTATAATGTTTTGCCAGAACTAGCACACTCTAGTTTGCAAGCCTAACTAGTCAGCATGCACAACCATATTGTTTCCCACGCTAAATCGTTAGGGTACTGCAGCGGGTAATGGAGTCAAATCTGTGCTTAGAATTTCCCCACCTGTCGCCATTGAAACTGGTGGCCATCTCATCCTGGGCTTTTCAGGGGGCAGAGTCAGACCAGCCGGCACTAAATACTGAGATTGCTGCCTTTGTAACTCCAACATAGCACTAGCAGCACTTCCCCCCATGAGTAAAAGGAACTGTATTTACAACAGGCTGATCAGGCTTTTTTCCTCCCCACTTTATCTTTCAGCAGACACCGTGGAAGCAATTTTTCGACATGAACCTAGCAGCAGATCTTCTCTGTTTGTTGGCGTGCCTCACCGCAGTGACTTGTGACCGGGTCTACGTCCACCCTTTCAATTTGTTTTCTTTTGACAAGAGTACCTGTGAGGATCTGGAAAGCCCGGTCCAGGAGGAAAAGAAAACTTTTGTCCCTGTCTCGATCGGGTCTCAAACCACACCTGCCTATGAAGCTGACCTGAATGACAAGGACAAGCTGGAAGCCCCGAGCCTGAGTGGCCAGGGGAGGCAGAAGCTGAGCTACCTGAAGGACTTTGTGTACGTCCTGGGTGCGCGGTTTTACAGCAAGCTGCGGGAAGCACGGCGGGGCCAAAACGTGCTCCTATCCCCAACCAGTCTTTATGGCTCCTTGGTGTCTTTCTATCTGGGTGCCTCAAACCAGACGGCAGCTGATTTGCAGGGTTTGCTGGGATTTGTTCCCCCCTCCGGAGACCCTGACTGCACCTCCAGGGTAGATGGACACAAAGTCCTTTCTAGCCTGAGGATGATCGAAAGCCTCATAAAGAGCCAGGATAAGGAGCTGCTCTTTTTCAAGACGCTGTGCCTGTTCTCTGCCCCTGGCATACCTCTATCGCAACTGTTCATGCAGGACTTGCTCCCCTCCGCTGATGCTCTTTATGTCCGAGCTGTTGACTTTACAAACCCAAGCGAGGCAGCAAAGCAAATAAACGCCTTTGTGGAGGCCAAAAGTGAGGGCCAAAGCAAGTGCTTACTGACAGACATCAATCCATCTGCTGACCTGCTGTTTGCAGTGGATGTCCGCTTGGCAGGTACGAGGCAGCACTGCTCATTTCGGGGGCAGTCTGGGTGGAGGATAGGCAGCGGTCCTGCTCCCGGCAAGGAAGCAAGGTCATGCCTGGCCAGCAGAGAGAGGGAAGGGCTCAGATGAAAGGCTGGACCGCTGCTCTGTGTACAGCACCCCACACCTCGCTGCTGTGCTGGGGGTCCTGCCTGCACTCTGCCATGAGCCAGCAATGTCAACGAGGAGGAGGTGGAGGGAGATGGCCTCCAAGAAATATTCCTTGTCCAAGAAGCTAACGATTAGGAAAGGTGTGGGAAGGTGAATAAGAGAGGATTGCGCAGCATTTCTGACTGAAAAGGGACTAACAGTAATGGGGGGCATCCAGCAAAAACCATCAGGAAGTAGGTTTAAAGCAAGCCAAAGAAACACCTTTCCCCAGAACCTGTACTTCCACAGGGGAGCTGGGGGTAACACACTGGAGGTACAGATTCAAGAAAGGCTAAAAAACCACGATGGACATGACTCCTCTAGTGGCTATTAAATGCAGAAGTCTGGAGGCAACTTCTGGCTCAGGAAGTAACCGAACAAGCTACCAGTTATGGAAGTGGGGAGCATATACAAAACTAGAAGAATTAAGGCAATCCCTTAATTACCTAGGGTCGTTCCATGCTGCTGTCCCAGCAATCCCCCTGTACCACAACCCAGCCTCCTCTTCTGAGTGTAGCTGCTTTTCAACATCCTTGCAACTGAATGCAATACCAGAGATCGCACGCTTTAGGACAGCTTGCCTACCAGTGACGGTATTTCAGAAAACTTGTAGTGAGCCATAAGTTTCTAAGCAGGCCTCTACTGCTAAAGGTGGAGCTCTGGTGCCCATGAAATGCTTTTGTGCCTTCATCTTCCCACCTGCAAACTCGGTATCAGGTTTTCTTTACCTTCCATGGTTGCTGTCATTAACTGATCCCAACTCCTCAGGGAGCTGTGAGCATCAGCCTTCTCTCCAGTTTAAGGTCTAGCATAGAGAAGATACTGCAAAAATAATTCTCATGTTACAGATTCGGGCATGGTCACAAGATCAGAGTTTTCCTTTAGCAGAACAATTTTTTCCACTTCTTCTGTATTGAAAACTTGTAGTTTTATTAGCTTAGGAACACATGCGTCACTGTGTCAGCTCTAGTACCTCCTCTCTCTTAGAAGGGTGCACTTGAGATGTTGTAGTCTCCACACTTGGGATAGAGAAAATTGGCTCAAGAACAAATGAATTAGATAAGCAGCTCTCTTCTAATAAACACAGGAGATGACTTCAGCATTTGCTTTGCCATTTGATTGCGGAGAGGCAACCATGACAACCAACGCTGTCATGTTCCATGTCTGTCCCTATAGCTGCAGAAAGGACAAAGTACATTTTTTTGGTCTGAAACACATTGTATATGCTCCTGAGATGTTATTAGCAGCCACAGGATTGATAAAGTGACAGAAATACATACAAAACAACAGCTAAATGTTCCAATGGTCTCAACTGTTGTTCGCTTGCACACAGTTGCTTTCACATTTGTAGACTTGCTGCAGGGTTTCTTTAGTAAATACATCTCTCCCATGTCCTAAAAAAATGCTGTAAGAAACAAATAGTCACATTAAGACTACTAACATCTTTTAGAACACTTACAGGGGAATGCACGCCTAGTTACACATTTGAGGGCACAGATGTCCAGACCCTCACCTAGCAGAAGGCCACAGGGAGCCGTTGCAAATACAAGGGTGCTGATTTGTCATGGTTCATGACTGGCACTATATTAATGGACTCACTCCCAAAGTCAATAGCAGAGCTTTGAAATTTTGCAGTATCTTTCCCAAGACTATTTAAAACCAGTTACTATCCCACCTTAATGCATTTAGCTATCTGAATGCTCAACTCTTTTTTCCCTTTTATTTAACTCTGTTACAGTCTTGACTTTTGCTATCCTGTGAGAATAAATTCTGCAGGTTATGCAGACCCGGTGAAAGTGGCTCCTTTCTGCTTTCTGCTTGCATCCCTTGTTCTTATAAGAAAAAAGGTGAACAACTCTGCCTCCTCGTTCTTTGTTTTGCTTACACCTTTCACTTCTCCTACCTGCTGCTTCTTTTTGGTGAAGTTAGAGTAGGTGAAAATGCCTAAACGCTCTTTTTACGCAAGATCATTTAAGAGGCAAGTGTTCCTATGCAAAACCACTTACTACATATTAAATATGTTAGGGTCCAGCATTTAACTGGATTTATTGGAGAATAGACTAGTTAATAGTACAGCTAGACCAGCTCCTATTTTATAGCAATATTAATTACTTTAATGCAAGGAGGTCCTTTCTTTACCACAACGTATATATCTGTCCGCAGTCCTGATGGTCGCAGTCCCTGTGCTGTGAGCCTGCACCAGCCTCTGCCTGATGCTACCAGAAGGCATAATAAGGGCAGGATACATATGCTTACAGTAGCTGAACGTGATTTTATACACACAGCCCTTGTCTAATGCACAGTCTGTTGTTTTGAAACAAACGTATATACCTGCTAAGGGGCAGAGGGGAGGAGCGATGAGAGAGAATCAATTTCTTCTTCTCAACCTGTTTTTCAGTGAATGTTAAGCAAGCCTCCCGGCTCAAAGAGCCTCAGGAGTTCTGGGTGGATTCAAACGCGAAGGCCTTGGTCCCCATGTTGTCAGTCACGGGGACATTCAAGTACAAAACTGATGCCAGCGGGACTTTTTCTGTGGTGGAAGTCCCCCTCAGCAAGACCGCGCTGCTAGTGCTGCTGCAGCCCATCAATGGCAGCGACCTGGAGCACGTGGAGTGCGAGCTGCCGCTGCAGTCCTCGGCCTGGCTGGAGCAGCTGTCCCCCAGGTAGGGCTCGGGCACGTGCGCCCTCCCGTAGGGATGAACAAGCCAGGGTGCCCTGCGCAGGCCTGCCTGCGTGCTGACGGGGTTGGATCCTGCCAGGAAGGGTTTAACACCGAGTACAAAGAGAAACACCTGCAAATCCCGGGGACCTCACTCTGAGGGAGCGCGACTTCAGTGGGATTGGCCTTTTATCTGGGGGTATTTCAAAGAAACAAGCAAGCACCTTTCCATAGCTGACAACACAGCACCCATAAAGTGGAATGATCTGGGGTTAAATAGCGTACCCGGGCCAGATTTAGGGTGACCTCCCACTTGGAAACAGTAACATGAGGCCCATCGGCCCTTGGTAGCTGTCTGTCCCCACATACTGAGCACGTCTTGCGTCTGTTTTCACATGCCCGTTCCCCAGGACTGCCCAAACACCATGCTTTCATAGTGGAGAGCAGACACTCACTTGTCTCTCTCTCTCTCTTTTCTGCAGAGAAATTAAATTAACACTGCCGGAGTTAACAATCGAAGGCAGCTCTGATCTACAGGAGCTTCTTGCAGATATGGAACTGCCCGCACTTCTGGGGAAGGGGGCAGATCTCAGTAAAATAAGCTACACCAATCTAACAGTTGGAAAGGTACAGTATACATCACTGGCATTTAAAACATATGCCTCCTGCTCGGTTTCAGCCTCATTAACTGTATAAAATTACCTAAAACTAACCAGTCAGAGCCACGTGGGACACATGCTAGTAGGGGACTGTCCAGATGACTGAATGATAGTGAATACTTCTTAGATTAACCCATCAGCAGGAAGAGGTTTGCTTTAAACTATTCAAATTTCATCACTGCAGCAAACAATGTGCAACAGAGAGACGAAGTTTAATGTCTGAGCGTGCTAGGTACTCCGAGTACAAATTAGACTGCATTCGTTACCACCTCCAGCTCAAACACCTCCAGGCACTGCAGCTGGAGCAAGTAGTAGAGGCTGCAGCTACTGGGCTGTTGAGGATAGTCCTCCATCACTTTGGACTAACTCCCAGAAACTGCTAACGCAGAGGTGCATGCAGCACACAACCTTACCTGAAGACAGGCTCCAGCATTCAAGTCCCAAGGGGAAGAAGAGAGAGCTTGAAGGAGAGCGCTGCCTTTCATAAAAAGAAGGCAAATTACGTTCCAGAAGTATAATTCCAGTGCCTTTACTTTTATTTAATTTTATTTTTAGAAGGTGTCCTCCTTGGAAGTTCTGTCAGGGGCTTCAAGGGTAGCAGGATTTCATACAGCCCAAGTGTACAAGCAGTTGTAGAGCTTTTCCACATGTTATGGAAGAAGTACTCCAAGGTCTTTTTTAAACATCCATGGAGTCTGTCCTGTGCTGCTTACAGCTGATCTAAGTTACCGATTACTTCATGCGCTAGAAAGCACTTAAACCGTCATTCATTTCTTCACTATCATGCTCTGATGACTCTGGATTTACTCATATGTTTTGCCTTACAGGTAATAAATAAAGCCTTTTTCAAACTGACCAGTGATGGAACAGATCAGCCAGAAGACCCCACAGCACAGAAGGAAGATTTGGTGTTCCTGGAAGTAACACTGAACAAGCCGTTCCTTTTAGCCGTTTTTGAAGAAAAGTCAAGGGCAATGCTTTTCCTTGGCAGAGTAACAAACCCACTGCATGGGGTTTAAATGCAAGCACGGGGGATGGGGAGGGAGGGGAATGATGCACATTTCCCATCACCTTTTTCTTATTCATCAGGTATTTTTATGATCTTGTTGAATGCTCTTAGTTTTGAGATGAAGCAGGTAGTGTTTGAAATACAGCTTTTTGAAAGCTAAAACATTGCAACATTTCATCCTTGGTCATCTATTTCACACAAGGTGACCCAAACTCTTCCTCCAGCTTCTCTTCTTTCCTTATTCCCCCTTCGTCACCCTTCTGCCCCCAGCTCCCTTTTTCGATGCAGTTGAGACATAGCAGTAGCCAGCAGGGTGTTGACTTAAAAAAAAAAAAAGTCTTATAAGCAGAAGCAGCATTTACTATAGAAAGGTATAGAAAAGGACCTCTTCATTCCTTAAGAGGTCACTTTTTAATTTTTAGTTTGGTCAGTTTTGCAAGAGAGAACCCTTTTTACATTACAGCGAGAGTTTCACAGTTATCCACAGAGATTTCTAGCTTCATCAGCAACATTTTCCTTTAAAATGCTGCCAACAGCATGGGCAGGCTTGTCCCACTGAGACAAGATTTTTTTTGCCTTGGAAGCAAAAACACATTTAGAGGAAGTTTCTTCTTTCTGCAGCCCAGATGGATACGTTCAATTCTTAACTCCATGGAAAAGCTAAAAATAGGGTTTGGTAGCATTAATGAACTGTGATGGATAAATTGTCATAGCCTGACAGAATTATCTGGTATTTTTTAGGAAAAACAATAGGGCCTACTATTCCAATACAATTCCATTCCTTTGATTACTTTCTAACCTGAGAGGCATTTATTACATCCTTATAGTAAAAAAGAACATTACTGGTTAGAGCCCAGATCTGTAAACTTTAATATATCCAAAACATATGTTCTTAAAAAATAGTATTAATGGTGATAATCTATACTAGTATAAATGGTGGATGTGCTGCTACACGTGAATAAAAAGTGGTCCAAGTCAACTCTTAACAGAGTGGTAAAGGTTTGGAACATTAAACTGGAACAATAGATTATTAGACATCTCTTGAATTAGGAAGTGAGGAATTGGGAGTTAAATCTTGGTACTAAGGAAAGCCTCTCAGTGGAACAAGGATTTCCACCTCTTATCTCTAGATTTGTCTTTAGCACTGATGGCTTTTAGAAAGTAACTGCAAACCTCTTTGGCATATGATGCCAGATGTATCCTACAGAGACAGCTCACTGTCATCCACAGTGGCCAAAATGTCTGTCTAATCCAAACTCACTAATGCCAGTGGCTTGCTATCGGTGATGTAGATATGTGACAGATCTTTCCAGCTGAATGGAAAAGACTAATGAATAGCACAACTCTCAAGAATACTAGGATTTCAAGTGCTATGATTTAGCATCCACGTATTTATCCGATTATACTGTATGTATTCCAGATGCTCTAACATCTAAATACTCCACTTGTATTACATACAGAAGCAATTAACTATAAATACGCAAAGACAGAAAGATGCAAATAAAACCACTTCCAAGTTGCTTTGCCACAGTTCAATTGGGTTTATGTCCATAACCACATCCCTTGTTCTGGCTTCTGAAATTTGCTCCAAGTCTGATTTATGTTTTTTAAGACAGTAGGTTGCAAATTATCATGCAATACAGCCAACGATAAGCTGTAAGCATGAAAGAGGCAGCTTCCAAGTGTTCATACTAATTTAAAAGTTATCCCATTTACTCATTGAAGTCAGAAGATAGCATTAGCCACAAATAAAATTTCAGACCACAGAATGTTCCATTTCTATGATGAAGTTGGAGGATAACGAAAGTGAGCCCCTGGCCATACTGCCAGTAAGTTCTGGAACAAAATGCCATTATACACAGGTGGGGGCTGCATGCTGTTGGAGGACTCCATACCCTGTTCAGTGGTTACAGGCAGAAAAACAAACACCATGCAGAAAACCACTTTCCAGAAAAGAAACTTTGTGGTGGAGACCACCTATCCACTGACACCCTGGAGACGAAAACGAAGGAAGAAAGGGCTGAGACAGGGAACTAAAAGTATACTGGCCAGAGCAAGGACTGCGAAGAGAGAGGTGCTGGAGCAAGTGCTACCGTACCAAAAAGATAAGCTATCTGTACATGTACCCCTTCTCCTAGATATTCAAATGGTTTAAAAAAAAACCCCAAAACCCAAAAACCAAACAAACAAAAAATCCACCCCAAAAGAACCCCAACTAAATCTCTCCACTTCCCCAACAATATATACTCTCCTGAGACTTGTTTCTGACATCAATTTTACATCTAAAATTTTTATGGCATTTTATACTCTTCACTCTTCTCCAGTTCCACCAAACTCCTCTGCCAGGCACACAGTGATGCACATTCCAAGTAACCCAAGCATCATTCACACTCTGAGCTCTCAGCTGCAGTCTACAGCTCAACAGTCTAGTGAATGAAGCACCTAAAAATCATGCTCTAACAGACAGGAGATTTGGAGAACAAAAACAAAGACAAGGACAAACTTTTTAAGTTTCATCAAAACAACATAGTTTATCCCTGAGCATAGCTAACAATTATGCTGACAAGCCTAAAAAAAAAAAATATCTAGGCAGTTTGCTTCCTCATCCCTCTAGTTGAAAAAAAAAAAAAAACAAACCCACATGAAACTACAACTGCTGACAGAAAAAGGAGAGAGTAAATATTCCTCAATATTCTATAGTATGTGGTCCAGCCAAATACACATATTGCTAGTTATCTTTAAGTGACGAAGCAAAAACAGTCTGATCCACTTCTGGTATAACCCACAAACTTGAGAATCAAATTACCATTTTAGAGGAAAACATGCCACCAGTCTTTCCCTCCTCAATGCTATTATACAAAACCTCTACCAGCTAAATTCCTTCCTTCCAGACTTAGAAAGGCATAGCAAGTTTTCCAGAAGTCCTAGAAGGAAAGAAGAAAAACAGGCACAAAATCTGCCTTACTGTCATGAAGTGAAGTGCACTTAAAAAAAAAATCTGATGAATAGAAGAAAGAGGATTAGTAGGAGACATCTCTATCAGAAAGCACTTACTTACACAGTAGATCCTCTCCTCCTGACTGATCTACAGTATTTGAGAAATGCTCAAATTCATTTTACCAAAGACAAAGCCGATTCACACCTCTTCTTTCTTTCAATAAGGGTATCACAGAAATTTTTAATTAATGTCATATTCCACTGAAAGAAAATTAAATGCTATTCAAGTGAACAAAAATAAAAGATGGGGAACTGACATTAAAACCTGTGATGTAGACATTTACAGCAATCACAGGACTATTCAATAATTTTGATTTGCTATACAATGTTATTTCCTGCCCTGAAAGTAAAGCTGGTCTTCAATGGAAAAGAACAGAATTCAGCCTGTATGCTCAGCAAGCTGATGACAAGTAGGAAGCGTTGGTATTGCAGGAAGACGTGAGAGATCATGTGCAAGAAAAGGGCAAGTAACCTTTTCATGCCTTTTGGGCTTGGTACACAGATTGCATCCTTTTCCCTGATTCACCTCCTACTGTCCCCAGACTATGTCACCTGTCCCTCACATACAAAAGAGAAGTGTCAATAGGCAAATCGCTTTAAGTTCAAGAGAGCTCTTTGTTAATCCTTTTACCATTTAAAACCCTAATAACACTTTCAAATTTCCTGCTATATAAAGATGCACCCTGTAGTTACTGAAGTAACTAGGTTTGAAATTACAAGAATTCTACACATATTCAGGCAAAATATTCCCCTGCATTCTAACAGAAAATGTAATACAAATCAGAAATATGCCAACTCTGAATAAATTCTAGCTGAGTGAATTGTTTTAGTTTGAAGGAAAACAGGCAGCCTGAATGTCACAGCCACTAAGTTAGATACTGATACTAAAAAAATTATTTTTGAAATTTAAAGTACTTCAAGAGCTTTTTTATGCAGCACTTCTCACCAACAAGGTCCATGAAAAAAACAAATCAGTAACATGAAAACATTCAAAACCCAAACAAGAGCTAACCATATCCCATGATGAGGGAAAGCAGGTAAGAGCAAAGCAGTAACAAGAAATAGCAGATTCCTATTCCTGTGTGCACTTTCTTTATTGCAGAAGAGCTGGAATAAAGTCCCTTTGAAAGCTTTTGGCAGCCATCAATGAATACATTTGATTAAAAAACATATGGGACATCAAAAGTTAGGAAGACAATTTATTAAGTATTATTTTCATCATATAAGTTTATACTTCTACATTTTAAGATGTACAACAAAAATAAAAAACCCTATTTTCTTCCACTTTTGTTCTATAGTAGAAAGTTTAGAACTTTTAATTGTTTTCCATATAATGGAAAACTAGGGTAAATTCTCAGTCTTTTGGTGAAACAAGCCTATCTTGACAGAAGATGCACTGATTTGTTGCTCAAGATACATTAGGAAGCACTTCACTGGTACTTATTTGGTAAAATAAGAGTTAAATCCTCTCTCTTTCTTTTAGGGACATTGTTTATCTTCAATCACATGCTTTCAAAAATATCTAGGATTGTTCCGCTGTAGCCTGATCCTTGGCAGTTAGAACCAGCTCTGTAAGGGCTGAAAAGCTTTTTATGCTGGTTGTTTCCAGTCCCATCTTTTGTACCTAAAAAGACACAGAAGAAACATTAATTTTCTTTAAAACATCAAAAGCTCATTAGTTATTCTACTTCAAACATTTAGCAAAGCATATTCTTTGTCCTGCATCGACATGCGGTAAAGAACTACAACTGCATATAGTGCACACTAGAAAAAAATGTGTATCCAACTTTGCTCAGTTAAGTCTTTCCAGTTAATGTAGTGCCTTGCAGGAAAATATTTAACCATCTTCTAGGCAACTGGTAACTAAAGCCAGTTGGAAGTTTTCCAACAAAACAGTCAGAAGGAGAAACTTGGCTGTAAGTTTGTTTTTAATGCATTGATTTCAGCTGAAATTTTTTTCAAACCCCAAATGAGGTTTCTGGGCAAAACTTTAAAGATAAACATGAATACATCCAAGAACAGCCAACAGCATGATGATGAAAGCATTTCAATGGGCTGCAAAGGCCTATGGTCCTAGCCTCAAACTTCCTGGGGGATGAAAACAACTCTACAAATAGAGAGGTTGCTATGAGTCATTTCTTAGCCAGGAAATCTATTGCTCTGACAATTAGAAAAATACGTCCATGAGAAAACTAAGTGCACTGAAAAAGAAAAACCTGGCTCGAAATAAAACCCTAATGAGATGATTCTGAAAAGGTGTTTGCTGCTGGAATTCTTTGTAATGTTCACATGTACCAAAACAGCTCCTAAATGATTATGAATAATCTATCCCAGTTCAGCTTAAATTCATGTTGCAGTGATCTTAGTGCACATAAAAGGAATAGAAGAACAGGAGCCCAACCCCAGCCAAAAAGTGCCAAATAGTAGTTCTTGTTAGTAAGATTTCCATACTTCGACCTGAATCTTTTTCCTTTCTGATAAGTCTCAGATACGAGAAAAGCATCTGCTCACACACAGGCAGGCTTTATCTACCTGTAATAGTGCATCAATAGCATCTGCTCATAAACAAGACTGATGACAACTGCTTGGCAACTAATGATACGGACTTGCACTTGAAAGTTTATTTCGATACACAATTTTCAGAAATAAGTAAGTACAAAACAGTATGCTTATACAATTTGATGCAGCTACTGCACACATTTCCTGGAATCTTTTCTTCTTTTATTTGTTTTGTTATTAAGGTTTCATATTTTTCATATTCATATTACAGTTACACAGCACAACAAATAAGGCTAACATCTTCAAAGCTCTTGGGAACAGACCCTTGACTATGAAGTATGTCAAGGCTGGAAATACCCAGAGAGAAGGCACACAAAAGCAGGGCCATAAAGATGTTTCCATCAGAGCTGAGGAAGGTCCATGCCCTCTGAGCTGTCCACATAGTGTTTCTTCTTTGTGCTTCTAAGCACTAAGCAGTACTTGAATTTTGAATAGTAAGAAATACAAGTTTTGCATTTCTCTTAGAAAGGACAGGAAAGCAGGCATTGCTCAAGTGGTATCTACAATCACCAAGGTCTCAAGTCACCTCCATTATACAGATGTGAAAGAACAAAGCAAAAAAACCCAGAACTACACCAACAAAGCTTTCCAGACCAAAAAAATAAGTCAAGCTTCCCTTTCCTCCTCTGTCTCACTCCCTTCCAAAGCCAGTACTAATAGTAAACAAACTTGTTTCTCGTAACTTACTTGTTCTCCAAAATACTCAACATCTAGGGCCAGCTGCAGTCGGATTTTGTTATCATCACTCATGCCCCCATTTGTACCAACAGGGTTTGAAGTCACAGTTCTTCTGGCTTGCTTCAGCCTTTTTAGGCTCTCTTCCATTTTCTTAACAGAACTCAGCACATCAGATACAGTTTCGTAATACCTAAATAAAGGAAGATTAATGAGAAAGAAAAAAATTATACTTTTACAGAAAAGCCTACTTCAAACACATCAGTACATCACTGGCCCTGAGAAAAAATGCTGAACAACACTGGGAGGAATTGTTTCCCTTGAGAGGAAGCTACTTATGTTTCCATCATTAGTTCTAGAGGTCAATCTGAAGATTGCCATTCAGTGTTGAAGCCTCCTTCTCATCACAATGTTTTTGACCTGTGTAAGATGTTTGAACTCAATAGAGACCAAGGAATGCAATTGCTCAAATTTGAACAGTGTGAATCAGCCTCTATTTACAACCAACAGAGCACTAAGTACAGGACAAGAATAATAGTCTGACAGACCAAAAAATACATAGTTTTAGACAAGTTCTAGAAGTGTACGTGTATATGACAGCATGCAAGTGCACAGTAGTCAGAAATGCCTATTTCTACAATGAAGAAACTGACCTAAATAGGACTCTCAGGAAGTTGGCAGGAAAAGTCAGAAGAACACTAATGCCAAGTTAGAAATGGTATAGATGGAATAAAATACCTCTTCCCACATACTGGGATCCACATTAAAGAAAGCATAGAATCAAACAAGGTAAACAAATCAACTAATCAACAAAATTTCAGAAAGCCTTATGGACTGAAATCCCATGCCTAAATGGGAAGGGCATAACGTCATATAAATTAACTAACAGATGCCCAGGATAGCAAGTTGTTAAGAACAGCTAAGACGAGAAAATAGAGCAACAATGGGAAATTAGAGGATCCATAAGAGAAGTGACCAGATTGAGCTATGTTCTATAATTTGCTAAAACCTGTAACTTTCAAAGACCCTCTCTATGACAGTGATCAAACTATTACTGTAAGAATTAAGAAAGTTGAAAGACTCTTCCCGATGCTTACTTTTAAACAGGGAGGCAACCTAAAGCAGGCAAGCTTTTATAAAAGATAATGAGATAGGAATGGCTGAAGAAAAAGGTGCTTGCCAGTGCTATGGAAACTGTTTCAAGATATCATTTTACAAAAAGTAAAAGTATACCAATAAAAGTCAACTGTGCTCTTTTTTCATATCTTGGTATTTCCCAGTCCCACTCACTTGTGAAGACTTCCTACTTCTGCTGTACTTAGAAGGTCATCTGCCATTAAGAAAGTTTAGTCGTCAGTGATTTTTAACCAGAGTTTATGCTCTTTTCTGTTTTTCTCATTTGAATGCAAGAAGATATTGTCACAGCAGGAAATTAAATTAATTACTTGCCTCTGCATTCTCAGTGAAGAAACTACAAGATTACTCTATTTAAGAAATTCAGTTTCTTTGTCTCTTCTCTTGTTCAGTGAGGATAAGACATTTTAAGACAAACTTGATAAAAATAGCAATTCTAAGTTTACTCTGAATAACCAAAAAAGTGACTGCGAAGTGCTGCAGATGCATTGGGCATTATTAAGTACCTGAGAGGTGCCAGAAGTGGAGCAGCAGGGACAGATAAGGAGGTGAAGGGCAGGAAAGAACTCACGTTCTGACTACAATTTAAAGCCTCAGTATTATGTGCCTAATTCTCAGAAAACATCAATCTAATGCTCAGCAGCAGTCAACAGACAAGACAATATGCTAAGAATTACTAGGAAAAGCATGTAAGGATAGACAGAAATCACCAGCATCACACTTTACCCTGTATGGACTCCTCTGATCATACCACCTATGACCAGAAAGGACAAAGAAAACCAGCAAACAACAGCTATAAAGACAGGAAGAGGAAACATCAAAATAGGTTAAGTAGACTCTTTAGTCTGACGCAAGATTACAGAGATATATAAAATTACAGTTGACACAAGGAATAAATTGTCCATAATGCAAGAAGTAGGGGGTATCCAGTGAAATTATCTAGCAGAACTTCCAAACAAAAGCAAGTATTGCTTTCTCATGTTACACAGTTTAACTGGTTGAACTCACAGAATGCAACATCCCACAGCAGTATGAATTTAAGATACAGCCAAACAGACAGAAACAAAATCCATTAAGGAACTTAATGCAGATGGATATTCATGCTCAAGAAGTCCTCAAGATGCTAACTAGGAAACAAAAGATCTATTAAAGAAAGCATTGCTTTATGACTGCCTTATTAAACTGTGAACAGTTAGCTCTTCAAGATCTAAAACCACTAAAAAGTTGGATAATCATTACATACATTAAAAAAGTCAAAGGAAAATAGAATTTCAAGTTTCTTGAAAATTCAACCATTGTTCACTGAAAATAACATGAGGTTAAGGTCTTATGTCAATTCTGAGACAAACTGCAAGTTTTTAGCTCACTGTTGCATTACCAGAGCTAAACAATTTTTCAAATGCCCTATCCACAATGCCACAGTTTGCACAGATCTGAGCAGAAGTCAGGTCCTCTGGATTCCCTGCCCTGTTTTTCATCTGCTGAATATACAACACCAGACTAAATCTGAATAAATATACCCTGCCAAAAGAGGGGTATATTCTTGTTTTCTTTATAGTTGTGTTAATTCATAGTATTTTGGTTTTTTCCTGTGCCCATTCAACGGACACTGGAATTTTTAATTAATGCAAAGAGTGTTCTGTATGGTTCTCTTACTTCTGTGTGCTTTCAGAGAGGGCACCTTCCAACCATTGACGTATCATGGGCTGCTTCAATATATCTTTGTATTCGTTCTGCAGTCGGTAGAAGGGCTTAAGAGCACAGTCAACATATGATGAAGCTTTAGTTGGCACCTCCTGGTAGGTGACAGAGAAACAAGGTGGGGAAAAAGAACCAGTAATATACTTACTAAAAGCATCAACACCAAATTATAGCACATATATAAAATGCTAAGCTTCTGCCTAAGCAAAAAGATACATACTCCATTCATGACATATCAATGAAGAGGTCATCATACATAGGAAAGATACCATCACAAAAATCATTCAGTAGTGTTATACAATGTGATATAATATAAACAAGGTTCAAAATGGTACAAACCTTTTTGAGAGATGCCACTCCTATTATCAAGGCATGATCCTGAATGCACTTTCTGCTCACACTGATTTCAGAGAAAGCTGAGCAGACTCAGTGTCCACAACAGCCTATTATATCTTTGTTAAAATACCTACTATTTCATACTATATTTCACTAAACTGAAGACATTGTTCCTTCTGTTCTTATACCATCCTGCTCCCTCAGTATATTTTCCAGAAGAATGCTTTTGCGATAACTAATATCTCCTCACTATCTTTTTCTCAGATAGCTTTGGTTGCAGAATGCCTCATCTCTCCAGCGATGATCCACACATAGCTTGGGTGAACCTCATGCATTGCAAAGCAACAGAACATATCCAGAGTACACAAAATCCCTGACACCTGAAATACCTCAATAACCTCTTAGAGTTCCAAATCTTAGCACTTGGCCAAGCAAAAGTCTTTGCACATCCGATTCCTGTAAAAACTATCCTCATGCCAGATTCTGAATTCTGCCAAAAAATCAAAGTATTTGAACATAGTAAAAATAAAGTTGCCAGAAATTAACATGACTGTTAATAATGTACCTTCTCTACCCAAGTCGTCTTGCTCCTGTTTATCAGTTCAGGCTTCGCACCACTTAAAGCCAGTTAGACTGATGGCCAAAACAGCAATGCAGTCACACTCACAGAGTACAAAGCTCAAGCTAGCAACTTGCCTGAACTGAAGGTGGATAGGTCCTATGTCTTTGTTTTGGCACAGTTAGCCCACCACCTGCTTAAACATCCCACGGACAAAGGAGGGATGATGGCAGTCCACTGAATCACTATGCAGAGTTTGCTTTCAGACAACTGAGCTAAGCAGTGTAGGGTTGTTAAGTTCTTCAACCTCCTTGGACTTTCATACTTCGCTCTACTCTTTCCTTAACTAAGTAAAAATATTCTGTGTTAAAGACAGAACAATATAGTCACTACATAGATGAATTTATTAGCCTTGAGGTTGTTTCTTCTTTTTAAATATGATTTCTGATTAAGTATGTCCTTAAAACTAAGATAGTGAGAAACCCTAATAATAAACTGAAGTAATATACTCCCTTAGGAACAATTTCTCTTCCAGCTTACCCTAAATGTTTACCACCCAAAGAAAATTTAACACCCTTGAAAGAAGTAGACTTAATAGCTCTAAATTTTTCCATTTAGCCATTGAAAAAAAAGTATAGCACTGCTGGTGGCAGCGCAGTTCCTTTGTGATAGCCAGGAAAGTGTTTTTGATTTTGGTGAGCCAAGACAACCCTCCCCCCCCCCCAACCAAAACCACCCCACAAACAACAAGCTTTGCCCATTTCCGCCTGTCTTCTGTGTTCAAATTAGGCAAGGATGTAGTAGTCTGTGGTCTCCGCTATTCAAATTTTTTTCTATTGCCTGAATGATACCAAGCTAGCTACCAACACGACTGTGCAGACTGGCAAAGGCAAGTCACAGTAGTAGAAGAAGCCAAGATCAGACAATAATTTTTGATACTATATTTCACCATTACTTTTTATTAGTTTCTCAACAAATTACTCTTTTTAGTCATTCTTATCTTGCTCCTTCTATGCAAGATACTTCCAAGCAGTTAGCTCACTGAGGGGAAGTTTCTTCACATAGCAGGCAGAAGTGTCCTCCCCCCATCCCCCCAAAAGAAGCTTGGCACTCATCAACACTGCATCTTACAGTATATGCTATAACATGAAGGAAACACATTTATTCTCATTAACCCTTTTTCTTATGCACACCAACAGTTCTACTCCTCACCCTCCCTTCTATCTCAGGCCTGTGCCCTCATCATTGTTACCCTACCTCAAATTTTGAAAATACATTTTTTTTTTTCCTTTTTCAATGAGGTAAACAGTAAATCACTAAATTATCTCAAGGTATTTAATAGGACTCTTGACTGTCAAGCAGATATGGACAGGCCTGAAGAACTCATAAATGTACTGCCTCGTTAACATTCTTAGCATAGGCCTTTCTGAGATTTATTTTTTCATCTGCAACCAGCACTGACCTTATTGGTTCTCCTGTATAATCTTGGAACTTCCAGTGCACTCTTCAGGTAAGAGAAGGAGGACTCGCTGAGATCCTGGATAATCCTGTTATTCAAGGTAGGCACACAGGCTGATAAAGAAGTCTTTGAGTCTTCCAAGGCTCCTATTGAAGTAAAAATGCTAAAGTTTAAACTGAGCTACCCTGCCCAATCACAACATAAATTATGTGACACCCCCCCATCATCCCAATCTCACTCACTATCCTAGATGGTTGCTGGTGTCAAATACAGAGTGCTTACTAAATAAATGCACACCAGCCATTTAGAAAACATCTCCAGTAATGTCAACCATTCCTCAGCCAGAAAAACAGATGGAAGGAAGGAAAGAAAAAAGGGGTAAATAACATTCTCCAGGTTCACAGGTTTTTCAGTATTACCAATGTAGCAAGGGGCTTGAATGAAAAGGCTCTGACCTACCAAGGAAACTGTAGTTATGAAATTCTCTCTCATAGTATCTAAATTCCTTACGGAGTGACTGGAACATGCTCAACTCAAAGTTGTGATTGACAACAGACCATCTACTGAGTGGGGGATGTGCACAAGCTCCAACCTTGCTTATGGACTTGGACATCCACCAATAATCCTCATGTAGAGATTTAAGTGGAATTCACAGTGCAGAAGCTCTGGCTATACTTGAAGACAGGGACTAGTTCACTCACCCAGCTACTACATGCCTAGTTTTAATCATTAAATTAAAATCAGACTCCACGTTTCACATAAAGAATGATCAGATAAAAAAACAAACAGAAAAAAAGCAGCTAAAATACTTAATTGCTTCTGTCCTTTGAAGTTAAGGTATTTAACTATGAAACTTTGATAACTCTCCTCCTTACATGATTCATCAGGCCAGAGAGAGAAAAATCTTTTTAGAAAAATATTTTAGTTTCAATTGGATAATGGAAAGCCTCTCTTTACTTCTTCACCCATTTCCTTTACAAACAAGCATTTAAAGATATGATACGAATCTTCTAGTCTAAGGTCCCCCACTTCCTGGAAAAGCATCCTAATTACTGGACAATTATAAGTTACTTCCAAAAAAACCCCAAAACAAACAAACCAACCAACCAAAAAACAAACAAGCAAAAAACCAAAAAAAACCCCTCCACCAGAAAACCCAAAGCACTTCAGACTCACTCAATTTTAATCAAACATTTTCCAGATTCAACATGTCTGTTCAAGGTAGTTTCTATTTAACAATTTAAACCTAAAGCAGCTTCATTAATTAATAAAAACATTAGTATTTTCAAATTTTACACTGTAAATAATGAAACTGTGTGTAAAAGCTGATTTTATTTTGTTGGCATATGGGATTTGGGAGAAAGGGGAAAGGGACTGAATTCAGTTTCTCATCTTTACCTGCAATACAAGATACATTCTTGAAGCCAATCATTTCAAGTTTTGGTTTAATCATTTCTAAGATGTCAGGAATCTGAACAAAAAAACCCAAAAGAGATACAGTCATGTTATAAACATGTTTTAATTACTTTCCTATATTCTGTAAGTTTCCAGTGCATCAAAAGACACCTTCAATCTTTTCTACTTTTTACTGCATTTATGGGAAAACCAGTACTAGAAGAATACAATATTCACAGGAATTAAGGCCTGTGCACTAAAACCCCTACCTTACTGTTGTTCTCAGAGGAAAAAATTTAGAATCAACAAAATATTATCAACCCAGATGCAACTTACAACTTCACAAAATTACAGAAATTTCAGCCTTATTGACCAAAAATACACAGAAGTCAGCCCCGCTGAAAGAAAATTAATACCATACATCTCTTTTCAAGATTCTGGATCATTAGGAAAGTATAATCATGAAGATAAAACCTTTTTTCAACCTCAAAGACTAAACCAGTAAACATTTAAAAGAGAACATAATACGAAAGCTGAATATTGCACCACACTCCAAGCTGCAACAGAGATTTTACTAGCAAAGGTAAGACTCTGGGACAGTGACGCTTTGCACCAAAAATGAGCAGAAACATGATTTTAGGGGTTAAGTCCAGCAGCTACTGATAAAAAGAGTTTAAATACCTGAAGTGGTTTCTTTGTAATCTGCCATTCCAAATAAGCATAGAGTAGACCATTTATATCAGGTGATATTTTCTATATCAGACTAGTCCAGTTTTAGTATTTAAGATAAAAAAATAGCTTTATTGTACATTATTTTAAAAAATTTGATGTCCTTCACAAGATGCTAAACAATATTGACACGTAGATTAAGGAAGACTCTTTTGTAAGTAAAGTCACAAGCACAAACCTGATCCTGGAGTTTGTCCAGATCTGCAGCAACGTATACCAACTGAGTACTAGATATAGAAGGCAACAGCTGACTTTCTGGAGAAGACCCATTCCCTTGGTCCTCACCAGGGTTGAGGCTTACAGAAGATTCCTTTCTACCAACTGGCACAGATTTTTTGCTTTCCTTCATATTATCACAGGAAATGGGCCTTACAGAAACCTGAAACATCAAATTGAGATGTGAACCCTAGCAATAGTGAAGGCAGTTAAAGTTGGACAAACAGAAACAGTATATAAAGGATTTGTAAGTTTTCAACATTAGAATGCCACGCTTACAAGGGATATTAGCATTCCTAAATTATGTTAAAAAAAGTATTTTTAAAACAGTTTTTGGTGCACTAAGGAGTTGGATGATTCAGAGCAAATTTGTCACTATAGTAGAGAGCAGTCCAGTCCTACAGCAATTTTCACCTGCGTGGTGTTCAAATGAACTACTGCACTGCAGGAATGTGCAAGACCGAAAATTTGATCATTATCTGCTTCACAGAAACACACGTCCATTTTCATATGCTGGAATACAAAAATCATAACCACTCTTTGCTGTCAAAAAACCCCTTTCTCCCACCTCCTCAAGCCCTTTGCTGTCAGGCACGTGCTTCATTCAACCGCTCTGTTTTAACTCTGGTACTTATCAGTACTTCAAATGAGCCTATTTGGCTGAGAGAATTGAGTCATTCAGTCTTAAGAGAGGATAAAGGGAGATCTTACTGCTGTCTTCAACTACCTAAGGGGCATGTATAGAAAAGATGGAATCAGATGTTTCCTTGAGGTACAATGACAGGGTAAGAGGCAATGGACATGGACTGCAGCAAGGGAAATTCTGATCAAATATGAGGAAAACGTGGTCAGTCATTGGACCAGGGTTCCCAGATAGGCGTGAAATTGCCATCTTTGGATATACTCAAAATTCAGCTTGAAAAGGCTTTGCACAACCTTATCTAAGCTGTCCCTGTTTTGAGCAGGAATTTGGACCAAATGACCTCCAGAAGTTCCTTTAAATCCCAGTTATTCTATCATGCTGTCTTTCTGTGACACAAGAAACAGGGGGAAACTTTTATGGCTGGGAGCAGGGAGCAGAAGAGCAAAGCACAACCTCTCCTGCTCAGAAGCAGAGAATCACTGATGTTGAGTAAGTTGCCCATGAAACAGAATTCTAATTTTACAGTCTCAACACTGAGCAACTGATCTGGATTAACACACCCCTTTTTTGTTTGTTTGTTTTTTTTTTTTTCCCCAGGGTTAGTTTTCACCTGGCTCAGTTTCACAACCTCATTCACTGTATCAATGAGTAAACACACAAACAGAACAAAACCTCTTTCAGTGGCAGAAGTCTCTTATTGATGGACATACCCAATCACAAAAACCATAAGCATGCTGTTCTCTTACCTCACCAATGAACACAGAGTAGCGTGCCAAAATTTGCAGACTAAGTTTCCACAGACGGTGTGCTAATAATGGTAAAAACATTTGATCTGACCAGCACTTCAGAAGACTCATCCAGACCATGTGAGTGGCCAAAAGACAGTATGAGCTGCCAGCTAGAAACAATAGGACAACAAAGGTCAAGTTCCTAAGCACATTTTTAAAAGATGTAACATCAGTGCAATTGCATTACCTGAGATTTAAAAAAAAAAAAACAACAACAAAAAAACCCCAAAGACAGCAAAGGTGATTTATTAAGCACTGTCTGAAACAAACTCTTAGAATATTAGATCCTCATTGCTTTAGATTTCAAATTCCACTAAGTCTTGCTGTAGCTGGGCAGGCAAAAGCAAAAAATGAGAATTTCCCAGCAACAAAGGCAGGAACAGTTTGGCCAAATAATCCACTTCAGGAGATAACATTTCCAGGATAATTTTTGGCTGTCATTCGAAGAAGTTATATTAGACATGCTTGCCAGCCATAACAGTAAGATGCCCTTAGCACTAAACTACTGCTCCTGTAACAGTTATATCTGAGATATCTGGTAGAAATATTTATTTAAAACACAGTATGAATATCCATATTTAAACCAAACACTTTTAAAGCAGTTCATACAGTAACATTTTATAGCAAGCAATTTGAGAGCCAATGAATGTGTCAGCAAGTTCCAGACAAACACCTTGAAGTGGTAGGACTTATGCATTTTGTCTCCGTTAGGATTTTCTTGTCCTTGCTCTTCAGAGCGCATGTGTGTATATACACACATACACACGCACATATTTATGTTGCTCTTAGCTGCCTTCTTCATAAGCATTTACTCTGTTAACTGGAATAAGTTTTTCTGACTACAATATACTTCTAATGAATATACCAGGTTTTCCCTTCCACTCTAATCCTTCCTGTGCATACCTCCTCATCTGCTCATAAATCAATGTATGTCTTTGGAGCAGACACCAACACTATAAACCATAGCAAGCCTAAATGCTGCCAACAGATAGCTATTTTTGCCTTTGCATAGCCCTACAACAATTAAGAAAAATATGCCCAAACAACACAGCATAGCCTTTTGGTTGTCACTTAGAGGATGCCAAATGCCAATTTATTTCCTTCTTGCACTGAGGGGATAGTTCCACAAATACGTTAACGACTGCTGCCAAAAGGGGTGGTTTTGATAAGTAAAGTGATCACTGAACAGTAGTCTCATATTGCCTTCTCTGCAACAGTATTCTACTGTTTAATCAGTCCATCAGAAAACAGAAAGCTCACGTGAACCCACGGGATGCATGTTACTAAATACTCAATAGACAGACAGTAACCACTGCTACTTATACCACCGATTCCTTCACAATAGAGAAATTATTTTTTGCAATAAAAGTTTACCTGGTGCCTCCTCTAGTGTATCTGAAAGTGCTTCTTCTAAGGCCCCTGCTATTTCTCTGAATCTGAGAGACAGAAAAGTTTTGAATATTACAGTTCAACAACGGCTTAAATTGATGCCTAAACATTTTTTCAATGTTTATTTCAATATTATTTCGATGTGCTATCAATGCACATACACAAATTTTAAACATGCAGTTATTTCTGCCCAACATAAATTGTGATATAAACCAGACAAATATTCAAACACTTGAAAGAGAACCTTTGACATTTTACAGGCAGATATGAAGCTTATACTTTGGGAAATTACCAAAGTCACGGTTGCAAACATTATCAAAATGATAGTTCACAGAGAGTCAACTCTTCAGCTCTTTTGAGGAGTGAAGTTTGTTTTGTTACTGTTTTTAAACTAAAAGTGAACACATTGTCTCATACTTGCTTTAGCTGACCTTCAGATATGTCACATGACACTGGAGGCTTCAGCTTTCTACATGTTTGTTAACGAACAGTGGCATAAGGTTCTGCAAACAATTCTGTCCCTGATAAAAATCAATAGTTCCTCACAGGATGCCTTGCCCCCGCCTTTTTTAAAAATTCACCCTTCAAAAAAGTCAAAAAAATCCCACCACCCCCCCCAATTTTTTAGGTATAACAGCAAAGTTAGTATTAAAACCTCTGACACTTCTCCATATTTAAAGCATATTGGATAAACAACATAGCATTTCCCTCATCTAAAAATTGTCAAGCAAGAGCTGCTGAAAATTATTCTTTAACCAGGTTTTCCCTATAAATGCTGAAACGAAGCTACCATTTTAAGCTCCCCTATAGAAAGTTCTACTGTTACTGGCTTCTCCTTTCTTGCTTTTATGTGCATCATAGTAACTCTGTAAGCCCTTCTATCAAACTTACTAATTACAAACCTGTAGGGCTCCTCTTAAAGCCTCTTAACTGCCATTTCCAGATCAGAACAGGGGCCCACCTAGCTTTTCTTGTTCAAACTCCTAAGGGACTAGATGCATGTTTAGCAACTAAACACATTTTAGAAATATTTGTGAAATGGCTTCAAACTCTTACTCTTGCATATGCACCACTTCCACTGACAGAGCAGTGTCTTCAAGACTTACGGTGAAAAGGATTAACAATGACATATTTTTTGCTGAATGTTTCTTACATAGGGAAAAAAAAATTCCCCAATGCAGGGTTCACTAAAGTTCCAATCGCAAGGGAAAGAGTTACTGGGGTTGTTTGTGCCAGCACTGCTACAGAAGAAATGCCTGTACATCCATCTGTTCCTCAAAGGATTGTTTGTAAAGGCTTTAGTGAGGGCCGATTGTTCTGGGCAATTTCTGTAATTGAAAAATGAAAAAACCCAGAAATCTTAACTATAAAAACTGCAGTGTGAGATAATATTTCAACAAAAATCTTGTATGACTTAAGGATATTAACATACATGAAAGAAAAAGCTTCCCTGATATATATAATGAATATGTTACATTATTTTCACAGTTGTGCACTAAAGAATTCATGGGCACTTCCGAAAGTAATTAGATTATTTCAATATATAGGAATAAAATGGTGAAAGATGAACCTGCTGCTGTTACCCAACCACTTATCGAAATAGTGCACTATTTAGGATTTACAGTAATCTTGGATTAAAGGAAAATGATTTTTTAAAAAAGTTTTTTTAATCAGTCAGAGCTCAAAATACCTAATGGGAAAGAACATTTTTGAACAGAAAGAATATGCTGAAGCACATTTCAATTTTATGAGCAAGAGTATCAAAGTTTGATCAAGCAGTCACTTATTAGAAAAGTTGCACTTTCAAACAAAAGGGGCAGACTCATGGACCTATTAACAATATACATCTTAAAAGGTTTATAATGGCTACAGTTCCATGGACACTTTTAGTCTGTGCACTCAGCACTGCTACTGTAGTGAGTACTCCTGCCCTTTCCCTTGGGCCAGCACGAATATTTGTACAGTTAAGTAGTTTGGAGAAATTGATTGGAGTCGAGAGTCAGCCTTTTTTTGCCTGAGGCAACAGATCCTCGTATTGGTTTACTACACAGCTGCAGGAACAGTTGTGCAAGCAAAAAAAACCAAACCAGGATGTCACAGGCTGGGGCTATCATTTTACAAAATGCAGTGAACCACCAAAACACTAAGAGACCCTGCTCCCAGCCCCATGCTCCTGTCACTTATCTTGTATTAGCTCCAGCACTCCTAAGATTCCTGGGTGGAATTTTTCAGCCGCAATGCAGATTTATCCTGGATTAAAGAAACTATGGTTGTGGCTGTGGTTGTACTGTTATTGCCAGTTATAGAATCATGCAATAAAAGAAGGCCACTAAAGTGATCCAGGTTAAAAATAAACATCAATTTCTCTCTCCCCTCTTTTTTTGGAAATTCTAATCCCCCATCACTGCCCCCCCCCCCCTTTTTTTTTTCTTCCTTTTTTTTTTTTTTAAGATACTCTCAGAATGTTTTGGACCAAGAGAGATCACACACTTAGGTCACACTTAGGTCTACTTAGGTCATAGCAGATGTCATCAACGGTTCTCTTTCTTGCCTGGACGCTTGCTATCCAGCCCTAAAATCAGATGTGTAAACTACACTTTCTAAAAATATGGTTTTACATTCTATTTTGCTCCTTTCATTAAAATTCTAGCATTACTAGAATTAAAACGGGGCTTTCTTGGGCCTCTCTGCTCTCTTCTAGCTGCAAGATCTGTAAAAGGTAATACTACAGGTACATCAGACCTGCTGGAAAAGTAAGCTAAAACTTATTACTTAGCTCCTCAGGAAAAGGGAATAGTAGGGCAATCTTTGGGAAGCCAATGCTAGAAGACCCAGCACTTTACCAAAGGTTGTCAGAAACATGGCTAGATCTGGAAAAGCTACAAGGTGTCAAGTCCTTTAATGCTGTACTTCTAAGGAGAAAGACTTCTTCCCTCAAGGTAAGTATTCTTCTGGACTTGCACAAGTAGCATTCTTCAACATACAGTTTAGTTCCAGGGACACTGGAGAAAAAGAATTTGAAACAAGACACCAAGACTTATCTAGATCTGTTCCTGAAAGTCTTAGGAGTACCATATCAAATTCAGTGTAACACCACCACAGTACATATTGAAGAGTAGCTAGCTGTCATTTTGCTAAGTTGCTGAAAAATATGTGAAACAGTTACTTGACTTAGTAATTAAATTCTTAGTTTGACTTCTACTATGATTTGTTGACAAGTGAAACTTCCAACAATAAGGAGATTTGACCCTAAGCCAGATCATCTTGCTGTGACTGAACTCTGCTTTTGAAAGACTGAACAAAAAAATGCATACTAACCGTATTTGAAAATATACAGGCAAATTCCATTTGTTGTTAAAGCTGTGGTAAGAGGGATGAGATCTTAACCGTTTGACGCTGGCCTGGGAGCCGCATTGTCGTTCAAATTTGCGTACAAAATCCATACTAGTAGTGTACTTCTGCAGAAAGAGAATGAGCATTCTGGTCATGCCCAGGGTCCCAGCAAACAAGGAAGGCCACCACCCATTCAGCAGAACTCTTCTATCACACTCTTGTTAAGCTCGAGGTTCAGAATGGGCTGACACTGCCTCCATCACCTAAACATATAAGGCTAAAATGCTGGATTGCAGTGAAACCAAAACCAATTAACTAGTAGGTGTTACTCTGTGATAAGAAAACCTAGTGCAGGAGACTTCTAAAAAGCATAAAACTGTTCAAGTACCCTGAAGAAGCAGATGGATGGGGTTGGATGGGGCTTTGAGCAATCTGGTCTAGTGGAAGGTGTCCCTGCCCACGGCAGAGGGGTTGGAACAAGATGATCTTTACGTCCCTTCCAACCCAAACCATTCTATGATTCTATGAATTGATCAGAGAGATGCATCAGTATTTCTGAGCTGCATTACTGGGGTGGAACAACAGTGCAGCACAGCACTAAGAACGGAGTCAGTTGCAGGAGATAAAGGGATTCAACAAATAGAAATAATCAGGAACAAAACCCAGAAGTACACATAACCAAGCACACATGAGAATGAAAGCATGGTGGTTTTTTTTTTTTTACATAGGACCTGTATTACAGGAATTTCTAGAACTGTTTCCTTAAAATTATGTTTTGCAAATACCAAATATTTGCAGAAGAACTTCAAACAATTTCAGATAAACTAACTTCATCCCATGTGTACTTGTAATAAGATGTTTACAAATAGTATTAAGTCAGTTGCAAGCAAAGAGAAATTACATTAATCCTCAAATGCACTGTGGGCTTACTCTCAACAGTAACTTATTAACACCCTGAGAATAATGAAATAATAAATTAAATCATACACAAAGCAGAAAGCCAAACACTTAAGAGAAAATCAGAAGCAAAACAGCACATAAAAATGTTATTTCACACAAAACAGACGTTGCTAACAGAACACAAAGGTTATGTAAATCAATTTAAAAATCAATTTAAAATCAAAATATAGCTACAGTTAAAATCTACCTCTGCAATGAAAAACAGTTTGGCTTATGTGCAAGTTTGTTCTGTAAAAAAAAAAAAAATAGAAAACAGCCATAAAACCTATCATACATGCTCATTAAGCCACTGCTGAATTAATGAAATAAGCCTGACTGAATCTCTCAGTGCTTCTGACTTCATTGCAGTAAAAGCCACAGCAGGGCTGTAGCAGCCAGGCTTTTATCACAATCCAGAGTACTATGTGAGTGATGTGATTTTGCCTCTTATGAAGCTGTAAAACATTCTCAGAAGCCCCCGAGTTGCTGCTTACAGGTTCTGCTCTCAGAAACTCTCCTGCGACCACAGGACACGTGCTGGAAGGTGATTCGAGGCAGCTAGCATGGCTTCACCAAAGGCAAGTCCTGCCTGACCAACCTAGCGGCCTAGTGGAGTGACTACATCAATGGACAAGGGAAGAGCTACAGATGTCATCTATCTGGACTTCTGTAAGGCCTTTGACACAGTCCCCCACAACATCCTTCTCTCTAGATTGGAGAGATATGGATTTGATGGGTGGACTGTTTGGTGGATGAGGAATTGGTTGGATGGTCACATCCAGAGGGTAGTGGTCAACGGCTCAATGTCCAGATGGAGATCAGTGACAAGTGGTGTCCCGCAGGGGTCTGTATTGGGACCAGTACCATTTAATATCTTCATCAGTGACAAAGACAGTGGGATCGAGCTCACCCTCAGCAAGTTTGCAGACAACACCAAGCTAAGTGGTGTGGTTGGCACACCTGAGGGACAGGATGCCATCCACAGGGACCTGGACAAGCTCAAGAAGTGCGCCCATATGAACTTCATGAGGTTCAACAAGGCCAAGTGCAAGGTCCTGCACCTGGGTCAGGAAAACCCCTGGTATCAATACAGGCTGGGGGATGAAGGGATTGAGAGCAGCCCTGCAGAGAAGGCCTTGGGGGTACTTGTGGATGAAAAAGTGGACATAAGCCAGCAATGTGCACTTGCAGCCCAGAAAGCCAACACTCTGAAAAGACTTAACACTTTCAAAATAGAAGACAATTCAAGAGACATTTATCCAGTTATCGATAACATCATATCCAAAAGAGGGAACTAACGGCAAGATTGTTTCCCATTTCAGCTTCTAGGATTGGATTGTTGACTGCACAATTATTTAAGAGAAGCTAAAGTGGGAAACAAAATGAAGCAATTTTCAAACAGAGGAATCTAAACTTAACAGTCTCAAAGGAAAGTTTAGAGATAAAAGAAGTATTCTTTTCAAATGCCTGTAAATCTACAAATCTGACTCAGAAATAAGGGCACAACAACCAGAAACACTTAAAAAAACCCCCAAAACTCTGCACAAGTTAATAGTTATTTTAACATACATGCTTAACACTGCCAGTCAGATTTTTACAGGATTTAGAAAAATGTATTTTTCCATTCCCCTCCTCTACATCTAAAAATTGCCTAACAGATAATACTGCATAGTCAAACTTTTCAGCACTAAACCTATACATATATACATATGCAAACAAACCTGGAGAAAAAGACTTTTCTGCATTTCTATCAACCTAGAAAATAGAGATAGAAGATAACTGTCTAAAATCTGTATTGCATTACTTGGATCATCAGCAGTGCAGAAACAATTTTAAAGGGTTCCCCCCCCCTTAATTCAGAAATACTCTTATTAGTCTTTAGATAGACATAATAGCATTTTTACACTTGGCATTTCAACTTCATATCGATTTTTAGATAAAATATTGTAATGATTTTGACTCTGAGTCACTTAAGTAGTCAGAAGCAGTCTGGAAAGTACTTTCGACTTAATACATGATTTACTTGAAAGTCATGGGGCAGTGTTGGGTTTTTATGTTTTTGGGGGTTTTTTTCGGTTTGTTTGGTTTTTTTAAATAAACACAATGTCACTGTTGGTCAGTATGAGCTTAATACAAGATGATAGCCTTTTTAAAATAATTCATTTAAAACAGCAAATCCAGAACTTCTGAAGATGAAATGCATTCTTCCGTAAACCAAGCAGCACAGAAGACAAAAGCCCAGCACGTCTCACAGTTTGCAGTATGCAGGGCATTAGGTGAAAACTTGAAACTTTATGCGGAACTAAATATTCTCACAGGGGAGGGGGAACACTGTATAGTATCATTTGCATGGCATTACCACAACTTTCTTCAACATCCATTTAATTTGCTTCTTATTCAGAGCCAGCCCTGAAAACATTCACTGTCATGCCTGCCTGCCTTCAATTATTCAATGTATCTGTATGAAGGAGATCTAAAATTCCAAGAAAAATTTAAGTATTTAGTAAAGGCAGTTTTGCATGAACACAGGAAGAATCATTTGCCTTATAAACCTCCACCAGCAATCCAACATTTCCCCAAGTCATTTGTCCTGATCTGCCTACTATGCCTTCTTCAGACAATTTATCATTGCCTGCCATCTCCATCTTGAAAATAAAAGGTTTCACATTAACCATAAGTCAAGCTGCAAGGAAAAAAAAAATCCAAATATTTCAGCAATCATGATTAAATACAGACAGAACATGACGAAAAGCAGAAAGTTCATATTTTCTACTTGTGACATAGTAATAAAGTACTGCCAGAGCCAATCTTCATACTAGACCAAGAAATCTGTTTCAACATTAGTAAAAGATGATCTTTTAGAGGCAGAGCAGCACTACCAATGATGAAAATACAAGTACTTTAAATTCATTTTGTAACATAAGCTTCCTTCATAATTGGTTGCGATATCAGAAAAAATACTTCTTTTATCTTCTAAACCTTATCACACTGCCTCCAAGTATTTTTATTTCTTTTAGTTAACTTGTGTTTCGAATCACAACTGTAGTAGTTGTGATTACTGAGTACTGAAAGACAGCAAAAGCTAAAATGAGCAAGTGAATTTTTTTAACCTTCCCGTAGTATAGGGCAAGTTGTAATCCAGGTATTTAATTAACATGACAGCCCTTCCTATACAGAAGTCCCAGTCTTCAGTGAACATTGGAGTTGTTCACTCCTGCCTTCATTTATGTTGCAATTGTACAACTAAGAAAGAACATCTACTCCTAAAACAAATACTAAGCTCAAACTCACATGACTAAATGGCTTCCAGTAACTTCTGTACGAGCTTTCCTGACAAACTTGAGGGAATAATTAATTACTATGAAAATTAAACCAAGTGATTTGAGATAACCTCTTCTTCTGTGCCATGCCAACAACATGATTTTACACAAAAGCAGCAGGGAAAAAAGCTAGAGAACATGACTCATTCATTTCTTGTGTATGTCAAAGGAATCACAAATGGAAAAAATTAAAATTAATTACCTCATGAAACACATCTGGGTTTCCAGGGTTAAACAGTGATGGCAATCTCTCTTCTAAACCATGTACTATTTCTGGCCACACTGAATTCACTAAGAAATCATATCCAGGAACAATATCTGCTTTTTCACTGAAATAAAATTGCAATTATTCCATGGTTATATTTTACCACCAGGCTTCTATTTGGAGGTAGGGATAACTAAGAGGACATGCACTGCATTAGACAAAACACAATTAAGTTTTTTTTACGTAGGTATGCTGATTCCCTTAAACTTCTTCCTTCCAGGTTTCATATCTGATCCCACAGTCTCATCAAATGCAAGGTATTTTTTATAATTCTCGAAGTGTTTTAAAATTTTATCAGTTACATATTTGCAAGCGTGTTCTGGAAAATGAGTACATTTCAGCTGAGAACTCCTATTCTTACTTGTGTATTTCAAGTTTTAACAGCTCCAAACTTCAAAGAGGTACCAAGTAGGAGTAATGTGACCAATGCAATGGAAAGAAGCAGAACTTTTTCATCATTGTTCCAGCACATGGTATTGTGCTTTGAAGCAAAATATTAAAAGCTACCTTGATTATGAAAATTTAGGAACTGAGAGCAGAAGAGATACGAGCATTTAATTCCAGTTCAGTAATTCCAGTTCAGTACACCACAGTACAAAGTAGAAACATTCCATTATTAAGAAGCAAGATTAAAATTTGCCGAGGGATTAAAAGAATTGAAATGTTAGTAAAATTTAGGAGTCATAAAAAGCTAAGCAATGGATGACTAATTAGAAAAGTAACTCTGCAGTCCCTAGGGGCTACATCCATAGTTCTGTGAATTACAGCAGTCTACTATATTAACCAGCCTGCAAACAGATGAATAAATGGATACAATTCAGCAGACCTGAATTATTTAAACTTCAAAACAGGCAATTTAATTGCATAAGGAATTAAAGCACTTTTGGAAAAGACAGTGGAAGCACTACACAAACCAATTAAACCTGTAGTTCCAGTACCTGCAATAAATCAGTCAAACCTCTGGGGATCATCCCCACTTTTCTGATACACTAGCAACCCAGTAACTTTGAACTTACATTTTTAAATAGCTTTGTTGTACACTTCATCCAAGGAGAAGGGCATAATCATGTTTCACAGATTCAAAAAAATAAGGTATCTGACACACTGTATTATGAACAGTACTCAATTCTACTATTGAAATACAGGATTCTCTTTCCCTCCTCTGAAGGTCTGGGCTGCAGCACCAAGAAAGTGTGTTCACTGTTTGTTTTGAAAAATACAGACACTAGAGAGAAATCAAACTTGACTATGAATCTTCAGGAAAGGCCAGATAAGTCATTTGTGCATGGAAGCTACTTATGCAAAGCATTTCAAAAGTATATGATACTTGCTGTAACTTTAGCGCACCCAAAAGAAACCCCAAGATATTTACCTTGAAATAGCTCCCCCTGTTACTTCACGCAAGAGACGGCAATGATGAGGAACAAACTCCAATAGTTTATTGTACATAGCCTGAAGGCCATTAGGATGAGATTGAACATACTGTTCCACAATCACCTGCCAGGAAGAGTTCAATGTTAAATGTCATAAAAGTGAACAGGAAATACCGTAATGCAAGACTCATAGTATACTCACTCAAACCTCCTAACACTATAACCCTAAATATTGGGATAGTCACTATATCACTGTTTTATATTATAGTTTCCAACTATACCTTGCCATCTTGAATTTTTACTTCCTTTAACGCAGCACTCTAACTGGCAAGACTGGCCACAAGAATGAGAATGAGCTCCTTGCTTTTAAATGTTAGCCACCACGTCTGGCTCCCCACCCACTGCACACATCACTGTTCCCTGAAGCAGTCTATGAAGTTAAATGGGTGACTGGCAAAAGCTAATCAAACCTCAGAATAAAGTCAAAATTTATTCTAAATCTAGAGCCTGTTGGTCCAATCCCAAAGGCAGGTAAGCCAACAGCCAAGAATCTTCTGTGAAAATGCTAAGCCTTTAACACAGCTAGCAAAGCAGTTTGTCAGGACAGTACCTCATATTCAGCGAAGAGGAATAATCTCTGCCATAAAGAGAAGGCAGACAGTAGTTGGACAATACAGAAAAAGAGCAATAGCTTGTATTTCTTGGTATTCTTCCATCTGTCTGAACACTTTTGCCTCTTGCTACATAAACAAGCAGAACGGTGCAGAAGTGGGGAAAGATTAGATACTGAGAAAACTGAGAGGGGAAGACGACCTGTCCCCCACTGTAGCAGTTGCTACAGTATTAGCAAGCACCCAAAGGAAGTCTGTCCGTAAGGGGAGAGGCCACCACCATTCGACTCCCTCTCCCATCCAAAAGCCAGGACCTGGCTTTGGTTTGTAAATCTGCATGCATATGAAGTAAAACCAGAATAATTTTAAATGTGTCCTTTCCAACAGCAGAAAAGAAACATGCTACTGACAATGACATATAGCTCGGGTGTTATCAGACATACTATTCTTTCGCAGGGAAGGGAAAGGTAACAATTCCATCTCTTGGCTGCTGAAGACATTACTGAGTGAAAAAAAGGTAATTTCTTTTCCCTATCTTGATTTAGAAGAACAACTCCTTCAGCAAAAGTTATACAGATTAACTCTTCACTTGCCTTGGTTGGGAACACCATGGCAAATGGCCACTAAATGGAAAAAAGGAAGCAAATACCTTAAGGTCACTTCTGCATTTATGTTCAGAAAGGCACATCAGTGTTAAGAAAAAGCAACTGTATTATTGCCTACAGAAACATATTCAATACTTTTAGAAACAATATTCACATTGCTTTCATAGGTCTTAATAAAAGTGTTAACTCTATACTATAAGCGGTCTCATTTTTTGTGAAATACCAGCAGAGAACAAACTGTTTTAAATATCCTGAAAGCAGAAAAGAGTACCTCGCATCAAAACATGCCTCTCATGGTTTACTGAGCAAAGAGAATGTTTAATATTAAATATCTCAATTTAAAGAGTAATAGCAGTAAAAGAAAATCTTGACAGCAAAGGGAAAGATACATCAACAGCCTAACTTGGGACTCAAAGCCACTGAAAAGTGCTATGTATTAGGGGCAACGATGAGGGGAAGATCTATGTTGCCTTCTATAACATGCACAAATTCAAGCAAGTGTATATTTGCAATTGCCAAGGCAGCTCTTGTACTTTACTGTTTTTCCTTCCCACAGGAGCAGGAAAATTAAAACTGCTGAAAGATTCATAATACTAGTTTTATAACAACAACTTTATAGCCCTGGTGCTTGCCCAGTTTAACAACTTTAAGGACAGTGAATTTAATGCATTCATGAAATACTCTGACAATCTACTGAAAGCCCAGGAAACTTCCTGCAACAGGGCAGTCAGTCAGCACTGGGAATTATATCGTAAAAGGGCACTGATTCAGATCTCAGTAGGGAACAAATATCCTCTGCAATGATATAGAATTGTTACCCGACCTTTATCCCAAAACACTAATGAAAAGGGTCAAAAGAAGTCTTGGTATTATAGCAACAACACTTCGGCACATTCATTAAAAACGTAACAAACCTGCTTTATCAAGTCATTTCAAACACAGCAGACTTTCAAATATCTTAAAATTAATTTTTAGATTTTTACTTGAAGCTTAAAACTACAGTTACCATAATATAATTGTAGGCCCTTAAAAATGTTTTCAGTGGCAAGTGCAGGTGTGCTGACACACAAGAATAATTGAGCACAACTGACCGACTTTCTGACTGTTACACTATTGTGGCAGGTCATCGTCTGAGCTTTTTTTGGAGAAATTACATTATCATCAATCACAACAAAACCAAATAAATTAGTGCAGACTAGTCACCAACTGTTCAGGCCAGAAGAAGTGGTAAGAACAAACAGTGCTACAAAAAGGTGAGGAGCCATTTTACAGGTAGCAGCAAAAGTTGCACCATTAAGAGAATTAGCAGAAAGTCCCCTAATTTCAGAAAATTCAATCAGTACTTTGTGATTGGTCCAACTTGTTAATGTAAACTAATAAAATCAGTTTCTCATGAATTGAGAAACTGGCCATCTGACACATTTTTCCTACCAGACAACAGCAAATGCTTCCCAAACAAACACTTATTCCTGTTCCTGCTAATGTCCTGGAACAGCTGGGAACTGCAAAAACTGCTTCTTCATACAATGGGAAGAAAAGGACATTGCACTAAGAACTATTTTTGCTGTATTTGCCTGCTACTGAGCCAGCCACGAAGAAATGCAAACCCCAGATCTGACCCAATTCCCACAGATGCACCCTGGTCCAGAAAAAATTGGATTTTACTCCAGTCATATGCTTGGTTTAAGGTTTGTTTTTTGGATTCCTCACCCCAAGAAAAATGTAGCTGAGAAAAAGAATCCCAACTGGATATAACCTGAAATTGGTGGCAGGCAGATAGAGAATTCCTCCACCTTTTTTTTTTTTTTAAATAGCAACAACAAACAAATTGACATTGTGTTGGGGCACAGTTCTGCTGTTCTCTCCACAAAGGCATTTTGAAGCTACTAAAGAAAGCTGGAGGTTAACAGGAAAAAAAGCATGTTTGCAAATCAATTTATTTTCTTAGGATTCTTGATTTTATCTTACCTCATCTATATAAGGTTTTACAAGCACTTGACCAACTAATGCCTCTGCATCTCGTGTTTTATCAATTGTTGCATAAGTGCGAAGACAGTGACGTATTATATCAACATTTGAAGTTTGAAGGCCTTCCAAGAGCAGCCCTTCCAGAGACTGCTGCAACATAGCTGTTATTCCAGCTATACGCTACGAAGAGAAACAAAATACAGTAATAAAAAAAACAAAATCAAAGCCTTGCCATCATTGCTGAAGAAAATTCTTCCAGATATACCTAATTCAGCTTTCCATTTTCATTTGAAAGTTGCACAAGTTTTGATAACTGTCAGCATTAAATGAACATTAACACAAGCTTAATAGGTTACTGATGCTATTTAACACAGTATTTATTATAATAAGGTTAAAAGACAATTATTTTCCTCTATATGTTTTAAGTTATGCGATAACTTATCTAAGGTCCCTTTTATCCTGACGAAATAGGTCAATAATTGTTCCTTATTCAACTGAACCACTATGTGTGATAATACACAAAAGCTTCACAATAAGTCACCAGGGATAACAACTGTGGCATTTACCCCTCACTGTCAAAACCTAAAACGATAGCATGTTCCCAGCACTACTTGCCAAATTATTCCAAACCAAAGACATTGAGTGACACTGGGGGCGGGGGGGGAAGACATGCCATTAGATTCCTTCTGGCTTCTGCCAAACAGCTGCTTCAGTCAACATATATTCTCCCATTTGCTAACCATTTCTCCTCATCTCCTGCAACACCTCTTCCACTAGATCCTACTCATTGCTTAGCAACAATGGGTACAGGACAGAAGGCCTGGCAAGCATCATTAAGGAAGCCACATGACAAAGTCACAAAGGTTGTCCCACTACAAATGCTACCCTGTTGCTCACACTTCTGTTGCTATTCATGTTTGATAACTCAGTGGCCAGAACAGTCTTGTAAGCTGCTCATGAATCGACATGGTACTATGGAAGTCTTGAGCTGAAACATGTTTATACTGCCAATAGACATACATAGTGAAAAACTGGAACTATGAACTACCTCACTAGCTCGAAAGCCATCAAGAATGTTAGCTCCATGCTAATCAGCTTAAAGCATTACTCATCTCCATATTCACATCATTCATACTATCTACCTTTAAGCACCAGTCTTCATTTGTTCCCTCTCCAATGAATAGACAGAAGAAAAAAAAAGTCAATTCATCTTTTAGAGTAGACAGTTGCTACAAAGAGGATATTAGGGAGATTAACCTACCAGCCTGAACAGCCACAGTTAGGCAACAAATTGCACCAGAAGACAAAGTTGAATATATTCAAGCCAGCCACTCTGTAGGCACATTCCATTTATATTCTGGTCTGTACTCGGCAGCTAACAAAACCAATATAAACCTCTAGAACTAGGCCTCAATATCAGCAAGCAGACAAACTGCAAGATACATTAGGCTGACAAAAATGTCGGTTGTATTTCCTACTCTTATTCTAAGTAATTTATCCTAAAGAATTTAGCAAACAAAGCATAAACCCTCAGGAGAAGCAATATTTCTAGTCAACTGATAAAAATGACCTCTTGAAACTCATTTTCCCCCATAAATTAATTCAATAAAACTCTGTGGAAACAGGCATTTGTCTTCCAATTATATTGGTTTTGCTTGATCCTGCAAGCGTTAAGCTCACTATCGTGCAATACTTACTGGTCTCACTTTGTCCAAAAGGGGCATTCCTTTGCTTTGTACTGCATGAAATTGTAGTTGATTAAATTCTGCGGCAATTCTCTCTAAAACCTGTCCAGTTAAAAGTGGGCTAGAAGAGAGATGATACAAAAATGAGAATACACAGTTAGATCCTTTCAAATCAACTCACTTAATCTGCAGCAGATAGATAAAGCTCTCCCCCAATTTTTGTGGTTTAATCTAAATATTTGGAATTCTGATAGGTACTACTACAATTAATGCAATTATGCAATAGTAATCTGAAACAGACTACATGATTAGAGTTGTTTTGGAGCTACTAAGATAAGAAGTGGGTGAAGCAGAAGCTGAGAGGAACATAAGAAGCTGCTTCAGCAGTATGAAGCACTGTTTTCTATACGGTAGTGCTGCTTATTGTCACATGAAAAGGCAGCCTTACAGCTCATACTGCAGCCAAGTGCTTTTCACCATCCAGATTTGTTTCTTATTCCCCTTTTCTGTCATGTGGTAAAACTAATGACAGCTATCTCTACAGAAACAGTCCTGCCCTTCTCAGGTCTATATAATTAGCCAAATTTTCAGCCACTTGAGTACAATCTTGCTTTGAAACATGATTCTGCAAAGTGCCTTACCCTGACTGAAAACATTTGCATAACCTTTGTCCCTCTAGGTATCAACCTATTGTTCTGTCTGTCTCCCCCAACTCGTTACCATGTGATTCAGTGAACTAAACTGAGGAGATAGTCTCACATTCAAACAGGTTCATGAAATTGCCTTTTTCCTCCTGCATAATTTGCACTTCCATCCCAGTCAATTATTTCAAGTGCATAGCTGGTACATTAGTTCCAAAACAGGCTGAAAGACATCTTCCATCCCTCAGCAAAGGCAGAGGGAGAAGACACTTTCCATGAAGTTGTTAAAAACCAAAGCTTGTGAGTCTGACTGGAATTTGTCACAAACTGTTCTTCTACCAGAAGTACTACATGTGTGGCTTGCCTGCCTCAGACTATTCTTGCAGCAGTCCTTGCAGTTATACGTATGCAGGGAAAACAAGAAAAGCTATTTCCCATTTTACTTCCAAATTATATTGAAATAAACTGTACTGTAGAGAGTATTTCAGACATGACAGGATTAGTGACTTCCAAGAAAAAAAAAATTATTGCATGCAAACTTCAAAAAGCACACGTTTACTGAAAGAACTTTGGAGGCTGAGTTACATATTCTGTGAATGACCGGTTTGCAGAAAACTAAACCTGAGAAAATACTAAAATAACAATCACTTATTCCATCAGAGTTACATTGCCAAAGATATACCCTAATGTTTGTAAATTCATCTACACCAATACCAAAACTGAACATTTACATATTTTTTACCTGCTTCCCTCTAATGAGGACAATTCTTTAGTGCCTTGGGAATGCAGAATCTTCTCAATTTTCTCAACAGACTGAATAACATGAATAAGTCTCAGGACACACATCTGTAATCAAAGAAAGATTTTTCATGTCTGACCCTAATCCCAATTCACCCAAGAATCCTGAAGATATTTTGGATGGGGTTTTTTTGGTTTGGTTTTTTTTTGTTGGGTTTTTTTTTGTTGGGTTTTTTTTTTTTTTTGCTGGTGTTAAGTTCTTCTCTATCTTAATAATTGAGTCATGTCTCAGTTGAAGTACTGGTCACATAAGTCTATAAAACCTCACAAACTGTTTGTCATAGATGTATAACAGCTGTTCTTATTCGATTTTTACCAAGCTAAACACAAAGACAAATGTTAGTTCCTCCCACTCATATAGATATTAAACTGCTGTATTTCAATTACATTCATAATAATAAAGTTTATATACTACTACAAGCAGAAACATGAGTAACTGTAATTAAAAAAAGCCAACCAAACCAAACACAGATGTTTTTGGCAAATAAAATAAACATTTATGATCAACTAGACACTGTAAAAATGTAGCCTGTCAAGCAAAACTTCAATCACTATTTTTACAAGTGCAAAATCATGCACAGTGTGCATCTAGACAGCCCAAAACTTTTTAAATCTCATTTTCTCTGGGTTAATAACAAAAACAAAAGTTGCCCTAATGAGGATCTTCCCAAGGTAACAATTTGTCTGTTGTACCTTTTTTCTTCTAATATCTTCCTGTTTAGTCATTCGGTCATCTACTGCTTGAATTCCTTCACTGACACATGACTTCAGACTCTGTGAGAGAGAAAGTCAGTATGAAAAGCTGGCTTCCCAGTTAAGGTTTAAAAAACCTTAACTCAAAAATCTAAACTTAAAACAGGAGACAGATTAATAAGAATATAGGACAAATAAAAGCTACAGTACATCAACTGCCCTCTAAGTGAAAAATACCAGAAATAAGACTAACTGAAAGTATAACCTGCTCCTCAAGTACTGCCACCACAAATATCATTATTTCCACAAGAAGCATTCTTTTAGTACCTTACAGAGAACAAACCACCTTTCACCCAGAAATAAGCAATAAAACCAGTATGATTTTATGTCTTGAAACTGAAGTTATAAATCAGATTTAAGTAGCATTTTTTACATAATAAATACTTCTCTATGCTAACTGTGAACCTATTTTCTGTTTCAGACATCAAGGCTAAAATATTTTGAAGGCACATTTATGCAGCAAACATCCCTTTGAACCAGCTGCCAAGATGAACAAAAATTGCCCTTCACTACATACCAAGTCACTGTGGAAGAGCCAGAATAAGACCAACCTTCAAGAGAGTGATCTTTTATGGTTAAACCACAGGACTGAGCAAAAAAAGTCCTTACTGGGACTGTGTTGCATCTGATTTATTTACTACCATCTTTAAGTTACTCAATAATAAAACAGTTCAATATTTCGCCTTATACTTGTCTTGCAAGAGTCCATTCATTTATCACATTTAAGAAATCCTTAATCTCTTCATTAAAAGGCACTATAGAAAATGTAAGTTTACTGCTACTACAACTGCTTGAAAACATGCCCGGCTCTAAGAAGTCGATTTTCAAAGAGAAGTTTATCTTAATAATTATTAACATGAATAAAAGACATTCTATATATCATATGAAAGTGAGCTGAATTTTACCAAGCTGTGTATAATGATTGTTCTGAGCATACCATAACTTCTTCCTTTAACTGTCCCAAGGGTACTGAAAGCTGATTAAGGGCCTTATCCATGCCAACCTAAAGAAATTACCATAAAAACATTTATGACTTTTTTGATAAGTACATATGTGAATTACTGACAAAGTCTATCATTTTACAGATACTAAAAGAGAACTGAGAAATTATACCTCCCTTTATAGTTTCCAGTTTTAAATTCAATGCAAAAATACGTTACCTCAAATACAGGGATAAAGATTTCAGACTGCTTGTTACACAAAGCCAAAAATGAAAGAAAACTTTGACCTATGGAAGTTTTCTTCCAATAAAAATGTTAAATCTCACTCTTTGAACCTATATAATTGGAACCTGGATGAACTAGAGTAAATGAGTAGGATACACAGTGAACAAGACACTTTAATATGAAAATTATTAAAATTCTCAGTCAAGTGGGTTGGGTTTTTTTAAGTCAATATATGACTGTGTAGTAAATTTAAAGATTCCCAAAAGAATCCCTCAGAATGGCCTTATTTGTATGTTTGCTATTCAATTTTAGAATCATAGAATAGTTTTGGTTGGAGGGGACCTTTAAAGGTCATCTAGTCCAACATCCCTGCAGTAAGCAGGGACATCTTCAACTAGATCAGGTTGCTTATAGCCCCATTCAACCTGACCTTGAATGTTTCCAGGGATGGGGCATCTACCACCTCTTTGGGCAACCTGTTCCAGTGTTTCACCACCCTCATTGTAAAAAATTTCTTCCTTATATCTAGTCTAAACGTACTCTCTTTCAGTTTAAAACCATTACCCCTTGTCCTATTGCAACATGACCTACTAAAAAGTTTGTTCCCATCTTTCTTATAAGCCCCCTTTAAGTACTGAAAGGCTGCAATAAGGTCTCCCCAGAGCCTTCTCTTCTCCAGGCTGAACAAGCCCAACTCTCTCAGCCTGTCTTCATAATAGAAGAGGTGCTCCAGCCCTCTGATCATTTTTGATTTATTTCCTTCGATTTTTCAACTACTAGCAGTTTTTAAAAAAGTTTGCTTTCAGTCTAACTTCCTAATGAATTGATTTTTTTAGGACAAAACGTATCTACTTAAACATTTATTATGGGCCAACAGCAATTCTGTACAGTAGCTACATTCTACAATAAGGGTCTTTCAGTTTCTCTCAGTGCAAGGGGTCACAGTTAAGATGTTTTAAATCTAATAATGGCAAAATACAAGCCACATACTTTTCATATGAAAAATAAAAACCACACGAAAACATACAACTTAGTAAGACTTACTAGATTTGTTGAGAGATTAACAAAATCTGCATAGTCCTTATTTATGAGTTCTACCATGGCAGTTTTAAGGAGCTTGTAATAGAGCTCCAGATCCTCTCTCAGCTCTTCCAACTGCACGCGTTTCCTGCAGTCTGATACAAAGTGATCAACATCAAAATCCGGCTGAAAATGAAACAGGAAAGAGAGAAGGCTGTAAGTAAAAAGTTCAAACCAGCAACTCATCCCACCTCCAAAATAAAGTATTCCATAGGCCAGTGAGCTGACCAAACTGAAGTACCGGGGGGGGGGGGTGTGTGCAAAAAAATCTCCTTAATGGAGTAGTTTCCAATGTTCCAAAGCCTCAGTCTTTAATCTCAAAAGCGCACAATGTTGTGGGTCAGAGTACCGAAAGACTAACTCTCCAAAATACAAGGCTGTATATTCCCTGCATACACTTAAAACAAACAAACAAAAACCCCAAACAAAAATCGAAATACAGTATTAAGAACTACTTTAAGCTCTCTACGCAAGGAGGCCTGAATGCTGGTTATCAGTCTATCTGGGTATTTGGCTTCAAAGCACGCAGAGTACGACTTGAAGAAAGTATGACTCGGGTCTGCCCGAGGAGGTGAGCTGCACCACCCGGCCCCGGCCCCGGCCCGGGACAGAGGCACTCACATCACCCGTTTGCAAACCTGCCGGCTCTCTCCCCGGGCAGCCCCCCCTGCTCCGCTGCTCAGACTCCGTTTCAGACTTAGATGCAACCCCTGCTTGGATACAACTGCAGAGGTGCAAGCCGCCTGGCTTCGCAAACGGCCCGGGTCCCCCTTTCAGCGACACACTCAGCGCTGCTCTGGGGGCCTCAGCCCGGGGAAAGAGCCGTGGCGGAGTTAAAAGACCCAGACCAAGGTTCCAGGCCCCTCTCACCCGCCTGGGAACCCGCCGCACCCCGCCTCAGGAGGCCCCACGGGGCACCCCGGGCCCACAGCGCCCTTCCGCAGCCCGCCTGCCTCGGCAGCACCCACCCACCTTCATGAACTCGTCCTTGTCAAAGCAGAGGTTCTCGGGGCCCCGCGGCAGGTTCATCTTCTTTGCCTCCATGACCGGCACCGGCACCGGCCCTCCAGGCCCAACGCGGCGGCAGGACCCGCCGCTGCCACAGCAACGCCTCCTCCGCCAGCACGGCACCGTCAGGGCAGGCCAGAGCGTGCGCCAAGAGAGGCGCAGGGGCCGCCCGCCGCCGCGGCAGCGCCCCCTGGAGGGCTCCGAGCGGCCCTGCAGATGGCAACGGACTTGACGGGGGGGGCGGCAGGGATCTCAAGATGGCGTGGCGGGACGACAGCGGGAGCGACTATGTGCTGGCGTGTGGGGCACGGGCCTTTAAAGCTGGCCTACCCAGCCTCTTCGGAGGAAGTCCTTTGGTTCCTGCTACCCTGTGAAGTCAGGGGAGCTGGGCTGCGCTGCTGAAGTGGGTGCCTGGTGCTCCACGGTGGGCACCCAGCACGTGAAATTGGCCCAATCACTGAAAGCTGCAGGGACCAGCCAGGGAAGAAGCCATGGAGACCCAGGGCTGCGGAGGTGGGAAGGGGCTCCAGGGGACGGTACGGTGCAGCCGCCCAGCCCTGAGCGAGGTCACCCAGAGACAGTGACTCAGGGCCACGTCACTTTGGGGTTTGGGTATCGCCGGGGTGGAGGCCCCGCAGCCTCTCTAGGCAAGCTGTGCCAGGGTCTGACTGCGCTTAACAGCCAAAACGGCTTTTCTTTATGTTTAAATTTCTTGCAGCTTGTGCCCACGTGGCCCTGAGTGACAGGAGTTGAGTCAGAGCATAATTTACCTCCTCCATCCTTCTGCTTTTCAGTAGACTCTTCTGTTAGGGTCTTGTTTCCTTCAAAACCTTTTGTTGAAGGTCGCTTATGCCTTAGCAAAGACAAATTTAGCTCTAAAAAGCTTCCCTGCTGTCACTTGCATTTCTGTTTGCCGCCTCAGGATGGAAGACAGCAAATGCTCTCGTTCCTCACACATACATTTTATGGATTTAATTTTGACTCAGCGAGCTCAAATGAGGAGCGAGCCCAGCACCTTACCAAACAGTTGTAAGGGCACATCTGCTCTAGCTCTGCCGGTTGCTCCGCTGACAAGGGTGGAGAAGATTCCCCGGGCCCGATGGACGTGGGTTCAGTGGAGCTGCGGCAGTATGCTGAGCTGGAGCCCCCCAGATCTCCTGGGCAGTTTCCGCAGGGCCAGTGCGTACATCCCCACCTAACTCCAGCAGCGCCTCCGCAGAGCCCAGCTGGCCTGTGACCAGCAGTGATTTGTGCCAGTGATTCATGGCTGGCGCATGAGTTTGTTAGGAATTCCCTGAGTTGTTAGAAGTATGAAGAGCTGAGCAGTTCAGTGATGACCACGGTGGGCATGTGCAGCCGCTGGCTGGGTCCTTGCACGCTTATTGCCCCTACTTGCTTTCACCCTGTCCCTTTGGAAAGCTCTTCAAACTGACATATTTCACGGTGTCCAACCCTCTCAGAGATCTCAAATGTTGGCAGGCATGGTTCATAGCTGTCACGTGTTGTCAGCTAGATAGCAGAAAAGATACACCCACCACATAAATCCACACTGGCACTTTTTTGCGATAGCTATGACTATATGTATCAGATCAAAAAGGTTTCCTTACGTCATGATATTTAAATGCCTACATTCTGGTACAGGAACAAAGCCACATTACTGCTCAGCTGTCTTTTTAATTTCATGAGCTGGATGCTTGAAATGAAAATTCTAACCAGTTTTTAATGTTAAGTCCTTAACAAAAGAACTAGACCTACTTTTTTAAGGTCTTGTGTATTAGCTAAGACAAATCTTGCTCTAAAAAGACCTACTGTTATCATTTATGTTTTTGTTTATGAAGCTCTAATTATGAATTTCCTTGAGGAAATAAAAAGTATGCTTGCACTTGAATTTGTTTATTGATGAGCTCTTTACACTGTTTGTATTTATTGATGTCATTGTAAATTAAATATGAAGATTATGGAATTTAATAATTTGCCAATGGAAACTGCAATATAGCAGTTTCAGTAAGTTAACAGTAAAACCAGAATTAGGACTCATGGGTTATTTCCACACGTTGTCCCTGAACAGCCATCTTCACCTGGGGCAGTGGTGCACAAAGTACAGTTTCTCCAAGACAGAAGAGACTAGCAAAGTAGTGAGGGAATTAGCCATTCCAAAGAGTCATAAGAAACTCCCTTCCATTATTTTTGTGCTAGGATTGCTTAGCACATTTCTACTTCTTCTTCATCCCTTTCCTTTTCTGACTCTCATCACCGTCATTCCAGGATTTCCAGGTTTAGAAAACTCAGTTTTAAACTCTTTTTCCCATCATCCTTTCCCAACGACGAAGACATGACACCTAATAATTTCTTGTGAAAACTGTAATCACTATTTAATCTGCAGGTTTTGGATAACATATCATTAACGGACCCATTATCTGATACCCCATCTGAATGAAGAGAGAGCATCTGAAAGTCTGTCTCAGTATCATTGTTATTATCTGAATAGGGATGGTGTAGGTGCCAGAGAGTAGAAGAGCTACTTTTAGCTCTTGTGTGGGTGCTGAATTTTAAAGATTTCAGTATCGCTTCTTATTCTCAAATAAAGAACATTTCAAGGGATGCATAATGATATGACAAATGATGTTTAGTGTAATTGTATCATCATTTTCCTGAAAGCTGCCAATGACTAATCCACTATCTTGGAAATACTTCCATTCCAGTATATACCAGTTAAATTGGGAAGGAAAGCAGCTAGTTTTACCTCCCACCACATTCTTAAGACTTCTGTCTGGTTTTATTATTTTAAAAAGCTGAAGGCATCATGTACGATTTATGGTAAAGGAGAAAAGTGTGACAGTGTACAACATGCAGGGACAGAGATACTACAATTAATTTCTGGTAGACACTCCAGGTACCAAGAACCTTCAGAAAATGTAGATAGTATTACACAAACTAAGGTGCCAGTGCTGATGTGTTGAGTACCTTGCCTTCCTAAAATGACATCTCCGTCGATGTATCACTTGGTGCTCTCGCAAAATTGTGTTAGCTGCTTTCAGTCAATCTTAAAAACAATGAACACCAATTAATAAATATAAGTTCAAGGCACAAAAGGGTATTTTCCTAATATTGACATCTTACTGAGTGCCTTTATTTTATTTTCTTTTGGGAATAGAATTGAATAAATGAATAAAGGTAGAAGACTTTACATCCCTGGTTCCAGTCCTGAACACTGAAGTCAGTGAGTGAATGCTGCTGATTTCTGTGACTAACTGTCAGTCACCTCAACAAGTGCCTAACTCCAAAGATGTAAATAATCCTACTTCAGCCAGTGAGGCTGCAGTCATGCTTAATATCAGTAAGTAGCTTAAAAAAGCCTTGGTCCTAAATGAACAAGGTAAAGAAGTTGTTTGCAAATTCCTCGGGTGATGGGTCTTGGAAGCCAACTATAAAATTACAATAATGCCATTGTTTTGTGATTATATTAAAATGTGATTTTATATGTATGATATACATCTTGACATAAAAAAGAATTTTTTTTAACAATCATCCACTGGAACAGCTGGAACAACAGGGGCATGGTGGAGTCCCCATTACCGGAGGTTTTCAAGACGCAATTGGACAGGGTGCTAGATAGTCTCATCTAGGCTCCCCTTCCCATGAGGCGTTGGACCAGATGGAGGTCTCTTCCAACCTGGGCTGTTCTATGATTCTATGATATGTACTATAAGATCTGTAGTGAATGTTTGTAGAACGTAGAACTGCAGTATGAAAATGGACCGGCCTAAAACCTGTTATGAACATATACCATGTCAAAATGTTGCAGAATTGTCCCCTTTTCCTGATGTACTAAGTATAGACTGCTACCTTACATCAAAGAGATGTTGAGTACAGAGAGATGAGGAGGGAGAGAGGCAGGAGGGGAGGCGAGGAAGGAGGAGGCTTCAGCTCTCTCATGCTTGAGTTGCTGTGCCCAAACAGATCATAGCATAAAGGAGCTGCTTAACTCACGACATCCTGCCTCAGTGCCCCAAATAATAACTGAAGAAAAGGCTGTGGGTTTCTGCCTTCTCCTCCTCCTGACATGCTCATGATGACAGTGAGGAAAGCTCTCAAAACGGGACTTAATTATTTTGAGTTCATCTGAAGATTTCTTCTGCATTGTTGACTTGTTAGCTGGCTAATTGGAGTTCAGTGATATCCGAGGCAGCACAAAAGTAGCAAAACTGGAACTGAGATAACTGCCTCTATCTGATTCAGCAGACTCTTACACAAAATTCAGGGACTATCAACTTATTTCCATCAGGAGGAGAAACTGATGGTAGCGTTCTTTATTTCTTTGATAATGTGCTTATTACAACAAAGTACAAAAGCCTACCTTTTTCAAGACAAGAGGATTCAAACAACAGCACAATGTATTGGTTTGTGGATCCAAACCTCCTTTAGCCAGTGTTCTGCCAAAAAATGCCTGTTGAGCTTTTCATCAGGATTACATTATTCACAAGGAGGGACATGAAAATGGGCATAGGGCTGGAACACCTCTCTTGTGAAGAAAGGCTGAGAGAGTTGGGGTTTTTCAGCCCAGAGAAGAGAAAGCTCCAGGAGACCTTATTTCAGCCTTTCAATATATAAAGGGGACTTGTAAGGAAGATGGAGAGAGACTTTTTACCGAGGCCTGTAGTGACAGGACAAGGAGCAGCAGTTTTAAACTGAAAGAGGGTTGATTTAGATTGGACATAAGGAGGAAAATTTTTATGATGAGGGTGGTGAGATACAGGAACAGGTTGCCCAGGGAAGTTGCCCCATCCAGTGATGCCCCATCACTGGAAGTGTTCAAGGTCAGGCTGGATGGGGCTTTGAGCAACCTGATCTAGTGAAAGATATCCCTGCCCATGGCAGGGGAGTTGGACTAGATGGTCTTTAAAGGTCCCTTCTGACCCAAATCGTTCTTTAGTTCTGTGGTTCTGTGATGCTATGGCTGTCCAGAAGATCACTGCTATTGCTTTTCTTTCATTTTGTATTGTTTCTTCAACTTGTCTCACTCTGTCAGGCACATACCTCCCTGGAAGGCTACCTAGTGAAACTATTATGTGTATCTGCTATATATTTCTCAGTGGTTTCACATGTTTGTTTGTTTATTTTGCATTGTGATCTGTATCTGTGTTTTGTTTGGAGGTGGCATTGTTTCAGCCACTTGGTTTCTTAAGGGAACTCTATAGTTTCTTACAGTTATCACAAAGGAAAGATAACAGTTGTATGTTGCAAGTTCAATGAGGTTTAATCAAATCCATGATAAGAATGTGTTGTGGAAGAGCTAGGAAACACAAATTTTTCGCCTTTCTCCTTTTCCTAATAGCTATCTGTTAGAGAAAGAGATGGAAGAAATTTAGGTGTCCCTTGACAATAGGGTTATGTATTTTTAGCATTTGCGTTGGTAGCCACTGGATGTCACTAAGGGTTCACAGAAACATAGAAATCTGTGCACTTTTTCCAGGTGGTAAAAAAATGACTTAAAGAACACAAGGTTTGGAGGAGAAGCATTTCTATGTGAAATGGGAGCAAATTACATCAATGTGCAGTAAGCGTAGATCTGGTTGGGATTGCCAAGTTGTGGTAAACTTTATGACTTTTTAGGTAGCAAACAGATCCTCCGTTATAAGACTCTGGAGAACAAAGCCTGCAAAGGTTTCTTGCATAGCTCAGTTAAGAGACATGAGCATAACCAAGCTGGAAGAGAAACTCTGCATGGGAAAATGTAAGTGTGAGTTGTGGCATATGTATGATGATATTGCACATAAGTGTACACTCACACACACAAAGTCCACCTAATAACACCACAAGAGAGGAAATAATGAAAAAGGCTTAGATGTACCATTATTGTATAAACCGGTTAAGAGGAAAAATACACATCTGAGGATTTTAATAAATGTACTTTAAGATGGCAAAGCATCTTCTGGCCAACGTCACCGTAGGTGCCACTACTGCTGTGCCTTTTGCACTGCAAGTCTCAAGAAGACAGCATACCAAATGACTTAATGCTGCCATGATTTTTGCTTCAAATTAGCAACCACTAGCATACCTGCTACAGGTGTATGTAGGACTTCCAGACTTCTGTTCAAGAAATCCTAGAGAGAGATTTCTGTTTAGGCAGCACATATGCCAGGTATCAGACATACCCCAGCTGCTTCAGATTTACTGTGAATGTACAGATCAACTGTGCAGTCGCCATGCAAGGGACAGCTGTCTACTGTTGTCCAGGCGGGTGTTTTGGTCAGGTCCACTGGTCTCAGACACATTCCCGTTGCCTGGAATGCCACGAATTTCCTGACATACCCAGTCAATCTGCTCATGCACCACCAGCCATCTGCCAGGGGCTGCCTGATTTCTAGAAATGCCAGAAAAATAGCCAGACTCTGCTTTTTCTTCTATGACATAAACTGCAGGAAGGAAAAGAGAGCATGCCAGTCAAAAAATGAATCTATAAGCAAGCATACAGAGAGCAGAAGTAAAGGTACACTATAAATACAGTATAACCATTGCAGTCTGGGGACTGGCTCACATGTTAAGGCAAGTTGCCCTTATACATGAACACATATTTTATCAAATTATCATTTCATTCTTTGTCCTTTTGCTATCTCTGTTTTGAATACTATTACTTTTTGATTTGTCCACTGTCAGTTCCTTCCATTACTGTCTTCATCCCTGTTTCTAAGTTGTAGTCATGTTAATGTTTGTGTGCTCATTAAAGCCCAGGCACAACTGAAAGTGATAGTGGCAGTGGTATATGCAAGGTATGAATTTCATGGTATGGGATACAAAAAAATCCCAGGCAGACTCTAATGAGGCTCAATGTACTAATCACCTTGGTATAACTCTTATGACTTCAGAGGGATTATACCAATAAAACAAAAATTTACTTTCTTAATATGAACAAAAAAGACATGCAACATCGGTCAATGGGAGCCGAATGCAAGAGAGACATCTACGGTTTTAATGGACTGACCATTCATAGACAGCATACCCATAGCTCGCTTTTATCAGTGCTTGAGCCAAGGACAGATGCTTACAAGATATGCTGTCAGTTCCTTTGTGGGACTGTATCCTGGTCTAAGACCTTGGAGAGCTGAAACTTTAATCTCAGTTCTGACATTAAGTTCCTTTTTGATCAGAGGCAACGTGCTTAACCTTTACTTGACTCAATTCCTCCACATTTTAAAAAATGACTCTGCACAGCTAGAAACTTACAGTGATATTATTTGCAAAAAAATCCTAAACTCTATTTAAGTTAAGCTTACCCAAAGGTTCAGAGAAACCTGTCTGTTATGAGAAAAGCTATATTTGATTGGAATTAATTTTGCCCCTTCCTACCAGGACGCTGTCAGGGTGCATCGTTTTCTTCTGAGAAGAAATCTTAATCCTCATGCAGATGGGAAGTAACAATAAACACCATCTGCCGCAAATTAGGTTACTCTCTTAGCAACGAGTGAGATCAGGCTCCGTCTCAGGCTCCCATTTTCTGTGCTGAAGTACGCACTGGCACTTCAGCCTGTAACAGAGCAAGTGATCAGAAACAAAGTGGAAATGAGAAATGGAAAAATCTTTCTTACTGCCCTCCTGGCGAGATCCTTCCCGTCTCTGCCAACCCCACAATTTTATTGCTGTAAGAGGCCGACCTCTGCTCCTCACCCCACCTTCCTCCGGCTCCCAGCTCCTTCTGGGGGAGTGGGAGCATATCATGAAATGCTGGCAACCTCTCACGGCTGCTAGGTGCTGGGAGCCAGCCCAAAAAGTAAAGAGGATGAGCAGGGGAGGGCTGTGTACCAGTTGAGAGGTGATTTAAAGCTGTCTGCTGGGGGCATTGCTGACGGGGAAGGGGGCCAGTGAGGCACTCGATTGCTACCTAGCCTCCCCTGGCAGGACCCATGGCTGCACCATGGGTTCCCTTTGCCTCCCCACCCAACCATCAGCCTTTTCCTCCCCTGCTCCACCCTGGGACTACTCAATGATTGCAGCATGTCAAGTTTAGGACAGCAGGTGTCTGAGCAGACGCTTGTCATTAACTTGGCATGGCATCTCTCCATGTAAAGCTCCCTCTCCTGTGCTGCGACAAGGTGATTTTACAAGAGAATGGCCTGTGTTTTCCACCATTTCATACGGTGCCTGATTGGCACTCTTTGTTGGTAATGTCCACAAGGTCTTGACCAGGTTCAGGCAGCCCTTAATTGAAGTGTTGTGCAGATCACAGATTCATATGCACTCTCACAAGATAGAAATCCACAGTCTTCAGAAGTCATTTAAAGCATCTTTCAGATGCAGCTATATAAGGAAATGTTATCTTTGCCCTGAAATCACCAAAAATACACTTGTAGATAAAGGACTTGAATTTGACTCACTGCCAGGGGAAAGATCTCTCTACTCTATATTCAAATATTTGTGAAAAAATTTGCACATCTTGACAGTTTCAAGAACTCCTCATAGAAATACTGTATGCGTCATTCCTTTTTAGTATTTGTCATGCTACAGTTTCCAGTTAACGTGCCGGTAGGTGAGTGTTGGCATGATTAGTCACTGGAAATCAACCTTTTTAATCTGCTCAGAAAATTTTTCTGGCTGTGTATTGGATTTGTTAAATTAACACGTGATGCTTTGTAAGTTGTGAGACTCAGCTAACAGCAATGAGCCATATAGAGTATTCAATGATATGTCACACGCTACTGAGTGTGTACACATGTGCTAATCAGCTGATGCTCCTGAGAAGGGTAGGATTTATGGGCACATGCACTGAACCATCCACATGTTCATGTGTTGGTCCTGCAGGTCAAGCACTGTATATCTGATCTATTGATGCTCTGTGGAAATATCCCAGCTTTCCAGACATAAAATAGCTTGGTTGGAGCTAGTGAGAAATGATGCCAGCTGCTCAGAAATCATAGACAAATGTGAAAGATCCTCTCATTCTGGCCAGGCAGAATTTTTAAATGGGAAGAGACCTTATCTGAGACATACGGCAACCCAAACTACATATAATATGCAGGCTGTGGGTCACTGTCTAATGCTATACAGTTAGAGCTAGGAAAGAAACAAGGCTATGATTTGCAATCCTCATTCTGTCCTTAGGCCAGCTTTGTCAGATTCTCACTTAGGCTACCAATTAATTTACACATGGCAATAAATGATCAGACATGAGCTCATATTTTCTGTTGATTCCACTATTTTCTGCTTGTCCTCTGCCATCTAAACTTAATGAATGGCTCTTCTCAGGACACTTATGCAGCCAAGTGCCTGTGCTAAAAAAAGTTCCCCCTGACCTCAGCTACGGTGTAGAAAGGTATTGTAATTGCAGATGAAATTTTCAATCAAGTAGTTTTATGGTGCTTTTGGTTTAGATAGTTTATAACACTTTGAAGGGACCACATATTCGAAAGCCATGCTTGAGGCTTCTTAAGAATCAGGTCCCTACACACTGGATCACATTCAGTGTCTGAAAAGCAAGGCAGGCAAAATCATGAGTCATTTATTAAAAAAGTAGAACGTATCTGTGCTTTACCAGTGGTGTAATTATGTGCACCAGGTTAAGAAAGCTCTTTTTATTAAAAAGAATTTTTAGCGTGCGCCCTCCTGAGATATAAGCAAAGAAATTAGCAATAGAAATTACCTGTTCTGTCATTAAGTCCATCCCTTCACAGCAGGGTAATTGCTGTGCAATGAAGAACACAAATAGCTCAAATAAGTTAAATTTCTCATGGAGAAGACTGAAAGCAAGATATGACTTCTTTATACAGATTAAAAGGACTTGCCTTGATGAAGTGGTCAGCGTTTGTTATTAAAAAAAAGAATCATTGTACCAAGAAGACAATACCCGGCCTGACCCAGTTTCTGAAAAGCAAAAACCGTGGTTTCATCTTTTCTGCCGTCTTTTGAGTATGTGGTTCTTGGGAGACATGGGAAAGATGTACTGAGGAGACTGATTAGAAACAGGAGCGATAGATACCATTTGCTGTGAAGAACTTCTCCCATTCCTCCCTTACTGATCAGTTACTGGCTATTCTCCACTTTCTGAGCAAATACGTGTGGTCCTATTCTGTAAGTCTTGCATGAGTGGCATTGGATACACAGTGTACTCTGCTGGGGTTCCACACACCCACGTTAAATGTAAAGGTTGAGGGCAGGGTGCTGGGGTGCATACACATTACCAGTGGCCCTATCTGCTAAACTAACAGAGCTGGCTACCCCTGAGTCACCCCACTGTGGGGGAGCTGCCAGTGTGAGGGAGGCATTGATGTCAGCTGCTCGCAGGGCTCCCACACATGCTGCTTGCTGGTAATTTTTATTATAAGTCTCACAATACATCACTTGTTTCCTTGAGTTCCTATGTCACTTTTCTTAGCCATAGTCAAATGGCAGAAAGTACAAGAGCTGTTTTTCAGTAGTTGTATGAATCCTTGGGGGCACATACAGGGGACCAGGCATAGACATCTGATGGACAATTAGAGAAGTTAGGAGCACTTCTCAGCCTGAGATCAGAACTTGACACCTCTCAGATATGGGGTGCAGGCCACAGGTGGGCTGGCAGATGTTTTTGAGAGTGCTCTCTGGGTTACTCTTTTTAAAAGGTTGTGGCACTGAGGAAGCCCCAGAGCACTATGCGTTTTAGCGTATTTGCATCTCAGCTATGGAGATCAAGAGAGCAAAAACAGAGGAAGAAATATAATGAAGGAGCCAGAGTGGTCTGAACTTACCCAGTAAACCTATATACAGGTGCTGCTAAGATTCCCAAGAGTGCTGTGTGAAGCATTTGAAGTAAAAAACCACAGGAAATGAAGCTGGAAGAGCTCCAGGACATCTGGGAATGCTGGAGAAGGTGGATTGAACTCAAGAGAAGGGATAGCTCCTCTCTGAATCATGAGAGAGGCTCGTGGGGAAAACAATGAGGCTATAATGCTCAAGTCTTTCTGAAGCCCACCTCCAAGTTGATGCTTTTGAAATTCTTGGCAGTGCTGAGTCATCTGGTGCTCTGTGATGACTACCTCCCTTGCTGTCCACAGCTTGATTCCACTTGACCAGGTACCTCTAAACCTATCTCCATTGCCTGATTGGTTTTGTATCCGTCTGAAGTTTCATAAGCTGTATTTCACATGGCTATAGTAAGTGATTTCTGACTGGGTATGTTGTCGTCCACAACAACAACATTGTTTGAAAAAAGAGAGAAAAAAGCCTGGGAGAATTTTCAAGGTTGAGGTACATTTTGAGTAGATATAAATAGACTAAGCTATCATCACACCTGCATCTCTTCTCTAACAGTCCCACAGATCACAGGCTCTAAGTGTCACACTCAGCAAGGACAGGAGAATACAGAAGAAAGAAAGGAGTACTTCTGGCAGTGTAAAAAATACAAGGTTTAAATTTATTTTTGGCTCACAGGCCCTAAACCATGACTGTTTTGTGCAAGTTGTGAGTTCAACCGTGAAAGCACTTTGGGTCACCTTGCTACTAAGATAACTCACTGCTATTTTCTCTCATTGTCTCATAAAGTATGGCAGGTGAGGTTTCAGATCCACTTTACTGTTCCAGCTCTCTCCCATTCTGCAACATCTCTCTCCTAAAATGTTTTCTCTAGTCCCCTCTGTAAATTAAAAATATTTCCAATTCGGCTTTTGGGTTCTTTTTTTTTAAGATGATAGCAGTTGCTACAGAAAGTCCGACTGACAGCTCAGCTGGCCCCACATTCTGTCTTTGATGGTGTCTAAAAACAACAAGGATATTTATTAAATCCCTGAAAGATACTCTACTGAAATGTCTCCCTAGCTAATACTCAAAAGGACTCAGATGCCTCAAAGCAAATTAACCACCTGAGACGTCAAAAAAATCTCTTCTTATCCCAAACAGTGATTGCAATATCCCCGTTAATGAATAAAAAGACCAGGACTTACAGTTAGATTCAGCTTCAGGCATAAATACATCGATGACAGCCATGACTGTGTGCTTATAAGGAACTTGCCATGTGCCACCCTGCCCAGTCCTGCATCCTATACCAAGCCACCCCTCTGCAGCAACTGCTGATGTGCAGGCTTTAATTCAGGATAACTGAAGGCCTCTTTCCCTTTGAAGAAAAGGCAGCTTCATGGGCACTGTGGCACTAGATAGCAGTGATGCTGGAGCAACAGATGCTTTCTTGTGGGAGATGGTGGGTTTGCAGCTCCCAGATCTCTTCTACAGCAGCCTGTGTAAAGACTGAGCCGGCGTTAGGACCAGCACTGCCCTATGAAAGCACTGGTGAGGCTTGGGAAGCAGCATACAGGATGGAGTGAGGCACTGGACGTGAGCAGAGAGAACGTGGAGAGGTGGAAAAGATGAAGACAGCCATGGGATGGGCTCTCACTACGTGGGGGAAGGTAAATGTGCTTATTTTAGAACAACTTAGAGCCTTGAATCCAAGTTTGGCGCGTGGCCCAGTTTTATTTCAAGCCAGTCTTTACAGCACACATTCACTCCTCACCAAAGAAGGAGGAGAATTTTCTTCACAACATCTGAGCTGACAGGACCAGCTGGAAGTAGACAGAGCGGAAAAGGGAAGGGGGACTTTGGTCTTCAACTGACCTGGTTGATGGCAATAATTTAATTTGTTCCTTCAGCTCAGAGGCTCTGCAGAGAGCAGCATCTCATCAGCATCCCAATTTGTCTTTATGACCCTAGGTCAGAAATCCGTGCTCCTATTTTTTGCATTGACCTCTCAGATTTTTTTTTATTTTTTTTTTTAAGAGAGGACACAGCAAATTCCACTTGCTTTAACAACATTTGCTGTTTGTTATCCTCCATGTCATTCAGATTATGGCTTGCAGCTTCTGCACACTGGGGAAGTCTGCATAATAGTTTCAGTTCACTTGTTAACAGTAATTATTTTTTCCAGCCTCTCTTTTGATGTAAGCTGAATAGCTTGGCCTCTAAGACATGTAATTAGTGATTCCTGCAGTTTGCTATGGAATGGGGCAATTGCATCATTAAATTCAAGATAAGTCTTAACTTGGTGTTTCAGAAACTCACATAACTTGTTATACAACAAGGGAATAAAAGGTGCGCGATCCTGCCCTTAAGAACTTTGCCCCAGTTATTTCTGCATCTCCACAGCTTTAATGCAAAGAGAAAACACAGATTTACCATTGCAGATGAAGGGATATCAGCTGTCCAGATAGCATCAGCTGGCTTGTTGTTTGCTTGTGTAACATGGGATGAAGCAGTGCAGCTCCCCCCGCTCCCCTCACCCTTTTGGCAATGCAGCTAACACAGTTTGGATATAACATGTGCAGCAGCAAAGATGAGAAGCGATACTAGCTCAAGAGAAACAAAAAAAGCAGTCCGAACTTACTTGGAAGGAATTGTATCTGGGGAAGTCAGGTTAATCATTCAAGAGTGTTATCATTTACTGTTTTCTCTCAGCTTGTATAGTGTCTTCTGTGGAAACCCAGTTACTGTAATAACAACACTTGAAATTTTTTTAGCATTTACTATCAGTGGATCTGAAAACTCCTAATGTTATTTAAGCCTCGTCTCACTCCTGTAAAGTAATCATGATGTTATTAATAGGAATACCTATTCCTTACCTCATAGGGAAACTGAGGCACAGAAATTGCAATGATATCTGTGTATGGCTGTGCGTAGAATAAATGGTAGAGTGAAGAACTGATCCCTAGTATCATGCAGGTTTACCAGTTCCCTACCTTCCTGGTTTATCCCAGTAACAAAATAATTCAGAAAAAAATCCAATCACGGGGAAAAAATTCAGATTTTGTTTAGTAATATTGAAATCTACTGTTTAAAATATTATTTACTATTTTCATTTTATTCAGTCCCCTTCTTTGCAGATAACTAGGGTTGATTTTAAGGTACCGATTCCTGAAGTTTATGTATGATCTCCTTAAAAACGTCCCTGCTTCGGAATTGTCCTTTTCTCAAAGTTGTATGGCCACCCTGTGACAAGGCAGTGTTGTACCTGCACACAGAAATCCTCACACTGCTGCAATGATTGATAGGACACTGCCACATAGGAGACAGAAGTACATTTTAAACAAATTGCAGTCCTGTCTTAGGTCCAGAACTGCATGACGCTCAAAAGAAGTGGCAACTATGCCAAAGCACATCACTTTTATTCCTGTCTCCCTTGCCCTGAAAGCTAATACATAGCTGGATGGGTATCTCCAATATTTCTTATCAAACCATCAGTTGTTCAAACCACGCAAAACATATTGTCATTCTTTGAATATTCAATGAAGTACACCAACATATTTCCATTCTACAACCATAATACAGTTTTACTAGTGCTAATGCCTTGTCCCTCTAACATTATCAGAAAGCAGAGAGAGAGGTGAATAGAAATGTTCTCTTCTTTCATTATGTTGCCTTTCTCCACTTATTTTTGTGAAGTGCATTTCTTGCCTACATACATATTCTGAGATTCCCTAATGGTCTTTTTTTTCCCCTTCTTTTATCTGTTTTCTAACAGTTTTCACTCCCTTTTCTCTCCACTATTCCATTCCAATTCTTCACTTTAAGATTCCTAGAAGAATGTCCCATATATCCCAATGGATGCTGTGAATACTGGGCCGGATTTAAAATCCATTTTAACCAGGGGAAATCTCTCCATTTCAGCTATAGACAAAAACAGCATAACAAGAACTGGAGTTTGGCATATCTGGTGTCTTCTTCCAAAGCACAGATCACACATTGGAATTTGGCAGCTCTGTCCCATAAATTGTTTTTTAACTTTGCAGAGATACAGTCCATTAGTAGGCCTTGTGCACATTTCCCCATTTCTGAATTAGCCAGAGCTCTTTCAATTTTAACACCCAGACTCTCTCTTAAACGTGTCTTATTACAGCAGTATTTTCTTGAAGATAATATCCATTGCATTTTTGGTTTTCTTGGACAAGTTATGTCTTGCCTAAAACCTGGAATAAATTTTTGAAGATGTCCTTTTACACTCAATTAATTTGTCTATAGTATCTCATGTATCAGACATTTAATTCCACATTCTTGCTGTGGCCAACAGGCAAGAGAAACATATCATTCCTCTAAAACTCGCTACCACAGGGATCAAACCCAGTTTCTTAGGATTATTTATGGGATATGCATGACTGTACTCAGGTGGCTGATCCTCTGTTTCTCTTCCCCACCACTGCCTGTCCCATTGAGGGGCGCACATTCTTGGGTTCTGTGATGTGAGAAGGACTGTGCAGTGTATCTATTCCCAACTTTGGTTCACATCATCCTTTATTCCATCAAGGTTTGCCAAAGAGAAAAAAACACTGGCTGGAAATCTCTGATTAAGCTGGGAGGAGAGGCTGTCCTGGTGTAGCTCCCATTGCATCCCCAGCAAGCTCAGCTACCAATTAATGTTAATTAGTTCATTAACGTCCCCATTAGTGTCTGGCTGCATGTGATTAAGCTGCATAGAGCACAATGGGGAAGCCAGTCAACAAGCTGGGAGGAACTTAAGTCACTCTGAAGAGCTCTTCCAGCAACAGAGCATTGGAGGGTACCACTCTACGGTGTCAACACATGTCATGACAAATTCTGCAGGAGTGAAAGGGAACGGAGGTCCCACCATATGTGAGGGAACATCAGGCAAGTCTTACTTACTTTGGAAAGGTTGATTGGGTTGCTCTCTTCTTTCTCCATGGAAGGTGGGCAGGAGCATTGCTTTTGCGTGTGCAGGCAGTTCTGCGTTGAATGGATGCTCCATACCCAGGACTTGGCAGTGAGTATGTGCAGAGGTTGCAGATAACACCAGCGGCTGGTTGGACAGAGCCTGCTTGCACAGGCACTTACACCACCCATGCTCCACCCTGTCTAGTTGATTAATCCCTCACAAAGCCACCAGCAAAAAGAGCTTAAGAAATACCTGAACCCTTGTTCTGGTTGTCGCCATTTCCCACTCCTTCTCAAAGCCAGAGGACGTTACCTTTCAGGTCAATGCACACATAGGGCCAAATTCAAAGGGTGGCATGCCAAAATCCAGAGCTGCAGCTCTTTGGTGTCCCTTTAGGACAATACAGCTGCTAAAAACACTTCCTCCACAATAGCTACAGATTGTTTTGTATGAGTTATTTTACAATCACCTAGGGAAATAACTTCTCTATTCACTGACTATTGTAATGACTTTGCAGTTTGTGAGAAGCCTGGGCTTTACTGGTTTGAATGATTCATTGCGGTATCCTCACCTCTTAATTTTTAGTAAAGTGGCTTATAAAAGTTCTAGTAGCTATGTTGTAGACATTTATTTCCCAATGTGGCTTAGCCACTATTTTTCCTGCAGTTTCCTTACTCTGATGAGGAGCATAGATCGTCAGTTGCATGGTACTGTGCTATGGATACATCCTTCAAAAATGTGAGAAAGAAGCCAATTACTGTAGAAATTATTTTGGACAGCCAAAGAAAGCTGCCTTTGGATGCCAAGCTTGGCTTTCTTGACAAGTCATTAACATTATGTTGGCAAAACCCTTCTTTTTCATTTTAATCTATATTTTTAAATTCAGCATCCCCGTTGATTTTACAGAAGACTAATACTGGACTAATGCAACCAGTGTCAAATCAGGGCACAAAGTTACACAAAGCAATAATAAAAAGGAGAAGAAACATGAAAGAGCATATTGTGGCAGGGACTGAGTTCCTATCACTGCCTGTAAGTAAGGCTGTCTGACACTTCCCAGATAAGACTGCTTTCTGTTGACTGTAATTGTGTAACTCTTTAGCTGTTTCGGATGAAACTTGCCTTGCTGGGTGTCTGCTGCAAGATAGATTTCTTCTTGCCTTTTTTTTTTGTTGTAGTTGTATGCCAACTAAATACTCAGTGACAGAAGAGAAACCCTGGGGAAGCTTTCCCTGATATTTACCATCTGGAACAGTAAATTCCGGAGTGGCATCCTGTGAACCAGGACTGTCCCAAAAAGTCTCCTTAATGGATTATGATATATGTGGCTATGGGCATAAGCAAACAGAAAAGCTGCCTGCTTCTTTAACCTGAGTAGCAATGCCCTGGCCTTGGAAACCTCAGCCTCATTCAGTGACCTACCTGTTTTAAGAGATGACTGTTTCTGTGATGGGATGTGACAACTTCTCAGTTTCATAAGGCAGTGCAGTACATCAGATCTATTTTTCTTAAACTGAGAAAAGCAAAGGTGAGCAGCTTTGCCACTATTGAACAGGAGAGGCTAAACCTCTATATGTATTTTCACCCTTGCAAGAGACAGCTGTAGTCAATGTTGGGAGCTGCAATTGCAGTAGCATATCTTTGGTTGAGGAGGCAGCCAGTCTTTGCATGTTAGCTTTACAAGGTGACTGTTCCTTTGTGCTTCAAGACCAGTGCTCCAAAAGTGCTTTCTGACTTCACCTGTCGAGGCTCAGATCCAATCTCTCCTATGTAGAAGAATGACTTGTGTAAAGACTGTCACTCTACCCTGAGCCTCTCCATACCTTTCCTCAGCCGTCACTTGCATGTATACTCACATTCATTAAGGTTCATGTTCATCCTTCTGTTCACCCATATCCACTCTTGGTTCATTGTGAAGGATGGATCCTTCCTGTTGCTGTAAATGCTACCCACACCCCTTAGCTTCGTCTCCTTCTGCGGAAAGCAAACAACGAAAATACTTGCCCCAGGATCTGTGATCAGTGACCTTACTTGACAAGATAACTTCAGCTCTGCAACATATGACAGACCCATACCTCATTTCCAGTGAATAGAGAGTGCCCAATGGACCAGTCTGAGGCACGCAACACAGAGATAATCCACAGCTGCCTTAGGGACTGGTCCTCCCTTCTCTGAAGTGTTTATGGGTTATAAAAGTGTATAAAGGACACACTGCCTTTGGAAGAGATGCTCACATCTCAGTTTTATTAAAAACTGAGGAAATTAGTCATGACACAAATGAACTCACTAAAGCACTACTTTTTCTAAGCATGACTTCTGAAGCTAAAGAGATGCTGAGCTTTCTTTTTGCAATTTCAAGGAATTCTTCTGCAACAATTGGAAGTCAAAAACCTCAGGTTTGTCCTTGTATGATGTAGAAAACATTTCCTTTTTAAGTTCTGATACCCTGGTCAAAGTCATATTTTTAATATGACATGCAGTGGTAAAACTTTGCTTGAATGCATACTAATGCCAGTTCTACCAAATCAGCTAAGTAAAACTGAAAAATCAGTCAGTCATAGCTGGATTCAGAATGCTGGTCTATAAATACACCCTGAGATGAAATTTCTGTTAATGATAGGAGTGGTAAGAATTGCCAGATTTTTAATAATTTTGTAGCTTTTGCCTTCAAATCTTGATTTGATACAGGACTTTGGGACATAAAAACTTTTAAATAGATGACTTAAAAACATTAATCTGTAACTTTGATTGTGTGAATTTACATGTCACCTACTTCTGCATTTTCTTAGATTTTTTGTTATTATTGGGTGCTTAGAAACCTCATAAATTTCCAAGCTTCTGGTAGCATTCCTTCCAGAAAAAGTTGTGGCTTCTTAACTTTTTGGGTGAATGGAAGTTAACTGAACGATATTTTCATAAGAGGGTAGTTGATGAAACTTCCAGACTTTGCAGTGTTTTAGAGAGATTATTTATCGTGATTCAGTAGCAAAGGGGAAGATTAACTTTTCTATCTGACATGACATGCCCCACCATTCAAAGTCTCATTTCATGATCTTTCACTGCACTCTTTCAAAACACACTGTACCAGACAGCTTTGGAAAGTAGAGCCAATGCCTTCACTCACACAGTTCCTCTTGTTGGGTTAAAGACATGTATGCCTGATGCTGTTAATAACACTTCCCACCTTATGTCCTGAAATGCAGCATCCTGTTTGGATCATTTCTTGCTTCCTTTTTCTTCCCCCTGTAGTTATGTAAACAGCTTATGGCCTGTCTCTTACAGTGGTTTTGGCTTGTTGTGTTCAGAGCATGCCCATGGCAATAAATACATGTAGCTCATATTTTCTTCTGTTGCCATCTGCTTTCTACACCTGACACAAAGCCTGGTCTATTAGCAAAATCATCATTGCATGTACTTGCTCTATTTTTCCTCCACGAGAAGTTGTCATTGTTCTTCATAATAGCTAATCTCAATCACATCCATCATGTGACTTGTTTATTTAACCGCCCTTCAGTTTATTTATAGCTCATTTGAAATCATCATCAGCTCCTTCCTCATTCAGAAGAGTATTTGATCATGGAAGCTGGTTCACAGAATTGCCCTGAGCAGGATAGCTCGCACAGGCGCTTACGTTAACCCTGCCTCCAAATATCTGGGCAATGCAAGATCTGAAAAGAGTCTTCCTTGGCTAGAATTTTCTGCACTGGAAATGCACTTTACACTTCCAAATATCATTGCCATCTGTGTAATCTCTTTGGAGGCTGTATTGATTGCATATCAGATATTGCATATTGGAAGTATCTGAGCTGGACATTGTGTTTACTTCTCTTCATTCAATGTATAAAGGCACTTTTTTTGGTCAACAGTTTCTGTATAGCCTTTTCTCCTTAATTGCAGGAGGGTGCCCATACTGAGTCAGAACAAAGACTCCTCTAACTTGGCATTGTGTCTCTGATACTGGCCAATAGCAGATACGTAGAAAAAGAAAGTAAGAAAAAGGGCAAATATAAAACAATCTTTCCTCTATTTCTTGGTGCCTCAGCTGTTGAGGCATCAACAGCTGGAGGTTTTTGGACCAGGAGGTTTCCTTCACCTCAAAGACTTAACTGGAGCACATGTTAAATAACCCTTGGTCAACTTCTACATTAATGAATACATCTCGCAGGTGTTTTAACCCATTCATGCTTTAGTCTCCTCAACACCTGTGGCAAAGTGTTCCATAGTTTAACTACCTGCTGTGCGAAAAAGCACTTCTTTCTGTTTTATTTATATTTGCTGCCAGCTATTTTGTTTTGGGGGTCTTTCATTCTTTCATTATGAGAAGTAGTGGAGATCTGTTGTCCTTTTCCAAACCATTATCATTTCATAAACCTTAATCATATTTTCCCTCAGTCATCTCTTTTCCAAGTTAAAAGGCTCTAAGCTATTTCCGTAGCTTTGAATAGACTTATTTCCCTTCTCCATACCTTTTCTGAAAAAAAGAGAGAATTTTTTCACTGAAAAAATGTGGGCACACAGTGTATTTCTCTAATGATAGTTTCTATTTGTGATTTCCATTCTTTTTTTTCTCCAATGTCAACGGCTAAATTAGAGCCCATTCACTTTTATGTATACTTAGAAGTGTTTTTCCTGTATGTGATACAATGATCTTAACCTTATGTTTCATCTGCCATTTTATCTTGTAGCTATTCAGCATTGTGAAATCCTTCAGCCACTTTTTGCAGTCAGCTTTAGAACTGATTTTACTAAATCATCTTTTATCATCACAAAAAGTTCGTCATCTACGCATGCACCTCCTTTTCCCGTCATCTGTAACTGTTTCACAAGTCCCAGCACATAACCTTTGGGATTCTTCGTGAAAAGTGACCGTTTGTTCCTATCTTCTTTCCCCTATGTCATAAGCAGATTTTAATCACAAAAGCTCCTTCTTTTCCATGTCACGATAACTATATTCCTTTAAGAGCTTTCTGTGAGAGCTTACTGAAAGCTTAGAAAGAAGCCATGGAGCAGGGGTGACCTCTGAGAGCTGGGGATTCAGATCACAGCAGCAAAGCATCTGGGTCAGCTGGAGGCAACTAGAGCTGCTGAAGGTCACAACAAAACAGCTGGAGAAAATATTAAGGAGACCTAAAATTAGGTCTGGCTGAGAGAAAACAGGTTGGAGAGGCTAAATCATCAGACCATATCAGGTCTTGCTCAGAAAGCTAGTTCAGATTAAGCTACGCTATGTGAATGCAAAGAATTGTATTAAAATCATTTCACAGAAAAAGGATTGGATGACTTGAGGGAGAGGCTGTATGTCTCATTCCTATTTGACTGTCAGTTTAAATCCAGATCAGGGCTGTGTTGCTCAAGACTTATCAGCATCTTGTGGCCCATCTGAGTACAGTATGAACCTCTATTTGCAAGCGCTAGTCATTCAAATGGGGACAACACAGAATTTCCTCTGGATGCCTGCTTCATCCCCGAGCCAGTTCTCACGACCAAGCCTGTTACTGTGTATAGATGGCATTTTGTCCTAAAATGTCATATTAGAAACTGTTCCTTTTTGGGTGGCAATTAATTCAGAGGGGGAATAGCTCTTCAGAGAGAGAGTGGACCGTATCTTAGTTTGTCCCACAACAAATATTGAGGAGTCAGAGCCCAAAGCTGGTTTTCTCACCAGTCTGTTAGCGATGAAGGATGCCAGCAAAGAAGCCAAAGACTAGGTAAAAGGAAAAACCTCATTCCCAGCCCACCAGCAAATCCATTTCCAATGGGCTTGTACTGATGACTGAAGACACACAATTTTTGGTTGGTGAGATTTTTCACTCAGCCTACTCTGTTTTCTCTTTATACCACTGCTTACCTCTGACCCAGTTGATTTATACATGTTACGTCATTTTGAGAGAGAGGTTGAAAATTGGTTTTGGAAAATATTTGGAGTTGCCTCTTTGTTCCCCAGCCTTGGCTTTTTGGATGTGCTGCATACCCAATCAATCTTTGTAAGGGTATATGGAGCCTGCTGCCACCAAATTGTCCTTCTCAGTAATAAAATTGTGGTATTTAATCAAATGTATTGTTATTCCCCAGACTTCCATTCACTCAAACTGCTCCTTCTGCAGTGATAATATATATTTTAAAAAGGCAAGGAAACAAAAATAGCACATGATCTATGTGAACCAAAATAATGGCTGACAGGGAACTTGAGTTTATTAAAAAAATGTATGTTTTAGTAGACTGAGACAGGGCTTTAACCACATATCAGAAAATTCCTTCTATGTGTGTTGTTATGTGACCAACAGAATTACAGGGAAAAGAGCTAGCATTTCTTTGTAGCGTCTTCTCATGTTTCATCACAAAAATGCACCTGGTTCATCACTGAAGGAATGGTTTTGCTGCATGAGAAGACAGTTCATTATGATATGGTGCTGTGCTGTGCTAGTGGTGACTTTTGTTATGACATGCACACAGCCAAAAACTCTTTCAGTTTAGATGACTTTAATTTAAATTTCAGATAATAAAGAAAAAAGAAAATTTCCATGTCAGAGATAGTACAGTGTGTGTGTGTGTGTATCTCTTCTTCTTAGACTATTGTGAACTCCCAGAGGGTTATTAGCTTGAAAAGTTAGACAGACACATAGAGCCATGACTCTCAGCAGTTGTCTTCACTGCCTGTGTCTAAATTAACATTTCAATTCAGACAAGTAGTGAGGTTTTTAAGAGAATTCCGTGATTGTCTCCACTCATAACCTGTTGGTTTGGTTCACCAAGTGGTATCTGTGCACAGGAACTGGATTTGCTTCAGAGAAAACTAAATGGGAAGCTCTGCTCCAGCTGTGCACCAAATGCCCTCCCATCCTTACTGGAAAACATAAAGGTCTGGAGCAGTTATTGGTCCTTGGGACAGCTTTGAACCACAGACATGATAGGATCATCAAGTCCAGGAGTCCATTGAGTAAAGGCAGTTCAGAGTAAACCCTCTGACTCAGGTATAGTGTAGGTAGAGGAGCCTTATCTGATCTGGTCCAATCACCCCAAATTAGTCGCTCATGCAGATGGCTGCTGGGTACCCCAGTCCACAGTCAGCAGTACTGCAGAATGGACAAAACCAAACATCTTACAAAAATAAATTCACTTTGTTTAACTAAGACTTTGTGGCATGGTCAGGAGGAGCAGCTCGTGGATGCCTCACTGTGAGGCAGGGCACTGCCTTGCTCACTGACTGGAGATCAAATAGATCATCCTCAAAATTCAGGGAACAAGTTGTCCTCTGGTCCTATATACCTGCTTCCCATGTGGAGTCAAGTTGGTTGAAAACTGAGTTTCCAGTGAAAAAAGATTTTCCATAATAAGACATAATTTCAGCTGAAGGTGCTGTATTTCCAAGCAAAACTTTTGTCTAGAATATCTTTGTCCCCAACATTCTAGACCAGTAAAAAGTCCTTCAAAAACCTCCTTGCCATCTTCTCTGCCTTTACCCCAACACATTTGCTGATCAGTTTTCATTGGGAACTTGATGGCTGAACTTGAAGACATCCGTTCTGGGAATACCCTTTTGCTCCAACCCATTGCCCATTCACTCACACTTTCCAGGCAAAAAAAAAAAAAAAAAAAATCGCTTTGGTTTTGGGTGGGTGTGGGTGGGTGTGAGTTAGTGGAGGAGGTGGAAGGTGAGAGAGACAAACTGACAGAGGAAAAAAGGATGTTTGAAACAGTGGGTAACAAAGGGACTACTTAAAGGGGAAAAAATAAATGTGAGTTTATGTATTTGAGAAAAAGGTCAGAGAAAAGCAAAAATACTAGAACTAAGAGAGAAAAGGGGGAAAGGAAAATAAATGTTCAGACAGAAGGAAAGAATAAAACTGGAGGGGAAAAATAATAAAAGGGATGAAAGCCTAGAAGAACAGTATTTAAAAGCCCTTGGTATTTTCATGATGAGAAAGCAATTTGGTTTTATGCCCGTGCGTTAGTGAATGAAGTTGGCTATGGTGCCAATTAGTTTCTGAGGGCTTACAACTTGTCTTCATTTTTCACTGCACTTTTCCTCTCGTCTCAGCTGCAATTTCATTTCATGAGCACAGCTGTAAGTCTCTTTTGTCTTACTGGAGTTCTGGGAACCATGACCTGCCATGCCACCAGCATCTGACTGGACATGGATGGAAAGCTGTGGGCGCTGTGGAAAGCAGGACAGATGACGGCTGTCTTTAGACAAAGCTTCTTCAGCACCCACACACGTTCCTCTGTGTAAAAACCAAATGGTCAGGGTCCAGCTTCATCTTTGCGACTGCTGACAGGTTCTCAAATGGCATTACTGCAAGCCAGGTCTTCAGAAATTATTCATTTGGGGGATTGTTCTTGCTGTCTAGCCCTTGAAGTTGGAAATGTACTATTTTTCAGAGAAGGTGATGTGCTTTCTGTAGCATTTTAAAATTCTGGAGAAGGCATCATTTTTCCCTGAAAGTTATGGACATTTTAAGATGAATTTCAGTTGAACTCCATTTAGGCACTTGAGTACTCTGTTGTTCCCTGAGGTTGCTCAGAGGAGAGGTCTCCCTAAGGCCACAGGATGTTGTGCAGAAGGACAACAGGAGCAGCAGTTTGGAAATAATTTTTTGGCATAAGGAATAAAAATAAAGTTTTAACCGAAGAAAGGAGAAACCTCTCGCATTTCCAGCTGCACAGTGCTTAACAGCCCATTTCCAGAGCTCCCTGAAAGAAGGGGTGAGCTTTACTTTTACTCTGCATATGCCACAGTGCTGTCTGTCAGTCCTCCTTCTAATCTGAAAGCAAGATACCCTATGACTAATATGTTTAGCATCAAAAAACTCCGTAATTCCTCACACACTGTAAAACATCAAAATCTGTGGTGGGACAACAGCGCGAAAAGTTTCATTGAAAAAAAATAATAATTGGATAAAAGTGTAGTAGTTTCTTTGTGCATGAATACGCCAGCAAGAAACTTTCTGGAGAGCATTTTCTTAACAACAACAATAATAATAGTAATAGTAATAATAATAATGATGGCAAAAATGAAGAAATATATTTTGCTTTTATACAAAGGTATAATTTCTCTAGAAATTTGCTTCCAAAAGTGATATTCTTCCAGTCCAGGGACATGCACTTACCATGTTACATATATATCTAATTAAATCTAGGCAACAGTGCTCCAATTTCAGATATCTTATATTTTTAATAAACTGTACAAGAATAAAATCCATCTGACAATAGCATGAAGATCTTTCAGGGGCAGGTTTTATTAATCTTTATTCCTGACAATGAGCACTTAGTCATGTGAGGAATCCTACTTAAATGAATAAGAGAATAGTGTGGAACTTCTGCACTTCCATAGATAATTACACATAACTTTGGGAAGAAATCTTATCAATGCTTTGTCTCTTCTGTAACCGAAAGGGATGGCTGACCAAAACATTTATAAGTTACATATCCAGATTTGTAAACAATGTCTGAAATGAAGATTTTAAACTCACCTTCTACTGGTTTTGATCCAATTTTGGGGTGTGCATGGTAAACATGACTGTTAATTTAGCCCCTCTATTGACTCCAGCTACTAACACAGAACGCATTCTGCTTCTCAATAATAAAATGCTTTCCCTTGCATTAGTGAGAAATTGCCATGTAGTATCAGATTTGCATGGTATAATCCTGAGTCTATGTTTTCCCTCTGACTTTGAGCTTCTCAGAGTTCCCTTAGTGACTCAAATGGTCAGTATATGTTATAGGTTCTGTGTTCCTTCATGTAAATAATAAAACCAATAACAATAAGATTTATTATAATAATATTAATATTATTTAATAATATTTATATGTGTATATAGTCACATTATGTTTATATAATTATATATTTATAATTATATTAATAATATTATTTACTAACCACCACAACAACAGCAACATACTGTGCTTCCGCCTTCAATGTGTTCCCCCATTGACAAGAAGAATGGATGTGGCAGGTTTAACAGAAAATTTCCAAAGTCCACGTTTATACAATTATTTACAACTCTGTTCACTCTCTATTACCCTTGGTTATTTTAGGTTCAGGGAAGGTAAATGATTAATCGTTACACTGGTTGCTAAAACCAACAATAACAACAAAATCCCTTGATTATTTTCATAGTGTAGTAAATTCTTATATTTTCAGTGTAGGTCAAATTCTGCTCAAAACTAACTGCCAATTTTTTTTTTTTATTCTGGAGAAATTTAGATACCTGCCTTTTCCTTCATTGATTTGCCTCTGGCATTTCAGGTACTTATCTCAGAAGAATTATTGACTTAAGCTAAATCAACCACAACAAACATACACAAAGCTACACACCCACACAGCAATTTCTCCCTGCCATCGTATATGAATAACAAATGCTCTTTTGCCTATTTATGCTAATCACCTAAATTCTTCTCACCAATTTGAGGGCTATCATAATTTTTCCTTTCATTAGGTAACGCTAACAACCTCTGCATTGCTACAAAAACAATTCAAACAAGCACACTCGCCCATCAGTGCTCAGACTCACTTTGAGTGGGCGCCTGTGCTCAGGTGGAGATGTGGGTGTAAGGCTCAAAGAGGATTTTTCTGGTAGCAGTTCTCCTACCTGAGTCAGATTCTACACGGGCCTTGAGAACATAGCTTGAAAGTCCCTCCTCTAACATGATTCTGTACATTTTCTCTACTTTTCCAGCCTACGGTTGAGGCAGGCATCAGTAGTGTCTGCAGAGGATGTCATGACCCCAAATGATGCAAAACAAGTAGTTAGGAAGGACATTTGAAAGTCAGTAAACAATCTCTAAAGAGAGGACTCAAATTTTGTGGCATCCACTCATCAGCACCTACAAAGGACCTGCAAATGAATATTAGGTCTTCATTTTAAATACTAGCTCAAAATTTGCCCCAAATATCTGTTCCTTAACTATGCTTGCCTGCTTTCTTTCGAAACATCCCTGGTGAGCAAAAGGAAATCTGATGAAAAAAAAGATTTTGCCTTCTCATTTGACTAGCCCATTACCTGTGCTCAAGCCTGGGGACTGTTCACCATCTGAATTTTGTTGCTTGAAGCCATCTTGATTTTGTGTTCGAAAAACATTTGCAGATGGAGCACAGAAGCGCTTTTCCTGCAGCGAACACTCTTCTCTCTGTGCTACTTTCTTGTTTCCTCTCTCTGTGCTGCTTTCTTGTTTCCTTCAGAGTGATTTTTCCTGTTTTGGGGGACAAACAGCATTTAGTGCTGAGCATTACCATAATGTTTTCTAAAAGCACTTTCTGTGATTGAAGACACCGCTGCTGGGTTCCTCACAGGCCTGCTTGGTAGCCTTGCAAGAAGCTAAAAAAACAAAAGTAGGGTAATGAGAGAAATCTGCAAACTGACATAATTCCCCACGTTAATAAATATTTCAAGTCATCCCACTAATGCTGTGATTTTCTAAGAATACCCAGAACCTTTCATTAATGACCTCTGCTAATGCCTTTTCCTGGCTAGAGTCGTTCCTCTCAGTCACACTAATAGCAACATGACAGACAGGCCAGTAATGGCATCCCGGGGGCTGCAGCCACCGCAGCCCAGCTGAGGCCTTCCACCGGGAAAGCAGGCTGGAGGCAGCCGTGCCATTCCCCTTGTGATGGCCAGGGGGTTGCCGTCAGCCGGAGATGCCTCTGCTGGGGTCGAACGGCCCATGGGAGAGCTGGGATGATCCAAAGAAGGGGAAAGATAGGGCAGCCCATGAGATGCTCTGAATTATGTGGGGGACTGAGCTCGCCCCGGGCTGCGTCAGCAACGGGGAAACAGTGGAATAAGGTTGTAAAAGCTACTTTGTCCCCACCTTAGTTGCTGCACTCAGGAATATTGTCCAACATTTTTACCATAGTATTTACCTTTGATATTTATATTTCTGCAGCAACATCTCCTAAGAGTACAAGGAACTAGGAGCAAATGTTGTCTGCGTAACAAAGGTAAAAAAGCGTCCGGATTCTGGTAATTATCACTCATTCATAATTTCAGTCTCTACATACAAATAAGTGAATTCTGAACTCTTCCCATGGAACACTTCTCATGCATTTTTGTGGTATCTGTTGAAAATGTATGTATGCTCCTACCCCCTTGGAGGCCGCTGAGGGGTGGAAACGATCATCATCTGACTCCAGGGAGGAAAACGCTGCTGCTCTGTCGGACGCTCTGGGACTCGTTCATGTGGAGCAGAGGGGGAGGAAAAGGCTGAGAGCTACGACAGCACCCTGAATAGGTCCATGCCTGTCACTGAGGCTGGCAGAGGGCCCTTTGGGAGGGCCTTTTCCCCTTTGGGAGCTCACTCTGTCACCGGCACAGAACTCGCTGCCGGACCCAGCCTTCTCTGTGCACCCAGGAACACAACTCACCAACGTTTCTTTTGGAAGTGCCTTGCCCAATTTTTCAGTAGCAAGCTTGCCAGGGGAGACTTTGGGATCGCCACTGACATCGGGACTAACAGCTCCGCCAACAAACACACATATTGTCAGCCATTCCCCAAACTACCATTCCCCCAAGAGGGGCTGTGGGTTAGGCGGTGCGCTGTATTGCCCATGCATGGCCATTACAGGAGGGTGCTGGCTCTTTACTGTGCTTGAGCTGATCCTAAGCATAAGTCATATTAGGTCAGCAGACTGATGGGGAGCAACAGTAATCTCCGAATCCTTGCCTGCAGCAGAAATGTCTAAGCTGCCTGTGCGTGCAGGAGACAAACATGACACTGCTCCTAACATTTCCAGCACTATCTCTGTCATGCAGGAAATTATTGACAAACAGCTCCAAGTTGTGCAATACAAATGCACCTGATGTGCACCTCGTGCTATAATGCCTTTCATCCATTCACCATATCAGTATCTTTTCAGACAGATGCCAAACAGTTGTTGCAGGGGTGTTTGTTCGAAGAGGCTTCTGGTGTGAACATATTTTCTTGGTTCTCCAAATGAAAAAACATAGATCTATAGCTCAGCATGATTGGTTTCCTTCCCCAATTTACAGTCCTCAAAACAGCTTAGAAGCAAAAAATTAAAAAAACCCTAAAAACTGAGGCTTTGCTCCATGTTCTCCTTAAACATGGAGAGTTAAGGGAGAAGCTGAAGGAGCAAAGTTGAGTCAAAAGTAATGCAATATGACAGGTGCTTTTGCCAGAGACGTCAGATATGCCTAACATCAAACCGAGGTGAAACCAGCTTTGCCTCTGTCTTGCATCTTGAAGGGAGGAAGAGATTTCTAACCTTAAGCTGACTGAAGGACATCTTTTTTTGCTTACTCTATAATAATGAACGATTTTGGTGCTTTAACACATATTTTGGGTATAGACAGGACAGTGGCCAACTACAGCAAACAATAAGGAACATTAAGGGTGAGCAATCAGAAATGCAGACTCGCTCTCTTTACTAGCATGTGATTCAAAACAGTGGGCCACATCTGCAGCTGATAAAATTAGTTTTATTGTAACCCAAGGACAACACTGATCCATTTGCTTACAGAATATGGCCAACGCTTTTTCCCACACATTCTTGAGCAATGCACTAGAGAGTATCACAGACTACCACTTCCATTGCAGCTTTGACTTAAGACTTTATTGTATGCAATATGTGTACCTCTCAGGGAGATCAACAAAAAAGTCAATACAGGAAAAGTTCTGGTTAGTGAGTTTCAAGTGTTCCACTTTCAGATACATAATCTGACAAAAATGCTACCTGTAAAACCCTCCAAAGTGCTAAAAGAAAGTAATTTTTTTCTTGATTTTGAGATAAAAAAAATTAATGATTTTTTTTTCTTTAAATACTGCCCTTGATGAAGATTATGTTACCTTGCAGCAGCCTTAATCCTGAGGTTTTTAATAAAACATTGAGCTATAGCAGTCCCTCCACTGTGTGAACTCTAAATGGCTATTAAATGTCCATAAAATAACCTCAGCATTTACCCAAGGAACAGAAAAATCATGCCGCTTTCCTGGTTTTACAAACAAGCATGGGATCCTGGATGTGCCACAGTCAGTGGAAGGACCAGCTCTGATTGTCATTCCTGGCCGTCTCCCTCCCCTCCAGAGGCTGGGTTCCTTACCTTTCATCTTCCTTCATGCTTCTGTGAACCCAGGGGCATTTTGCATCAAAAGAGGGAATTACCTTCATGTCTAGCATTTTACAGAGCAGCGTGCATGATCAGTCTAAATGTGGATCAACCTAAAACCATAAACAAACAGCTCTTCACAAATAGGAATGTTTCCACTAAAAACTACTGGTGTTTTTGAAAAGCTGATCTAATCCCCCTCCAAGTAGATTTAGTGCTTTAGCTCTTAAAAGAGATATTTGGTCTCAACGAAGCACAAAAAAGCAAGTTCTTTTCTATCCACTGCTGAGTAATTCATGCATCTAATTTGTAAATTGATTTCTCTTAAATTACATATAGCTGAAGGACTCAGATGGCCAAAGAAATTCTGTTTAAGCTTAAAAACAAAAAGTCAAATTGAGCTGAGACTGAGAAATCAGATTTCAAAACCCCCAAAAATTAGTTGATCAAAATTGTGATTGCCTGAATCAAATAAGAAAAATATTTTTCTAACATATAATGGAGCTCCTCAGAGAGTTGTTTAACAGTAAAAATGTATGCATTTAGGAAAGGGACTATGTGGAAGTAAACTCTCCTAAAGAATTCTCAGGCCAAATTTTCTCTTGGTGAAAGATAATACAACTCTTTTGCACCAAGGAGTTACAATAAATGACTCCTGTGATGTATTTGGCCCTGCGAATGAATCTTTGGACCATCAATGTAGCTTTCAGCAAGCAGGTTTCCTATGGAATAATGCTTGTTCATTCAAGCTGAAACTGTTTGCAGGAAAGTGTCAGTTCTCACATTTTTTTACCATCAAAAATTTTCAAAAGTGATTAAAAAATTTCAGCGTAACTAATTTTCTAATTTCAGCATATTTCCATTGTGTTTAGAGGGTTTCCCTATGTTGAAACACAGTCCGTGATTTGAGTAAGGTAATTGTCAAAATTGGGTGGAAATATTTCAAAGTTTTTGAAACAAACAAAAAAATTGACACAAATTGAGTTTCTTTCTTGATTTACTAAAAAGCCCCACAAATCCCAGGATTACACCTCTTCATCTATAGAAAAATAAAATTTATTTGCTTTGTTTTTCCTAGGAAAAGTCCAGGCAAATCTATCTACATCTAGTATATAAGTTAGCCAGAAACAACAGTTTCAAAACACTGACTAATAGATCCATTTGTACCTTTTTTCCCCCAAAAATGCCTGATTAAGTTGTAAAAGAAACCAATATCTTAAAGTTCAGCACCATAAGGAAATCACAGATGGTGAATCAAGCCCATGAGAGACTCTCTAAGAGAAGGGAATGGGCCTGTAGCTTATAAAAACACAACTAAGGTCTAAAAATTCCAGTGTGAATTCTATAGGCTGTTCTCAACCCTCCAGCAAAAATTAGCACAATGGAAATTTCTGCAGTTGAGAGCTTCAAGACCAGTATCAAGTTCTACTGTTAAATATTAGTATCTGTGGTCATACTGTATAGTACCTCCAAAAGACCTCTCACTGACTAAACATAACTCATTAATAACAAGTTATTTTTTATGATGATGCACATCCTCATCTTGGCAATTAGAGGATCAGGTTTTGTCATTCAACCATCTTCTGTTCCAAGGTAGCATCAGGTCATTTCCACCCCCTTATGCACATGGGCACATTAAACCCCCTGAGGACTAGTTATCATAGTTTGGCTGTATCTATCTATGTGCATCTGCCTTCTAGAAGCAAAAGATGGCCTGGAGTGTGTTCTTGTATCGTTGTTTATTGGTTTAGCATCTCTTGGTCCTGAGACCACTAACTTTAAAATACAGACACATATATGACAGGCACATGTGACAGTCACTTATATGTTCCTGCTATGGCCTACAAGGCAGTATTCATTTCTCTTGGCTTAAAAACTAATTTTAGTCACAACTGAGCAACTCTACTAGCATCGCAGAGGTAAGAAAGGTGTAACCAAGACTGAATTCATCTCCATTTGTAATTGCCCTTCTCACCCTGGCACCTTATGCTAGTATATTTTGTGTTGTATTTGTGTATTTGTATTCTCAGCATCTTTAACAAACAACATCTGCATTCATCTGTTTGCCTTGTTAGAAACAGAAAGATGGCAAATAGAGCCAACGTGAGACCACCCCTGCAGGTGAAAAGGACCTGTCTCGTCCTGAGGGACCTCAGTCCAGCCCCAGTATTCTGTTAAACATATTGATCGGCGAGCTGCTACCTGGGTTTCAATATGGTCAGATATGATCCTTCCACAGTGGCCTTGTGCCAAGGCTTGATTTGGTTTCCTGAGAGTACAGGTATTTCCCCACCTCCCTGGACTGTCCTCAGGAAGACGGATGATCAATGCTTGCACACTGACAATGCAGTGACAAAACAGCCTCCTGACTCCCTCACTTTCCATTCTATAATTTGTTACTGTCCTTGTCTGTTAAGTGATGCATTTTATAGTGGAAGCTGATTCATTCAAGCTTAATAACGCAGCCAAGCGCCTTTCTGGCATTATCCCAGCATTATCACTATAATTCCTTCTGTTTCCAATATAGGTCAAGTTATTCCTGATTCAATAAAATATCATTTTTAAGTAAGCATCATTCATCTGAGGGTGCATTAGTCTGTTTCATTTTGATAGTTGGTCTCTCTCATTTTTGTTTGCCTTTTCCAATTTTCCTTGCTCTTTAATTCTCTAATCACATGATGGATTATTAAAAAGCTGAATCCCTGTTAAATAAGGTGACCATATACAGAAATTTCTTCTGAGTTCAATTTCCATTCTTTCGGGCTTCAGCATTCCTGTTGTCTTGGAGTTGAGCAAAGAAGTGAGAAGTTCTGATTTTCAATTATAGGCATAGAAAAGAAGAGGAAAGAAAGGGTCTAACTGTAGTCAAATCTGAAACAGAATAGAAGTGGAAGTAATTTTAAAAATAGCTGGACTAGCTGGGAAGGTTAGGGGGGTCCAGGGACTGGAAATCTGATATTTTTTTGTGTGGCGTATGGTAACTTTTGGAATGTGGAAAACATCACCTATGCTGAAGACGGAGAGAGACAGCTGTAGGTGTATGGGATTAGACTTCTCTTTATTATTAGATGTGTCTGAGCCCAGACTCCAAAATGACAGATGTGCAAGTCACAGAGAGCAGTAATAAACAAATTAAAAAAATACTAACAGCTTTTGTTATTATAAATGGCTTCAGCCTAAAAGGGGCCTCTCTGCCACAGGTAAAGGCTCCTCAGAAGATGAAGGTCCTAAATGTAAAGACTTATATTCAGAGGAAGCAGTTTTTCAGAAAGTTCCCAACATCCACGGAAAGGATGAATGATAAAAATTGGCCAGAACTTCAGTTTCTTTTGGCAGGTAATACAAAGTTGTAAAAAAAGGTTGCATTTTGTATAAAAATGAAATTTAACTAAAATAATAAAAACTTAATTTCAGAATTTAGATTAATTTAAATGTTAAATACTTTATTATGATTCTACTGAAACACTTCAATAATGTTGAAACATTATAAAATATAAGTATATTTAGTACATGTACTGGTAAATATAACATTCTATGTAGCATAGTATTAACATTTTAATGAGAGTCAAAATCAGGTGAATGAAAACAATGCAATCTGAAAGAAATTATCAAGACAAGACAAACCCAAGCTATTTATGACTGTTACCGGTTGAACTTGTGAAAGAAATTGGCATATTTCTGTGAAATTGTTTTTGGGGAAATCACATTTTAAGGGGAAATGAGTATATAGATGTTTTTTCAACTAGGCAGCAGGCATTTTTAAGTAATGCTCTGCTCACTGTCTGATGACAGTTGAGAGTTTAGTTTATACCATGCATTACTGAAAGTAATCACCCGTAATTATTATATATTATTTATTTTTACTTGTATGCCTGGTGCTCTTGCAGCTCCACAGACCCAGCAGAAGCCGTGGTGCCTTCCCAGGAGAGCAGCTGGAAGATTTTGATCTATGACAACCTTCCTACTCCTTCCAATAAAATAAACATAGAGCAGAGGTCTCCCTCCTTCTTACGTTCTGCAAAGATACAATAGCACAACCTGCCTGGTTTAAAAGTCTTAAACCAAATTGCCATTAAGAGGCATGTGAAACAAGAAGAAAAATGAACACATCATGTGCCCTTTGCAGCTAAACCTTTGCTCACTTGAGAAGGGTGGAGGTGCTGCACCTGTGAGAGACCAAGGTGATCAGAGTTGCACCAAACTCACCATAAACACAGATGGAGAATGTAGATTAGGCACGATCTTTATATATGCATATATAGGACATCAATATTATGCTTGGTGAAGCAGACTGATAGTTGTTGGGAGAATATTTTCAGCAGGCCAGTCATTCCATAATTATCTCTTGTACCTGCCTCTCATCCTGGGCACCATCTCTGGTTAGGTGGACCCCCAATGAGGAGGGAGTGTGCGTGCGTGGGGAGTTCAGAGCCATGAGCAGTGCTCCCCAGGACACTGGTACCGTCACTCAGACTGCTTTTCACTGTAATACTTGCCGGGAAGGGAGCGATCCTTGCTGTGCCCAGAGGCGCGTTACATGGCGCTGCAGGACCACGGTCTTGACTGAGCCAGGGAGGCGCTGCATAAAACTGGATGATGTGGGTGAACATCACGTACCTGAGATTGGCTAAATGGAGTACTGGATCCTGCCTGGTAGTAGCTGGGTCTGCAGCCCAACTCTCAAAAAGCTTGCTGAGTTGCTGCTCTTATTCCATGGTAGCCAAAATACAGCTGCATGGGTGGCTGCAGCTTCTCCTTGAGTGGCATGGCAAGGCAAGGCGAGAGTGCCCATGACCAGACCAGCAGCAGGGGGAAAGGAGAAATGAACGGTGGGGTGGTGAAAGGAGTGCCAGATCCTGTGGCTGTACGCTGCACTGCTGGTGTAATTGTGCCCACTGAGAGCAGGGTCGCTGCTCAGTACAGAGGCATTTTAGCCAAGTGCTAATTACTGGCTGGTTGGCTCTCAGCATCCCTTCTTCAGATCAGCAGAAGGGACAGGGCTCGTCCAGGTGAGCTGGGGGTCTCCAGGGCACTTGCTGCACCCCGAAGCCGCGTGCTCGGCTGAGGGAGGGGAGCGCAGTTCGGCAGAGCTGCTTTCCAGAGAGCAGTAAAACCCTACAAACCAAAGCATACAATAGAGGACCATATGCTAGCCTGGCTGGCAGGGAGCAAGCAGGGGCCAGCACGTCATATCCCTTTCCTGCTTTACACACCAAGGTTGTTTACCGATGTCTTACATGAAAGGAGCAGAGTCCTTCTCCCAAGCCCTAGCAAAATCTAGGGCATTAGAAAGAGTTGTCAAGCACAATCACTCTCCTGAGCCACCACTTCTTCTTGCTCATGTGTCTCTGTATCTGAAAAACACATCAGACTGTCAGCACAGCTAGCAGGCCTGAGGAACCAAGCTTTGCCTCCCTTCCCATGCTCCTCAGGCAGCTCCTGCCCGCCTGTGTTGAACTTCTAGCAACAGCTAAGGAGGAAAGGCATGGGGTGGGAGTGAGGGGGACAAGGAGTGGGAACAGAGCAAGGAAGTCATGCAAAGCAACTGGAGTGGGTGTTTCTGAGCATTAATGATCTGACCCAGCTCCTGCAGGAGTCTCCTCATGGTATTCTGAACTTATTTACAGGTATTTCTGACAGTTAGGAGGGGAAACAAAGGTTAGATAGTAATGTAAGACAAGTGTAGGGCTTTACACTCATACAATTCTTTACAAAGAGCAAGGGGAATATGCTTAGGACAGAATGTATAAGATCTCTGGGAGCCGTTCTGTTTCAGACTGAAGACAGTGTAGTAAATGCAGGCTGTCTCAGCTCGGCCACCTGTTTGAGTCTCTCCTGCTCTAAGATAGTTCTTGCCATTTTTCAGGTAAGACTTACCAGGTTAAGAAGGGGCTGTCTGTTTCTGGAGTGGATTACCTCTTCCTTTTTGGGTAGGGCAAGGAGACTAAGGTAGGACAAATCCCACATTATGCAACTGTCTCTGCACTCGATCCTGTCCCTCTGAGCATGCAGACACCTGGACAAAGAGTCTTTAGTTTTTCCTTTGAGTTGCAAACCTTGACCTTTTGGCTTCGTTGTTGGGCAGCAGGCTGCCAGCATCACCGGGCTGGTGCAGAATATGGAGGCTGCCTGGGACACTTTGGCACCCATTCTCCAGGTCTCGCACCAGATGAGAAACCTTAGGTAGCATTTGTAATCCCAGGGACCTATCGGTTAGCAATTATAATCCCAGGGCAGACTGCTTCTCTAACTCTGCCCTGCATTGCCCAGATTATAATTCTTGCCATGCTTTGATGCTCTTTTGATCCTTTTGTTCAGCCAAATAAGCCTAATAAGACTCCTGGTTCAGAGGTCAGAAATTTTTGTGTTCATTTCTACACCATCACCTGGAATAACTGCTCAAAGTTTCTCCAGACTTCATCCTGTCCCCTAAAATCTGAAAAGGCTGTCCACAGTATATTGAACATTGCAACAAAATGAATGAGAAAAATACTTGAAATTAATGAATTCTGTTAGACTGTCACAGATGATTTACCCTGATTTAATCCCATTACTTCAGTGGACTAACATCGGTGATAATTTGGCCCATACCTTTTGGATCTGTGAAGTAAATAGCTATTAAATTCCATACACGAAGTCAGAGCTGTCAGTGTACCAAATAAAATCAATACAACTCTTGTCTGATTTGACATTTTTTCTTGGGTTGGTCTAGAAGAGACTTTTGCCATACCGAAGAACAATTCAAGATGATGTGATTTCTCACACTGATTCAGTCTTTGACATGACTTCTTGAGAGATCTACTCTTCAGAGATAATAACTGTCTTATGTAAGTGTGCTGTGATTTCCAAGTGCATCCATGTGGAAAAAAAAAAGGCAAATTCCTCTCTATTAGGGACAGTAATTAGGGTTGTGAGTTCCTGAACCAGCAGCCACTAGCTTTTTGTAACCTTAGAAGATGTCTGAAATCAGAGTATGAGAAGAGGTTGCTGTGCAAGAAGTGATTTTAAAAGTAGTCAAGGCATGATTCAAATAACAAGTGAAGTGGAAACAGAGCTGTCTTGAGGAAAAGAAAGCCTTGAACTTCAGACTTTCCCTAGCATTTTATTTTATGCACTCCAATTCATGGAGGCCCAAGAGACTTCATAGTTTCTCCAGGGTCTCTGCTCACGTAGTGGAACTTCTGGAAGTGGCAACAGCTCCTTGCTCTGGACACAGACAGAGTCTGACCCCAGGCACTGGAGGAGATGGAGGCAGATTTTCTCTGCTGTTTCACTGCCATTCATAATAGTATGCATGCAATTAGTGCTCCAAGGTATCAAAAACTTTGTCTACAACATCAGTTAAACATGGAGGCTAGCCTGGTTTCTAGATCAGACTCATTCAGCGCAGACATATGTATATATTGGTCTGAAGATGCCCCCTCTGGCAGGGTGACAGGGCTCTCCGAAGGGGAAGCAGAAATACCCAGGCTTGCTGGATGCTTTAGCCAGGTACCCAACATCTCTTTTGGGTGGACTGGGTGGCCTCAGCACTGGCAGAGCTGAGCACACACCAGCCCAGTCCACCTGTCCTGAGTGGAACTCTGCTGAAGCCTGAGGAGAAGCTCCCATCTGCGGCCAGCCATGGCCAGCCACGTGGACTGCTACGCTGGTGCAGTGCTAGTGTTTCTCAATGCTTAGGGACAACAAGATGCATGAAGTTGTCTTTGTTGTTCTCACCAGAAAGAAGAGAAATTGCAGCAAGGCACAATAGGTTTTCCTCTTCTAAGATTTTCTGTCTTAGCAAGACAGAGGACTATAAGGGCCATTCATTATCTCTGTGCGAGACCTCTAGTGAAGTAGTGGGACAAGTCAGGTGCCCTCCAAACTCTGGGGAAACTTGCTGTAATTCTGCATCATTTCTGGATAACAGCATGGGCTTTGCTTTTGTTTGGAAGAAGCTGCCTTTTTTCCACTCTGACCTGTTTATATAAAGGGACAGAATAAACCAGTTTCCAAAGATGCTGTTAATACCTGGATTTCTTCAGCACTGGATTCTTTCCCCCATTTAAGTCTGCTTTTAATATGCTTTTTATGTCTGCTAATTGAGTATATTCATCACTATTCCTAAATTTTTTTCTTGACCATTCTGGAAATTGCCACATTACACTAGACAATTCTTTTAAAGCAAAGATAGATGGAAAAAAAGACATTTATTTCCATAAGATTGTCCGTTTTTCTTCAGGCTTTCCAGATTTAATTTTTTTCTTAGACTTCCAAGTAACCAAGAGTAACTAACTGAAGCCAAATCAATTAGTCAATTAAAAATAATAAATGAGGAAAAATCAGATTTATAACTAAATAGGGAGAAACTGTCTGGTCTCTATCCTGTTCCTAGTCTAGTAAGTAACATTTTTTACTAGAGTAATCAGGAGAAAAACAGGTTAGTTTAGCCATCTAGATATTCATGGGGTCAACAGAGAAGTATAAAAATCACTTTGACTGATGGTCATCTTGCAAGGGACTGAAACGATTTAACTATTCAGATAGTATAAAGCCAACATATGTGCACCATAATCCCCTAGGTGCAGTAAAGAGTAATAAAGCTTGGAGCACATGAATTTTCACATGAAATATTCTAAGACAGAACTGCTGGAAGCCTCTTAAGGCAATAATGGCTGTAAATTCATATGTAATTCATTAACAGAGCCAATATATTACATGTAAAGAATCTTGCTGTCACTAAACGTGTGGAAAATTTTAATCAAAAGAATCCTTTTAATTCATTCATTTCATCTTTTCATGATTTAAAAAATAACAGAAAGGGAATTTGGGACTAGTCTTCCAGTTTTGCATTTATTGTTAGTGGTACTGTGTGCTTAGTACAGGCAGCAGTGCAATAATCGAAATGAGGCTGTTTATCCTACCAGCTGCTGACATTCACCCCTTTCTTCCCTTGTCTTCCTAGTCTGCACCTGGGCTCCTCTGACAAGTGGTCCCTGGTGCAGTTGTGTGCTGAATAGCTACATCATTTCTTCTCTCATCTTTCCATCTCCTCCTGTCTCCACTGAAATGCCATCATTTTCACAATTGCGACATCTTTGATTATTTTCTGTCCTCATCAAGAATTACACTAAATGCTGTTTTTCCTCATTGATAATGTCTCCTTCATCCAAATGTGAAAAGTGAGGTTGCATGGTCCACATCTTGGTCAACTCTTACCTCTCACACTGCAACGTGCTTCTCTGTAGCTTCCTTTCATCCGGCTACCTGTTCTTTCCGAAGATGAGCTGAGGGAAAAAAAGTCTGTATCATTCATCTTCATATGAGTTTATGCATCCTTGTTTCCTTTTCCACACTTTTGTCTGTATTTTTACATTAGATCAAAACACCTTCGTTCTGAAGTTCTGCATCTCATTATGTTCTAATCAGCAACTATTATTCATGAAAGATAAATTGGATTTTTTCTGGATAATTCCTGAAAACATGGGTTCAATATTCAGCATCCATGAAAAAGGAAAATAGAAGGCTAAGAACTAGTAAGAAAGGAGTAGAATATAGAACAGAAAACATCAATTGGCATTGCCAAAGTCTGCAATGCACTCACACCTTGAAAACGTCACGCAGTTTTGATTAATCAGTCTTCAAAAGGATATGGTAAAACTAGAAAAGGTACAAAAGAATATAAAATCATATAAAAATAAAATATAATTTATATAGATATATTAAAAATCATGAACACCACAGAGAAAATGAATGGGGAGTAATTATTGACTGTTTCTCACAATGCAAGAACTGAGAGACATCAAATGAAATGATCAGGTGGCAGGTTAAAAACAAAGGAAATAATTTACAAGCTGTTCTTAAATTGTGGAATTCATTGCCACAGCATGCTGTGAAGGGTGTTGAGAAAGCCGAAAGTACAAGTCTGCTCAGAAAGCAATTAGAAAAATGATTGGAAATAAAGCCTACCAAGGCCATTAGGCAGAGAGCTTCCTCAACATGATCAGCATACATCTTATGGCCAGATAAAGCTAATAGGGCTGAATATTATTAAATCAGACAGTTACAGCCCCAGATTATCTGGCCTAACCTATTGATTGATCTCACTTAGTACCTGCTGCAAACACATATCCTCATCAACAAGCAACCATTCATTGACATGGCAAATGATAAATATAGGATGTTTATGTGATGAAGGAGTAGCCAGACTTTCCTTAAAACATGAGTGCATTTTCCACAATTATATAAATTCAAATATATACCCTTATTCCTGAAGAAGTGCAGATACACGGTCAGCTATTTTATCAGTAGCCTTTACTTATTATTTTCTCTCAGTAGAATCAATGTGTCTTTACTTAAACCACCAGAAAAAGGTGCCCAGTACGGAACAGATCTGTTTAACAAGCTTTGCAAGATAAATCTTGCAGAATATATATTTGGAAAGACATTTCCAAGACAGCTAAACGCTCAGGTTTTTCTTTTGGCTTTCAGTCTGCTTTTGGGTATTTCAAGATCAAGGAGATTTATGGGATTTGAGCTCACTGAACTAGCAGAAAGGGGACAGCGTTACAGCCAACAACTGATGATTTGACCTCTGCTCATCTTTGTAGAGTGTCTGCTTGGAAAAAGGAGTTGAAATGAAACAATGCCGACTTAAAAGTATAAACCCAGCTACATTCATCATACAGTACATTTAAGGCTGTGAAATGACTCAACATTCAAAAATAACCCTAGTAAGTGCCCTTGGAAAATAATTGTATCAAATTATTAATCTACACTAAATAAATTGGTTTGACTTGTGCTGCAGCTGCCTGCAGCAAATGTCTATTTTACAAAGTTCAAGGCTCCAGAGAAACACAATTTACACACCAATCTTTAAGTACTACTAAGACTAATTGTCTTTGGGAAGGGGGTATAATTCTGGCAGTATGTTCGTGAGCTGCAACACCTGAGTAGGTGTTGATGCTGTTGAAGATGTCCAGGCTGCAAAAGCAATTGAGAAGTTTTCCTGGAGAAGACAGAGGTCAGAGAAGACACCTAGCAGCAGTAACTGAGGATGGGAAAAAAATCATTAACTTCTCTCTGGAAGGCAATGACATAGGTTATGTAGGAAAACATAGGGAAACAGAGCCCCAGGAAGGGCAGGTGCAAAGTTACCAAGGGATGGAGAAAGGAGAGAAGCTACAGGGAGTATAGCCAAATCACTAGGTTAACAGCATACCCATGACATTTCTTGGTGGCCCAGTGGCTATTCAGTCCATACCTGTGAGAAGCGTAAGCTATTACACAGTACAGCTTGTGAAGGAAGGCTGTGTCTACAGAGCAGCATGGTTTCCTCTCTTTAATGCGTAAGGAATCGTAGACAGAAGAGAATGTTCCCTCTGTAATTGTAGCAATCCACTAATAAGGATGACCAGGGTGAAAATCAAGCCATGCAACCTTTTTTTAAGACTAATGATTATAAATCCAAAAAACCAGAAGATATTTTTATGTCAGTTAAGTCAGTTAAACATAATGCACTGATTCCTCATCGCTCCCCAAATAGATACCAGGCAGTGATATTAATTTGTAATTTCTTTTCTATATTTTGAGCATGGAGGGGAATAGAATTTGGAAAAACCCCACAGTGAGCCACTGTGGGAAAAGACTCCTAAAATCAAAAAATCAGCCAGGGGAACCTTACAAGAACGATGAAGTCCATGAACTTATGCTCATTTAAATCAGTGACAAAAATTCCTACTGGTCCTGATGAGATGGGTGGGCCAAATGAGATCAGGGAGACCGACTCAGGGCTGTGTGTAAGGGAAATGCAGGGAGCCAGCGTGTTCTCAGCCTACAGACTGTGACGGAGGCTATCATCTGTGATGGCAGGCTTCCCAGAGGAACAAGCAATGGTTGTTGTACAGTGGGGAAGATGCAGATGTTGTGTAAATCAGGAGAGGAACACCATATTTCCAGATGTTATTTGTGTCATCTCCTCCACGGACTCATCTTACACATAAGGAGCTTTGAAAAGGCAGGTGACCCAAGTGAGAAAAAGTAAGTGGGCACTGCAGAGAACAAATGAATGGTTTGACAGCAAGCAACCAGAATATTTTGCATAATATCTATTTTAAGCTTCAGAAGGGTTTCTCTTCTTTCTCTTTCTTTTTTACTAGACTCTTTGTATTTACAGAGCAACTTTGAAGGACTAGTAGTTAAGTATATGACAAATATCAATGTCACTCCAGAATTTAGTGAAGACCCAGTGCCTTTACCCACTGTGGTTCTCGTTTACTTCATGAAATTAATCAGACTAGGGCATGACACATGAAGCACTGTCAGATTTACAGTAGTAGCTGAATTTCCATGAGTATTCTGCTGCTTTCATCATACATAGCTTTGCAAAAAAAAACAATCTCAGAAAAGCAGTGCTTACCTAGCAGGAATTTTTTTTTAAAAAATAACGTGAAAAAAGACATGTTTTCTTTGTCCCTTTTTTGAGAAAGCAGACAACAGAGGTGGCTGATACCCTGATGTCAGAGAAGGTGCCTGTTCACATCCAGGCCAATGTGCCAGTGCCTGATCTTTGTAGAGTTCTGGTAGCTGGTTGATGCTCTGACTGAAACACAGTGGTGATACTCCAGACAAACTACAACTCGAGTGTCTGACCAGTGACAGAATGAGTACAAAGACTGAAGTGATCCCTACAAGCAGTCTCTGCTGATTCAAGAAGAGTAATCCTCCAGCAAAGCCACTGGGAAATGTTCCAAGGTCTGAGGACCAGACTGCTCGCTCTGCCATGAAGTCCCAGTGAGCAGGCAGAAAGTAGCTCCATACCATAATACAACGTGCTGCAATAAGCTGAGGTACAGCAAGAAACTGTGGCTTTATAACTCATATGTTGGATTTAATCTGTAGGTTGGTACTGTCAGGAAGAAGACAATGCAGTAGCTGGGGTGTTGCTGGCAGCTCTCTGCAATGGTGATTCATTCAGTGATCCACCATGTAGCAATGATACGGCACACATGGAAGAGCGGCGCTCTGGCTTGTGAGTTAGCTGCAGCTGGTCACCAGCATTGCTTTAAAGTCTCTCAGACCACATCATCTCCCTGCAAAGAAGGATCAGAGCAGGATTCCATCACATAAGAACCTTTTCATGTGTTTTCTTAAGATAGTGGGAATAGGCTTTTTGAAGAAAATTCTAAGCTTCCCTTGAAATGTAATCAACGCAACACACAACATGGTTGCCAAAACCTGCTGAAAACACAAGGGAATTTGTTAGGGCATGCCCATCTGAATGAAAGTAACAGGCCTTAACCAAATTATCTAAGCTACACAAAGGGAAAAAAAAACCAAAAGAACATAAATCTGACATAAAAGCTGATTTGTATTATTTTTTTCCCTTTTGTAAAACTATTTTCAGCATCACATAGAGGGAACTTCTAAAAAATTCCTTTCAGTTAATAGTTTTCTCCATCTTGCAGTACCAAGAAGTCCAATTTTTATCTTGACAGTGCTTTTTGTAAATGTTCCTCTTTCAAATCCTGACTGCATATTTGGAGAAAAACTGGCACACAAATAAACCATTTCTGACAGAGGATCACAAACATTTTTTCCAGATGTCTTTTAAATATCCTATTTCTAACAACATTACAAGCTACTTAGAGACTACAGCTTCTGGAATTGGTAGCTTCCAGTGGTGCATCTCAGAATAGAAATTCGGAGTGTGCCGAGCCAGCAGTCGTTGACATGCCCTGAAAGGACCATTTGATGGGCCAAATCCTGAGAGCTGGGACGTGTTTGTACGTTTCATTCACTGCTGCAGATGTTCAATTGCCCTCAAGAGCAAAGCCCACTTATTTTGTGATGGTTGAACTTTCAGCTTTCGTTTGGAAAAAGAAATCATCTCCTACGGGGTAACAGATGTCAAACAGAAGGTATTTTTGAGATTAACAATTATTTTTGTTAATTAAAATAGTCTCTCTCTTTCTTCTTCCCTGTCCCCTCACACATTTTCAATATTGCTCCCTTTTATGATCAAATTTTGACTTCTGAAAGACTTCTTTAGCGGGAGCTAATTGAGAACTGGTCTCTCTCGCGGCTATATTGATTGAACAGAGTGGCTAAACTCTCTGAATTTAATGGTGACTAACAGCCATCTGCTATACTCTATGACTAAAATTATTGCATTTTTGTGGGAAGATGTGATTCAATTTCAGATCCTCAAGCAATTCAAATCACCTATACAGAAGATATTTTGCCTTTTCAGCCTCTATTTTTTTTTCTCTGAATCCCCTAAAAAATGCGATTGAGGGGGCTGCTTTTGACCAAAACATAAATCAGTCTGGTGTCTGATGAAATGCAACAGAGTGTCAGTCTAAGCTTACTTTGCTAACCTGTACTGCTTTGTGAGGACTGCCCATTTCAATGGGATTATAATTGTCCAAGAAGTTACTAGCACAAAAAAAAGAGGTTATCTCTTATGAGAAGGTTTAGCTTGGATTGTTGACAGATTGGAGCTTATTTAGATAACACTAATCAATGCATCCTGGCAACTGCTAGATGGGATACTGTATTCCATGATGGCTTCAAAGGGCATTTTAGAAAAAGATACTCAAAAACCAGAAAGCATTTCATCAGAGAAAAGGAAAGCAGTCGTAGATGGCAAGGACAGTCTTTAATAGCCAGACTGGGTATCCTCAGGGAATCCAGCTCCCTGAGCTGGAAGACAAGGGTGGAGAGCAAAATAAACTCCCCATGATCCAGGAGGAAGCAGTTAATGACCTGCTGTGCCACCTGGACACTCACAAGTCTATGGGGCCTGATGGCATCCACCCAAGGGTACTGAGGGAGCTGGCAGAAGTGCTCACCAAGCCGCTCTCCATCATTTATCAACAGTCCTGGTTAACAGGAGAGGTCCCAGATGACTGGAGGCTTGCCAGTGTGATGCCCATCTTCAAGAAGGGCTGGAAGGAGGATCCAGGGAACTACAGGCCTGTCAGCCTGACCTCGGAGCTGGGGAAGATTAGAAGTTCATCTTGAGAACGCTCACAGGGCACGTGCAGGACAACCAAGGGATCAGGCCCAGCCAGCACGGGTTCATGAAGGGCAGGTCCTGCTTGACCGACCTGATCTCCTTCTATGACCAGGTGACCCGCCCAGTGGATGAGGGAAAGGCTGTCGATGTTGTCTACCTGGACTTTAGTAAAGCCTTTGACACTGTCCCCCACAGTATTCTCCTGGAGAAGCTGGCGAGTCGTGGCTCAGACAGGTGCACTCTTCGCTGGGTAAAAAACTGGCTGGATGGCCGAGCCCAGAGAGTTGTGGTGAATGGAGTCAAATCCAGTTGGCGGCCGGTCACAAGCAGTGTCCCCCAGGGCTCAATGTTGGGACCGGTCTTGTTTAATATCTTTATCGATGATCCGGATGAGGGGATTGAGTGCCCCCTCTGTAAGTTTGCAGACGATACCAAGCTGGGTGGGTGTGTTGATCTGCTTGAGGGTCGGAAGGCTCTGCAGAGGGATCTGGACAGGCTGGATCGATGGGCCGAGGCCAATTGTATGAGGTTCAACAAGGCCAAGTGCCGGGTCCTGCACTTGGGTCACAACAACCGCACGCAACGCTACAGGCTTGGGGAAGAGTGGTTGGAAAGCTGCCCCACAGAAAAGGACCTGGGGGTACTGGTTGACAGCCGGCTGAAGCTGAGCCAGCAGTGTGCCCAGGTGGCCAAGAAGGCCAACGGCATCCTGGCCTGTATCAGAAACAGTGTGGCCAGCAGGAGTAGGGAGGTGATCGTGCCCCTGTACTCGGCGCTGGTGAGGCCGCACCTCGAATCCTGTGTTCAGTTTTGGGCCCCTCACTACAAGAAGGACATTGAGGTGCTGGAATGTGTCCAAAGAAAGGTGACGAAGCTGGTGAGGGGTCTGGAGCACAAGTCTTATGAGGAGCGGCTGAGGGAACTGGTGTTGTTTAGCCTGGAGAAGAGGAGGCTGAGGGGAGACCTTATCGCTCTCTACAATTACCTGAAAGGGGGTTGCAGAGAGGTGGGTGTTGGTCTCTTCTCCCAAGTGACTAGCAACAGGACAAGAGGAAATGGTCTCAAGTTGCGCCAGGGGAGGTTTAGGCTGGATATTAGGAAAAATTTCTTTACTGAGAGAGTGCTGAAACACTGGAACAGGCTGCCCAGGGAAGTGGTTGAGTCACCATCACTGGAGGTGTTCAAGGAACGTGTGGATGTGGCATTGTGGGACATGGTTTAGTGGTCATGGTGGTGTTGGGTTGATGGTTGGACTTGATGATCTTACAGGTCTTTTCTAACCTTAGTGATTCTGTGACAAACAACTTGAGGTACTGGTTTGGGGCACTGTGGGTCTTCTACCCACTTACGGGCTGTATTTTCTGTCTCCCAGAAGAGGTATTCATAATGTTAGTGCATCTTTAGGGCCACTTTTCAATAGCATCTTATACTTATTTTATTATAGTATTTTTCTAAAGTTTAATGGTTTATTAATAATATTGATAAGACCATTATTAACTAATTATTAATTATCAAATATTTATTATCAATGCTTAATGTTTGTAGTATTTAATGATATTATTGCTCTACTTCAGTGTTGGAAAGGTAAATTTACAAGCTGATAGACAAAAAGAACAAGCAAATTCTGCAGCTGGAGAACCCTCCAGTTTGAGCTGCAATGGGAAGAATAGACGCTGGTGTAGCCTGTAGAGCAAATAACCAGAATATGGCTGTACCTGTGCGCTCAGCCAGGGAGGCAGGCAGGCACCTGACTTGGCAGCTGAAGCATCCTTCTAGGGAGGTCTGAAGAACATGAACTTGGAAATCTGCAGACCAGTGGTGAGGATGGCCGTGGCAAAGGAAATGCTATGCAAGATGGTAAAGTAGAAGCCAACCTGGATAGGATCCTGTTCTCTAGTCATCCCTTTCATGTGTTGCCCCAGGATGGCTTTCTCTGAAAAAGCTTTTACGCTTTTACTGGCTAATGAACAAATAGAATAAGACCTGAAATTATCATTTGCAGCAAACAGGGTTGCAGATGGTAGAAATACAGGTATGTTTGAATGTGTTATTTGCATAGTAAGGAGTGAACATGTTATCACAGACTTGACTATGTGTTGTAGGTCCTGAGGAGCAAACTTCCTATCACTAGCTTTGGGCATCATGCCCTGCAAACTTAATGATCCTCTAGTGTGTTTTAATAGAATTAACTAGCTAAACAAAGAACCTCCAGATGCTACCCCATTCCCAATCCCAGGGATTTTCTAGGTTCCACTCCCATGTTGATCAAAAGCTGAACGTGATTTACACTGTTGGGGACACAAGCTGTTGTAGAGCATTGGCTTAATGACTGCAGCCTTTAACAGCGCTCCCATGAGGCTCTGCCTTACTGGATCAGGTCTTACTGTGAAGTGTGTGCATGGGGTCAGCCCTTCAAAAAGTGCATTTCAAAACTGCGTGGGTTTCAGTGGAAAAATAAGTGCAGCATTAGAGCACTCTGATTTTTAAGAAACAGCACAGTTCTGTGCTTCTGGCCTACTGGATATAGCTTCTGCTCCATGCACGCACCAGAGAGCAAGACAGGGCTTTTGCAGACCGTTGCAGCATACTCTATGGACCCTCGATAAATTATTGATGAAATAGCTAATCTTCCATGCATGCATGAGCAACACACCTTATCTTTCCCTTTGGAGCTTAGTTGAGAGTTGTTCATAACACAGCTTTTTCTAAAAATGTACCGTGAATGCACAAAACATGGTTTTCAAAGGCTCTTAAGCCAAACAAATAAAAAATGTTCATCACTGAAACACTTAAATTTCTCTGCTAAATTTTAAATTTCAGCCCGCACCTGTTTCAGTGTTAGAAGTGTCAAAAATCACCTCTCCCTTTTATATTATGAGAAAAATATATTTGTTCCCTTTCTCTCACTTGAAAACAGCAACTTGCTTTTTTCCTTGATCTTTGAGTTAACATCATATTTGGGCAATGTAAAATATCAATCCAAGAAACAGAGGGTTCTACTGAGAAGTTGAAAACCAGAAAGCAAAAAGGAAATATCTAGACAAACGTTATTATTGTTGTCAACATCCCATATGCTGTAAATACCTGATGACTTTAAAAGAAAAAAACCCCACCTATTATCAGTGTTACTTCCACCAGGAGAACTGTAGGGAGGAGGAAGAACTCCACAACTCTCTGTGTGGAGTAAATATATTATGCAGGGCAGTGCAGCGGCAAATCAAGCCCTGCAGAGCCGCTTTTCCCTGTGCCATGTAGCCAGACACGTAACAGAATCCTTCATTGCAGAGTATGGAGAGCAATGCAAGACGACTGTTTGTGGTTGTATGGATTTCTTCCCCGCGAAGTAGGGACATCACATGGTGATGTGCTGAGAAACAACCTGATCTGCGATCTCTCCCAGGGATGTGACAGGTCCTCCCTGCCTCTCCTTAGGGGCTGGGGAGGAAACTGTATACTGGCTCCAAGTCATCGCTGTTTTCAGTCTTGATGAAGCCTTCTTCCCAAATTTTCCTGTTCACCTGAGGCGGTGTAATGACGGTAGAGGGAACTGGAGCCTATTGATCTCATGCTGGATGAACAAATCGACTCTGACTCTACAGACTCCTTTTAGAAGGGCATTGAGATGGAAGACAGTTTGAAATTCAGATTCTGGGCTGCGCTTGCATAACAGGGGATTAGAAAAGAATAATTCTGTAACTTGATTAAATATTAGTCCATCTCGATGTATTTGTGCTGTGAAAAGACCAGGCACACACCAGGGCTTAGGTCTACAAACTCTGTGAAATCAATAGGAACTGAGGAAACTTAGATAGGAGATACAAATGTCAATATTCTGTTGGATCTGGGACAGAGTTTGACAGTGCAAAGTATTGTGCAAAGATAGGACAAGACCCTTCCTCAAAGAGCCTGATGTCTAAATATGAAGAGTAAGTTACTGAGAAGTGAGAAACTCAGGACTTCCTGCTACAGGCACAAGGCCTCACTTTTCTTATCCTATTAAGTTTTAAACCCCACCATATTACATGTAGGTTTAACGGACCTGCTCAAACTAGCCCAAAATCCTTTTCTTATAGCATGTGTGTCTTCACTGAGAGATTACCACCTCCTCAAACACATGGGAGAGCAGTGCAAGAAAAACCCTGATGCATTTCTAGCTATCTTTAAACACTGTAAAGGGAAGTGGTTAGAGGAGGAGAGTTAGAAACCTATGATTTGCCGTCTTTCAGTGGTTCAGTTTCTCAGCAAGAGCTCTTCACACAGCCCACAGTTGATTTATGGGAGCTACAGAACCAGCAAAGCAGCCAAATGTGAAACCGAAGTGGTCTTCGGTGAAGGTGAAACCTCAGCAACCCAACTGAGAAACTAAATAAGGGCCTAATCCCAGTCCCAGCAGAGACCACACTGATCAAGTCAATGGGATTCTGATACCTTTGGCTGCAGCAGAAAGAGGACGAGGTTTGAAACTGTGCAAAGTGAATACAAAGGACCATCTGACGACTAGTGCTGACACTGCTCAGTGGGCTCTGCTATGCATGATGTGATCCAACATGCATCTTCCTCAAAATATTTTATCACTTGGTTGAAAGATAATTTAAGGAATCAGCCACTGACAGTCGGCCATTGGGGCTGCAAGGGAAGTGTTAAAGACTTCAGTGACCTCTTGCACAGGATGAGAGGCTCAGGCCTATCATAGTCTTAACCTTGAAGGTTGGCAGGGTCAGAAGGAGCGTACAGAAGGCACCATTGCTATTGCAATAAATACAGAAAACTTCAAGGAAAAAAACCCCAAACATTTTCTCTGTAGGCAAATTAAAAGTGGATCCACAGGTTGCCATGGATACAAAAGTCCGTTTACTCTAGTAGTGTTTTCTATCAGCTAAACACAAGTATAAGTGATTAAGGAGAAAACACAACTATGTTTATAATGTTCCATTAGGTTTATATAATTAGTTCTTTCAACTGCAAACCACCACTGGTGACCTTTTCCTGACTGTTGATAAAAACCCAGTGGGCTCATGAGACCATTTTTAGAACTACCTGTCCTATCTCTGCCTCTCCAGAATCATTTGGGATCAAATGACTACTAGCATGTCACACATGGAAATTTTCACAATCCAGAACCCTCATTTCGGGTTACGGTAATCCAAATAGCAGTTTCTATGACTGGTCTGAGAGGAACACATGCACAGCTATGTCTTAGACCATAAGGCAAGCCAAAACCCTAGGCACACAGCCCTGTGGGGGAGCATCTATAGTCCTGTGTCGGAAAAGTGACCTTATCCTCCCATGCATGAGAGGCTAAAGCAGTCTCTGGTTGTGGGACAGGCAGAAGAGCGACTTGTCTTTGTATAGACTAGGCCGAAAGAGCAGAAGGTTCCACCAACAAAAGGCTCACAAGTGTGCATGGCAGGAGACTCCATCTCTAAAACGTGATGCTTTTGGAGTGAAGTGTGCAAGAGTTTGGAGAAATTGTCTTTGCTGCAACCAGCAGCTAGAGAAGTCTGGGTGGGTTTCTTCAGTCTCTGGGCTGTTTCCATTAATATTTTTACTGGGAGCCCATTCTGATAAACCCTTTTTTTCTGTCCTGGACTTCAGACCAGTCCTTCCCACTGTTGTGTGCTATTTTACTGAAAAATAGCAAGTTTAAAGGCATTTCATTGTCCATGGACACTCTCATACAACCTGGATGCTGAGGTGAATTCCACATGATCTGGATGGAGAGATCCATCCATCCATCCATCCATCCACAAATCAAAAGTTTATTTCAATGACTCTAGTACAAAGAACCTGTCAACATCTTCAAAGTATTTTTTTCAGTCTTAAAAACCATTGTGTGAGAAGGTCAACACAGGGTACCACTATTTTTTGTTTCATGGGGACTGCATATAAACCAGACAACATTTGTGAAGACTAATCTGTGGTTTTCTACATGCCAACCTAGGAAACTGGATTCATGAGGTTCAAGCTGGTCACTTATCATTACCAGCAAGAAAAATCTGCAAGTCCAGTTATGCTTTCCCATCAGGGTATTTTGAAGACACATGGTGATGTGGATGTGATTAAAAGGATAGTTTGGCCTACAGAGATATGATTTCCGGTGAGCAGGGAGATGAAATGAACCCAGTGTGATGCCCAAGTTCCAGGCTAAGTTGGCAGAAAAAAAAAGAAATTAAAATCCGTTTGTATATAAACTTAGTAATTTTTTAATATAATCAATAAGATACTTATGAGATGTTTCAAAGTAGAAATATGGCTTAAATCTCACCCCTCAAATTACACTGGGCTTTTCTGTTTGCTTAAGGACGCACAGGAGATGGATTCTTTTCTCTGGATTTGGCTGTATGCACTACATAGAACTTTAAAGTTTTAATGAAGTCATTGCAATTTAAAAATATCTGAATAGAACATAAGATTGGTCTTTTAAATACGTACACAGTCCAGCTTTTATCATATTCTGGGTTGTGCTAGAGTCCTTGAGAATCATCAGAAGGACATTCATCTTCATTTTTTAAAGACGGAAACATTCAGTATTATAAAATTTGTAAAATCTGTAGCACTAACAGATCTGCAGATCAACCTACACTGTAGGTGTATGCCCAGTTGCATACAATCAATCAACAGAATCTGATTACTGTTTATTTTGAAAGCACTGCTGTGAAAGGGTAGGCTCGATAGCTGCTATCACTGTCAGCGAGAAGGAAGGCAGGGACTGTCTTCTTAATGAGTGTTTGTACAGTAACCAGCACAGCGGGATGCCAATAGTAATAATAATAAACCTTGATCAGAGATTTCAAACATTCCTGTAACACCAGACCGTTCTGACTGCTGCACAACCAGGGGCTTCAGCTGCTGTATGAAATCCTTAGACTACTCCAGGGATACTTCTGAATCATGTTTAACTAACCCAGTCATGGCATGGATATTTTCACTTCCCTAATTTTTCTTGTGCCGCCATGTTGCTTTTAAGTCAGCGGCAATTTTGGAAGAATGGTTACTTCACACCGTACTCGCCCAGGAAACCAAAGCACACGCTGCAGGTGCTCAGCCCCACAACCTGCATCGTGCTCAGTGCTGCATCCAGCAATGGGCAGGAGCATGCGCAGCACCCCAGGCCCATGCAAAGCCTCCCCGGAGCCCGAGCCGGGTGGCAGGCACAGCAGCCAGAGAGCACCTGGCTGGTGGGGCCCAGGTGCCAGGTGTCCTGCAGCCCTGTGCTCCAGCACCTTCCCTGCTTTGCTTCAAGGGCCGCCCCAGCGCTGTGCCCTATTTTGGGGCAGCGACGTCAGGGCCCCGACTGCCATGTCCCTGCTCACGCTCCCCCACCTGACACGAAGCCATGACGAGCTGGTGAGGCCTCAGCCACGCCGTCGAGGCCCCGACCCACCCAGGCCCCACCTCAGCACCTTTCCTCTCTCTGGGGAGGCTCCGGCTGCGAGGGCCCCCACAGCCAGCCCCCGCCGGCGGCCCCTTGCCCGCGGGAGCCCTTCACCCCCCTCCCCGCACGCCGGGCGCTACCGACGAGCCTGCAGGCAGCGAGGCTGGCGCTCCTGCCTCTGCCCTAGCCGGCTCCAGCACCGCGGGCGGGCGGACAGCTCCGGCCGGGGCCGGGGCCGGGGCCGGGGCCGGGGCCGGGGCCGGGGCCGGGGCCGGGGCCGGGGCCGGGGCCGGGGCCGGGGCCGGGGCCGGGGCCGGGGCCGGGGCCGGGGCCGGGGCCGGGCGCGGCGCAGGGACCCCCCTTCCGGCGGCGGCGCGCAGCGGCGGCCCCGCCGCAGCCGGCGCTGTGGTTTTAAATGGGCGGGGCGGCGGCGGGCGGCGGGGCGGGCGGTGGGCGGCCCGCGCTGGCCCGCGGCGCCCATATAACCCCACCTCCCGGGCGCGGACTGCCGCGGTAATTGGCTGGATGTGGTACTTGGAGATGTTGAGCTGGCTCCTTCCCCCCATGTCCCTGCACACACACAGGGGCGGGTGGTGCGGGCGGGAGCGGGAGGCAGGGCTCAGCCCCGGCGGCGGCGGCGGTGGGGCTCCCCGCACTCCCTGCCTGCCCGCCGCCGTGCCCGAGCCGCTCCTGCTGCTGGGCTGTTGCCTGCGGCCGCAGGACCCGGCCGAGCCGGGCGGAGGGGAGCGCGGGCGGCTGCTGGCGGCGGCCGAGATGATGGCGGAGGGCGGCGGCGGACCGGCGCGGAGGAAGGCGCTGTCGCTGCTGGAGGCGGCCCGCTCCCGCTACGAGAGCCTGCAGATCTCCGACGACGTCTTTGGGGAGTCGGGCCAGGACAGCAGCGGGAACCCCTTCTACAGCACCTCGGCTGACTCCCGCTCCGCCGCCTCTTCCCAGGACGAGGAGGACGACGAGGAGGACGAGGGGCGCGCGGAGGGGCCGGGTGCGCGGGGCAGGGCGGCCCGACGCCGCGCCCCCAGGGCGGCGGCCACCCCGGCGGAGCGGCGGCGGCAGCGGCAGGTCGGCAGCGGCGGCAGCGCCGTCCCGGGCGGCCCCGGCCCCGTGGAGGAGGAGGAGGAGGAGGAAGCGGAGAAGGGGGGCTGGACCCGCTCGCTGCGAGACGTCCCACCCCCTCGCTTCAAGGATGGCAGCGGTACGGCGGAGGGCGGGCTGCCGGGGCAGGGGGCGGCGGGGCCGGGCGTCTCCGGGCGGCCCCTGGGAGCAGGAGTGCCCGCGGGGGGTGCCCGGAGCGCGCCGCCGAGGCCTGGGTCGCGGCGCAGCCGTGCCCGGCGGCGCCAGGGCGGGAAGCCCTGCGGGCCCGGCTGCCGGCCTGGGCTGGTGCCCGGCCCCTGGGCTGGTGCCCGGCCCCTGGCCTCACGGGGGGACGGCAGGTGCCTCCTGCCCGGCGCCCTGCCGGGAACGGCCCTGCTGTCAGGCCGCTGGTGCCCGGGGCCGGGCGCGCTGGTGCGGGGAGAGCCTGGCCGAGGCAGTGAGCGGGAGGGCGAGGGGAGGCCGCGTGTGCTTAGTCACAGGCATCCCCTCCCCGGCGCTGTAGCGGTGCCAGCAGCTCCGGGGATCCCCGCGGGAAGCGGGCAGGCTTCCCCCGGAGCAGGGTATGCTGCGCAGGGCCCGTGTTTGGCTGTGCTCAGGTATGGCAGGTGGCTCCTCGTCCCTGCTTACAGGTGGGGAAAGCCGCGGATCTGGGCGATGGCGGGTGACCTGCTGTGTGCTGTGCAAAAGAGCTCTGGGACTGGGATTCCCTCTGTGCAGCCGTCCCTAACCTTAACCCTTCTTGCATGGCTTTTGGCCAGAGTGAATACCAAGAGAGTGGTGAACTGACATGTCATGACATACAGCAGCAGTGCAGAGCACTGAGATCTCCGTGGACTGTCTTGTGCAGCAAGTTGCACCACTGGTTTTCCTACAGAGCCGTTATAACTTACCTGTTCGCAGGCCTCAGCAACCAAGTTGACTATGTAGTAGCAAGGCTTTGCTAAAAAAGATTAATGGTTATGAAGAGCTGGGATGTGAAATAAAACATTTGTATCTCAGAACCGGATGTGATGATTGCTGTCATCCTCAGCTGAGCTGATGGCTTGCCCATCTTAACATTGCTTGTCTTCACTGGGCTTTTTCGTGTAGTGTTTAATTCCTTCATTTTGCTATGAAAAGGTAGACAGAGAGTGCTGCTAGACTTGGTGTAGTGTGCTGAAACTCGTGCAGTGGGACAGGTAGAAACCTACCTGAGGAAGCAGCTTGGGATGGGGGAGTAAGGTGGAGCTAGCACTGGAGCCCAGAGAAAGTTCTGTCATGCTTCTCACCAGGTGTGCAACTAGAAGTTGCATCTACCTCTAGAATTAGCTAGACACTGCAAAATATTTAAGTATCAAGCTGATGTGCTTCTTTAAAGAACTCTGCAAGTTTTATTGATTATTCTTATTCATAAGCATATTTAAGATGAGGTTCTGGACTATAGGCTTCATGGTGTGATGCTATTTCAGCATCAATTATCAATTTCTCTGCCTTTGCTGGCTTATTTCTTCATGTCATTACTTTATAACAATATCCTTTTTAATGTAGCCAGAACTGGGATTAGCGTTTTAATGCTGTTTTGGAAGAGAATTAAGTTGATGACCTATTAAATCAGGAATTCTTATTTCCTTTGAAATAAAGGAGTCTGATTTATGGTTGTCAGAAATAGATGCAGATGTCCCTTGAGGAAGGTGTATGGGTATTGCTATGAATATTTCCTCCTAGTAATAGATGGAGAAGAGGTTGTTGCTGCCTTTTCATTCTGTTGACCATGATGATGATAGATGCTGCATGCTGTTCATAGCATGGTGATTTGGTTTGACTGAAGTTCAGTTAGTGCTGTGCTTTGATATGTGTGAAACATGTACCATCCACCATATGGGTTTTTTGACTACTCAAATTCCAAGCATTGTATATAACTAAGCTCCTGTAACTGTAGTTTGTAGATCGGCTGGTTTTAGGCCATGCATATGTCATAATTGGAGTCACACTAAGCACGCTTTTACTGGCACCATTGTCACTTCATTGGACACCATTCTGACCCATGAGTTCGGATCCATACCTGCTGAGGTAAGTCTTCACTGAGGTGAAGACAGCTGTCCCTTGCAGTGACAGCACATCTTTCAGTCACTAATGGAGTACAAGCAAGAAATGCAGGGTCAGACACAGAGCACTAACAAAACTGTAGTCTCAGTTCAGGTATGTTGGATGTAAGAATCCTTTCTTTTTAGGTTCTGAGCTTAAAAGGAAGAGGTTTTCATGAGACTGAGATAAAACTTATCTTTGGTTAGCACCACAACTTCCAAGTGCAGCCTTTTGGTCAAATCTCAAGAGAAGAATCCTAGTGGCAAGTACTTGACATCATCTGATGCCAGAAAACAAATGTCCTTGTGGACTGAAGTCTCATGAGACTTCAGCTACATCAGTGCTGGATATAAATATTTGAATCAGACTAGGATCAAACCTAGTGCCAAGCTGTTTGGTTTGGGAGACTGCCCCTTTGTGAAAGGGAAAGCATGGAGGAGAAAAAGGTTTAAGTTAGTTAATGGGAATGAGCTAAAGCTCCCAAGAAAAAAAAATGAAAGGCTGCTTACAAAACTCTTGTGGCCTTTTTAACTAGAAGTAGAAAATGCTATCACTTCCTTTTCTCTTTTTTTCTTTTCTCTTTTTTTTTCAGTAAATTATGCAATACTGCCTTTCCTTCCCCAGCCTCACTATTAAACTGATGTCTTAAAGTATTGTATCCATCCCTAGAATTAGTCCTGAGCACAGACAGGCTAACTGATACTTCAACTCAAAAATATACTAGAGGCACAGATGTGCTGGGGGCTGCTGGCAGCGTTAGATGGTTCAGTATGTTCTCAATCTGCAGTCAGTCACTGCATGTGTGTGTGTGGTGACACCTGCCTTGCCTGTGTGTCAGGTTCTGACAAACTGGGAAAGGTCTGGATTGACTTCTGTGTCAGGAGACAAGTGACTGGATGGCATCACTGTGCAACACTGTGCTGCTTGTGTTCCTGACTTTTTTCTGCCCCTTTGTCAGAGATCTCCGGTTAGTGTTGTTTCTGTTCCATTTAATAAAAATAGTGGGTGCTTAGACTCCCTAGAGGGGAAAAAAAACCCCCATGAATAGCTTTAACTGACTTTCATTGTGGAAATCCAAGATAGTTGTTAACTTTAACACAGAGGTTAGAACAGATGGCTTGCTGGCACTTTGTGATATTTCCAGTTAAGCTACTCTGCAAAATCATTCTCTTTAGTTGCTGAGAAAAATCCCAACCATATTGTGGTGCCCTGATTGTTAAACTCATAACTAGTGGCATTGTGTAGTTCTGATGAAAATAGGTTGAGGAAACAAGGGAGCTCAAGTGCCTGTCACAAATATCAAAGCAGTAATGTGAGTTCTGAGGTACTGGGATATGAGTAGTGGACAGGTGGTCTTGGAGGCAGTTGCTGAAATGCCTTCCCTTCACAAAGAGCGCCTGGCTACAGCAGGCCTGTGGGTAGGTCAACACGTGTGTTTTAAAAGCATGGTGGCATCCATGATCAAATGTTGGATCCAGGCGTGTTTTGGCATCTTCCCTTCTCGTTCTCTCCAAACCTCGCTGTGAAGGGAAAGCAGAATTGATTTGTTGGGAAGTGAACCTACAAATAGATAGGCTCCTAGGAATGGAGGTCTGACCTCTGCCCAAAGAGTACTTCAATTCTGAAAGGAGGGATAGCTGGGGTTCCTCTGGCTTCCCTTCCTCTGAGGGCAGGGCAGAGCTAGTTGTGGAAGTGCAGAAAGAGTAAGAGAACAAATTGCTGCTGCTAGGCTAGGGAAAGCATAATTGAAATGAAGAGAGCGAGCAACTATTATTACTTTAGTGACAAGCTAGTAAGTTCCAGTAATTCAATGCAAACCCTTAATTTCTGGTCGCTCCTGCCTCAGTCTTAATTGGTGTGCTCTTCCTTCCTTCCTTCAAGGGTAGTGTGGCTCTGGGTGGTGCCTTTCCTTGTTAGCTCAGTAATCTGGCCAGGAAATGTTCCATAATACATAGAGGCACTATTGGTTCTGGTCTTTTTTTTGTGGAGGTTCTTAGAAGGTGCAAATATCCCGGTATTGCTGCAGCTTGACGTTCCTGAATTGGGGTAGCTGGCGTTCTGTTCCTAGGGTCCAATGCTTCCCTCTATCCATATAGTTCAGCGATCAGAAAATTGGACCTCAGATGTAAGAGTGCTTCCGATTGTTAGTGATAATGTTTTAGGGTGGCAGCAATAGCAGGGAAGTTTGAGCAAAAGTTAATGCTGAAGTCATAAAAATTACAGCCGATCGGTAATACTGTTTTCTTTGTTTTCTATGCCCTCCAAACTCTGTTCTTAAGCCTAGACCCGAGGACAAAATGTTAAGACCGTTCCTTGCTGAAAGAGCATAGCAGCTCCTCTTCAAGTTGCATTTAGAGAGTGTAACTATCTTTTTATGGATTTCCAGAGTATTTCTCTGAAACGCTAAATGTGCTGGAAGTTACCATCTTTGAAGAACATGCTGCAGTAGAACAGCATGCGCTGAGGGAGAAGTTGCATAGACCATGTCTAGCAATCAGGCTCTCCTTCTCACCTTGAAGAGGTTTAAATGAATATTTAAAGTAGTTTTTAGTATTTTTTTTTAATTATAATGTTCTTTTCCAGAAGAACCAGGTTATGGGAAACAGTCATTTATTCCATCATGGCTGCCACATCAGAGATGATCTCCTGCACAAGGGAGGGTGTGTTATGTTAGAGATGAAATGAGCATGCACGTTCCAGCTAAAGTTAAGGAAGCAAGGCACAACTTTAAATTCCAGGTTGTGACTGCCCTCACAGTAAAAAAGGCTTTTCAAATGTTTAATCACAAGTGTCTGTTTGCATGTCAGCTGATAAGGCTTCACTCTTGATTGGATTTTTTTCAGTAGTGTTGTTATTTTATGAATGCTAAATAAGCAAAATGAATTTAGTTCCTTCAAGCTAGTCTCCAGTGAACCATACAATACAATATATATCGATATAGCATGTAGATATTCATTTGACCTGTGTTCTAAATAGTTTTAGCAGAGCTAAACAATTCAGTTAAATAATCAAAAGAGAGGAAAGTGGTACAGGTAAGGGGAGAAAGGCTTGTAGCTGTTATTTGAATGGCTATAATCGTAACTGGGTGGAGAGTTGTGGAAAGACTTTGCAGGATGTAGGGGGAGATCCAATGCACATACTCTTCCCACAAGTGTGGAAAGGCAGATGGGAAGGCAGCATTCCAGCAGCAGGGAGCCTGGAAGAAGAGCTCTTGGGTCAGGCTGGGCCATAAAAGAGGGCCAGGTACATGCCACCATCTAACAGTGTCAAGTCCTGAATAGGATTTGAAGGCTTTAGTCTTATTAGATTGAGGTCAATACTTAAAAGATTCCAGAGGTGGAAGAAAAGCTATGAATGCTACTTAGTCGCTTATGGCAGATTCTGCTTCAGAAATATCTGGGCCAAATTCTCTGACTGTAAGTGGATAAGGTGCTGCTGATGTGACTTGTTCTTGCTTACTTTTAGCTGCTTTTGACTTGCATAACAGTGGAAAACACTGGAAAAAATTGCATATCTGTATAATCTGTTCTTGCATTCTAAGTAGAAATTACTTATAATGACAGCATCACAACACTTCTAGGAAGATATGATAAATACATCACAAAGATGTGCACTACTACTTCACAGAGCCTTTATACGATGACTTAAAGGTTTGAAGTTTTGCTAAATAAGTGAATTATGCAAAGGTTTAATATCACATCCGTCTTACGAAATCTAAATGTACTTTTCAGGTGGTTTTACTGGGTTTAGAGCACATTTTCCTGCTTCCATCATCACTGAAGTGAATTAAGTGCATGACATGACAGCCTTATTGAGTCTAAAATTTAGTGCAACTTGGCTATCCGTGTTCTCTTCCTTCCTTTGCCCATACCTCTGCTATTAAACTTGCATTTGGGGAATAACCTAGTGTTGATAACAGTTTTTTCCATGAAGTTTGTTCTATGCTTTTATACAGAGAACCAGTTTTGGTCAGTACTCGAGACGTGAAAGTCTAGAAGCACTGCAGATCCAGGTTTTCTCCATAGTCACCGTCTAGCCTTTTACAGAGAAAAAGCATATTTACTCCTGTATCTGTTACTGCATAAAATGAGTCTTTTCCCCTTGCAGGTATTGATGGGGTCATTTAAAAGAAGTAGATTAGTTCCCACAGCTACTCATGCCCTTTTGTCAATATCACAGAAACAGTACAGCAAACAATTTCCTTGTCTGCATACCTTTAAGTCAACATGGAGAAGAAATTAGCCTCTCTGAGTCTAATGAGGATGCTAATAGTGGAGTTGACTTGCTAATTCTGTAGAGACTGCTGGGTCACAGGAAGCTGTCCTGGATGCCATGGACTTAAAAGAAGCTGAAAATTTCTCTTAGGTGTTCTTGTTCATGTAGGTGTTTTGTTTCCCTCCCATGCTCAAGCTTCCAAAATTTTGGAGTAGATGGATTTAGCAGTTTGGAAATATAAGGTGCTTCCCAAAGGGAAGGTAATCGTGGATACAACTACACATCTTAACTAGAGGTCAGTGGAGTATAATCCCTAAAATACCTCATCATTCAGAATACTGCCAAAAATTGGGCATGTTATTAGAAAACAGAACAGATGGACTCAAAAGGAATGCATGGCTAAGACAAATGCATGAGAATACTAGCATTTGACGTCTCCCTTCCTTGTGGCAAGGCATCCTTTCTAGGAGCTTATCCAAGCTCCCACTTCATATTTCTTAAAGAACAGGATGTTAATCAGTCATTGGCTCTATCTGAAGATGAACAGACACATAACTGAGTGGATCTTTTAAACAAAGCCAGAGCTCCTTAATTTGAGGTACTGCAGGGAAATAGGCTTGGAAGGCTCCTTAGCTTATTTTGGCTCTGTGTAAATTACTCCTGGATTATCTCCTGATTTCTGTGAAGGCAACTGGTATTAATGGCACATGATAGAAAACATGCTTTTGATTCTTCTTTCTTGGACAGCATGAGGGATTCGTATGACCTGTATTGACAAACTGTATTTGCCATTAAGGACAAAGCATAAACTGAAGCAACTTCCATTCAGCAAGCAATACAAAGCTATAGCTGTGCAGTTGAAAACTGGGCAAACTGAAGTGTAGTCGATAAGGCACACTGTAAGGATGCAAGAATCGTGTCAGAGAGGGATACACAGGAGACACAGAAGCAAAGAATATTGTGTATGTCTGTATGGATGGGAGGAATTAGCTGTGTGTTGGACAGGAAGATTACTGGACTGAGATAAAAGATCAGTGAGCCCATCAGTGGGCACAAATGGAAGTGATATTTCTATTGAAGAAAAAGCAGCAAAAAGACTTAAAGCAGCTGCTGTTATAACTGTGATTAATCTCTGATTACATATGTCAGAGAGGTGGGTGTGTATGAAAGATTAAATTGGAGAAAAAAATGAGAATATCTTTCTTCAAGTTACTTAGACTTTCCACAACCGTGACTTTCCTATCCAGTGTGTATAGTCATGTCTGCTTTTTTTGTAAGGTAGACGCTGGCTAACTTCCCAGTGGGTAGCACTTGTAGGTGTGCAGTCTGGGGTCAGCGTGTAGCTGTGGGCATGTGGCTATTCCCATTGATGTTGTGGTGTTGTCTGCTGCTGGATACACCCTGCTGATACAGGGCTTCAGCAATGGTAATCTTGTCAGTTCATGCCCAGAAAAACTACTTCAAAGAGGTTATATGTATTGAAACTCATACATGTATGCACTTATGTGTATGGGTTATGGCATTTGGGATGGGGATCTAGTTTTACTTACTCTGCCCCAGTACAGGGAAAACAGTTCAACTGGACTGCAAGGCAAGAGGTGGCCAGCCTTCCCCAGAGGGCAGAGTGGTGGTTCGTAAACCTTTGCTTGCTGCAGTGGCCTAGCGAAAATGAACCACCTTTGGGAATCCCTCACCCCAAGCCAAGATGATCTTGAAAAATGTAAGATGCTTTTGCATCTGTCATGCTGGATATGTTGCATTATGCATACAAATACATATGTGGATATAAATTACTATTTAGCTTTTCAAAAGGCTTCTAGCTTGCTGGACTGTATTCCTGAATGGGATCACTAAATGACAAGACCTCCTTAAACTGAAGACTTTTTTCCTTGTTGCTTGGCCATAACAGTTATTCCTTACTTATAAACTTGTCCTGTGACATAGTTATTGGTTGGTTTGAGGTGAAGTAAAAGACAACATCTGAAGGTTTATATTTGTAAGATCTGCATTAATTCCCTCTTGTCATTGGCTTTGAGATTAAGCAGTAAGACTTGGAGTGCCTTTGAGTGATCTGTAGCTACTCTCATGGTGCTTACATTGCTGCAAATAGTCTCAGCCCTTTCTTTTAAGGGTAAGGAAAGGAGGCGGCTTTAAGCGTATCACAAATCTTCCCCATTGGGAAAAGAGTGATGGGTTTTGGAGTAAACGACATCCTGCTCTTTCCACTTGACGGGGTTGTACTTGATAAATAAGGAATGACCCTCTCAAAAAAGGCTTTTCTTCATCTGCTTCTGTACTACTGGGTAATGACTCACACTTAAACTGACATCAGAGATGGTCTAAACCAGCTTGTCAGACCTCTACAGCAGCCCTCTGTCACTGTGCCCCATGGGGCCTGGGGGCTCCCTGGGGGCTGGGCGTTATGGGGGCCTGTCAGCCAGGGCCTGTCCCGCTGCCCCGGCCGTGAGCAGGGCAGCCGAGGGCACTGGGGCAGCTCCAGCTCTGGGCATTGGGCACCTCCATGGGGACAGGCCAAGGCCAGATTGGGATGTGGGCCTGGCTCAGCAGAGCCCATGGCTGGGCAGGGCTACAGGGAGCAAAAGCCATGACTTTCCATAGTGTCCTTTCAACAAAAAAGGTGTTGAGAAGGGATTTGGCACTGCTTGTTTGGGCCATTCTTCCAGACCGCTTCCCACTTGCTCTGGGCTCTCCTTTCCCTGTTCCTACAGCTCAGGCTGTTGGTAGCCAGCCCTCCCCTCAGCCGTGGAGAGCCCGGCTGCTTCCACAGAGCGACTGGGGGATAGCGCTGTCTTCTCATTACCTTTCTATTTCATAACTGCCCTGCAAGTCCCTTTTGGTGCAAATTACCTTTGCTGTTTATTTCTTGTGTATGAAACAAGGTACCAGCTTGTGTTGGTTTTGGTGCCTGGAGAGGTTGTGCGTGGTTAGGCACTACCTGAGCCTTGCAGAGGCCCGCCATGGTTGCTGCGTTCCCAGTCAGTCAGATTTATCTCCTCATTCCCTGTAATGAATCAGAGGCAACTTCTTGAGGCAGGAGCCATCTCTGCATTATTAGCTCTGAGTTTTGCACTCTGCTTTGCATTACACTATATCTGTTGCAACAAACACCTTCTTGCAGAGGTTAAAATATATGTGAGAGAGAAGCAGGCAGATGCAGAAACATCTGACTGAATAAATACAATCTAGACCCCATCAGGTATTCTCACTAAAATTGTCATTACTGCAAATGTCTGTTTCTGCCTCCATTTGAATTTGATACGGTCTGGCCCAGTATCTCCAAAAATGCATTGCATAAAGATTTGGCAAAAGCTTAAATGTTCTGATGGAAAAATTTTTTTTATTTGATTGGAATTTGAAACTGTCTTGCGGAACAGAGGTGGACTTACTTAATTTGTTTATTAAACTTTTAGATAACATGAAGTTGGGAGGGACTCCATGTGCACTGGAGGACAGACTGAGAATTTGCAAGGTTCTTGACAACCTGAAATAGCCCAGGGGGGAAAAAGGGGCACGGTACAAGAGAGAAATGCTTCGTGTGAAGGCAGCAGTGACTAACAGCAGAAGTGGAAAATGGAGGGGAAGGGGAAGAACTGTTTAGGTGAAAAAGGAACTGGAGGTCGAAGCTGAACACCAGACAAATGTGACTCAGTGTCATGGTGTTGTGAAAAGGCAAATATCCTCTCTAGATATTTAAACAGAAGAGTGTACAAGACTTGCAATGAGACTGGCTTTCCATTTAGGAGAGGTAGTCTGGATCTCCAACCCAGGTGAGAAGCAAATAGTTGAATGTGAAGAGAAAGGACTGAGAAGCAGAAAATCTACCAACTGCACCACCTTTCAGTATTCTGTTTTCAAGCTAAGCAGCCATATGGATAACTAAAGGCTACTGTAGGATAGGTAACTATCTGACTTCTTGCTCTGGAAACGGAATATAAGGAATAACAGGTGTAAATTGAATTGATGGGATAATTAAATCAGACATGATCAAACTCTCAGGGCAGTGCTGCAGAAGTAATGAGGTGAGTCACTGGAGACCTAAGAACAAGTGTTGCTAGCCTGTTGTAATAGACTGACACCCAGTATGTGTGCTGAACGGGGATAGAGGCCTGGACTAAAGGACTTCCTGAGGTCCCTTCCAGAGCTCTTCTCTGGTTTAGATTGGTTAAGATAAATGCAAACACTAGGGAAGCTGCTCAGTAGCAAGTTGTATGTTGGAGGGCTGGGCAAAAGAGTTGCCACTTGCATTTCCTGCCTCAGCTTTGGGAGCAGGGAGAAAGCTGTATAGCTTGTAGGAAGGAGCTGTGTGCTCGCAGAAAGCCTCCTGATCCGTTAATGTGAAACTCCCTCCTTCCCTTCACCCCAGTATAGTGGCCCAGACACACTTGACTGTTACTTAAGTATTGTTCTCACCCTCACTTCTATGGTAATGAGTTGTGCGTCCGTGAATCTTGTGTCTCTACACAAATGACTAACTGTGAACTTCCTCTGCGTATTAAAAACAGTAGTCTTGTTATGCCAGGGATGCCTGATACAGTACTACCCAAATACTTGTGAGACTAGCAATACTGCACTTTGGAGGCATTTAGTTGCTGCATCATCCGGTGAAGCCTGGGTTTGTACTTGCCTTCGTCCATGACTCTTGTGAGGTGTGAAGAGCCTCCTTGCAACTGAATGCCAACACAAACTGCTGTAGACCATGAGGATGGGTATGTGGAAGAAGACAGGCACAGGTCTGGAATAGGCCCAGCTGAGTCATAGTCCAGACATCTGCAGTAACTGATGACCACGTAACAGATGTCTTGGCAAGAAAGGACAACTGAATGTCTACTCCATGTTTCTCCAGTTCATGGACTGGGTATCAGAAGGTTGTTTCTTCACTACTTTGTGAGCATTGCAAAATTCTTTAATCTTGCAAAGAGTACTATTGGCACTTAGGTCTTCTCTTTTCCTGATATTTGCCTCAAGTATATTGAAGAGTTTTGCTTCCTTTCCCCCCCCGCCCAGGCTAAAAATGAGAAAGTAACTGGTTTCTTCACAATCTTCCCTTGCAAGAATACACCCCTACTTCTAGTAGTAGTTCTCTATCTTTCCCAGCTTAGGATCAACTTTTTAGTGGCAAATTGCACAGAGTTCCAAGTAAGGTCTTACAGTTCCTGTTCAAAGGTACTAATATATCACTATCTCCACTGAAGATAATGAAAAACCTGCCTAATGCTACCTAGAAAGCCACTGTTTTAGAAGTCAGTTGTGCATCACTTTTCTGCAACATAAGAGACTTGTCTCTGATTTAAGCAGATAATTAGAGAAAAAACTCTCATTATTGGTCTGTAAGTGTATGACTTTGCTCTTTTTTTCTGTTGCATATACTCCTTTTCAGATTTATTTTGGCCAACAAATCCAGCTACTGTCTAGTAGGATGATCAACCCAGCATTGCCCGTTAGTGGCTTGATCATACACTCTGTTCTAGTTCAATGTTCTAGCGCTAAATGAAACAATCTCTTTCCAGAAATTGCCTAACTTCATCCAGACAACTCCTCTCTCAGTCAAGGATCTGGGTAAAGAGGAGGCATTAATACTCTTACTCATCCCTGTTACTGCCAGTTAACAAGTACCTAGCTAGAAACAGAACAGATAAATTTGACTATCCTGTAAGTAATATCTTAGAAGCTTACCCACTAAAAATGATTCTAAGGTGACCTATCTATGATACAAATGCTCTGCATTTATCTTGGTGTCCTTGATTAGTCTTCCCTCCAAATCTATTCAGTCTTTGAGGAGTATTGAGATCAGAGTAACAAATTTAAAGTCGCTAAGTCTCTTATTTCTATTTGAAAGTCTTTGTTTTCTCACCTTAATGTGTTACCTTGAACTTGGGTTCACTTAGGTTCTTGTTATGGGGCTCCTAGTATTTCAGGATTAGAAACAAAAATATGTACTAAGCTGCAAGATTTAAATTTTTTATGTCTTTGTCTCTGCCACAGGCATTGCAGCTTCTGGTGTCCCTGTTCTCAAACTCATGAAACTTACTCTTTTCTGAACCTCATTAGCTGCTTTGAAAATGAAGGTAAAATGCTTGACAGCGGACTCACACCTAGGTTATCATGAATCTGTGTGTCCTGAAAATTGTACTGGCCACGCTTCCTCCTCCTTCCCCTTTGTCCCCATTTTATTTGGTTAAAGAGCCTTTTGGCTCTTCCTGTACAAGGCACAGCTGTTTCTGGTTAAGAGAGGAGGGAGTATAGCCAGAAGTACCTAATTCTACAATCTCACTAGACTGGGGTAAGTACAAACTACATTGAGCTCTGTTAAGTTTGATGACACAAAACTGGGAGGAGTGGCGGACACACCGGAAGGCTGTGCTGCCATTCAGCATGACCTGGACAGGCTGGAGAGTTGGGCAGAGAGGAACCTTAGAAATTCAATAAAGGCAAGTGTAGGGTACTGCACCTGGGGAAGAATAACCTCATGCATCAGTACAGGTTAGGGGCTGACCTGCTGGAGAGCAGCTCTGTGGAAAGGGACCTGGGAGTCCTGGTGGACAACAGGATGACCAGGATCCAGCAATGTGCCCTTGTGGCCAAGAAGGCCAATGGCATCCTGGGGTGCATCAAGAAGAGTGTGGCAAGCAGGTCGAGGAAGGTTATCCTCCCCCTCTACTCTGCCCTGGTGAGGCTGCATCTGGAGTACTGTGTCCAGTTCTGGGCTCCCCGGTTCAAGAAGGACAGGGAGCTGCTGGAGGGGGTACAGCAAAGGGCTACAAAGATGATTAGGGGACCAGAACAACTTTCTTATGAGGAAACGCTGAGGGACTTGGGTCTTTTTAGTCTGGAGAAGAAAAGACTGAGGGGGATCTCATTAATGCTTATAAACACTTATGGGGTGGGTGCCAGGAGGATGGGGCCAGTCTTTTTTCAGTGGTGCCCAGTGACAGGACGAGAGGTAATGGACACAAACTTGATCATAGGAAGTTCCATCTAAACATGAGGAGGAACTTCTTTACTTTGAGGGTGGCAGAGCACTGGAACAAGCTGCCCAGAGAGGTTGTGGAGTCTCCTTCTCTGGAGGTATTCAAAACTCGCCTGGATGCATTCCTGTGCAACCTGCTCTAGGTGAACCTGCTCTGTCGGCGGGGGTTTGGACTATACATGATCTCCAGAGGTCCCTTCCAACCCCTATCATTCTGTGATTCTGTGAAGTGCAAATTACAGTGCAAGCACCTACTTGCTCTCTGGGACAGATGGTGCATGTAAACTATTCAGCTGTGGATATTAACCTGGCAACAGCCATAAAAGATGACAAAAAATGTTTCTGTAAATATAGTAGTGACAAAAGGAGGGCTAAGGAGGTCTTCATTCCTTACTGGATGCGAGGGGAAGCATAGTGACAAAGGATGAGGAAAAGGCTGACGTACTTAATGCCTTTTTTGCCTCAGTCTTTAATGGTAAGACCAGTTGTTCTCCAGGTATCCAGCCCCCTGAGCTGGAAGATAGGGACGGGGAGCAGAATGAAGTTCCCGCAATCCATGGGGAAGAGGTTAGCAACCTGCTACACCACTTAGACACCCACAAGTCTATGGGACTGGATGGGATCCACCCAAGGCTACTGAGGGAGCTGGCGGAAGTGCTCACCAAGCCACTTGCCATCATCTACCAGCAGTCCTGGCTAACTGGGGAGGTCCCAGTGGACTGGAGGTTAGCCAATGTGACACTCATGTACAAGAAGGGCCAGAAGGAGGATCCGGGGAACTATAGGCCTGTCAGCCTGACCTCAGTGCTGGGGAAAGTCATGGAGCAGATCATCTTGAGTGCCATCACGTGGCACGTACAAGACAACCAAGGGATCAGGCCCAGTCAGCATGTGCTTATGAAGGGCAGGTCCTGCTTGACTAACCTGATCTCCTTCTATGACCAAGTGACCCGCGTAGTGGATGAGGGAAAGGCTGTGGATGTTGTTCTACCCAGACTTTAGTAAAGCCTTTGACACCATTTCCCACAGCATTCTCCTGGAGAAACTGACTGCTCATGGCTTGGATGGGTACATTCTTTGCTGCGTAAAAAACTGGCTAGATGGGCAGGCCCAAAGGGTTGTGGTGAATAGACTTAAATCCAGTCACAAGCGGTGTTCCCCAGGGCTCAGTATCAGGGCCAGTTCTGTTTAATGTCTTGGTCAATGATCTGGATGAGGGGATTGAGTGCAACCTCAGTAAGTTTGCAGGTGACACCAAGTTGGGTGGGAGTGTTGATCTGCTCAAGGGTAGGAAGGCTCTGCAGAGGGATCTGGACAGGCTGGATCGATGGGCCCAGGCCAATTGTGTGAGGTTCAACAAGGCCAAGTGCTGGGTGCTGCACTTGGGTCACAACAACCCCATGAAATGCTACAGGCTTGGGGACGAGTGGCTGGAAAGCTGCCTGGTGGAAAAGGACTGGGGTGGGGGGGTGGACGGTGTGTGTGTGTTGTTGACAGACAGCTGAAGCTGAGCCAGCAGTGTGCCCAGGTGGCCAAGAAGGCCAAGGGCATCCTGGCCTGTATCAGAAATAGTGTGGCCAGCAGGAGCAGGGAGGTGATCGTGCCCCTGTACTCGGCACTGGTGAGGCCGCACCTCGAATCCTGTGTTCAGTTTTGGGCCCCTCACTACAAGAAGGACATTGAGGTGCTGGAATGCGTCCAAAGAAAGGTGACGAAGCTGGTGAGGGGTCTGGAGCACAAGTCTTATGAGGAGTGGCTGAGGGAACTGGTGTTGTTTAGCCTGGAGAAGAGGAGGCTGAGGGGAGACCTCATAGCTCTCTACAATTACCTGAAAGGAGGTTGCAGAGAGGTGGGTGTTGGTCTCTTCTCCCCAGTGACTAGCGACAGAACAAGAGGAAATGGCCTCAAGTTGTTCCAGGGGAGGTTCAGGCTGGATATTAGGAAAAATTTCTTCACTGAAAGGGTTGTCAGGCATTGGAACAGGCTGCCCAGGGAAGTGGTTGAGTCACCATCCCTGGAGGTCTTTAAAAGATGTGTGGATGAGGCGCTTAGGGACATTGTTTAATGGTGGACTTAGCAGGGTTAGGTTTATGGTTGGACTTGATGATCTTAAAGGTCTTTTCCAACCTAAATGATTCTATGACTTTTGAATTGGTATTGTCAAAGTGGGTCCTGAATATGAAATTGTTCTAGGAATATGAAATGGACTCAACACTGTTAATGCTGTTGTTGAGATTGTACTAGTTTTTAACTCTTTTTTTCCCTTTCTTTTTGACTGTTGGCTATCACTCCCTGAATCAATGAAAAGAAACTAAGTGAGCATTAGCTTCTTTCTAAAAGCAGCCATTTGTATTGTATGCTGAAGCAGAAACATTTGATAGCATTTTATGGGCAGATATTGCAGCTGAGCAAATGAAATGTTAAAATACAAAGTGTGCCTTTTCTTCAGGTCTTTTGCTGAAAGGTTGACTCGAAAGAGGTCTGAGTATTGACCTGGAGCGGCTTGACATGGAGCAGTGCACTACCAATTGTTCTAATGTCAGCTTTCTTCCTAAGATAAAAGGGAGATGGGATTCTTTCTTTTTAAGCTGAAATGGGCAGCTAAAGGGAGAATGCTTCAGCACAATACTTTAATCAGAAAAGGAGCAAGAAACACATATAACAAAAGCTGTTCAAAACTTTACTTTGAAGCTTTCGTTTCTACTGAATCCTTTTAATCTGTACTATAACCTTTTCCTAACCTGCTCTTCTCTGCTACAGCATTTAGTTTCTCTAATTATATTTTGCTTCCTAGAATCCTTTGCTGTCATAAAAACGAATGTTTCTCTTACGTCTGAATATAGATCCTACCAATACTTCACATTTTAACATCATGTTCTTAGTCATTATGAAGCTTCCTTTTTTTATTCTTCTGGGCTCTGCTGGACACCATGTCTCCACTGTTCCTGTTAAAATTGCAGGTAGTCCAGGGCAGGGATTCATTGTTCAAATTTTGCTCCTTAGTAAGCCAGGCTTTTTGCAATTTTGCTCTGCCCCAAGTGCCCAGGTCCATTCCTGTAGGAGGAGAAGGTAAAGGTCTTCCAGGTATTGAGTTCTTACCTACCTTATGCAAAAATAGCTGATGGGGGTGACAGACAGACAGAATTGCCCTTGCTTGAAAGATGGCTTGCTTGAGTTCAATCCTTATTAGACAGCACATTTGTAGTGAGAAGAGCCTGTAGGCTCTAACAGCGTCTCCTGCGATGAAAAAGCTAGTTGATGTTGAGAGACAAGGCCATGTGAAACCAGACTCTGCCTGTTCTTGCATTTGTAGTGTCACATAAAGATGACAGCTGGTACTTCTAACATACCACAGTCATGGCCAGATGCCCCTGATCACGCTGCTCACCCACACCCGCTACAGCTGATGCTCCAGATCTGAGTGCGTAGGAGATGCGATATGCGAACAACTGTCACACCCACCATAACATCAAACTTAGCATTAAAAAGCTGGAAGGAATGCAGTGTGCAGCTCAACAAAATTTGAGTTTCAGATCTAATAGGAGTGGTGCTTATCTATGCGTTTGATTAATCAACCTTCTCTTTGGATGAAGGTTGTACTTTGGGGGTCTCAGCTACCCCTGCATAGAGTTTTGAGTGAGCATTTTATTGGGACTGTGCTCCTGCTGCCTAGTAGGAGAGACTAGTGGAAGTTTAGAGGCTAATGCACTGAGTAGTGGGCCCAATTTTTTGTGGCAAGCATTTGAGGAATATTCCCCCTTCTCCTGCCTCACCTCTGTTGGTGTGGGTGGGGATTGGGTTGCCTATGTCTGGTCCTTCCCTCTCTTGCACAGTGTACACTGGAGCCCCTTATCCCCCAGACATTGGTTTTAGAGGCAGGAGGATGTGGCCAAAACCAAGTGATAATTTCTATAACGAAACCAAAATGTTATGTTTGTTTAAGCAGTTTTGGTGTGGCTATTGCTTTTCTTTTCCTCTTTGAGACTAGCTAAACTCACTGTTCTGTATACTGGTGGAGCTTGAATGCTTCCTGAAGAAAGAAGACACACAGATGCATTTTAAGTTTTGCTTTCTGTGACCACCAGTGTAGACAGCCATTGTAAGTTGCCTTGTCTGTAATTTAGAAGGAGGAGAAAGTACGCAAGCTTTTAAACTCAAGTAAAAAAGTCAGGTTGTCTAAGCAGAGTCTTTAAGTGCCTCTTGTGTCTTTAAGGACCCTGTACTATACTTCTCACTACTTATTCTTTTATAGTTTTTCCTGGTTTTGTACAGACTGTATCACTTGACATTATAGTACTTCTACCGCTAACTTGTTTGGGGCAACCCTGGGCTAGAAGAAACGTGTAATCTCACTTCAAAAACAGGCACTTCAGTGTAGTGTTGCACTGGTGCCTATGAATAATTTGATCACTGTAGCTTTAAGTTGAGTATCTCAAATGCTCTCTGCCGGACTGAAGCCTAAGAGACCTTAAAAGAGATTAGTGTTGTCAGTTAACTCCCAAACTGTAGCCTCAAGAATTTCTTATAAGATTCTTTTTTGATGTTTGTTGAAAAGTACTACCTGTTTGCTTTGACTATAGAAGGAGCTTAAGTGCCTGACACTGTTACATGCCTAAAACTGAATAGCAAGCTGTGTGACTGGATTGCTCCCTAAACATAGCATTTAATTAGCTTTTAATAAACTTTTTATATACTTACAACAGTAATAAGTTTGGTATCAGACCTGAATATAAGTGGTAGAAACTAACATTAAGACCGTGATCAAAAGGAAAAATCCATGTTTTCTGAAGAACACATCAGTTGCAATTTGCTTGCCAAGGTTTGAGAAGGTCAACCAGAATCTGTTGAGTGATAGTCGTAAGGCCCTGAAGAGAGGACAATGGCGCTGGAGGAGAGACTACAGAGGATTTTTATGATAACAAGACATTTCCATCCTTTCCTACCACTATGCATATTACAGCCTCAGTCTTGCTTATAGGATTAATAATTTGCATGGCTGACTGCTCAATGAGTGTGTGCTCTGAAAACTTATTTCCACTAGAGAAAAACAAGGCTGTTAAACATCCTTTTGATTTGTGAGTGACACAAATTAAACTCAAAGGTGAGTGTTGAGGAATGTTAATATAGTACATTATCCTTTGAATCCAGAGAAGCGTATAAGCACATGCTTAAATAAATGCATATGTGATACTATTTTAATGATATAGTACAGTAACATGCTAAAAGCAGAGTGACATGACAACTGTTACACCAACACAAAAGTACCTCTGACTGATACCACCACTCCCCTGTTCTTACAAGAAGAACAGTTTTCTAGGCAGGCAAAGGGAAATGACTCCTTTTCAAAGCAAACTGATTATACTGGTATAAAACCTACAGGCAGATCAGCTGAAGCTTACAGGATTTGAGCATGCACTCAGCTCTCTGCTAAAGTGAGGGTGAACTGTGTCTGCTAGGCTGCTTTAGTCCTGAATGCTATTACTGAAGAACTTCATGGCAGTGTTCTCCAAACATTTTTTGATCATGCACCCTTAGCAGTAGAAGTTTTTTGAGCAGGTACCCCTGATCTTTACTTATTTATAAACTAAATACACGCACTACTGTACTAATATACTACATGCAGTATAAAACATACACAAAAGTAGAAATTAAAAAAGGATGAGATAAAGATGAAATAAACACTATTTAAAATTTTTATTTATTAACAGTACAAAAAACCACTTTCTTCCAGCACCCCAATAGATTGTCTTGTGCACTCCCTGGGGTGGGTACACCCCACGTGGGAGACCGCTGCGCTAGGGGCTATGAAAGAAACTTGATATGAAGTTTATATGTGGGCCGGCAGACAGTGCCTGGCAAGAAGGGTTGTGGTCATTTGTGTCCAGCTCTGCCAGACTGCTTTAGTTCAGGCCCAGAGAGAGAATTTCTGCAATGTGGCTTGCCCCTCAGCCAGGTGTGCTGCCAGACCTAGATCTAGTATTTAGCTGAGATGAAAAGCAGTATGTTCACCTGCTTCCTCTGTCTTCTCTCTCCCTCCTCCCCAAGTGGATAACATTGCAGCTTGCCTGGCAAGCTTGAGGTTTTGATGACACCAGGTTATAAAAACTCCAGGCGCAGCCTTGCTAATAACCTGAAGGCTTTTTTTTCCCCACTAAAACTTTGATGGGAGTTACAGCACTTAGGGCCAGATTCAACTAGGTCCTAAGGGAGGAATGTAATCAATTCTTGATGTGGAAAGGAAAATGCTACCTATTCAGGGCCATTCACAGTTAGTGGGGAGGAAAGGAGCTGCATCAGAGATGATGGAAGAAGCTGATGGGGTTGAATGAGATGCAGATCTTTTACTTAATTTTATTTTATGAGGCGGTCAACATAAAGAATGAATGAATGAATGGAGAGGAATGTTGCTTAAATGAGAGACCTTTGTGAATGTAGCAACAAGCAGCTGAGGAAGTAGAAGTGCAATGCAAAGGAGCAAGTCTGTCTATAATATAAAATCAGCTTTAGCAGTTAAGTCCGGAAGGCTTAGGAAGCAGGAGGCTCCCTGTGGAGATACATATTCTTCTGTATTTGCCTTGCTATTCTGCACATAGAGCCAAGAGAGCGGAGAGCGACTTAGCAATCAAAACTTGAGGTTCTTGGATATTTCTTTTCCTGGGGGATTCCATATTCAAAGAGTGCTTAAAGACCAAGTCAGAAAATGAAAGGTTTGGAAACAGATGAGCATTCTTGAAGCCAGAGGTGCAGTGCTGTTACAGTGGCTGGAGCAGCAGCATAAGCTGATCTCTCCCGGAGAGCAAGATGACACTGGGGTTTCTGATAAATGGACACTGACTGAGGCAGCGTCTCAGTAAGGGCATGAAGGGAGGTCTCAGCTTTCTAGAAAGCACAGCGGTAAAGAGGCAGAGATGCCTGGATGTCAAATAGCAATGAAGGTAAGAAGAGTTTTCCCATGTGAGAGCAGTGACTTGCTTAAATAACCCTCAATTGTTTGTTATTTAAGTGGAGGCTGTGAGGCATCTAGAGAATTGAGTTTTCCTTGTAGAAAATGTTGTGGTACTAGATAAACACTGATGTGCTCCACACAGATGTTGAGCACTTCCTTGCCAGCAGGGACTGGCCAAGGCAAGAAAGGGACTTGTAACAGCAGTTCTAGGGGAGTTGTTTCACATCTGCTATGAAATTAAATTGATTTTGGTGGGCTGGGCTATACAGAAGGGTACATCGCTGCCTTTGCTCACTTGCAGAAGTATGTACACACCTTTTTGGTGTTTTGGTTTTAAGCCCACAGAACTTGAATCCACGCTTAAATATTTTGAATGCTGCTTCCATTATGTTGAGAATGATTGAAGAGGGGGTAGATACAGCATGCTCATACCTGTGGATTGTAGGAAAAGAGGCAGGGAATACAACTTTCAATGCTTTCATGTAACATTACATTGTCTTCAAAATGAAAGAGAAAAGTCTCCAGTGGCAGACCTCCTTCACCAGTAGTTACGGCATTTGATCTGTGCTTACCTGCTAATTAGGTATTCCTTGCCAGAAAGGGTTTAATGGAAAAATGATACATGAAAGTATGACTGTAGACATCAGTACTGTGTTAATTCACATGGGCCAGTGCTTGGGAGCAAGGAAGAGAATTGGAACAGGAACCAGAGGGGGTTGGAACATCTAATTTTTTTTTTTTCGAGCAGCCACGGGCTGGCGAGGCACAGGTGCAGATCTTTATTCTGTGGCTTATAACTGAATAGCATACAGCTGGACACACTCAGAGAATCATAGGATAACTAAGGTTGGAAAAGACCTGTAAGATCATCAAATCCAACCATAAAAAAAAAAAAAAAACAAAACACCAAACCACCACACCACACACACACAAAAAAAACAACACACCATCATGCCCATCAAGCCACGTCCCACAATGCCACGTCCTAACCAATGCTGACGCAGCCGACCACCAGTTGTATCTGACGGCTAATCCTTGTCTCAAAACATGTATCCTTAGAAACAGCAGTTGTAGACTTGAAGAATTCATACTAACATAAGCCTCATCTCATCACTTAATCAAAATGTCGAGAGAATGGGGAACTGTGAGGTATGGCAGTGTCTCAAATGCAGGAGGAAGGGTGGGGAATGCAGCAGAGAAGTGAAGCCTAGGGATGGTCAAGGTCAGATAACAGCAAGCAGCTGGGGAATGCTGGGAATGTGTAGAGTGGAGCAAAGGAAAACAGGGCATAGGTCCCAATGCCAGCCTGAAACATGGATAAGCCAGAAGCACAGATGACATGATTAGCCTAAGATAGCAGAGCGTATCAGTCACAGAGTAAAGCACTCAGGGAGGCTGACTCCCAGTTCCTGAACTCGGGAAGTATTTGCTTTGGCTTGGTGGGCAGGCAGTTTGGAAGGGAAGCGCCACTTTTGTCTTTGAGCAGCAATCAAAATTCACAGCCCTTACTTAAATGGAAATTTTTCCAGTTACTTCTCACTGAGTAAATACACTCCTTCACCATATCATGAAATCACAAGCCAGCCTGATATGAAAACAGCAGCTTACATCTCTCCCCTTTAAGAAAATCAACCTGTAAGTAGGTAACAGCATGCAGGACAGGATGCGGGGCCAGGGTTTACAGAGGAAAAACCGTACTCAGAAGCTTCCTTATTACTATGTTAGTAAAACATTACCTTAAGCATGCCATTGACTCTGCCTATGGCCTCTAATCAGTCACAGGCTTTTGTTCTAGACAGATTTTTCCAAATCATAGAGAATTTAGCTCTGGTATGGTAATCCAAAGATCTGTTCTGAACCCGACTGTGAAGACTGTGTGCTTCTATAAGAAGAAGAATATAGCTAGGAAATGTGAAGCTCCAGTCACTGAGGTCTCGAGCTATAAATGTCCTAATCTGTGGTTACAGAATGGGAAGCTATTATTTCTGTTGTGATAATGCCCAGAAGCCTCTGCAGGAATCCTTAATGTGAAGTGCTTGGCACTTTGCAAACAGAAGGACACGTTTTGCAGGGGTTGTTCCATGTTACTAATTTAAATTTACCTTGCAGGTGCATCCTGTATAATTTATACCTGCAGATTCAAGGAACTGATGTTTGGGCCTGGTTTTTATATAGCAGAAAGATTTATTGGCTTTGTCTGCCACTCTACTACTTAATATGACCCAGATTTCATCACCAACAACCATTTAAAAAATTTTTTTACGTGAGCACACCGTGAAGTTCTTTGAAAATCTCTGCTGTATGAAATGTCTGTTGCTGCTAGGTCCAAAATGAGAAATACAAGCTACTTCATCCTTTTATAAACTGAGGTATGTTCTTACAGTGATTAAATCCTACAGACTCTTTCAGCTTTTATTGGTTCATATTTTGGCAGCCCCCAAGAAGAGTGGAGAAGATGACCTCCAAGTGTAGCTGTGATCTGGTCTGATGGATGGCTACCAGTAAGCAGTGCCTGTCTGGTGACCTCAAATATTTTTCCTGCCTAATCTCAGAGTACAGCATACTAAGACTGTGTTTGAGGAGATGGACTTTGGCTACAAATTGACAAAGCATCTCTCCTGAAAGGCTGTGGAGGAAGACACATGATGCTTTTCTTTGCAAACCTAGTTCCATGGCACAGTTCCTGCCTGCTTGTGCCCTGGCAGCTGTGCAGCACGGCACGGGCCGTGGGGGGAGCTGGCTGCTGGGTGCTGAGCAGTTACGCTGGCTGCACACAGTAGCTGGGCAGAGGTTGCAGGAGCCGTGCTGTGTTGCTGAGGGATTGCTGTATCTAGATCCTGCTCTGACTTCACTGCATTGCTTAGCTTCGAGTTGTGCTTCTGGCTTGCTCTCTGCAGATACAACTCCCTGAAAGCCGTCCCTGGGGGTACAGTGGTTTGTAAATGTGTCTGTGTCACCGTGGAGTTAATATAGGCAGTAGAAGTAGTAAATCCACCTTTTCTGGTATATAAAAGTAATTTATTGAACTTTCCAGCCGCTTGGCTATTCTTAGTACAGATGTTCAGGCAGCCTGTGGCACTGACCATTTTCTGGCAGGCAGAATAAGGATGGAAAAAGGCAGTCTAACAAGAGGAGCAGAAGTAAGAGAGTGAAAAGAAAACCGCGCACAAAGTGATACTGTGCATGCGTAAAGGAGCGCTGACCCTAGCAAGGATTGCGAATACATGACTTCCACTTGCATCTTCTTCGCTATCCTAAGAAAATACTTAGATTTTCATCTGCCGCTAAACCTAATGCACCAGCAAGGGACATGTGGTTTGTATTTTGAGGGTGTTGGGGAGGAACATGGGGAGTATAAAGGGGGAAAACTGTAAGTTTAAAAAAACTGTAAGTTTAAAAACAGTTGTGTAAATGCAGATATGTTTTGATCTTCTCTGATAGAGATGTTGCAGCCTTCAAATGAGGGTGCCTGTGACTGAAGGGTTGATTTATTTTATTATTATGTTCTCTAAAGTGACAAGAGTTCCTTTGCCTCCCAGTCTGGGGTGAGCATAGCAGAGAGATCTTGTTTTACTGGGCAGTTTGTGAAGCTCACCTAGAAATCCATGGGCACACTTTCCTACAGAGAGCAGTAAAATCCAAGGGAGGCTGGTACAGCCCAAAGGAAGCAGGTTTGGAAAAATAGTCTGAATAACATCCCCGTGGAGCTCCTGGCACCAACCTCCTTGGGCAGATTCTGATTTTTGAGCTCTCTTAACTGTGCTGCAGCAAAAGTACCCTGCCAATCACCCTCTCCCAAGTGGGTGCAGCAGTAGGTGCTCAGTTCTGTGCATGCGAAGTAGCGTCGAACGCTTTGGGGACTATGTGCTTACCCTAACAACTATTCTCTGTCTTCTCCAGGAAGAGGCTGTAGCTGCCGGGAAACAATTGCAGAGACCAGTACTGTAGCTACCTTAGCTCATGTGGGATGGAGATGAATCATTAGGAGGTTCTGTACTGAAATGAATGTTCTTGCATGAAAAGGTTGTCTCTAATGCTTTACTGAACTGTCTGGATTTCTGGTTGATATATTCTTTCTTTTTTTTTAATAATCGATTTTTGAACAAAGCAGAAAACCATTTCCTCATGAGACTTGCTCAAAAACAAGAGGTTCATTTTTCAGTGGCATATGTGTGTGTTGCATGTAAATGCAGGAGTTGACGTGAAGGCTTTCAGCATCTCATTAGTTGGGTCACTTGCTTATTGACTTTGATTTACAAAAGATAAATTAAATGTCCTGATGATTTGCCTGGAAAACATACTAGGCTATTTTCCCTTCTTCAAACACAAAATCCCTCCCTTTGGAGGCAGGGTCCTGACATCAAATATTGCTAATGCTTATACAGGTGGATTTTTATTTTAAATTGCTGGAAAGGAACAAGTTGCGTGCAGGTAATGGTATTTGTGAACGGTGTGCACTAGAACAGACCAGGAGCCCAGAAGAGAAAGATGTGAAGGTGGATTTCATCTGCAAAAGTTGCTAGCGTGGGCCCCCACCATGGGACCATCCCTAAGCAGCCTTCGGGGATTTAGCTATGAGGGTCACCCTGCTGGTAATGGAAGTTGTGCTGACATAAAACTATCCATGCTGCTTTGTAGAGTTATTTCATAAATGTGCATAGCTGTGCCTACAGCCAGATGTGTAACTGGTCTGTGATCTACCGAAAGCTGTATTACAGATGGTGTATGAAGTCAGCATGTTGATGGTTGTCTCTAACCTGCTAGATATGCTCAGTGTCAGCTGGATTGCCAGGAGAGCCAACCTACTCTGATGGTTGAGTGCAATAAAATGTTAATGTAAAACTGCAGTGGCAAAAAAAAAAAAGTGCAGTGGACTATTGCCATGGAAGCTGCTGCAGCAGGAATTCCCCTGATGAGGGACAAACGTAGTCAGTCCCACAGCCAAATGAATAATGCGCAAAGGATTATGTATGCTGACACTATATGGTACTGTTTCAGCATTGACTCTGCTGCTTTAAGGTGTTTGGCTTTTTAAAATTATTTTAACCGTAAGACCTTGTACCAGTGTTTGGGAGGTTCTGCTGGATGTTGATAATGCTGATTGGTAGGTCGTAAGATCTTGCCACAAAAATGAAGTAAGTATATAATTAAAGGTGTCAACATTACCTGCAGTGGGCTTTTTATTCTTTCTAGTTCACTTGTCGTAGCTTGAAGGCTTTGTAGCTTTAAAACAGGATGGTAAACGCAAAGAAATACTCTCCTCATTAACTGGTTTTTGACTGTGGCTTAAATCTACAACAAGCCGAACCTCCATGGAAGACTGCCACAACATCCCTCACATGTTCTCATTCTCAGACCAGCGCTGTTGGTGGCACAGCATACATTTGGTCAAGGGGAAGGGTATGAGACCTGCCTGCTTGGTCCCCTGAAGATGCCTAGAAATTTAACTATTTTCATACAGTGTCTTATCACACATGGTAACCTGTTGAGTGACAGCCAAAATCCTTTACCCTTGGCATCCCAGTCTTGTTCTTGGTGCCTCACTGAAGTTCTTCACCTTGTCCAGGCTGAGCTACCAGCTAGTGCACAGCAGCATGGGGCAGGGGGAATGGGCAGAGCACCTTGGTCATCACACTGGGCCTTGGGAGGCCACTGTCACATCCAGTGGGAAGGCCGTCTTGTATTGGGTGGGAACAGGTACATTACTTGTCCCTGATCTATGCTAGGCTGACACGCTAGACTTGACTCTGAAGGGTTTTGCTATAATGCTGAAGAAAGTGAGATGAAAGTCTGGATCCAGTATGTAGCAGGGAAACAAGCTGAATTGCATGAAGTCCCTTAGTTTACTAAATACTTTGCTAAATTTTACTGTTCAGTTTAAATTTTACTGTTCGGTTTACTAAATATATACTTTCTTTATTTAACTTGTTATAACTCAGCGCTGTCTAGTGTGGAGGCCAAGGGACTCTTTCGACCAGAGTCAGCACAGAGCAGCTGTGCGCTGGTTTTCAGTCCTTTTCCATTTGTCCTTGGATCACTTTTAGACCCAGCTCTTAATTTTCTCTATGGACAGAAGTCAGAGTGCAACGTGTGGATTGCTTTGTTGCTGATGCTGTGAGGAAAACAATCCTTTTTAATGCTGGAGAGGGAAGAGAAAGCTTCATGGAAACTGTTTGGAACAATTTTTGTGACTACAGTTATTACGTGGAGGCATTGTCAAGTGCTTACTTACAGAGCTTGGGAAGGTCAAATAACACTTTGCTAAATCGCTTGGAATAAACTTAACTGAAAACAAACGTAGAGCAAAAGTGTATGCTACTGAGTGCCCAGGCAAGGGTGCAAAGCGAGTTTCTGGGGAAAGGTGTCCTAGTTAAAACTCACCCAGAAGCATGGGCTGCTGAGAGAGCCCTTACGGTCTAAGAGGCGAGGCATCTTTGGAAGGACTATGTCCAGCTGCTTCTTTCTCATCTAAGAAAGCCAATATAGTGCCTTTTTGAGGGCTGGTGGGTTTTTTATTTATTGCGTCCTCATAGGTTGGCTTTGAGCTCCAAGTGACTCTACAATATGGATCATGTTTCGATCTTTTATATAGAATTCTTGTGCTAGGTGGTGCTAAAGGAAAGCAAGATTCATCTACCAAAATAACAAATGCAAATATCTACTTGCCCTAAAAATATTGGTCAGAACCACAGGTGGTGTAAATTAGGGTGACTCCCTTGACTTGACAAAGTAGACTTGTCACTGAAGCTTTGGTTGCTTTTTTTAATGAAGATGAATGAAGTACATGCAGCATAATATCCTACATTAAAGACCTGGATACTTGCTGCTCAATTCCTACAGGAGAGCAGTATCTGAAATCAACTGGAATAAAACACAGAAGAGAATGCACTTACTTCAGGCTGTCTTGACAGGCTTGTCATAAGGCCATCAAACTGGCTGTGGTTTGAGGTACATTTCTTCCAGGCTGTTAAGAATAGGGCTGATATGAAAAATTATTTTCTGGCAAGCCAGATAAGGTCCAGTGTTTCCAAAGCTTACATGAGGGAACTTAGTGTGAAGCCAAAATTCTGAAAAATCTCACTTGGGAAATAGTAAAACATTGGTTTTGTTGCAGGTTTTTTCAGCTCTTTGTATTGGTATCTACTAATTGAGAAAGATGAAAAATTGTTTAAACTGTCTGTCATATTTCATCAGTTGACACTTTCCATAAAAACATCATGATTTTTTTGATGAATGTGTATTTTCTGACAGAAATCTTCCATCAGCGTTTTTTGACGTTCTCTAAATAAGACCCAAAAATCATGTTGTGTACTTTTGGAAAGGTAACTTCTCAGAATATAAAGCAGTCTCTAATTGGTTGGACTTAGGAAGAAGAAATTAACTGACTTTTCAAACCCTGATCATTGAAAGCTGTGCTATATGTCAGAGGAGAAAATACTTCCTAATTGCCAGAAAATAACAGGTTCTGAATAGATTCTTCTTAGGTATGTATCTGTATATAATACACCTAAATGTGCTATCCTCATGCCTGACTATAAATTGTTCGGGTTTTGCTCAAAGAGGACAATAAAATTACTTCTATATTCTTAAACTGATGCTTCTCCCAGTGCCTGATTCAGGAGTATTGGGGTCTTCCCAGTTGCTAATGAAATTAAATTAATTTCAAAGTCAACCCTGACTTAGCTCTGTACAAGGTTTGTTTCCAAACCATGCAATTTGGCTTGGCATACATTTGTTGATACCTGGGCCTATCAAGGCAGAGGGATATTTTATCATGAACCTCGGTTACTCTTTGAATGAGAGCACTAAGTCTTTTGCACAGCAGAGCAAAAGGAGACTTTTCTTCCACTGCGTTTTCTTCTTACACATCTGATTTATCCTGCCCAAAATGACAATGCTTTTGACCTCCTTAAGATTTGTATGTTATGTTGTAAGCACTGATAGGTTACAGTAGGTTTCAAAACTTTCCATCTTTTATTCTGAGCCTATGAACGCTGAGCTACTAAATAACAGATCAGTAATCAGAACAGGAAAAATGGAAAAGGGTAAAATAACCTATTAACAATGTGCACTGAAATTAGTCCTGCAAACCCATTAAGTAAAGAAAAAGCAGTTAATTCACCTGGAGTTCTTATTTGTCTTGAAGTCCTCCTCAGTAAGGTGGGATTGGAGCAGGGGGAAGAACATGACTGGTGGGGACCCATCTGAGAGAGAAGACGAGGTTGTAGGAGGATGCGCAAGGGCTGCCCGAAGGATGGTCACACAGAAGTATCATGTAAATATTTCTGGTTTTTCTGCAGTGTGTGTGTTTGAGATGTTGAGCATGCAGCTTGTTCTCATGCTAGGCATTGGACCCAGCGAGACTGCTGCAGTTTGCCCTGAGCTGAGTTGAGCCAAAATGGGCTCTGCAATGCACGCAGTCTTGAGTGTGAGGTGCCAGTCTCCGCTCTCCGCTCCATAATTATATCTCCACTATGGAAACACAAATGGATTTCCCTGCTTAGCTTCTCCATTTATTTTGAGTCTATTCTTGTGATTTAAATAGCTATGGCTCTGGGGGAGACATTACTCCTGAATGCAAAACAGAAAATGGGACCAACCTGGTCAAAATAAGATCTAGTAACAGTAATGACATGCAAGGTGATTGCTGCTGATTGCACATGCAAGATTTTGCTGGTAGACAGGGTGAGAAGGAAGAAGGAGAGTTTGTGTGTGCACGTTGTGTCATAACAAAGGAAGTTTATGTTATTTTCCATAGCCTGCAAAGTCACTTAAAGCAAGCCCAAAGTGCTAGTGCTGCTGTGCGTGCTGCTCAGCCAGAGGTTACTCAGTAAAGCTCTGTCCCCACCCTGGGTGTGCACAGACCCCTGGGTCTAGCTGGATGGTAGGAAACTCCAAGAGTGCTTTTGTGCTCCGACTCTATAACTTATATTGGAAATCCTGATTGGTTTTTAAAGCAAAAAACCCTACGTAAATAAATATATTCTCCATGCACGCACTTTAGGGCAGAGGAGAGAGAAAAATCTGAATTTGACATGCAGTCATAATTGTATATTCATTCTGAGGATGGAAGACTAGGTAAAGCCACTATTTTATTTGACTGAGCAAAGCTTTGAAAGGTAAATGGTGCATGTGTGGAACACTGAACTCTTTTCATATCAGTATTTTCTGGGTAAGTGCGATTTAAGTCAATGTAAAAATCCTTAAAAAGTGCAAATTCACTATTTAGGTTTCTTAAGCAATTAGCTCTCTATATGGGATATGTTTGTGTACTTAAATAGAAAGTCATATTTAAATAATGTATTTTAGGCTAGTCATTAACTATGCAAAACCCAACTCATGTTAAAAATTCAGTTCTCTTCCTGCAGAAATTCAATGTCACTTTTCTTTTATTGCATATCAGTAAATTATGAATCAATTGTGCTCATTTTGCCAATAAAGGCTGTTTTTTAAGACAATGAGATTATACAGGGGCTTTCAGAATCATATTTAGTCAACAATTAGGTTGATGTTTGAGTCAGAAAATGATTCAGCTCACTTTTTTAGAGCTGTGTGGGTTCTGCACAGCCAGTGGGATACAAGTCTTGCATATTTATTTCAAGAAGGAGAGCAGATAGGAGATTCTGTGCGGCTGGAGCAGGACTGCTGGGTAAGAAAGGATTGTCCTTATCCAGTATACCTGTCAGTTTTCCATAATCACTTTTCAAGGTAAACTTGGGCAGCTACTGAAAATCTAATTACATCAAAAGTACCTTTTGTGCTTCTGACTGCTCTTGACTTCCTAAAGATGGAGTCCAGCACATACCTATTGTCCATCTCCACCTGTCTCAAGACCAACATATTTCAATTCATAAGACTTAATGCTCTATGACTGCATCTTGTTTGCTGTAGGCAAGATTTAAAATGTTACCCCCACTTCTAAAGGCCTCTGTGGCTCTACCTGGAAGGTTGCCTGGGCACTGGAGTTGAATTCAATAGCTCCTCGAGACTTCACGTACAACTAGGAATACACTCTGTGCAGTGTGTTGTTATCAGAAAGCCGTATCTACTGCAGAATGTCAAAACTTGACTAAGTTGTGGGGAAGAAGGAAGTGATGTACTAAAGTCATTCATACAGAATCGTTTGTAGAGTATTTTATGTCAGCTATAACAGTTTATCAGATGCTAGCAGAATATAAATCTCCTGATCAAAAGAAGAGAAGTCTTTGTTAAGACGCTTTATTATTGCAATAGCAGTTAAGGTTAAGTAAGTATATCTAGTCTAGCCCCATATTTTTCACTTGATAATGAAAACCTTTTATCATTTAAGCTGAAATTTTCTGCTCTGTCCTTACCAGAACATGGTTTGTGTGAGGCTCTTTACTCTGTTCTTGCTATATAGAGGAATGTGCTTTCAACGGAACTGTTCACTTCCAGTTTCTCAATCTCATAAATTAAAATTGGAAAGTAATCTTTAAATATATGTTTCTTTCCCCACTGCACTCGGGGGTGGGGGAAATATCCACTTTTGTTTGCTCTTTTGGCATTCTTTGCAATCTGAAGGTTCATTGTTTCAATGTCTTGGTGCTATTTTTGATGTCCTTCTAATAGCTTGAGTTCACCAGAGTGCACCCAAGCAAGCATTAAGGTTTGAAAGCAAGTCCAACCACAGTGTTTCTGTAGTTCCTCATGGTACTGTTTCATGCAAAATTTCTGCAAGCTATAGCTGTTGCTGTAACTAAGGATGTGAGCTGAGATACAGCGGTGCTGGAGAGTGCAACCTGACTAACACGGTAGTGAATGTTTGCAGAGCCAGATTGTAGAATGGCAAATCTCGTGCTCCGATTCAGCTGGGAGAGCTGATACTGAGATCCAAGCAGCCACGTAGTACAAGGAAGACTCACTCTTGTTAGGCAAAACTTCAAAAGAGAAGCTGTGTTTCTCCTGCTTTTGAACAGGAAGAGTGTTTTTCAGAGAGTCCCAAGGCTGAAGGCTGTTAAACTAAGGTGCAGTATTTATCACATCCAACTCTTAGTTTGGGGTTAAAATCATGACACTGTCTTTTGCACAGGGATGTAGAACTGCTCTTAAGCACTGCCCTGTCCATTGCGTTTGTCCATGCTGCCCCTCTGAGGTGTATTGATTTTCACTGCTTCTGTAGGATAATAGAGAATGCCCCTGTCTCCATAGCCCTTACCTGGTGACTAAAGTGCTGCCACGGGGTGGGAGCATGAAAAACACTACTTCTAAAATAAAGCGTAATTAGTTTATGGAAGGGATTAGAGGAGAAAGGGCTGTAAGGACTGGTGTCTGCGACCCTGGTATTGCAGGCTCGATGTTCCTAATTTGACTTAATGTAATCTGGTGTCTGACTGGATAACCTTGTTACACTGATACAGTGCTGCCAACCCTTACAGCCTCCCTTTTTTTTTCCCCTCTTCTTATGGAATAGTTGAAACTGTCAGAGAAGGTGCAAGATCAGTGAAAAGCTAGAGTAATGACAGCATAGGACTGCAAGGCTTATTACAGTATGGGAGGAAGAGGACCAGTGTATGCATTGTAATGCTAAAAATACTCCCTGTGACATGGGACAGTGGCGCTAGCCACGTGGTGTCTTTGACTTGTTCTGGTAACGTGCTTTCTTGGGGATGTCAGAGTGTAGGATAAGGCTCCAATGTGGTGGCAGAGACACAGAACTCAAAAGCGCATAGACATGATCTGCATGGCTCTGTGTGTGGAGCAGAAGCAGATTTGAAAGTCGTGGAATTAATGACAATGAACTGGACAGGAATTGGAGGTGCAAAAGAAAAGGTGGGATCCGGTTCTAGTGCCCAGGGATCATGTCAGCTGGGATGGGGGCAGCATTCTCTCTGGAGGGCTCAGACACCTTCCTTCTGGGCTGTTTTGAGGAAGGCACTGCTTTGACATGCATATGAACAAATAAAAGACTGTCCAGAAAAAGGCCAAAACAGCGGTTGAGGGTAAAATGTACAAATAGTGTATAAGTGGAAAAATTAAACGTGTGCTGCCTCACGGACCTACATGCTACAAACTAATAGTGTGCAGAGCAGAGGAAGAAACTATTCAGTGTGTTGTATTTGTATCGTATAGAAGGAAGAGAGAGAATATAGGGGGGAATTTCCTGATGAGATCTGTCAGACAGTGGGTACACTTTCAAAGGAATTAGCTGACATGCCATCACTTTGGCCTTGTTTTCCTGCTTTAGGGAAGTTAATCCTGCTTTAAATTGCTGGTGTTGGACGTGCCTTGCGATGATCAGGAGTGAGCTTATCTTCCCTTCTTGCTTTTGTCCTAGGTCCAACACGAAAAATGCCCCTGACTGCCAGTGCCATGGACTTTTTTCAACTCTTTGTCCCTGACAATGTACTAAAGAATATGGTGGTCCAAACCAACATGTATGCCAAGAAGTACCAGGAGAGGTTCGGTAGTGACGATGCCTGGATTGATGTCACCTTGACGGAAATGAAGGCCTTCTTAGGCTATATGATATCAACCAGCATCCATCACTGTGAATCCGTTCTCAGCATCTGGAGCAGCGGCTTCTACAGCAACAAGAGCATTGCACTTATCATGACACAATCACGGTTTGAGAAGATCCTGAAGTACTTCCACATTGTGGCCTTCCGCTCAAGCCAGACTACGCATGGCCTCTACAAAATCCAGCCTTTTCTGGACTCTCTGCAGAATGGCTTTGACTCCGCTTTTAGACCTTCGCAAGCCCAGGTAGGAGTTAACCTGTTGGCAGGGAACATCTAACCTGCTTGCTCTAGATTGTCTCACTGTGACTGAAAGCACAGAGCACAGCTGCCTGAAGAAAGAGCTGGGGCTTCACAGTGTGAAGCCATGCTGCGGTGCCTCCACGAAGCATGAGAGAAAGCAGCACTGTCCTATGTGAGTGCTCAGCAATGTCTGACTTACAGCTCTGCAGTGCAGGTACCTGGCATGTTTCAACAGGAACGATGCTCTCTGAGCTGGGGCTGTTTGTGTTAGTGGTCTAAACAAGCCTGGAGAATTCTCAGTGAGGATGGCACCACTGGGTTTTGCTATCCTGAGGATGGGAGATTGCAGGCTGCTCCTGTGAGGGAGAGTGGAAAGGGCAGAGCTGGTGCAGCTGGGCTGGAGGGAAAACCTGTAGCTGCTCCTGCTACAGGCTGAGGGTTGGGTGCAGGAGCTGAGTTTGCTAGGAATGACCATCCCTGACCTTAGCAGTAGGTGCTTGCTGTATGGTCTGGCAGCACAGCTACCTCCTCAAGACTTGGCAAAGGGAAAATAAGCAGGGGGGCAGGTGCCTTTACTTGCTGCGGTTGTCAGCTGCCCTCAGCAGCGCTGCCTGTGCCTTGCACCAGTCCTGGTTTTTAATGATGGATGATGCTGCTATGGAAAAACTTATTGATGTGTGGATTTGCAACCAAAGTGCCAGTGAACCGGAAATGTTTCTAGACTACCAGGAATAAAAGTAAACAGGACTCCAGTGAATTTTCATTTCCAGATGCAATTAGGGGTACAGCAGAATGCTACTGTGTAGGGACACTGCTCTGTAGACTGGGCAGACAATGTAAGGAACTAAATCTAGAAACTTATGTAGCTGGTGGTTGTCTGACTACAGCTGTACAGTTGAACTTTTTTTTTTTAAAGTGCAAAGAAATATTTTCTTAATATTCATCATACACTATTTAAACTTTCTTCCAGTGTAAATGATCTCCTTTTGGAGCTGTTGCTACTGGTCACATTCAGAAGTCTGGACAGAAAAAGGAATAAAAATAAACATGAAATATGTTACTGCTTGAAATAATAACTTTTCAATCAACTCTCTGTTTTCAGAATATAAAGATTTCACCTAGATATTTGGAAAGGATGTTGTGTCCATTGTCCTCTTTTTCTTCCTGTTTCCTCTCTGAAGCATCACATTTTTGCCTACTGCAGAACATTAATGAATACATAAATGCATCACATCCATTTAAGTGTGCCTAAAATAAATTGGGAGTGATTACAGGTTTTTTCTATTTTGTAGACAATAAAAATCATACTAGTATAATTCAGGACAACACAGCTGTCTAAAAAGCTGTTATGGTAGAGGAGGGAGGAGTGTTCTCACTAAGCCATGCCAGCAAGGTGCATTTCCATCAAGACAAACCAGGCAGTGAGAGACACAGTATTGTTGGGGCTGAGCTCTCATTAAGATATGAAATCTAATCCTTATTGCCACTGACTTCAATGGGTGGAAGATAAAGGCATCAGAAATGTGATCACTGTGTCTAATGTAAATGCTTATAATGGTATGCTGTGGGACATGCTGTGAGTGCAAATCCATTAAAGGATAAAATTTGATTTGCATGTATATCCCTTCTCCCTTCCCCTCTCCCAAGCAAGGTTCGAGAACTGAATTGACAAAAATCATAGCGTCCTGTTTGCAGTGGCAAACCATTTAAATCTCCACAAAGAAAATGTATGCTTGTGCTGAGCTCGGTAAGGAGATGCTACCTTAAAAAAAACGGGGAGGAAGAAGTAGTGACAGCCCCATTCTTTTGCTTCCCCCTCCACTTGTCTGCTCCCTTGTCAGTGTTTATGTCAGTGATTTCTATACAGCGTGTTTCAGTGGTATTGAGCAGAACAAAAAGCACTAAAATACAGCTTCCAAAATAACTCTGTGAGAAAGAAAAAGGTTTTGAACCTGTTGTTAAAAATACTCTAGTGTAGCGCCAGTAGCCTACTGGGGGATGTTCCAGGCCTCCTCTGGAAAGGAGCCTTGTGCCTAACACCTTCCTGGGTGCCATCAGGCAGGGCTGCACACTACCTGTCTCAAGAGACATGGACCCCATCTGCTCAAAACAGCAGGAAAGACCTCTCCCTGGATATTGTCTTGAGTGCAGATTAGCAGACTGCAGTAAACATCAAACCCAGAATCTCAGGCCCAGTGAGAAAAAAATAGAAATAATTGAAAATAATAACACAGTTGCGCAGAAGCAAAGGGAAAAGACAAGGGGAAAGACCCATTCAGATGGGCTTTTGGATATGCTGCCTCTGAAAGTGTGGTGGGAAGAGGAGCCCAGGTTTCTGTAATCAGTGATACCTGGAATCCCAAGTTCAAAATGGATTTTTTGGTTAGGGTACACCTCTATCTTAAACGTGAGACTTGTGGTACCCGGGTGGCTTGTGCCTGAGCTGCGATCTATGCTCAAGCTTTAGGCTAACGTCTTGTAAGTGACACCTAGCAGAGGAATGACTTGGGCTCCTTGCTGTTGAATGCAGCAAGGCTGTTTGGACTTGTAGGTAGACTTGTTACTGACTTTCTTCCTCTGGCAGTGTGGACTCACAGAATGTGGGTTAGGAAGATGCCATGTTTAAAGTCACCCCTATGGACAGAGCAGACAGTCTGCGTCCAGCGGGCAGTGCAACATCTGCCTTCACAGTTATTTCTTCTATAGATTTGATCTTTTCTTTTTGGAGAGCTAGAAAAGATTCTCCAAGTGGAATTTCTGTCAGAAAATATTTAGGGTTTTTTTCTCATGTGTAACCCCCCCAAAAAAATGTGCATGCAAAAATGACACCACAGTTTCTATGAAAGGAAACAGGGAGAGAGAGAACGATGCCAATATACCAAAACAAAGAAAACAATCTAGTGAATTATAATTATTTTGCTAAATATACTGAGCAAACAAAAAGAAATAATTACTCTCCAGCTCATGAAGGTATTGAAAGCCCAGAACATTATAATTGTGTATTAGCAGTGCTAGCTTCAATTTCCAAAGTAAAAAAAAATGGTGTTCTGACCTAGATTGGATAGGAATGACAGGCATATTCTCTGCATCCTATCCCTCCCCAGCATCTTCTGTATAAATAACTGCTGCCTCTACCGGAGCAACAAGAGGTGGAGTTTTGGGTCTATTCCTGGAATCAGTGTCATCTCTTTGCTGCTTAGCTTTGTAGCTGTGCTACTGTCTACAAGTGGAAGCCTGAAGACAGGGAGGATGCCCTGCCTGAGCTCAGGAGGTATATGCAACAAATTCAAGGGTGCTCATCTGCCAAGGATATACACTGAATTCCAGAAACCAGAGGAACTCCGGAAAATAACATCACTGCTCAGATATCCTTCTGTGCCTGCTGAATATTTATATGCTTGTCAGTGGGATGCGACTAGACAGGATTGCTGTCTCTGGCTGCCCCTGACTGGTGTGGGACAGGTCAGGAGCACAACTCCGGGCACTCTCCTCTTCCCTCTCCCTCCAAAGTACCTTCTCTTTGGCATCTTGGAACCAAACAGTTCTGCGTCTGCCCAGTGAAATGTCAGCTGAGAACAGTCGGCTTAAGTCCTTACCTCAGGAAGGAGTGAACTCCCTGGCAAAAAGAGAGACATAACTCCAACCTCTTGCTCCATGGGCACGGTGCAAAAGTTTGGCCAGTTACTAGGGGGCTTGTTTGTGTTTCACTCTTGGTGGTATCATAGGTTACAGTTAAGCAGTGTCAACATAGTTCTTCCAAAACAGCTCACAGCATTAGACAACAGCTTCTCTGAAAATGTAGAGGGGCAAAACCAGGCAGATCAACTCGTAGGTCTTTTGTGTCCTCATGATTAAATGTTGATTTGGTATTGGTCATTTCCGACTTAGAAGATCTTGCTCAAGTCACACCTCTATATCTCCATTTTCCTGTTTTCAAAATGATTCTTTGTGAGTAGGGGTGCTGGTCCCAAACCAGGACTGTTCTGTCTTAGGGCTTCTGTGAGTGTAACAAAGATGTAAGTATTCAGAGGACATTGGCCAAGTATAAGACATGGAGCAAGAGAAAGACAGACAGAAGAGCAATAAGAATATTGAACAGCAACGTATATTTCTGACGTCCTGTAGCTCTTGGCAAGTGGATCCTATGGTGAAGCCAGATTTTAGGGAGAGCTTGGCAGCAGAAAATTATGAACCTTTATGGCTATTTTTAAATTACCTAATGGTAATGGAGTGCTGTAAGAACTGATTATTTTTTTTTCTTTAAAGAGAGTCAACTGAAGACTGAACAAATGGGCAGCAAAGCGTGAAATCATGGCTCCACCAGTGGTGGGAGTTAACCTTTGAATGATGACAAAGAAGATGACTAAAATGTGGATAGGCCAAACAGGACTTTGAAAGTGAAGAGAAAGAATCTGTCTGATATATTGGAGAAGAGCTATCAGAGAGAAATAGAAAAGTGATGTGGCCAGCGTGATGGACTAGGAGAATGGCTTTCCAGCAGCAATCTGTAGGGCAGGATTGCCTTATGTTGAGGCCAAAAGGAAAACTGCTGCAGGATGGCTGTGGGCTTGGCTGAAAACTTGACTGGGTGGGTGGGTTGTTACTCTAAAATGAGTAACATTTTAGAGCTGTTACTCAGAAAGCATGGAAAATGCAGGTACTGCCTGGCTTAGAAGACCTTGCAAGGAATTGGAGGTAAAGATTGACATTCAGATTCACTGGCCGGTGAGATCTGCAGGAGGAGGAGAGGGATGTCTGCAATGACCAAAAATGGAGATCATAAGCGGTTATCTTAAGGGGAGGGAGATGCTCTCAGATGCAGCATAATAAAATCAGAACTGACAGCTAGATATGTAAGCAGAGATGTCAGATACTAGCAGAGAATTTAGTTTAGACAGGAGGATCTTTGGAGCTAAGAAGCAGAAGCACGAGCTACTCAATGGATGAATCTGTGCATACAGGTGCAGTTACCGAGGGGACTCTGTTTGCAAGTGGATGGTACCCACCGAAAGCCAGAGACAAGGCAAGCTGAGTCAGTTTCTCTAGGAGAGAGGCTGAAGAGACAGCTTGTGTTGGGGATGGCCATGGAACTCAGAGAAGATGAGCTATCTCAGACATGTCCATTCATTATCTAAGGCAATGGAGTCCAGGAAGTCGAAGTACAAAAGAGTTAGTGGCTCTGGGCTTTGCCTACAAGCCTGTTTGGGCTGTGGTGAGAGCAGGATGGGTGGAACTGTGGAGTGGAAAGAGCTTTGGAGATATCTAAAATGGAGAAGAAAGAAAGGCACTCTTGACAGTGGCTAGCTGTTTTACTCAGTGAGTAAAAGATGTTGTGAGATGGAGCAATTGCTGGAGAGGCAGGACTCCAAGATGGGACTCCAACGCTTGGAGTGCATGTACATACTGAGGGGAAAACAAAGAGTGAAAGCTTGGCAAGAAGATTTAGCAGGGATGAGGATGGCTATAAAGAAGAGGGGAAAAAAAACCCCAATGGGATAGCTGTGGGGGAGCGAAGCAACTAGATGAGGAGCTGCTTAGACCTGAACAAAACTGGGGGTTTGAGAGAAGAAAATGGGGACAATTTCTATGAAGAAATCCACAAGATATCTTGCATCAAAGGAAGGCAGAATAGGAAGAGAGGAGGGCTTTGGGAGGGAGTCAAAGATGGTGAAGGGGTGGCCAGGAATACATGTAGGAGTCAGCTAAGCCTGAAAGTAGTTTTTTATCTAGGAAGATGAGAAGCAGGAAAGAATATGCCATGGGGGCAGTAAGCTCACTCCAGGAAAAGCAGGTATTGCAGCAACAGCAGGAATGGGGAATGGGGAGGGAGCAAATACCACTTTGCATGGGGATTTGGCAAAGAGATGGATTTGAGATTACAGGAGGAGCAAGGAGACCGAGAATGGAGGAGGGTGAACAAACTAATTAGACTGGCCAGTGGCAACAGGGCTAACTTTTGTCATAAGAAAATCATGTCAGTGCCAGAAGCAAAAAATTGGCCCCTTTGAAAATGACATGGGGATCAGCTGTTCCAGCAGCATGAACAGCCCATGCTTGCTTGCAAAGGCCTTTACAGCTGTTGAAGCAGTGATTGCATATGGAGGGGTGACAACATTTGTCTCCCCACCCGCTTTGGAGGAAGGAAGACGAACAAGCTCCAGGGTTTTCATTTCAGTTTCCCTGCCTGTCCACATTCCTTCTTTGCAGCAACAGTAAATCTTGCCCTATTCTGTTTCCGTTTTTGTTCCCTCTTCCCAGCAGTTCAGTAGGGACTTTGGTGGAGCATTAGTCGTCTTATGGAGAAATGGAAATGACTTAAACATTTGGGATAGGGGAATGGAGGGGAAGCTCTTGGTCCTAGGGGAAGGCAGGGCTGACCGTGGACAGGGAGAAGAGGAAGATGGGGAGAGGTTTTCAAAATTCAGATTTGCTTTCTAAATTTAAGGCTGACAGGCCTTACTGTGTCTTAGAAGGTAGAAAGAGTGCGAAGGGGAAGCAGGACGCAGTAGTGCTGCTGTGAGGAGAGCTGATGCTGTGGTGCAGAGGAGGGAGCTGAGCTAATGACAGAGGGTAGAAAATGCCCTGAAGTGATGCTTATACAGCCTTTTCTTTCTGCTGCTCTCTGTCCTGCAGCGGGGGAGATTGTAAGAGTTGAACCACACCACTCAGTGGGATCTGGCAGGTAAGAGGGCCTTTCCAGAAGCTGAGGAATTCCTAATGGTGTATCCAACCCCATCCCAAGGGATGTGGTCCTCCCCTCTGCATGGAAGAGGCAGAAAGGCAAAAGCAAATGAGGGCATGTTTAATATTTGCAAAACACTGTTGGAATTCCCTGAGGTGGAAGTGTGAAATGCCCCAGGTGGCCTTTGGAAAGGAAGAACGGTGTTCCATGTGGGCATTGAGAGAGGAAGAGGATTTGGCTCCAGTGGGGAAATGGGGCAGCAGCAGCTTTAAGAACAAATAGCTTTGTGTGCAGCTCTCCTTACTCGCATCTGCATTTTGGTGTATAATTTGAACATTTCACAAGAGTGCTTTCAGATGGTCCTGTGAATGTTTTATGAGCCATTAAGAAGTGGAGTGTGTATAAATGAAAGTCTGCAGCTGCTGCTGCGTGGGGAGGGCACGGGTGCCTATTTTGGGCTGACAGAGTGATGTTCGACAAACATCTCATATTCAGGAGGCCAGCAGCTGCTTATCACTGGTGCTTAACTGCTGCCCACCACATCTCTTCTACAAGCATTGCTCCCAGGTTTAATGCAGCTTTGTTCTCATTTCCGCCACTGACCGCATGCAGATGTGCACAGAAGTAGCACATATGGAGACATGGAAAGGGTTGGTCTGAGGGTGAGAGCCTCTGCATTGTGGATACCTATATCTGAGCCTATCTCCTGGGATGATTGTCACTGGAAAAGAATGGGCTCCTTTAGATCATAACCCATCTGACTTACTTTACACATGGCTTTAAAAGGGTATGAATTATGGCCTGCTGGGACTGCTTTCCCCTCGTGTACTAGGAGGGGAGCCTGCAGTGACTTGCTCTGATTTAGATGTAGTTTAGTTGTCTGAATTTGGTCAGCATTCATCAGCTGAGACCTTTCAACAGTTTCCAAGCATTTGTACTCTCACAAGTGACTTGCTAGACAACTCACACGCTGTGCAGTCAGGGATGTGTATGCTATGCACAGCTACCTGTGAGCTGCATGGAGATGGTAGTGTTTTTCTGTAGGTTGGTTCTATAGTGTAAAACCTAACGACTTTGCTACAGAATTAATGGAGAGAAGTGTAACAAAACAGCTATAAGCAACAGGGAACCACTTACATCATCTGGATGCAGAATGCAGAAATTGCTTCACTTTCACAGATTTTCATTACTTGCTGCAGTCTGCCTTGTCTTTTTCCATTCCTGCCTCTGGTCCTTTATCTTTCTGTCTCCTTTTGTCAAATTTTTCAGCTCCTGAGGCAAGAGAGTCTTCCCTGAAGCTGCTGCCACCAGGAAAAATGTTTTCTGTCTCTTTACCACCTCCTTAACTGGCAGCAGAAAATATCTTTTTCTCCCTTAACTTCTCTCCCTCATTGCTGTGTGTTTTCCTTTGCTGTAACCAAGGAGTGTACCTTACAACAGATTGTAGGGCATGTTTGGGTGGAAGACATTCTGCCAAACAAGATGAAGCCGATGATTAAGCTTGGAGAAGGATGCTGCTAACAATCCTCCACCCCCCCCCACCCCCCCCCCCCCCGCCTCCCCACTTCATTTTGGAGGGATGTTGAACTGTAGCTGATAGTGAGAACTGAGAGCCATGCCTTGCAATGTTTGCAAACCATGTGTAGAGCAGCCATCCACAATGGAGTGTGCTTGGCCAAGCTTTGTTTTTTGTTGGATGGTAGCATTAAACAAAAGTGGGTTTGCTCCTTTGTATGAGGTGATGCGCACAAGCGCAATGCAAGGATTGTATTTCCTTGGAAGAATTTAAAGCACCATTTTTTTCAGCAATCATGTACTCTTCTGTTTCTTCCCTGCCCCTCCCTCCTTTTCTTCTCGATTGCAGGTACTACATGAGCCCCTGATTGATGAGGATCCCATTTTCATTGCCACGTGCACGGAGAGGGAGCTGCGCAAGAGGAAAAAGAGGAAATTCAGTCTCTGGGTTCGGCAGTGCTCATCCACTGGTTTTATCTGCCAGGTTAGTTTTACCTCGTCAGATGTCTTGATTCAGTTCCAGCAGGCCCTTAAACGTATCGAAGAACCAAAGGTAACAGTCACTTCTCTTCATTGCCTTGCCGGGGGCTACGATCTGAGTGCAGCAGGCCTCTGACTCCCACAGATACTAGATCCAACGGATGGTGAAGACAAGTTCCTGGTGCTCCGTTTGCTGTATAATTTAACTGAGGGTGCCTGTCTCTAATACTGTCCATCTGGCTGCCATCCCTAAGCTAATTAAATTGAAATGGAGGTAAAAGGTCTGTCTGTACGTCCTAAGCTTATCTAAATGTCTAGGTGCTGTGACTTCTGCATTTTTTAATGAGTCAGCTTCTCTGTCTAAGTATAACGTTGCATCTGTGATAGCCAGTGGTGTCCAATAGACTAAATCAATATGGTATCAAGATGTCCATTTTTCTGCAAGAAACGTATTAGTGGGGTTTCCTATTACATCTATTTTCACACCTCTACTTCTCTACCAAAGAAATAAAATCTGATGTGCCTTCAAGGTGAGATATGAGCTTGAGTGGGAGACGTGTTAAAGGGTTTGTTTTTAGTGTTGTAAAGCAGTGGGGGCAACTTTTCAAATTCTCAGTTTCCCCAATTGCTGATGTATTTTGAGAGCTCTTGAAAAATCTGGCCATTTATTTTGATACCTAGAGGTGAGGGGGCAGATACTTTCTGATATTTCTTTTTCCCAAGAGCTTCTGTGAAAACGTGATGTCCTGCATGTTCCAGAGCAGCGGTTTGGAGGTGCAGGTAGGACGTGCACACTGCCTGCTTAGGCTGAATGCATATCAAAACTGCAGGGCCTGTGGATTTGCTGCGGTTGAACATTCGTTCACAGTAAAATTTGATCCATGAATAACTATGACTGTTTGAGTAGGTATGCAAGAAAAGAGACTTGCTGGGAATAGGGGTTTCTGTTTTCAGCAATGGTATTCACTCTAAGAAGAAAATTAGGATCATACATCTTCCATCCAGGTTTTAAAGCAGTTGTTTTGTCCAATACAAAGTAGATTCACCTTGTGAAGCATCCTTGGAAGTTTCTACTCTCAAGGCTTTTGGAAAGTCATTTGCTACACAGAGGCAGTGTCCTTATATCTCCAAGGTGAACTCCACCAGTGCCACACGCAGCTTATTATTGAAGCGTATGGGTACAGCGAGCACAAAGTTTGCTGATCTTTCTTGCCATGCTCTCCCCAACCAACTGCCACCAAACTAATAAGTCTTCAGACATGCCAGAGGTTTCAGATTCTGAGCTATAATTACGTTGCACCCCCCCTCCTGTCCATTGAGAGAGTAAATAAATGGAATGTCAAATTAAACAGAATAGATGCTCAGCACCACCCTAATCCTCCTGCTCCCTTAATGAATTAGATACTCATTCTTCACTTGCCCCCAGATGACATCCAGGATCATCTTACCAGCCACCTTCTATTTTCAGTCCATGGCTTGGCTGTAAATATCATCATGCTAAAATGATTGGGTGAGAGGGACCTTAGGGAAGGGTGAAAAAGAATATAGAGGAACATGAATGTTCGTGCTAAAATGGAAAAACCTAGTCTGGGGAGGATGGGGATCTTCAATTATGGTATGCTTGAAATGCTACGTTCAATTTTCTGTCACACAAGGGATCTTGCAGAATTCAAAGCACTTATTTGGTAGTTGTTTGGTTTATTTACCATATTAAAACAGAGGGGTGTTTTTTCTGTGTTTAACATCTGGAGAGAATTGATCTAAACAAGAAGAAAACCCAATGTTTTCCTCCTTCATATGCACACCTTCCCCTCCATCTCTTGAGAAATTGCCATCGTGAAGGAAAGACTTGTTGCGTGATACTTAAGGACTGACTGGTCTATCACCTGTCTGCTGTCAGAAAAACCTTACAGCACCCACTTGGAAATGTGTAGAAATTCTGTAATACTGTCTGGATGACTTCCCTCCCTCATTGTTTCCACATGATGACATCGAGGTCATTGTATTCAGGATAAAATATGACTATAAACACTTCATAAATCAGGCTAATTCAGTTTCAAAAGTCTGAATAATATATATCTATAAAAAGGTGAGGCAGCCCAGGCAGAAGAGGGAAGTGAGCTACATATGACTGGCTCTCAGGAATGGAAGGAACCTCAAGAGGTCTGTGATGCTCCTGGCTAAAAGCAAGGTCCTCTGAACCTGAATGATGAGACTGAAGTTAAAAAAATCTCCGTTTGAGGACATCCCAGTTTTCCCAGTGCTCTGCTTTTCCTGCGATGAAAAGAGTTGGCTGGTTTGTTTTCCTAATGTAAAATTTATATCAGCATTTTGAAGCCACATGCTGAGCTACTCTGTGAACAACTCCTGGTTGGCAGCTCACAGGGCAGTTGTTAATGTTAGGAGTTTTAGCTGTTTGACTCCCCAAATTCCTCTGTCTGCTTGTTCTCATGAACAAAACTCTGAATCACTTTCTTGGGTGTGAGTAAATACTTCTGTTTGATGGCTCATCATTTGCTTTTTTAAGCAAATGGTGTTTGGTTAAAAATCCAGCCCAATAAGCCATTCATGGAACAGAAGTGGCATAAAAACGCAATATTGCTTGTGGATATAAGAAGGTGGTTAGGCTTATATATGCATAATACAAATAATGTATATATATTAGACTACTTTTCTGTCTTCTGTAATACAGATAACCTGACTCCACCCTGACAGTTAAGTCTCTGTTTTAAGATGGATGCACAATTTCAGATCACATCTCTACTTCAGAATTTCTCAAGCGAAGCATCTTGTTGCAGTGAATAGCTTTGTTGCTGAGTATCTTTTCATGGTCAGCTGGCCAGGTGGGAACATGCAGGAAGGACACATCATTCAAACAAAGTAAATATATATCTACAGCAGCTGGGAACGTGAACAAAAACTTTCAGAGGGTTAGAAGGGCCCCAGGAGAGCTGACTTTGGCAAAGTAGGCAGCAAAACTGCTCTGATACTGTTGCCTTTTTCACCCATCCTTGATGCTGGACATCAAGGTGGCAGCAGCTACTGCTGCAGAAGAGGGCTTGGGCCTTCTCGTTTCTTTCTTTCTAATTCAATGGGAGCAGCAACTCAGCTTGCAGGGCCTCAGGTGTCCCTCTCTGCTCCATCTGCTTTTTGGTTTCCTCATTTCCCTCCAATATATTTCCTTATATATGTGGTACCACTAAGACGCTTTTCAAACCAATATTTTAATATCTTGATTGCAGTTTAAATGATCACAGTAGCTTAGAAGTGTTTCTTTCTTTCTTAGAGTATTTGCTGAGTAAGTCATCCTATTTAAATCAAAATTCTAGTTGTGTCAGTTTTTATTTCTCTTTCTCTCAAAAAGTCTGGAACACTTGCTTGTAAAAGATGTTCATAAATATGATTGGTAGGATTCTTTTTCATTTTTAGATATAGCAACAGAGCTCATCAAAAACTGCTGAGAGTCCCAAATATCTGATCAGGGCTAGTTATTTTGTCCTGGTAGGACACATCATGTTCTCTTCCCTTTTCTTGTGTGGCTCATAAGGAATGAACGTGGCCATGAGTAACTGTTACTATGTGATGCCTAGTCCTTGCATAGCTCCTCCTGCACAAGAAGGTTTTTCTGGTCATTTTGCAGAAGGAGAAGGAAGCACAGGAAGCTGGTGCCATGCCCTGAACCCCATGGGGAGTCAGGCAGGACAAGCTATTCCCATAGTGCCTCGTCCTGAACCACAGGCCCATGGCACAAACGTAACCCTAAAGACAGTCCCTGACCCAAAGACCCATCAATCAACAGAATGGAAGGCAGTATGTAGATGGTAGAGAGCACTGCAAAGGGACAGTCGGGCAAAATTGATCACTATGATAGGCGGTAATGGAATTAGCTCATCAACCTAATTATTCACTTAAAAAAACTGTGATATCATGGTGGAGAAGAGATGACTTTATGGATGTGTGTATCCTTTCCTATTTCTTGGGATGAAATTTGTTCTCTGAGGCTATTCTGGACACTATTCCCTTCCCACACCCCCTCCCTGCCCCCATTTATATGGGTTCTGCGATTGCTTTTATTCACTGGCAGAAACTTCTTGCAATAATGCTTTTCATTTTCACTAATATCCCTGTGAAATGTGTCACTCAGATTTATGAAGTCCTTTAGATCCTTGTGCTGGGACTGAATTTGAGTTTCCACCTTCCACTGCTTACCCTGAAGAAGTGATTAGTCAGAACAGGTTAAGGAAAAGGACTGTGTCTCTGCAGCCTGAGTCTTCCCACATTACTGAACAATCAGCAACTTGCACTACAGCAGTATTTGAAGAGTGCAACCTGGATCAGGGTGGCCCCTGCATGAGAGGGTAAGAAATGGCTCTCTCCCTGAAGAGCAGCAGTCTCAGTGAAGGGGAGTGTCTGAGGTCACTCCACAGATCAGTGGCAGAGCTGTCAGTTGCAGCAAAAAACCCCAAGCAATGTAAATGTCATGCTTTTATAGTAAATGCTGTAGTTAATTCTTGATTTCAAACAAGGTAAGTAAGTACCGTCAGCTCGAATACTTCATAACCCTGTTGATTTTACAGAGGAAGAACTTCCAGAATTTAGAGAAACTGAGATGGTGCCCCAAAGAATTTATAATTTCACAACATACCACGTAAGTGCATTTAGTTCCTGGGAAAGGGAGGGGTAAATAAGCCTGGAGTGAGTTTTGTTTTCAAGGTCAGAGCTACAGGAAAGTTAGCCATCTGTGCATTTGTTTAATAAAGCTGCTCAGAAATGTTGGTGTTTCAGCCTGTTTAAGTTCTGTTTAGAGATTAGCCTGAGCCCTTGGGTTTCTTTAAACAGTGCCCTGATAATTTCTCTGTTGCTGGAACAGTTGCATCTGAAGCGCACAGATGTAGCGGCTGCTCTGAGGAGGTTCTCAAGGTCAGACTTTGGCTGGGGGAGGATCCCAGGAAATCTGATCGCCTTCATTTGTCAGTCACTGGTGCCTGGAAAATCCTATCTGCTTGCTTCCTCTGGCTCCCACCAGGCACTGGCTTTTTAATGCATGTGGTTCTGTATTGTCAGCATCTGAGAATCTCAGATCTCAATTAAAAGTCAGTTATCCCCTTGCTCACTGGTATTAAGCGGGAAGGTAGTTTTGCAGATGTGTGATGGGCCAGCCCCATTCATTTCTGTGGAGTTTACAGTCTTACCTTGTTTCTAGATGAATGGGAAAACCAAACATCTAAATGTGACCTAATGCAAAGATCTCTCCCAGAGTTTACACACAGTCCCAGTGTCTTATTTTCAGGTGGGAATGAAGGTTATTTTTTAGTACCTGTCTGCGGTGCTTGGCGTTTCTGAAGATAAAACTACCTGCGTAGTTGTCTCCTTTCTGCAGATGTTCTCACTCAGTGCAGGTCTGCCTGAGGAAGGAGGCTAAAAGCCCCAGAGCCTCCTCTCTTCCCCACTTAGTAGTTTTGCCCTAGGAACACCCCTCACTGATCCCATCCCTTTGTGCTGGGTGCTGTATGCAGGACAAAAAGACAATCCCTGCCCTAGCAAGTTTAGCATCTAAATGCAAGATGGAGGCAGAAGCCTCCCACAGCAAGATACTTTAGTTCGGGCACCAGTTGGCTGCCCAGAGACTCTGCAAGCACGATGTGTACAGCAGTATTTCTTGGCTAATGCACGCAGCAGAGAGCTGGGACCAACACACTGCTAGGCACCAGTATATTCCCTGTTCCCGGTGAGCCTGCACAGGCCAGGCGATCATCAGCCTTGTTGCTCCTTGGAAATGAGCTGGGTCCTTGGTGTTGCTGAGTTGTCATCTTCTGGGGTTTTTTTAAGATTTTATAGCTTTTTATGTAAGTATTTTCCTCCTTGAGCTACTACATGGTGTCCCCTCAACAGTTACAGCACTTTCGATAGTTTTTCTTATCTTGCATCATTTATATACCTTCTCACTTACATATAACCTCACTTATACCCCTTCTCACAGCTCAACAGTAATTTTCTTAGAAAAACTGAGCCAAGGCTGTGCACTTGCGTGCACCGGAGCGAGGCCTTGGTGACAGTCCTGAGCTGGGCTGCCAGTTACACAGAGGGACCCCAGCGAAGCAGTGTTAAGAGGGTAGCAGCACCAATGCACAGATTAGCAATTGTGTTGTGGGGTTTGCATCCTTTCTAAGAGAGGTATTGAAGAGCAAAAGGAAAGAGCTTTGCAGAGGTTAGCGCTGATTTCCAACCAGGCAGGAGAAGGGCAGCATGGAAAGAAGCAGCCGTGGCCTTGTTTGGCATTAGTGGTTGGATGCCTGGCTTTACAGGGCAAACACAAGCAGGAATCAGTATACTGAAAAGGTGTAGGAAGAGCTCAATAGGGAGGGTTAAATGACAAAGGCTAGTCTCCATTTTCCACCCCCACTTCCATCTGATGCTGCAAAGAGGAGGGAACCAGCAGAAGCCTGACATAATTGAAGCAAAAGGTTAGGCAAGTGATGGGCGGAGTGTTGTCTGGATGTCAAGATACATGTAAGCAAGGCCAAAGGGAAGAAAGTTGATTGCAGTAATTGAGAGGAGATCCAGGCAGTTCTTAGGTATTTGAAAGAATAGGAAAGGCTTTATCATAGAGGTGTTGCACATAATGAAGCTGCCTGACTTAGATGTGGCTGACCTAGGAGAAGCTATAGAGAGAAGTCAGTATTTGGTGATCCACAGATAGTAGGTTCACCATGCAGGTAAGATGTCATAGTGTCCCCAGTATGATGCAATCACGTGGTGGGGTGATTTCAGGGGAAGGAAAACAAGGGACTTTATTTTTAGCCATACTGGACTTGCATTGTCAACTCTACCAGCATCTCCCTGCCATTCTCACCACGATCTTGTCAGAAACTTTGAAGAACATGCACAGACAAAAGAGATTTGCCAGTCCTCAGCACACAGGTGTTGCCTGGATCTGTGTGTTAATGGAGATTGAACTATTTCAAAATAGGAGGCAGAGGGAGAAGAAATGGGGACCAAGGAAAGAGCTTTGCAGGAAGCCCCAAGAGCTAGATGGGAACAGCACGGGGAAGCTGCGTGTCCCTTGAATGCTGTTTTCAAAGTAGCTTTTAAAGGAGTAGGAAGAGAGTGAAGAGAGGCTCAAACCAATTAAAAGATCCGGTCTCGGTAAAAGCACCATCAATGGTGCCAACAGCTGCTGAGGAAGAGCTAAACCTAAGAGATGACTGAAAGGAGGGCATTAAAGGAGGAGGGAATATGGGCTGCAGAAGGTTTGGGGTGGGGCTGGAGGGGAGGATCTCCCAACAGCGACGGTAATGGCAACAGTTAGAGATGAGGTTTAGGATGGGAGAGGAAGACAGAGTGAGGCATGATCTAGAGAGTGGCGCTAGGAATGAGCAGTTGAGTATTTGGCTGTGAAGTCTATAGAAAAATGAAGTTATCTTTTTGATAGCTATTTGGGATCCAAAAAGTATGACAGTACCATTCTTTGTTCTCTTGCTTTTATAACTGTGTCATCTAAAAACTTGGCTTCTGTTTTGTGGTCTGCCCTTTGTGAGATATTTTGCACAATGTAGCCTTCAAAATCTTCCTCCTGTTTATTATTACCCCCGCCCTTTTTTTTTTCTTCCAAATGTCATCTCTTTCATTTGAGAATTGTACCCTGGGGTGCTTCAATTATGTATGAATGTGGAGTATTTGGGATGTGCTATTCACAAGTGCTTTCAATTTGCCATCTGAGCTTTGAATATGCACAGAATTGCCAATATTTTAGTTTCTAGGGCACTCCTAAGTGTGCAGTCAAGATGCAGCTTTTGTTCCTAAGTGCTCGGGTTTTTTACCCAGTTTCTAGCGATCCCTTACAAACCTTCCACCTGAGTTTTCCATAGAGTAAATTGCCAGCACAGAGCAAGGAAATTCCTGTTGGCTTGTAGCACAGATATTTACTCTGAGACTTCCCGTCTGCTGGTGGCACTCTCTCTAGCAGTCTGTCTCTGTAGCCTCAAACTACTACTCTTCGTTTGAGTTTTTGAATGACAGGTGTTTGACTTGCGTCTCATCTGTCAACATGTGAAATCTCCTGCTCAGGAATGTGATGTCTTTTCTGATTGCTTCTGTGTAGGTAAACGGTCTTTCCAGAACAGTTGGCACCGTTTTTCCTGTTTTGGAAGAGCTCAGCACAGTCTTCACCCATACCCTGTCGCTCAGGCATTCAGGTGTATTGATTGATACCTGCTTTTGCATTTGTGATGGGAGGAGACAGAATCAGTTGTAGGTGGAAGGAAAGATGAGCCAGAGACTGTGAAGGTCTTTTCTTACTGTCAGGCTTTTAAAGGGAAGAGACTGTTAGGATGCTGCATGGAGACTGAAGGCAGAAGAGAGAAAGGTTTGAGGGATGAATTAAATGGTGTGAGAAGAGAGAGCTGGTATTGTGCACACGGGATTAAAACATGTTGGATTGAAAGTGTCTGGTGCAGTAGGGCTGCAGTAGATAGAGACATGGCAGAATTGAATGTGTAGCTGTTCTGATAAGAAACAAATAATTGAGGGATGACTAGAGAAAGCTCTGTTTCTGTCCCAGCACTGCAGGATAAAGAGCTTCAGCCTGTAATTGTCTCCTAAGACAGATGACATCACATTTAGACTGGATATTAGGAAAAATTTCTTTACTGAGAGAGTGGTGAGACACTGGAATAAGCTGCCCAGGGAAGTGGTGGAGTCACTATCCCTGGAGATGTTCAAGGAACATGTGGACGAGGCATTGTGGGACATGGTTTAATGGGCATGGCAGTGTTGGGTCGATGGTTGGACTTGATGATCTTACAGGGCTTTTCCAACCTTAGTGATTCTGTGATTCTGTGATCTATAAAAGATATCCCATTTGGTGCTGTAGATCGAATGGATCAGTAGCCACTAGAAAAAGATACACAGTAAAAGTGATCTCTGCAGATATTCGAGAAGCATTGCTTTGACTGTCACCCACAGAAGCAGAGGATGTTGCTGCCAACATCTCCATCTGTTGTCCAGCAGCAGTTGTCAAGCCTGTACTTCTGACGATATTTGCTGTTAGAGCACATGGAAAGGGCACAAAGCTGTAATGCTGTCACAGGGCAAACCAGAAGCTCTGGTAAATAGTTTTAACAAACATTTTTGGGGAGCAGCTTCTGACTGTGCCTGTTGAAGGTCTTGCAGCCAATTTCTGGCAACTCTGCTTTTTCTACAGACTGCTAACTGTTAAATATCACTCCTAATGCATTACAGAACAGGGGGGAACGCTGCAGGCTTCAGTAGGTAGGATCTTAATGATTTGAGGTAGCATGAAATAAGTTGGATGAGAGGGTGGGGAGAGGGAAAATAAAGGCCATATGGGATCCTAGGCACTTGCAAGGATATTTGAAGCTATGCCTTTGCCAATTGTCTGTACCCAGACGCTGTTTCACAGCAGCCTTGATGCCTTCCAACATTATGCTGCTTGTCACCCATCTTCCCAATAGAGCTGAGCATGATAAAGCTTTGAATGATGCTTCTCCAAAACAAGAATAATTGTGCCATGAACAAAGGCTGTGCTTGGATAGGCAGGAAAATGCCCAAGGAGAAAAAAGGGGGATATATTTAACATTGGAGGAGGAGGGAAGGTTCAGTAGTGGGTATGGATGTTTTTGTAAAGGGCACTGAGGAGGTGAACAGAGCAAGGGGGGATGAGAATCACAAGATGGCCATTACAAGGGTCCTTGAGATAGAGGGGAGAGTGGAGGAAGGGTGCCAGGTGAACAGGGAACTCTGCTAAAAACCTATGGAGTAGGTAGCATCCTAGTAGGAAAATAGTGATGTCTCAGTAGATGGTTGCATGGTGGGCATGCGCTTTATAGTAGCTGCTTGCAGACCCAAACCAGCCCACGGTGAGGGACCAATTGGCTCAGGGAGTCTACAAACATTCCTGCCTTTGTTCTCATCTGGAAACTGTTTCTATCACAAAAGGGATTTTTAAATTTTTTTTTTAAAGATAAATAATGTACATTTAAGACTTCCTTTTAATATGTGCTGTACTTCTATTTGGAATTAGCGTGTATTCGTCCTTGCACCAACTTTGTTCTTTAGCAAGTCAATTACTTCTTCAAAATACAAATTATGTCTCATTTCTCAGAGATTTCATACATAACACACTCCTCTGGGATCTGTTCCACGATGCATGAATTGCTACGGAATATTACATTAATATGTCTAGAATACCAGTGCTGGGAGATACACCACCTAAAGTAGGGAGAAGCTGTTTAATTGAATTTTGTTCCCCTCTAAGATCATTGAGATATAAATTACTGGGAGTACTACAGCAAATGTGAGCTTTTTTGTTCTCTGAGCATTCTTTTATGAAGGAGTGTGCTGGTAAGAGAAACAGATGCATATGCAGGAAGGCAGTGCTGTATGTTCTGGATGGTTGAGGTCTCAAGCAAGTTTAACGAAACCTCGTTGTTGATACATCACTCCAACAAACAAGGCAAAATTCCTTCCCTGAATACTGAGCAAGTTTCAGTTTTTTCTCTGACGTGTAAAATTTTCTGGAATTCCTAAAAGACTTGAGTATTTTGGACCCAAAGTCATGAAGGCAGACCTGGGCAAATTTTTTGAAAAATTTGCATTTGTGTGTGTTTTTTTAAATCTTTGCAAGTTCCATGGTGTTACAGTACTGTTTGAGAGACTGAGCACAGTGTCTGCTTCTTCTCATTTCTCTTTCCAGCAGGTTATTTCTGCTGACTTTTAGAACAAGATGAAGGTCAGATGCCTAGTTGGTTTTAATAGGTGTTCAACTTTGATGAAAGTTATACTTTTGTAAAATACTGTAAGTGAAATCAAATCGAAGGCTTGTGTACAAAGGAAGGGTTATGTGCTTTCTCCCTCTGCATGATAATGCAGAAGACTCCTCTTCTAGAGGGATCACTTGTAGGAAGGAAGGAATAGCTTTACTTCAGTGCTCTTTGAGTTGGTGGTGTACTAGCTGGACTGTGTTCAGTTAATTATAGTCACGTTACTAAGGGATAAATGTTCCTGCACTCGAACATAAACATGCATGTCCACCTACAGATGATGGTGACAGCTCTCTTGAACTGCATAGCATTGTGGACTGCACAGTAGCAGGCTACACACTAAAGCTACTGCAGCCTGTTGCAAATGAGCGAGGCATTTCCCTATTAAGAGCAGGATGTTGTGCTGTACCCTCGTTCCTGGTTCAATCTGTTTTGGTGGGTTGTCTCCAAATCATGATCTAAGTAAATGATCTAAGAATTAGTGCTGTGCCTGGAGAGTTTGATGAGGATGTTCTGGCTGATTGGGTACGTGTATTGCTGGCTCTTCTCATTTATGGGGGTGCACATGCACTTGTGTCGCAGCCTAATGGTTGCTGTCAACAGAAATACATCTGAACATTACTGGAGTGAGCTAATGAGCCATTTCCTTCTGGTCATCTTGTAGGGGCCTTTTTTGAAACTGAAGTTCCCATTCTCTCCTTTTGCTGGCAGCATTAAAGACTGTGCAGATTCGGTACAACACATAATTTTGGTTATGACTTGAGTCTTTTCCTGCCAAGCAAACAATCTTCAAACTGCACAACAGTGGTAAGAACCTCAGGAAGCCCTTAAACTGAGGCAAAGGACACTGTATTTATCAGTAGCTGTGCCAGCTAACCTGAGGTGGTTTTAAAGCAACAGCCCCTTGAAAAGGGCTTTAGATATTAGCACTTTATAAAAAGTAACTGCTGCCTTGCTTCTCAGCTTGTTGCCAGTTGAGCTAAGCAGGTATGTTGGCAATTGCATCTGCTCCCTCTGGACTCATTTATAACCTTCTGACTTTTCTTACCACTTCTCATTTAAGATTTATGTCCATCTCAAAGAAGGGAGTGGTGCTGATGGGCTGGATGCTTTGAAGAACAAACCGCAGCTCCACAGTATGGTGGCCAAAAGCCTTTGTCAGAACGCCTCTGGGAAGAACTACATCATCTTCACGGGCCCGAGCATTACCAGCCTGAACCTCTTTGAAGAATTTGAGAAGCAAGGTGCGTATCAAGTGACTCACTGGGTTTTAATGATGACGGACCTCAGGGCCCTCCTGCCACTGAATTTAAAAAACTCCCAAAAGGCTTCACTGAGACTTCAATTCCTTCTATAGATAAGTTGGTCATCTCTAAGAAAAGATCTAATTCATGAAAAGGCACTATGCAGAGGACATTCTAAGTTGCTCTTCAAATCATCCTCTTTAAATCTTCTTAAAGTTCAAAATGAGGATGTAAAAACGTTTCTAATAAGGGTATTTAAAGCCCTTGCTTTTGTTCTTTGCCTTAGAAATGTGAGGTCTAATCTCCTATATGGCCTGGAGGACTTTTCAAGGCATTTCCTAGCTGCCTGTGGTTTTTCTTTTCCCATTGTGAAAGACTAGGGATGGGATGAATCCTTAAAGGTGTGCCTTAGAAGTCCTTGCTGGTTTAATATCCGTTAAAGATGTGACTTCTCTAGATGACATTGTATGCCATTGCAAAAGCCCTAGCATGGTTCGCTTTTTTGCCAGTATAAACATGCCTTGGTAGGACAGTTTTTAGTTCTTAAAGCATAATAAATTCTACACTGGCAAAAGCACACTTGCCAGCAGAATGTCCATCAATACAGCAGTGTGGCTCTCCCAGCCAGTTTCTTGCTAGTGTGGAGAGTAATCCCAGGCCATTCTCTCTGTCAAATGCCCCCTCACCTTGTGTGTGGAAAAGCCACATGTTACTTTGCTTTCAGAATTGCTGAGGACTTGTGACTCCCCTTACATTACAGGCTCCTGCGCTCTTGACAGTCATTTATAAGTCATGTCAACATAACTCTCGGATTGTTCTTCAGTCAGCATGGCCTTTCAGAGTCGATATAGTAGATACAATAGATCCTTTGTAGCGGTAAGACTGGAGGCTGCCATTACAAATCATGTAGGAGGAGGCTACGGGGACGTTTCCCTTTTCAACACACCCCTGACGACAGAGTTTTGCTTTTGGCATGTTTTCCATTGCAGAAAATTAAACCCACCTCGGGCATTATATTAATGAAACATGGCCCAAAGCAGGGGGAAAGGCTGGAAATTGAGACAATATCTTGATTCTCATTTACAATGAGAACATCAGTGAGCTGCACCAGTGCTGTAGTTGAGCACTTCAGACTGTGCTGGCACTGAGGGCTGTCTCTAAGCTCTATGTAGGACCTAGCTCCTACATTATTTTAGGTAAGTTGGAAGCTCACAGAGTACAGTGGAATACCACTATATTCTCACAAAAGAGTCATGGTTTCCCAAATGCTGCAAATAGCCAAATGGGAAAGAAGTCAAGCATATTTATAGTGCACTCTGAGCAGAGATTGTTCTTTAGTAAATGACTCTTTTCAAAGCTGATTATAAGCATTACATTTTTAAGACTGCCAAAGCAGTGATGCAAAGTGTGGGTTCAAAAAAATGCAGAGGATAACCCACATACTCCTAGTACCTGAGATGTGTCAGGTGTAAACATAAAGACTGACAGGCAAAAACTTGGCTGCTGAGTTGCACCCTTTATGCTCAGCTAGGGAAGGATAAAGACAATATGGCATGACCCTGTTGGTCCATAATGCAGGTGAAAAAGATGCATGGCTACTAAACCAGCTAAGTGTGTATTACTTACAGATAATTCAGATTGTTCATAGGCGTGAATTATTAATGTTCTTTACACTGAACAGATCATTCAAATTAACAGTTTCTAGCAGGTAGCAAATTCAGTAATGTCTTTTTAAAGCATGTAATTTTGACTTACTATCTGATCAAATATGCTAATGCTATACTGAAATTTCAGTTTCGTTCATGGTTTGTTATATGGCTTCATGAGACTTTTTTATTATATTTGACAGCTGCTTCCAAAACTAAATTTCAGATCTGATACATGCCATCACCTTCCTAGGGGTGAAGCTATGGGGTGGGGGGCGGACACCAAGATAGCAGTTTTATTGGCTTTGCAAAATAGCGTGGCACTCCTATATAAAGATCACGGGGAGAATGTTGAAAGTGTTTCTTTTTAATAAGGGCATGGGATTGTCTGCATTTGCCATCAGTTACTAGGAGCTAGCTCAGAGGTTTTGCAGGGGGATGTTGAACTGGAAGGACTATGAGACACTGGGAGGAGTGAGATGCTAGAGATGTCAAGCAGTTGTGAAGTCACTAAGAGCCCTGGAGGAGATGGTTTTTACTGACTCTGCTGCAAAGCAGCTGATGTATTGCCAGCACCTGCTGGTATCCTACTGCATTGGCAGTATGTTTAGGGAGAGGCAAGCAGAGAAGCCTGGGCTGAGCAGAGAGATCTCTCCTAATGTATCAGACAGTCACCCTCAGCAATGACCTCAGTGCTTTTTTTGTATGTGGCTTAGCCAACTAAATCTGAACAGGGCCACACCATGACCAAGAAGTGTCATGAGAGCCTGTTGAAGAGCATCTATGCTCAGGTGGTCATTACAGTTCAAGACCCATTCTTAAACTGATGAATTTACTTTTCTTGTTCAAGAAAATTTAGTTTCTGGGCTAAAGGAGGATCAGCAGTAGAAAGATCCTGTTGAAAAATTGGTGCTGACCTTAACTGCTTTACGTTGTTTGGGGGCTTTTTTGTGACTATCAACAGAGAAATAGGGGGAGATTTAAATAAGCTAATGCTTAGAAACTATAAATTTTTTGGGAACCTAAACTGACATTTAAGGGAACTAAAGGAAATTCTGGAAACTCTAGAAAGAGGCACCCACTAAAAATGTATTATTTCCTCTCAAAATTCTTGATGAAAAGGACTGAGGGTCTTGGTAGCCAGCGAGTTGAACATGAATCAGCAGCATGCCTTGGCAGCAAAGATGGTCAACACTGGGCTGTGTTAATGTGAGTGTAGCCTCATCCCTGTAGATCAAGGGAGGTGATTATTGCCTCCTACTCAGCACAGTTTTGGACAACACTCCCCCAGTACAGGAATGGCATTGATAAACTGGAGTAAGTTCAGCAGAGGGCCACCAACCTGACCAGGGGCTGGACCACATGCTCCACTATGGGGAAGGAACTGCGCTTGTTCAGCCTGAGAGGGACCCAACAGCAGCCTTACGCTACCCTGAGGAGGTCATCGAGAGAATGGAGCTGGCTCTTCACAGTGGTGCATCGTGGAAGGATGAAAACCAACAGACATAAACAAACAAAAGAAGTAGTTCAGACTAGGTGTAAGGGTTTTCCTGAGGACAGTGGAGCAGGATGCCCAGCTGGGTTGTGCAGTCTCTGTCCTTGAAGGTTTTCAAGCCCAGACAAGATAAAGCCCTGAGCAGCACTGTCTGACCTCACAGCTGACCCTACTCTGAGCAGGGGATGGGACTAGAGACCTCCCGAGTTGCCTTCCAACCTGAATTAGCCTTTAATCCATGGGATCCTGTGATCCTACGAAGACTTTTGTGGAACCTTAACTATCATTTGCTTTTCCTAACCCGCACATGCATTACTGCAAAAACTGCGGTGTTCTTTATTGAAAGCCTGCTGTGTAGCACCTTCACTGTACCACAGTAGAGAATATATGCCTAGTAATATATAGAGGTATCGGTGAACATAATTCTAAGATCTGTGAAGATACCAAGAGCTGAGAAGACTTCAGAAAATAAAACAGAGCACTTTGATCTTTTTCAAAATCAAAAACCTGAATAGACTTCTTTTCTATTTTTCAGGGGACATACAAAGCATTTCTTTCTCTGGCCTGTGAATAGAACTGGAAACCTGCACTGAAATGCCCCAAATTCTCTGTTCTGCGAGCAGACAGCTGTCATTGTTATTTGCTGTGGCATTCATTCATCGTGCACATCCCTTTTTCCCCCTCTAAGTATTAGTGTTGTCCCTTACAGAGGACAGCATCTCCTAAAGCCCTGTGTTGCATGCTTCCCTTAAACATCTAATCCCCGAAACTCCCTTTTGCACTTTCTGAACCAGCAGGAGCAGCTGGCTCTGTCCTGCAGAGTGGCTGGGGTTGGCAAAGCTGCAGGAGTTGCCAGCCTGGGTGACCATGGCACTCCCACAAGCTTTGCAGTATCCTGCGACTCCAGCACGTGAACTAAAGCAAGCTCTCATCTCCACCACAACAGGAGCCCAGTTGCCCTAGCTCTGACTTGACTCAGCATTGCATGCAGGATAAATGATTTCAGAATGTGTATTTTTGCCTGAACTACCTCAAGCCTGGCTGCCTTTGCAAATTGTACTAACAAAGATGTGGTGAAACAGGCTTCAGCACAAGTGCTCCGGGGCCTGGAGACCTTGGGAATGAATCTTGGGTGACTACACCACATGTCCTCATCTTTCCTAAGCTAGCTTAGGTGTATGCATTTTTTAAGTTTAAGAAGACCAGAGGAAGACAACCTGTCTCCGTTGACTCCTGTGTATGTGGCAAACACCTGTTGTGATTCTGATTTAATTACACACAAAAACTTCATTGAGCCAGATGGACATAATTTTTATTGCTTCTATTGTTAGAGTAACTGGGTGGTTTTAAAAAACTCTACAGATTAAGGGTGTCATCCGTGATGAGAGACACTAGTAAATCTGCAGAAGCGCTGCACTTTTCTAGGCTATACAGCAGGAAGGTTACACACTGTGTTCCTGAGAGAGGAAATGGTTCCCATTATTCTGTATGAGGAGTGAAACATCTGCTGGAAGCTTTCTGCAGGCTTATTGCCTGAGTTAAAGAAAAGGCTACAATTAATTATTATGGGATCTCAGAGATGGCTGTTGCTATTTTGAAGCGCTAGCAAAATAATGTAGTTATTAGCTTGATTTTATAGCATTGCAGTCTCCTGGAGAGAGTAAGTATCACCCTTCAGTGAGTCATAAACTTTAGGCAGCTAAGGAAATTCTTCTCAGGCTTGCTTGTTATCAAGCAAGAAGACCTTAATATTGGCTACAAGAAAGCTTTCTAAAAGTTTGCTATGTTAATGCCAAAGTTTGCAGGTACATGACCTACACTGTTTGTGTACCTCTTAGCAAGACAAGACATTAAAAAAAAAAAAAAAAAGCCTTCCATTGGAGGTGCAGTTCCTCCTATATTGATTATTAGCCTGTTGCCATCAGGCCTTTCTCGTTGTCTTTTGTGGCAGGAACTTTCGGATTTCCAGGGACCGATTCATTCATTAGAAATAACTGATGGAGTGGACATTTCCTCCTTCAGAATGAAGTTGCCCCATTGCTGTGTTGGTTGACCTTCTTCTGACATGAGTGTCTTAAATTTCTGGTGGAAGACCCTTAGTGCCTTGTAGACCTGCCCACAGAAACTGGACCAATTCATGAGTATTAGCAATTACTATATTAGTATTCCTGTAGTATCTGTGAGCTGTTGAGGGGATGCTCAGCATGCCAGGCACTATATGAACCAAGGACAAAGGCTGCACCTGCACTCAAGAGCTTAGGTCATTCCAGAAAGACAGAGGCAGAAGAGCCACATAAATGGAAACCCAAGAACAGAGATAATGCTCAGGGGAAGCCAGACATGGTAATCTGACTTAGCATTTCCCTTGTAAGGTTATCCAGTTATCCAATGTGCAAAATTCAGCAGATCAAGCAGACTTAGCTGACCGATGAGCTTTAAACTACTACAAGCCTCAGCTGCCATATGAAAGATGTGCACAGATGTCATCTGCTTCCATGACCATCGTTTTTTCCACTCAGATGGGTTAATGCAAAACCAAGGGAGACTGAGGAAATTTCCATCCAAGATGATCTGCTTCTCTTGGACTAACAGAAACAGGCTGTTATTATTTCACAGCCTAATAACAAATTCAAGCGTTGTCATTATTAATGTTCTTTCCAAATCTTGTTTGTGCCCACCTGGCTGCATTGAGATGTGTTTTGTGCTGTTAGATTTTATTCATTGCCTTTTTCACATATGAAAAGGCCAAGAAGCTGTGAGCAGCCGAATGTGTAACCTGTAGAGACTCTGATGTCTGTGCAGGACAAGATCAGTGCTCACTCAACTAGGGCACTATTTGGTTTTTCTCCTTTCCCTAAAATCCATTTTCATTGAACTTGTATTTCCATCTTATCCATCCTTCTGGCACATGCATTTTTTAAATCAACCAGTGGTTTCAGTGGTTCTTAATTGCTTAAGCAGCATTTCCTTAACAAACCAGATGGTGCAAGTTCAAGGAGAAGGGAGCTGAAAATCAAGAACTGGGCAGCACAGTGAAGCAGTAGATTAAACCAGAGTTTGTCAGCTATGTATATTGTGATTAAAAGCATCATGGGAGTCATGTAGGAGAATTTATTTCAGTTAACATCTGAGATGCTATAGCTTTCCCTACCTCCCTGCTCCCTCCACAATTTATTATTAGTTAAACGTCAAAGACTCTCTTGAATCGTAAATTCTGATTTGTTCCACAATGCATATCACTGCTTTTTTTTTTTTTTTTTCAGTCCTATTTTAAACATGTTGTGAAGACTATTGCACATATTATAGATGTTATTGTTGGGAAGATATACCCTGAATTCTTCTCCTTGTCATTTCATCATGACTGTGTAGGAGGTGTCAATACATTTCATCAAGAGAGCAGGCTTTCTGCGCTTGTCTGTTTCCAGAGACGTTCATGTAGGACACAAATCTTTGGTATTACAGGAGAAGGCCAGCTGGGTAATGTATCTGTTGGACTAGAAAGTTGTAGGACAAGCTCCTTCTCTAGTCAGGTCATTCAGACTTGCTCCACTGCTCTTGCTTTCTGGGTCCATGCAATGGCTTGCTGATAGGGAACGTTTTTGTTCACATGCAGAGATTTACTGCTGTGGGTTGCTGAGCACCAGGAAGAGTGACTGCACAGGCCTACCTCCATCCATGCTGAACAACCCTGAAACTCCCCAGTCCAGGGGACAGTACAGAATACGGATGAAGGGAAACATGTCCTTGATCTGCTGGTACAATAAAGGGCACTTCCGTTTTCTGACCAATGCCTATTCACCGGTTCAACAAGGTAAGCAATATTCCTACTGTTCATCTGGAAAGTCAACATGCTTTATGTGACAAGGCAAGATGAGTCACCGAGTTTGATAATAAGCCTGAACAAAGAGCTTGATCATATTATCCTAGATAAGCAGTAGTGATGACTTCCCCTTTGTGTTTTCCTACAGCTATTCTTTTTTCCCATACGAAGGTTAAAAGCCTACTGCTAATGCAGCCTCCTTTGCCTGAGCTGGTGGAGGCAGTATCCTTTTAGGTATAAAGATTATATCTTTGCTGATGGTCAGAGAAGGGAAGAGGGTTGTTGTATAAGACTATACTAGCCCCATTTGCAAAGCATCTTGTAGGATTGCTGCTACAGAAAAATTAATAAGTGTCATGATGTACTTAAAACTCTGAGCAGATTCTACAATTAATTTATCTTGTCCAGTAAAAACTTAGTCACAAACAAATGTCTTTTTGCCGGAAGTAAATATGATTAAGGCTTCCTGTTTTATGTTAAATTGATTTTAGCAGTTGATGAAAAGAAACAAAAACAGATAACTTGGACAGTTCAAATAATTGAAAAGAGGTTTTTCATACGGAAATCTTTTCCTTTTTGAAACATGTTTTTAAGAAGGTTTGGGAACTCCTGTAAGATGCAGTATGATTAGCTAACTCTTTGAAACTCATCTTTCAGTGAAAATGTTGCTTCAGTTTCTCTTCATTTTTATTATTCAGAATTATGTATAACTACCTGAGACAAACAAGAATAACCTAAACTTTTAAATGTAAAGACACCAATTCAAAGGTATCTTTCATACTCATGTCCTGAGTCCTGAGTGACTGTCACATGTGTGTACAGGCTACAGAAGCAAAGTTAAGGCCTTGATTTACTATATGATAAGCTGAGAAGTTGACTTAGTGTTTTGCTCAATGCCTTGCCAAAAGCAAAAGCGTGGCTGATCCTGAGGAATTCTGCCGGGCACCATAGCAGAGCGAGGACTTGGTGACTCGGATGGACTGGTGTCTGAGTGCCAATGCTGAAAATACGTGTGTGAAGGAAATATTACTAGAAAAATACTCTGTTTGTAAATGTCAGTGTTAACTGCCCCTTTAAAAGAGGGGCCAAAAGCAGACTCTGCATTGTCAGTGTCCTTTACAAGCAGCACGCGGAGGTGTGAGCTGTTATGCTTGTGATTGACCTTGGGTCTGTTTTGGCATAGACAGGATTGTGGGTTGCCTGTGTGAGGTAGTTTAAGGTCCACTGATTAGGACCTATGTGTGTGGTGGTGGGCAAGACATGCCCAATACATTGCTCACCAAATGCTTGCTGGGACAGTTGACATAGTTCACGGTGAATCAGAGACTGGCTTTTTAAAGAGTGGTGCTGGGGGGAACAGAGTCTCTGGTGGAGAGCTGGGAGCAGATGGAGACTCAGTAGGAACGCAGGAGACCAGATTGCCTGCCTCTAATTTGGCATCTCTGAAGTCAGTGCGGCAATGCCAGTTTAAACCAACTCGAAGCTGGACCACCAAAGTCTCCTCTAAGGCATGTAAATATAGAGGGGGAAGAGGAGGGATCTATGCTCCTTGAGGCAAGCCTGTAGCACAGAACTGCTAAGCACATGTGCTAGACAGGAGAGGAGGTAGGGGCAAAGGGGAATAAAACCCATGCAGGGTAGTTGGACAGAGACTGGCGCCAGTGTGATCGACTGACAGTGCATGGTACTTGTTTGCACTTGCTTGAGTGTAAATGTTGATGGGTTGGAGGAGGCCGTGAAGAGAAAACCTTAAAAACAGAAGGCAAGAGATGGTCAAAACAAAACTTAGGATCAGAAAAGAGGTGGATGTAGTTAATAATGAGCTATTTATTGCAATTTAAAGGAAAGTCAAGAAGGTAAATCTTGCCTGTACTCGGAGTGCAAATCCCACCCTAGCCAGAGGCACCAGGAGGGCAGTACACTTGTCAGACCTGATCTATGAATACTATTCTTAGATGCAGGAGGTTATTTATTATAGATGTTTTGAACCAATGTGTCATAATACATCATCTCAGATGCTAAAGGATGAGTCTTATTCCTTTAGTCTTGCAAAAATGTCCTGCTTACTCTGCTATCAAGTATGAAGTTTCTGCCTAGAACAAAATTCAGTGGGGTTTTTAATTTCCCTTAAGCTTTAACTTGAGTTTGCTTTTTTCCTTGTACCTGTATTACGGAAGAAGTGAGAAGCCAAAAGAGATTAGGACCCCCAGAGTGTAAAAAGTTGCCCTTATTCTAAAGCAGGTGATCTATGTGCTGGCCCAAACCTCCTCATCTGTGGGACAAGGCTGCATTTTCGTTTTTCCACTCTAGATCTTGTGCCCACTTTCCCAGCATCTCCACTACTATGATCTAGAAATGACTACAATCTTTTCTATTTTTCATATGGAGCAGGCAGCAACTTCACTTGCTGCACAGCAGGATGACCAGAATGACATCTTTAGCAAAAACTTATTGAACCCAAGATCTTTTTAAGAATTAGCTTCTTTCTGAGAAGAGCTTTCACAGCTGCTTTTCACCAACCAGCTCTACTTAAAAGCTAAACGGACAATAGCTAAGGATAGAAGACAAAGCTTGGGCCACATATGCAAGGACTGCAGATAGTGTGTTGGCATCTCATAAGTGACTTGTGAGAAGATGGGAGATGTTGTGGAGACATCGTAATTGTATGAAGCAGTTGTGTAAGTCCCTGTGTGGTTCTTAGCCCAGGAGGAGCTGGAGTGAGGAGTGTCTGGTGACAGTCTAGTTACCTGAGAAAATCAGCTTGTGAGATTGGCCCAGAACTGGAAAGTCTGGGGAAAGAAGCTTACGGCAGGGAAGCTTAGGGTTTTAACTTTAAATTTCCACATGTCCTTTGTGAAACTACATTTAGGGGGCTGTGTCCAAGTATGGTGAGGGTGGGGATGGGGCCAGAGGACTCTGATGGGAAGACCTTGAACATCAGACCTTGTACAATGCTGACTGTCCGCAATTCTGATAAAGAACTGTAGCAAATCTAAGTCCTGATAAAAAGCCATGTAGCACTTGGAACATGCAGTTATATTATGTTATGAAATCTCAGTGCTTGCCAAGGTGGATGCAAGTGCTAGTATTACTGAGCCTCCGTTTTTAAAAAGCATGATTCTAGCTCTTAAAGTCACAGATTGGCTTAGAATAACTGTTTGAGGAAACAAACCTTTGTCTTTCTGCTTGTTTCATTTGGGGTGGTGTTTTCCAAGCTTTGCTTAATGAGCATACAGCTTAAAAACTTAAAAAAAAAAAGGTTAAAAGCTGATGCCTGTCCGTGGTGGCAGCATCGTGGCCAGCAGCCAGCACCCCTTCCAGCATGCAGGCAAATGCAGGCTGCAGCTGCAGCACAGGCGGTGTGTTCCCTGGAGTGCTGCCAGGGACAGGAACACAGCGATGCTGGGGGAGGACCGGGAGTGGAAATAGCTCATCGGATGTGCTGGTGAGTCAGCTGGCTTGGGACCACTTGGGACCGCTTGCCACGGAGACCTGCAGCTAGGAACTACCCAGCTCCGGCAGTTGTCTTCCCTGGAGAGGTGGCCTATGGCGATGAAACAAGCCTAGGAAAGGCTACAAAAATAATGTGCACATAAAGCTATTTATATTCTCAAAACAGAGGAATGTTACATGGAATATAATAGAAAGTGAGAGGGAGTATATGGTACCCACATAGCTGCCATCACAATGTATTTTTTAAAGGATTGTGAATACAAAGCATATTGCAAAGGAAATATAAGTCCTCCAGAGGAGGAGAGGGGCAAGAAAGAGAAGAGAGCAAGAGAAGAAAGAAGGAAATTTTTTTGTAAAATGCTGGCACCAGGAACATACTTCCCCTTTCCTGACCTGCCCAGGTGGGATAGCAAGTGATTTTGCAGCACTGATGCAGTAGGCTGGTGGTATATCAGCCCTTCTTACATTATGCTGGCCAGATTTTTGTAGGACTTATTAGAAGGATCAAAAAAGCACTATAAAAAGTATGTGAAGGCAATGAAGGATTTATTTATTTATTTATTTATTTGATTGGGGTTTTTCCCCTCCCCTTGGGCTACATTTACACCCAGCTTGGGGAGGCAGAGGTGAAAGAAGAGTGTGTTGAACAATTTAGAGGTGACATCATTTTGGACTCTTGAAAAATCAGACTTCAAAGATCCCAGATAAATTGCTACATGGCTCAGCTGTAACATGACATTTAGTCTGTGTCATGTCTTGCTTCAAAATAGAGCCTGCCAGCTAGGACAGCACAGGGGGCTTGACAGACATAATGGATGGAATGAGACTTCCAGCTGAAGGAATGAAATGGTGAAGTCTGTAATCAAAACGTGAGGAGCATTTTAGGGTTGATTTTAAAACAGTTGGCAGAAGGAAGACAATGAGAGGTTGAAGGCTTGAGAAATGAGAGAGCCCAGGATTGTACCTGTACTGAAACGATGCTGAGAAAGGATGCAACCAAGCCTGCACTTCTCTAGACCTGGAGAAAAATAGCGTTGTGCCTGGGTGAGTGCAGAGATCCTCACTAGACAGTGTGCCATAGGCATGGAGCAAGAGGTGGTCCATACCCTGGAGACCTGACCATCAAACCCTGTGGGGACATAAAGTCAAAAGTTAGGGAACAGGCACCTTAATAAAGTACTACAAGTCTGTTTTACTTATCCTTCCCTCCTACAAGAAGCTCCCCCCAGATGGAGAAAACACAGTGTAGAGAAGGAATAAATCAGAGAAGAGCTAGGGGAGTTTCTTGGGAGAGCGTTGGACTCAAATACTGCTGTAGTGTTGGAGAAGGCCAGGTCAAAGGGAACAGGGCCCGTTCTTGGAGTAACCTGCTCTAGGCACTATGTCTTTGTCTATGGAGAGAGTGGTTAGTAGGTAGCTGCAGAGGACTTGTTGCCTTACCACAGATTTCTGCAGCAGGCAGGATAATCATCCCCCCATGATGAGCTGAATTATCTAGCCAGCTGACCAGGCAGGACAGGGAACATCATTCGCAGGCAGAGGAATGTGTGCTTAGCTCCACTGAGCAACCTAAGCGTACATCTGAGCTCTGGCTCCCCACAGCAGTGAATCAGGCTGCTTCTCATTTCCAAGATACTGTGGTTGTGGCTCCTTCAACTCACCCACCAGCATCACCTCTGTCTTGACTGGGTTTAGCCAGTTGGTTCTTTCTTACTGTATTTTCTTTTCTTTGTCAATTAGCACCCGGTGGAATGGAGGTACTGTTGCTCTTGGCCCCCGTGGGTGGAGAGAAGCAAAGGATTTAATTTCAAAGGACTCATTTGGGACCTTCAGAACTCAAAGCATAAAATATCAAGTCACAGCTCTAGAGGTGACCAAAACTCATTGTGAACCGGCAGAAGAGAGACTAATACACTGTCTGTAGGTGGCTACTCTGGGACTAAAGCAATGGGTATTTTTTTCTGCACATACGGTAAAAGTGTTTGTGTCTAACACCTTTTCATTTCCAACTGAAAAATGATCCCTCTTCTTCCCCTTCCACTCGCTCAATGTACTACCAATGGAAAAAAAAATAAAATTAGCATCTCTGTTACAGATAACTTCCCAGTTTTAGGGCAGAAACTGTCAATAAGGTTTATTTTATAACAAACCGTATATAGAAACCATATCTTTTAATTGCTAGACCTGTCATGTGGATTTAAAACTGTTATGTTTCTAATTGATGCAGGAGTTATAATTAAGAGAAAAAGCGGAGAAATTCCATGCCCATTGGCTGTTGAAGCATTTGCTGCTCACCTTAGCTATATCTGCAAATATGATGACAAATACAGCAAGTAAGTATGTGTGTATGTGTGTGAGTGTATTTCTTTCACTCCTCCTCTGCTGCAATGTTTGAATTCTCCATGTCGAGCTGCAGCCGAGGGCCCAATCCTGCTTTCACAGAATTAATCTCTGATGAAACTCCTGTTTTGGTCAAAGGTCAGAATAACTGCACAAGGGTAAGAGCTGCATTGCTAGTGTTGGTTGTGTTGTTGTTGCTAGTGTTGGTTTGGCTCTATCTACCCATCCACCAGTCAAAAACAATTTGAGACTTATGTTCTTAGCATCTTGTAAATGACTTTTAAGAAGTGTTGGGAAGATGAGCCAGCAGGCTGATATTCTTGGCAACATCAAATTGAAGGCTAAAGAATTCAACAACGGTCTACCAGCCCCACAAGTCTCCCAGGCTAGCTCAGCTTTCCACCCCTATCAGCAGATGGTGTTTAGGTGATTGTCTGTCCTGGTGATATTTGTGTCACCTAGAGCCCGAAGAAAAGGATGTTCAGTTGTGGATGTAAAGCTGATCTAGATGATCTGGGAGAGCAGAATGTAGATCTTTTGGCTCCTGAATTCCAGTTGGGGTCCTCAGTGTTAGCTCTCAATGTAGCAGGGAGAAAAAGAAACGAGTAAGAATAGCAGTGGTGAAGCTTGGCTGTGGGAATAGCAATGAGGTGCAGAAGATTTCAAGAACTAAAAATTGAGGAGAGAGAAAAAGCAGCAGGGATTTTACAAGCCAATTCTGGGCAAGGCAGCAAGAATTCAGTAGAAGAGATGAAAGAGGAGGAGGTGGTTGCTGGAGACCGATGTTGGGATCTGAGCTGACGAAATCAGTATGAAAAAGAGGTGAGGTAGTAGATTTAAATGGTTACTAAAAAAAATGAAAGTAGGAAAGTGGGAAATTTTATGACCAAAGAGTGAATATTCTGGCAGTCCTAGAATTAGTCAGAACCTAAATATAAGGATGTCAGTCCTTCTTAGTTCTGTCTTCTGGAGACGTGCTGCACATACCAGCACTGCACACTCTGGCTCTACCCCCACATCCTCCCACCTACTGTTGACAGCAGCAGAAATAATTCTTTGCTTGCAATAGAGAAAAACAAGAGGAGAAGCATCAGCAGTCTTCCCTAAACTGTAACATAATGTGCCTGAGGCTTTTTTCTAGTTACAAATTGAAGGGATTCAGACCCACAACTCCCATCCTGTGGATGTTTGTCACGGGTAAGTTCGAGGAGTCTGTATCAGTACTCTTACCTATGGGGAGTGGTACAGAGGTTGCTAAGGTTTTGCTTCTGAGAGCAAGGAAGTCTGTTGTTTTAGACACTACTAGAAATTTCCAAACTTATGCAACTTTACTGTAAATGACTGTCAAATACATTGTAGAAAGTTTAAGATGATACTTGCACTAGGTATTAAATCCTGGGACTGCAGAATCTTTGTCTGGGGTTATTTCTTGCATCCCAGCTGCAAGTGTTTGGCTGAACAGTGCTTTTCCCTCCCCTTCTCTCTTGGCTTTTTAGGTATTTCATTTCTCACAAACCAAACAAGACCTGGCAACAAGTATTCTGGTTTGCCATCAGCATCGCTATAAACAATGCCTACATCCTCTACAAAATGTCAGAGGCCTACCACGTGACAAGGTATAGCCGCGCACAGTTTGGTGAAAGACTTGTAAAGGAGCTTCTGGGCTTGGAAGACACCTCACCCTCCCATTGATGCATTGTTCTTGGTGGCGTAGGCAGGGGGTGGAGGGTAAGCAGAAGACGATACCACACCTGGAACAGCCAAGCAAGGAACTTGTGACACCACCATATCCAAAAATGCCAAGTGATGCCACTAGAGAGGTGGAAACTTCGTTTCTAGTAGCGACTGGATGTAAACATGTCCTGCAGAAAGTGCCACTGGAAAAGCTGACACAAAATTGCATATGTGAATGCCTTGTGGGAATCTGTACGCCAGAAACAGGCTTAAATTAGTTGTCATCTCAATGCTATTTGTTGAACAGGGTCATCTTGTAGAGTTCCTCTTGGGCTAAGGGCTTGTCGTAAGCTGACATAGCTCAGCAGTCCTAGGCGGGCATTACAGAAAACTCTACACCTTATTCGGAGTTACTCAATTCTGGGACAAGCAACATAAGTCTGCACCATGGGCTGTGGTTGAGAGTGCCTGCCATCCTGTAAGGCCTCGCTGCTGTCCTCCCAGTGTGCTAAACAAAGCAGTTCAGATAGATACACGAACACTGAAGCAAGCGTATTGACAAACAAAACCTTCACAGGCAGGCAGCCAGGAACTGAGGACCAGTTAAGACTTCTTCTTTCTGTCTTTTTATTTTTCTTTGGTTTTATTAATGTAATGTAAGGCAATTTGATTCCAGGTAGAACACAGCAAAATTAGGAGAAACCAAATACATTAGTGAATTTAAAATGGAAATGGAAATACATTAAATGGATTTTCTTTTTTAACCAGGATGAAACATTTTATACACAAACAAACAGTGAGTAATACTGTAAGTATTAACAGTGAGTAAACCAGTAGGTAATACTGCCTCGCATCTTAACTGCCACGGTCAGTGTACAGGTGAGAAATCGGAGTATAACAACTATATTTTCTCTTGATTTCAAGTGTATCTTAAATGTTGCTTAAAAATCTAATGTAATGGACTGTTAAGTTTTTAGGAACAATGATTTCTTTCTTTTCCTGTGGTAACTGTCAAGACTTTTTTGGTCCGTTTTAGAACTTCATTTGGCACACAGTTGGCAGGAAAACAAAAAGTCACTGGTAGCAGTGTGTTTCCCATTATCACTGTGGGGTGTTCTGTAGGAATTCTTCTTGGTTCAAATTCAGGGCTTGTCACAGTAGTTGTAATTAAGCAGATTACATGTTTAGCAAAATAACACAGCATTGTGTTTTACAAAAAAGAAAGAAGTCCAGTTGCAACCAGACCTTAAACCTCACTAAAACAGAGCAAGCTCAATGAGTTCTCCTGTTTGGAGTAACACTGTAGCAGACAAGCACCTTCATGAGCTGGTGCCCGTGGCTGAAATGCCACATTTTGGTGCTGGTGGACTCTGAAGGGTGCTGAAGCTTTGGAAGGTATGATTGAGAGAGGTATGATTGAAATGGGAGAATTGATACTGAGGTGAAATACTACCCTGCCCTCTACACATTCTTGATTTCAGTCCTCCACAACTCAATCAGCAAAAACCTCTGTATTCTAAAGGTTAGCAGAGATGGACACAAACAGAATTGCATTAACTTACAGGGCAGAAACCATGTTGCTTAGAGGACCAGCTGGTTTTAGGTCCCCAAGCCTAAAAAGTTTTACTGAAGAATGACTTGGGTTGATTCAAGAGGAATGGAGTGAGTGAGTGATTGATTGATTTCTTTATCAGGGTAAACCTCACCAGGTTATATGTATCTATCCGGCAAGAGACAATAGAGGGTAACCAACGTGATTTTGAGAACTCCTCAAATTTCATCATTATGTGATATGCAAATGCATCGCATGGAAGTCATAACAGAGGAAGAATCTAGCAGGGGTTAGTAAATTACTGACTAGCCCAAAGAAAGAACATCCTTGCACTGACATCTTTCTATTTCCACCAAAGTCTTATTTTTTTGGAGTAGATTTAGAGGCAGATCTCACCTGGTTGCAGGGAGAGTGAGGGGATGGCCAACTCTATGGTGGATCTGCTTGCAATACAGCCTGGAGACTGTCCCACACGTCCTGATCTGCCTGCCAGCTGCATGATGTACAGCAGTGGGTTTCCTAAGCATCCCTTTTCACCTCTCAGTCCACAAGGTCTCCATCCAGGAGATGTGTGAGAAAGGACAAAAACCTTGCGCACTGAGGCCTCCTACTTTCAAAAGGAAGGAGGGGGTTTGTGCCACTCCAGTCCTTGGCAATGCCAACTGCGTAGGAGCCCAAGGATGAGTTCAAAACTTCTTGTCCCTGCAGAGAACTGAGACTACCTCTCTTCAGACTGAGTGTGTGCAGTAGCTGGTTCTTATCAGTTTTCTAAGTATTCAAAGGGGGAGAGGAGATGATAGCATGAAAAACAAATGTTCAGCAATATAAGCGCACAGTTTCTGGTCTTTTTAGGAAACTCCACAGAGGTACCCGAAGGCAAATGGTGTTCTTAGTGTTAGCTCCCTGCTTCAGACAATGCCAGTCCTGTAAATTGATGTGTTTGTTAGTCAAAACTGGGGCAATAAGGCAAGGTCTGGCTGGAACTTTGCTGGTGGGGCAGCTTGAATGAACAGTAGCTGCTGGGAGTCCAGCTTCCTTGCATTCCCCCGCAATGCCGGAGCATTTGCAAGATGCACATGCCCTCAGCAGAGGTGGAGAGGTTTGCAGGACCTCCTACGAGTCACTTGGCACTTCTGAGGAGTAAGCACAGCACTCTCCAGCTACGTCATAGTCCCCTGAGATAGGTCTGGAGCCCTTGGCCAATTGTTACATTACTATGTATGCTTAAAGGCTTGGATGTAGACTATCTCGTACAGAAAAATGCCTTTTCTTTTTCAGGTGACAGTAGGTCCAAGGCCTTGGAATGTTTAATTTTTCCACTAATGATGTGTGCTGTTAATTATGTGGATTACTTGAGCTAAAATCATGAGGTCCTAGCTTTTTGCCTCAGGGACTGGGTCCTGAGTAGTTTTCCCTAGAATTGATGTTGACGGGGGATTACACAGTGGCTGACTATTACAGGGAAGATGCTTTAGTCTCCTTTGTAGAGGAGAAAAAATGAAGACAAAAATTATAGCTTTGCAATGAATTTCATTTTCTTAGCCTTAACCATCCCTCATAATTTTGAACTGGTGCCCTAAACATGCACAAACATTCCATAAATAAGCAAAAATATTTATATATATTTATATGTACAAAATGCCTGAACTTTGGCTCTTGAAGCCAACAAGCAAAAGCCACCAAAGCATAGTCTATATCTACAGCTGACTATTCCACCTCTCTTCTCCATTTATTGACTGGGAGTGGATAGGGATGGGGAAAGTTAAGATTTCTCCTTGTTGAAAACGCATCTTGCACTTTCTCTATGTTACTACAAATGAGGCAATTAAGGCAGATACAGAATCACTTTTAAAAGGCAAAAGTTTGTTAACCGCAGCTCTGCTTCTGTAGCATTTCCGTTACTGCAAACTGGCTTACACAGATTTGGTTCCCCACCTGCTTGTAACATTAAAGCTTCTCCCTAGTTAAAGGAACTAAAAAGGGTTAGTCTCAAAGTAGTGCAAGGGTGTTAGTTATAGTATGTGTGTGTGTGTGTTAATTGTGCAATGGCTTGTGAAATGATACCAAGTTTGGGTTGTTTGGGGAGGTTTTTTGTAGCCTTGAGACAATCTGGGTAGGAGATCTTAAAGCTCAGCAGTAGTTAAAATACAGTGGAAATGCCAACCATGTCTCTTAACTTTTTTCCAGGAAAAAAAGGGTTTGAAGCTAAAGTAGACAAGGGAGCAGGAAGGCTCATTTCTCTCCTGCTGAATTGAATTTTCATTCACACATACTTCTGAAAACTGAAAATTATTTATTTATGGTTGCAAACTTTTGTTTCAAAGAATGAGACCATCAGCAAGACATACTGACCACCTTCTATGCACCGTACTTCTTTCAAGAAATGTCTATTGTGCCACGATCCATTCTTGGAAAATATTTCTTTTCCCAGGGTGTAATATAACACTCACTACAGCTTAGAAGCCCCTGTGAAATGGTTTCCACGGCTGTTGTCTGAGTTGAAAAAACATTTCAAGGGCTTGCAGAAACTCTGCCACTTTTGACTTCAGCCTATTTGTGCACTTGACACGAGGGTACAACTTAAAGAAATCTCATTTCTGTTTTCCATTCCTATTCTCTAGCCCCAGCCCTTCTGCATTTACAAGGTAGTTCAAGAATCCCAATTTATAGATGTTTCAGTGTCCCTAATAGGAATAACTTAGTTTTCTTCAGACACTTCCTAGAGAAAAATGAATTTAGCTGTTTCCAGACTGACATTAAGGACAGCAACTCAAAACAGCATTCCCATTCTTTACCTTCAGCTACACTTATGTGGCTTTTTTACTTCTAACATTTATTTAGTAGTCTGTCTTGAGGTGGTGAGTAGTGAAAGAAGCCTCCAATATCTCAGTCTTACAAGTCTTAGTCCCCTAGTCCTGGAGCTGATTTAGTGATGAGTGGAGGATTATGCTGCACTGATAATTATGTGCATCTGTGCTACTTTCCATGTGAGGATTGCAAAGTGCTTTAACAACCTCAGCTCTCATGAGACATCATTAGCTCCTCAAAGAGGAGTTTCCCCTTCCCTAATCAGACACCAAGACACAGCACAGGTAAGGGGGTGATGAAACTATAAAGTGGAGTTTGCACTTCTGCTGATTAAGTCCATGTTCTGCATTTTCAGTGACTTGGTTCTTGTTCAAATGCACTTTTCCAAACTAGAAATGAAAACATGGTGAACATCGTTCCCACCCTGAAGTAAGGGCTGTGGGACTTTGTCAGCACAGGTTCCTTACTCCATAAAGGCTGCTATGAGTCAAAATCAAGTTGCATTGAAGGTAAGAGGAAAAACTGGATAAAACATAGCAGCCCAACCTGCCTAGAGGAGATAAATGGAGAATCTGAAACTCTGCTATAGTCCAGTAATCAATGTGAAATTCAGACAAATAATTACTAAGACTGACTTGAGAAAAGTCACTGGAATACGAAGTCTTCCTTCCATCTCTGTTGTGGCGTTTGCCATGGTACTTTCTTGTTGCTAGGACTGATGTAAGATTAGTTGTTTGTAAAACAAGCTTATCTTAATCTGATTGAGAAAAACAGTTAATTGTCAAAGGACTATTAGCAACATTTCACAAAGGCAAAGAACTCTTAAGCTCGAAACATGGATATATTTGGCCTGTCATCAACTAGGGTATTTCGCACAGACAGATCATGTCATCATCTGCTCAAATGCAAGCCTATCACCAGTGCTACTTGATATATATTCCTTCTTGTAGCAGTTCTTCCCAAACCTACCTTTGTTTCCAGAAGCATTATGAGCTGGAAAAGCCCCCATATCGTCATCTCACTGTTAGGGAGCAGTTGAGACTAGCTGTGCTTTGTACAAAAAGGGTCTCTTCCTCTTCTTTCGAGAGATGGCACTGTGTCTTCAGAAATCTAGGCCTGGAGAAGTTGTCTGCCTTACGCTTTTGTTTGCTTCCTTCATTCCATGGATTTAGAGCACATCCAAGTCATCCCGCAGGTACTTGGTCAGTCTGGAAGAGGTGAAGACACAGAGTTGGCCTTTCAGTTTACTTTTATAGTATTACTTTGCTGATCCTTTCTGCTGTTTTGCAAATCTCAGCTGAAACAGGGTATTGTTTCTGAAGCCTATACTAATTGCAATCAATCACTGTGAAGGTGTTGCCTGCTTTGCCCCATTAGTGCTGACCCATCAGGTTTGTATGGACCCAGAACAGGTATCAGCATCACCATGCCCATTGCTCCCACTGGAATGGCTGTAATGGTCCTCAGTTGTGGATTTCTGTCAAAGAGTGACCTTTGACATGGTCTGGGGGGTTTTCTGGTGTTTTGGGTTTTTTTTTTTAAACCCTTTAACTCTGATGGGTCTGGTGAACAGCTGTTAGGTATCACAAAAAGGCCTTAAGTGGTAAATCCCTTTTGTATCACTCTTCTGAAGTAATAATTGTTTGTATTAGATGTCAAGGTGGTCCACACGATGTGTAGTGCAAAAACCTTACCCATGAAAACATCACTGCAAAAGTGCTCATTTGATGTAACTGCTACAACGCTTGAACACGTGGGGGACCTGGATGAAGAACCTAGTGGGAAAGGACCATAGCGCCATCCTGTAGGGCCATGATGTGCAGGACCCGATTGAATAAACAAAGAGGGGAGAGATGAGTGCGAGTTGGGACCCAAGCTCCTTGGACAAACAGACTTCGTAGTCAAGCTAGTCTCATACCTGGGCATGACAGGGACTCTGAAGGGAGCCAAATTAAGTTTTACTAGGGAAGGGAAGATACCAGTTTGCTCCCAACCCTGGCAACTCTATTTCTAAAATGAAGAAGCTGGCAAATGCTTTCAAGTATTTACAGCATGCTTTGGATTTCAAACAGAGCATTTTGTCCTGTTTTCATTAGTTATCAAAAGTCTAGAAACCAAAAAGTGAAGCCCAGTACACTAGGTTCATCTGTCCAGAACCCCAGCCCACTTGGTGTCAAAGTAACTTTGTGGTCTTGTTCTCCAATTAATCCATGTCAAGGTGTATGCAAAACGTGACTGCTGAACAATTCACACCTCCCTATGAAACAGTTACTCATTTGATGGAAAACAAATTGCAGGTCGCTTGGACTTAACTTTTACAACCTGGATTTTTCCTCTAGTTATAATGAAGCCAAATCTTTGCCTGGCATTTCAGTACTGAAATTAAAAATAACTTTACCCCATGATCTAGGGTGAGATTAGAGATAGCAAAACTCAGATTTATGCCAGAGATTAACCTGATCCGGTATAGGTGAGGCTAATCAGCACAGTCTGATACAAGGAGGAGTTTAAGGGGAACGGCAGGTTTGAGGAGGCAGAGGAAAGTTCAGAGGTTGGGCATGCAGAGAGAGAAGAGCCAGGTGATCCCTTCTAATTCTCATCTTTCCAGCATGTGTACCCCTTCCGCTGCTGCCTTTGAATTAAAAAGAAAAGGCTGATGTTTAACACAACCAGTCTGCACAGCTGCTTTAGTGACATAAACCCTGCTTTAGCTACATCACTGGCCTCACTCCATGCCTTTCCTTATACTATACATGTTCAGCAGTCATCGACCTTGGAGTCAAAGCACTGCTGCATGTCAGCACAGCATGGAAGCAACAGTCTGAGGAAGCACCACTGTAGAAACAGGAACAATGGGGATTCTGGAAAAGGAATCTCCCCCTCTACATTTCGTTTTCATTTATTTTCAATATGCACAACTTACATTCCATCAAATGCAGTGACGGTACCAAACGCAAAGATGAGCCTTAGCTGGCCGAGTGCTTTTAAGACGACTCCATCGGGCTGTGCTCACAAGATCAGCGACTGCAGTTCTGTTGCAAAGTTCCATATTCTTTATAATTAAGATTTCCATTGAAAATGTAAATTCCAGAGGTAAAGCATACACTGCAATTGCTTTTTTTTTTTCCTTTTTTTTTTGTTTAAAAACTTCTCAGAGCAGTTTTGTAACAGCCAAGTCTTTCAGGAAATGCAGGTGTGTGACTTCTTCCCAGTAAGAGATACACAACTGTGTTTCTACATGGGACAGGGAACTACTTTTGTGACACTGGTTTTGTTCTACACAAAGGCACGCTTGCAATAAATTTTTACAAGTTTTGTACACCATGAGCTAAATTCTGAGTTTCGAAAATGTGAAATGTGGCAACAATAACAAAATGGATTTATAGTATCACTCTGATATCTTGTCATGTGATTTTATTTCTTCAACAAAGTTTGTTTACAATCAACAACTTACTTTGAAATACAGTCAGATATATTACTGGGTGCTTTTCTGTCTCCTTCTTTTCTGGAATAGATGGGGAAGATGTTTGGTAATCCTCTGGGTGCGTAGATGACAGGACATGGAGAAAATACTGCTAGATAAATTACAGGTTCTCACTCTAAGACCATTAGACGCAAAAGCCTGACATCTTTATCCAGCCTTTGGGGACAAAGGCATTTTCTTTAGAAAGAACTGAGTTTAAAAAGCCTTTCAGTGCAGTCTGCACACAGGCATAGGAAAGGGGACTGCTGCCCCCCCATGCCTTCCTAACACCCACAAGCTATGCTTCCCAGCCGCCCCTGGGCAGGGAGGGGTGGACACAAGGACGCAGGCGGCTGTCCCAGCTCTCAGACATCTCTGCTGAACAGTACCAGCCCTTTGTTTTTACCCCTCTGACTCTTCCTGGCAAGGTTTGTCTGTACCACCAGTGGTACCCGCTGAAACCATGACCTGCACGACAAATGTGTGGCATTTGCAGGCAAAACCAGACACGCATCATCTGCGGATGACCTCTGTTTCACAGCTCCAAGTCAACAAGTTACTACGACCTGATTTAAACTTTAATCCACAAAGGGAGCAGAAACCTTTCAGGAGAACACCTAAGTGGGATTACAGTGGGTCTTTACCAACCACCACAGTAAAGATTTCCCCCAGGCCTTGGACCTGTGTTCCTCATGCCCCCGTGGCCCCAGAGCCATAGACCAGGGACCAGGCTGCAGAGCATCCTCCAGGTGTGTGCTAGCGTGGCTCAACACTGACCTCTTGCTGGGATGTGTCCAGGGTCTGCCATGTCTTAACTTGCTCAGGATGCTGCTTAGGGTATTTCTTCACAGTAACTTCTGTTTTCCACAGGAATAAATGTAGTTTGCATCTAAGTTGTTCAGAGAAAAATCCGGAATTTCAGGGAATGTTTTAAGAAAAACATTAGCAGAAGCGACCAGCAGTGAGCCCCTTGACCTTAGCCATGTAATATTTCTATGGACCCGGTTTCTAGTAGGTGACTATTTTTCTTAAGTTGCTCAGCTAGTATCAAAAAAGGGGAGGAGAAGATACTCAGGCATATTCAAGACCTCGGAGATCTCAGAAGTCTTTTCAACATACAGGTAGCTGAATTGACAGCCCTTAGTGTGCTGGTCTGAAAGACATTTTAGTGCTATCTAAAAGACAGTCTGGACCCTTCACACAATCAGCTCCCCCAAGAAACAGGCTCCTTTTCTCCTATGCCTTGTATTTTTTGTGCCACAATGGTCACTGCTGGAGTAGCTGGGGAGGAACACACAGGTTTCTACTTGGAGACATCACAGCCAAGATCAAGAAGCAATCAAACCCCAGCCTGCAGCACACAGCGGAGGCTGGCTCATCCCAAATGCGTGCCGATGCTGGAAACGTGTAGGTGCATCATCGGAGTAATGGGTGGGCATGAACACACCCCGGCTGGTGGCCAGGCTCCCCAAGATGCAACCAGCCATGCACAGCGCCTGCACCCACAGGTGACTCCATACATCACTCCATAGGTATGCAGAGGCAGGAGGGACCCAAGGAGTTGATTACAACCCCTACAGTCGGACCAGCCACACACCAGTCGAGATGTTCAGCTGTGTCATAAACCAAATAAGAGCTTCTCCCAGTTCACTGTCACGGTTGGAGAGCCCCCCCCCAGCAGCATATCGCTTTGCTCCCTGGTCCCTGGATGCGCCGTGACCAGAGCTAATGCTGTGTGTAATCAGGCTACATGAACAGAGTTGCGAGAAGCAATGTGAATCATCTTTTACACACTAATTGAATAAAACAAGGAATTTAATTTGTGAAATTATGAAATCCAGGATCTGATTAACACCGAGACACACACACGCGCGCATAACCTCAGCGCTGTCATTTAAAACTATGCCATCCGTTCAGAACTGGGCAGGGTCTGCAGTAACTCAATCTCCCATTAAATTATTCTCAAGAGAATTTGCAATTAATAATTCCAGCACTGTAGTCTTTCTTAATTAAGCCAAACTTAACATCCCATTTTGCAGTGTTTTCTAACATCCTGTTCCACTTGCCCATTCATCCCCAGAGAGGATCAGAGAGAAAAAAGTGCCAAGTCACAGACGCTGCAGAGACGGATGCCGCCAGCGATCACTAAGTCAAAACACAGGCACTCTTAAAACCCTCATCCGAGACTTGAAAAAGCACTTTACACGCAGTAACGAACTGCATTTCATCAGACCCCTACAAAGCAAACCCATCTCAAGTCTCTTCAGAGACCATCTCCACGCTCCAGTTTCCCTAGATTACAGCACAGGTCAGATGCACAGCCAGCCACTTTCATCTTTGGGAATGAGAATTTAAGAAAAAAAAAAAAGGCAAAAGGAGATGAGAATTGAGGAGCCAGAGACCTCTTTCCCTCTCTGCTGTTCCCACTTCCCCAGGTGAGAGCTTGGATGGGATTCCCCATGAACACCTGCACTGACGTCACCAGAGATATTGGCACGGGATTCAGGTATTTTACAGGATCCAAGTATTTTACCAGCTTTAGCCTTTCTTTGCAGAATTTGTTTCCTGTTTAAGGTTTTGCCTGGGAACCCAAAGCCCTTCCTTCATCCAAGAAGCAAGACCACTAGCAAGACAAGTTCTCAGGCTCAGGGGAAGTGGTGGTCCACAAACCTAGATGAGAACAACCTCCCTTGAGCAGACAGGCTCATCTACTGCAGCGCAGCCCACGCCCCACACCGACCCGGAGGCAGCTGGTACCAGCTGCGGTGTGAACACGCCAAGGTGCAACAAGCCAAAATACACTCTACTCCTTTTCATACTTCCATGACTCGGGGGCGGATTTTAACCTTAAAAGAAGGGTTAGATGTTCCTTCTGCCAGATTTGGACTCCTCGAGAACAACAAGGCAGGATTTAAAATTGCAGCATTGTCTTGTACCCTTTGGGGAAACAGCAAAAGCAAACCACTTTCATCTGTTCTGGACAGACACAAAATGTAAAAAAAAAAGGAGAATCTTGTCAAGCTTCCAGCAGCCAGGTACAATGATGCCAAATAATAATCTAAATAAAATGGAAAGTTGTGAGGGAAAGGGGAGGAGAGGAGAGACATGTCTTTAATTTGCTGTGAATAGGATTAGCATCTGCAGCCAGCCAGGCCGGAATAAATTGCAAATCACTCTCAGGAATTGGAAAGCTTCATTGCCTACAGTCTATCTGTATCCCAAAGCCTTGTAACACCAAAACTGTTGGAAATAAAGACAAATACATGAATTAATGTACATATATCTCTCTTGAACATTTGAACTGAAAAAGCTGGTCTCCAAACATAAGCAACTGTGTCTCCACCCAGCCACAGAAGAAAGTCCCCATCCAACACTCGCAACGATAAATGTAATTCTGTACCCGTCAGCTTTCCTCCAGTTTGTACATGCTGTTCGTCTTCTCATTGTCTCTCTGATTGATCTTTTTTCAGTCCTCTCCATTACTGTGCCCAACAACCCACTACCACCTGGTACAGAGCTACTTCTAAGATTGGATGGAAGAGGCATCCCAGCAACTAGATTAGCATAACATTTTTGTATTCAAATAATCACCTTTTTTTATTCCTATCCCATGATTAATGTAGAGCAGGTAGAGCACTGCACTGTTCAGAAAAGCAATTTCAAAAGTGCCACTGCTGAGTTCCACAGTTTCTGTCTTTTCAGACACGAGAAAATGTCAAGTATTTACTAAACTGAACGTGGATGATGACCCACAGTCTGCAGCCGGACTGAGCAATCAGTGCTATTTAATACTGCAAGCCAGGTTTAACAAACTTAGAGTATGAGAGATACTAGCACTTTTAATTGAGAAAATTCATTACTGCAGCCAGGAGCTTGGTGCATGTGACCCTGGACCAGAGAAGCTCTGACATACCTGAAAGGTACTTCAGTTGGACCCAGACCAGCTGCTAAACATCTGTATTCCTTACAGAATTGCTAATCATCCATAAACAAGTCATCCATATTCTGCAGCATCCTCTCTCTTACATGGGGTGACAGCAGCCAGTTTGAAGGCATTGTGCACTACAGTGATTTTTAGAAGCTGCTTTTACATTGCATAAAATATCTGCCTTCCGCCTGGCCTGGGGTAAGTACGTACACACTCACACATGAGAGAGAGAGGAGACAGAAGAGAGCAAGCGAGAGCACGTGCGAGAGAGAATATAAATTTCCTCTTCCTATTTCTTTTGGAACAATGAGAAGTTATTTATAACATCCTTAGGTTCATTGTTGCAAGGCAGCAGTGCCCTTTCCCAGCTGACAGAGCCTCTCCAGCAATGACAGCCTCGCAGTAGCCTGCAGGATTTTATTGCCTGAGGTAGCTTAACCCAGTTTCTCATGTGGTTAATGAAAATCAGCAGTGGATGAGATTTGCTGTTGCCGCTGTTCTTCGGGACCCTACGCAAAGGCTGAAGCACCCAGGAGCACATGAGCAGCTCTATCTCCTTAAGACAGATTTACTTAAAAACGGGTGGTTGCAAAGTCATCTTCCCTCATTGAAAATAAAGAATAACATTTTCTCTGGAGTCTAGGCAATTTACAGTCTGGTCCAAAAGTTGCCCTTCCCTCCCGTCAGCCCCTCAGAGCTGTGACTGAGGCACTTGGCGGAGGGCACACCACTCCCTAGGCAGGTGATCTAAACCTTGCTTTGCCCATCGACGCTGCAGGGCACTGAAGGGGTTTGTGTGCTGCCTTTCCTCCCTTCCCCACCCGTTAGATGCTCTAGGATGCTTTCACCCCTGGCAGGCACCACGGGACAACCCAGGGGCATCCTCTCAGCCTGGAGCAATGCAACTGCTCCACAGTCCCCAGGGCTGAGGAAGAGTCACCCCCCCAAGAGGGACAGCCTCTGAAGGCACCGATAAGGGGGACAGTGTCACACACACCAGGCCCTCCTCCACATGGGTGCACATCGGCACAGCACAGCTGACGGGCCCGACTCTGCCCTTCCCAGCTCCCTCAGCAGCACTCTGCAACTGTTTGCTTCTGCACGTGTCCAGCGAGAGCACCTCTGGCCAAACAGCACACGAGTGTCCCGAACAAGTAGCGAGAGCAGCAGCAGATTTGTACGTGTCTCAGAGCTGCAGGAAGAAGATGGAGCAGGACTGTTTCAGGGAAGGGTGATAAAGGGTCACTATCGTGGGAAGTTTTGGACCTTCAGCACCTTCACACAGGCCTTGAGTTTCACAGGATGGTCCCTGGATGGACCTGAGCCTCCCAAGTTAAGCTCTGGCCGAAGAGCTTTGCTGTAACTTTGCAGCAGCAGTTGGAAAAAGACGCAGTGTTTGTGCTTGGCGTGGCTGCCAAAAGTTAATTAAAACAACAAAAACAACCTAAAGAGAGGGCTACAGGGTTTGTCAGTCATATCAGGTGGAGTTTGTGCTTATTACATGCGTCAGACCAAACTCCCCGCAGAGAGCTTTCTCTACCTTTCCACCTCCTCAGGGCTAATTTAAGAGCTGTTCTTTGCAGCCCATAATAATCTCGAAAAAAGAGAGATCAAATTCTGTTCTGCCAGAAGGAGGAAACTGGAACAAGGGAACCAGCAGGAAACTTGTCTTGCTGCCATCTCTGGCTTTCCTAAGGAAACTTGTTCTCCAGGGCACCCAGTCAAAGAAAACGGAGCTGCCCAGCAGGACGCACGGCTCGAGCCCTCCCCGCGAGGGAAGCCGGGCAAGCAGGGGCTGCTCTGCTGGGAAAGGCAAGGCCACTTCCCACGGATAAAAAAAGCAGCGGGCTGGTATGTATTGGTGAACACAGAAATAACCCTACCATACAGAGAACCAGAGAAGCATTTTCTCTGTGGATACCTTACGCTCCAACATCCTCCTTTGTATATACAATCCCCCCAAATCTTTCCTGCGAGGGGCAAGAGTGGTAACCTCCCCTGCCCTGAAAGGCAGCCCCTGACAAAACGGAAAGCATCAGCTCACTAACAGAGCTCTTCACACATTACAACCCCAGCTAAACAAAGTGCTTTACACACATTTGTGGCTACTCTTGCTCCAGCTTTTGCAGACGCAGGGAGCGAGGCCAACATGAATGCCACCTCCAATGCAAATATTCAGGCAAAGCCAGAATGGAGTGAGCAGGCTAAAAGGTCATGTTCAAATCACATGGACTTGGGCCCACCCTTTGTGTCCCCCATGAAATGACCTTTTATTTGGCCAGCTCTAAATAAGATATTCTTTTTCCTTTCAATGTTAAAGTGAATGCTTCTCTCTTGGTGTTTGGTTTTTTTTTTCCCAATCTTTCCAGAAAATCACTCAATGGTCCTTGCTCACTCCTGCCAAGCTCAGTTCTGCTCCACACAGGCTGGGCATGTTTTCAGCTTCATTGCCAGAAATTGTTTTCATCCGTGTGAAACGTGTCACAAAAGTATAGTACTGGCACTAACAAAAATGGTGGGGCCGGTTGCCACCAATCCCACAGTGCCAGAGTTCCCAGGCTGCAAAAGCCACTTCCCCTTTTTGTCATTATTTCTCTATCAATGGAGCCCAGGGTGCCCCATCCTGAACCAGGACCCACTTTGTGCCAGGTGACAATATTCAGAAGCTCGTACAAGCCTTTCTCCAAGCACTACTAATAAAGGTCTAAATTCAGATACAGCACAAAGATGACTGCTTTCAGGCTAATGGAAAATTCCACAGCATGTTTTCAGAAGTTCGTAAAAACTTGTTTTCTTCAGAAGTCTATGTGAACTCTCAAAGACTGTCCTTAGGGACTGTGCAACGAAGAGATGCCAGAATGTCAAAGATGCCATCTTCTACCTAAGAGGCTATTGAGAATGCTGATTCTTATGGGTTTATATCTGCAGCAGTTTTGGATAGGAAGAAAATTCTTAAAGTGGCATGTGGAATTTGATCCCCAAAGGCACTAGATTTCTGCTATTCACAATAAAATACAAAATTGATTTCCTGACCTTTCTTAGGCACATTTTTTCATGTTTCATCTTTCTAAGTGAAAGTCTGAAATTTAAAAACTTTCTGCAGCCATTTGCCAATATAATACCGTAATCAACCAAAAACCTTTTCACATATTATTCTAGAGGTTAAGGAGACAACTTGGTAAGTAAGCCGTAGCAAAAAGGTAATTTGAAACGAGAGCTGGAGATGGGATTCTCCACAAAGCATATTCAATATCAGCTGCTTGGTTATTACTTCTGGGTGTGCTCAGTTGGCACTGCCGCCTCACACCTTCCTGGCGATGCACTGTTGCTTACCTTGCCTGCTGCTCTCCAAGATGCTCTATGCATCCCTGTGTTTGTCCAGCCTCGGGTATGAGCTACCCAGAGCACTTCAGCTGGAAACTGCTAGCCAACATGGACCAAAGGACTTGTTAACCCAGGATCCAGACTTTGACAACAGCAAATGCCTAAGGAAAGATCAAAGGAATGAGATTAACACTGGGTAATATTTCCTCCACTGCCCTCCAAACTCCCATCAGTCTCTGACTTACAGATTCCCTGGTGCACGTCTTACACGTTTGCAGTCTTTTACATCCGAGCTGAATGCTCTTGTCAGAGGTCACATCCAAACAGAAGCTGAGGACTTGGCACAGATATCACTGTCAAAGATGTTACAGCTTATGCTGTAGAGCACAGGACAGCTAGATCTCATTTTACCTTAAACTATGAATTTACTGATTTTAAAACACATTCTAAGCTGCAGCTCTGCAGCTGCTTCTCCATACCCTCTCACTTTGCACCTCTTCTTCTTCCACTTCACTTTTTCTTTAATCTTTTCTACCTAGACATAAAGATACCAGCAAGCATGTTGTCTTCTTTTGTAGCTTCTACTGTGACAGAAGCCCTGACCCTCACCAGTGACCTAAAGATACCACCCCCTTTCAACCAACTCATTGGAAAAGTAAAAGCAACGTCTTCATACAATTCTGAAACCAGGTGGCAGAGAGCCTAACACCAGTATGGTTTGCATCATACCACCCAAAACACAAACGGCATGCAAGATGAGGCACTTTCTTTCTCAAGATTGTCTAAACCAAAGTGTTATGTCCCTTCCAGTAGGAAAGTCCCCATCAAACATTAGCTTGATGTTGAAACTGAGACCTTGATGCAACTTAAAACACGTTCTTTCTCTCTCTTCCTCCTCTTTTGCCACTACAGGCGCTACTGGCTTAAGACTCAGATAGCAGCAATTAGACTGTTTCTGTATAAATAATTATTATTATCATTATTAAAGGCATCTCAACTGGAAAGCAAAAGAGAACATCCCTCAGCTCAGGCTCTCTCATGAAAACAAGAGGTTTGATTTTACAGTCTAGTTAAGCCAAGCTCAAATGCCTTTCAGCTACTGAAAGTAACACTACTCTTTCCACGGGGTTTTTTTGCCAGCCTTCCTTACACCCCACGCTGGCTCACCACGAGGCATTCCTAATGCTCCTTTTAACTGCTGCTAGCTCACAGATCAGCACGGGACAGGGACAAAACTGTACCCAAAGTCTCACAGCGATGACCAGGGAGGAGCAATGCCTTAAGCAGATGCTGGGTCCCACTGCTCCACAGGATGGGCAAGCTGCTTTTCTGTTTCGCTGGTGCTGGGGGCAAGGGGGAAGTTCAACATCTTCTCCCCCGGACTGCTTCTGGTTATGAAACCCTGGCACTTTGTGCCAGCTCCAGCTCTCTAGACCCTTCAAAAGGCCAACTCAACTCTCCAAGATAGACAGAAAAAAAAATAGTTAATCTCATCGTGTTGCTTTATTGACTTGTCTGGTGGAACGGGCACCAAGGCTAGCACAAGGGAGGAGAGGCAGGGTCAGCATCCCTCTCCCCCTCAGCAGCAACAAATAGGCTGGCTCAGCTGAGCATGGAGCTGCCACCTCGGAATCCACCTCACGTCCACTTCAAAAACAACCTGCTGAACAGGAAGAAAGGTGGCACAAAAGTTAAGAGGAAAGTGTTTTGCAGAAGTGGTGCTCACCACGCAACCAGAGCACAATAGACTCTTGGTAGTCATTTTCTAACCCTCTTTTTACCACAATGCCCAGATTACCAAAGGTGAGGTTTAATTAATACAGGTATGGCAGAAAACATAGCTATTTGCTACTTCCTGATCCTTTTCAATAAAAAAACCCAAAAAAATCCTTGGATTGAGAACATCTGCTGAGTAGAAATAGAGACTTGAAATCAAACAGGTCCCTCTTTCTGCACACAGAGCAACAACATGCTGCTGTGCTGCAAGAAATCAAATCAAATCAAAAGGGTATTTTGCACTCATTCAGACAACCTCTCGGAGGGCTGTACAGAGAGAACATCTGTGGACTGACTTTATTCCCAATTTTTAAGCTTGATTACTAGCAGATCTTAAAATAGCTACTGGATGTTAAGCTGTAAATAAAATGCGCATTCTAACAAAAGATGCAACCCTGACGTTTGTGTTCATTCTGTAATCACGGCTTATTATCCCAGACTATTTTTTCCAGTGGTTTCTATTCATTTGAAATCACTCTGTACAGGAACAAGTGTCTTGCCAGAGCGTTCTACCACAAGTTACTGCTATGAAATTATTCACTGTATTTCAGGCTGGATGAGGACACAGCTGATGCATGCATGCAACTCAGGACCACATAAATTTTATAGAGTATCTATATTTAATATACATTTAAGTGAGGCAAAGTAGATGCTGATATTTGTATAAAAAACATAACATTTTAAAATAACTAAGGTTATGGCAGTAACACCCCAGACAGGAACTGGACGATGCTCTATAGGACCCACCTTAAACAAGACAACAGTCCTTACCTCAATCAGATTACAGCCTTTTAATCTCTCCCAATATTCAGCTTCCTTTCCAAACGCACACAGGCATCTTCTTGAAAATTCAGGATTTAAAATACGGTTTTGTTAATCCACAAAGAGCAAAGATTAAATGTCCTCTTATAAAAGGGGTATAAAAATATCTGGGTTTATGCACAGTGATAGGCAAGCAGGGTAAACCCATGCATAGGAACTGGCTAAAAAGCATGACTTGAAATTCCAGAAAATGAATTACAGCGAATGGGATTTTTTTTTTCATATATATTCTTGGGTATAAGGCAAAGGAAACAATGGAGTTGTGGTCAGAAGTAATGCGAAATTTGCTGGATGGTTCATTCAGTCCAGATACTTATACTCAGAAGTTTAATGGGAAGAGTACGCACAGAAAATGTGTAAGACTGTAGGCAGAGACATACAAGACGTGCTTCTACATTTAACATTGGATTAGATTAAAGGCTTTTACTGCCAGAAGCCTGTTACAATTATCTTTTAGTATTACCTGTCAGCTCACAGGTGTCAAAGGACATTTCAGATGGAGAATCTTCATTTGAGTTCTTGGGTATAATCTGCAAATGCAAGGTTGTTTCTGTTGTTTACTGCAGTTTAACAGGGCCTTTAAATTTTTGCCAACCATTAATATTAAAGATCTATCTGCATGATTTAATTTAGACTCTCTGAAAGGTACCAACTAGTCACCGACTTCTGGCACACAGGGAGAGTAAATTTGCACCCAAGAACTCTCCTTTCCTACAGCCCCATAGGTAAAAATCTTCCTATCGGTACAATTAAAAGAGAAGTAGTGTTTAAATCTTTCTTATATATTTTTCTGCAAGTTATACTACCTGCACGTGTCCTTGGTGCTAACAGTAAAGCTAAGTCTCCTAGTCCAGGAGCAAAGATCCTAGTCCTGCATGCCACAGAGTGGGAGAGAAGGATGTGCCCCAAGTACTGACTTGAGGCATCTCTGAAATTGGTCAAAACATCACAGATGAGATTTTTTTACCTCATTCATTCTCCTGCTTCCCATGTACCCTCCCGGAGAGCATCGTACTGTCCCCTACCCATTTGGCTTGCAGCCCAGCTCTGCCAAGGTGATGCTGTAAGGAAGCACCGTGCCATGGCTGCAGCCCCACTTACAGTACCCACAGCAGTAGGAGGATCTCACCTTCACAGCTGCCCATCACCTACCACAGAGGATTTGCCCCCTCCCCAACTGTGCCAGTGCAAGTTCATTTGGAAGCTCTCTAAACTAGACCTGTGAAGTGTTTGCCCCCCAAAATACCTTTCTTTAAAAAAGGTATTTTTTGTTTTAAATATGGAGTACTTAAGATCTAGCTTCAAGTGCACCACAGACATGAGAATCACTACCCTGCACAACAGAGAGGAGAAAGACACCACGAGCAGATGAGGACAGGCACCCCAATCAACTACGAGAGCTGCTACTGCAATCACCCTGCAGACTGCAGGAGGCCCTGTCATCCTTGATATAGTGGCTTCTGGCAGCAAAGAGAGGGACAGTGGAAGTCTGGAGAAGATTAGGCCTAACGGGGCAGGAGGGGGGGGTGCCCTAACTATTTTCAGGTGTCTACAGTCAGCATTACCTCACTCCTCAATGTAAAGCAGCTTCCACAATTATCCAACTTCCTCAAAGTTATCATATTAATTTAAATACAAACAATTTTTTTTCTCATAAATGCAAATATACACCCATGTATACACACTTTTAGAACAGGAACTTTATGAAACAACCAAGTGAACTGAAGCATTTGAAAACTACTTCGATCTAAAAGCTCCAGGCAGGCTTCTTGGTTTAACTCAGTTATATTAACCACCACACATTTATCTATAAAGCATTCTTCTTTATTTAAGTTAAACAATTTTTCAAGGATGGTTTCCATCTATAAAATGAACAAAGTACAAGCTCTGTACAGCAGACTTTTCAAACCAACTGAAAAAACAGTTTCCAAACTAAGTTTTGAAAATCTGCAAAACAAACAGTATCACCATTCTTGCTCTGAAGACAGTAAGAAACGTTCTCAGGAGACTCCATCGCAGTTTGCTTCAAGGGCTCTTAATTTATCTTTCAAATGGGCGAATTTCTTCAACATTAAAAACCCCTAAAATCACAGTAAGTAACTTTGGCACACTGTCATGTAAACATAACAAAAGGATACCACTTCTTGTCTGTTCTCTCAAAGAAAAGCAATGCTGTCTTTAACATACAGCTCCTATATTAAAACCCCTATGCACAGCATCCATGGGGAATTAGTGAAAATATTCCTACTTCATATGATAGCAGTTAACATTAAAGACTTAAGAGGTGGAATACAGATTTTCTTACCAGCAATTCCGATTCAGAGTTAAGAGGCAGGTCAATACTCAGAGTTGCAATTGCTGATTTCAGTTAGTACTACCCTTATTACGAACAAAGTTGCAAGTGGAAATACCTCCATGGTAGAAGCTCAGTGGTTGGGGTTTTGGTTTCTTCTTTTAAATTCTGTTTTTCAAAACCTCAAACAATTGACTTGCTGCTGAGCCCATATTTCAGCATTTATTTTCCAGAATATGAAGAAATCTACTGCTATGTTTATGAATCACGTTCTTCAAGTTCTCAGCTAGGTTAAAAGGCTACGGATAGGGAGAGACTAAAAACTGAGAAACAGTTTTTCCACTGTATGGCCTCTAAAACAGGCAAGTATTGGAGAAAGTGGACTGTAAAGAAGCAAAAAAAAAGTATTAATTATTCATTAAAAAGTCAGATGATGGATGGGAAAAACTGGATTTAATGCCCCCACCCAAAAAGTATGCAAGTACTTGCAAGTCATAACTTCACACACACAAGGTATTTATGGGCACGTTGACTGGCACAGTTAAAGCCATTTTGCCCAGAAGAGTACCACCTCTATACCCAATGTTTAGATGCAGCCAAAGGAAACTGAAAAATCGGGAACTATTCTACTTCCAGGAACAAAGAAAAGAGAGGAACTGTATGAGCATACTACAGTACAGCAGATGTTTTTCATCTCCTTACGGTCAACCCTTACATTTTTCCAAGATCCATCGTCTTACCAAAACCACTTCCTGGCACTGCATGTCTGCACTAAGTTTTGCCAACATTGTCTCGCTTATTAGTATTTATTTACCTTTTCTTTTCATTTTAAAAGCTCATTGAAGCATTTGCTTTTAATAAAAAAAGTATATAGTCTACGCAAACATAAGAAAGGAGAGGTCAAAGTTGGGGTTAACTTTGACAATATTATTTTAATATAAAAATGACATCAGCTGGACTGAAGCTGCAAAATGCACGGGTTCTATGGTTAAAAACACATAAGATCTGCTGGTATCCAGGCTGATTCCCAGAGCCAAGCCTGAATCCATTCAAAAGCTCCACTTAAAGAAACAAAACAGAAGAAAATTCCCCAGTAGTAGGTCTATAAATTAAGCAAGTGCAATTCAGAGATATTACATAGCTGCTCATCCTTGCAAATTAAAATTCAGATCTTGTGATCTTGTGCTGTCGACAGTGATGTTACTATTCTACAACTCAAAAGGGGAGTTTGAGACAAAGAAATTTTTCTCATTAGGGCCCAGAATAAAACTGTGCTGAACCCACATGGCTGCATGAAAGATCTGCACTGTTTATATAATTTTGTAACAAGGGAAGAAGTATTTTAAAGACGAAGTACTACAGAAATGATCAACACAAACATCAAGTACAAGTCTAACGTTATCCAGAGCACATGTAATGAATTTCCATGTTGGAATAAACAATCCGAGCAATCACCTGTGCAGATGCATTGGCTTATTCTGCTATTTTCTTTCTCCTCCTGAGTTTCGTGATCTCCAGTGAGGGTGAAGTGTTAAGAAGTAGATCCAGTTTGCAAAGCAAAAGCATCCAGTGTTAGCACGGACATCATACTCAGCAGTACAAAATCCGCACCTTCATAAAGTTTCACTCTCCTAGCACTCCAACCCAATTTCTGGTTATGCATATGTCAATCACTTTGTTGATAATGATAGGATGATGAAAACTGATATAAATCGTTGGGAGCTGACAATATATATACTTTTATATATTTATATTTAGAGTTCATAATAGAAAAGTTCATATTCAAATTACAAGTACACACAGGAGAAAAACCCTTCAAAATGACACTTCTGTTTCTGGAAACGACAAACCATGATTTCTATGCAAATGGAGATTTCAAATGACCTTCTTCTAGTAATTTTTCCCACCCTCCCCTCCCACACCCTGTTCCCCACAGGTGTTTCTTCAGATCCTTTTTTTAATTATACATCAGTTGTTCCTAGAGTTAATTATCTGCTGTGCAAGTACATAACTGAAGACAGAAAGGAACCATTGAAGTCTTCACACCAAGAAGAAATTGTGCTGCAGTCATGTTCAGTGACATCTTTGCAGTGCTCCAAGTCCCCTGGATCCCTGGTGTCTGCTTCAGCACTCTCCTACTTTCAGATAAAGGTGGAATACTGAGGTATATAAGTTCCGTGGAAAGTTTTAAGAAATACATCAGTAATTCAATCAAAACTTTGCCCAACGTCTATGAATCAAAACAGCATTTTGCCTGTAAGTCCTTCTACTGCTGCAGATTAAGTGTGAATTTCCACTGTTGCGACAAAGAAGGACTGCAGATCTCAACAGTGAGACCACCATTTTTGGCATTTCGGCTGTCTAGACAGAGGTTGCTGCCAACGTGCCTCAGTTTAGAATTGCTTTCAATTTGTTCCCATTTCTGGAAGAGAAAATACAGTTATTGAGCTGGAAAAGCAGGAAAAGGATGAGTTCTATACCCTGTCTTTGAAGCCTTCATAAGCTTCCCTGGCTTGTGCTCAGGAAAGCTGTGAAAACTGCAATAATAGTACACAGTTTAGATGATCCTTGAATAAGAGTATATAAATTATGGCAAGCCTTGCCAAAACAACCATTCATTCAGCTAACACACTGCAACCAATACAGAATACCCCAAATCATTTTCCTCTACTTCACTACTTCTCAAATATGCTGTCACATCATGTTGCCTGTGTGAAACCCTCAGTCTGAAGAAGGGAATAAAAATCACAAAACCCATCCATGTATCACCACAATTCTGAACATAGAGAAGCAAGAAGCACAAACACTAAAGACAACTTTACAGAAATCCAGAAATCTGCCAGACACCTTTCAATTATACAGAAGACAATTACTTAATCTGTGCTGTCAGAAGCTCTTTGCCCAAGGTGATGCCAAGGATAGAGTAAATCCCAAATACAGGTTGTTAAAAAAAAGTTTTTTTTCTTGTATTTCTAACATATTGTGCCTTTAAACCTTATCAAGAAAATCTTGCTTCCCTTTTCTGAAAAGTGGCAAGAATATTCTTCCTTCATCAAGGAACAGCATTTCAGTTATCTGTCTGCAAAAAATGAGATACAGAAGCCAGGAAGCTGGCAGACGATCAGAACTGATGACTTAGCAGAAAGAGACGAATTGTTACATGACTACATCAAAAAGATGGTATGACTCCGCAAATGTAATTTTCCTCAGGCATAGGATATAGAAGAAGTTACAATGCTGCATTAATAAAAATGCATTGAAGGAGTTTAGTGCTGTTATAAACATGTCACGGCTGAAAAGAAGAAAGGAAAGCCAAACCACATTCTTCTGAGGCACAGACTACATAGTCTTCAAACTTCACTGAAGAAGGTCTTTCAAAAATACATTGTGGAATATATATTCTATTTCAGAAAACAGATGTGGCAGTTGAAGGCTGTTACACATCAACATAAAACCTTTATAAAGGTGAAACCTTTATATAAGGCCAGTGTTGGGATAACACCTCTATAGGTTCATAAAAGATTGTCACTGGCCTGTGAGAAGAAAAGCTCAGTGCACAAGCTTATTCCTGCTGCTCTGTCCAGATGTCACACATCCTACCTTTACGCACACAAACAACAGCGAGACAGAGTGAAGAGTAGAATGGATAGCAGATATGATTACCAGGGCATGTTCTCGCATTCTCATTCACAACCCTTGTTTTCCACTGTTTACAGAGCGCATTCACGACATACTAACCTGTCTGCTGTCATTTTCCCTACAGCCCTGAAGTTTTATTAGTGAACCAGGTGCTCTGTCCACAACAGTAAGGCACAAATCCATATGTTTCACCGACTTGTCCTTTGTTAAGGCCCATTCCTAGAAAAAAAAAAGTGTACAAAATTGTGTATACGAACGTATGCACAAGGTGCACATGCTATCTCTGCATATATAGCACAGGTTAAAATCCTATAAATTGCTACATATGAGCATTCAAACAGTTCATTGCTTCCCACAGAGCAGAAGAGGAAAAAAGGTCTTTTTCAAACACAGTAATTCCAATCGCTTCAGTAAGCCCAAGTCAGCTCAGTGCCGGGCTTGGCTGTTTGCTCCCTCTGCCGGCTTTACACAAGTACAACGAGCAGTCACACAGGGCCTCAGGTTTAAAATACTTGTCCAAATACTCATCCAGCTATATTTTCTCTCTCTCTATATATATATATGTGTGTGTATTACACACCCCTCGTATCTTCTATGTAGGAGAGATTTTTATATATATATATATGTACAAAATATATATATAATTATATACAAAAAACCCCTAAAAGCTTGGGTTGCAGCATCACTGGCCACCCTACCCACACACTAAACAAAGCATATATACCACAATGAGGAAACAGTTGTTCTTAATATGATAGAGACCACTAGAAAGCAATACACAAGCGGGCCAAACTCAAGGGTAGAGGGAGAATGTTACTTCCTATCCAAGGCGTGACGTACAACAGAATTTCTTTTAAATGCATTTAAATTTGCAACTTCTTAAATAGAGAGAAAAGAAAAGCCATTCTGTATGTACTGTTGCCCAGATTGTTTGATCTCAGCATTCTTCTGTGCAGGGCCTGATCTTGTGCTGATGTTCAGATTCTCCCCATGCCTTTCTCCCCAAAGTTTCGTCTCCAGGATCCAGATTGGTCTTCATTTGTCTAATTATTCTTTGAGGAAGGAAGCTGATCTACCAACTAAAGCCACGCTAATTACTCAAATCATGCTCGTTGCTACTTAAAAAGGCATGATTAGCTTTTCTCCAGCAACTAAAGAGGATTCAGAGTTGTGTAATACAAAACCCTATATACACAGGGCCAAGCCTGGCTACATTTAAATGTTACTTTTGCAAGCAATGAGTGTTTCCAAAAGACATTAAATGACTAATCCCATCCCATTTTTCTTTTTACTTATTTTCTGATACCATAACTGAATTTTTAGCTTGCATAATCACTTTTAAACTCAGCAGATTTAACAATGATTAAATTCCTTTGAGAGCAGATGATCAGGAAACAATCATAACTTCTATCCCACACGATTACAAGTAATTGCCATCGTACAGGTAGCAAGCCATTAGATGGGTACCATATTATACAAGTACTAGAATAATGACAACTATGCAAAACAAAACAAAGGCAGGAGAACTCTTGTGTATCCCTTTACTTGTTTCCCAGACCCATAAGCTAAAAACTTTTCCTTTCACTCTCAATATGTCAAATATTTTCCACTATGTTACTCTCACATGACAGCAAAATTTCTTGCCTTCTCAGTTCTGTCCAGTTCATAAGATGTCAGCAAGAATCATTAATAGCCACTTTTAACAACTTAAGGAATGAAGTTATTTTCCGAGCTTATCAGGAATCACAAATGCCCCTGAAAAAGATGGCCCCCTTATAAGATTTATACTGAATAGGGACAGTTAAAAATACTACCAGGGAAGTGGTAAAACTTATGTTTCAGAACCCTGCAGTCAGAGAAAGTTAGAGCCTTGAAAATACTGCTTTATACATCTTCACCCTTCCATCAGAAGGCTGGAAGAGCCCCAGACACAACAGCCATCACACAAGAAATTAACACATTTAAAAGCCAAAAGGTACTGCTTCACAAATGCTCCAAGCTGTGCTGCTGGAGACATCTACGTGATGGTCCTTCATGGTACAAAACAGTGTATAGATGCTTTCCTCCAGTGATCAGGAACTATGACTAGCTGTAATGGTGATAAGATTAAGTAAGTTCCACCACACCAGAAGAGAAGAAAAATTGAAAGCAGTGTATGTGCTCAGGCCACAGGCTGGAAATAGGACAGCTCTGTGTAACAATTTGAAAACCAGGACATCTGGAAAAAACCTGTGTCATAAATCAGAAATATAAAGTTAGTAGAACACCACTAACTGAAACCTTCCTCTTGTACCTAAGTGCATTGAACTTTACCTTTAGCTCCTTATCATAACCCTACATATTTGTACATAACTGTCAAATACACCACAATTTCTTCAGCTCTTTAGAGGTGCACATTTACCTTTTTAATCACTGAATTCCACCAATCTATTGGGGGAAGCGGAAATCCCATTTTGACTTAAATTTTGCATTTTAAGTTGTGTTGAGCGTAAGCCAAAATACATTCTTCAAATTATAGGAGAAGGTCTCCACAGCTTATAATATCTGAGTGCTCTTAATCCCAATCCCCTTGCCTCCCCAAACCCTCTTGCTAAGAACAGGTGCAAAACAGATAGTACAGATTTAAAGACTCTGGTTTGTTCCCTATCCCTCTTCTCCCATGCTGAGCTCACTCTGTTCATTCCCTCCAATCCAATATGAATTCTGCTTGGACATAAAACCTGGTTTTGACCCATTCTGCAACTTAATCTGTCTGAATGTCCTCTCACAGGGACCTGTTCAGAGCAAGTGTGTATTAGTTTGTCAAGGTCAGCTTCACAGAAGAAATTACACAGAAAAGAGGGACAGTTTCAGGGGAGGGGAGTTTGAATGAGGAAGCTAACTTTGTGCATCTATAGAGAACCCACAACATCACCAGCAACTTCCAAGATCTCTACACCAAGGCAATTCTGACACATCTACCCTTTCTCCTAAAAAACACTGTGGTGTTCTGAAAGATGAGTGTACTTTCATCATGAGTGTACACCCCGAAAAAGCCTCCCCAGATACACTCTTTAATGATAGGGAAAAGAGGCATAGCTCAGATGATTTGAATGCATTGCCATCATACAACATGCTACATCTTCCAGGAAATAACTTCTTTATTTCAGGCTTCGTCTGATTTTAGGGTTTTCCCCTTCTAATTTAAATCAGAGAGAACAAAATTCTGATACTCATTCAACACTGGATTTGTAATTGGTCAACCTCCTATTTTAACAGATGTACTTGAAGTTTTAATCTTACATTTGATTTATAGTTGGGTTGATTTTGAAAAGAATTCAGTGACAAAGCAGCACACAAAACAGTGAGCACGTATGCATATATTCCGTGAATGATAACTGAGTCACAACTGCATAAATAGATTCTTTGAAATAATTAATGCTCTCATTTACAGATTTGACACATTTGCAATTAGTTTAAGAGTAGAATTAGAAAGGATTTGTTGAAACACTCCCTTTACTGTGAGTGAATAGGATATGACATTTAGGCACCTCTGTTTTCTGGAAGAGCCAAATGGGGATTTAGGACAGATTTTTTTTATACCCTGCTACCACAAATTGGAAATGACTAATAGGGCATCACAGTAAAGCATTCTTCTATTTTGTAAAAATCCCCCCCAAAAAATCAAACACACCAAGTCACTGAAAAAAGCTTTCTATACAAGCATAAATCTCTGAGAAGGAAGTTACCGGCCTCTAGTGTAAAAGCAAATATTGAGAGACAAAGGAGGGCGGATAATCTGATGCACACTGAATTTATCTCTGGGCTCAGATTCTAAGCCTAAAAATGCAAAATTATATTTGAAGGAGAAGTTATTTAGCCAATCTGTTATAATAACTGATCTGCTGATTTGGGTTCATCTTCCTATCACCAATACACACTACCTGCTTGAGTTAAAAAGTTTCACTTTTTCTTTTTTTTTTTTTTTTAAGGTCCCATATTGTGTAAAAAAATTAATGGCATACAGACCTGATTTCCTCCAGCATTATGGCATTCATAAACTCCAACAACACCATCTGCAAAATGGCCCAAAGTGTCAAGGCAATTGGTACCCTGCTGCAAAGCCCCAAAAGCTATATCTTGATGATCAGGTACCCTAAAATAAAACCAGAAATATCTGCTTAATTCAGAATTTTTTTTTTTTTTTAAACTCCTTGTCTTTACTCAGACTATTTCTAAGATGACAGGTTAAAAGATGAGTGATGACTACTATCTGGAAATCTCAATCATCTTCTGAGGAGGAAAGGCAATTTTCTGATCATGAACTGATCAAACATGAGTAAACTTGCAAGCTTAGGACAGAATACAAAAAGACTTGTACCAGAGAATGAGGATGAACATACAAATTTAGCACAAAAAGCAAATCAAAAGGTGACTTATCATTTAAGGTCACTCAAGCTTAATGCTATCAGTTAAGGTCATCAAGCCCTCTTGTTTTTTCATCCAAGCTAGCTTGTGGCAGAAATATGACATTCTACATTTTTCCCAGACTGTTTTTACTGAAGTGTTAGAAAACTGGTTAGGAATTTAAAAAAGAAAATCAATGTTTTGCTGATACTTATTTTCTAATGGTTGCATATAAAATGTTCTCATATAGTATGGAAATACCTAGGCAAACCCATTCAACAAAGTATAGTTGTGGGGTAGGGACCATGAGTTCATGTCAAACAGTAAAGCAAGGGCATATTAGTTCCTTTTAAAACGTCAGACTATAATATAATAATTCAAGCCAGCAGAATGAGTTCATGAGAGATGACAGAGTAAGACGACATTACACTTCAGTAATGCTTATGGTAGCACGTTTTCTGCGAGAGCTTGCAAGATCTATTTTTTCTGACAAATTAAACAAAAATAAATATCCTCTGGCACTTTCATGAGAAAATATATAATAACTTACTTCCTCAGCATCATCCTGGTTTATGAGTCCCTTTAGTATGTGTGGTTCTGCACACATTTCACTAGGGCTGTAATGGCTGGTGCTTTTGCACTCCAAGCCTGTATGCCACTAGCAGTTACCTGACTCTACTGACATGAAGTGCCCCCAGGAAAAAAAACAAGTATTCTTACAAGCCACACACAGTATCTTACCACTACACTACGACAGCAGACATAAACTAGTTTATAGACTCAGACCTGACAGACATACTTATTAACAGGTTATTGAACAAAAACCTTTTTATTCTTTCAAAAAGTGATAATAACGTTTCTCTTTGAGGATTTTGCATTAGTTAGGATGCATTCATGTTACAAAAACTGTTAGCAATGTTACCCCTCATTTCCCTCTTCTCACCCTCCCTCCCACCAAAGTTAGTGATTATCCAGTGACAGAGAACAACAGACAGAAAGAGCAGAAGACTCAGCTTCTCAGAGTCTTAGGCATCTACCCTTGTCTACCAAATACACAAGGCCCTCTTGTCTGCTGACTCCCATTACTTGTTCTGTACTGCGATTCAGTCTCCTCACTCAACTAGGCATGCGCTTAGGCGAAGGCAAAAGCTTTAAAGGGACGACAACAGGATACAGAACAGTGCACTTTTGAGCAAATGGCTTGTGTAGGAGACTAACTTCAGGCTCAGATAAACTGAGTCCTTTGGACACTGTTCTCTAAAATACCTGCTACTGCAGCTGTAGTTGAAACAAGCAGAAAAAGAAAAAGCAGCTTACTAGGGAAAAATGGCTCTTTAATATTAGAGCTAATAAAAAACGAAAGCAAGTAAGCCCGCCTGCACACATTGCTTTCACAAATAAATTAAAAAATATCCTTTACATCAAGGAAGGAGAAAGAGAAACTGATGATTTCTGGGGAGGGCAAAAAAAGAGAACTCTATACTATCTCTGATTCACCCAAAACTCACCGTAACTCAGGATAAACATTTTCAAGATACCACTTGAAGGGTTTGCAGCTAAGTCTCTTTCTGAGTTCCATTCGGCTTTGAATACTAGAGGGGGGAAAAAAAGGAGCAGTTTTCAAAGTCAGGCTGCTGTCTTCATATACATTAAGGAATACACAAAATACTCAAGAACAGTAGAATTGTAGAACTGTATGTTAAAGAGATAACAGGAGACATAGCACTGCTTTCACCTCAGAAGGTGTTGCCTCATGAAGAATAAATGAATAGGGAAAAGAAGCATTTGTAACTTACTTGCCATAAGGTACATTCCTGGCTGAAGGCACTGCTGCGTAATAGAAATTTTTATACTCATCCATCCAGACTTCTGCTGCCCTGCGTGTATTTCTAGGGACAATCACATGAAACACATAGATTATATTTTCTCTAGCTTCAACTAAACCATGTCATTTATCTTTGGGCTGATTTTAATCCTTCCTAGTACTACATAGTCAGCTGCCTCAAGCCAGGCAGAAGATTCCCTGTTAAAGACCCAAGTAATGGAAAACCATTAGAGAGTAACATAACTGAAATCAATGCATTTTGAATGATATTTATGTCTTTTCCACACTCATCACTGCTTCAGGTTTTCATCCAGAATTTAATACACATCTTGGAGTTCTTTCTGCAAGCTTTACGGAAGTTGTTAGGTTGCTGTTTGGTTTTATTTTTTTCTTTTTGGAAGAATAACTTGACAGAAGCCGAATTCAGTGAGTGTTCACCTGGATAAGTAAGCTAATTGGAAATAAAAATCTCAACAACTGGCAATATTTAATGATGTCTTTTACCTTTCTGAAAGCAGATATGCTAACATATACAAGACATATTTTCAGTCTTCAATCTATTCCTACCAACAGAGCACCCAAAGTTCCAAAAAGACGTAAGCTGTTGCGACACTAAAGGCTATGAACCAAGCGAGTCTGCTGTAGCTGAGGTAACAGAGCACAACCAGCAATTAGAAAATATTTTCAATGCTTTAAAATTCAAGAGAGATTAATTACTGCAATAAATGTGAAAAACACTAACCCAAATTCTTTACTTCTAATCAAGCACATCTCTGACTAAAATTCCTGTATTTATGTAACTGGTGTCTTTAAATCTCCTTTTGGACTGCAAGAGGGTAATGTCTTTTTCCATCCCCTGGCTTCCATGTAAAACTCATTTACTTGTATTGTTTGTAATTTTATGCTTAGAAAATTAAGTCTTACTTCACTTGCAACTGCCATGCTCTCAAGCTTATTTTACATTTGGCAGTAAGTTCATCTAAAGCAACTGGAGTAAACTCAGTCAGCCAATAACTTCTTTAATATGATTTTCCAATTCAAAAGACAAAAAATAATCAGGATAAAGAGGGTTCTTCTTGAGGTCCCTGAAAAGGAAGAACATGAGGAAGAAAAGAAGTCACAAGACAGACCTCAATCGTTTTTTGTTTGAGGACTAATTTTTCCTTGCAAAGATTCCTTTAAATTTTTTGTAAGCAAAATCCCATTCAATCCAGATTAGAGAGCTATTTCAGTTTATCTTCATTCACAGTCTCTCAGGCCTGTGTGAGTGTCAGACAGCCACTCGGCACCTGCCCCTGTTGCTTGCTCAGCAATCAGCTTGGCTGCCCACAGGCCGAACAGATTTTGGTGATGGGAGAGGAACTATTCGGCTTGCCAGGGTTTAACAACTCCAAACGCACTTTCAAGGCCAGAATGCATGCCTGCATCATGCTTCCCCATACACAGGAATGAACAGCTCAGGCTCAGTGAGACACAAATACAGAAACTGTGTAGATGCCGAGAACTGCCTAAACTAGTACGACCCCAAAGAAGGGAGGGTACTGAGGAATGCAGCGCAGGGTGCACTCCACACAATGCTGAGCCACGGTTAATGAAACCTAGCACCAAGCAATCAGAGGTAGCTTTGCACGGAGCAGACTGGGGTCTGCAAGGTTTATTAGCTCATCTGAAGTGCTGTATTAAGGCAGTGCATACTGGTCTAACAAATCCTGCCAGACACAAACTGTATCTGCCCACACCACACAGCCAGGATGTGGTCTCCCCTCTCATGAAACAGGACTCCCAGTCTCTCATCCAGAATCACCAATTTGTTTTGGTTGCCAAAAGGCACTGCATACTGACTAGCCAGCTAAAAATAGGATGCTTACCCAGAACACTCCAGAACAAATTGCATACTGTCAAGGGACGGATGATGGTATAAGCTAACAAGTCCCGAGTGCAAGACCAGCAAGTGCACCAATGCACCAAGTTTCTTGGCACCATGGTCCTACACATATCTGATAATACCTGTATTACAAGGGTATCTCATTACCTTAGGTTTGTCATTCTCTCATTGCTAAAATTGATTTTAAGGCATTCTGTTACATTGGTTTGACACCCAAGAAAGCTGAGTGAGGAGGAAACCTTTAAATATACAGCAACTTGTCAACCCTGCTTTTAAGTGATATGCAACGTTTCTAGGTCAATTCAAAAATAATTCCAATGAAACAAAGAATTTTAATGGCATTCCAGAATTTGAGACAGCTGGACAACTAAGGACACAGGTAATAAACCACTTGCAGAGAAAGGTACATCTGGAAAGGGGTATAAGTACCCAAGACACTAGTTTGAAGGCTTCAGCTGTCCTCACCATTCCAGTACATGTGGGATCTCTTTTCAAAATCATTTTGAACACAAATGACTGGAAAAGACAATGCGACTTTAAAAAAAACCTGTCCTAGTAGCTGTCAGGGCATTTGAGTAATCAAATCACAATGATGATTTGACTTCACAACAAAGTCCAACAGCTTTAATCCCAGTACAAACGCAGAATCTTCAACCCCTGTTAATACAATGCATTTCTGATGTCTGCTGTATCCTTACATGCATACAGACACACCTTGTTCCTACTTTTCAGCTGAGCTATGTTTGAGTACCTATTTACATCACAAGAAAGGCAGCATCTTGGCAACAGCCTAAAGATGGAAAAGCTACAGAATGGGAAAACTGCACAATTTATATATTTATCTGTTTTTATTAACCGTGCTCCTTGTTATGACTTTGTCATTTTAAAACCTACTGTGAAACTAGAACAGTTGCATCCTAAGCCTACGTAATACAGTTTAACTGGTAGCTATTTCTACCCTCCTGATACACACTATAAATACTGGAATAGAGATGTGATGTATTAAGAGAGGATATTTTATTGCTAGCTTTTGTTTTCCCATAAGTACTAGTATTCATTTTTCACTGTAGCATAAAACACAGATCTCAAAGAATAGGGGACCAGAAAAATCCCTACTATAACTACTGGAAGAAACAGGACAGTGACTGTATTTTAGCAGACTATTAAATTCATTAGAGTCATCCTGGTGGCATAACCAGCGTGGAAGAGAAGAATTACACCCTAAGGAGGTTCCTCAATCTAAGGTGAGTAAGTCCAAATATATCGCCAGCTTACAACATTCTTATGAATTTAAGTACACCTGCACTCTCTGTGTTGCTTCATGTTAAGCAGAGTTTGGGCTCCACTTCCCTTCATGGATAAATAAACAATTTTCTTTGCAGCTCTTAAACCCACAGAACGTTTAGCTGAGACTCGTACTTCAGCTCCCTGAGCATGAAGTCCAATTCTCTAAACCAAAACCTACAGTGATTCTTCAGCTACAACTGATAGAAGCCTTGGTCACAACATCCACCATACACTCATGCAATACCTTCATCCACATTACTTAAAAACCACTATGAACATGAACGAGAATTGCTATTCTCATTCTATCGAGAGGGAACTGAGGAAATAGCTCAGTATTTCAGCTACTGCTGTACGTTCTATCAACAGCAAAATTTACAGGCTTGTTAATCTAAGCCCTTAACACTGCAGTTTCTTAGGTCTATATAAAAAGCATTTTTAAACATAGCACAGGAAAGGCAAATATGATATAGAATGAAGTTGCCAACAGGCTGGCACAAATGCCAAAATCAGTCTACATAATCACTTGCATATCACATACTGATCACGTATTAACAAAGAGCAAGCAAAGCATATTCATAACTTAGTGTATTCTGGTTCTTAGTGAATGATGAAACTGTTTATACAAAATCAAGATTTATGGGACAGTTCTGAAAATAAAGCCTTCTTAAAACCAAATAAACAAAAAGTTCTCAAAATTGATAGAATGCCAAGCTAAGCATTTCCTTCTTTTCCATATTCTCAGGTTGTGTCTACTAGAAGTTTCCCTTTTCCACCTCTCAGGTTCTTCTCTCAATCTGCGTAGTTGCCTCAAAGTAATTAATTTCCTTTTAATTAGTATTTTTCCATGCTAGATAATATTACAAATCTTTCTAAAGAAAAGATCCTTAAAATGAAATTACTGCCACCTGCTGATCATCTGAAGATATCCAAAACATTGCTGTTTAGCTGAAGACTTGACTTAACAGTTACCTTGCAAACACGGTACCACTCCCCCCAGGAAACGTGTAAGGATGCTGTTTGCGAAATACGTGACCCACTCTGCTACAAGGGATGATTTCTAGGCTCCCACCACATTGCCAAACTCTGAATGAGATCTCTGAAATAAAAACATGAATGAAAGACCAACATCACAAAATACTGTAATTTTGTAGTATACTAATTACAGAGGAGGCTTTTAGTGATTATTGCTGAGAAGATCAATAAGATAGTTTTCTAAGAAATTCTAGGATAAACAAAGGCATATCTGAGCATTTATTATTCTCCAAGCTCAGGAGAAATAATCTTATTAACTTGGAAGCAAAACTATATGTCTTCTCTTACCTGAGGCTACCAGCATTCCCCAAATTCATAAACCACACTGCAATTTGCCAGAGTAAGTTAAGTCTAGATGTACTGTTACTGTGCTTTACCTAAAGGGTAAGCAACAATAGGTACACTTAACAGATAAATTAATGATCTAGCTTATAATAAAATTTTTCAGCTAAAAATAGAATAATACAGTGGACAAAAATCAAGGCATGACAAAACAATAGATTTAAGCTGCTAACTTATTATAGCAGATAACCAAACACTCCCAAACACTGGTTGTGGAAGGAGTTATATAAAGTCAATCTTGATTTGAAGACAGACTGAATAACAATGCAACTTCTGTAATCTGAAGATTATGGACAGTACACTTCTAAGCCAATCTAGTGAGCTGACCCAGCTAGTGAGGACGAGAAGGTCTAGAAATATTTATACACCTTTCTCAACTTCGACCTTTGACAGCAGAAGTCAGCTAGTGCTCACAGAGAACTTTTCCTCATTCATTCCAAATAAGCACAGTAAGAAGGGTGCCTCCAGTGGCACTGTTTCAATTTTGATGATTCCCCCTTTACTCCAGCAGCTGCTACTAGTTACCAAGTGCTACCCTTACTTTCAAGTCTCTTCATAATTGTTCAGTATCTTTCCACAGATTAAAAAATATTAATAATAATAATCTCTAATTCAAAGTCAGTGTCTACCTTTTATGACTTATACTAAGTGCCATTGCTTCCCCCAGAAGCTTTCCTCCCACATCCACAAAATAAGTCATAAAAATAGCATTCCTTCAAAAATTAAATTTGAAAACAGAAAACCCCAAAGGTTAGAAAGCATGTCTTCTTCTGTCCAGAGAAAAAGGGAAAAAGAAAAAACAAAGAGGTGCTGTGATTTCAACTGTTGACAGTGCAAGTTAACTGCGTTTCTTCTGAATGGTCTTTGCTTTTACAAGGATCATTTCCTATTTGTTTCACTTCAGTGACAATTCCTGTTGCATCGGGGCCAGCGAGGCACATTCATGAATCCTAGATAGTCAACATAGTCCAATCTATAGACAGATCATCCGCTAAAAATATTAATGACAATATTTTCATTGCCAGTAACTTACGGTCTTGATTTTCCAGTTGAATTAACATGGGACAATAGGCAAAAATAATTTTTAAAGCAACTGAACATAACATTCTCTCGATACATTTTTCACAGCACTGACTTCAGTTTTAAACCTCTTCTTTTGAGCTCAGAATAAAAAAAAAAAAAAAAAGAGAATCACAGTAAACAACTAGTCACTGCTTCTGTTAAACAAGTTAGTAACAAAAGCACTTCTATGTTTCTACCAGAATAAATTACACATGGGAAAGCCTGAAGTCTATCTATATCTAGCTCAAATTTGGTCCCATACTGCTCAATTGTGAAAGCAGAGGAGTAATAGTTTTCTTGTACCTCTCTGAAGCATTATTTATGGAGTTTTGCTAGAAAGTTCATACAGTTATTAGCCCAACATGAGGGGATGCTGCACTCAGTGAGGACAATCTAGTGAAAGACGACAGGGAGACCTGATCAAAGATAAAGGCTTTTGCATTAGACAAAACAAGTGCATATTAAATGCTTGAAATCTAGTATTAAACTTATTTAAGTATTAGGAAATACACGCCTCCGAAATTAGGTACAGTGAGATTCGGGTTAAAAATAAAATTCAATGCAGTATGCCTAAAGCTCTTTCTTTTTTAAATGATTCATCTGAAGGTTTAATCCAAAAAGTCACTGTCATCTATTGAATGTATGTAGGCATTGAAAATGTGTTTTTGTTTTAGAAGAAATTTAGAAATATCTTGTGTCAACTTTTTTCATTAGTCATAGCTTTCTCTACTGTGTACATTAATTTGATTGATTCTCCCTCCATAAATTCCCAGAAATGTAAACCTACATGTATACTTTCCAGCATCTTAGATTCTGAAGAATCTCAAAAAAAGTCAAAATGATGAAAAACAGCTCTATGGGAAACACAGCAAAGGACTAGTAAATAGGGAGAAGCAAACTAATTCTTATTTGCACCAACATGGCTTCTAAAGCCAGGGTGGATTTTTAAAGCGAAAGGAATGTACAGCAACTAAAACTTAAAAAAAGCCCACAGACTCCCTTCAGACATCTTTTTTGCCATACTCAAACAGTGGGAGAAGAAATGTTACTATTGTAACAATTTCAGTGGACACAGTTTTTCATTAAAAAGGCATAAACAGCATGTCAAACATTTTTCAGTTGCATGAGATTATGTTACACCTCTCAATAACAGATTTGCTCTTTTTATTGTAGTGTGTCATTGATAAAGACGATAGGGAATGTCTTACTCACTCCCTGATTTTAGAAAAATAATAAGCCTAGGTTTTCAAATTAGACCCAAACCTTCTAATGGTCCATCCAGTTCTCCAGTGTACTCCTATGCTTATCAGAAAGCATTGTAAAGATTCTGAGACTTAGAGTTTACGAATCCAAGACAAGACTGAACAAACCTTGATCCACGTTTGGTGCAGCAAGCACATGTTATCAGTCACATTTAGCAACAATCTGAAAATGCACCATATCTTCATAGTAAGAGCCGTCTCTTGGCTAATTTAGGCAAAATACTGCAGGCTCACCTTGAAATTTGTAAAGTTGAGACTATACTAACGTGAACAAAATCTCATATAACAGCTGCTCTGTACATGCTTGAAGGAAAAATGCTAAGTTTTATAAAGCATAAATATAATGTATAGGTTTATTTTGCAAGTCCCTCTAGCAGGTTATTTGCACGTAACATCAAGCCACTGATCCAGAGAGATGCTTGAGAGTAAAGAGGCCCTGATGAGTGTGCATGTTGAATTTTAAACTGCCCATCACAAGATTTCCATTATCTAGTGCATGTGTCATTTATTGCCGATTAAATCATACGCCATGTGATTTTTACTTGTCTTCAGTTAGTCTGGCAGCTGTGAACAAATCATTAGCTGTCTGCTGTACTGACTGACTTTGCCTTTTCGGGGAGCAGAGAAAAGGCACCCCAAAGTCTCCATCTCCTCCTTGCCATGCAGGAGGGGGAACAGAATGCAGCAGGAGCAACATAAACAGCTTTTTGCATGCAGTCTTCTCACCTTGAGTGAGGAGCTGTTTCTTGCGCCCTTTCCTGCTATCAAGGCCTCAATCAAAGCATAAAAGCAGCTGCTAAATTTTCAGAAAAAACTCTGTCACTCAAGTACATGCTTGCAGCTAACTGAATATTTAAGTGCTCTAGTGGCAAAAGAGGTTTTCAGAGTGAATGTGAGTATTGCTGTAGTAAGTTTATCCAATGACTTTCCAGGACATTTAAAAAATGAACAAATTATTATGTTAATATTAATACAATTTAGCAATATACAGCCAAAATAGTGAGAAAACAGACACACAGAAAGTAATTGTTCAAAATGCATAAGAGGTTTCTTTAAGTATTGCATAGGAAGGTCAGAGACTGGACTGTAAGGATGCCTCTTCCAGCCTTTAAGTTCCTTACAGGAGTGTTAAACATTTGGTTACCATGTCTCCATACTTACTGTGCTGTACACAGCAGACATTTCCTTGTAGGCCAAGCATATGCTCAATGCATATGTATATTTCAGTAACTCAAAATATCCATGGCTTTTTACAAGTTCAAAGTATTTTAGGATTTTGCAGCTAGCACGCACAGTAGAGAAGTTTCTATCCTTAGAACTGGTCCTAAAACACACTACTTAGAATGACTGAGATGCATCTTTACCCTAAAAAACTAAGTTAATGACAGACTGGAAGTCTTGAGAAGTTGTAGAGTTCTGCTCCTCCCAAATCTTTACTGTTTTAATGCAAGTATACTGGTCTTAACTGGAGAAAAACTTTGTACAATACTGTAATGCAACGAGCCAAAAAAACCTACTAAAGCCAGATCTAACCACCAGGTCAAAGAAGAAATGGCTAAAGCACAAGTTCTCTCAGCCCCTCCTCCCTCTTTCCTAAATCCCACTCACTTAAACGTCTGACAATAAGGAATTACAGCAAAAATACCAGCAAAAATACCTTCTCAACCATCATTATCTCATAGGGCTAAAGTAGGGGTATAAAATTAAAAAACTCACTAAGTTTAGATGCCAGGCAGTATAGTATTATTAATGTTAAGAAATAGATTATTCTTCAGTCAGCTAAGTTTTAACTGATTTCTTAAGGTGTATGTAAGAACATAGAACACAGGAGTTCATGAGTTTAACTTTTCACAATTAAATTTCAGCAACATCTTAATACACACCTTAAATGGCCAGCATTTAAACATTATTGTATTTTAATCAATAACTTTAGTTGAGGACGGGACTTTCAAACAAGATAGCATTTTTCAAAGTAATTGCCTATCTATATCCTGTAGATTTTTTTATTTTATCAGCCAACTTCCATTACAAAAAAATTTCACTGATTAATGAATACCTTTATTCTCTCATATTTTGCATATAATTATTACCTTGTTTTAATTCTTTCATTGAAATAAACCTTTTGGATGATGAAACCTGCTTTCTTTCAAGACTGATCCAAAGGTAAATAATATACATACCTAAGTTTTCTCCACCCCAAACATCCATCATCATGTCATACTTCCCTAGTTCTTCAAAATAGGATTTGTCCATCACAAATAACCCACCAGCTATCATGGGTGTCCTAAACAAACAAGAAAAATTATATTAAATACTTACAGAACCATGAACTGGAAGGTAACTATTATTTGTGCCTCAAGGTTAATACCTCCTTGAAAAAATTTGTAATGCTTTCAAATGCAACTAATTTTGCATCTATCACTTCAAATGTTGTCTGCATGCATTTCTATGGCATATATAGTGCTATGACCACCTTCTGAGGCAGTTTCCAAATCCCCATTTGACTCACAAGTTCCTTATGTAAAGGGTGGCAATTTGTGCCAGCAAAAAAACATTAAAACTGATGCTGTATTTTTACCCCTCAAAACATACCAGCTTTAAACAAAGCGACATCTACTTTTTGCTAAGGGTAAATAATCTCTCGTGTGCTTTGAAGTTTTTTTTTAAAATACGATTTATTTCTGAGAGTCTCATAATGCTACATAAGTATGAATGAAATTTCAATATTAATGAAAGTTATAGTAAAGATCCCCTTTCAGACTCAGAGAAGATGATTTCTAACTTTGTTTAGTTGCAAACTACAATCTATTAGAGGGAGAAGTGGTGGTATAAACATACTTTATGGGAGCAACTGGATTTCCTTGCCGTGCTCTTCTTTGCTCTGGTGTCATGTAATCCCACTTGAACACCAGGTTCCAATCAAAGCCTTCAAGAAGAAAATATTAGAGTAGGATGTTAAAAAGACTGTGGTCATCATTCAACTTGTAGCGACATAATATTGACTGAAAACACTGAGAACTGTAAATTAAAATAAAAACTTAAACTTGTACAAACTTCTGGGTAGAAAACAAACAAGTAGGAGTCCAGATGAAAGGTAAAGAAGTTGACAGGACAATAAAAAAGTATTCTCAAATACAAAATAACTCTGATTTCTCTTGTTGCCATCTATTACACAAAGTAAAAAACCCAGTCAACAAGTGACAAAGCAAAAGCCTTACATATGAATCCAACATCTCATCTCCTTACATCACATAGATCATATGAAGATCTTCCAGCCATTACCAATGCTCCCAACAGTCTTTACTGTACAAGTGCATTTCAACTCTTATCAAACGATCACATATTTATGTTTACGCAGGCTTTACACAGTACTCTTGGTACTCCTCTATCAGCAGGAGCTCTCTACCATGAAGGTCACAACAGGTTATGTAGCTCCTACTTATTTTATTAACATTCATTTAACTTCCTGCTTTCCCACTGCATGCTTCTGGGTGCATCATTTTTTAAACCTGAGGCAAGCGCTAGAGCACCAAAATCTTACTTCCCTTATGTATGTACATATACGTGTGTACACACAGCAACAGCTGGTCCGGTCCTTTTGTGAGTTAAGCACAGAAGCACATAAAGATCACTAGAATAGACAAGACCAATAGGTCACCTACAGCAGCCTTCTACCTGACAACCATTTGAATTACCTCCTTTAGGCAACAATACACAGCTGGTATAAGACAAATTTTCTATAGGAAACACTTTCATAACAGTTTTTGAGCTGGATTATGCCCATAAGCATAAACATCTACATAAGGTCCATAGCCTTCTCCCAGTACACCTAGCAAATCAGCCTTATACAGACTGCCTGTTGCCAAACACATTTAGATCCTATGAGGTCATGTAATGAATGATTTCCAGATTTCTGGTGCACAGATGTCAATCGTTTTCTTTCTCCAGCATAAAGATAAAGCAATTATTTTCTGGGGAAGTGAGGAAAAAGCTAAAGTAAACAGACAACAATTACAGTCCTACAAACTGTGTGTCTGCATCCATAAACGTGCATAGTAATGATTGATGTGGAGAGTTGAAAACTAAACAGTTTTCCTTTTAACTCACAAGATATTTATCACACACACAGTACAGAAGTTGTCCTGAATGTCTTTACAACATCCATGTCAACTCTTTCTCTCCATGTTTAAGTACTTCATGAAGTGTTGCAGTGTAAAAATGAAATACCGTTTAGCTACTCCAAAACTCCACGTAGCAAAGCAGTAGAACAGCTACAATCAATAGTACTGCAAAGCCTCCAGCATGAAAAGTAAAATGAGGTCCAATATTTCCATGCAGTAAAAAACTGCATTTCATCATACATACCCAGCAAAATTACTTGCATCTGGGAGAACATGAAAAAACCTACTGTTCTCCAGCAGAAGCAGTACAGTTACATATACTCCAGTGAACACAAGGGGTCTCTTTTGGAACACAGCACTCTGTTACAAACTCCGGACAAGTGTATAAATTGTCTACCCATAAAAACTAGTTTTCCGTCTCCATTTTCACTGACTCTGGGAAAAATCCGCACTCAATGAGATAATACCAGTAACTCTGTAAAAGGAGTATTTTTAAACACTAGTGCATGTGCAATATGAAATTCTATCCAGTGTAAACTGCATCTTAGGCATACTCTAAATTATTAGATCTCAGTTAACGACAGTTTATTCCCGTAATTAAAGTGTTTCTCTGGGCAGCATAAACACTTTTGCAAATCCTCCCTCAAAAAAAAATTGTAACATGAAGTGCATGGATTTAGTATTGGCCAGACTTGGGAATTATTTCACCCCGTCTGCTTTAAAAAGTTTGTAGCATTTGCTAGGTTGCTTGTCTTGGGTGATTAAGTCCTTTCAAAACAGACCAGGCACAAATGCTGTCCCAGCTGTCTCAACTCTCCATGCTTCAGCCACACAGATACTGTATCTAAGGTTGAAAGCATAGTTTGGTTTCCATGTTTAGAACTTGGCCCCAGTGAAAGTGTCCCGTGATGCCAAATGCTGTACTGCCTCTAACATGGTAATCTGTTCCCTGGGAACTGAAAAGAAATATATTATTCACATTTCAACAGACCCCCAAATAGCTTTAAACACTGGTATGTGCAAAATTTCTATTGTTAACATTAAAAAAAAGACAGCTTCTCACTCCTCAGTCCAGAAGTACAGAGGCTCCATGCACTTCAAAAAAAAATAGTAATATCTATCTCTATTGTGTACGAGGGGAGAAAATGAGCACTAAAAAAAAGAATAAATAAATAAATAAAACTGGGAAATGTTCCAAAGATGAAGCATGAAAGCAGTAACAAGTGAAATGATTTCTCAATCTTCTCCCACTTCACTTGTGAAGAATTAAGGAGCATGAACCCCGCAGGAATGAATCAAAGGTTTCCATGAAAGAATTCCTCCTCTTACTGCAGACAACAATAAAAGCCACATAATGGTACAGAGATTTCCATACTCGAGGCATAATGAATAGATTGGGTAAAAGCCTTAAGGTTTTAATAAAGCTGGCACACAGATAATAGCACAGAACTATACGTTAGCATACTGTGAATATATGCACTGTAGGTGTTATTTCAGAACATTAATTAAAAGGATATAGAGCCTCTCACCTCCAGATCACTCACTGGAAATTGAAGCATATGTGACATTATGCAAATATTGCTTTTATTTTAGTTTACTGGAACAACACTTGGTGGCCAGTTAGAGACTAGTAACTGACAGAACAGGCTTGAAATTGGTTTTTTCCTTCCCCACTCAAGAAAGTCCATTCACAAAAAGCTGAGACACTGTGGGAACAGCACTGTGTAATTTCTGTATCATGGCTTATCTCATATCTCTGTGCAGACAGTTCAGTTTCCAGGGTTGTGGGAACAATTATTAATTACTTAAAAAAAGGGGGGAGGGTGTCCACACAGAACAGCTATTTTAAATTATAGATTCTTGCTTACAGTGAAAAAAGCAAGGGAAGGCTTTTTTATTTTTTTTAGGGCTTCACAAGTCTTTTTACTATTTGCTGTCAACAGTTTACACTAGCTAGACATAGTGAAACTGTAATACTTCTAAACTCAATTTAACAGGAAATTTTGTAACTGTAAAGGTATAAACACTACAAATTTTCAAGGTCACATGTTACTCTCTTCACAATTACAGATCATGGCTAACAAAAACATTTATTTTTGTAAACACATTCCAAAGCTTTCTGCTTATTCAGAAGAGTTTATTTTTTTAAGCAAACCAGCATCTTGAAAAAAACTCATAGGCACTGCATTGCTGATGGGCTTCTAAGCTACAGAGCAATTAAAGCCTGTCTTATCTAAAAAGATAATCATAAGCTCTGACCATAAGCTGCTTCTGACACATTTACACAATCCTACAAACATTGGAGTGAGCACTGCACATTGGTAAAAGGCAGCATAAACTTATAAGAATTAGTATATTAAAAGAAGAACTGTTTTAAAGCAGAAGACAATAAGGCCAATTAAAATCCAAGCCTAGAAACAACTGACTTATAGAACTTAAACCAGATACATGAAAGGGAAGAACAGTGCGTTAACTGCCCATTCCACAACTGCAGTGATTATGAGCTTTGATTCTTGATGCTTTGTGTTTTTTTAAATTTGTATTCCAGTACAGGTACATACCGCCTTTTAAATCAGCTGACGCCCCCACGTACTGGAAGTTGTCCATATTAATTACATCAATAATAGGAGACACAACTCTGGTCTTGTCCTAAAATAAATATTAGAAAGTAATATTGAAATAATGAAATCAATATATAAAGATTCAGGCAGGATGAGATGTTGAACAGTTCAGGATTTCATTAGCATGTCTCCCCCAGCTCTCCCTCTACTTCAACTTAGGGCTCTGAATAGCCAGAGCTGTGAATAGCATTGCTCAGCACTGCTTCAGAAAGCAGAAACCACACAATATGGCTCGGAATCCTCCTTCTATTCCAGGCTACTTATATTCAAGTAATCCCCCTCTTCTGACTTGCTCTTGAAGAAGGCAGCAAACTTGTAGTTCCAAAGGCAGTCGAGCAAACAGCACTTCCATTCTCACTTTTAAAACCAGCTCAAAGAAAAGAAGCATCCAGGCAGTTCGTATTTTCCACAGCAAATCTCTAGCCACGCAGCGTACTACAGTCTTACTATTTCAACCTTTAAGGAACACTTAGGCCTTTCTGCAATCAGAAAAGTCTTAGGTTAATGCTAACCCGTTTCACACTAGAAGAATCGCACTTCACAATCAGATACTTAGATAGGAAAGAGAACCTAAAAACACCTCAGACTAATGAATGCTATTAATCTCCAGCAGCCAAGATTCCAGTGGTACAGATAACAGATTTCTCTGTCCAACCATGGTCTCGTTCACTACTCTGAGCAATGTTAATTACTTTAGCTGATGTTTTTGTCAAAACAGTTTAAGAAAAAACAACAATCTTTCCAACATCTCCACACACATCAAGTAGGATCACAAGACATCAGCACTCTAAAAAAAAAAAAAGACTCATCTAATATTAGAAATGCAATGTCATGGTTAAGCCTGTTTGTCTCCATGAATTATTGGGGGGAAAAGTTACATTTACACACCGAAGCATAACCTCTATGGTAGCTTGATGGAACATTTTGCTTGAGTTCAAAATAAAAGTTTGAGCTCCACAATTTAACATCATTCAGAGAGCACAGAGAACTTCAGAACAGCGTATCACCAAAAAAAAGTGTTTTGAACAAACAGGAGATATTTTGGTAACTCTGTTATAGAGAAACTGTTCTAACGGTTAAAAAAACATACCAACCTAAACTTCTCCATTTTAAGAATTTATTTCATAAGTATGTCCTCAAACAACAAAGGGGTTCAGCAATGCATCCCCCTTGCTAATCAGTATTATACAGAACAGATTGGAACCAAACTAGTATGAGAATAGCTTGCGCTCATAACAAGAGACTTAAAGGCAACTCTCTTAAAAACTCAAATGCTTTGCTTGGTCCAATAAGGACATTAAACAACTGTTTTCATTTATTGAATCTTAAATATTTGATTTGTGCTGATTTTAATAAGCCCTTACTACATAGTTGGCATTTACTAGGTCATTCTGCCTGAGTGAGCAAAAGGCCACTAACGTCTGTATCAGCCAAAAGGAGAACCCAAGAGAATCCAAGCTGAAGACTAAGCTAAAAGCTGAAGACTCATTACTGATTTCTACATTCCTATTAAGTATCACTGCAGCTATACCACCCAGGCCAAATATCTGCTTTTATGAGGGATTTAATACAGCAGCAGACCTGATTAGATGTGAAGTATTAATTAGCTTGGTGTAAAGCAAACTAGAAACACAGACAAAAAAGACCAACCTGTCCTATTCCCCCATCGATTACATCTTTAGCTCCTGTTTCTGTTAGTTGTAGCCCCAAGTCCATGTTTGTAATGGCAAGCATACAGTTTTGCTAACTGTATTGCACTTGGGAGGCAATTATGATTTAGTGCACCTTAACCACAAAACACTAAGTGTGTTTTTGTGCCCTCCTACACCACTAAAGCAGTCATGGTTGCACACATGACCTCATTTTAGGCATTCTGTATACCATGATAGAATTAGAAAACTCCTTTATTTAAAGGCTGATGAGACAGAAGATATCCAGTTATTTACAATATATCCATCAGCATAAAATACAAAAATGAAAACCCCCCTTCCTTTCTTTTTCCTTCTTTCCCTAGCTGAAATTGAGACAGCTTATATATCTATGCCCATCTCCAAAAATATTTTCTGACAAAAATTTGCATTTTCTCAAATGGTTCTACTTAGCACAGTTGAACCTGGCAGTAAAAGTTGCCCAAGCTATCAGGTATCACATAAGGTAGGCTTCAGTTAGGCTTCAACTTACCTCCCCTGTGTTGAGTAAGCAGGTAGCATGCTGTGTCCATGCATTTGGGATTTCCTCAGGGTTTTACTGCTGGTCTGATTAGTTCTATCAATATAAGTGCAACACCACACTAACACCACTTGCTATACCTAACGTATTATTTAAACAACTTACAGTTGTTTCTCCAACAGACAAATACCCAGGTTGTAAGCATTTAGTTCCATGTACAACCACCACATTGTTGGCTTGGAAACATGCTCTTCCTTCCATGATTTGAAATTATAGATTTGCTCAGCAGCAAAGCAGACAAAAGACTTGCACATTCTTAAGGTGATGCTTTGCAGGGCACTACAAAGTTGTTAATGCTAAAAAAAGCTTATGGATCTCCAAAGTACAGGGAGTTCATTCACTCAAAATACTAAAAAGCAGCTGCTCCCTTCAAATTATCCTGAAGAAAGATACTTATTTATCCATGGTGTGATTAAATTAGAAATCTGATGTGCATTTTAGGAACAAAAAACACAAGCAAAAAAGGAACTCTTCTTTTTGTAATCTCCTGTTTTGTTCTGAGGGGTTGACTCCATAACTTACAATGGAACACACAATTGGAAAACCATGTGCTTCTTGGTGAGGATAATGGAAAGAAATAGCTTGTGAATACTGCAAGTCTCTAGCGCCTGGAAATTTGTAGCAGACTATTTCATTTTAATATTTCATAAGGAGGTTATGTATGCTCTAGAGAGTTAGACTATTATATAGTATTCTCATAAATCATCAGAAATTATCCTCAAGATTCTGCATACATTGCTTCCTCCCCCCTCTAAAAATCTCAAAACACTTCAAAGATTAAGCTTCACAACACTCTTAAGAGAAAATATAAATATTTTCCTTTCAGCATTGTGCCAGTTAAAAGTTGACTCATTCAAGCTCACAAAATCTGAGACAGATATGAAAAAGGAATCCACATCTCATTTCTTAATCTTAGTTCTTTCTCCCTTTTAAGATATTCTTTGTTTAAAAATACCTTCCTAAAAGTGATATAGGATTTACAGCTATGCTATGAAAACAGATTAGTTCAGTTCTGCACCAGAATATTCCAATTTTTATTTTTCTCATGTAACTGATGCATTATAAGAATAGAACATAAAAGGGATTAGAAATTGGAAATGGAAAGGCCAAGCGGACAAATGTTCATGAAATAGCTAGTAGTTACCAATGTTTTCAAGATTATGTGTACTTATTACTATGTTGATATTTTGGGAGAATCAGAGGGTTAAACTCCACCGGCTCCTCATTTAATCTCCCCTAACCAACGCATACACAAAAGAAATCTAGACAGCATAAAAGGTAGCCTTAGGGAATCAGGCAGAAAACAATTCTCCAGGAGGGAGCAAAGCGAAAGAAGGTATACCAGCTGCAAGTTAAACAGGTATTGTTATGTTCTGAACTCGAAAATATTTACCTTGTAGGTATGTTGCTTCTGCTTTAAGCCTTTGCTCAAATTGCTGAAGAAAAATCCCTAGCCGTGTCAGACCTCTCTAGGTATGCTAAGCAAGCAAGGTCAATAGACAAAGGTAGTCATACCAGGAAACCATCTCAAAGAAGAAAACTGTGGGATGGATCACCCTTCAAATGAAGAGGAGAGCTTGATGCCTTAGGTGCTCCTAACACAAGCAACAGGTCAAAGACACAGCTTTCTGAAGTGGTTACAGCACATCAGATAGAATATTGTAGATTCAATTCAGACCATTTCTTGGAAGCTATAAATTTTTATGTTGTAACACACACAACTAATGCCCCAAAATGCTGACAGAATTAAATGCCAAGAGGGCAATTCTGGAACAAAAGGGAAAAAGAAAAAACCCCACACTTTCCACCACATATAGAACAGATACAGCAGCGCATCAGAAAATACTGTATTAATATATAGTAGCCCTGACCTGAAAAAGTTACCTTTGAGGCCAGAACAGAAATGAGTTCATGTCTATTCAGCTTCTTGTCACTGAGACCATCAAGAAAATGCTGCCAATTAACATCAAGTAACATACCGTCTGCACTGTGAGCAGAATCAATCCATTTAAAGTAACAGAGAACTATCACATACTACACGTAAACACTATCCATGCCTTAATTATTTGAACAAGCAGAAAGCTTACAAACCACATACCTGTTGGTTAGGAATCTTCCCAGATGAAAGTAAACTGGAATTCCACATCAATTACTTATGTAACAGTACATTAAGCTTTTAAGAACAGAAAACTGTATTCACACAGCTGAAAACTATTCAATGGCACACATGATTAGTGTGTACCACAGTGACAACTGTGAGGAGCAAGTTTTGAAGGATCAAATAATTCATGTGCTGCTAAAAAGTAGCTGCTGCACAAAGCAAAATATGCACCAGTTTCTCCCACCAAGTACACCATGTGTAATGCTGGATCTTCACAAAATTGTCAGCAATTTGATAAGATGTTTTACATTCTGGTATGATGAAAAAGTAACACTTTTTCATATGACATATCAGTTTCAGAAAGCTAAATGAGTATGCTCTGAAAAAAGTCATAGACAAGAAAAAGGGTAAATGGTAAATAGCTGTCTTACTAAAAGCAGGGTTTTGTTGACCGAAACTAACCATTTCTCTTGATTTCTCAAACAGGTAGATGCTTCAAGCTATTTACACAAAAAGGCTTGTCAGTTCCCACATCCTAGAACCCATTAGGCCTTTAGCTGCAAGCATTCTCCACTTCCTTCTGAGATTATATTTAATGCCTTCAAGTTTATTTTCCTAGTTAATAATTATAGAGAAGTTCCCCCAACCCTTCTGAGGCTGCAACACTTCCCACAGACACAAAAATAGAAGGAAATGCTACGTTACTCAAGCTCAAGGGCTTTGTTAGGCTCTAGGTGCTTTAATAATGTCCAGGTTTGAGCTGATTAAAGTTATTTCTACTCCAAAATAGGATTTTAACTGCTGATATGTCTTAGGCAACTTACAGTATTTCTGGAATACACAGTAAAGCATCATAGAACCAAACAGACTAAGGAAAATCAGTCATCAATTGATAGCTTCTGCATTAGCATGTTGAGTATATAGGTTTTACTTCCTTGTTTTTTCCCTTCTCCTTTTTGGGGGAAAATGCAAAGGGAAGTGTAGGGAGGATAAAAACGAAGAACTGGGCATTAACAAGACAGAGCAGCTTAGCAAAACTATTTTGGCTAGGAGCATTCTGTAAGAAAGTCTTTCCAGGAAGGGGAGTTTACCAGAAATGGAATGCAATTAAGAAAGAAGAAAAAGCCTATTGTCTTGAGTGTTCCCCAGTGCTTTTTGGGATCACACTTGATTCACTTTCTACTTCAACTGAGTTCCTCCAGAGCAAGTTAACAAGTATAACCAGTCCCTGGAGAAAACAGTAAACCTTCACTCTCGATGCTCTCAATTGCTTTTCTGGGACACAGACTAAGCATCATTTTCATAGAAGCTGAGAGCCCACAGTCCCTGCTAATTTCCATGAGAATTTTGGTTTCACAGCTCAACCTCTCTCCTATTATCACACTGAATCTTAATGAGGCATAAATACTCAGGTAAACTGAATCACATTGAGATGATATTGGTTGAGGAGAACTATACTTTGCTCTAAAGTTTTTCAACACTTACTGAGGAGGTCCCTAAAGAACCAAAGCGGCATATATTTGAATTGCTTGTAAAGATAATAATAAATATTCACATTTTATGTTCCTGTGTTCACAGATTAAATGAACAAAAAGTGGATTTTAATCACTGAACACTCCAATCATCTCCATCATCTCACTTCAGAGAAAAAGCTTCCTTAGAAAAATGCATAAAATTAATGTAGTATAAACCAGATGGCTTTAAAATGTAAAAGCTACTCCTTCAGGAAATTACTTTAGAAGAACTCTTTACTAACCTCAGCTACTCTTTCCAAAAGCGGTTCCAGCCAGTGTTCATTGCATTCACAGTGACTATCCAGGAAGGTCAGTACTTTTGCTTGTGCTGCATCTGCCCCTCTGACACGGGAGCGCATCAAGCCTGAGAAGTCAAGATAAAATATTTAAAGTACTTACTGAGGAAAACAGTCAACAGTAGTGAGAAACTATTGCATTTCAAGTTAGTCGTGAATTACATTACTTGAATTCACACAGGACAAACATACAAGTTCCATTATCAAAATGAGAATCTAGTTAACAATTGTTGTGAAGTCATTTCACTGAAACAGTCTGCAAGCTTCCAACCTCCTGCACCTTAGTCTACAGGTTTCAATCTGATTTACGTAGAAGAATTAAAGTATCTTTTTTTAAAAAGTGATACACAAGTACAGCTGGGTCTGCATTACAACAAATGGTATTTATACTGATAAACATTACTCAAGATCAGTCCTGAAAACAAACACTTTTCCTACAGTTCTATGATAGAACTGAGGAAAGCACCATCATTAACTTATCCTCCCCACCTTTTTGCTGCCCACTAGCTCTCACCACAGTCTGTCCATTCTTCTATCAACTTCTTCCAGAAACAACCATGCTTCATTAATTCATGTCCAAGAGCCTTCCCCCCACCCCTTTCAACTGTCTTTCCCCTGTGTTTCTTGCAACTCTCTTGTTTTGTGGTTTGGTGGTGCGTTTTTTGTTTGTTTGTTTTTCAGGTTGGTGGGTTTTGGGCTTGGTTTGGGTTTGTTTTTTTTTTTGGGGGGGGGGATGTTTGTTTGGATTTCTTAAAAATCTTATCTTGAAAAGACTTCTTAAAGAAGAAACATCTGGTAAAGCCAAAAGTTTCTTCTCTTCTCTACACCTCAATTACACAGATGCCCTCACTGATTTGCCATGTTCCTTTCCTTCCGTTTTAATATTTGTTCATTGGATGACCTCACCATTCCTTAAAGTCCCTTGCTATATTTACACACATACCCCAGAACACCCCACCATTTACTCCAGTACAGAAAATAGCAAGCTTCCTCTCATTCCTTTGCCAATTTCCTCCCTACCTTTCTCTATTACTATTCAAAATTCATAGATTTCATTGTCACTCAAGACCAAAGCCAAGTAATTACTTTTTTTCTTTTTGTTTCTACATTGTTTCCCACCAAGTCTGTTCTGGTTTTGGTTGTTCCCCACCCCACCCCCCAAATGAAACATTGTAAAAGAGTCAAACCCATTTCCTTCCATTCCCTTTACAAAATAAACCTGCAAAATAAGACACTGCCAAACAGAATACAAGATGCTTAAGAGGAAAAGCTTGTTTGGTCTGTCTAACATTCAGCAATAAACAGCCTCATCAAGACCCTTGTACTATCTCTTAGCACGAATGTGAGCGCTTCACTGTTGTAGACAGGCACTGTGCTGATGCTCCCCGACAGTACTTCCTACAACTTCTCTGTTGCACACCGCCAGCTAACTATACCTCATTGTTTTTATGCTACCTTCCTATTCCAACCTTTGAACCTGTTCTGTTCAGTTTTTCCACATTGAACCATTCCTCAAGCACTCTGGCTATGTTTGTTTTACTTTTGCAATTCCTCCCTTCCAGAGCTTATTATTTCTAACTTACACTCTTATAGAACCTACTGTCTTGCTCTACTTCCACAGAAAACACGTAACAGTGTTTCTAATTCCCGCCCCCCCCCCCCCCGAATCTGAGGTGCTCGCTTGGGTCATTGAGTCTTCTACAATCACATTCAGTCTTACAACAGAATGTTGAGAAGGTTCCCCTGAACATTTCTTTATTCACAAACTACCATGCCCTCCAAAACACATCTGTTCCCATAACAAACTCTGGTCCTATAGATGAGACCAAGAGCTACTATCACATATTCCTGAAAGCAAGGCAGTCAATGTCATGCCCTCCACAGGCACTATCCCTTTATTTTAACTTTTCTTTTAAAGCACAGTGCTTTCCTCTGTTCATACATACATTGTTCATAGTAATGTGTTACTCTTAGTGTCCTACAGACTGGTTGATTTTATTGATTCTCTTAAATTTTATTTTGTATGTGTCTGAGATATCAGTATCAGCCTACACTTGAAAATGAAAAGTGAAATGACTATCAAACTCAAGTATAACAAGCCAGCAATCAAATGAAATCTTTAAAATATTTTAATTTAAAAAATTATCACCTGGTTGCACATATGCATGCCTAGGCAAAACTTTATAAAACAGTACAGTAGATCCCACAGGTAATAATTTAATTCTAATCTCACAAAAATACCAAGTAAGGCAGTTCTGTGCCTTTGATTTGCAAATAATTGTTCTTTTCTGATATAGAAAAAGATTTGTCAAATCGTATTTCATTTTCATATATACTGATGCATATTTTTAAGTATGAATGAAAATTCAGTTCATCTGTATATGCAGTACAAAGTTAATATTTATAATTACTAAAAAATAAAAATCAAAAAAGTGTTACTTCATTCCACTTTTCCATTACTATTATCTCCAACTCTAAGTGCTACACTAAGCAGAGGAATTATATGAACTTACTCAGAACCCTGTAACCATGGCAAGTCATAAGACACCTGCTTTCCTAACAAGCCTTTGTTCACAAGTATATCCCAAACAAAATATTTAAACATTAAGAGCCCATCAGTTTGCAATAACTAATTATGGGACAACACAGGTTTTCTGCGTGTCATTTCCAGTTTCTGTCAATCTAATGATTCTAGCTGCTCCCCAGGCCAGGCTGGCAGCCTAGAAGATACAGCGCCTATAAAAATAAACAAGCTTATATCTGCTAACTCAGTCAGCTATTTCAACTGTCAGCTCTCGGTTATTATTTCAAACAGCTGTAGAATAACAGTTGCCTGTATTAATACTTTAAGCTCCATAGCCAGGAAGCTGCCAACTGAAGGGCTCAGTGATATGAGACCGTAATTTAAAAAGCAACAAAGAGGAAAAAAAAATGTAAGACAAGTTTGTTACACGGCACACTGGCTTCAGCAAAACTGGCATACGTGGTCCCGGCCCTCCTGGCTGCTCAAACCCTCTCAAGTCTGCCAAATAAACTATTTGCCTGGCTGTCCATCAACTGGATCCTTAAAACGATCTCTAGTAAGGTAGCCATCAAAAAAATAAGAGGACTAATATTAAGCTGGATTGTTTCAAATATTCATACAGTTTACAGTGAGACCTTACGCACAATGGGAGCAGCTTAACTGAGGATTCAGTTACAGCAAGAGAAAGGAGAGGTTGAGGGTGAAAGGGAATTTCAAGTCGGCGAAAGCTAACAATGGGCGACTGCACACACAACAATATGGAATTCATCAGATTTACTGTTTTTACTTGCACAAATACATTTGTTTTTATTCCTTCCACTAGTAAGTTGATTTATAAAGTGAAAATCCTCCCTCCAATATGGAATGTATAGCAGAATGTTCCTTTAAAAGACTTGATGAAGATTAACAGATAAGGCAGCACAGCAGAATTTGTATCTTCCTTCCCCCAGATTAAGCCTACCTTCTCGGCGATCATTTCGAAGAACCCGCACTTTTTCAATTTTTCCCAAGAGAGCACCATCCTCAGCTTTGAAAAATAAAATAATAATTTAAAAAAAAATCAAGTTATGAGAACCAGTATGATATCCAACACTGTAAAGCATAAAGGAGGCTGTCTTCAAAAGAAAAACAAAAAAAAAGTTTGTAGTACAAAATGTTTATGGTCATAAATGGTTAATATAAGACATATGCTTAAAAAAACCAATACCTGCTTGTCTCACCAGAAATAAAGAAAAGTTACCAGGCTAAGAAATTAAACTACCCTCATGTTATTTAAAGCTCATTATTATTTTACACTCTTAAAATATTATCATTTAATGATATTCTCTTTGCTTATTTTAGACAGTTTCTACATTGCGTTAAGACAAAAAACTTTTATAGGATGAAATAAACCGTTTTCTTTGCATATAAAGTTCATTTTTTAACCAACATTAAGGCTTAAACCTACACTAAATTAGCTATAAACTAACAATGCAAATGTAGACAATTAACTTCCTTTAAGAAATGTTACTCAGAGGTCCATTACAATTGTTAAAGTTTGTATTGTGATACCCTAATACTTTTAAAAACCTTGACTTATTTTAGATTCGGTAAGAATTTTTCCAAGAGACTAATGGAGACCAGCATTCATTTAAAGCAGTGCCGCAAAAAATATTTGGTGCAAGCACCATGAGTTTTATTTTTACGTCAGATAACATACTATGTAAACGCTGTTGTCAATTATACACCCTGCTCCTTCAGCTAGCAGGAAGTAATAAAATATACCTGAAGCATTTATCAGAACTCTTCACATTTCCACAATGACAGATATGGAAGAATTAAGAACTGGGTTTGTATCAGTTTCTGCAAACTTCTATTCATGTGACCTACTCTTAACAGAGTCACCTACTAGCATCTACAGAAAGTCTTACCAGAATAAACAAAATAAAGTTAAAACCCTGTAAAAGTACTTACAATCATTACTGTAGTCATCCACCAGTATGATTTCCTTAATAAGATGCGATGGGCTTTTTTTAAGGACACTGAAACAGACCAAAAAAAAAAGATTCAATACTAAGCAGTGTTAATTTTCCATAATAATGTCATAAAAGCAGTTACTTTGTTAAGCCACAGTAGAACCTAGCCAAGGATCCTATCTTCAACAACGGGTATTGGCTTATTATTACAGAAAGCATTTGTGAAGAGAGGCACAGGTAGAATTGTTCCCCCCAAAATTCCAGCCTCCAGAAATAAGTGGATTAGACAACTTGTAACATGGAAGTCTTGTAAATAGCTTTAGGTCAAATACCCCCTAGGAATCCATCTTTCCTGAGTTTTTCTTGAAACTAGTTATAAAGCCAACTTCCAAATATTTTCTAGCGATTGGTTCCACACTTTCCTGCATTTGTAGTTAAGGGGAGCGACTTTGTTTGTTTAATGCCACTATTTAGAATGTAAGAACTGGAGGCATCAATGAAATTAAGGCTCCGCTTTCCCTCTGCAAATGGTTCAGAAAAGCATAATTGATTGTTACTTCCCTTCCTTATCATAAGCTATTATCTGACACAAGTGAATGGCTTTTAAGGAAGAAAAAAATAAAAAAATAAAAATCAAGGTCTCTCTTAGGTATACCTGACAACAGTTCGAAGCAAAGCAGATCTTGCTTCATTATGAAAGGTGATCACCACACTAGTGGCTGGCAAATCTATCCTCCATTGTTTCCGTTGACACCTGAAAGACATAATACCCTGTCATCTAAACATTATATTTACATCCCAAGCTTAGCAGACAGTCTTCATCATGAAGCAGTTATCGATTACACTCATGTGTATGTTACACCTACCTAGGAAGAATGGAATATCTTGTTTGCAGATGAGATTATAATCAATTCCTCTTCTGCCCCTTTTGGTAGTTGTCTTAGTACACAACAGAGTAGGAAGTCAGTGTCAGATACAGGCAGGTTCAGAAAAGTCACTGGACTATCATCACTGCAGTATCTTGTAAATACCTTTCAAGCAACTGAGTATGAAACCAGAGTGCTTATTTTACCTTAAAAGCATTCAATAAATCTAAGCAAATGAGCATATTTTCAGTGAAAATGCAGAAGTTCACAGGCTACCACATGTCTCTTCTTTGGAATGGCATGTGTCCACTTCTCCCTTTATTTTTAAAGCTCCTGTAGCATCCTGGTCTTGCTTATAGATAAAAACAGTTTTCTATTCTAATGAGAAGTTGTAAGGATTGTAACATTCAGAATTTGAAAAACACAGCTAGTGTGACAACAACATTGAGCCAACTAAACACAGAACCACATGCTTCCAAACCATAAAGATAATGAAATATTCCATTTACGTCAAGTCATTTTTCATCACCTCTAGTAGCCTGAAATTAATATAATAAGCAAAAAGAAGCAAATCCCAAAATACTTCCTGCAGGACTACATAAAGTCAAGCTGTTTAAATGCACAGGCAATAAACCTAAAAAAGACACTACTCTCGTTGTGTTAGAAACTAACAGTACTAGAAAACACTGTATATGGAGTTTATGCTGAACGCATTACAGTCTAACAGGTCACGATACTGATCGCCATTCATGCAGTAACATAGACAAGTGATTATTTCTTCATGTATCCTTTAATATTAGGGGTAGAGTTTTAACAGGCCTAGTTGTCTTCAGAGGTGATAAACACAGCTAGCGTACACCTATAGCAAATTCAGCAGTAATTCTGTACTCTGTGCAGTATTCATCGAACTAACTTTTAAGGGAAGAGAGGTACGTTACATTGCTACCTACACTTCCAAAACTAGGCCTCTGCCTATATAAAAAGCCTCTCCACACCTGATTAAACTTCTGTAGCATGCATCATAAATCACACAACCTTCAACTTCTTGGAATCAGAGAGCAAGTGGCAATGCGCTTCTTGCCCTCACCCACCCCACAAAATCCCAAGGTCCTGCAGTATTTTCAATACAACACACCCATAACGTCACACACATTAGTGCCCTCTGTGAAACAAAACTTTATTGTGCCATGGTGACCTCACTCACTCTGAAGAAAAACAAAGCCAATGCCAACCCTACAATTGCTGTGTCAGATTAGCAAGGCCTTATCTAGCTTTGTTTCTCAAACGGTGGGTGTACAAGATGGCTTTGTAACCAGCACCCAGCGTTGAAGTATTAAACCACAAATGTATGTGTGTTCCTGGAAAGCAAGAAAATAAAGACTTTCTCTATTGTGAGCTGCTGGCAATTCATCTAGACAGCTACAAGACATCCAGCTATTATATACCAAAGCCTATGGTGCCAAAAAAATATATTCTTTTTTCTGCTAACTTTCAAATTGCCCCCAGAGGACGAGCCTACTGTGCAAGCAGTTATCACATGAAGCACTTGCATTAGAATAATTAAAAAAGTCACATTAAATCTTATACTGATCTCTTTGCAGAAGAGAGCACTTGAGCCAGAGCACATCTTAGGGTGGAATTACTCAAGGCAATGAAGCCTCTCAATTTTAAAGAAACCTCAAGAGAAGAGCACTACTGTATATTTCTGAGGGAGAAATTAAGATTTTCAGACTTCCACATAAAACTGGAGGAATGTTTCACTGAGTATTTCTGCTCTCAGCTCTTCAAAAATCCCTGCTTTAACTGACTCAGTAGCAGTCCTCCTCCTATTCTGCTGTGTCAATAGCGCTACAGTTAAAACTCAAACGAAAGAAACTATGTCATCACTTTTGGCACAGAGATTAGACTTTCTTTCCTCAAGTTACAGCACTTAATTTTACATGCAGAATGAGAAACTGCATTTGCATAAACTAGACCTTGAACTTAAAACTTCAATCTAGACCTTCAATGCTTAGCATAGGTCATTAAAATCAGTTAAAACATAAAAAGTACATTCTTTCCCCTAGTAATTTGAGTCGCTGGACTAGTGCATATCATTATCAAATTTTCTGAAACCTCCATGGTTTGTTGAAACCATTTTTTGACAGGAATATCCACTTTAACCAGTGCAAGGAGAGCATTCACCTCAACAGACATCTGGATGCCAAAGAGACAGGAAAGTTTGTTTCTTCTCTACTTAAGAATAAAACTTGAGCACGAGGTGAGAAACTTCTAACAGTTGCCAAATGAGAAAGAAAACACAGTTTAGTCCAGCTAAAGTACTTACCAGTAATTCTCAAGAATCATGTCAACACATCAGGTAAGAGATGTGATCAGAAACCACTGGTCCAAAGTAAGCGTGGTAGACATCGGTCCACAAAAACCATGGAGTATTTCACCCTTCATCCCACTTGGGAGACTATTTTACACTGACAGGAGGACAGCTCTGGAAGTTTCCTATTATGACTGTGACACTCACTTTCTGGATCTCCAAAAGCTACCATGACAGGGATAGCTCTCAACTATACGTCGCAAACAGACTGCAACAGAAGGAAACCCAGAGGTTTCTCAGAGTTGTTGGAAGTGGCAGTTGTGAGCACCAGCTGGAGTGAGAATCTGCATTCCTGCTCAGACCTCTTCTCTCTGCTTCCTTTCTTATGTTTTATCTGCTTGTTTCTCACATCTCCCTTTTGCTTAAAATAAAGGCAAGCAGCTTAAACAGGTAAACCTAAGTGTTTTGCAGTACTGCTGGCAGTCTCTCACAAAAAACAAGTAGAAAACTTTGGTCTTAACCTGATGTTAGTAAAAGTTTGCCCGATGCAGAAAAGACTAAACAATGGAGTATTAAGAAATGCATAATTACACATACATTTACATATTTAATGTAGAATCCTGATAAACTGCTTCTAAACAGCCTAGACAATTTTAGCAATTAAATAGTATTATTATGCAGTTATTTTAAAATCATACAGCTTCTTAGACACATCAATATAATAAATAAAAAGTTGCTCAAGCAGAAACAAGTATTTCCTCATCCAGGTTTCTTTTCTTAAAGATTGTAGCAGCTCCACAAGAGATCTTAATATTAACCCAGTTCCCTCCATTTTTATTGAAAATAACATGCTTCCAAGTGTCACATGCTCAGATCTGTAACATATTCTTCTTCCTATGGCTGTTGCTCTTCTCTTTTCATTGGACAGTTCCCAAACAAATATTCCATGTGACACTTTCAGCTTCTGTAGTGAATGTCCTTGCCAATATAGAAGGAAAATTAATTGCAACATGGCAGGGAAAGCATCATGGCCAGTTTGCAGAAATGATTGCTTCAGTTTGGTTTGGGGTTTTTTTGTTTGTTTGGTTGTTTTTTTTCTTTAAAAAGATGACCATTTATAGACTGATGGGCACTTAAATCTGCTCCATGGCAAAATCTAAGTAATAATCACAGCACAGATACAGCCTTTCCCCAGAAACATATCTCTCTCTCTCTTCATTGCAGGGTTCTTTTCCAACTCCATTTAGTGAAAAAACTCAGGCACGTCAGCATATAATCACAACACTGACAGTTAAAACATAGCCGCCGTAATATAATTTGTCTCCTGTCATCTCTCAAATTCTTCTTAAAGGAGAGCACGTGTCCGTTAGACCCCACTCAGAGGTTATTAAATATCTAGAAAAATTCCAAATTCAGCATATCTAAATCATAGAAGCTTCTAGAAGTTGGTAGCTGAGCTTTGCTCTTGTGGGAAAAGAATACCTGGTCTAAAAAGTTAGAATGCATTTCTAAAGAAAAAACTGTATGTGATGAAGAAAATTCAAAAGTAATTTTAAACTCCTCAGTATACCGTCAGCATTGTGCTTTTCACTGCTTTCATGGAAAGAAGCGAAACACCAGATTATTCCTACTTTTCTAGTCAATTAATGGCAAATTATACAAGACTTGCTTCACTCTATCTACAAAGCATCTGCTTAAAGGAACCTAAAACCAAGGGATTTAAAAATGACACAGTAAGTGTCTGAGTTTTTATACAAATCTCCTTTACTATGCCACTCCGGATGAAAGAGCTTTATGGAGGAAAAAAGAGGCACCTTCCTTTTCTCCCTCCCTCTGTTGTCTCTTCCAGCTTCATCTACCTACAAAGCTGTAAATGTATGTTCATCCTAACTGCAGAATTAGTTAGGCAAATTAACTATGAGACTATGCTTGCCTAGTTTTTAAAACCAAGTTCAACCTGCTTTTGTTATTTTTAAATTATGGAAGTCCTAATGAGCTACTGTTGTTTTAATATTAACCAGCTCTGCTTAAACAAGATCAGTGCAAGTCACTCAAACCCTGTTTTAAATGAAAAAGTCTTCTCTATCCACAAGAAAGGAATACGTTTTCTTACTCTGAAGTGTACTATTTCCTGAATCAGCACAAGCAGCCTGACATAGCAGAAGTTTTTAAACATCTGAAGTGTAATTCTGTCCTATGTTGACCAGGGTATGCATAAATGGATTCCTTTAGGTCTGGAGTTGAAAATCATCACATAGTTAGAAGAATGGAATCACAGAGCGACTGAGATTGGAAGGGGCCCCTGGAAATCTTTTAGTCCAAATTCCCTGATCAAAGCAGGGCCAGCCACAGCAGGCTGTGCATCAAGCTTTGAATAACCCTAAGTCCAGGGACTTCACACCCTCTCTGGGCAACCTGCTCCACTGTTTGATCATCCTCACAGTGAAAGAGACTTAGAAACGCAGAAACCAAGAAAAGCCATCAGATAAACAGGAAGAAAAAGAGATTAAAAAGCAGCACCAGTTTAGATATAGAATACACACTGATGGAAGTCATGGAAACGGAAAAACTTAAATAAGATTCATTGTTCTTTAACCCACTGTTCAAGGACTGCACAACAGTTTACTGTTCCTGGCATTTCAAAAGCTGGAAAGCTCCTGCTGTAGAAAAACCACCTGCTGCTCAAAAGCCATAAATACAAAAAGATTAATCCAAGTCAAACATGGCTCAGTTGGCACTTACTGATCATGCCTAGTGTCAGGAATGCTTCGGTCCATTCGCAGTTTGTCACTTTCTACCTGATTGAACTTATTGCGGGCATATGGATCCTGACCAGATCGCACCATGGTAGCGCCAACATAAGCGTCTTGATCGAAGTCTTGCCACCGAACTTTTCCTACAACAGAAACCACGGAAAAAATCCAATTTAATCTTCGCAATTTAAAGAATAGCATTCAGCAATCCAAACATAACTGATAAAATAGTTTGGCTTTTAATTTTGCAACAAAGAAATTAAATGTCAACAGTATTGTTAACAGTGTAACATCAATAGCCACTTTTGCATATTAAATTCCTCTAGAACACCCTGCAAATTAATAAGAGATTGAACAGTTTCACAGAACTCAGGTTATACAAGTAACCATCAGACCATGCTTCATCTTGTCCATTTTGTTTGTTGTTTTTTTTTTTTTAACTCCAACTACCACAATTTCCAATTAAAAAAACCCTCCACATATCAACAGGCATTAATATAGCAGATGATATGGCTATAAAGTTATCCAAGAAACATTTATTTGTTTTTTAAGATCCAGTCCAGACTTGAAAGACATTATAATTTGATTTACTGCCTCATTACATAAGTAAAAACACAGTCAGTTATAAACAAACCATTTGAGGAACAGGCCTTTTAGAAGTACAAGACAACATTATTCTCAAAACCCAGCATTTCATGTACGCAGAGCACTAGAACACTCTCCAATATGACATAACTGCAACCTCCTTTACAATCAGAATTAATTCACAGATTAGTCCCTCTTTAACAAGGACTGTGTTAATTTGTGACTGGTTGTGGCACTAACACTGAAAGGTAGATTAGCATCCAACCACCAGGAATGAAATTTCAGGATTCTCACTGTCTTCAGGAGTAAAATAGGAGTATGATATTTACCAAATGTCTTAAAACTATCAGTTTTTACCTCTGGTTGGATGTTTACTTTTTTGCCTATTGACAGTCAAACCTATGCTACCTACAGAAAATTTATCCCACCTTTAACTCGAGCTCAAGTTCTAATGCAATACAGACATTCTTGTTTTAAAATGGATGCGTACCAGAATCTCCTGCAAGCATGTTGTGGTGAACACAGCATGCCGTTGGCATAAAAAAAAAAAGATACAAAGCAAAAGCTGTCTTTTGGGGTCACTGTTTATTACAGATGAGAGGAGTTAATATTCATTGTTTTCATAATTAATATACAAAGTTTTTGAGGTACTTTCAATTAAGTTCAGTAAGTAGCAGGTGGCAGAGATAGCACTCTATTCAAGCTCAGCTTTTAGACAAATATTATAGCTCAGCCATATCCTAAATTAATCTGATATGCACAAAGGAAATACTACTCTAACAGCTATTAATGAGAGTCAGAGGTTGCTCAGATGTTTCAAGGTTTGCCTTTGCTCCGTCTCTCAACCTGCACAGCACGGAAACTAAGGCAGGCCTCATTTACAGCTTTCTATCCATAAGCCATGTCCCAACTATAGTGCATTAACTCCTGCTAAAAGATTCTGATACTGAAAGAACACTTTCCATCATTAAACAAAGTAATTGTCTGTTGTTTAACCAGACAAATACCACCAACTTGATTAAAAACTCTATAGTCTCAGGATCACACAAGGAGCTCATCTACAAAAGCAGCTTGGATCCAAGGTGTGATTTGGTTATCAAATGGTAGTGGAGGTTGTAAGGCAAAAATATCAGGGCTGGGGGGGAGGTGGTTTTGGGTTGGTTGGTTTGTTTTTAAGAAACTTCCAACATCCAAGTAAAGTCACAGAGTAAGAGAAAAGTGCCCATACTTTTGGATTACTGGTTTAAGAGCTAGCCAGTTAATACTAAGGAACTATTTTTACATCTGAATTACCATCCTAAAGAAGTTAAAACATGTATGTACACACACACACAGAAGCCAGACTAGAAAGTTAAACATTAGCAGACTGCAGAACATTTTATAGACACTTGGTAAAGCAGCCCAGAGGGGAAACTATACGAAAATAACTGGAGGGAGAAATACAGATTTCAAATTCCAGTTACTGAAAGAACTCTAAAAAGGAAACCTTCCAGCTGCTGTTGGTAGCTCACAGACTGCCAAGAGTTTTTCTTAGCCTTTCAAGTTCTTTCTTCAAAATATTTCCAGGAACTTGCTTTGTAAACAAGTTTACACCTCAGCCAGCTACCACACTACAAATAACCCAATACAAAGTTATTTACAAAAATTAGACCAAACCTCACTTACAACAAAACTATACAAAATGCAAGAGTGGCTTAATTCAGGAAACTGGAAGAAACAGAGATCATAAGATCATCTCCCCATATAACTCTCCCCTTAGCATTTCCTAAAGTTTTTGCAACCTCCTTGGTAAATAAACTATATTATCACCCTTGCTTCTAATTTATAATACAGCTTCAATCTGGAACATATGTTGAATATTTTCTGAAATATAGGACATGTAATGTCACTGCTTTTGCAGTCTAAGAATAAAGATTTTAGAGCATTTTAAAAAATACAATCTACACTTAAAATGCATTTATACAGGACTTTCAACTTTCAAACACTCCAACTTCCAATGGATTTTAATGCTATGCCTGCTTCAAGACTGCCATCCCCATTCACTCCTCCAATTACCTTCCATGAAGTGGAAAGAGTAGCTAAAACACAAGAGGTCATGAGAGCATCACATCAGTGATAAGGGTGATGCCGTCGCAAGCATTCTTCTTAAACAGGTTGTGTTCCTTATGAACTACAACATGCAATGTGGGCTGCCCACATGGTTACAAGCACTAACAGCTCAAGTTAACTGCTAGAAAATGAAAGGCTGACCCAAAGCTAAGTATACTGTCCAGCCTTACTTTTCCTGAAAGGCTTGACTTTCATTTATCAACTAAATTTTGAAGTTAGAAGTGGTTTAACAAACCTTTTCCAATAATAGGTACTGTTTCTATTGTATGCTTCCCCAGGGTACACAAATAGGAGCACGTTTGATTTAATTTCTTCTGGGGAGTTAGCTGGCTCTGTAGTTTCCTGAGTTTCAATGACTTTGCCAGGTGGAATGAGTATCAGAAAAAGCAGCTACATTATTTCAAACTTAAATTAAGCAAGTTTGTAACTTCAGACTCAAGCAAATCTGTGTTTACCTGTACTGAGACCTAACATGACAATGAATTAGTATTTTAAACTCAGCAGTAAACGAATGGCAGAGTTTACTACCAGAGTCAAATAGAGACAAAAAAAAGTCACTGAATGGGCTAAGAACCTGGAACCAGGGTATGCTGCAGTGCTAACCTTGGTTTTGACAATAAGTGCTTATTTTGCAGACTGTTCTGAGCCTGAGAAGCTGAATAGAAACAAGAAAAAGGTAAAATCCAGTGAAGCTGCTTCTTTTTGTCCCAGGTATTTCCCAACTCTGAAGTCTTGATGAAGGCAATCAACAAAAATAGTGCAATTCACTGCTATTATTTTTAATTATAAACTGGTTGATTTTAAATAGGAAGCACATTTTGATTTTTTTGCTCTGTAATAAGTAGCTGTATTTAAAAAATAGTGCTAGTTTGGCACATTTTATTCCATTCCAGTTTCCATCCAAGCAGAGCTTGATATAAATCATTTAAAATGTATTGTTCACCTTTTTCCAAGACTTCAAAACCAGCAAATGCAACACTAGTCCGGAAAGCATAGAGTAAATTTAAGAAGAAAGAAAGGAGACTACTTCATAGGGCTAAATTGGGGGTGGGAGGGTGGGGGGGAAATAGGGAAAGGCAGTAACAGGCCACAGAATATAAGAACAACTGATTTTGGCTTCAGGAGCCAGGAAGGAGGCAAAGCCTGGCTCTGGCTCCAGCAGAAGGCCCTCTCAACCGTGTGCAATATAAATCAGATCTATTAGGGAAAAGTCAGAAAACAGTAAGAGCAGCTTGAAGCAAGATAGAAGAGAAAATGCATAGCAGATAAATCTGCACACAACTAAGCGGCAGGCAACAAAGAGTAGGAACAGATGGATACAAAATCCCCTGAATAGCTTGCACTCCCTCTTACTGACTCAATACAGCTTAAAAGCAGTAGGATACTCAATATAAATATGATTATTTTTACTTACAGGCATTAAGAGATTCCACATCTTCATTAACTAACAGAAAGACCTGTTTGAGTAACTGCTGAAACTGTTATCATTACAGAGAACTGGTTATACAGTTTTGCTTTAGTTATCCACAGACACAATTCAGGGTTGGTCTTTCTAACTACAAGAGCTAACATCACTATTTTCACAAAACAAGAAATAGACTTTTGCAGCATATAAAAAAAGTCACCAAATGACAAAGGATAGATACACTCTGATGTACAGAAGGTAAAAAATGCAACAGTTTAAAATGGCTTCATATAAAGATTAAAGATAAAGATAATAAACAATTCCTTAATTCCAAGAAGTTCTGAAAGATACTACACTGCATAATGCTGAAACCTAAACTACAGGTCTCCTAACCTCAGTGGAAAAGCAAGTGAGTTTTGAACCAAAGTCCTCCTAAAATTTGATCACTTTGTTTTAAAACAGTGCAAAGAATCTGCAGAAATATGAATTCCAAGCTTCATTGCCATAAGGATTCAAAAGTTTGCCTACACAAATTGAAAACAATCACAAGTGATCTAAGAGTGCATAATTCTATCTGTGTAGTCTTTGAGGTTTGATTTGAGACTCTCATACTACTTTGCAGTAATGATTCTTCTACCTTTTAAATCAGGCCATAAGAGATAACTAATCAACAGATGAAATGAAAAAAGCCCTGACCTGCTCTATTTTACACTTAATTTTATTTCTAGCTTCAACCCTTCCAGCTTCTGATATCTCTTCCTTTCAACCTGTGACACTTCCCACTTATTTTAATACTCAGATGGCTACTTAGGGCCACTGGGAAAGGAAGGTCTTAGAGGAAACATATAAGGTTTGGCCCAGAATACACAAACAGTCAAAAAGGGGAAATAAGAATAGTAGCTGGAAGGTGCAAAATTGGCTGACCTATATAATCCCAGTAACAGTATTTGCAGACAGTTCTGCTAAGGGAAAAAAATACTTGAAAAGATCTGCCAGAAACCAAGTTAAATAAGCCAGGCTGTTCAACTTTTCAGGATTTATTTCCCAATTCATACACAAAGTAAAGGTTTTGCCAAAAAAAGCATACATACATAACCAGAGTCTTTTTCCCCCTCTCCAGAAAGCAGCTAAGACAAGGTAGGCCAAAGGCTACAGGAAAAAAGCCATGAATGTCAAACAGCTTATACTGTACCAGGAGTCTAAGACTGTAAAACAAAAATCATATGTTATTGGGGATGGAAGTTTCCAGCTGCTTAAAGGAAAGTCTACCTTGGTTAGTTCTTTCTTCAAGACCTCATAGTATTTCAAATGTTTGGCTAAGACAAATTTGTAAGCCAAACATTAGGATTAATAGAAGAAGAATACAATGTGTTGTAAAGCTATCTGATCAGAAGTTGTCCTCCTTGTACGGTAAACTTTTTCAATGCAGTGTAAAATATTCAAATCCATTTTACTACTTCTGTATTCCTTGGTACATCAATTCTAGCTATATATTAAATCACGTTCATGTGAAACAGTAAAGCAGCAAAAGAATTTTATGGAAGTAGTCACATGAAATGAAGATTCCTTAACAATTTTCCTAGGTCATCCTCAATGCATAAGACCGTTTCACTGAAATAAAACAAAAGTCATTTTGCACTGTTATTTGCCAGCATGTGACAAATACTGAGCAAGTATGAGAAAAACAAGGTACATCATCAGCACACTCAGGAAAATCTGCCACATCAACAGCTAGACAAGACTAAAAAAAGTAAAAACCTTGGCAGAATGCTTCAGTCAGAAAGAAGCACAGTCCCAAGGCGACCTCTCTGTTGCCTGCCAGCATTATCCATCCAGAGAAATGGACTACTTTTGTACCAGAGACTTTTATGGCACCTCAAACCCATTGCAGGATAATACCAACATACTAGCAAAGAGTCACATTCTCTATGGTTTTAAACCCAAAGGAGGAGTGAAGCAGGTAAGACTTAAGGAAGCTGAAGCTTTAAGAATAGAGAAGTACATATTGCTAAAACAATCCTAGCGCTTCCAAACTACAAAGAATGATTAGAATCAGAACAACTGCTGTGTTTTATGGCTTTCAAGGATAAATGTTTTATGGCTATAGATCTTTCATAACAAACATTACTGTAATACCTGGAGGTAGCGTCTCCACACTTTGTGCTTTGTCCTCCCCATCACTGCCACGCATGTCTTTCCTTTTGGGGTCAATATCATTTGGGTCCTCCTGAAAAAAAGTACATAAACTTTAAAATAATCTCCTTAATTGATTTAATTTTGTGTTTTCAAAGCAAACGGCAATAACTAAGTTTTGTGAATTTTGAACTCCTGAAGTGGTCCAAGAGAGCTAACTTTGGATTTTAAGAGAAAGAATGATTATTTCCTCCATTAGTTGAAAAACATAAAAAACAGAATAAAAATTTAAGACAGGCTTTTGCATTTAATTTATGCAGCAATTCTTATTTGGAAAAAAAAAGTTTAAGAAGGAAATTTATCAGGAAAGATGGAATAATTTTTTTTTTTTAAATTGGTAATACGCAACTGAGCAACACAGGCAAAAAGATTAAACAACACCTGAAGAAAGCCCTACTCTAGCAAGGAACAGCCCAAATAGGAAAGTTATCTGAAAAAGAGAAGTCAGGTTATGTAGCAGTTCTATCCAGAGTGTAAGCCTTACTATTGGAAAAACACTTCCAAATCTTTAAGTTGCTGTTTTCATGTGTTCATTTCAGTGGAGCTTATTCTGGGCTTCACAGGCAACTCCACGGGATTTGTGATTCCAGTAATATTGATAATACCCATTTAGAGAGGGGAAAAAAAAGTTTCACCTCCCCCCTCCTCCAATTTCCAACATTTACTCTGAATCTGTAAATCTCATTTTCCTTTCAACAGAAAAAGCACCCCACACTCTTGTGTGCTCATTACCACAAAAATACAAAATGTCAAGCTGGAATTAACCCAATATGCACGCGAAAGAAGTAGAGAAGAGGGTAACTTTTTTAAAAAGATAATTAGCAACTGTATGCCAATTTGCACACTACACTTAGCCAAATGATTTAAGTGCCATGTTCTGGCACGCTTGACAAAGAAAATTGTTTCCTTTTCTACATCTGCACTGAAGAAGTCCCAATTATAATACCAGTTTTATTTGCACAACGTTACTAAAGACAACACCTTTACTACATCATGTAAGAAGATACAACACTACGCCTATACTAATCAATAAGTGCACCTAAAAACATTACCAGGCACCGAAGCCAAGCAGTGCAGAACAGTTCGTATCTCTTCTAGGAATCTGTCAGAGTCTCTAGAACAGAGTGATGGTGTACAAACTGCATACTGTAAACTGCCTCTGCCATCCCAGCTCCTAAGCCACGTCTGGGAATTCTTTGAGTGGAATAGTAAGTAGTTGGAACAGGCCAAACATGTTGGGGAACATTTCAACCACAAAAGATACAATTTCAGCATGTCCCCAGGCATGTCTGAATTTTCCAATGTAAATTCAGCTTAAGCATCTACATTAAGCAAGCACTAATATTTGGAAATATGTTGAAAAAAGGCATCCAATTTCTAAAATACTGAAATGCAAAACTGAATATTGATTTTTTTTTTTGTTACTGTTAATCATTTTCAGAGAAAAACAGACATATAAAAACTAAATTAGTTAAAAAAAAATATATGAAGTTCTACAAATGCATGTTTTTCATAGCATCATGCATTGAGGATACCAGAGAGAAGGAATTTGTCCAGGTTCTTATACTTCATTCCACGATGTTGGTACATGCTTTGGGCCACTGGGCCTTGTGGAGGTCAATAAATTTGCTTAAAGAAAGATTTAAGACAACAAAAAGCACCAAAAACCAAACAAACAAAAACCACACCCAAACCCACACAACACATTTCAAGAAAATTATCATGGCTCATGCTGGTGAGGGAAATTATCTGTCACTGTGCACTAAGTCCCACCAGCATATTGAAACAGAAGCTTTCTATGGTTCTAGAAAGTTGTATTTCACTAGTTATTTAGCTTCGTGTGCCAAAGAACTTTTGTGTTAAAGATAGCAATACTATGGAAACACTTAACAAGTGCAAGTATCAACTGTAGCTGGACAAAAAAAAAAAATCTTCCCAATGAGAATGTCAAGTTTTGCAAAATTCCACAAAGCTCTTCGCTATAACAAATTACTGCAACAAGTCTAAAAAAATACCTACTTAAGTTGAAAAATAAATGCAAAACATCTATTAAGCAATCAAAAAAATTGCAAGGATTTCTCCTGTAACTATAGAATCATAGAATCATTTAGGTTACAAAAGACCTTTAAGATCATCTACTCCAACCATTAACCTAACCCTGCCAAGTCCACCACTAAACCATGTCCCTAAGCACCTCATCCGCACGTCTTTTAAATACCTCCAGGGATGGTGACTCCACCACTTCCCTGGGCAGCCTGTTCCAATGTCCGACAACCCTTTTAGTGAAGAAAGTTTTCCTAATATCCAGCCTAAAGCTCTCCTGGCACAACTTTTGGCCACTTCTTCTTGTCCTATCACTAGTCACTGGGGAGAAGAGGCCAACACCCACCTCTCTGCAACCCCCTTTCAGGTAGTTGTAGAGAGCGATGAGGTCTCCCCTCAGCCTCCTCTTCTCCAGGCTAAACAACCCCAGCTCCCTCAGCCGCTCCTCATAAGACTTGTGCTCCAGACCCCTCACCAGCTTCGTCACCCTTCTTTGGACACGCTCCAGCACCTCAATGTCCTTCTTGTAGTGAGGGGCCCAAAACTGAACACAGTATTTGAGGTGCGGCCTCACCAGAGCCGAGTACAGGGGCACGATCACCTCCCTGCTCCTGCTGGCCACACTATTTCTGATACAGGCCAGGATGCCGTTGGCCTTCTTGGCCACCTGGGCACACTGCTGGCTCAGCTTCAGCCGGCTGTCAACCAACACCCCCAAGTCCTTTTCTGGCAGGCAGCTTTCCAGCCAATCATCCCCAAAATAAAACTAAACAAAAACTATTGAGTGCTTCCTCATTCTCTCCCTCCCTTCTTCTTCAAATCTTTAGGGGAAAACTTTGCCTTCCCATTATTCCTTCTAGCTGAAGGCATGTGCCATTAAGCATAATCATCTATCAAGTTTCACTTTGGATTTTGTTGTTGTTGTGTTTTGTTTTTTTTAATAAACATAAACTACCAAAGGCAAAGTTAGATTTAGAGATCTTATAGCTAAATGCCATTTTGAATTCTTATAAATTTGAGGCTTCTAGGAAACTACTTGGATATAGCCTTCAGCTATTCTGAGGTGAGGCAAGCTGCCAGGATGAAAGTTCCCACTGCAGATTGCTGGATGTCCCACTTGCCTCCTAGGACTCCCTATAGAACAGCATAGTGATGGGAGAGTATGGGATATTAACCTCGAACCTTTGTGCCCTAGATTAGGGCTTTGTGGTATTTTTCTTCTCCAACAGAAGTCTATTTTAATTATTTTTAAATTAGACTACTCAGCTAAAGCTATGTTCTGTTGTAAGCACCAGCTTTCACCCGATAAAGTATTTGGAAAGTACACATGGGAAACCCATGCCTTTTAGGGGCAAACAATATGTTATATCCTTTAGAGAGAACTTGAGCACACAAAGGGAGAAGAAAGCAGACATTAAAACCACAGACATAAATACAACCAGTTTCTTTACATCTCTGATTGTAAATTGCTTCAGCATGTTAAGTTGGTGCAATACACGAATGAATCATATGGTTAAATGACATTCCTATGTTGTCATCATCACAGGACAGAGTTGCTTTTTCAGCTTGCTTGGAGTGAAACAAAATCCCAACTTCTAATATGATCTTTAAAAGCTGCTTGCATTTGTAGAGTAATCTTGGTAGAAGATAACAATGCTTGCACTGACAAAAGTCATTCATACAAAAAGCTAAGCTTAAGGCAAGATTGAAAGCAACTGAAACCATTTAAGAGGAAGCACAGCTCTTTAATCATGAGAGCATAAGAGGGAGATTTAATGAATAAAAATTAAAGTGAAAAGGCTAATGCCTTTTTCTGTATTAAAATACTATTAATACTATTAGTACTTAATACTTTAAAACACTGTTTTCCTGACATATTAAAAAAGCTGACACGTCAGGCTACAACCTAAATATGTAAATGCTGTAAATACACCTGGACAAGTATTTTGAGCTTATTAAAAAACAAAAAGGTAGCTGGCCAACTAGCAGAGATACTAACCAAACATTAGATGCATGTGTAACGCCACTAGAGTAATACATTTGTGGTCGTTATTCATGCAGTTATTTTCTCAGGCGAGGACACATATAGCAACATTAAAATAAGTACATACCAGCTATAATGCACGTGTTGCGGGGATGTGGAATACATTAGTTTTACACATCGTGTCACTGCTTCCCAGTAATTCCCCATTCAGTACCAGATGACACATGAAGAAAAAATTGCAACCTTTCAACTCCATTGTCTGAAATCTTGTAACAGTAGTAATATTTTAGATGTACCAAATAAACCTAAATTAAAGGCAACTTTTAAATTCAATTATCCAAATACCATTGCTACTCCAAAAGCTCAGAAGTTAAGGTGATGTACATTTACTTACCAATTTGTTAAAACATTCCTTGCAAACCATAGACACAATTCATTATGGTTCAATTAAATAAATTTGAGGGGTTTTAAGGGTTTTTTTTAGGCTGATTAATCACTGAAGTGCAGCAACTTTTTCTTTCAGGATACAGTAAACTCTATGCCTCAGAAAGCCTACATCAGTTTATGAACCTTGTTATTACCACTTTTCCCGCTCAATTCAGCCACTCCATTAAGACTACCCTGTAGACTGAATTTGAGATACGCCAAAGAGGCAATATGAAACTCCAGTTTCGAGAACTAGAAATGATTAGTTACACATTTGCAGCTGCTCTGACTGGTGCGGGGACAGGAAGGATGTGGTAGTACAAATGCAAAACGAGATTCAAACACATTTTTACAGCTTTTCTACACATCTACAACAAGGCACAATCATATTCAACAAGAAATTTAAGACTAGTGCCATTTGAGTTTAGAAAGCTGTAATTATACACAGACGTGCATTAGTGGGTAATTTCATTACCACTACTTAGATCTTCCAGACCACTAACTCTTCTAGTTTTGGTATACTTGTTTGCATTGAATACTATATTCCTTACAAACATTGCAAAGCAATTAGTGTTTTGTCAATTGTTATTTCACCTGGCACCAAAAAAAGATATTAAAACCAATCCAAGTACCTAGGTATTGCTCCTATATAAAACACACTTAAAACCACTATTGTTTTTCTTATTTCTGTAGTCCATTTTTTTTTTCTTTTAAAGTTTCAAGTATCACAGATTTCACATTTAACTTCTATGTATTGTATCTCATTATAGCAGAGATTTCTATCCTACACTGGCTTCCTATCAACAAGAGAACAACTTGCCAACATGTAACATCACTAGATATATTAAGACATCACACGCCTTACAAATGGCGACTCAACACAGACTTCAGCAAAGCTCTTGTGGTTGAAAACATCTTAAGTGGGAGCCGGGTGTGCCTCCAATACCAGCCATTCCTCTCACAGACAACCCAGATGCTGAGCAACACGCAACATTCAGGCACAGGAGGTGGCTGGGAGCTATGACGGCACCACGTGCTACCTGGACAGCTGTTCACTGTCTCTTCCATGGAAATGGAAGCAAGCCAGATGAAAACATCTCACAGACTAACACACAGCACTATCCAAGGGCTAAAGCCATTCAGCTATCCTAGACACACGTCAGACCAACTGCTTTGCTCATCACCATGTACCAGCACAACTTTTCAAAGAAGTTCACACAGAAAACAAAGCAGGGAATTTCACAGAATAAAATGAAGTTCTGCTTACCTTGGTAGCATACACTCAGATAGAGTAATTGAGAAATGTGGCTTCATGGGACAAAATACATGCTAAGGCTTAATATCTCTTTTGGTACTTGCTTTTAAGATGTTGGCCAAGGGCCAACTGCAGACAGATTTTCTTCTATTGATGGTTTTCTAAAAGGAAATTGAATAGTGGCAGCATCTTCAAAGAGCATCATTTGATCCAGCTGGCCCGATACAAGGCTTCACTGCATCACAGAGTACAGATCAGTGAAATCAGCTAGTGATTTTGGAAGGGGTGCTCTCACTGCAGCCGACACTCCTCTCAGCACTTCATATACTTCTGTTCTGATCATGTACTTGGGGCCAGATACACAGAAGCACTTTGATGTTATGTAGAGCAGCACTTGGCACTGCAACAGTTTAATGCCTGCTACAATTCAGGTCCCTAAACCAAGCATGAAGGCTCCTTACAGAGCTTAGTCACCTAAGAAAAGGACTCAAAGCCGAGCAGCGTCAGACGGCTGCTGAAGCCACAGACGCAGCCAAAGCCCGATCTTGTTTGCTGCTGCTGGCACTTAATATCTGCCTCTTTTTTCCCCCCAATTCAGTTTACAATCTTTCAATTAGACATCACGTTAGATGCTTATAGAAGAGCTAAGCAGGCTCTGAAGTGCCAGTTCCTCCTAACATGGGAGGACCTTCAGCAGAGAACAGAGTCCAGCGTGTCAGCTTGCTTTCTGACCCATCACTGCCTTCCAAGAGGTCTTCAGGAACGTGGCTCCAAGTTTCTCCTGTTGTAGTAAATGAATCCAGCTTTCCTACATGCCAGGCAAGCACTCCAGCAATTTAATGTAATTATGTTACGGGGCACTTATGTCTTCCCTTGTCAGCAAAAATGTTTTGCATGAAACTGAGATAAAGCATGCTCTGAAAATGCCTGGAACACTGATTCTTACAGGCAAGACAAGCAGGAAATATCCCGTAAACAAATGCTGACTTCTTTTGGTTGCCAACTTGCTTAGCATTAGTGAAACCGACATTTTCAAGTATACGAATAAGCAAAAAATAAGTAACCAGAAAAACAATGAAAATATAGATATACTTTGCAACATTTGATTACCACTGTTAGGCATAATGTCTGAAATTATTACAGCAAAGACGATTTAATTTTCATTTTTATTCCTTTACTCAGATTAAGTAATTTGCTGCCAAAAGATACATTCCTTTCATATGTTTCAATTTTCAAAACAAAAATACAAGCTTCCAGAAGGGGGGAACAAGCGCACACACACCCCCCACTCATGCATACAAGAAGGCAATTTTAAATTATCAAAAAAAAGGGGAAGTAATCAAGATTATACTTTGATGGCTCCATATATAGGATATATGTATTCACTGAGATATACTCTCAGTGAATACACTCAAAACATTTTGAAAGTGCCAATTACTATAAGCTGTTGTCTCCAGATAAAAATCAAATGCCTTAGTGTCCTACCTTCCATGTAAATTTTACCTTTACTTAGGGCAAAGTACATATTTTAGAGCTTATAGGCACTATTTGAAGCACCGAAACAACTATAAAACCTGACATTTTATAAACCCAGAATGGATTAGATAAAAGTAATGCTTCATCTAAAGTTTCTCTGAGAATATGTATACATATTCTCTGAGGAAGGTCCAATCCAACTTTTCAGCAGAAGACTTATTCATACAGCAAATAGGATCAACTGGAAGTTCTGGTTCAACTACATATAAGGTTTCTGGGCACAATAAATTTATTCAACTGATGAGAGCCAACAAGCAACAGAAACCCCCAGGTAGGGCAGGTAGGGCTATTCAGGCAGTAGGCATTTAAGTATAGGTAAGCTGTTAAATATGAAGATATGCATTTCAGCATATTTTAGGGAACCAATTAAAATTTGAAGGTAACCTAGAAGTAACAGCATGACTTATCACCCAAATGCCAACATTGGTTTAACATACACTGAGTTAATTGATTAGCCCACAAATGCTATGCAGTTTTGGACTGTATTGCAATATTTTACAGCAAACAACAAATTCTTCTGTAAGCATCCGACATCATATTACGTGATCCTAAAGGTATAGAAAAACCACAACACTCTTACAGCTCCATGAGAATTCAGGTATCCAGCTCCAGGTGACCTCTAATAAATCATGTTCCCTTTCACCTGGAGATTTCATCCACTCTAGTAGTAAGTTTCTAAACTAAGTTGTCAACCTTATCACGTACCAAGAAAGCATAAAAATAAATGCTGCTTGCCTTCCAAAATTGGCAAGCTAGTATACCACCAGAAAGAGGAAACAAAAAACCTACAAAACAACCCACAAACCCAAAAAACTACAACACACCCTTTGTTTTCTTCAGCTGTACGGTGAAAAAAAGCTGTTGGAGCTGAAGTGGCCCTTAGACTGAGAGGACAGTCAAGAGGGTGCAATAACACACACCCCCACTCAGATAAGAGTGAGGGTGGATAAGAACACATCTTCTTGCCAGAGGCTACTTCTAACAATATCAGCTAACCCAAGTCTACCACACCTAAAGAAGCCCTACCAACCAAGCAACAATCTCCCCAGAGACTACCGCAGGCAGAAGCAGGACTGGCACCTGCTGTGAAGTGCCCAAGGACCAGAAAGCAAAACAGAATCTTGCTCCGACTTGGTGGGAGAGACTGTCACCTCTCCACAGAAACAGCAGAAGTGAGGGGAAGTCTCATGCACCAGAAAGAAGAGGAATGCAAGGGAAACACTGCAGAGGAGCCATTAAAGGCTTTGCTGGTTTGGGGGTTTTTTTGTGGTTTTTAAGACTATTCAATCCTCATGATTCATGAAGCTGCATAAATGTATAAGGGTGGATGGCAGGGAAGGCGAGGAGAAACATTTAAGGGTACTGGGACTGATGGAAGGGTAAACTCTCAAGTGCACCGGTAACTTTGAAAGCAAGGAATAACCATCTGTAAGGATGGCAGCAGGGAGTTGGAAGCAGTATCTAGTATTTCCTGCTAGATTTATCACGTCTTGGAAAAAAATCTCACTTGTCTGCACTACCTGCCACAGACTATAGAAATAAAACATCACAAAATATTGGCAATGACTCCTTAAATTCAAAATAACATCTAAGTCTATTATTACTCAATTTTAATTCCCAAAAGGAAAGATTGATGGAAACAAAAATAAGGCATTTCTTTCAATAGTTCATTCATGGTTTTTTTTAAATAATGTTTAAAACAGCCTTCTATTCTGAAGTTATTGTCAGTGCAGACACATAGTTCCATGATTTACACACTAAGCGCACTCCCAGCAGCAATGGTGTTTACGTTGCTCTTTTAGTTGCACTAGATTGGGAAAAATTCAAGAATAAATTAATCATAAATCGTCAACAATCCAACGGAGTTGAGTGATCTGATCCGTTATACATATGCTTGAGGGGGGAAAAAAAAAACCCACCTTCAACAGCAAAAAAGAAGAGCTAGGAAGATGTCACAAAACTTTACCATTTGCAACTTGTTAAAAGTATCTTGGTATGTCCTATGTCCACCTCCAGGGAGCGTTTTGTCATCGTGTCTCATATGGGTTAAAACTGTTTTGAGGTACATACTTAGGTAGCAGCATTAATTTTAGCATGCCTATCTCGTACCTGCTGCCTTTCCCACACTTTATAACATTTGTTTGACTGTTTTAATTGATCAGTTTCTGGAACGGGACAAGGTAGAAAAAGTGGTGACAGGTCTCAAAAATGTAGGGCATGGCTTGATGCACAAACAGTTATCTGCCCACTGTGCTTCTTTCAAAGTCCATAGCTCTTGTTTGAGAATTACTGTGTGTATTCATCTTCTCACTTGAGCGCTTTCCAAGATGTGAAATCTGAACACTGAAGTAGCTTAATGCAAATACAGAGACTCCAATTCAGATCCAAGAGATACATTGGGCACGTTAGTCATTAAAATAATGAACAAGATGAGACTAAACCCCTGTTTAACAATCCCAGTTGATTTTACTTAGAGCAGATGAAAGATCCCATGGAACAACTAGTCCATCAAGGTGAAGAAACTAAAAGGACAGTATCATCTTAAACTGCTGCAATGCTTTGCAAAGCAAGCATGTAGCCTGTGCTGTTTACTGTGACAAGTCAGCTGCTGCTGAAAGGGGCTGTTCACACTTCACCACCTCTCCATCCTGAGCTGCTGGCCTGTCCCCACTTCTCCCCTTATAGACACTGGTGTGGCAAATCAGGTGATCTGATTCATTCAACTGACCTGACAGTGAGCTGGGCAGGGAGGTGTGGATGCATGGATGTATTATTTCCCTCGTTCGTCTTTTTTTAAACCATGAGATCAACCACTAAATTATCAGAGTTATTTGATACAAGGGAAGCAGCAACCAGGGTAACGGAAAAAGTGCTGAAAGGGGTGTTCCCATTACAAGTAAAGGATTGAAAGTTTAGTTACAACATTAAGCCACCCATCACTCAAAATCACTACTTTTTCTGCTTGAAAGAAGGCAATTACTCCAACAAATGCTCAGGCATGATTTAATGCCATCTCTTGTTAATTCTACAATATCAGAAGTGTCTGATGAATTAGCCTGCATTTCAAAGTCCTGTCCCTAATCCTCTTTCAATTCAACTCATCACTGCTTGCTCTTAGCTCCAAGACTGACTCTCTAAAAAAAGTAAAAAAAAAAAGGCTTTTCCACAGGAGGGGCAGGGGGGAAGCAGAGAACGCAAAGGGAGTGGTGCTTTGTTGTACTATTTATGCACAGGAGAAAGTCTTGCATTTTTTCTGGAAGTCCAGCAAACTGGAGTTAAGTAATTGAAACAAAAAGCAAAGGATTGAATAAATAAGCAGAACTCAACTTAAAATGTATGCATCCAATAACTTAAGTATACTTAAATATTCCAATAACCCAGGTATTTCCAATTCTCCATCTATACACTTCTGAAGGAAGCAGAAGGCAATCCCCTCAGCTGCAATACAAGAACCAGCTGGGGCAGAAGGGAAAAATGGAAGAAATAAAGCTCCCATGCCTTTACGCACATCTTGAAGCACAGTGAGCAGAAAGGGAAAGAAACTAGAACTAAACCCTTTTCAGCTTAGTTTTGTTTTATAAATATTTAAACCTGCCAATGTAACTGAGATCAAAAGGATATACATTTATCAGAAATGCAAGTATATGTAAAGGCAAAGCTGCTGTGGCAGTCGCATTCACAGTTTGTTAGTAAAGTGAACAAGGTGACTATTATAACAAAACAACATAGAAATCGGATCCAAGAGAGCTATCTTGGATGGGGCAAGAGAAAAGAACAAAAAGAATAAAAGACAAAAGAGATGCAGTTGAGTGTTTTGCTGGATCAGATCTACAGGGTTATGAAGCAATGAAGCAACACAAAATTACACCACATTTTCTCAGCCCTAAAAGAAGGTTATCACAGGCATATAAGGAAACTCAAGATAGGTTGAGACAAGGAAATTGAAGTTGCTGTGTCTTGGATCTTTTCTGTAGCATGCAAAAGCATTGCTTTGTTCTCGAAGAAAACAATAGGAAAACAAAAAGCGAGATTGACTTAAAATCTTGACCTTTTTAAAAAGGAGAAAAGGTTAATCTTCAGATTCAGAAACTGAGCCACTGAAAATCAAGGAAACTATTTCCTTCTACCTCTTTCAAGGAGGACATTTTTGAACACCAACAGATGGAATAAGTCCCAGCAGTCTGAAAAATTACTTAGTAACTCCTCTAATTAAATAACCTTATGACAAGCCTGCATTTGACAGATGACTTGTGCCTTCAATAACTCTGCATATTTTCTCTTTCATCCCAACATTAAGATTTATGGACAAGCCTCTGCAGCTCTGGGCACATGACACAGTACATGTAGTATCACTATTTAGCATCAGTGTTTAACTGCAGATTCTTATTTTTAAAAAATCCAAATAAAAAAAATATTGTCCACAGCAAGTGTAAAGGTTTTGAACAGTCAAAAAATTCTGACAGTAAATATCTACTAATGCATTCAAACATTAAAGGCTCCACAATATGAGATTCACACAGATAATTGCCATTAACATCTTTCAATTTTGCCAGACCTAGACAGCATCGTTCATCTGAAATACTCTGGACTATTAAATCAAAGCTCAATTCCACAATGAAATGAATGCCTATCACAAACCAGCCAAGAAGTATGAAATGCAGACCCCTGCATCAGGAGGAAGAAATACTAATTACTACAGAGATAAAGGACATCTATACTTCCTTCGTATTATTTCTGCGAAATTTTAGTGCTAAGATTTGTATCTGAAGTAGGCAACGTAGATCTTGGTATCTCTGCTTGACACAGAACAAAACTATACAACATTATACCTTTGAAAGACACCGTTCTGCAATAAGGCACCAACTGGAAAAAAAAGCTTGGTTTTTTTGTCTACTAAGGTTAACACCCAAACTGATGCTATTACAGGAAACCAACATCAGAGCACTCTCTTAGTAAGATTTCGACCATGCACAGACCCCACAGCTTCAAGAGCGGATATCAGGCACCTCGCCTTGCTGTTATACATTCTGCTCCTAGCCCACAGCGCTGCTTTTCCCCTGATCTCAGCTTCATTAGTTTGTCTGTACTTTCTGAGAAAGTACATTCCCTCAAGCTGGGATCCCATTTGTTCAGTTTTGAGCAAAGGCAGACAGTGAGGTGCAGAGGGGAGCAGCAGCTTTACACAGCTAAATTTTATACCAAGTGTGTAAATGGAGCCTTTTAGATACGATTTAGGTCCTGTGTGCAAAACCTTCCAGACTTCCACCGTGTATCAGAAATCTATGAGGCCTGAGAGAACAAAACCTTCAGTTGTCAGACAAAGCTAACAATACACAAACCTGTTCATAGGAAAACAAGTTTTTCAGGACCGAGGGGAATATGTTTAGAAAGGACTGGGCAATTTACTGAAGCATCCCAGGAATTCTGCACACTTGCAAGCAGCAAGCTGGAAGGCAATTTCACACTACACATGCACACTGGAGTTAATCTCATTCTAAAAAGAGGTGGGAAACCTCCTGGATGTTAAGGCCTAGAAAGAAGAGGATGGGGGCTAAAGTCTGCTCAAGTTATGGCCTATTCATCTGCATTCCCTCAGAGGAGGGGTCACCAACTGTGCACCCTTCGCAAAGATCTCGCACAACCTCCACAAAGAGCCCTTATCATAGGAACTGACCTATGGGGGGAAAGCCAGAACTAAAGGCTGATCCAAGCATGACAGCTAAACCAGGTGCAGCGCAGAAAGCTTTTGTGCTGCTCTCAAACCTACCAATAAGGAAAAGTCTTGGAATTTAACAACTCAAAAGACTCCGACAGGAAAGATGACTCTAATTCAAATTCCACTTTAGGGCTGCCTAACTCATAAACTATTAGAAACTTCTCAAAGTCAAAACTTAAACCCTTCTGCAGGATTTTATAAGCTACCATTTCCTAGAATTCATTAGCTCAAACAAGGTTTTTTATTACCAACGTGGAGATGGAACATTAGCCTTAACATTGGAAAATGCCAAAAGATGAGGTAAAAGCCATCATCTGTTTTGTAAGTCATGAATGGTATATAAAAGATAAGAGCAAAACATCACTCCTATCACCTACTGTTTCCACAATACATACTACCCCACTATTTTCAACAGTGAGCTTTCTGTCTCCTCTCACTAAATATGCCCATATACAGACATTTAAGTCAGAAATCATCCCGAAGTGCGTAAAAAAAAAATAAAAAAGGATTTGAGGAGAATGACTCCTTAAATTCATGTGCGTGCATGCATATATACATATATATATATGCACACACAAAAATACATACACACATGCATACACACAGAGAGAAGTACCCTTTCACATTAGCGGCCAGAAGTGAACTAAAATCACAGACTTTGTGGTAGAAAAATGAGAGCAGGCACAGGGCGAGAGACCAAGTGCACTTTCAAAAGCGCAACAGAAATCCTAGTAAGTAATTTGAGCTACCACTAGAAGACAGACAAAAAAAAATTTCATTGCTCTCTGGCAAGTGAGATAAGAGTTGAAATTCTGATCACAGTAAAAAAAATTAAGAGATACGTTACTCCAAAGCAGAAAAAACCTAAGGAGAAGCAACAAGACTTCACAAAAACTAAGGAAAAAATAGTAATATCAACTGTCTTGAACCCAAGCCACAGCAGCATTCTCAAATTTAGCTGGTAGAATAAAAGAGTGTGTTCAGCTTCCTGAAAAATACATTGTCATGTGGATCAGAAAAGTCTTTAAAAATGAGAGAGTAAGGACTACATGATACTCAGGAAAGACAATGTATGTCCATTCAACAGAAGGCAGCTCCAAATCACAAATTAGCTCCAGTAAGAATATGGTTATCAGTTTGATGCTTATATTGACCAGCAGGCTTCATATTGAGAAAGATCACTGCACTGCTGCAAATATTTTAATTACTCTATATGAACATACTAACTCATTCATATGTTGGTGCTCAATCAAGCAAGATATAGGCAGGTAATGCAGTAAGGACCTAAGACTACAAATCATTTTTTAAAAAAAAGCACAACTCCCATGACCATAAAGAGTTTGTGTTTCATTAATAGGATATTACTTCTTATTTCTCATAATTTTTCATTTCATTTTCTGTAACAGTCAAAACAGTAGCAGAACTGACAGAATAAAATAGCTGATGTGGTGCGAAAGGAGTGAGGATTATTTTAGTATTGGCTATTTCATAAAATACTATTTGAGACAGCGACATTTTCTTTCCTTGCATCAGCCTGAAAACATGGGTTTTATTTATGCCCTTGCATACACTACAAATGTGGTCCTCATTTTGCACAGCAGTAACATCACTTCACAGCTGAAATCCGAGTCATCTACTCTTTTCCAATTCTTATCTGACTAGAACATCATCTCTACAGGATAGCAACCTTACTTCTGGCTAAAAAGGTGACCGCTGTCTTCAAATCAGTCTCACACTCCATTATGAAGTGCCACTGTGTTGACTAAATTTATCAGACACATCTCAGACCAAAAAAAATAATTTTCAGCACTGGACTGTGCAATCAGATTGCTATGGCTGTATTCTCCTCTTCTACTGATTGTAGAGACTGTTTAATCTCTCTTTTATACAAAATCTTATTTTACGTAGAACTTTAAGCAGGCTCATCCTTTCACACACACAAAACAGCTGTCCAGCCCCAACAGTTTAGACAACAGGAGGATGAAGGGAACAAGTAGTAATGTGAGATACTACACGTAGATATATCAAGGCAGTTGCATTATTGGCTTTTTAACTACTTCTTTCATTGATATTCTTTGAAATCATCCGTAATTCCTCATCACAATAAGGCATTAGAAGTGTCAATTTTTATCAGCCAGTCCTTTCGCTTCAAGGCTGAATGATAATATTCCTGAGAGCAACAGGTTATAGCTGTAGACATCCAGTATCTCGAGCCTGAAAACTAGATCCTCTAAGGCAAAACAAAAAACCACGCACAAACCAAAACACCTTTTCTAGATATTTCTTAAGTCCTAGAACAGTTTGTTTCACCTAAGAGATTTAGAGGAGAAAATAAGAAACAAGTTGTTCAAACTTGGAGGGATTCAAACTACATGAGTTACAAGTTCTCAGACACTGTCTTATCTTCCTAATGACTTGTTTTGAATAGTATGGATAAATAAACCAGGTATAGTCAACCTGCTTCAATTTTTAGACCACTCACACTACTCAAAAGTTAGAGCCACCAGATTTTAGAAAACCCCCACGTTGCTCTAATTTATCACCCTATCTTGCCTGTATTTTGGAAAAAAGCACGAAAATATTGAGCCACAGCATACAAGTGAAACTGAGCTTCAGAGAGGTAGTACAGCCATACTTCTCACTTACACAGACTAATAATTCAAAAGTTATTTTTAAGACTAATGAGTAAATATGATCTGTTGAAATTCCTTAAATTCTGACTCACGTAGCCAGATTAACAGTTGAGTTGCAGCCTAAATGTAGCATTACCATCATTTTTAAGACTTCAGTAAGACTAGAATAGATAACAGAACTATGCAAGCAGCAGCATTTATAAGCTAAGGCCATGAGAAATGAGGCTTTGTAATCTTAACCCACAAGGAGTTACAAATATTTCAATTCACAATACAGCTGTTCCTTCACAGAAGTCATAATCTGATCTGCCCTTATCTACTACATTGTCTAGTTTCAAAGAACTTGACAAAGATGAAATATTGAAGTTTATTTTGAATTGAACAACAGGTTCAAAAGCTGAAGGAGGAAGAAGAATAAGGAAGGAAAGAATGGGACAACCCATCAAAAGAGCTTTCTGGGTCAGGAGGAAGGCTAAAAAAACCACCACTGACATACACCGATGCAAAAACAACTCCTAGAGAAAATTAAGAAAAAATTCAGAGCCACCAAGAAACAATTCAAAGCAAGTATTTCCTTGACATTTAATTCTCACTACTGGAAACATATGTTTCAGATAACAGCAGTTTTAAAACGTTCATTATTAAAAACACAGACCGCTTGAAAACTCATTTTTTTGCACTTGCAGGAAAACACAGATAAAGACAGAGACATAGATTAGGTCACCTGCTCCTGAAGCGTGTGCTGTCTGTTGATGGATATTACTCACACGTTGAGATTAAAGTTTAAAAAACCTAGTGCCAAAGAAAATTCTGAAAGCTAAAGCCCCTTAAATTTACACGAGCACTAAAAGCAACACTCACAAATAAGTTAAAAGTGGAAAGGAAGAGGAGACACATGTTAACTTCTCCAGCTACTGAATGCTACTTTCCAAAAGCCAAATAGCTGGTACTTCTGCCAGACCCAAGCAATATTGCTTGGTGACTCCAGCTTTCTTCCCCTTTTTCCTTTTCACTCATGCACTCATACTTCTTTCCTCTAAGAGGATGAATCTGTCCTTAAAACCAGAGTTGAATTCTTTGATGCTCAAACTGATCAGGTGCCACTGAATTAAGCTGCAACACAAACAGGAGCAAGTTATAGCAGTGGTTTCTTACACTGCTTTTGAAAGCTGCCAGCTCTACTTCCTCAACCTAACATCAGAACCTGTTCTGATCCTGTATTTCACAAGGCTGTCCCTTTCTGCAAAGGTTTTTGACTGCTGGCATTATAAAAAGCAGTTGCTTACAGTCAGCATTAGCTGCACCTGAAAAACCTATGTATTATAGTTTGGGTTGGCCATACTTGGTTCTACAACAGTGCTGAACACTGTGTTTACGTATTTTCTGCTACTGCTTTGAAGTCATGCACCCAGCCACCACCAATTTTACAATTTCTCATGCTTGTGACTCCTTTACCATCAGCACTTAAGGCAAAACACTCAAAACCCATCACCAGCTACATATCCAATGTTAACCATTTGTTACAATGGCACATATTTATAAATGCTGCTGAGATTATATAAAGGGAGTCTCTAAACTTTCTTATATAGGGAGAAATGCCCCTGATTAAAGCAACTGGGCAAGAGTTCCTTCATAAGCACAAGAACATAATAAGTTGGTTTGAAATATTTGTTGCATAAAATTATAATTGAGTTTATTCCTGTAACAGCTGCTTTCATTACTACCAAAGGAATTCTTTTTTTGGCTGGAGTTACTGAAAACAACAACTGGCCCATTGCTAAAGATGAAATAGGTGAATTGTCAGACATAAGCACAACTTAAATTTGAAAATCATATTTAAGTAGGTGAAAACCAATAGAATATTGAATATATTTTAAAATTCATGACCTACAATGGTTCGAAAACCTAACAGGTTTTCTGTTAAGGAACACCTTTATAAGTAATTTGTTTTTAATCAGGCTGTTTAAATGCTTTTCAGATACAATAATATCTTAAACAACGCATGACTACAAACAACAACTTTGAGAATAATCTTGGTTCATTGCTTGGTTACAGTAAACCTGAAGCAGCGCACACAGACAGGTTTATTGATTAGTTTTGGACGCAGGAAGATCTTGCATTTATGAAATCAATGCACTTGAGGCAGAGACAAACTTACACAGAAACTCGTACACTTCAGTTTACATCTCACTTTAATAGAAGGTATTAATTCTGTCTTAAGCATCAGTTTATTCCACTGACTAGAAAGCACTGCTGCTATCATCACTGAAGAGAAACAAGGCAATTCAATTTTTAGATTTTCAAATATCCTTTTGTGCTGTTTTTCAGAAGTGTTTTAATTAATAGTAAAATTGTATTTATGGAATAATGAGATACCCTTGACACCACTGCAGGTAAAAAGCAGAGTAGATTTTTTAAGCCTGAGATACAAAATCTTTTGACAATTATTCAAGACTTGTCCACTGAATTTAGTATTCAGAAATAGTTCAGTGGCAACTACACTTCAAGCCTTGTGAATAGCAATCGGCACCTTGTATTTCTTAGTGTCCCTTTACACAGGGATGAACCTATGCCTGTATCTTCTCACATGAAACACTTCCAAGTTGAAGTAGTACATTTTTCCACTCCTGTTTAATTAAGATTTCTTAGCCCAGTTTTCCTGCATGTTAATGGATTTTTACTACCATCTTGCACTCCAGTAGATTTCTGAATTAAAAAGGTTTTTTTATTTTTTTTCCATCCACTTTGCTATACGGAGTGATTTAAAATAAAAAAGAGAGACTGCCCCCATAATAGTTTTTATTTCATTATTCCTCCTTGCCCTCCTCCCCAAAGAAAAATACACAGTACCTCTCAAACAGTTTACATACCTGATGGCAATTCTCAGGGATAGCTTTGGGGAACACGTACCACCACCACCACCACAAACAATGACCTCATATTGAAGATCTTGGCCATATCAAGGGGGGTGAGCATATGGGGCAGGGCAATCGATACAAAAGGTGATCTGGAGAACATAACCTATCAGCCCTCAGATGTGATATCAAGAACAAAAGAAAATGTGTCTCACTTTTTAACCAGGTTAGTTCTTTGTATCTACTTGGATCTGTCCAGGTTAAACTCCAGGAAACTCTGCAGTGAGAGCGGAGATAAAGGCATTTGAGGAAAAATGCAGAATCTGCAAAACTGACAGAAGCCAAGTCAACAGGTTTTTCAGAAGAAAGGGGCTCGTCTGGAACTCTCTAGAGGTGGGGGGAAAGGGGAAAAAAGGAGGATATAATATACTGTTTACCCATAAAACCCAAACACATTCATCTAAGGACAAAAAAAAAAAAGAAGCTGCGTACTCAGGTTTAATTACGGAAAAGAAAAGCATCTTGGGATTATTTCTACCATAAACTCTTGGAAAGCAGCAGAGATCATAAGAAATGGTTCTCCAAAATTAAAAGAAACCTAGAGCTCTGCACCAGCAGGATCAAGAGAAAACAAACCTGCTCTGAAGTCCCAAATTAACCTTAATCACGAATATCTACAAACTATGTAACGGTATGAATAATACATATTCCAGATAAGAGAAAGTAAATATTTCTTCTCTTAATGAAACCATTCCTTGGAGATGAAATAAAATACTGGTTATTTTTTACTTAACTTTGAGTCCCCTTAAAAGGAGAACTGCACCCCTGATGACGAGGGATTTTCTCAAAGATCAGTATAAGCTGCAGGACTCTGAGCTTTCTAGAAGCTAGTTCTATACTTTCTAGAACCTTTTGAAGAAAATAACGTCTTTATTCCCAGTCAAATACTAAAAGCATGAATTTCTGTAGCTAGGGTAAAAAATACAGTGTAGGAAGCAGGAAATACACCAAGTGTCAGGGAACCCAAATGAGAGCACTACTGGAAGAACAATACCACCGTCCTCCTCCACACTATTGATAAACTGGACATGTCCGGCTTTCAATGAAGGACTAGATTAAAATTAGTTTTCCCAGCACTTGCACCAGACATTTTGCAGTTTGCATTCTTAATCTGCTTTCTATGTTAGTTCAGCACACAGAAGGATGTGCTACATATGCACATTGGCAATATATTTAGTTACAGCTGAAAAACAGTTCAAAAACCCTTAAAATTTATTTCTAATGAGCGTCGGATATCTAGTTCTGAATACATAGAAAAGCAAACCTGGTTTTGTCATATGCACAATGCCACCAGAAGATTAGCCCGTTCAAGTAGTGATTGACTCAGCTAGCAAGAACTAAGGACATACATGACATAAAGGCAAAGGAGCAGAGCTGGCAGACACAGAAGAGCGTGTCTGTCCAGGAGCTCTTCATCAGGGCTCTGCAGAACAGAGAACGAAGGAGAGCTCTGCTTTGATGGATAGGGCTCTTCTCGTAGTGACTCAAAACTATTAGAAAATACTTTCAAGAAGTGTTTCTCATGCCTTCCATCTAGATATCTATTAATATCTTACCAAGTGCCAACAGAGCACCACTTTTCAGTTTTCAGTTTCATTTCCCACTAAAGGCGGGCTCAGGCATCTCTAAGCCACCATTACATTACGCTTTGGCATCGAAGCCGCACAGCTGTGTTAGCTATGACCCAGGTAAAACTGTGAAGCTCAAGAGCATGCAAGTACTGACACGTGAACCCGGACACTCAACAAAAGTCTGTTCTGCTAGGCCAATTACACAAGTCCTCTTCATGTGGCAGAGCTAGCACAGCAGAGTGCACACCGCAGCAAAAATGTTACAGCATATACGGATAATGTATGGGGAGGACATGGTCCAGCCAAGGTAGCAGGCTTGAATCAAAGGGAGAATCTGGTCATGAGGACAGCATTCTTGACTGCTCAGAGATCTTAGAAATAAAGGAGTTTGTGCCCTGTGAAGTTTTGCTCTCTTTCTCTCCAGCCATTGGAAGAACTACTAAATCTCATCTATTAGGTTGACCCAGAAGATGGATGTGGAAGACATTTTAGAAAGTACATAAGTAAATTCAATTTTCTGGTAGTAAATTCACTTGCATTTTAGTGATCCCTACTGGACCTAAAGAAGGGATGTATTTTCTCATCAGAATGTTATCCTCTACACAAAAATTGCCCTGAATTTAATTTTTTTAAAAAAAAAAAGCTTTCACACACACAAGAACAATGGAAACTGAAGAGGTGGGCAAATAAAAACCACAGTACATATTTAACACTTATAAAAGGTACAAAACTTCAAAATATGTCATTTGTCCTATGCATTTTCCAGGCACCTACCACGTACAGGTAAAGTTTCAAACAGGTCTTCCTTGTAAGAGCAGTAAGTACTGAACTTTTGTAACAAAACAAGAATCTGTTGGAAACAAACTAAATTTCCATCATAAGATTCTGCTTAAAAGTAAAAACAGGTTCCATCTCAGAAGCTTACCTTTCCAGATGCTAACACTGCCTATGAGAAACCATTCTTAATCATTCTACAGCACCTTACAGAGCAACACTGACTAATACAACAAAAAAAGACATTTCTCCTTTTCCATTGGTCCCTCATGGTACTTTCAGAAAGCCAAATACCACAGCAGATGCATAAAAAGTCCCTGGCCAACAAAAAAATTATTAGATTAACAGCTTTTTTGTTGCACAGCGAGCAAACTGTATGGAAACATATTCCTTTCATAGGAAGAAGAGTTACAAGGGACAGAACAGAAAATTAAATAGCCGTTCTGGCAGTCAGTACTTCTCTTATCCTAGAAAAACATACCGCATGTCATCCATCGTGAGAAATTTATTAATAAAGAAATGAAAAGTCTAGAATCCTCAGGCTGCCAAGTTTCATTGCAGCACAAGAAAACCAAGTTTGGCTTCCTCTTAACTCCTACTCATGATCTTATCAAGTTCTTGTATTAGTCTTCCAATGACTCACATCCAAACAAACAAATCTTCACCTTTTAAATGATTTTTAATTAAATTACTACTGATAAGATTTATATAGGTGTAAATAAGAAGATAAAGGGCTTTATCAAAATAAGATAGGGAAAATGCAAGAAACATGCTAACCCTAAAGTCTCTGTGTGAATGCTTATCTGTGGGTTGACAACATTCCTATTCTGAATAACACTCTGTTTAAGTTAAGATTTATTAGAAGTACAGTAGATATACTTCTTGGTCTACCAATTAAGGCAGTGTTGCTGAGACTATTCTGTTTTACAGATAATTGAGGAATAACTTGGCAAAACTGTCAGAGTTGTCTAATTTACTACATAAAAATATCGCTAGTAACGTTCCTTTCCATCTTGAGAAGGTGACCTTAAAGGAAAGTATTTTCAACTTTTGTTTTTAAACCCTTGGAGGAATACATACTGTAGACATTACTCCAACTATCTAAAAGATAAAGCTAATAGAATTCTATTATTACAGAATTGTTAAATGTACAGCGACAGCTAGCTTTTCCATGCAGTTAACACATCCTAGCCCATCCACATTCTCAGCAATGCATCAATGATTTAAGCATTTCTTTATAAAATGCTCCCAACGTTGAAGTCTATACACACACTTTAATATTACATTTGGAGTTTTCCCTGTTTTTGTTTTGTTTTTTTAAATGAAGAAGAACAGATACTCCTGACATTAATTTTTTTGCAAGAGAATTTTAAGACTTGAGAATGAAGGCACGACAGCCGTGTACTACAACAAGATTCATATCTTTCCTAGGCATTAACTGAAGAGCAAGAGCTGAATTAAATTGTTAGGCCAATCTGCCAGCACAAACAAGAACTTGAGTAAATGGTAGTTTTCCCTCTTAATTCAAAAGGCTGTGTTTTGGGCAGAATTCACTTCAGTGCCTCCACAATGACCCACAGAAGAGCTATCCCCAGAGTTCACAGCTCGCTGCTTGGCCCCAGGCCAGACCCTGCACCAAGCAGAAGTTGGCAATACATGCCTGCTCAGAGCTGCCAGTTCAACCGCACGCTCTGCCAGGAAGCCATTACTCTGTGGACTCATACAAGCCTATGGGAGAGAGAACAACTGATAACCAATTATTCCTTAAAAATATCTTTAAATGCAACAAGCGCTGTGGACTACGTTGCTCTTCTCCAGTCGTATTTTCTACCATTAATTTACTGCAGTCAGGAGGAACACCAGCTTTTGCTCCACTGCTACACTTAGCCTGCTCAAATCAATTATGTGCAGTTTTTATGATGTTTAATTGTTTCAAGACAGAAGTGCCTGGACATGCCTGCCCCACTTACATCTGCTGTGCACCTAGTCCCCCTCTTGTGAGGCTATTCATGACTAATACAACTTTAGCCTGATCTCCAATCAGCTCATCAGCCACATTAGCAATAAATCATAGAATCATAGAAAAATTATTTGTTAGAAAATATACTCCTTAGTTGCAATCAATGCAACTGAATAAACGTGCCTCAAAAACAGGCAACCCTTCACTTCCCTAGGGATGGCCTACATTGCATGGCCTACAGACTCACCTGTTGACATACAGAAGTCAAAAATATTTAACTAAATAGCATAAAAAGCAGAAGACAGACTAACAGCCAGTTTTGCGATCCATCTTGCACTGTACAGTGCACATTCTCACACAGGGCTGTGACTTCACTGCTTATTTGAGGTAAGACATCATGTCAAAAGATGAAATGCTAGATTTTTCTTAACCTGTATTGCTGCAGAGTCTAAATGACATCTAAAGACACAATTGGGCCCTAAGCTCTACTGAATGTTTAAATACAAAGCTACTTTGCTAGTTTTCCAGTTAGATTCACAGGCAACCTTATTCTCATTTTTAATGGGGAAACTATCCCAGAATGAGTGTGTGATAACAAAGGCAAGCCCATTTGTCAAACATCCAAAATTATTATTTTGGAAACAAATAGGCACGTGCAATTTCATTTTATTTCATTTAGTAAGTCCTAAAAGACAAACATTGTGATACTAATTAGTTCATGTTGACAACGAAATTCCCAATTACTCCAAGGATTACTTTTCTGAAGCCAACCTTTCTTAATAAAGGCAAAACTTCTATACTTACACAGAAATAATTGATCAAAAGATTAAAACTCTACAGAATTAAGTTTCTGCAAATTTAGAGGAAGAAAGAAAACTTTGCATTACAGTACTTCATTTATTACTTTAATAGTTGTACAGCACTTTTAGAGGACAAAAGTCACTGTTTCATATCACTGTTAGTTCCCTGCGATAATTGATGATTTGGGGAGGTCGGATGGATTAGCCTCATTTTCAGGTATCTTGATTACAAGAAATGCTGTAGCATTAAAAGACTATGCTACAAATATATATGCAACGCTTTCAAGGAACGGAAGAACTCAAATAACAGTCAAGATATCACACAGGTCCCCAGATAAGACAAAATTAAAAAATTGATTAAGAACCTCTTCAGCATTACACAGATGGAGACAAAGAAGTTAACCAGAAGTCAATTAAGACAGCTCCTTCTCATCTTAAACAAGCAATCCTCCCTAAACCCTTACCTTCCTTCCCTCCCCACCAACAATTTATCTGTACAAAACTAAGAGTCCTAATCAAACGTTTTTTGACTGAGATTCAGTAAGAAGTTTGAAGCTTGAAAAGATTAACTATTTGGCTTACTGTATCATACAAAATGCATAATCAAGTCAGATGAAATTTAATAAAAAAGCCTAAGGAATAAAGCTTTAGGGATTTGCTACAGCTGGGCTCTTGATGAAGAGAAGTCATTCATGAACGAGCCAGAAGTAAAGGCAGAGCTATAACAATTATTCTACTTTAAAACTCTGAGCTAATACTGAGAATAATCTGGGGGAGGGTAAAGAAGTCAAAGCAGCTCTGGTATATAGTTACACAAACACACACAAAAAAAAAAAAATCAGTGAATGATTTTCATCAGTGCCATAAAAAGATAAGACACCCAAACCTTAATAGTTAGAGGAAGAAAAAAGATATATAAATATATATCTGTATCTCTAGTACCCCATATATTAGGCCTACTTGGTATAAGTTTAAGATAAACCTTTTATATGAGAGGCATTCCAAACCCTACTCTGCAAGAAGATTGGAAGTAATTTACCATGTAAAAGCAGGTCCTTTGTATAAAACTCCTTTCAGAGATGCATGCTGTTAGAAGACTGCCATCATTAATTGGTAAAGGGATTTTGAGCACTTAAGATCCACCTAATTACTGAAGCAATATTGAAGATTAGTACTATGACGTTTCTAATAACTGTCAGTTCTGCAGAGTTGCTTTGGGGAAAACCTGATCTCTCTGTGGTGCCTTCAGAGTAATTCAAAATCATCGTGACTATGAGGAACAGAAGAAAATCAGACAATACCATGGATCCTTAGAAGGCATGGTCTTAGTATAAATACTTTGCAAATTAACCATGGAGATTTATAAGCATGCATATAGAAGTTAGATAGAAGTTTCCAGTCCAGAAATGCTGAGCAGCAGTTTCATAAACCATTTTAACTCCAGGAAGATGTTTAAAGCATCCAGGACCTAACAAAAGGTACAAAATACCTTAAATGAATAATTATCATGCTTCTACAAAGGAGCTCTTGAGAGCCACTGAAATATTACAATCCTTGCCATAGGTTTCAATACAGATCAAAAATAAGCTCCTGAGATGCAACTTCTTTTCTCCTGCAGGCACAAGTGAAGAAAGTTGCAAGTGAAAGGGTAGTTCCTTCTCTACCTGCATTTCAAGAAACATCTCTGCAAGAAGCTAACTAGAATTCCCAGAGAGACATTCTATACCAGCTAACCTAGCCCCCCAGGGTCTTCAAAAGTAACCACACTCCTTTCCAGTTTAAGCTAAGGAAGGAAGCTTTGTCTTAATTTATCAGTCAGGCTCTGAACAAATGTTTTCATAACCAGGAATCCAAACCACTGGAGATTTCACAGCTTTAAAAAGAAACAAGCTTCAAAGGTATCTTTAACACTATTCCCAATAACTTTCAATAAAAGAACAGCAAGAAGTGAGATACCGTAGTTTTTCCAAGTGAAGTCTTGCTTAATTGAACATTTTAAACGTTGACCCAAAAAAAGGTTTGTTTGCAAAGTGGCTCTCTGTCCTATAAGTTTTCTTAAAGTTTTTAAAATGAGAGAACAAAGGGTAAAACATCAAGTTCTGGTGGTCTCAGATTTGTCAAAGGACATAGACTATGAATTGCCACACCTTAGTAGACGGCATAGGTGAAGTAAAGAACAAAACTCTTAAAAATAGTGCACCTTCACATTAAGGAGCAGAAAACATTTTTCTTCACTGAACTGTAAAGGAAGAAGTCATTCCTCGCCTCACTGAACTGATAGACTGTGTGCATCTTTTCTCCTAATTATCTGATAATCTGAACTGTCAAGCTGTGTGTTAAATAGAGGGTCTGCTTAGCCTGGAACACTATTTACACAGACACAGCTGGAATATGCTCATGTTTCTCACACATTTAATTGGTGAAAGTTTCTTTCCATCCAAAAAAACCTGACAATCGTTAGAAGTCACATCTTTCATTATTCAGCTCACATAAACGCACTTTCAAAAACATCATTTTGCAGCTGACAGCCTTAAAAAACATAACTTCTTCAGAGCATCATGAAAGTGGCACCCACATTAGTTCAAAAACAAGTATATTTGTACAAAGTTGTCATCAGGGGGACCTACATATAATTTGTGGGAATCAAGTATGAAAAGGTAACAACATAAGGAACTAACACAAGGAATATTAAGCATTATGGCTGTTTGCATTTCAATATTTAATAATCTTCAGCAGGAATATAATTTCTGTGTCAGTTTTTAAGTACTCAGAGAAATTAAGGGCAGACAAAAGACAATGTAATAACTGAATTTTAGCCAAAGCAAGAATCACATGTAAAGAGAGATTTCAATTTCTGCTGACTTTTCATATTAATTTGCACTGTTTTCCATTTTCCTCCTCCTATTATTATCAAAAAGTTTCAAACAGGTCTAGAAATTTATTACCTATGGACCTTATTCTTCAAAGAAATTTAGAAGGTACAGAACAAGCCTTTAGCAACAAGTATTTAAACAGGTAAGCACATCTCTATATATGTTAGAGTCATTTTCAGCTAGGGCTACTGTCTAGATCATAACAGTATTTCCTCTAAATTTTCTAAAATAGCAGCAGACCATTAGGAAGAAGAGTATCACCTCAAATAAAGGAAAGAGTCTCGGGGCATCTCTCAACTTCCTTTATGAGGGTCAGACATTAGATTTATCCTTTCCTAAAGATAATCTTTCAGGAGTTAAGAGAAAGCAAATTCACAGTGAAGCATCCCTGTTCAAATCCTGATATTCTTGCTCAAAACTTTCCCAAACCACTAGAAAAAGATGAGTTTACTTATCCAAAAGATGTTATTAAATGTCACCTGGGAAATTACGGAACCTACAAAAATCTGGCTACTAACTATAGCTGCAACAGTTATGAAAACCAATTACAGAGTTTTAGATTAGAGACCTTTTTCCAGTACCCTTGGAAAAAACCACTCACTTCCACCATTCAGATGGATGCTACACCTGCTACCAGAGCCTAGAGAAACTGGGGTGTCTGGGCAGCCTTCTGGAGCCCCAGCAGGCAGGAGGTGACAGTAAAACCCATTTCTTCTCAGAACAACAGTCCAGGATCAGAGCCATTAAACCTTCGTTTAGTACTCCAATTACTAACTGAGTCTTCAGAAACATTAAGGTCTGTGAAAGATTCATTGGAGTTCATGGGTGCAGTATCAGGAAACCGACTGAACACAGATGATTTACAGCCAATATGCTAAGCAACCACATAACCTGTCAACCAAGGGAAGAGCTGACTATATGCACCTACCAGGCTTCTTTCCTGCAGTAATAGGACAGAGAGGAAGGGGTGAAGTGACTAAGGAGAAGAGTTAAGATACCATGCAAGACTTCCAGTTAAAAACCACCAAGTTCAGAGGTCCCAACCAAAACGGCTCAGCTGCATTTCCACCCAGACTATCAGGCCCTAACTCTTGTTTTTAACTGACAGTAAAGTTTTTAAAGCTCATCACTCAAGGGAGATTAGTGCAGAGGGGAAAACGCAGCATTTGACTTCAGCAACAGAAATCAAATTTTGATTGTCAAAACCATTTTGAGAAAATGGCAGATCTCTGTATGACCGGCTCTACTGTTTGTTAGTGGAAGACAAAGAGCAGTTCTGAAACTGCAGAAACAAGATACAACATCTCGTGCAAACCTAATCTGCCTAGTATAACATTAAACAAAGAAAATGTTACTGATACAGTTTTACAAGCAAGCCATTAAGGAATATGGAAGCATTCATACCTGCAGCAAGATGCTTTCAATCTCTAATAGAAGGCCATTAAAAGTTGCTTTGAAAATTGCCACTGACAAGGTGCAGGGAGTGGAGGGTTGTATCAAAGCTTCAGTCCATTTCCTGGGCAACACACACAGAGCAATGCCGATAGCACAGTCAGGAGGCTGTTTATAATACAAACACTGAAAAAACCCGTTTAGAACAGATCCACAGATTTTATATAGTCATCACAGAGGCATGCAGCAAGCTGCATCTCTAAATCAATTTCAAGAACAATCAATACACTTCTAACACACCAGGCAGGCTAGATAAGTAAAGTTTTGTTTTCACAATGTCTTGTGAGTGTCCCTTATAGCAAAACAAAAAAAAAAGCCAAAACCAAAATCTGCTTTAATACTAAGAATAATTTTTCTGTGGTCATTCTGCCATGAAATCACTGCAATCTCTCTATTTTCCAAACCAACTAAAGAAGAATTATCACAAGAAGTGCCAGGAATATTTTATCTTATCTAAAATTATAACCCTATATATTCACAGTAAGTGAAGAAGTGTAAGTCTATACGTGACACTTTTTTAGAAATTGTTACAGAAATACAGGATATAGAGTTTGTACTTCTTTAAATAAAAAAGACATTCTAGTATGGTAACTCACTATATTGAACATAAGATACTGATGATTGAATTTCCATAAAACCTTTTTTTTTTTTAGTTTAAGAGAACTAGAGGTCCATCTTAAGCAGTTTATATCTTAACTCTTGAACACAGGTGCCAATTTAACAAACAGAACATCATAGAACTATATCGACAAAAGTGGTATCACCTTTTATCTTCTACTCCTCTAGAGACTCACTTCAGGTATACAAGTTAGTTATGCCAGCTGGCATACCAAAAAGCAAGTCTTACATTCTAAAATACTGAAGAGCATCACCATAACTTCATCCTCTTCTATATTTCTGAAAGATGTCCTCAAACACTAGCCAGTTTCCTGCAGTTTCCATAGGTAGCTGCTTTCCACAATAAAGTGCAATGTTACCTTGCTAACTCACAACTAGATCTCATTTATGGCTTCTCCATATTCCAGCTTTATGCAGCACAAATTCGTATGCTGTTTTGTGAAACATAACTGAACTTTTCATCACCTGAATTCAGTTAGTCAGTAAGTACGCTGGAGAACATACTGATCCATAGCAGAAAAAAAGTACATCTAGAATTTCAAGATTTCAAGAGTGTTGGTAAAAGAGGTAGGAAAAGTTTGCCCAGTATTTTGGAATGGCAGGGGACAGAGAATAACACTGTTGATCTTCTGGAAGGAAACACCATTACGTACCCACCCAATTCTCTACTAAGACTATGCTCTAGATCCCACTGATGGGAATTAAAATCCACTTGCTGTGGCCCAACCCTTTGCTACCCTGGACTTCAGCAAAAGAAGTGTAGAAGTGACTGGCAGGTATAAAAAGAACCACTGTACAGAGAGATGTGCCCAGTAAGTACCACCATTTCAGGGCAGCTAATTCTACAGCTTACTGTAGTTCAGGGCAGCCAATTACACTGGGATTCAGATCGTTTTCATTTTTGCTTAGACAGTCTCTCAGTGATATTTTTATGTAGGCTAGAAGAAGACAGCTATGACTAGAACAGGAATTTACAATTTCTAAAGCAGGATTTTGTCAGCAAAAATCTAAAGCACTATAATTAGTCAACATTTAATTACCCCTGACATGCAAAAGATGAAGATGCAATCAAGAATGATTAGAAAAACCGCAACTTCAAGTTGTGTAGCTTAATGCTAGCTGTACCTTATAGAAATCTCACAGTTCTGATTTCATAGAAATTAGCACAACAATTTAGTGCTAGGAGTTTCTGAAGATGCAAACAAACATCAAATAAAACCTACTTGTTTCTTCATGTAAATTTGTAAGGCTTATACTCACGTATACCCTGATGGCTAATGAAAGAACATACACATGCAGAAAAACCACCACAGACAACACGCAAGGCCTACAATCATGGAATTTGTTAGTCACTGAGTTTGTGTTTTAATTCTTTTCCGCTTTAACCCCAGAAGCATTTTTCTTTTCAACAAATGGAACAGTTTAGAGTTACTGAACACAAATGAGTTCAGACCAGACTCACGTTCTCAACTATTCCCTTTAATCCTGGCCAGGAACCAAATAAAACACATTCCCTGGGACTTGAATGAATTCATGTGATGCATTTTCCTTTCTAAGACAATACCAAGTAACATGATTTCAGGAGATGCAATGTCATAATAAATGCAGACAGATTTCCAGCATGGTCAATATTAAGCACTGGAATTGAATGCCTATATCGTCATAGCATAGAAGCAATTATTACGTCTAACTGGCAACACTGTTTTGGCACCAACTTTTTGCTGGCAAAGAACTCTGTTGCAGATCCCAACTACCTGGATGCCATTTAAACTTCAAAAGGAGACATGTCACATCTGACCCTGTCAAGTATGAATTAGCATCACAACAGTTTCTAAACTTCTGAAGTGCTCCCTGTCCTCCTGCTTTACTTATCTGGGACAAATTAAGCATTCAGTAAGCAGATTACAGCTGGTTGAAAACATTAACAGTGAAGTAATAGATGTGGCTCACACCAGCTGCATCTACAATAGTGATTTAGCATGCCAAAGGAGTACTCCTTAGTGCAAGTTTGCATTGTGCATGTATCTGGAGTTTTGCAGCATTTATTAAGGCATAGCCCAAGCATGCGCAAAGCATCCCCCCTCCCGGCAAAGCCAAAGCTGAAGCCCTACCCCAGGTCTCTTCCTGTAGTTCCCTACTTTTAACAAAGATGCGAGATCGTCTAACAGTTTGTTCTCTACGCAAGCACAGTGCACTCCAAGGACTGACAGCTAATGCAAACTTTTCTGACATGAGAGGGTCACTTCGTGGGTACGAAGTCCTAGAACCACAATGGAACACAGCAAACAGCCTCTCTTCGCCACACAGACCAACAACAGAGACGCATTCAACCAACTTCTTATATCAGTACTACATACATACCAACACCAAAATGGGTTAATTGGTTCCTAAGTTAACTACCTCCTAAACTTGTCCTATATTACTGTAGGTTGTCACGGTTGGGGGGTGGGGTGTTTTCGCAAAAATCTTGGGTTTCCTCAAAATTCCCCATCTGTGCATGGAACAAACACACCAGCAAATATTTTAGAAGCTGAGGTGAAGTTTTAGAAGCGAATAAGCCTAAATGTTAATCCACATTTCCTAAAAAGTGATGATAAAGAACTGTTATTTGGTCTACTCACTGTCACTTTAAAGGCACAAGATCAAAAATAACATGCTTAAATTCATTCTGTGATCTACCCTCTTTTCGCTACGACCCATCTGCTCCTTCAGCTCTACAGTGCCCACTCCCTGTGCTCTGCCAACTATTTTCTCCTGAAGCAGAGCAACTATTCCTATTGGTCTGTGTTGATGATACCCCTTTGGTATACACCCGTTCATATTTTCTTCTTCTGCCCTTCTTCAGTCCTAATTGGTTTTTTTAAGCCTCTTTTCTGCCCCCTTCCCAAACTCTGCTTTCTTCCCTCTTTGCTTTAAGGGTTGCAGAACAGCTGGATCTAGCAAAGTTTCTTTTACTAGCCCAGTAAAGGGCTTTTACTGCCCACTAAGTTACCTGTTCTTGCTAAGTTTGCATTTATACATAGTAACTGAGATCACATAAAACTATTAATGTTAATAAGCTGATCGAAGAGGGTTCCTGCAAAAGCCCAGGGCAGTCAGCTCACACCTGAACTAGACTGCTTTTAGTTAGGCTGTCAAGGTAAACAGAAAATTGTTTCCTCATCACTATTGCTTTGCTTCCAAATGATGCATTGCCTTACCAGAATTTATAGACAGATAAAGGGCACTGGCTCAGAACTCTTGAAAAACCACCTAAGTGTTAGTGACGGATACTGTAAGGCAACCAAACTTTAACAGCATGGCAAGGTAGAGCCATGGCCACTTACCACGTTCTCTTGCAGTTGACTAACAACCCAGTTATTAGATGACGGGCCTCACACGTGCTCACTGGACCTCTAGCAGGACTAGCAATTATTTTATATCAATGGTGCTATCCTGTGCACTTTTATTTCCTCAAAACGTAAGAGTGAACATATCTGTTTAGATTTTACACACGCACACTTACTGACCTGATTACCACTGCTGTTTCATTCAGCAATCTATATCTTATAACGCATGTGCCAATACCATCTGCAATAAAATTTGTACAAAGAGGTCCATGATCACGCTTAATCATACAGAAGCCCCTTATCCCCAGTCATAGTTCCTGTGTTCAAGACAAGCTTGCACTTCATATGCATATGAACTGTGCACTGGAATTGTTGACTACTCTCTTGCCTTACTACCTTTCCACATTTTTAAGTTATGTCAGGAGTTTCTACTGACTTAAAAGTTGGACAAGCTGAAAATTAAAAAACAACTGAATTTTACAGTAGTCTTATATGACAATAGGAAGGGAGGAGGTAGAAGAGTCGGGAGTGAAGTTGAGCCTGAGAAGAAGGGAGGGGTGGGGGAAAAGTGGTTTTAGTTTTTGTTCTAATTTCTCACGATCCTACTGTTATTAAGAAAATTAATTTAATTTATTGCCAGTTACGTTGAGTCTGTTTTACCAATGACAGTAATTGTTGAGTGATCTTCCCATCCTTATCTCAACCCACAAGCTTTTCATTGTATTTTCTCCCCCTGTCCTGTTGAGGAGGGGGAGTGACAGAGCAGCTTGGTAGGCACCTCATGGCCAGCCAAGGTTAACCCACCACACTGAGCACAGCTGAGTGAGGAGCTTTAGTCATTTTCTTGACTTGAAAATTAATAGCCCTCAAACATCCTCGGTGCTTCCAGAATCTCCCTTTTACCCTGTGCTGCTAAGTATTTTTCTACAATACTCTCATGCAAATGCAGTCTTATGGACTAGAGAGTCAAATCTTCCTGACAGTTTAAGCCACAACCCAAAAAGTTTATTGTAATCCACCCTAATGTGGTGAAGAACAGCAAAACATATCCCACTCATCTAAGAGAGCCAAGGCTGACAGTACTCAGTCATTCATAAGCAGGAAGAGCAGGTCTAATCTCCATTGCAATACAGGCACGCTGTTGTGTTTCGAAGGTGCTAGCTATGGCTGCTGCAGCAGTTCGGTGGGCTTGCACTCTACTGCAGTCATGGATTCACCCCACGGTCCTTTGACAACAAAAATCTCACAGAAAGCGCAGCCAAACTTGCAAGAAACAGCCATTATTTTGACTTATTTACATCTACAACAGCCTTTCTCAATGGCACTCACTAGGACATTTGCAGCTATGAGGAAGAGAGAGTTCACAGTCTATCCATATCCCAGCATAAATACGAGAATGGAAAATTGTCACATTACTAGAAAAAGGATCTTCACAGCAAGTGGGAGCTAAGAAAAAAACAGAATGCTTTTTATAGGCTACGCTTATTACTGTACAACACAGCAAAACCAAAGAAAGGGTATTTGTATGCCTGGCTGTGAGGCTTTCTTCTTTACTACTTGCCTTTTTAGATTCAAAGCAAAAGAGCTTCCAACATAATAAAAAAATCACAGGGTTTGTGAAGTTGTTCATAGGCTTGCTCTTTGGAGTCTAACCAGACAGACTAAAACATAAGGTACAAGATGCTACCAATCATGCTGCATACCCCCAAAGCAGGGAGGAAATGGAAATCTAGATTACCCAGGAGGAACATCATTTTACTTTTAGAGGTACTGAAATACCTTCAGTATTAGTTGACAGATTCAGCCCTTGAATTTTGAAATTCACCACTTGGATTTAAAAAAATAATACTACTATTGTGCTAGTAAGAATATCTGCAACCATGCAGCCTCTCCCACCCACCAAAGAAAAGAACTTCATAGCTGCTTGTAAAAACACACTTTCATGCACAGTTGTCTGAGCAAGACACACTGGGAAAATTATCTAGAGTCCAACACCAGACCTCCCTTTGAATTCAGTAACACCCCTCTTCAGACTCTTTCTTCTCCTTATGTTCTCCCTCCTCCACAGGAAAAGCCACAAAGATTTATAGCTAAAAAATCTGTTACGAAGAAATCAATTCAATCTACCTCAAATAAGAGAGGAAGGAGGTGTGGGGGAATAACAATACTGGGGGCTGGATATGGGCACTCAAAAGAAAAACCTTCATTCAGACATATCCTGTACTGACAAACAGCTGTTCTTACCTCTTTAAAAGGACAATATTGATTAAAGAGAAATTTAAATGTTGTGAAAATTCTCAGTCTCATAACAGTTGTGAACAATTAATCAGCTCTTCAAGTACATTTTTCTAAAACGTAGCAACAGTTAAAACTATCAAAAACATTAGTTTATTAAAAACAGGAGCACCAATACTGTGTTCAGCATAAGAATTCCACTCCCCTCAGTACAAGCATTTCCTGAGAAACTGAATTCTGAAACAGGGCAAGGAAAACCTGCTTTTTTTCTTTATAAAAAACTTCCAGGAAAGTTTGTGCAGAATTAGAAAGCTTTTGTTTTAGAAACATTATTTCCAGAATGATTGCCTTTGGAGTCTGTGGCAGCCTGACAATTAGTGTCCCGTTTCCCAAAACTTCAAGACAAGGACCATTCCACCAGCGGTCTGAGGCTACCAGATGCACCTTCTGCAGAAGTGGCCAATTACTGAACTAGTTAATCAGTAACTACAGTGAATTGGACACATTTAAAATCTGTCTCTTAACAAAATAATTATGTCAGTTTATTTGCTGTCTGCACAAATTGAGACCACTTATTCACCCATTTAACAGATAAGTACCCATGCAGTACTTCGTAAGACTTGCTTTCTGATCAGAAAACAGGCTACTCAAGAGTATGGCAAAACTACTGTTATGGCCATGGGAAAGAAAGACTGCTTGAAAAATTTGACCTTTCCACTGGCAAACCACACCAGATTGACAAAAACCCTGAAGAGCAGTCACATGGATAGAGGGAGCAATGACAGGCAAGAATTCCTGCGTGTAGCTTTCAAAAAGAAAAGCCACTGAACAGTTTCCTTTTTTCATACATCAGACGAATGCTTATACTGGCTTCACTGAACAGAAGTACAACAAAGGTACAGCTTACAGTCAAAGATGTTAAAATAAGCTTTTAAAATCCAGAAGCCGCTCTCAACTGCTTATAATAACCAAGTAATGTTTCAACTTCTGAATCTAGCTGTTGACGTCCAGCTTCAGCATCAGAGGCTACATTTGAAGGGGCTTCTGCATCATGGTAATTTCTACCCATATGTCTGTGTTGATAATCTGCACCAACAGAGCATATTTCTCTGCAGTTCACTACTGTACTTTTGTCATCAGTACCTGCTATGGACAAATCTCAGACATGAAAAGCAGAAATGTGAAGTTTTATATCCCTCTCAGTAAATACTAACTCCTGGGTTTGAAAACCAGTTCTTCAAGTCAAGCAACTGAAAATGTCACAAAGGCAAGGGAAGCTTCAATGAAAAATACTGAGGGTTATATCTGGTTTATGGAATGAATATATTAGAATGAGCAGAACAAAGATGGTTGATTTTGTATGCAACTAGAATAAAGAAATAGCTACATCACCACTCTTCAAAAACAAACTCCCAAACCTTTGGAGATATGCCATGCCACACAAACACAGACTCCAAAACTGCCACAGAGCAGATTTCTTTGGAAAAAGAAAGCCCACAATGACAATAAATTCAGATCTGGCAGAAACTGTTTTTCAAAATGTCCTTGTGAAGCCATCTTTCAGTTAACCTTCATTCAAAATCTTTTCTATAAATTCATATCGAAGTTCAGTTTGAAACATCAAATTGCCTGACGTAGTAAATTGAAGCTTTGCCATCCACCGTCCCACCACCCAACACACACACTCTCACTCTGAAGCACTGCTTTTTTAGTAAAATCATTATATTCTTCGGGCTCTGGTTTCCATCAGCACAGCATTATGTCACACTTACCACCCAGCAGGAAAATAACCGTGTTATTTTGCTGTTTCTGAACTTCCCCTTTTCACACTAATTTGAGGATTCTCTAAGCAAGAGGAGCAAAAAATTGTTATTGTTTTATGACAACATTTTACATTATTTCCTCCCCAAAGGGTACTGGTCTGCACTGGTGGCCAAAAAACCTCAACAGGCAAGAACTCTATTTTCTTTTAAGTCAGTGCCTACATTTATGGCTTGCATCAGAAAAAGCACTACTGTAAAATAGATAATCCAGCATAATCCTACTGGCAGCCAAATTCTTTAAAACCTGGAACAACAAAATAGCATAACTTTGTATGAAGATCCTCAGGAAAAAAAAAAACAAACCTATCTGTGAGGACAGGAACTACATGGCTCCTTATTTGCAGCAGTCAAGTATTAGCTGGAAGAAAACAGATAAAAATCGGAGGGACAACACACAGTTACCAGATACAAAAGAAAGTCAATCAGCACAGGAGAACCTACTCAGTGATCTTTATAAACCAAATCAAAGCTCCTTTCCTGGGGCAAAGCTGACTATGCTCCTTGGTAGAGCAGTGAACTAACCCTCTGAACGCAGAATTGATTTTTTAAGTACAGTCTTGAAAAATCAACATTAATTTTCACTTGTAAAGTTTGGTAGCCTCTGTACTACTTCTATATAAAGAGTCAAAGAAAGCCTACTAAACCTTACTCTCATTTCAAGCATTGGCTATGCACCAAGATTTTTTTATTATGACAACCATATGCAGAAGATGCCATTCAGGCTCTGCAGAAGAAAGAAAGACTTCGTTATAAAGAACAACGTGTTTCTTCAAGGACTCCCAGGAGTTACTTAGTCTCCCAAAGGTTATCACTTTCTGCAACTCTCAAGGAGGAAAATATTTGTGTGTATTAAGATTTCTTTCCTATTAGTTAACACTACACAACAAGAGAGCAAGAGGGGGAAAGAAAGAAAGGACTGTCAAATTCTTAATTATGTATACTTATGCATTAATCATGACCATATGGTCATAGTATCGTGCCATGAGACAGTTCAGTAACAGTGCATTTCCTCCTATAGACAAAAATAAAGTACAAATGACCTGTCCACATGGATTTTAATCTACTTCATCAGCCCTTTATAGAGGAAATTATTACAATGTCCTTATCTCTGACATTTCAGGTCAACATTCCTCTGGTTTGAAAAATATGTTCAACTAGAACTGTCTAGTAACCAGAGATCTAGAAAATAAGGTGTTGGTCTGCAGCCTTATGTAGAAAACTGAAGGCTCTGACACCCCTGTTACTTCAAACTGTAGCACAGAGTAAATGGTGATGTGAAAGAGGGAACAGACACATTTTGCCATCCTCAAAAAGAAACAAGCTCCAACATACTTAAGTCTTAAAGACTGTAAACAGTACAACAGCAAAAATATCACAAGCAGATTAAATTAGCTTTTATTTATAAGACATAATACTTTCCACTTGCACTCAATGTAGACAGTTTATAAAGTAAAATAGCATGCTTACATCAAATGGTAAAAATATTTTGGAAAAATGTTGCTTGTTATTTCTTGCTGCAATAGTAGAAATCTCCATTCCAATTTCTTTTACAGCAATGTTACATGAGAGGTTTTGTTTTAAGTAACAAAGGTGGATGGAGAGGGATGCTGAACATGCAAACACATTCAGAATTAGTGCATCTCTAAGAAGGCAGCCGCAAAACGGAGCCTTGCCAAATTAACATTGTTGTGAAATATACAGCTTCTCTCAATGAACATCCCAAGCCTACCATTGGAGTAGAGTTTGAAAACCACATCATAAAATAGCAAACAAGTTAAAATTTGTAGATACCCAACCACAGGAAAAAAATTAAGTTGGCAATTTCACCTTCCTTTCACAATTGCAGATCTCCTCACAAAACACCTTCTGATCAATTTTGAAATAAGCTGAAGTCGTGCAACATTAAGATAGCCATTGATATTTCTAGCACCAGTGCCACTTACTAGTAGAAGCGACGGTCCAAGAAGACAGAAGACTGAAAAACAAGTTCAACGCCAACTGTTTTGTACCATGGAGAGGCACTGAATGTGGTGGGAGCCAGGGGCATCTCATGCTCACCAGAACCTAATTCACTACCTGCCAAAAGTTATTGTGTATTCCCAAACAGCCATCAATGGAAAAAAGCAGCTTCATTTCAGCTTTCAGACATGTATTCTAGCTTTAAAGATAACCTAAACCCAGTATTTCAATGGTTGGAGTCACTGTGGTGGTTACAGAGTAAACTGACCCTTCTCTTAGAAGATTTTTCAGTACCTTAGTTTTGCCACAGTTCAAGCTGTAACTTCTCTTGTGGGTTCTCCCACCCATATGAATCTTTTCAGCGATTTTTGAAGCATGGTTTGTGGCTACACAAAACTCAGATTTTTATAGATTACTGTGACTTGAAAGTTTTTTTGAAATGTACCCGCCAGAAGTGGGTACAATCCAAATCACCTGGCATCCTAGGATGAAGCACCACAACTGTGGCATATCTTTTTTCTTAGTTTTGTACACCCCTACACCATATATTTAATTTCTTTCTATATACACACACATTATAGCTGCCAAAAGAGACACTGTAGTATCACGATGGATGTGGTTTCTGTTTCTAGAAGCCTCCTTCTCTGCTAATGCAAATCTGAAGGCAGCTGACACAGTCTACGAAAAAACCCAACTGTCATCATTAAAATCCAAACATGACTGAAAAAGAAATAGATCAGTCAAGTTGTCAAGAACCAACCAAATGGTCAAGTAGAGGGATACAACAGCCCAAACAACAAAACAAACATGAAGAGAACAACTTTCCACTCACATTTGCTTTTAATGGGAAATAATTGGTTTTCTCTACAAGTAAACTTGGTTAACGGGTATACTGAACAGCTCAGTCTAAAACTGCATTGTTATTCTTAGCACAGATACTATTTATTGTTTTGTAAACCTCAAAAGCCAAGTTTATTTAATAGGATAACTAAAATTATATATTGTTGTCATTAGTACAAATGAATATCAACCAAAAAAACATCTGCAGCATGGTATTCTCCCCAGATTTCCTTCAGTTCAACTGGATTTGACTTTCATGCAGAAACCAGGTAATACAGGCAGTGTCTTATACTAATGGTAAGATTAGTAAAAACTACATTTGTTCTCCTATGACTTGTAATGATTTTCTGAGATCGAGAAAAGGGAAGTAAAAGTCTATGCTTCTTTAGCATACCATTCTTCACTTTTTGACCTACAGTTTATCTTCACCCCATTTCTCTCTTTTCTTACACACGATGTTGACCAATGAAAATTACATACAACAGATACTATGCCTTTTAAAACAAAGTAGCAGCCTATATCATTACCTTTCCCTTTTCTGTTGCAGAACACAAATAAAATGTGTGTTGGTGTGTGCCAGATACTATTAGAATTATTAGATACTTGCAGCCCTTCTTCCCCCACAGAAGCACTAGTTTTGGGCATCAGAAAGGGAAACAGCCAGTTCCTAGTTTAAGTTACTTACTGAAACAGAAACATTGAGCTTTTTTTTGTATTCTACCAGTGTGCAATTATTTAATGCTTAAATCTAAGATCATAAAGTTCTAGTTAATGGAAAATAATCAAGTGACCATTAACTTTCTCTTTATAAGTTCCTGGTTAGATAGCAGATTTCCCAAGAAGTATCCACCATACATTCTTTATTCCATGGCAGGAATACTGTCATGTCAATATCAGTAGCTTTTTGTACTTGCAGGGAAAAGAGAACATGCAATTTATTTAGCGGTACTTTTTTTCAACTAAGATATAAAGAGTACAGCCACTAGAGATTCAAATACAAACCCAGGAGCACAGCACAGAAACTGGGCAAACAGAACTAATACAACTTCTGCTGTACATCTTCAGTCCTCAAAGGAGTAAAAGGGCAGTGTATGTTACAAGTCACCTCTATTACCGGAACGGCCGTAAGAGCTAGAACTGTGCTTCCAGAAAAAACAGGCAGAATCAAGTTAACAGTTGAAAAACTACATGGTACTACATGTGAGATAGATTATACCAGGAAAAGTAAACAAAAACTGTGATTACTAATACCATGGTAGGGACTAATTACTCCCACTATAAAATGCTAAAAGGCATCTGCATTTTTACTAGACATGAGCCAGTAATTACCATTTTCTTCAACAGCAAACAAGAATACTCTTGGCTAAAGCATTTAGTGGATTAACCTTAAAGTTAACATGGACAAATTAAGACCACATACTTAGGCATGCTAGCACTCAAAGGAACAGTAGAAATACAGCCCATACCATGTTATCCACCTATTCAAACAGTACAATTGGGACAATACCCATCTCAACAGTAGTTCTATCCACGCTAACATCATTGCATTAACTGGCAAGCACTGCTGTTTACTGGAAGAGCTGAGAAAAGCTTTGTTTTCCTGGCAAAATCCAGAATTCAGAAAGAGAGGGAAGAGAATCGACTGCTTGACCATTGAACTATGGGCAAAAAATACCATTCAGGCGTGCAATAACCACTGTAACATCCAAAACCAGAAGGGAAGCCAATACTAGCACTTCCTGTCATCTCATTGCCATTTTCTTCACTATTTGTATAATGGCAAAGGCCATTCAAATACAGGAGAAAAAAAATTACTACAAAGTTATTGTCTTAAACTGATAAGCCTGAAAAAGAAGACTAAACCATGTCACAAGAAAGCAAACATGCTGACATCCCAGCTGCTACAGCCTGCTGCCAGTAAGAGCATGAGAACAGTCTAAATGGAAACACCGCACAGTTGCCAGAACAACAGTTATACTGACATACTTCCAAAAACACTCTCCCATTGGAGACTCGTCTTCCTTCAGCTGACAAAAGAGCCAGCTAAACAAATTCAGAGCTAGAAAACTGATATCCGCAAGCACTAGCTGATCACAAAAAGCTAGAAAAAATTATTTTTAATTATTCTGGTAAGATGCTTATGTGAAAGCGTGTTTTCCGGACTGATCATTTAACGCTCCCAATCACCTCCCTCCAACAAAAGGGGCGCATTACTTTAACCTACAGAAGACGAACGCAGACAAATGTCTTTAACTCACTTGAAACGGCAAATAGCAAGCTGCATCACTGCGAAGTTCACACTTCTAGGCAAAAAGAAGAAAGTCAGACTTGTTCAAATATTTTAGGAGAAACAATAACAAACAAAGTATCAGTATCTACATAGAGGCCACTGTCTTTAGTTTAAAAAAAGAAAAAAAAACAAAAAAAAACCAAAAACCACACACACTTTGCCAAAAGCAGTTTTACATCTATCCTCACTTGTATAATAAAATAGAATCTCTACTAAAAACCTGCCTTACATAAGAAATAATGTTAAAAAAAAATCCACCATGTGCCATGATGTACTGTCATAATACTTTGTCAGAACAAGACAAAAGTCACACAGTCATATAGCTAAAGGGGAATTAGGGATAAACTCAAAATAAGATGGTATATAACGCTCAAACAGAAAAGTATTAATTATTGAAGCAAACTGCAGACACTTATTAGTTGTTTTGCATACGTAAATGAGTGCTTAAGAGTCTTGAAGAAGTGCCATAATTTCAGTGCTTCTAAGGATTATTTTAATAGAAATTGCCATCTTAAGTACAGGGTTTCTCCTTAAGTTCTACTAGTCACATCTTTTAAAAAGAGAAGATAATACCTTGGAAGACTATCAAGTACATACACCCACTAACATCCAACACCTTGCTTATTCATCATTATGAACTGGCTTTCATCACAAATTGGGTGCACTAAAACTGATGTTTCTTAACATAGTTTTAGAAGTCTTCACAAGACTTTACCAAATTACTTGCAGCAGTTCCCTTAAAAAAAAAATCTTCAAAGCAATTTACAATTGAAAAGCAATCAGTTCAGGCATTGTAAAGTATTCAAAGGAAGTAACATCTAAAGTACTCCTATACCCCAAGACTCATCTAACAACATTCCTAAACTGCCTTTTTTTTTTTTTAAATACACCTTTTGGAACACCAAGAACATTTCTGTAAGTTTAAAAAAAAATCATTACAGGATACATAACATTCAGCGAGTAGAAGAAAGAGGTTTTTAATCAATTTTCTTGCATACTTATCCAGATCTGTCACTGGAAACTTTTCTCAGTAACTGGGATAACAACACCGTGAGACAACAGCCACAATCACAGCTAATCTGAACACATGCCATGATACTTCCAAACTGTTGCCTGCATCTGAGCTGTAGCTGCTCTTGGAAATATTAGAATATCACAATTCTAAACAAAACTGAAAAAGCATGAACTGGAGGTTTCAGAAGTAGTCAACATCAACCACGCTAAGATACAGACACTAGATGTGGTTCACTGCACAGCTTGACTACTGTATCAGATCCAGACCCACATTCTAGTAAGCTTAGCAGCATGAGATCCCATCAAACTTCAATGCTTAAGACGGAAAAGCTTGCGCTATCTTTTCCATATGATATATAACTTGGGATATTATCATTTCTTAAAGTCCATTCAATTACTGAGTTTTAATCCATAAAAGCCAATTGTCTAATATAGCTTTTTGAGATACACATAAACAAAAAGGTTTGGTTTTGAGTAAAAGGCCACACCAAGAGATGACCACATGAGAATTTCTACTGTAAAACCACAGCTAGCATTCCGACACAGATATCCAAATCCTACTAGGAAGTAGCTCTTTTCTAAGTTCATGGTGTAGAAATAACCTGTTAAGACCATTCAATCTTTTGCACAATAGAACGGGGACCCTAGACAATGCTATAATGCAAACAACAGTCAAAAGTATCCTGAACAAGTGGTGGTATCTTTTCACCAGACTTTCCAACACTGTTGGACAGTGTTAACAACAGCCAAGTTTATCAAGAAAAAGATTACTTATACACAGAAAACCTAGCAAATGTACTACTTGACATTGTCAAAAGTATTTTCTACATGCTTAACTTAAAAAGCCCCCAAAACCCACAAAACACACACAACTACTTTGGCATATCACTAAATAAAGAAACAATCATGGCCAAATTTGAAACATTTGCAACCATTAAGAAATAATAATGACAAATTAAAAAAAAAAAATAAAAAGTCACACTCCAAGGATGGTCTTGTGTATAAAAGCAGTTTTTCCCTAAGTTTCTGGCTCTTGGAATTGCAAGCACATGAGAGAGACGTTATATGATTGCAGACTGATTTTATCATCTTGATTTTCTAGCTATTGTTCCCAGGATGCAAGAAGTATTTTTCCTAGAACACTACTATGATCCGCATTAGTTATCTCACTAGGTAACTGAAATGGATTTTTAAGCAAATAGCTTTCGTTCTGTATAAAGCCAGGTACTTTAGGTCTAGACTAAAGTGAACATCAAGATCAATCTCCTGCTTATTTTTGCTAGAGAATATTCAGAAAGTATTGAGAATAACTGAACAATTGCACCTTATTGAGGCGTACCGCATCCTTACCGAGTCTCTCGCAAACATGACAGTCACTGTGGACAAGTCCTTCAAAAATTTTTTTCTCCTCTGATCAGTGTAAGTTTTGTCCTAACATATTTCTAACTCTTGTGATAGCTCAGTGGTGGTATCAACAATCTTCCAGTCAGTTCGATCTTCCCACTAAGAATCTACCAGGCTAAACAACACTTGCACTTACATTTCTATAAAGAAAAAAAAGAAAGGCGTTTCCTCAGAAAATGTTCAGGACACTTTTTGCTGTACAAAGAAGCCAAGTCTCTCCCCCTTCACTTTTTGCACGTTAACTTTAAGTATGAAACCTAAGGATGCAAAGAAGTGCTGCTCTTTGCTAGGCCACTGCCCACCACTGTTAGTTGAAATACTTCTTTCAGACTCCAAAATGCCTTTTTATTTAACTGTCAAGACCTGCAAGTTCTTAAGATGTGCTTATTAACAGAAAGCACACAGCTTAGCAAATGGGGTGGGGGCATTGTCTTTGACAGACATCTATCAGTTTAAGAGGTATTAAGAATGGTTCTTAAAAGTGAACCAAGTCACAGAGCCAAGCTCCAGCTCGCTCACAGGGTCTTCACGGCACTTGCTACATTTACACTTCACCATCAGCACCTACAGAGGACACAGCAAGAAAGCTAGATGCTGTGTCAGGGAAACAAAAAGGACCACTTCCTTAATAAAAACTTTTAAAAGTATTCACTAACACAGTGCGTATGGGGAATAACTATTCCACATGGTAGAACAGTCGGTTGACCATTTGTTGAGGCTAAATGACATAGCACATCTTCACGTCAGCAGCTGTTGGCAAAGCAACACATTGTGTTGGTGAGAGCACAAATCAGAGGACTAAAGAACACCACCTATTTGCTCCAAATAGATAACACAGGAGAAAATGAGCAAGGTTGCTGTTGATGGATGGTCTGCTATGGTAACCAGTGGTGCATTCCACTGTAGCAGGAGACATGCCACCACCCATAGCAAGAACACTCTCTGGACAACATACACAAACCCAATTTTGCAAAACACTCCAGCAGCTATATACTGTAATTCAATTGTCCCCACATTTTTGGTAGGTCCGCAGACCACAGTAGTGGTTTTGTGAGAGAGACATTTCCCAACAGTTGAACAATGGCCTGTAAGGATATAGGCTGGCCCACCATTAGCCAGTAGCAGTTTGCTATCAAACGAAGTAATTAATGAGAAGAAAATTTTCCTTTTCCTTACCAAGGTCTTAAGAGAACCTAAGTGTACTTGAGTGAACAGACTTTCCATTTCACTTAAGAGAAGCAAGAAAAAGAAGAGCCAAGCTACCTAAAAACCTTAACATTTCATCTCAGTAAAGCATATATCCATATCACACTCATATTTATTGATCATCCTTAAACCAACAGACCAGCTACAGCAAATTTATTTTAGTAATGGAAACTAATTTCAGCTGTGCTGATTATTTCCACAGTGGCTAAACATTTGGTACTTTATACAAGGAGAAAACATTTTCTCCTCATCAAATCATAGCTCTTTGAGAATTTGCACACAATAGCATTAGTTCAGTGCCAGTTCTTTGTATAATCTTTCCTTGGCTAAAGTCTTTTTGTTTCAAGCAGATCTGTTACTCAGTACAGTCTATTGCACTTTGATAATGCCTGAACTCAGCAGAATCTCTAGTTATTCTTTGCTTTCCTTAAAAAAGTGCCCAGGTTTTATGACCATTTTACAACTTCAGAGAAGTTATTTAACAACCGAACCTGCAACCTTTCCAATAGGCTCTTTTTTTCCATAAGAGACCATAGTTATAAAGAAGACAAATTCAAATTATTGCCTTTGATGTGCACTACATAGCAGGTTTTGGGCTATATAGAATGCCCTAAAATTCAGACTTTCTCTTCTTTTACTATCTCATTCCTTTCCCATTTGAATTTCATAAGCAGAGCTCAGAACTAACATCTGCCTGGATGGTCCCTTTACACACATGTGCTCTGTCATGTTGAACTATTGAACTAGCATATTTTAACTTGTTTAAATGAAAATAAAGGTACCCTGGGCGCTTAACAAAACCAGTATATAAAAAAGGGATAGTGGGGAAAAAAACAGTTTAGACAGATGAGAAGGCAACTGGAACGAACACTTAAAAGAATGACAGGTAAGCATGTACTCGGTATGCATCAGTAACATACCAGTTTCATGAAATAATTCATTCTCCAAATAATGGAGAAAAAAAAACACCACACATTTAAATATGTTCACTTCCACTTAGCATGAAAGATCTACCCTATGAAGTTTTCACAGAAAGATCCTTACGGACCCAGAGGGAACATGAAATGCTTCAGTTTCTAGTGTTATCTAGACTACCTTATGCTATGCCTTTAAATTCCCAAACACATAAAATTAACATTTTTATGTAGACTTTTTTTTTTTTTTTCAATCTTCCCTCCTCAATCCATCCCTTATTCCTTTGAAAGCTTACATGAAAGGGAAAAGCAGAAGAGAAGATGAGCACCTACTAATTTAAAAAAAACAAACAGCATGAAGGAATGCACCCAGGTTTTAAAATTTATATAGCTTAAGATACCACCACTGTGCATTACACGATGACAATGAAACAACCTGCTTAGTGTTTCCTTCTGTAATGCCAACGCTGATATTCTGTTTCCACACTATCCCGATATATTTGGGCAATGACATTCAGCCCCATATTCCTGCAAAAAAAATGCGAATGTCTCACTGCTTCCTGCAGATTCATTATTAGAATTCAAATGTATTGCCAACACATGGCATTGCCAACATATTAGCAATACACAGCTTTTCCACTAAGTCCTAATAAAAATCACATTTAGTAACAGGTTATCAATAGCCAGGGAGCTGAAAAACTGTCTGTACAACACCTGGCTATACATTGATTTGTACCGCTATAGCTAAACTACTGTCAGGAGCAGGTTATTTAAGGAAAGATTTAAGTGGTCCAAATAAACAAAAATACAAGTTTATATTTATCATTTGCATTGACTTCATTTCAGCAGCTTACATTCATCACCTGAGTTTCACAGGATCAACGGTGTCCTAACGTTTTCTTTTCAAACAGATTTAACTTAACCAAAAGTACTGTATATTATATTATTTGTAAGTTACATGTAGTTACAAAAAAGCCAAGCAAAAACATTTTCTAGACTGTCTGCTGGAATTATTATTTTTAAAGTTTCTAGGCATGCAACAAGGGCTACTCTCTTGTGACACCCAGTACCAATACAAAGGTCTCTCTTCTATTCTGTGGTAGAGTATAATTGTGAGCAGCTTTCCAGCAGACAACACCACATCTCTTATCTGACCTACCATTACCTTAACAAAACAGTATCAGTTATACACAAGCACTTGGATGCCACATAACATTGTAAACCAAAGAAAAAGGGACCAAAAGAACAGATAAGACAAAAGAGGAAAAAATAATCAGGATTTCTAAGGAAAAAATGTGGAATTATCATGTAATTCTGAAGACTGAGATTGAAGTTCTCTAACAAATGTTTAAATGGATTATATTTTGTTTTTCTAGGTTGGTCTAAAGACCAAGTGATGACAATTTCATTTTGGTAATCATCACTGCGATGGCTCTTTAATATTCTTTTACTTCATATGAAGTAATATTGTACCTTTTCTAAATTAGAAAAAAGTGCTATTATATTGCTTTTCATGTTGTATTTTTGGAAGGATCTAGAACACATGGGAAGAACGACTGGCATTTATTAGCAATACACCTCAAAACACAAGACCAACAAGAAAGAACAGGTAAGGTACATGGCACAGTTCATTAGTGCACTACCTAATTTTTAAACTATATCTGTCAAAGGACATCACTACAACTTACAAACTTTGTACACGGAGATCACAGTAAGCAGCAAACCACAGCAGCAATGGAATAACATGAAGAAGCACAGCAAACTACTACAATACCCACATGAAAGGGAAAAACTAGGGGAAAAGCTGGTTAACTACCACGTTTTGTATGAAACTACTGAAGAAGTTATTCTTGTTTGCCCAACCCCTTCTGCCATCACTACAGCCCTGCTCTACTTCTCCATTTATGAAACAAAACAGCTATCAGTAAACCAAGAGCAATAGCATCTGTACCAAAGCCAGAGTCATCAGTTTCTAATCTGGCAGGTTGCAGGGGACAACACAACTTTAGTCTTCTAGCCAATAATTAATTTCTCACTACCCCTCCATATCAACAGGAAAAAAACCCCACTGAAGCATTTCAAATAGCAGGGGAGAAAAAGGGAAGAGCCCAGTACAACCACAGACCTAAACAGACTGCACAAAATTTGCATTTGACTGTCTTTTCATCGCACTCAAAGTTAAATTTTACGAAGTAATCCACAAAAATAAGTGACTGAATTGCCAAGACAGTGATTTTGTCAAGTGACATATGTTAGATTAAGAAAACATACATGCGTGACAAACTTGAGAGACTCATTTTTACATTCTAGTGAGAGGAGAGCTTTATTATTGAAGGGCCTGGGCATTTAATTTCTTTCCCGTTTATTAGAGCTGTATAGAAGAAAAACATCTACTAGCAGAAACTGTTACCTGTTATACAGAGAAACACCCTTTTCTATCTCCTTGCATCTTCTAGGAAGTGAATGCTACAGAAAGGACACATGATAATTTGACTTTTTTAACCTTTGATATCTTTACTTGTCTACAGATCAAGATATCAGAAATCACATCCAATGTCACGTCCTATAAGGGACTGAAATTACATTTAAAAACTATGTGGCAAACTAAACTTAGTATTTAGCAAGTAAAACAGGCAATGCCTTCCTCAAATGAAAGAAAACAACAGAACTGGAGAGGTTACTTTTAATCTCCTTCCAAAAAGCAGCTCTACTGCCTTCACACACCTTGAGAGAAACAGTCAAAAGAAGTTACACTCTGCAGTTTCATACTCTGACAAAAGCAGGTTAATGCACCTGAAATTAAAACACATTTCCTTTTTCCTCCTACTTCAACCTTCAAGAAGAAACTTAGGTACACTAAATCTGTAGTACATGTAGTGCTCTTGCTCTCCTATGTACATCATTATGTATAACAGCAACAAGAGCCTCATTTAACAGTAACTGAAATGGTTCACGGGTTCCAAAAAAGGAGAAAAGAAAGAGGAAAAGGAAGCTTTGCCTATGCTGAAAGGAGTGATTCTAAAGTTTTATCCTTGTAGAACAAGAACTTACAAAGCTTGCTTCTTTTTCCCCTGCTTTCCCCAAAGTGATTGAGTCACTTTTAATCAGTCACGTACTCAAGGCAAAGTATCACCTTTTACCTTTGGAATTATTTCATCTCAGCTAGCTCCATGATACAGCCACCTATCAAAAAAAGCCTGCTCAAAAAAAAAAACACCTACCACACACAAAAACCAACAAAACCAGAATATGGAAAGGAAAAATAGCACTATGTACAGGGCAATAACGAGTTCTACAGGAGAAGCCTGCCTCCTTGTGGCTCAACTAACCATAAATTAGATTTCTGCAATTCATTCCATTACACCCAGTAAATCTGGTAAGCCAAGAGGGTAACAAGCTTCTAGTTCAAGGTGGTTTGGGGGTTTGGTTTCTTGGGGGTTTGGTTTTTTGTTTGGTTTTTGGGGGTTGGGTTGTGGGGTTTTTTTGGCGGGGGGGACTTCTTGAAAAAGAAAGACGTTTCTAGTTTTAAGAAGCACTGGCATAAGTTATCCATCTCTCATTACTGAAAGATTGCTTTTAGCCTCCTCCTCTAGATAGCAAAGAAGGGGTGGGAGGGGACAGAGGTCCAACTTAAAAACAAGTGACATTCTTTACATGGCAACAAAAGCAAAAGAGTGTCAGCTCTCTGGCACCTAAACCCAGGAGGCTCCAAACCTTGGCTCAGCTGCAGCTTAACCTAGCAGGCCTCTCTTGATGCCTTAGCTTTCAATGGTAAATCCCCTTTCTGCCTACAGGTCTCCTTTAGGGTACGCCTAGGGGGATTTCACTCTTGGCAGCAGTGAAGCTTTTGGTGCTTTCAGCAAGATGCAGACATTCCTCTGTCCTGCCTGAAAGGTTCAATTACACGGGGCTACTTTCTTAATGCCTAGAAGAGTAGGTTCTTTAGAAAACAGCTGGGATTTTTGGCTGGTTTTCTTTTGTTGTTGTTTTCTCAATCCAGTCACTCTATTGTGCAAGAGCTTAGTAGTTAAAGAACTCAAAACGTGTGTGACAAATACAAAAATTCAAATTCACACCAGTCTTAGGAGGGGGATCACATCACCAGGATGATTTCGGCTTGGGAGGGTATGAGTAGCTTTCTAACCACCTTGCAGAAGCTGCTCTGTTTTGTGCAAGCCTGAGACAGAGCACAAACCGCTTTTGCTACGGGTTAGGAAATTCATCCACAAAAAGAAGGGAAGTTCCAGTCTCCACTCCAAAGGCTTTTTAATATAAAACACATTAAGTGAGCACAAAAGTAGCCCACATTTTTCTCAGTCTCACAACTGTTGGGCTTGCAACTTGCTTTCTTCTGTGTCACAGGCTCCGTTTTGGGAACTGTTTCTCTAACCTTTAAACAAGTGAATCAGACTCACTCTTTCCAATCTACAATCCCGTGATCTGGCTGCAAAAGGAGTGAACTGAACGCATGGGTCTCTCATGCTTACAATCATTTTAATTGGAGATTCACTGGAGGAGAGAATAAAAAAAAAAAAAAGACAGACATTTCTGCCTCCTCCAAGCACATTTTGAATGAAAGGCTTCAACTCTACCCTTTTCTTCTTTTCAAGAAAAAAAAAAAGAAAAAGGTTGTCACACCCTAAATTCCAGACCTGGAAGACGTCATTTCTTTCTACTACAGTTTTTATGACCAGGTCCAGAATGAGAAGCATTGCACCTTCCTATTTTTTCTGTTACTATTATTTACACATTTACCAATGAGACAGCTTCTACTTTGTGTACTTTAGCTCCTTCACACCTGCTCAGCTCCTACCAGGCCAGAGCACCGCACACAGGGCTATGGATTCCACCACTGCTGCCAGGGGCCAAAAACTTAGGCAAGGCTGTACTGCACACTGCAACATCGAAAGAGCTTCATAGATCTCATTAGAAAGGTAGTAAATGGAGAACCAAAATAAGTAGAAGCTTACATTAAATCTGACACTACTCTAATAAGAAAAGCAAAGAGAAAAAAAAAAATCACTCTTTTCTCTTATTCAGGTGCAATCCTGGCAAAGGGCAAACACCTTCAACTCTACTGAAGAGAAAGGGAATTGGTGGTGTTCATCACGTCACAGGACTGGCTGCCGTACCAAACAAGTCCAGTATGTCTGGGTAACACACTAGGTCTGTGTATGAGAAAAAAAAAATCATTTTTATGGAAAAAAACATTCTGTTTGTATAACCAGATCTGTAATTAACATGCAAATTACTTACACAAATTAATTTTACAGACTGAACACAGCAGAGACTTCAATTTATTAAAAGTGATGTTCTTCGGTAAGCAACTCTGTTTCCATTATATTGAAATAGTGGGCAAGTAATAAGGACTACATGAAGTCATATACACTAAGAAATTTACTACAGCAGGATTTCTGTTCATAAGTTTAAGACAGTTTGTGTTTTTGCTTTATACCAGGGTCTGACACTAAGTTAATAAGCCTTTCATTGAGATTCAAAAGCTATTACATTACACACATATTCCTCTACTTACATTTGCTAACCTACGCTGAGGCCCAGGATTAAATTTTACGCTTCGCTGACAGAAAATAGAATCCTAAATCACCAATCCACACATAATTGTTAATTTCCCCACTTGTTTCTTGTGGTCACAGTACCTACTTTCTTCCTTACCACGGCCTTACTTTAAACTTTCACATTTTTAAACCTAGCACTGAGCTTCAGCTCAGGCCTACGAAATGTCTCATTTTCTTTAAATTCTCTTTACTAAACTCTCTCAATTACCTAGACCAGTAAGGTTGACTAAATTTTGCACAGAATGAGAACAAATTATACTACCGAAGCAAGTATCAGGATCACAGGTATCTTAAAACCATAATAAAAACTCCTACAAATATCAATAATAAACAGCAGTAGGTTCTAGTAGATTAAGTACCAGACTCATACTCAGAAAACCTGGTTTCTTTTCTATTTCATTCTCACCTAGTCTTCTAGGTGACCTTGGGCAAATCATTATCCCCACACTGCAGATTCCCCAGCAGCAAAAATGAATTGAACAGAGTTGCAAATCTGTCTGGAAACTCCAACTGAAACACACCATGAGAGTTAAAAACGTTTTTCCCTATCTGCAGATATATTTGACTTAGACAGCTTTTCTTTATCCCATTATACATCAGCAGCAGCGTAAGATTGCTTTTACTTCCTAAATACACTCTGGTGGTTCTTCAAGAAAGGCTTTAGGCTACTGCCTTACTTTTTAATCACATGCTTGATCTATTTCTGCTACTGTATCTACTCTGAAGGACCAAGAGCTTGTATTTAGCAATACACACTTAACACTTACTTTAATACATTACGTCAAAAGTTGCTGTTGAACACATTCCTAAGCTACAGGGACAAAATGAAACAGGACGCATCAGAACAGAGAGCCAATCATCAACGAGCAGCGACTCATTTTCTAGACCCTTGCTCACCTACGTAATCTTGTAAGTAATCACGCAAGTATTTGCTTCCACGACTGCCACGGGAACCAGTCATTGGCAGATTTTTACCGGGAATATATGCCTTGATGAACTGAACTGCATCAAAGCAACATAAAAAGATTCTTCTTCTTATACACAGCTAGACTCAAGAAACACGGCTTTTCATTTAACAGGAGACTGCCATTTATAAGCAAATAACACTGCTTAACTGTGGCTCACTTGCCTTCTTCCCATTTCTGGGTTTGTTTGGCTTTTTTTGAAAAATGACACAATTATGAGATGCTTTGTCACCTTTCCTATTCCAAAACATAAAGTTTAAACAACAGTTTCTAAATGCTCTTGGTTTTGCTAGCCTTTGTGGGAAAAGAGCCCGCAAAAAAAAAAAAAGACTTATTCATAATTAATTTTTCTAAACAGACTTAGCGGATAAAGTTGCCACTTCCCACATCATGCCACAAAAACCTGTTCCGATTGACACAAACGTGAACTCTGATGTACTTAACTTCCAGCTGTTTTCCTGATCGATGAATTACTACAACACACTGAAAAATTTACTTAATAAGCTGATGGACAGAATAACGCGGAATTACTCCGGTACTGTCAATAGACAATTTCTTGAACATTAGCAACTGAGCCGTTAAAAAAAAGGAAGAGACAGACCTTCCACACCACGGATATGAAATGTGACAAATCCAGCTATTTCCTGAGATACTGCACAACCGATCAGAAAACGGTATCTTTCAGGCGTAGCGATAAGGAGAAGGGAAATCGCTGTGCATCCAAGAGGGAAAAGAAAGGGAAAATGCAGTTGCAGCTCGGTTCCTTGCGTATTCTCTAGGTGCAAACAGGAGCCCAAGCGACTCCGGTGCCGGCGGGGGAAGGAAGGAAGGGCAGACGTTATCTGCCGGGAGGGGAGGGGAGCCGAGGCGGGCCCCCCCCCCCGCCCCGGAGCGCAGCCCCGGCCCCCCGCCGCCCGCCCCGCTCTCCCCTCCGATACCAACTTCCCCCGGCCCGGGACGTGGCCGGCCGCAGTTGGATAGGGAGCGACGTGACGAGGCTGAAACCGGTCTGAAGTCCACAAAGAAGCCATCTGCCTCCGGGAAACGGGCAGGGGAAGGGCGGGCGGGGGGAAGAAGCCCGGGGGAGTTTCACCCCGCCCGAAAGCGAGCGCCCCCCCGCCCCGCGGGGGTGAGGAGATCCCTCCGCCGCCCCTGCCCCCGCCCCGAGTACCGGGCAGCGCTGCCCCCAGCCCGGCCCGAGCCGCCCCGCCGCCGGGACACGGAGCGGGCGCGCCTTCCCCGCCCGCCCCGCGCAGGGCTCCGGGCTGGGCTCTCACCTTCCTCCCGCCGCCGCCGCCGCCGGCCAGCGCGGCGCTACCGCCCGAGTACATGTAGTAGGCGATGCCCAGCACCCAGAGGAAGGCGAAGCAGAGCAGCAGCCGAGACCTGCGCCGCATCCTCCCTCCCGCGCCGCCGCCAGGCCACCAGGAAACGGCCAGCAGCAGCCTCCGCTCCTGCCGCCGCCGCCGCCGCGCAGGGTCAGGGGGCAGAGGGCGAACGCCCGCCCCCCGACCAATCCCGCGCCGCCCGGCCCCGCGGGGGGCGGGGCGGGACTACCGGCGTCGCCATGGTTGCAGCACGCTGGGCCGCCGGCCGGGCCGCCGCCCCCTCCCTCACGGGCCAGGGACTGCGCGCCGCCCGCGGCGGCGGGGCGCGCACCGGCACGGCCCGACCCCGCCCGCCCCTCCAGCCCCTCCCGCCGCCGGCCCCTCCCTGCCGGCGGCCACCGGCCGCCGGGCTCCCCAGCGGCTGCTTGAGGGGCGCGCGCGCTGCCCCCGCTCCGTGAGGCTGGTGCCGCGCCTCGCGGCCAACGGGCGGGCGGCGGGGGGCAACCGGTTCCCCTCCTTGAGGCGGCGGGGCCGCTCCCGCGGCTGCGTCTTCCCCGGGCGGGCGGGGAGAGCAGCCGGCCCGCGCCCGGAGCGGCGGCCCGCGGGTGCCGCGCCGCCGTGTGGCTTCGGAGCCGCTCTGGGGGCCGCCTCGAGGGCGCGGTACGCTCTGGGGCCCGGCCCGCCGCCTCCCACACGCCTGCCTCTGGCCGAAAGCGGCGAAGTGTCGGTGGCCGCGGTCGGTGGAGAGGTGTGCGGGCTCCCTGCGGAGCTGGGGCATGGGCAGCGCCGGGAGCGGGACCGCTGACATGAGGGGTGATCCCGGCTTGCAGGGTTTGCTGGTAGCTGCACCCCCGGTCAGTGCAGTCTCCGAGTGCCGTAGTGTTGATCACTAACTACGTAGTGTTGATCCGAGTGCCAACTGATGTGTTGATCACTCCTCTTTTGGGTTGTCCAACTCCCACCCATATTGGCTGATTATATAGAAACTCCGAGGTTCACAGAAACTCCAGGCTGGCCACCACGAGTCCCATCTGTGTCTCTCTCCCTGCTGTTCCTACTGAACATGCTTTATGAGGGTGTTGTCCTTGAAGTCACTTGAGGCAGGTAGTGAGGCTGGTCTTCATTAAACCTCAAAGTCAGAAAGCAAAGTCATGTTGGATTGTGCCCAGTGTCCTCTGCGTGACAGGTATCTGCATCTCATTTGATAAGTCTAAGCCTTTCTCACATCGTTCAAGAGATTCTTCCACAGCCTTACAGGAGATGTCAAGGTCCTGGCAACCCCGCCATCCCACTGAGGTCACGTACCCGTTCCCCTTGCACTTTTGGGGTCGCTGCATTACTCAGGTAGCAGTACCCATTCTTGAAGCGTGGTTACTCCTATGCAGGGCTAAAGAGACCTCTCGGGGGCTCTGCCTGGATCTTCCCAGGAGGCTGACCCAAGTGGGGCTCCACTCTTAGGGGCTGGTCTGTTGATACGGGTTCATTGCCTGGTAAAATTACCTTTCTTTCTGCTTACCCAGTTCCAGCTTTAAACATCTCAGGACGGACGCTACACTGCTGCTGGCTTTCACTGTGGTTCACTGACTTGTGTGTGCACAGATCATGCTGCTGTTTTTCCACACCACTGTTTCCTGTTGTTCAGCGTTTGCTGCTATCTCATCCCACTCTGAAACATCAAGAAATGAGAACACAAAACTAAGAAGGGAAGAGACACATTCCCTAACAATTAAAAAGCACCTCTATTTCAGAGCCATGGTATCCACTCAGAGCAGAACATTCCAGGTTTTTAAAGGTTTTCTCTGTCATGTCACCTCTTTTTTTCAATACACTGTTTTAGTGCCGCCCATTCCGACTGTACCGCACATTTCTGTCCTCCTTCTGTCTGTACCGATGTCAGACCTCTGCCAGTCCATCTGCACCAGTGGCTACAGAGCCTCTGCAGAAGACTGCTCACCAAGCTGTGCCAGGATGTGGTAGGGGTCTGGCTGAAATTCTGTTGCATGAACAGGAAAAGATCCAGCAGCCAAAAGAAATAGCATCAAAAGCTCACCTGCTCACCAGCTCAGTCACTCTGCTGACATTCTCATCAGGGAGGTGGTTTGTGTCAGTGTTGGCACTGCCTGAGCAGGAGTTGTCTGGCATGCAAAGATTTCAGTGAATGACTGCATACCTTCCACCTGCCAGAGCCCTGATGGAGAGCTAGGATGGGTGAAAAGACAAAGGAAGAAATCCCAAATAAGTATTAGTTCAGGGAATGTAAAATAAAGAGATCTCTTTCTTCAGAGCAAATGACTCTTTCAATAGACTCAGCATTACGATTCTTGGTTTTGGAGGGACTTGGAGAGAGACACCCAATTTGTGCAAAATACAAGTTTTGGAATCGAATAACGGGCATCTAGTGAAGTGAGGTGCAATGGAGAGCACAGGCAGCCAGGAGACAAGCAGATGTTCTGGATGAGATTTTTTGATTTATCCAAAGTGTGTTTGATGCAAGTGAGAGCAGTACCTGCATCTAAAAAGACACACATACACCACCCCAAAGGCTAAATTTTAATTAGCAAGATTTTCTTTATGATTCAGAGCAGTCTCAGCAGCCCAGGATGGTGAGCATGCCGGTAAACTCCTGCCACTTAAGCTGTACCATCAGCTAGAAGTGAGATGAAGAAGCATCTTCCCTGCTGCTGGGGGATTCCTTCACTGGGCAGGTCTGCTGAGGGAGAGGGTGCTGTGCGTGACATGCTCCCCCACAGAAAACATCATATACTTGCATGTGTAAAGTGCCCAATTCTGGAGCCATAATCCCATTTAACCTTACAAAATCTGCAAGCCACTTACTCTTCAAACACCTTGCAAAGCCTACAGAATCTTTTCTTGCCCTTTTCATAATCTAAAAGATCTTGAGACGGTCTTCAATGGTCTCCCTGAAGCCCCAGGTATTTTTACTGATTTTAGCAATGTGCTCAGATAGATTTTTCCTTTTCCAGCAAAATTATCCAGCCATGCATGTACAGAAAATCCTTCTGTAGCTGCACACTTCACAAACTTAACAAAATAATCCACTGCACATGCTCGATCGTAGTTTTCAAAGGTTTATAATTCAGTCAAATCAGAACTAATTTCTTCTCAAACAAGCAAATACATGTCTGCTTCAAGGAAGGCTACTTCCATGTCAGAGTTCATTTTTCAGCCTTCTGCTGATAAAGTTACAGAAATGCTCAAAAAAGGCTCTAAGAACCTATTTAGCTCGAGAAACACTTTTTTTTTTTCCCCACTCTCCTGATATTCTGAACTGGTTGAACCAGTTTTGTTCAAATCTTTCCAAAATATTCACATTTGGACAAAGTCCCAATCCGGCAGATTTCATCCTGAATCATTGATATTTCAGAGACCACAGAAAACACAGAGATTTAGAATGGAAAATGCTACTTTGCTTTAACTCTAGGAAAAGCTGCCTGTTCTATTACAACACATTTACATGCACATACCTCTTTGCCTCAAAAGTCCTAACATGTTTAGTCAGCAAAGCAAAACTGGAAAAAAAAAAGCACTTCAATTAAAGCAAAGAATTCAAGAAAAATGTAAGATATTTTTAAATTATTTTTCCAGTGCATTTCAAAAGAAAGTATTAGCATATTTTAAAAGCAGAGTTGCTAGAATGATTCACAGAATATCAATGCTTCTGTATCAACCACAGCCTTTTAAACAAAAGAGAGATCAAGCACGTGAGAGTACCAATAGGAGTAAAATTTGCAGAAGGAGTCATCAAAACTTTGCCTCTGATCTGTAATGCAGACACCTAAATTCGATGGGCCAAATTCTGATCTAGATAGTTAGGGTGTAAACCAGAGGGAATTTCACCAAATTTATTTGAGAGCAGGTGTAAAACCAGACACAACTGCAACCACAGTCTAATTCAGAGTGTTAGCGTTCATCTTCTTAAAACTAAAGACCACAAATTTGCTCATCCTTTTCTGGAGTTCAATGACTCAGTCAGAGGTGAATGAATCCTCCGACAGTGCGAATGGGAAGTAGTCCTCACCTTTAGGAATACGTGAGTCAATCCCTTACTCATGCAAGCAATCTTGTCCTTGCAAAGACAGGAAGGAGGATTTTCAGATCAGGTCTAAACCACAGACAATAGATTTTAAAAACTTTAAAAGGCCAAAAATCTGATCAAGATGCCTGAACCTTTTTGATACACAGAAGCTAACATGTTAATGATCCAGTTCCGATTACGTTCTTTGAAACCTGTGCAGTTATGTCAGAAAGTATATCATTCCTTCGCTCTCATGAGAAAGGTTACTCATTACCCTAATGTAAGTTGTTTTATAACACAGAAATCACACATTAACATGAAATTTAAAATATATCTGTAGTGGATATAGGTTTATTAATGCCTTGAGAGCTTGAGCTGAGTACTCAGCCTGAGCCAAGTTTGTGTTTGTAGTGAAAGATCCTGATCCTGCAAACATTTATGCAAATGTTTAACTTCATTCAGTGCATATTCCCATTGGAGTCAGTCAGACTACTCAGACGTTTAAAATTATATGCTCATGGCTGAGTACTTGCAGGATTAAAGGTTAAGTGCAGCTAGCAGGTCTGAAAATCTGGGTGGGTGTTTCGCAATTCCTCACTGCACAGTGGTAACAATGAGAAACAGACTACCTCCTCAGCTAAAGACTTGGGAGTCAACATGTCCTTTCCCATCTGTTTAGATGCCAAGAACTATGTTTGTTTAATTTTTCAGCACAGTTTCTGATGCTACCCAGAGTAGGCAGACGTGCTGGCAATAGCATTCAAAAGTGGCTCACTTCCAGAAAAACTTGTTACCCTCCAAGAATGTTTTTCGAGCTGTTAAAACCCCAAGTAGCAAATACTGCATCGTGCACATTTTACCTTGAAAATAATGTGTCACCCAGCCTGACCTATACAGGGTTTGCCGTGCAAGGTCTGAATGCATTCAGGCCTTTTAGAACTAAAGCTCTCTCATCCTAGACTTTGGTATCAGGAAGGTAGTGTCTTCACTTTCAAAGCATAAAGCAATGGCTATTTCCTCTGATAGTAGGGTTTTTATGCTGTTTCCCCATTAGAGATCGATCAACACATTACGTCATACAATGCAGATATTGTAAACACTGCATTTTCTCACAAAGGTTTGCAGTACCAGCTTAAGCCCTTGTGCTTCCAAAGCAAATGATCCAAATCTGGAAGTCCTTCCTCTCTATTAAATACAGTTTAAGGTTCAACATTCCTTGGAGTTGTTCAATTCTACAAACAGAGGAAACAGATTCTTTTCCTATGGGTGGTGAATACAAAGAAAGAACAACTCAGCCTTTGGTAGGCCTCCCGCTAAAGATGGCAGAAGCCAGTACAAACTGCAGTCCCATTGCCAACTATTCTTCCCAAGCTGAGTCACTTAGCGTGTTGGACTGAACTTCAGCAGCACAAAAAAAACCTCTTGTGGCATTCTGTAGGCTGATGATCAGATTTCAAAATGTGATACAGCTCAGAAGCATCTCTCATAGGAGAGTGATGATAGATGAAAGAAAGAATCATCTCTGGAGAGAGACTTGCTGAAACAATGACCTCACCTTTGATTGAAGTAATTTGATCCCCCTTCATTGCATTTATCTGAATTCTGAGGGTCATGCTGGATTCTTCATAGCTGCCAGGAGTGGTAAAGACTGATGATCTACAGTCTGAGACAGGGCAGGAAATTCCATCCTTTCCTCTCAAGCAAGACCACGTTGCAGTCATGTGCGGCTGTAGTACAGTAAGTCATTTGAGGCTAGGGGTAAACACTAAGTGCTAATGCATAATACAAAAGTCCATTTTTGAGCAACAAAGGCAAATGTGAAGGCATCACACAACGGTGCTGAAATCTCAGCTGGTACTTTGTCTATTCAAACTCATAATCCAGATCAGTAAGTAAGCCAAGTAATATGAGGCTATCTATCTATGATACAGTTTTGCTATAGCAAGGCATAGAAAATGCAGCTAAATTAGCCTACAATAACATTCCTTGAGATCAAGAAAGGGTTTCCCCAAGTCAAAGTGTTCTACCAGAAGCAGATTTTGCTTCTCTCTTTAAATAAAGTTTTTCCTGATTGCACCATCATCAGGTCACCACAGGGAATGTGAGGGAAAGGGAAAAAGAAAGAACAAATGCAAAGATGAATGAAGGAGATGTGGTGGAAGGGAGGTGAGAACACAAGGAAGCAACATAGGCCTTTCCCTTCCAAAGTTACTGCACCGTATTCTGACTCTCTCTTTGCAGTGTCTGAATTGAAAAGACTGATAAGTAATTCAGATCGCCAGCTCCCCAGGATGTCAGACCCTGGTTTCTTATACAGATGGCAGGGAGAAGCTGACACTTAGCGAATGCTCAACCTGGGTATTGCAAATGCTTCTCTGCAGTGACTGTATATGATTCAGAGGGGCAGAGAGAGAAAATCTTTCCTTGCTATACAATATTGTAGTTTCAGCTATACAGTAGAAAGCATCTCTTTCTTCCCCACTTCCCTTACAGTAGGAGTTAAAGAAAGTGCTTTCAGCCTGAGACATGGAAAGCAGCTCTCCAGTTTTCTCAAGAAGCATCCTAATAACTGACAATGATAAGTTACTTCCAGAGGTGCTATAGTGGACAGGCTGAATACAGCTCAGATGACTTTAATTAATCTTTCTTTAAAAAAATATCATTCTTCCATGTTCATACTGTTGGCTCCTACCCAGATGCACACAGTGGAGCCCATGCTGCCCGTAGCATCCTATCCACGCATTCCTCCTGGACACAGTGCAGTCTGACAGTCAGCAGTTCTGTACATCCCCAGAGACTCCTCTGCACCAGGTGAAGGACGCCACTCCCCACACACCTGTCCTAGCACCGTGTCTGCTTTTTGCATTACAACTGTGGCTAAACAAATAAACCCCAGTGATGTATTTTTATCAATGCTATAGATTGTACTCCCGGATATTGCTCAAGAATATTTTGCACTGTGCAATTAGAAGTAGTCTTTTCACACAGCACATATCATCAATAAATATGTTACTTTATCATGTTCGTTTGCATATTTGCCAATTTGCGAAATTTGGTGTTTGGATCCCACAATCATTATAACAAATTACACAGGTCTTCTGTATTGCACTCAAGAGCATATTTCGTGTAAGAGGGAAAAGAGATGCTCACAGCTATTTCAGTTCACATACCCTCTAGAAGTCATATATTGATTTCTCCCAGATTTAATCTTTCAGTACTTTGGAACAGACAGTAAATAGGCTCACTTACCACAGGGGATGGAAATTGACCCCATCTGTAGTCTTCACAACCCTTTTGGCTTCAAACCTTTATCATCATCTGTTGAAATCATGAAAGACACTGTTTCTGAAAAGAGGACCAAAACCAGCAAACCTGGAGAAATCAGTTTTACACTGTTCCTCTTCCAACAGAAGTAGCCAAATCCACCCTCTGTGTAATGCGACTGAACCACAACAAACTTGGCCCCGACGCCTATCACACAAACAAAATAAATTGAAAGAGAAACTGCGATTGCCCTGCGGAGACCATGTATTTTCCATCCTTTTTGTTCTTTCAAGAGTCTCAGGTAGAGGAGGAGCAAGTGTATTCTTCCAAGAAGTCAAATGGCAAATAAAAGAACTTTCTGTCCTGTTTCTGTAAGCTGAAGATCTGGGGGTTTGTGAACTGAGGTTAAGATTCTTTTTCCTTTCTCATTCTGCCAGAGTATCACTCACTGTTTTCTCTAGCTTTCAAAACTAATTCTAAACTGAGAGAGACATGCACCTCGTGGAGAGATGGTCAAATAATGATTTTACTTTTACTTGTAAATTAGATTCTTCCAGTGCGTACAGGTGTAAATGAGGCCTTCCCTATTGAAATAACATTTTTAGCCTCAGGAATTCCCCAGTGAGGTCATTCCTTCTATAAGTCCAAGAGAGAGATACTTCATCTGATTGCCATTGCACATGCACTGGTGTAAATTGGGAGTAACTCTGTAGTAGGCCATGTAACTACAACAGACTAAAACTGATGTAAGTTGATAAAAATAATTAGGTTTCTCATACAGCTTCTTCTCTCACTGAAAGGTGGTAATACACAGTGGAGAAAAAGGCGTTTACACAGAGTACGGCACTTCTACATATACTTTGCACAGAACAGTCTTAAAACTGTCACCACAGGAGACTTTGTCCATGGAAATGCTCACGGGGCCACTGTCAGCCCCAAAGGCTTGTGTGCAGGGAGGGGTGGTGGCAGGGGAGGCAAGGGTAAGGAAGGAAGGGGAAGGGGAAGGGGAAGGGGAAGGGGAAGGGGAAGGGGAAGGGGAAGGGGAAGGGGAAGGGGAAGGGGAAGGGGAGAATCAAAAAAGAGAGGACATGCCCTCTGCGTGGTTACATATGGGCATATACTGGTTGTGTCAGGAAGCCCAGCACGAGAGACATGCCTTCGCACTGTATCCTCTCACACATCACTTGTTAAGGAGGGAAACCCCCCACATTTTAGAAAATGCTTCCTGCTGTGATGCTGGGAATAGAAAACTCTGTGATCCTGAACAAGAAAAGCACTCTTTCTGGTGTCGCATCTTTGTAAGCGGCACTTCTACTGTATACTTATTTTTCTTTTGTACTGCCTGAGTCATCCCCTCTAGATGGATGTCCCAGGACAATCTTACGGGAACAAACATCCTTGACTGTACTGCACAGTATAAAACATTTACCAGCTATTCTCTGCGTGTCCTTGTTACAGAAGAGCTCACTAAATACTTGCCTAGGGACACTGATGTACCCGCAGAGGTACAGCGTGACAGTGGTGAGACAAATGTGCATACACAATATTGACCTTGGCAGTTGTATGCCATGTGGAGCACCAGCAGAAATCCTAGCAGCCCACCAGCAGAAATCCTGCCTTTAACCAGTACAGCCCCTGCCAAGCCTAGCAGTGCCTCACCTAAACCATGATTTGGCCGAGTCATCTGCCCTTTCAGGATCTTGCATGCTACGTGCCTTGGAGCAGTTGAGACCCAGAGCTCTCGCTGATGTGAGCACAGAGCAGATGGCAGCTTGACACTGCGGACACCATCACACCTGAAGGCAAGGATCCCATCAGGAAGAGAGCCGTGTCACTGCACGTTAGTCAGGCACACACCTACGCACTGCAGAGAAACCCTGTATTTAAGAAATTTATCTCCCTGTGCTCCCACACTTCCCCAGGGCTCTGTCAAGCCACTGGTACAGGATTTCAGCCAGAACAAAAACAACATCCTCTGTGCTTGGGTGTCATTGTTTTCCTTGCTTTCTGATGGGACCTTGCTAGGGGCTGAATGCAATGGGAAGCCTCACCTGCTGCAGGACCACTGTTAGCCTTTATCTTGCTCTTTCCTGCTTCTGTTTCAGTTTATCAGCTTCAAAGATTTTGTCTGTCTTTCTGGCAGGCAGACTTCTTTTAAATTCGACAAAGGGCAGTGCGTTTTCTTGCTGCAATTAATCACATGTTTTCTGGCATGTGACTAAATAACAATAATTAACCCAGCAGTTGGAGTTTCCCTGGGTTAGATCATGATGCTCTGTGCTGGCTCTCCATAGCGTTTGCTTGCTGTCTACGCTGCTTTCTTGGCCAGGTTACCTTCAGGCATACTATGTGCTTGAGTAACAATAATAAACAGGAAAAATGAGGCAGTTCATAAGATTATTATTTCAGTTAGATTTTCTGTTCTAAAAGCCAAAAATCATCAGCAGGCCCAGTACACTAAGGAGAGCTGTTTTTTCCCTCTACTGACTAAAACATTGAGCTGTTGTATGGCTGTATCAAAGAATTTGATGGGACACCAAATTATTTCAGGAACCCACTGGTACTTCAGCTGCTGAATTTGATCAGCCATGATCTCATATCAACACTTACGAAGAGAGAGAGAGAGAGGAAAGAAAGATGAGAAGTTTGCATACGAAAGACCTGAACAGATCTCGAGTGCTTGTCAGGGTCAGTCTGCACATGTCATTCTTTTAGTTCTTGAAAAATTGTACTGTGCTTCTGTACAGAAAAAAGACTTGCAATAAAGGGCCTTCAAGAGCCAGAAGAGGTCCTGACAGGACTCCCACACGCCACTCCCCCAGCCAAGGACAGGGTCCTGGTGGGAACTTGAGGCAGTAGCTGATACGTGTCTGAGAGGAGTCAATGTGCTTCAAACATCCCAAGAAATGCAGAACCAAAAGGCTCACACCTACAAACACAACAGAGGTCTGCATTTGTGATTTACCAGGTGGAGGAGTTTCTCCTTCCAAGGGAAATAAAGCCTTCAGAGAAGAACCTTTTCAATGTAGGAAACCCTGCCAGAGCTGTGCTTTTATTCTGCATGCCCCATGGGGAGTGACGTTACCTAGAGCTGAGAAAAGTTTGAATAAATAAATCAGCTGAGCCAAGTCCTCTTTTCAGTGTGTAACCAGTTACCCCCTTCCAATGTAAATCTCCCCGCCAAGATTTTCCCCTGCTTCCTTGAGAAAAGCCCAGAAGCGTTCAGGCTGGTCTTGCCACAAGCAGGCTCTCCACGCGTCTGCTGTGAGAGCTGGCAGCCTCAGGCAGCTGGTAACAGTACACAGAGCTCCCAGCATCTGCCAGAGAGACCTGCCCGGGCTGCTCAGTCCCCCAAAGCCGTTCAATAGCTGTCTGTGAAATGGCCTGGTCTCAGGCCACTCGTAGTGGATCAGAGTCCACAGCATAGGTTATGATCAACGTTTGCACTTGCGTTGTGTGTTGTTACAGGGACCACAACTGAGCGAGTACACTGCTACTGGGCTGAGATACACTCCGGTAAGGAAGCCTTAGTAAAGCCAGCACTGATCCTGTACCTGATCTTTTGAAAAGAAAGGGGACATAGGTACAGAGGCTGTTGATTTGGCACCATTCAGAACCATTAAATTTGCTAAAACCAACAAAACAAAAAGAACAGATGCAATTGGAATTTAATGTATTTGCAGCTCATTGTTCCAGTTACATCTCCACCCTACACAGAAAAAGCAGCATCAAGTAAAGTCAGGATGCATACCTGCTGGAAGCAAAAAGATATATTTTGTCAATTGATTACACAGATGGGAAAATCATACAAGCAGTGGCAAGGCTGACAGCAATTTGGGAGAACTGGCAACATCCCAAAGGCTAAGGAAAGTATCCTCTTCATCCAATGCTTCTTGACATTACCTCAGAGAGCAAGTTCACAAATTGTGCATTTCTGAGTTCAGACAAAACCTCCCAGGCTTGTCAAAAGTATAGATGCTGCAATTGCCAACCTAGGGCTGCAAGACATATATAGGTGTTGCCATTTATTTTTTTTTTTAATTTCTTTTTGCTAGAGACGGCTCTTGTAACATCTTGACTCCTGAGCAAGATGAATTCTGTCACTGCGCCAATTCTTAGCACTAGGCAGTGAAGGGCAAAGATAAGGCCTCAGATGTGTCCCACTTATATGTCAAAATACTGCAGCACTGACAAGTATTTTAGTGCTGTACATTCCCTGAATACTAAACTTCTTTCTGGTACTATCTTGTGCTATACAATATGGCTCTTTTTATACTTCAGTTTACTAGCATCCTTTTTCATTTGCAGTTAGGCTGGTAGGGGAAGAAAGCCCCTCACAAAAATTAGGATTGCATTTTTCCAGTCTTTACTCAAGTATGTAACACGTGCGAACTATTCACACAAACCAGGGGTAAGATATATTCATATCTTTTTTATCCTGAAGTGTTCTTTATCAGAACTTAACTCACTATTTATCTTTGCAAAGTTTAAAAATAATGTTTTATTACCTAGCTCAGTATTTTCTTGCCATCCTCAGAGATGATGGAGTGGAGAGTGCACTTATAAAATTTGCGGATGACACCAAGGTGGGAGTGGATGCAAGCACTTCAGAGGATGGGATTAGAATTCAAAATTATCTCAATACGTTGGAGAAATAGTCTAAAACTATCAAGATGGAATTTAGTAACAACACGTACAAAGCACTACATGAAGAAATGAAAGATCAAATGCACAAATACAAAATGAGGAATCACAGAAGAGGTGGCAGGACTGAAAAAAAAGGATGTGAGAGCTATGGTAGGACTCAAAGCAAGTACGACCAAAGCAGGTAAATCTCCTGAAAGGCAAATTCCATACTGAGATGTATTATTACAGGAGTGTCATATGCAACAGGGAATTATTCAGCTCTGCAAGGCACTGGTGAAGACCCAGCTGGAGTATTGGATCTAGTTCTGGGTGGTTTTTAAAAAGAGCAACAACAATATAAGACATTTAGAGAATGTGGCCTATCAGAAACAGCTCAGATAATTAGGCTGGCCACTCTAGAAGCTCCAAAGGGAGATTTTATAATAGTTTTCCAGTATGTGAAAGACTGTCCAAGAAAGGACAACAATCCTTTATTCCCTTTGCTCATTTTTTCAGGAAAGAATCCACTAGATCCTGAAGAATTGCAGTTAGATATTGGAGGAAAATCCAAGGCTGGCTAATAATCCTTAGGGAGACTTGGGTCTCCATGCTAGCGGAGGATTTTAGGAATAGAACTGGCAGTGCTACAGGTATATTTGATCCCACTTGGAGCAGGGAAATTATCTCAGTGGTTTCATATAGCTTCTCAACATTCCTAATCCTATTTTATCAACAGCTCCATCCAGTTCCTTTTTGTTTGCAACAGCAGTGTTGAAGCTGAGGTGCAGGTGCTTTTTAGTCGCTTCAACACTTTGGCAGTTACAGATTCAGGATCAGACACCTTTCCTTTCTCATGCTTTTGTTGGACAAGCAGGGACCGTTCTCATCATCTAACTCTGCTCCCTGCTTGCACACGTGGGTTTCCCAGCAGTGAGAGTCCTGAGGGGGTTGCGTTCCCCCTTTTCTCCCCAGCACATTGTGCATGTTCCCAACTACATGACATGGATACACTCAAGTGGTCACACAAACTCCCTTTCCAGTCACTCCTAGATCTTGTTCTGATGTGGGACTCTACTCATAATATTTTCTAGGTCACGCTGAATTTTTGTTCTCACTGTGGTTGAAAGCAAAGAAGGTTTATTCAGGCTTCAGCTGCCAGTGAAGACCCTCAGGCTCCAATCGCTATCCCAGGATCAACCCCGCTGAAGGCAAAGCCTGAGCTGTGGAATGCTGCAGCCCCCCAACCTGACCCGTGGGCTGCTGTGCAGGTGCTGTGTGAGCCCTGAACTGCTGTGAGTCCTGCATCCCTGCTTGCCAGAGCCCCGAAAATGAGGAATCCACAGCATTGCTCCAGTTTACCCCCTGCATGCTGCTTCACAAGGAGTCGAGTGAAACGAAGGTCTCTGCCAGAGCCCAAAAACCCAGCACCCCTGGCAAATTCCCCCCTCTCCCACCGCACTGCAGACCTGCAACAGCTTTATGATCCAGGGTCCTGGAGGGAAGGACCAGACTCTTTCTCCATGCAGGTTTGTAATATTGCACAAGGGAGTGCCTGTGCAGCAAGAAAATGAAGAAACCACCATCGCCACACTTGCTCCCTGTCTTAGTGGTGGGGAGTAGTATGGGCAATGTTTGTCCTGGTCTCTGCTCTGTTGTGTGCTGCAGGCTGTGGTGCAGTATCAATGTGTGTGAGAGAGCTTCAAATTATGAGAAATGGTTTACCTGCAGAAAGATGGAGTACCGCACAGGCTGATTTGCCCTGCTTCACAGTAGCTCTTACAAACTATTTTGTTCGCAGCCCGAAAACCCCAGCAATGCAGTTAGCACAGAGAGTTAAGCTGGATGGCAGCCTCAGGACTGAGACTGGTGGAGGTAAACAGACTGGAGATCTTCCTTGCATCACCCTGCAGTGCTTTTGTTATGGTTGGAGAATATCCTTCCCCCACTCTGACAGACAACCAAATCTGTGTGAAGAGGTAGTAAAGCAAAATGTAGAAGCTTTCATGCAAGTAATTATTTTCTTGGAAAGTATAAAAAAGTGCAATTGCCTGTATTTTCAGAGGACGTTTTTTGTTCGAAAAAGATTTTAAGTCAGACTAAAGGAAGGCTCCTGGTGGAACTCTAATTTGCTCGTAACAAGCTGTTGGGCTTCTGATACATCCGCATGCACCAAGAAAAGTCACTGCGTGGATGCAGTGAGGTGAGCCCTAGCCACCACGGAAAAGCTCAAGAAAACTTCTGAAGAGGAGATTCACACTTGCACCCAAAATGCAGGGGCTCGTGTGCACACCATTTAGCCACCACCAGACCTGACCAGTTTTTCTCCTGCCTCTCAGCAATCATGCATTGCAGAAAGTGAAAAATCAAAATTTGTTTCTACAACATTCTGGCATCAGCCTTTCCACAGTAACACTGATTTTTCTTTTTTCTCTTGCACTTTCTCAGCCGTCCAATTCTGCATGTACCTCACCCTCCTGCCAGATTCTGATCCCTTCTCTCATGCAGACAGGTCCTTTGCTCTGCAGAGCATCCCCCTGGGTTCATTGGCTTACCCACACTGAACAGCAAGATGTTGTGCATAAAGACAGTAAGGTCTGGTTCTACTTGCTTTTTACTTCCATTCATAGACTATGTTTTCCCATCCCATATAAGATTTCTTACATCCTTCAGCATCTTCCTTTTTCACCTTCCTTTCACAGCTCTTAATTTTTCTATTTTCTTTCTTCCCATTCCCCAATTCCCTTCCCAACTCCCCCTAAGAAAAATGAACACCCAGTAAAATCCTCTTTTTTTTCCCCATCTCTTCTCCTTTCCTTCTCTTCCAGTCCTTTTCTCTAATTCTATCCTTTCTTCCACTTACTTTTCTTACTACACCCAGGAATATGTTTCCTCAGCCATTTACTGATTTATTTACTTATATGTTTATTGCTTTTGGCTATTGTCCTCACAGAAGCCCTCACATTTTTCACATTTCCCATCAGCTCCCAGTTTTGGCTCATGTCCCCTGCAGCTGGGGTAAGTTTCTGTACTCCATCCCTCCAGCTATGCATATATTACAAGCCAGAGTACCAATTGCAGCTGATAGAACACCTAGTTTTACGTTAGCTCGGTATTAAAAACAGTAGGAATATAGCTATGTGGGGTTTAGTATGGACTGCAAAGTCTGTCCAGGATCTTAATAAACACATGGGGCTTAGCTGTGGCTCCGCTCTATGCTGCGACAGCTAGATGAAGCCCAAGCGAGCTGTAAGCACACCCTTGCATAGTAAAATAGCTGTAAGAGGCACAGCAGGGAGCTCACAACCTCTATGATCAAGGCATGGCAGCCTTTAGCCACCTGTACGTTACCCCATCCCATGTTGTTCCAGAATGCTCTGAGTAACGCAGAAACTCTGCTGGAGTCCAAAGGGGCATGTTCTCAGGACTTTCCCACGAGAAAGGGTCCTGTCTAGAAATGGCAGTGGAGTGAGCTGCCCTCCCCTTTCCTTATGTACCCCTTCCCCACAACTCATGATACCCCAGCTCATCTCTGCCCAGTTTGCCAAATGCCCCAGCATATAGCCTTGTGGCTGCTCCCTGCAGAGCTCACAAGGAAATAATCTTCCCCCAGATGAGTGAGACCTTTTGTAGCCCCTTGGTGAGTAACATTTAGGGGCCCAAGCAGGGAAGAAGGTAATGCAGGTTAACTTTTTGGTTGTGCAACACCTCACATCACCAAGTGCCCTGATTGTGTGCTATTCATGTCCAGGACAATTTTGCTTTTGTGTTCAAAGGAATAAGAGAAGCCTTGTGGCATTTGCTTCTGATAAGGTACAGCACTTTTTCAGCATGCAAGAAGGAGGATAAAAGAAATAAGTGAGAGAAAATAAAAGGAAAAGCAAACTGGTGTGATTTAGGAATGAGGTACTGGAATTCCCACTGCAGCTGATTTAAGTCCCAGTTTCTCAGCAAGGCCAGATCCCCAAAGGTGTTTGAATGTACAGCTAGCAAGTGAAACAAAGAGCTTGGTACCTAATGCAACCGTGTGAAATCCTTTGATGGTAAGCCCTGAAGATAAGGGAGTGAAAGCCAGACTCACCAGAGCGCAACACGCCAGTTTAACTTGGCTGAGAGTCAGGCTCTGCATGCTTTTCCTACACAGTGTACAAAGCTGAGCTCATTGGCAATGCTCAATAAATAAATAACGATAACAAAATCTGAAGCATAACCAAAAGGATACACAGAAATTACTTGTGTGTGGAATTCCCTTAGATATGGCACATTGCCTTCAGCACGTTGCCTTTCAGGGAAATACACTTCCGTTGGAAGCTTATAGTAAAGTAACTGTTACTTTTCACCAGTTATTCCAGGGTAATAAAAACAATAATCTGAGACTGTGGTAGGTCAAATAGTATATAAATTATCAGGCAGATTATATTGCAGGTCCATAAATTGCAAGGATGGTGTTCTGGGAATAATGACTGTAGTGTTAAAGATACCTGAATTCTTCTCTTAATGTACCGTCCAAACTTTGCATCTTGTTGACCTGCCAGACTTGTCTATGGTGCATCACTTGTTATTTGTGAGAGAGGACTGGGGGAAAACAAAAACACTGGGTGAGTGCAGAAGGCACAAAAGCGTGTGTTAATGGAACAACATCTATCTCAAAGATTGTCCTTTCTTCCCATGTTGTTCAAAAGGGCTGCAGTGAAACAAGGGATTTCTAGTCACAGGATACTGACATGGGACATTTTTCTGTGGATCTGTACTATTCTTTTGAGAATGAGAGCAAGGCACAAAAGAGTAAGCTGCAGCAATAAAATGCTGTGCAATGGGTAATAGATAAATAATTCAGGGCTATGGACAAGCAGATGAACACCAGCTGGTTCAAGCTGGTATTAACTGCATCTCATATTGCAAATCGGTGTTTTGGATTGGAAGCTACTTCTTGTCAATAGACATCTCAGTTATTCACATTCAGGCACTTCAGGCAAACATTTAAGAGCCACTGCCTGACCTAGTGCAACCAGAAGCATTGCTGCATTGGAGCAAGTATCCGACCGCTCCTCTAGCTCGGCTTCTGGTCTCCAGCTGTGACTGGAGCAGCACAAATCACAAGACATCCCCACAAATTCACCCAGGCAGCTGAGCTCTGCCCTGAGCTAGTGCGACCTCTGAGCTCCTTGGTATACACCCTGAAGGGTGATACTGGTGACTTGCAATTGGAATGGACTCAAGCTTGCTCCTGCCATAGATGAAGGTGATTTCCCACAGAATTCAGTTGCGAGCAGGATAATATCATCCCTGCTGTGGTGATAAGAAAATATTGTGTAATTGTTATTAATGCTATAGCCAGACAAGAATCAGGCTGCCATAGAAGCACATGAGAAAAAAGTCTCTAAATCAAATAGATTTAAATCAGATTTAAGGCATATCTTCAAGTGCCAGAACAAAACTCATAAGGAAGGAATGGAGAAATGAAGAGAAGGATTAGAAGTGATAAGACACTTGTGTTCTGGACACAAGTAGCACAGTTTTATTCTTTAGAAGATACAATTAGGAAATACTGAACCATGTTATTAGCATCTAAGAAATATTTACTCAGAACAGTTGACTCTGCACTTCATAACTGAAGTGACATTTGCAGAGAACAAAGTGGTATTTTTATGAGTGACTTAGAGAAGTTTATTCTGTGTATAGCAGAGAGCAAAAGGAAAGTGCAAAAGCTGTCTGCTGAGATGGAAAATCTCTTGTTATCCAGTCTTGTCTTCCATCACTCTATAGAGAGGAATGTTTATCCCCTTCTGCTTACAATGCAGATCTCCTTTAGGTGATTTCTGACCTGTTCACCCTGCTCCCATAAAAGCCACTGGCTGCAATACATTGATGGGTCTGGACCAGATGACGTGAATCTCAGAAAGTGAGCTCCCACATCAACAGGTGACAACAGCCTCTCAGCCAACATCTGGCAGAGGGAGCGAACCAGAGCTCCTTCCAAAAAACCCAGCCACCAGCAGAGAGGGTGTCTTATAAAACCCACTCATCAAAGGCAAGTCCTTCTGCTTGTGGCATTTGCCATGGTTGGAAAGCAGGGCGTACCCGACTTGTGTCATGGACACGTCCTTCCAGCCCAGGAGGACTATGTGGGAGAAACACAGAGCTGAAAGAAAGTTGGATCTAGGGCTTGTGATACTTGGATTTTCAGTGTGATGTGCAATTTGGGGTGGAGAAAAATGTAAAACAGCTCCAGGTTCAGGTAAAAGTGAACCAGAACAAATTAGAGGTTTTGTGAAACAAGTAACAGCCCACCCAAAACAAATTTTCCGGAAATATTTTGGTTTTTTTGAAATAAAATAGTTTGTTTCCATCTCAAATGATGTTGCATCATCATCACCATCATCATCACCATCATCATCATCATATTTCCCAGGATTTCCCCATACAAAACATTCAACTTCAAAACCATGAACACAAACTGTTTTAAAATCTTTGGTGTGCGAAATTTGACTGAAATTCATGAATATCTTGGTTCTCTTCCACAAATTCCATGATTTTCTGAGTGAAAATTTCCTTTTTCTCCAAGAACTGCATCTCTTCATTCTGCAACCACTCTTATCCTCTGTGCATCTCATAGGCACTTGCAACACATACTTACTGGGGGCTATGAAGATGGTTGCCAAATGGTTCCCTGTTCTGTCCTGTGATGAGCAGTTACTGACTTTTCGGGGGGTGGCATTCAAATGGTACTCTCAAACAAACATTTAATTTAATACTACTTAAAGTATGACACAGGTCCCCTGTTGTGATGTTCTAGACATACAGTTTCCAACAGCAAAACCGTCTTTTTTTTAACACCCTTCTAACACTCTGCAGTACTTTCTTCTGTCTGAATTGGCTCTGTTTGACCCTTATAAATAGCAGCACGACAGTAATAAACACTGTATTCTCAGTGTCATTCTATTTCAAAAAAACAAATACAAAATTGTCAGTTTTACATTAGTATCGATATACATCTATATTTTAGTCAAATCTGCAGTTCTTTCAGAACTGAATTTGAGGGGTTTTTATGCTTCCAGGTCACTGTGTCACTACTGGGATTCATCAAAGTGCTACTTGCTGTGCTGATGGTCTGCCATGTCGTAGTTGTAAAATATTCTAATCCAGAAGCTTATGTACTGTTTACAAACTGAAACCTGCAAGAAGCAGCAAAAAAAGTAAACTTCCCTTGTTAAACAATATCTGATTTTGCTTAAAATTTACTGCAGCTGGAAACAATGTGAGCAGAAGAATGTGGTTTTGTTCATGGTGTTGCCTTCAGCTGGAGGAACGTGCTCTGGGCGTGCGAAGCAATGGAGCTGAGCACAAGCCAGCACCAGCACCTGCGGGCTTCTGACTCTCGCTCCCCTGCTGAAGCCACCAAACACCTCTGCTGACACAGACACAGGGGTTTTCATGGGGAAGTCTTCACAGGGTTTTCGGGAAGTAGGCTACTGCCATGCCTCACATCTGCCTCGGGTCATCAGGTGCTCCAAACATCCTTAAACTTGGTATTTCTCCAGCCACCTTAGGCATGGAAGATAAGTTTCATTTCAGTTGCGTTCAGGGCTTGTTAATACAGGGACATTCAGGAGAATTAAACTGATTTATCTTTGGAAGTAGATTAGGTGCTGACACATAAACACTCTCATTCAGAAATAGAGACCCCTAATTCAGTCTATCTTAATTTACTATGGAAGTTAATCAGGGCTCTGACTGAAGCGCGGGAAGGCAGGCTCAGATGCAGCAACCGCTGTGCTCCCCCAGCTCTCCCCCAGCACTCAGCAGGGGATGCCAGCCTGTGCAAAGGGTTGGAGAAGGAGGGGTGGGGGAAAGCAAGCCTCCGCTCCTTCCTCGCTGCCATAGCTCACAGCCCACGTCTCAGGGCACTGGGGCCCAAGCAGGGTGATTTGGGGTCTCAGTGGTTCCCCCACTGCTGCATACCGTGCCCTGGCCTGGTTGATGGGTCCCCAGACTTATCTATGGAAATCCTCCTCTCTCCGTTCTCTTTAGATGTTTCAAGAATTGAGGTTCTGGCAAGGTCAAAGAAAAGCCCAACTGCCAGATTAATCTGATTCTGAGAACGAAATACAAAGATTTAGCATAAAGGCATCAAGGCTTTTGAAAGCTTGCCAGCAAAAAACTGGTACCAAAATAGGGTGACAAACCCTGCAACCTGTTTAGGTGCCAGCTAACACTGCTGCACCACCTACAGCGGACTCCTTCTGCTCGCCTTTAACTGTGCCCATCTCCCAGGAATGATGAGCATTTGTTATTAAAACCCAGGCTGCCGTGTTTTGTTTACTTCATGCTACATACAGAAAAACAAGACAAGTCAGTCCTCTTTGTCCAGGCCGGCTATAGCATATGCATGGCTTTCTCCTGAGTGCAGGCAGCCGGAGACGCAGGAGGGGAAGATCTCTCTTGGGACCTACCCTGCCAGCCATAAGAGCATGCCCTTCAGCCTGAGACACCTTAGCACCCTTTGCTAAAGCAGTTTCTCTTTTCCATTTGAAAACCTGTGACCTGCCATAAATAACCTCTTTAGCCCAGCCGATGCCAATGAAGCGTCGTGCAGAAAGCGGCTCGCAGTCTGGCACACGCTGTCTCACAAACAGCAGTTTGCTTTCATCTAAGGTCCCCGGTTTGGGCCTGCCTTCCCCCAACCAAAAAGCAGCTGCTCCTCTTTCAGACGCCTGCCTGTGCTCCTAGCACAGGAGCAGCTCGCTCCCCTGCCTTGCCTTTTCCAGATGCTCGCAGCAGTGCATTACACTGAACAATGGCAAGTTAAAAAAAATGGGAACCTCTTCAGTCTTCAATTGACCTTAAATATAGGTTCTGTTTCTAAAATCCCTTCCTCAGCGAAAGCGGATGCCTGGGAGAATGGGTAATGGAATACAGAGGATTGCTGCCTCTTGCTGTGCTTGGCAGTTACCAAAAATTGTTACTGTTTGACGGCAACTTCTGTGCAATTGTACAGCCGCAGCAGCGATGGTGTTGAGCCTATTCCATGCTTTCTACTAACGTGCCATTAGTTAACTGGTAATGCTCCACCCTCCTTCACTGCAGCTCACCCAAGCGAAACAGCAGTTGAGTGCAGATCCAATGATAAGTATTTTACAATCATAGTAACCCATAGTTTATTACTAGGCAAGTTTTTGTTTTTACAGATCCCAGCTAGTCACACATGGAAATACCACCAGTAACCATTCGCAGATTATTCCTGTAACATGAATTTTTGTGTTTGCTAACAGTAAAATTACTTGCAGAAAGATGGAGAATAAACAGGTGACTTGGGACCATCCGCTAGCATAGAGACGTTCAGGTTGTGGCAGTCATGGTGGCAATATGTGCTTATTTGGGGTGGCCTTACTGCTTTATATTATGTAGCCGTCTCTCACCTAAGTGAGTGCAACCTTTGTAAGGCTGTACATCACCTACTATACACACGCACTCACATACGCTAACATACACACAGACATCCTCCCCTCTTTTCAGTGGCTGAATTCAGGAGTCCTAATATGCAACCTGTTTGTTTGATTTGGTAAATCTGAAAAGAATAAGCATATGTCGGAAGTGCAGTAAGACAAATAATCGTATAGCAGCCTATTCGACAATGCTATATACTCCTTCTAAATACATACAGAATGCTTAGACAGAAAAATGCACACGTATAGATGTGTAGAGACAGACAGGAAGATGTCATTTATATGTATGTGTGTATACGCATATGTACATATAGAGAGAGAATATTTCAAAACTAAAAAGGAAATTTAGTCACACAGCTTCTTGATGCTAACTGATACTGTATGTCTATCTGCATACACACTGCTGGCACTGGAAAAAACATTTGCGCTTGCACTGTATCGCAATTTTAGTTGCATTTCCCATGGAAATAATGATTTATGAAATCATTCTCCTTCTGCCTGCTTGCTCTCCTTACAATCCCAAACATTTTTAGCAGCTCCAAGCTTACCTGGATACAGCTAATTTCTTACAGAATGAGTGAAAATATGCATCCAGACAGAGGAGAAAGCCTTGATCTGTATTGTGACTGAGGTAAAGGCTATAATATGAACTTACCCTCACTTTAACCCACAGAATCTGCAAGAGACAGCAAATTTGAAAGTCTAGCAACCCTAGGAAAATTTAAATGGGAACTTTCATTCAACCACCAGACCCAAGCCGATGGGAAGGTTGGCTTCATTAGTTCCAGTGCTCATGGCATGACTTTGTTTCTGTTGACCTGAAGGAGGGTGTTCCTCTGTCCATTTCTAGATTGAACCTTCGGCAAATACACTCGTTCTGTACAATTTTGCTGCTACCCAACATTTTCCTGTTTGTTAACGGTCTGAATGACTCAATTCTAGAGATATGATTTCAGATTTTGGGTGAGTGACATATACTTATGTCAGAAGGAATTAGACCAGGACTTAACTGATGGGGGTGAAAGGGTCTGAGTATAATGATGATTTCTGGGTCTGGCAGCTGGAGAGGAATTAGACATTAAAAGAATTTCCAAGTCTTGTTTTCTTGTTCCAAATCCTGAATCTTATTCCCTTCTCAAAGACATAGGGCAGGGTGAAAATGATGCACACCTTAGCAAAATTTGCCAACCACGAATGGAAAGGGAGGTTTAGAGCCCACACTAAATAGTGGGAGAGTCTCTGCTGAACCAGAGATTTATGTATCCTGGAGGTTGTTCCAGATGATGATGGGAAGGTGGTTTCATATTTCCCAGCCCTTCCCAGACTCCTGACCAACACCCATGCCAAGCTGGGACAGCACAGTGTGAATTGGCTCCTGCACAGCAGTTTCCACACCCTGTGCTCCTGGAGACGCAGGGGCAGGAGCCCAGGGCCTTAATACAGCAAGTGGCTCTAATTGTGGATCTCTAAACTTGCTGAGAGTTAGACACCTGGACCTCCTAAGACCAGACCCCTCCTGGGGAAGGAAATCATACACTTCCACAGTGCATAAACATTCCCATATTGTGGGTTCTGCATGTGATGGCAAGATAGAGCTCATTGGGATTCAAGTCACCTCATTCCCATTAATCATGTTAATAATTGAAAACATATGTTCAGCTTGAAAGCACAGCAAGAGAGTTAGGCAACCCTACATGGAAGTGCGTTGTTACCCAATTCTAATGACACTCATTAACATACCCTTGCCAACCTCACACAGAGAATCCTCCCACCAAAATCAGGTGCAGTATTCGCTGTTAACTTCTTGTATTCCAGCCTGACAAAGCCCTTCCCCGGCCACTTGTTTCACCCCCAAAACTCCTTTTCAGTTAAGTCTGACCCTTCTCCCACAGTGTGGACGCGGTGCTAGTGGTGAGCTCTTCTGCACGGATCTGTAAACTGCTTGCACAGAAAAGCATTTGGGCAAGGCTACTGACTTTGCAGGGCTTGTTCGGCCATGGTCCGCATCTTCCTTTCCAGCAGCTGTATCACAGGGACAGGTGGTCCTGCCACCACCCTTCAGCCTGAGGCTGGGTTGTGGCGCCCGAGGAAGACTTTCAGATTTCCAATACCAAAATAGCCCAAACAAGCTTAAATAATCACAGGCACTGGTATTGCCCTCTCATTGCTCCCAATAAAGTGAAGCCAGTGTTTCCCTTATAAATTCCATTTTGCCAGAGCTTGTATGATGTAATCATTAAAATGAATTCCAGGTGAAAACCTGCAACACAAATCCTTACCAGAGCAGTGAATTTCAGACCAAACCTCACTGCCAGTAGGTTCTTAACTCAGTGTCTCAGCCTTTCCCAGCTCCTGAAACGAACAGGGGACTTTTTGCTTTGAACAATGCAAAGCTGGGCTCTTCTTGGGCCTGGACACGCTATCAAGTTACCATGGCAGCTCCAGAAACCGCAGTAACTCCATCATGTGTCTGAGCCCTGAGGGAAGGATGAAGAAAAGAGAGTAAGTTTGGATACAGGTGGAAGAAAGGATGGATGGTTTTTCTTTTCAGATACACTTCTTTCCCCAATGTGCATATAAATCACTTCTGCTGCTATTAGTAACAGGAAAGAAATAAGCCTGTTTGGAAATGAGTTTTGCAATCCTGTTACAGGAAGACAGGAGGGAAAAAAAAAAAAAGAAAAGAAAAAACCAAGCCTTGTTTTGGTATTAATAGTATGGTTTACACAGACTTCGAAATCCTGACAATCAATCTGGTTTAGATTGCATGCTGTGTTCTCATCAGCCCTTCTCTCCTCCTACACCCTTTCTCCATTGATTCATAAACGCAGCAGGAGTAAATTCCTCCTACCTGGATAGCGATCCTCAGTTGCTACCTACATTTTTGCTGGTCCTTACTTCAAAGGAACACAGCGCCCTGCGGGGAAGCTCTGGACAAGGAGATGGAGGGTGATGAGGGCTGTACGCGTGACACCCACCTAGGGCCACTGCTGGAAACAGGACCCTGGGCAAGATGGAGCCTGCGGATGGCCTTCTGGGGCTGTTCATATATAGAGATGGGTCTGAGGCTCCAGCAGTACAGAAGGCATCTCCTGACCTCTCTGGTCATTCTTGCTCTCCTTCTTCCTATCTGCTGCCAGTAGGCACTGGCAAGGGCAGTGTTCTGCTTCCCAGCTGTACAGCAGCAGGAACACGCAGAATAAGTCAAGACCCAACTGTTATTTCATCTTACTTGGGGAATGGGGTTTTGCAGGCTGTAGTGCACTGTCAGCTCCTTTCTGCCACTCCCAGAGCTGAATTCAGGCAAAGGGAGGAGACTATCTCTGGGGTGCTGTTTGGGGCTGAAAGAGTTAATCAGTGTCGAGACTTTTAAATCTTATACCCGGTGAGGGGTGCCCCACAGCTTTTAAAAGTGTGAGCTGAGTGCATTACAGAGAGTCTTCCAGAGGGGGTGAGAGCCAGCAGATAAACTCCCAGTGTCCCGATGCCTACAGACCTCATCCCGCACCCCTCAGCAGGCTGGAAGAGATTGCACCCAGGGCTTCCCGGGGGGAGGCTGGGGAGAGGCGCTCCTGGCACTCGCCAGACCGTGGATCATGGTAACCTAACCCTCTTCTGACTAGACCGCTCTGGTATTTCTCATTAGCAAATTTTGGAAAATTCTTTGGAAAATATAGGCCAAAGCCTCGAGCAGTATAAGCGAGTGTAACTCCCCCGAAATGTATCACTGGGGATCTATCACGTGAAGTGCTCAGGATTACTATTGTATAAACAAAGTGTAAAGTCTTGGGCCAGGCCCAGGGAGCTGGAATCCCAGACAACTCCATCATCCTTTCCCCAGCATTCCTGCATCCCAGTGTGCTCAGATATTTCTCCGTGTGGTTTGCTCAAGCTGCCTGTGCTACTCAGCTGCCGCCAAAGCTTCAGTGGGGTGTCCTGCACAGAGGCTTCATTCTGCTTTGAAAGTAGAGCTGAAGTTGTGCACTGACAACGAGTCAGAAGATATTCCAGCTGTCAAAATGAATCGACAAACCATATGCTGCGTATGTATCCACCTTATCCCCTTACGGGGGTGATATTTACTTGCCAACACACCAGCAGCTACTGCGTGTAAGGGGTCTCCCTGCCCATGATGCACACGCTAGCTGGGTTTTAGAGACGTGGGGTGGGAGGGGACCACCTTGCGCCTGCTGAGCCCAGGCCCCGACATCGCAGGCAATGTGGGGTGGGACCTAGGGCAGAAGGATGGTCCGCCCTGCCCTACGATACTTCCCAACACCCCATCCTAAGGTCAAGTCTTGTAGTAAAAGACCGAAAGCTCTTCCCCCGGCAGGCCCCGGGAGGAGGGCTGGCAGGTCATCCCAAGTGGTCTGGGGGAGCAGACCCTGCCTCTCCCTGCAGAGGAGGGTGAAACCAGCGCAGCTGACCTGAGAGAGAAATCCCTTTTAGCCCCAAAACTGGCGAGGGGTTTATCTGAGCATGTGAACAAGGCGCACACGCCAGGCACTGCTCTTATCAGCTTGGAAAAAAGCCATACTAATGACCTCATGCGGGGGGGGGGGGGAGGGGGGGAGCGGTATTTTGCCAGGAGGAGCAGAATTAGACCCAAATTGTTGTTTCCTCTCTGCTTCCCGAAACTCCTCTCCCTGATTAAAACCAAACTTCCATAGTATTTTTTTCTTCAAGACTCTACACTTTTTGGCTACATCTTTTCTTTTCCATGCCTGGCAAAGGCCAGAACTGTAAGTGCCAAAATCTTGAGTGAAAGTTTGTTTATTTCCCAAGAAACTCTCTCACCACTATGGCTTATCCCAAAGCTACAAGCAGTTGAACAGAGTCAAACAGTCGAGAGAGCGGTGGTGACCGAGCCAGAGACACGGATCTGGGATGTTTTTCCCTCTAACCCTGGCCATGCTGCAATGCCGTCCACCTCCTGAAGACTCTCCCTTGGCCCAGAGCTGGCCCAGCACGTGAGTTTCCTCAGGAAAGTCACAGGACTACACACGCCAAAAGCAAAGCACGTGTGTAACTGCATTGCTGAGCCAGAGGCCAAAGACCCCTCTTCAGCAGAATTCTTAAATATAAATCAATGGGACCACTCACACACTTAAAATAAGGGAAATATGTTTAAACACCTTGCTGGATCAAGGGCTTAACCCCTCTTTCTCACAGCTGAGCAAGCTATTAAAAGGCTTTGGGTGTGTTTATCATCAATTTAATTATTTTGCTGACATTATTTGGAGCATCAAGACTAACTTAAATCAGTGTATATAAAAGACAACTCTATTGCGAATGCCACAAGCCTAAGGGGATAAACGGGATGAATGGATAATAACTGCATTTACTAACCCCATGGCTTTCTCCATTCCATTTTTCTTGTCAGGGGGACCTTAAAATCTTCTCTTTTTAATCTGATTTCTCCAACGTCCTTGCATGGGCATGTCAGGAAAACAAGATTCAAATCACAGCACAATCACATATACAAGTGTTTTGTCCCCAGTTTTGATCTGCTCTTCCCAGAAGTGAGCCTGATCCTGTTTCCCCTGGAGGTTGTAGTAAAATTCCCCACTGATGCCAATGGGAGCAGGAGCAGGAAGACTTGTACATATTAATTCGATTATTCCAGCTCTTGGGATCCTTTCTTTCCTGACTGGCTTTCTATCTGCCCCCTCTTCCAGTGCTGTCCAAACCGTCTGCTCCTAGTCCTGAAGCTGGTGGCACTTCACAGTGTATGGAGGGGATCCGATTCCAGGTGACCACTGCCAGAGCTTGATGTGCTTAGAGCTGAAGGCAGATTACAGGCTGCAAGCCACAAAGCTCTCTCTCTGGATTCCTTCCAGACGAAGGCATTTTCAAGAGATCCCATATTAATGTGACATTCAGGTTGGCGTGTGTAGCACCGCGAGACACCCTGCGTGTCGGGGAGGCTTGATGAGTACAGGTCTGGGTACAGGTCTCAGAGGCCTGAAGACACTACCACCACCCCCATTGGAACCTATCCCACTTCGCTGTCCCGCTCTCCCAGCATTTCCATGGCTGTTACAATACTTCATGGGGATCGGGGCAGAGTCATCAGGCTCAGTCAGTGCCAGCTCTTGGTGTCAGCTGGAGCAAATTGCAGTTGGGTGGGAGTCTGCTATGGGATGGAGAAAGTCTTGACAGAGCCAGGCCTGGCTGCTAACTGCAGTCTTGCTTGTGAAGGTACAGGTGCTGGAGAAAGTTATTTTCTAGTGTCTTTCTCTGTCCTGTCTCCATTTTATCCCACCCAATAAGTTGCTCTACAGCACATCTGGGGATAAAACCAGTCCTGCATTCCCCTATTACATGGTGACACACATGGCACAAGTCAGGTTTCCTATATGAGAGCTGAGGAGCCTTTTGGATTAAATTATTTCTCTTTGCAGATACCCTTGGGGTTTGCTATTTTTTCTTTTGTCCCTTTTTCATTTGCTTGATTTCTTTATGCTGCGTCTGTGACATTTTGTTCAGGGTTGCAGTGAGTGAACAATAATTTAGGATGATGACTTACAGGTTAAAAGAAAAGGCTGGGCTTTTTTGGAATCACTATTCAGTGCCTTCCGTAGGTACAAAGGAATTCCAGAATGACAGTTTTTCATTTATCTGTGTTGAAGAAGAAGGAGAAAGAAGAGAAGGAAGAGAAAACAAGCCAGGGAGGATGGGAAGGCAGGAGGGAAGGAAAGAAATGGAGGAATGAAAGAACAAAAGAAAGACAATTTCTTCTGTTTGGAGACCTGAGAAAGCATTCCACTCTCTGACGAGTTTTCCCTACCAGACTTCCCAGTGCAAATTCTGAAAACCATGTGAATTTTTAGTGGTGCTTACAAAAGTAGTCCCTTGAATCTACTGGGAGGTATTCACAGGAGCACAAACTGCCCAGTACTCGCGAGGGTTGCAGAAGGCTGTCCTCCTCTACCATGGCTAAGTTCCCTAAGCACAGAACTGTGAAATAACCCGTGGGGGGCTCTGCTGGAAATTTGCAGTCCTTTACTTAAAGCCACAAACAAACATTCTCTCAAGTACCCTGAACAATATCTGTGTAAATACTCCCTCCCTTGGCTGGAAGGTTAGGAAAAAAACAATTTCAATTTTGTTGACTTAACTTCAACATTTGAAAACTATTAATAACAGGCCATGGGGGATCTTCTCCTGTGGAATAGAAATTCCCATGTAATTCCACTGCAATTTATTGAGCTACAGGCATTTTTGAGGAAAGCTGTACAGAAATGCTAGCCCTTTTCCAAAACGAAAGGACATCATTGAATAGGGGGTGCTTTAAAGTAGATGATTTGTTGCCCATTTGGCAAGTGAGGCAGCGTGGCCTTTGAGTTACAGCACTGAAATAGCACTCAAAAATTCTGCTGAGGGCCCAGCTTTGCTCTCAGGTTGTGGACACAGGCAGTGGACAATTGAACCTTGCCATCCTTGAGTCCTGACTCCCATCTGCAGACTGAGAATTGTCAGACCAGGACATGCTTCAAGATCTTGGGGCAGAAAGTGCTTTATAGGAATATGAGGGTGGTGTTGCAGTAGCTGGCTTTTGGAGGGGAATTGTCCTGTCTCTGTTAGATGGCTTAATATCAATTTGTTTTGTTTAATAAATTATCAGCAATGTACTCATTTCATACTCCACTCCACCTGTTTCTGTGACCCTGGCAATACAAGCGTCAGGAAGACACAGTTGTGACTCTAACCAATTCCCCACTGCCTGCTCCTACAGCTTTCCTCTATTCTCGGCTGAATAGTTTCATTACATGACATGTTAATGCACCAACAGAGCTGGAAAGGCTGAGTGCTCCTCTAGGTCTACACAATGTAAAATCATTAGGCTGCTTAAGAAGCTTCCCAAATGCTTTCTGTCAGCAGTTAGATGGCAATTACAGAATTAACTGGAACAGACCATGTCTCCCCCTGGCTGACCTGCAGCCTGCCAACGAGGGGATACCATTTCAATGGAAAAAAGGTATCACCTGTCAGAAGAACAATATGAACATGAATAGCATATGGAAACCATTTACCAGCTACCACAGTATGCACTCACCAAGCACCCTGCAAATTTGAGTACTTCTCAGACCAAGCTGGGGTCAACAGACCTGCTGATGATACTTGTGTTACTCTTTCTCTGCAAACCATGTGGCTGAGTAAAACTGTGAGAGGACCAAGACTTTCATCCACTTGTGCTGATGGGGCAAGGCGATCAATGGCTGAGGCAGGTGGGATGGGGTAGGGTGGTGTGGGGCACCCTGCCTGCCTGCCCTCCCCACTGTCTGGGACTGCTGCTGGCGAAGGATGCTGCAATGCTGGAGGCAGGAGGCGAGTCTCCCTGGCCTGTCCCTGTGGTCGATGCAGAGCAGGGAGGTCCTCCAAAATGCTGCTTAGAGGTCCTGAGGGAGAACCCTGCTTCAAGTTACTTGTTTCAGTCACTATCCCTGCCTCTCCCTGCATGCCAGCCACTGCCAGCCCACTGGCTCGCCCACCCTGAAGGGGCGGTTAATGGAGCTGCTCTGGCCATGGACACACTAATCCTAACCAGATGTTTCTCAGAGTGATTAAAAGCCAGGGACACAGCTTGCAGTTTCATACTGGGCCACACACTTGCTGGGCTATCACTCTCACCTCACCCTCATCCCCACAGAGTAACCATGATCCTTCCCCAAGCCATCACAAATATAAGCCAGTATAATGGATAACCTCCTTTCCTGGCTTTTTAACCTTTCCTTGTCCTCTCCAGGCTTGGACTTTATGCACTACCTTTCCTTCTTTCCTGTATCACATCCCAAAGCTCCTTGTGGTTCCCATTGGCTCTGCCTTTCCCTGCACATCTAGCCCATTCCTTCTCCATGCTTTCCCTTGCTGCTTTTGCAGAAGCACACTGGGATGCTACTGCCCACTCCACCTTGGTGCCATCTTATTCAGCTGAATCCTTAGGGTAATGGCAGGAAAACCCCAGTGTCAACCAGCAAAGTCTGTCTTCCTCCAAATGTCTCACTGTTGTGGGTCTTTTCCACTCTTGTTATTCTGCATTGCTTTCACTTGCACCTTAGCGTGTCACCTGGAGAGGTCCTGAGGCATCCGCGTCTGGAGTACCATAGTCGCAGCTCATATATAGACCAAACATGGGCCACCAGGACTATTTACTTGGTCCGCAGCCTGCTCCTGGTACCTTTTCTCTTGGGAACGACCAAGGAGGAGTTGTCCCAGCAGCTGTCAGGGCAGCTACAGCAGACAGTACACTGCTGCCTGCCCACTCTGAAGGCACTTCTCAGAAAGAGGGTGGTGGGGACCAGGCAGCATTAATTGTCATGGTGATGGCCAGCTCGTGGGGGCTCCCCAGCAATGGCAAGAACATCGTGGATAGCACGCACACCCATGCAGTTGAAGGGACCCTGTGAGCCATCAATCCCCATCACATGCTAAACCTACAGCCCTCCTGACAGGCGTTGACCTAATCTGCTTTTACAGACTGCTGGGGTTGGAGACAGCGCACCGTCCCCAAGCAGCACGTGCTGCAAATGACCCGTGCTTGTGCAATACATTGACGAGGGGTTGGGATTTACAGCAATAGACCGTATGGTGCATGGGCAGGAGATCCGGTCAGATAGAATAGAAATGGTTCTGGCATCCAGCCCACCCTGACACCAGAATAACAGCATGACCCACCCAGCTGGGAAGTTTGGGCTCGCTGCTTTATATTTGTCTAGGCAAGAGCCTGTTAAGTGTTTTTACACTCTTTGCTTATTGTAAAGAGCCATGTGAGTTAGGGGAATTGGCTAAAAATGTGCAGCTCTGGTTTGTTCCATGAGAGAAAAATACATCATTTTACATTTTACATTCTACATTCATGTTTCACATTTTTTCCCCTCCAAAGGGGGAAAGAAAAAAAAAAAAAGAACTACCAGTGGAAGGGCATTCAAATAAAGCAGAATGATTTTTTTGAAATCAAAAGAAAAAAAAAAGAAAAAAAATCCCTTTTTGGGTTTTGTTTGCCAAAGCACACTTATTCTTCTCTGTGTGACATTCATAACTACAGATGCTGCTTTGTGGTAGCCACAGACTCATTCATCAGCCAGATCTTCTGGGTAGATGCACCAAACCTCACAAAAGGCACCTTTTCACCTGTGTGGAGAAAGACATGACAGAGCAGAGATCATGGACTGGGCCTGGGAAGAGGGGCAGAGAGTGCTCGAGGAGGACTGTATAAGGTGCATAGCTACTCGTTCTGCCAGCATGCATCTGTCCTGTAAATATGAAAAGGAACTGTTCAATACTCCGATTTTTATTCTCGAATAGGGAAAAAGGTAAAGGAAAACCAATTGCCAATCCATAGAGCTGCTAAAAGGGTAGCTGTGAAGGAGGACAGGGTTTAAATAACTCAGGGCACCTAAAATAGTGAACAGCTTAGGAAAATATAACCAGCAAGAATGCAGGCAAAACAGCTGTCCGGGCTGCAGCTGGGTCCTGTCTGAGGGAAAGCAACGGGTGTCAAGTTCACTTTTTAGCCCTCTCCATCATTGTTCCCTGTGTTAACAAAGCGGTCTGGAAGGGAAAGCTGTGCCAGAGGAAAGCCTGAGCCTCTTGGCCAGCTCAGGCCCCACTGCCTGTCCCAAACATCACCTGGCTCAGGCACCTCAAGTACACGTGGGCATCTAAAACCTCTGCCCTCACCAGAAGCTCAGTGCCACCCAGGGAGACTCCCAAAGCCACCCGGGGACAGGATCCTTTCTGGTGTTGCCTGAGGTGCCCTCCAGTTCCCAAGACACGGGCAAGCTGCGGGCAGGCGGAGCAGTGCCTGGAGACGCTGGGCCCCTCTGGACCGCCAGCTGCAGCCCTGGCATGTCATCCAAGGGCATCTCAATTGGCTCTAAACATCCACGCGAGGTTTACTGGATCAAGCCCCGGGGGTTCCCAGTCCCCTCCAGCAGCACAAGCAGGTTAAGTTGAGTGCATAGGTAAATCGATGAAGAGCTGGGGCTTGAGATATTTAGCTCCCACTGTGAGCTAAATTTTCTTATTTCATATGTAAAGTGCCCTACACATTTTTGCTGATACACAGACAATCATTTTATAGGCCAATGAACCTCCTCACCCCACCTCAGGTACCACCTTCTAATCACCACACAAAATTTCGTCCTCTGTATATAAAAAATATACAGCAACAGACTTGCCTGCCACATACCTGCAGAGGTAATTAAATGTCGATGCCAGAAAATATGAAGCTGGAGTTTGGCAAAATTTCTCTGTGCCTTTTCATCCCCGGCTTTTGAGTCCATGGAGAAGGAAAATGGGAGTTTGTCAATGACAAGAGATTTAAGGGAGTCTGTGAGAACCATTTTTTCTGTGAGCAGAGAGGGAAGATTTCATTAATCTTTTTATCTGTCAAGGTACTGCATTAACTTATGCATAGCCACAAATTTCGCTCGGTGTGTGATATTATACTACACGACTGCTGATTTTTTTTGTAAAATATGTTTTGGCCTATTGAGCTGCTGTACCAAATCACCTACTTCTCCATTTTCTCCCTCTTTTTTAATAAATATCACTTGCTATATATTACGTAAAGGCTCTCCCCATCTCACACATCACAAAGCAGTGGTATAAACCCAGATGTGAAGAAACAGAGAAAAGAAACAAAACTGGATATAAATGCCACCAGGCCCGTGTCACTAGCCATCAGTGGAAAATGTAGGATGAGGTTAAAAAGGCACAATGGCTAGAAAATGGCCTGTTTCAGGTGTGTGCTCTGGGACAGAGGTGGGTGATTAGCAGAGGGACAAGATCACAGCAGAACCAAGCCTTTGGCTGGACAACAGCCCTGCAGCTTCTGGCCCCGGCCAACTTCTTTGTCCAGAGTCTGCTCTGCTCAGCCTCCCTGGAGAAGGCAGCGAAGTGATATTGTTGGACACAGCACAGGAACCAGGGGCTGCTGTCCACACATGTGCAGGCATGTGTCGGCATGATCCTGCTCTTTATCTTTTTTCGTTCCCTCTCCCTCCTCATCCTGATGTTCTTGATCTCTTGGTGGATTTCAGCAGCTCCCTTGCCAATGATATTATTTGCATCTCAGTTGTTTTCCTCATGTTTCTTCTTCCACGTGCTTTTGGTGACCTCAGCATCATGCCTGGACTCCCACAACTTCCTCTCTCAATTATTGCCACTGCTCTTGGCTTCTGGGAGAGCTCCCACAGCTCCCTCCTTCCTGCACTGGGCAGCTAGGAATAACCTGCTTCTCATCCCTCCTTTTTGTCTTTCCTGCACAGTCACAGCTCTCAGTCAGGGACACTGCTTTGCCTGTAGATGTCTGCTTATTCTAACTGGCTGTGAATAGCCTTTTCTGCTTCATACATGGGAACTGAGGACATGGAAATTATATATTTTCAGTGTCCAGATATGACTAGGGACAGGAGTGGGCAAAGGATTTACAGGCACATCCTTAATGATCTGTTCTAAATCAGACTGCAGGACTCCACCCTTCTTCTCCTCCTTTATCTTGGCCTGTCCATTACTCTCAATGCAGGCAATCACATTCTTTTTCTCCCCTGCATGTTGCCATCCCTTCAACTGGGAGGTCTTCTGTGCCCTTCCTTCAGCTTTTGGGACTTCAAGGCTCTGCCCTTGGTTCCACCCTCTTTTCTTTCTTCATCATTTATTTTACAGAATATGATGCAATCACCCAGCCAGAATCTTACCCTGTTCCTCATCATTTCACATCTCTGTTGGTGCAACAACCATTTCTCTGGCTTTGACTTGACTAAAGCAATCCTGCCTTCATCCTTTCGTAAGGCTACTGCTGCAGAGATCCACATCCCTAGCCCGTAACCCTGAAGCTTCACTATTGCTATGATGACTATTGTTCCTTTATCTCATTCTGCTCTCTGGATGGGTTTTTTCTTGAAAAAGTGAAGTATTCAGGGCAAGGACTATCTTTTTGTTTTGTCCTTGCACAGCACATAGCACAGCAGGGCTCCAGTCCACAGCGAGAGTCTTGAAGTGCTGTCGCTAATCAAAGTGATAAAATGATAAATACACCAAAACTGGCAGTAGGTGTAAGTAGCCTGATCTAGTTTGACTCTCCTGCTCTCACACAGGCAGTCAAAACTGACTGACGATGCTGTTGCCAGTGAGAAGACTTCACACTTACAAGCCACAGTAACCAGCAGTGGGGACAAGCGGTGTACTGGATATTTGTGTACGCAGCTGCCAGGTCTGGTGTCTCTACACTTACGTGCATAATAAATTTACACAGATTTAAAAACCCACTACGTACCTCTCTGATAGTTGTATTCAAAAGGCTGCAGGCAGCTGGGTTCATATCATCTCAAAAGTCTTCCTAAGGTTGTTGTCAGTGAGAAAGCCTACCCTTACTTTGGCCACAGACTATACTTTTCCATGATAAATCTCTTCTGTCAGCAGTCTTCCTGCATACTTGCTAGAAATGATGGAAAAACAGAGTCATTGTTTTACAAAATAGAGCAAAATCATTTTCATTTGACTGAGTTGGAAATGGAGCTCTTCTCCTTTTTCCACAAATACTTCTTTTCATTTTACTGGATTTTACCACAGCCACTTTTCTTAACCAACCCCCTTTTCCTATTAAATTATACATTTGTAAGATTTTCATTGAGATGCCAGATGATGCAGAAAAAAAAGTTGTAGCATAAACATCTTCTAGAAGCAGAGAATGTGCTGCATGCCTTTTGCAGAGCCAAACAGCTCTGTGGCCAGCACTCTCTCTTTTTCCTCCTCCTGCCCAGTGGCTTGAGGGGAAGGCAGCAGCCCTCCGTGCTCATCCAGCAACCTTCAACATGAGTGCTGGAGGTGTATTCGGTGTTAGGAGCAAGAGGGCAGTTGGAATCAGATGTCAGTGACACTGCCCCATGACACTGTCCGGGGCGCAGCATGTGGTGATGTATAGTACAAAAAATGTATGGGGGAAAGGAGGGGGAAAAGGGAGGAGGAAGAAGAAAGGTGTCTTTTGACGTCAGTAAATATTTGAAGTAAATATAAGATTAATTTTGCAATCTATCCGCATGTGAAACTGATGCCGGATGTGGCTTGTTTGGTTTTCATCTGCCAAATCCAACAAATACTATCAGGGTGGAATTTGGCCATACTTACAGTATTCCAGTAAAGAAACGATGGTCTAACTGCGGGTACGGAAAAAAAAAACAGTGCAGCAATCTTGGGAGTTTATGGGAAGAAACATAAGTAACATGAGGACATGAAGAGCAAAAGGGGGGAAAAGCAGCCAGGAAGAAAGCGTATAAATATTTAAAGAAAGGAAATGTCATCAATATAGTGGAGGAATGAAAACTACAGAAAAATAATGGGTCGATAAATAGAGCTCTTGGGGAAAAAAAGTGACAAAGGAACTAAATGTTTTCTTTGCCTCTGAATTAGTTAAGAAAATATATTAACAATAAACCTGCGGAGGACATGTGTGGGTACTAATGAGTGCGAACTGGAGATTACTGAGATTAATGAAAGAATGCAAAAGAGCCTCTCATCTAGGATACAGATTGAAAATGCCAGGCAAGTATGAGTTAATCCACTGTTAATATTAGAGATTAGGGATCAAACAGTTGGACCATAAACTGTACATTCTGAGAGAATTATTTATTAATCATGAGTCAGGAGAGTTTTTTGAAAGGCAAATCATGTCAGACAGATGTGGGTTTTCTCCACAAAATAACTTGCTTTTGGAAAGATGAAGTAAAAATTGAACTGGATTTTCAATAAACTTCAATTCACGTGAATGTGACAGCCAGGGGTGACCTTGAAAAGCCTGTCCTGACAGATAGAGCCTTGGCTCACGTGAAGGTCAGAGTTCAATACTACCGGTCCTGATTTTCTCAGAGGAGTACAGAATGAATGGGGAAGCACCAGGTGTTTACTATGGATGAATTAAAAAATAAAAGTGTGATAAAACTTTTGATGGGCCACAGAATTAAATTTCAGAGTAAGTGCCAGGTCATTTCTAAGAAGCAAAAAAAATTTGTAGATAAGTGGAAGCTGGGGTGAAATTCAATTTTCTTTGCATGAATTGGTAAAGCTGAAGCCCTCTCTCTGTCTCTCAGAAAACAACTACTTTTGGAGCCACATTATTACTGATTTTGACATAAGAACAATGTGCAAAACTTATTTGGAAATTATACTAAAACAGAGTGGTTAAGAGACATACAATGCTGTACATCTGAATTAGTATAGTAACCTGAGCAACAATAAAAGGCTCTGAATTACAGATGAATAGCTATAATACCAATCTCACTTTTGCTGTCATAAATTGGAAGTATTTCTAATGAAACCAAAAAAATTATGTTGATATAAAACATGCACATATGTGTATATGGGGCCTGGTTTTGTATGATTATGTAATTAGAGAACATAGTATCCCTCCAAGGATATAAAAAGGAATATTGTAACCTTAATATGGCATTTTTTAATGCCTTTTTGCAAACTGAATAACTATCTTCTAGTAAGTTTTGTTTTAAGGGAAGGTAATGACAGGAGCTAATGAGTTGCAGACAGGCAAAAATCATACAAAATGGGGCTTGAAGAAAAGCAAGACGGGACAAGACAAACTGCAACCCTCTCAGTGATGTTGTATGTTTAAGCAAGAATTTCTAATTGAGGTCATTTCACTCACCAGAATTAGAACGCCAGCTGAGAGGAAGGCAGAATATGTCTCTAAATAATTTAAGGAGGTTTATTTTATAGATAGAGCAATCAGGAGGTGACACAGATATTCAGCAGAAATGGAGAGGTCAGACAATGCCTATGTGAGCAAAATCCTGCTGTCCACGTGGAGCTTTAACTGAGGTTAGCCAAGAACCCAGAGTACTGCGGAGAGCAAAGAATTTGTCAACCATCACATTTTTCTTGCAGGCTGGCTGTGTGGGGCCATTTGTATTATATTGATTTCTGGGAGTGCTTTTGCCCTTCTTTGGCACACGTTTTCCATATCCACAGGCCATAAAAACCAGATAGAGTCATAAGCTTTGTAAATGTTGTTATATAAATTGTATTGTTTATAAAAGAGGAAAAGAGAATTCAAATTCACATTTTCCAACCAGTTTTGTGATAGACAAATGCCAGATCTGTTGTCAAACTCCCCCCCAGCAGGAAGAAATGGCAGAAACATTTGAAATGGCAGAAAACTGTGTAATTATGGAAACTTCACCTTCCACACCTAGTCCAAGCACTCCACTCAGAAGGGCTGGCAAGATTGTATTTCTTCTTATCTGTGCGAAGCCACCTCCAAGCAATTATTGTGGAATCTTGTGGGGCTTACCTGAAAAAAATAAAAATCAAATCAATTTGGATTAACTCATCTCATGGTTGGAAAAAGAAGGTCTTGGCTCCTGGTTTACACAGTCATGAAGCTATAGGAAAAGCTAATATCCATCAAAACTCAGGAAAAGGTTTTATGAAATTTCATAATGAAACTTAGTACTTATTTACTTTTCAGCTTTCTTCTAGAGCCCTCCAACCACCTTCAACATGTCATGCGTCGTGTTATCCCCATTGCACAGCACTTAAATTTAGGCAAGAGAAGAGCTCACACGGACTGCCTGCCATCCCAGCAAGAGAGCTTGAAAACATGGACTAGCGCGGAGTGTCCTTCCCTTGGTTTCCCTGCTGTGGTCTCTGGACAATGCTGCCTCCTGTTAGCTCCGTACACGCACGCACACAACATGCACAGGTGCAAACACTGAAAAGAAGGGACCCCTCTCTCAAAGAACGGCCTATTGAGGCTGACTGACTTTGCATTTAGACTTCAGCCTTCTTGGCCTCCACCCAGTGCCTGCTTCCAAAGAGCTGGGAGCCCAAATCAATATTGTCTATAACTTCTCAGCTTGGCAAATGCACACGCAACAAACAGGCACTTTGTGTGCTTCTGTGAAAGAAACAATCCTGCACCACTGAAGATCATTTCTTCTGCCTTTCATTCTTCGACTTAATTGAATCCTGGCTTTGTCCCTTATTGCTGTTATAGAAATAGCTGAGACAGAAGTGTCGTCTAGCAGTCCAAGCAGGAAAAGCAAATTAATTGCGAAATTGTAATCCTAATCCTAACATAACTTGCTTAGTCAAATCTTAATCCAGCTCCTATAGAAGTCAAAGAGTTTTCCTAGATGGTCAGGGATTAGGCTGGACGATAAAGACCTCTGCTTACAATCAGTCTGCAAGCTAGCTGCATCTAATACTTTTATCTGAAATAAATTACAAAAATTATCAATGACAATGTTTTTATCTGAGCCTAAAAATAAGGGAGTACGAAGTAGTGAGTGAGACAACTCATTTATACATACCAGTCTGGGCAGTTTGTAATGTAGGAGCCAGATGATGTCTGTAGGAACAAAGAACATGTTGACTGTTAAAAGCTGGACCGCAGGATACTGAAAAGGATGGGGGTGATCAGCCTGGACACACAGCTGAGCATCCCATGCAATAGTACAGTTATGTGGGGGACACAAGAAAATATCAAGGAAGCGGAGGAATCATCTATATAAAGCCAGTGTGTTACAGGGCATCTTGAAAAACAAGGGTTAAAAGTAAGAAAGAAGAATGTTTGTTTCTGCATGTCAAGTGAAACTATCATAGTAATACTGTCCCCATTTCAGAGACTAGGTATGTAGAAGGGATCAGTGGGCCAGTTTGGTCTCCTGAGGTGTCCATGGGCTACTTCTAGAAGGTCTGAAAAAAAGCACAAAAAAGCAGTAGGTATATGGGAATCTTTAGAAGTCCATTTACTGAAAAAGTTGAAAATTGCTGTTCCAGTTTGACCTCCAGTATGAAAGACCTTTATATGCTTTCTCAAACAAAAGCTTTACCGTGACAAAGAGTCTGCTAGAAGCCTTCAGAAGCAGTTAGATGGCTAGGCACTCCTGGTGTTAAAAAGAGTGAATCTTATCTCAAAATGGAGCTCTGTAGCTTCAGCTCCAAACTGTTGGATCTTGTTCAGCCTGTAGGGTGAAGAGCCCTCTAGGATCAGAGTTCTGTTCTTGGTATAGCTATGTAGGCTTCCATCAAATCCTTTCTGGGGTTGCTGATACCCAAGGCAGCATCCCCCTTTCTGTAAGTGCAGCCTACTCGTCTTCTCCCTACAAGTATCACTTCACTTTTGGCTGTACTGAAGCACACAGTATTTGCAAGCTCCCATTTTAAGAAGTAATTCAGCTCAGTGGCGTGTCTTCTTCATTATCCTCACTCCCTAGCCTTCGGCAATATTGTAGATTTGCTTTTAGGTCATTCGTACAGCCAAGGGTTAAACAGCATAAGTCAAGAAAGCAAGCAGTTGCCTACTGAAGATGGTCCTATACTTAACAGCAGGTTTTGGGCCCAGTCTGCTAACATATTTTTAATCCCATTTAATATGACATGTTATTTTGAATAATTCTCAATAAAAAAATTTCATTACCATAACAAATACCTTAGAGAAATATGAAACATGAATACATTACCCCCAACACCTCTGCCACCAAACAAATACACATGGTACCATGCCGGTATTGAACGATTTGTTTCCCTTAAGCCTAAACTGATTACTGGTAAGTATAGTTCTTTTTTTGCCTTATTGTTAATGAAACCACATTATTTTGCTCAGGCTCACTGTCTATGTCAGGCTGATATGCCTTTAATTACCGATATCTGTATCTTCTGTTTCTCCAGGCAAGCAAGTCTTTCTAGCGTTCCCATGATTTACCAACTCTAATAACCCACGCATCTCCTCATCCGGCTCTTTAAAGCTCTTGCTGCAGCCAGACCTACTGGTTAAAAACAGCCAGCTTATTAGCTCTTGCTTCACATATTGCCAAGTTACTGTTGGAAGGGAACAGATTTCATCTTTGCCCTTGGTGAATTCTTCATGCAGACTTTTCAAAAAAATGCTTGGAACAAGAAGATATATTGAAACTATTTGCCATTTCTACATTAAAAACATGCTTTTACAGACTAGTATCATTGTTAGGATTTTTTGGATTAAGAGACATACTAAAAACTTTGGTTTACTGCCATTCACTGTCTTGCCTTAGGTTTTTTCCTTGTGTCCTGTCAATTCACTAAGACATTTTCTGGTTTTCCACCCTTCTAATTTATATTCATTACTATCTCTTTTTCCTCTGTGTGTGTGCATTTGTATTCAGCTACATTTGCCTATTTCAAGCCAGCCTGGTTCTTTTTACCAGCGCAACTTTTTTTCTCTTACTTGGGCAGCTGTGTGGCTTTGGGGCATGCAATAAGTGATTGTATAAAATTCCCAATTACACTTCCCATTTTAAGACCATGAGAACAGCTGGACGGGGTGTGATCAAAGGCCCACCCAGTGACCCTCCAGCAGTGGCCAACTTGCCTGGAGTACAAAGAACTGAGCAGCACAAACTCAGCCAGCGCTTCCCTGTACCTCCCCTCTGTCCCACCCCCCAGCCCTTGTGTATCTCCCAGAGCGGTCTGAGCCGGCAGTGGGGGCCTTTGCATCCCACGGGGCTTGCTGGATCTTTCTTCCCTTCCTTTGCCCCATCGCTTTTGGAATCTGTATGGACTTTAAGCAGTCACAGAGCCCACATGACAGGAAACATCCGAGTTTCATTAGAGGATGGATAAAGAAGCATCTCTTTTTGTTCACTCTGTCTTTTCATTCAATGCCTTCTCATCATTGCACTCAGTCATTGCCATTCACCTTTTCTGCATCATTTTCAGTTGTATTCTGTCACCTTCCCTCCTCAATCAACTCCTTTCCAAGCTGACAACGTCTAGTCTATTTAATCACTCCTTGAATGAAATTATTTTCACCATATCTGTGATCACTCTTCTGGTCCTGTTCTGAACCTTTCTACTTCTCCTTTACCCTTTTCGAGATGCAGGGAAACAAAACTGCGCATACTACTGTGATGTCTTGCATTTTAAATTCTTTCTCCAGGATGATTTGGCTTTTAAATGTTTTCAACTTCATGAAGCTGGGCTTTTAAACTACAAAGTTCTTCTGTGTTACTGACTTAGACTTTAGCTTCTTCGAATACAATAGAGATACTCAAGCCACCATCACTGCGCTCCAGCAAGCAGCAAGTTTCAGCTCTGTGCCCAATGCACCCTTCTTGTTGAGTTAATGATTAGTTCGGAGCCATGCGAGGCTGGATGCAGTCCCCAGGCAGGGAATTGCCAGCTATTGGTTTTGGCAATTCTAAGGAAATTTTGTGTCTGCTTCATAAAAGCAAAAACCAGAAAAGATTCAGACAGAAGCTGCAAGAATAATCCGAGATGGGACAACCTGGCTGTATAGCAAAAGACTAATGAAGCTGAATGTTTCTAGCTTATTCAAGAGAAGATAAAAGGTGAATTGATCCTGATTTACAAACACCATTATGAAAGGGATTTCTGGTGGCAGATGGATCTGTAATCTGGTGGTGTAAAGGAGTAATAAGATCCCGTGGCTGAAAGCTGAAGCAGGACAAATTCAGATTAGAAACAAGACAAAAGTGTTAGCAACAAGGGTAATTATCCAAACAGCTTAAAGGGGTGTAGCGGATTCTGTAACACATGATGTTTTCAAATCATAATTAGCTGTCTTTTTCAAAGACATGCTGTTGCTCAAGCAGAAATTATGGTCTCCATGCAGAAATAATCAGAAGAGAGTTTTTAGCCTGTATTAAGCTAGAGGTCAACCTAGATGATCTTAATTACCCCCTTGGCCTTAAGATCCATGAATCTAGAAAAGTGGGGATAATAGCAAGTATTTAACTATCTTGTGTTTTGAATGAGAAAAATTGGGAGAATTGTTCACAGTGAATAATCGATTCTATACATTTAGGCCAATTTTTTGCTCTTAACGTATCTGGGAACAGATCATTAACTCCTCAAATCTATTTTTCAAATGTGATGGACAGCTATCTTGCCCAATATTTTACTTAGAATTTGTGAGCTGTGCTGCCTAATTGGCTAGCTAACGGGTAATGTGCCAGTTCAGCTCTGTGATTGATTAGCATGAAGGCAAAGCAGACAGGCATATTTAAACATTTCAAATTCAGCTCAAGTGAACATGCATATGAACGTGATTTTGAAATCATGTTCCTTTAATCAAGCTCCACTATGTCACGGCTTCTGAGGAGTAGGCAGAAAAACTGTGTAAGCGTCACTAAAGCAGATTCATTTATTTTAAATGCTAAGGTCTAATCAAGCCATAGACACAACATTATTTTGCTCATCAGTCATCCAGGTCTAGGTCTAAGGATGCATTTTGTTTAGAAAATAAACAAATTCCCTAGCCATTTGCTTATACAGTAGGTAGTACAGTGAAGTCCTTCTAGGGGCTAATGTAATTGAAACAGCAAATACTCAAGATACTGGGTATTAAAAAAAAGACTTCTTTCACTTAATGCAGGTCAATATCCATGGAAGGAAGTACAGCATACTGGGAGACAAAACAAGAGCAGGGGCAACTCACTTGGGTTGCAGTTAAAGATTACAAAACAAGACTGGAGTATTAAGATAGGATAACCACAAAGAGGTAAATCTGTTAAAGAAAAACATCTCTTTCAAAGCAGATCCTCTTTTGCTAATGGAACCCATTTAAATGATTTTAGGACTGTGGTAAGCCATCCCTGGTGGTGATGAGGCACATCTGTGAGTGGTCCACTGTGGAAAGAAGAGGGCTCCTCCAGGACCGCAGAGCCAGTGAGTCATGCCTGTGACACTCGACCACAAAGGGAAGGCACAGCAAAAGCAAAGTGGCTTTTCTTTAAGAACACGTAACGTACAATGCACTTATTGAACAAGGCTTTTACTGCCAAGCTTTGGCAACCTGTGCTTGTTACCCATCTGCCTTTCCATCCAGCATGCGCAGCTGCCCACACCTCCATCTGCAGGGCTTACCCTGCAGCCAGGACCAGCTGCATCAGCTCCCAGGCAGCAAGGCCAGGCCACGGCAGGGGCTGGAGTGCTCCCTCCCGGCCAAATTGCAAGGGACCTGCTAGCAACCTGGACCATCACCATGAATCAAAAAGATGGTCCCCTCCAAGCACTTGCTGTCTCAGGCATGTCCACCCTACTGCCAGGAGGTGTGACCGTGATGTGCGCGGACACAACTGAGCTGGTCGTGGTCGGTCATGAAAGTGCAGGGAGTTACCCAGACAGCCAGCAAGCTTTGACAGCCCACAGTGAAGCCTGTGCTTCTGCAGCATCAGATTTTGCAGCCCACTCTGGATTACAAGCAGTCTGGGTATTGCGACATGTCCTTCAATGCTGTATTACAGCTGCAGCATAGAGATACCCCACGTAGAAGCCGAACGCCTGTAGATGATTACAGAAGCACAGTCGAGTGCAATTAACAGCCATTTGGCCTGCAGTGAGCTTGTGAAATGAGCACAGTTTATATTACACAGAGACATCAGGGAGCAGTGGGGAAGGCTGTGACAGGCAGAAGGGAGTAGCTGCCTGTGTCAGGGGCCACTTCATTTTTCACCTGTTAGATGGCTTTCCTATTACATCTCCAGCCTGGCGTGGAAATTATGCTTGTTCTGTGCCTCCGGTTCAACGCCAAATTGGAGGAAATATATGGCTGCCCTACTTCCATGAGCTTTCTGATGGGAGATGTGAACATCAGTTACAAAACCACCCAGTACTGCCAGCACGTGGGGGAGTGGTACCCCCTAATCCTCAGCAAAAACGTGATGCTTTGGACCAGACTAATCTCTGCTCCGTTGGTATCAAACGCTGTAAGAGCATCTGTGCTCCTGGAGACACGCCGTGGTATGCAAACAAGAAATAATGCAATAATTTCCCTTTTCCCCACCCATGAAAACAAACTTCTGAGTCATCAAACCTTTGAGATAACTGAGAAATACACGTGGATGGCAGTGCCCAGCTCAGCCACTGGAGCACACCTCCTGCCGTCCTGCCTTGCAGGCAGGCGGGCTGCCTTCTCCGCTCCCCAGGGACGGTGGCACACAGGCCACACATCTCAGCTGCTTCCTGGTGTTGGGGAGATGCAACATTCAGGTGTCTGACTCATCGCTGTGGGAGCCTGTATCTGCCCTTGCAGAAGGTGGCTGCTTTTACACCCGCAGAAAGCCACTGATGCCAGCAAAGTCCCTCCTGTCATCTCTGGTGACAGCGTGAGGGCAGACATGGACTCCAACAAAAGGTCTGGCCTTCAATTCTTCCCCAGCAAGGAGAGCACTTACCGGGATGTGTGCAGCCTGTTTACAACCCATGCATGCCTGCAGCACTGGCTAGTAAATGCCTGTGCTGTCAGGCCATACGTCGCTTTATTGCAGTCTGAGCAGCCAGGACAAAAACAACGGCCTCCACAGTGTGTTTCCAGCCAGCAAAGCTGCTCTCCTGTTTTCTTCTGAGTTTGGTGTTTGAATTAAGTGGAAGCTGGGTTAACCCCAGCTCTGGATGCTGAGCCACTAAAAAACTGTTTCATTGCCAAGAATAATGGCCAGGGTTTAAAGCACTTCAAACCTGCCTGTTCTGCCCTCGCTGGTGGCGGAACAGTGCTAGATTTCTCAAAATGGGTTCAATCCTAGTCATGACTGGGACTAACCTGCATGATGAGGTCTCTAAGAAAACAGTCTCACTTTTCCCCAGATGTGAGCTAACCTCGCAGAGGGCTGCAGATGTGGGGGGATTTGTGTGATGGAGAGGGAGGACTGGGTGCCTTCATCCTAAGAATTGAGCAGGGGTGGCTATGGCAGGCAGAAATTCAGATTCATGTCTTGTCTAGGTCCATTACAGCAACTCCCACCTGTTCTCCCTTCACATCCATGAGGTTCATACAGGCTGCCTAATAGGCCAGAAACAGGCTCCGGAAAAAGGCTGCCTCTCCCTCCCTCCCTTCCCTCGTGCTGACTCAGACCTTCAAAGCCAGCCCTGAGCCTTTTTTCTACCACAAGACTGGGGAGAGTTGGCGGTTTGAAAACTGGAGGAAGTCCATGGCTTCATTCTAGAGGTTTTGAAGGCTTGTTGCACTTCAGTGGGCTGACAGGGATGCTCAGGTATAGCTTACTTGGGATCTGTTTATCTACAAAAACAATCAAGCTATTCCCGCCAGCTGCTGTGTGAAGGCCAAGGAGATGGCAGATTGAATGCGAGACCTGTTCTTTGATTAGTGTGGTTTGTACATCAAGGTTTTATTAGCTTTTACTGCCCTACTGACTGCTGCCTGCAATTGCTTCATGCTAGCCTCTTCTCTAACGGCTCCTCTGCTCTCTCTGCTTTCCTTCCCACTGCGTTTATGTGAACCTCTTTATTGCCAGCTCCAGTGAGATGATCAAATTTGGCATCTGTTGCTGGACATTTCAGGTTTATTAAATCTGTTAAAAAATCTTTAACTCTGTAACGTGCGCAGGGCTGGGTAATGGCAGGGAAGCAGAAGGGGCAGCCCTAGGGTCCCTGTGCACGCACAGTTTACGCTGGTTCAGTACTCAGTACTGGGGGGAAATTCCCGGGGGGTGAGCAGGAGGAGGGGCAGAGAGGTGATTTACCGGCTGGCTGTACACACATATGCATCTACCTACCTGCCCATGTGTACTTGCCATGTCCACAGATACACGTTCCAGATATGCATGCTCACCTCAGAGATTTTTATGTCTTGCTTAATGCCCAGGCCTCCTTCTAAGTGTTATTATTCAATGTACTACTCTCATCTTAGTCATTGTCTCAAAGCCTTTGAAAAGCCAAGGTTAAGGTGAGGACTAGGTCATCTCTGTGGTTTTTTCTTCTCCCTTTCTTCTAACCATAAGCAGCTCTTAGTCTGCTGTTTGTGAGCTGTGGAGACTGCAGGAGGGTTCTTGCCTTCTCCTGTTAGTCTCACATTGAGCTTTTTTTCTTATCTGCCTGCACTTAGGTTTCTGCCTTCTGCTGAGATGTGGAGAGCTCTCAGCTCTCCTCCGCAGGAGCCTGCCTTGCTTCGCTGGATGCGCAGGACATCACTGCCAAACTCAGTTAAATGCTTAAATAAATATCTCCAACATCTGCCTGTTGCAGATCTTGGTCCTTTTTTTCCATAGCCCCATTCAAAAAGGTGTGCGTAGAGCAGGTTTCTAATATGGGAAATAAACATTTTTTTCCTCCTCCTTTCCCCTCCAGCAACTAAAACCTAGAAGAACTGGAATGTTTCGCTCCAGCATTCCCAGAGCTGAAAAGCTGCATGAAACTTTTCACAGCAGGAAAAGAGTGTGCTCCAAAAAGTCATGAGAATGTGGAAATGAGAGATAATCACGGAAAGTGCTTTAAACTTCCTACAGAGTGGTCACTGTTGGCAATTTGCATAATAACCCTGGGAAATAAGCTATTATGCTTCATGACAGCAGCAATAATTAAATGCCGGAGCTGGTCATTACAAGAGTTAACCACTGATTAATTAGTCTGTTTACATTAAAAAACAGGGTTGGCTTCACTAACTAATAAATTGCCTGTGTACAGCTGCTACCAAAAAGATCACTTGTTAGATAACTGCTTAAGTAATTTTTAAATTGTTTTAATTAAGTTTCAGTAATTGGACTCCCCCCAATTTATTTTCCCCTTTTTATGGAATGGGGAAGAAACAAACAGGCACTGTGTATGTGCAGGTAATACGAGGCAACAAAAGTATGATTGGAAATCTATAGGAAAACAAATACCCATTGTGATCCTCTTGTCCTCCCAAAGGCTTGTAGGAATCTAGAGAAAATTAGATTTTAATTTTATTTTATTTGCTTTGCTTCACGGAGACTTGGCTCCTACCTCACACCACTTAGTGAATTCATAATAGGGACAGAGATGCTCAAGTCGGTAAATCTTTGTGTGCTCATTCAATTTATTATGCATGATATTGGCCAGCCAAGTGATGTTGTGGGGGGCAGTTTACAGCTTGACGACAAAGCCTCACTTACAGCTTCATAGTGCCAGGTCCTCTCTGGAAACTTGCAGTTTGCCTTTCTCTGCCTATCCTTCAAGGAGGGCTCACCCCGTGCCTGCCCCAAGCCTGGCGGGAGGCAAGAGCAGGGGGCAGCCATGCCCGGGGCGAGAGGTTAAAGGGGATCGGTGCCGATGGTGACAGCAACAGGGCTGCCTTTCCCAAATCAGCCTCCCGACATTGCCAATGTGTCAGATCAAACAAGCCTTGGCACAAGAGAGGGAGAAAGGTTCTTTTGTTTCTGGAAATTCAGTTATAGGGGGGTTGCCATCAAGGGCCTCTTTAACATGTTGCCACTCTCTGCATTACCAGTCGTTACTGTATAGCCTGCTCTTGAAGACTCTTGGGCGTCATCGCACAGGGCCTCTGCATTCTCCACTATCCATAAGGTCACTTTGTTAATGACTTCATTGATCCATACCTTTGCTTGGTTCAATATGCTATTTTCTGCCATGCTATTTCAGTGGCGTGGAGCTTAGCTTTGGGACACAGTCATTCAGGCATGACACTAAGTTTTGCTGAAATACAGTTGTTTGACAGCTTACTGGCTAAGGTTCAATCTTTAACGTATCTGCAGTCTCCAGGTCCATAACAGCAGTAGAGTAATAAGGCCAGAAAATCGGAAAAGCAGGAATAATCACATTCTGTTGTCTCTTAAAGAGTTACCTTAAAATACAGACATATATATACACCTCCCTTGCCCAGTACACAAACAAAACCACCTAATCCATAAATTCACATCAAAAGTTTCCTCCCATACAGAACATTCAATTACATTCAATTTATATCCGTAATCCACCTGTGTGGCTCTGCTAACATTAGTTCTTAGAGCCATTTTTCTTTCCTTTTAAGAAAATGCGATTGCTTTTTAATTGAGAAACAGTCTCACTGGGGAATAGTAAACCCAGAGTTATATCCCCGGGAGATTTCAAAGCATGCAATACAATGCCAGCAGTGTGAGCAGTGTAAACGTTGAGAAACCTCCCTGCTAATCCCTGCTTTTCTGAGCACATTGGAGTACCCACACTCACACCTCCCAGCTGAAGCACCCTTGAGCAGAACAACTACGAATACATCTGAAAAAATGCAGTCAGGTTTGGGGGTGGAAAGGGTGGACACTTCAGGAGAAGAGCTGAAGGGGTGCCTGTGCACAGGGCCAGGCACTCACTCCCCTGCAAGGGGGAAATCCCCACTTGCCCTTTTCAGCCGCACATCGGAAATTACCAGTGAGTGACTCCTGCTCTTTATATTCACCCCAGCGATTAGTCCCGGTGAGAAGCCCCTCGTTCTGGTGATCCCATGCCTGAGAAGACGCCTTTTCTTCTGTTGGACTCAGCCCTTGTCTTTTGGCCTGGGCTGCAACTGCCAGGAAGCCAGAGAGTGATGGATTGGGGGTGAATTTGATGCAATGTCTCAGTAGTAATCTTGCTGCTGTTGTTTTCACCTCGTGTTAGCTGAAACCTCCTGTGGGGCTTTTGGCACAGAGACCCCATCAGACAGCTCCTCGTGTGCAGCGCATCCTGCCCTAGCAGCAGTCTGATGGCCAAGCCCCTGACAGTCGAAGGGAGAACACTCACTGGTAACATTATCTTCCTCATCCCACCAGCAGGAGAGAAAAAATAGGAAGGGGGAGAGATGGGCGGCCTGGTGCTGCCATGATCCGCGACTGCATCAATAGACTCGCGGAGGCAGCGCGGGGCCAAGGGTGCAGGTGTGGCCGGGCGCTCTTGCTGCTTCACAGAGTGCTCGGTGCTCCTGCGCAGCGAAGCCGCTGGCACAGCCGGCCAAGCCCCTTGTAGGACGCCCACACCCAGTGCCCCTGCTTACCCACAAACATTTTTGCCCTCCCTCAGGCTCCTAGTTGTCCTTCTGTTCACAGCATCGTGACTAATCTGTGTCTCATTTCTCCTTCTTTACCACGCTGCCTTGCAAATGCTTGTTCTTACCGCTCCTGTTTCCCAGGTCTTTTTCTGACACCCCTGCCTCCAGCAGCCCTGTAGACCTCACACAGAAGCTGTCTAGACAAATTCATGAAAACTTGGGAAGCACTTGGACGCTACCACAAGAGGTTAGGCAGGAAAGTTAATCAGGAAATCGCCGTCCGTTTGCTCCACAGCACAGTTTGAATCACGAATTGTAAATAAGGCATGAGGCACACTCTGAATAATGAAGAGAAATGATGAAAAGTATGAAATAGCTCATCATGAGATCACAATTTATTTTGGACAGTGAATGTAGGAGAGGTTCCCAGGGAAAAATTAGTATGCAAGTACGTAGGTTCGAGATGAAAGATGATATCATAATACATATGGAAATGGGAATCAAATGAATATTGTCCAGACAATCCTAAGTCTAACCATTCTTATATCCCAAGAGCTTAATTTTGCCGTTTTAAAATCCTCTTACATTCAGAGGATCAAGGCCTTATTTTGTTAATCGCTTGTATGGAAATGCTCCCAGTGTGGAAAAGGAATTCAGTGACCAATAAAATAGCATTTCACGTTTTTGCCTTTTTATTGAAGTTTGAATTGTCTGTATATTGAAGTGTGGGGTTTCAGCCATTTCTTTGCTTAAGAGAAAAAGAGCTTTGCTGAGCAAGAAAGAAAAAAAATCCCAGAAAAAACCCTAGTCACATACATAAAAACTGTTCTTTACTTTTGGTAAATTCAGCACTTTTCCTGAGTAAAGTTCACAGAACACTCACATGAATAAAGCATTTTTTTTGTTTAATTAGATTGAGCCTGGAGAGAGAGGAAACCAAACAAATCTTTAAGTGGGGGCAGGGAGAGATGGGGGGAAATACTTCAGGGTAAAGTGAGAAATAGGTAACACTCTCATGGAAATTTCCTAAGGCAGAGTATTATTTAATGCTGTGTTATTTTCCTGGACTCACAGATTTAAAGGCAGAAGGTTCCTGATCTCATTCATAACACAGGTCATAGGATTTCATTCAGCTGGTCCTGCTTTAGGACCGTAACTGAGAGTGGTGAGCTGATCACAGGCAAGCTTTGCTCCAGCTGTCCGGAGCGGTGGGATGAGGATCCTGGGGCAGGCGGCAGGATTTCTGTGCCGTCCCACCAGCTTGGATCCACCCTATGTCACCACGAGATGTTTCTTATTAGATTTGTTCCTCAGCAGTGAATTTAGCACAGCCAGAATTATTTTTGGGTTTGGAGGCTCTGGGAGCTGATGGAAGACTCTGAGTGCCCCATTAAGGTTACCTGCTCACTTCAGCACCGTGCTGGGAAAGACCTGATGGATGCTGGGAAAGACCTAATGGGTACTGGGATGCAGCTGGACAGACTGCAGTCCCTTGGTGCTTCCTCAGAGCTGGAGGCCCCATCCCAACCAAAGACAGGCTAACGAACAGTGTCTTTATATGCACTCAGGATAGCTTCCACAAAATTGGCTCGGGTATAGATCGGGATGAAACAGCAGTGATCCAGGCTGCAGTAAGTACTATGGTTCCAGGCATATTTTACACGGCATCCTGGGCTCTAAGCTGCTGTGATTTTATTGCTAGTGGTGTACGAATTAGGTTCATTAAGACTAGCTCCACTCTACTTATGATGGCCACAATCACAGTCCAGAAGCTTCAGTAGCTTTGCAATGATCCCTTTTGCTCCTTTAGGTTAGCAATGAGAAGGAATAGCTACCTGCTCTGAGTAGCCTTTCTCCATGCTGTCTCACAGCTCGACCTCATTCAGGTCTGTTAAGGAGAGCTGGAGAATGGCAGCCCGGTGTGTAGTTTATGGGCTGGATGTTAAGCACCCCCACACTCCCATATTTCTGTTTACCAATTCATTTCAGGGCTATTGAGGTCTGCAGGGATTTAACTGCAGGGTCAACACAAGAGCTGGTTGAAAGAAACATTCAGGTCAGTGTGCTCCTTTGTAGGGCTGCGAAAGGATATGAGACTCTTCAGCAATAGCAAGTATCGCGACAGTGTTGGCAAACCCTGTCAGTCAGCAGGCAGCTTTTGGCCCCAAACGGAGCAGGGAAGTGAATGTGACAGCAACACTTGCTTGAGTGCTCTGCACCTTTTAGTTATTACCTGCGAACGAGTTGGCAGCTCTTGCAGACTGGTGTCCTCATTACAATGATCAGAAACTGCCAGTATGCATGTCATGTTGGTAATCCCAGAGAGAAATCAGAAACTCAGCTGGAACAAAAACTGCTCTCCTCTGCAAGGGTGGATCCCCAAAAGCAGGATGGAAATACACCGACAGCCTGCTGTGATTTGACACAGCAAACACAACTACTGCCCAGGCTGGACAGGAGCTAGTGGTTGAAGAGGAAGTCAGGATGTGGACTTGTTAATCCAGCACGTCTCAAAAGCACTATAAAAATAGACTAAGAGATAGTTTATTTACAAATGAGCTGTTATTTTTAGCACTGGGGAGAAAGGAAGTGCAGAAGGCTGTGACACTGTTCTTCACACTTGTTCATTTACGCAGCTTCCCCCAGAGAGACCAGCAGCCAACACAGGCTGTCAGAGAAGGTCTGCAGTAGGATAGCCAGTTCACACGATTTGCTTACAGAAAGAAGGTCTTTTGTGGCACTCAATGCAGCACAAAACATGTTGTTCTTCAGTACGGAGCGAGCTATCTCAGGCAAATGCTACCTATTCAACAAGGAGATGAAGAGGACCAGATGGGAAGATGAATTTCCTTTTCTAGAATCCAAGAGAGTGGGCTGATGCTGTTGCAAGCGGAGATGAAGGCTGAGTTGGAGAGTGAGGATCTGGCTGCAGATCTAAAATTCGTTGGGTGGAGGGGGAGAGAAGTGCTGGCCCAAATGTTCACAGAGAAAAAGTGGGATGAAGAAAACTAAAGGTACTTTTAGTGTAGCTCTGACCTGCAGCACAGTAACACCTGCCTTCCACCTGTGTGTTTCTTAAGTCAAGATGCTTTTGCCTTAAAAAAACACAGACAGGAACACCCCACCCCACATTACGGTGAGAGGACGGTATTCACTTACTGACCATGGCAGTCCAGCTGTCAGAACACCTCCCTGCCAGCACTCAGGCCCATCCTCTCTGATCAGGTTCTGTCCCTCAGGCGAGGACAGTCACAGCTTACAGCTACACCAGCCTTTTATTTGCCTGTGATGCCCCGTGCCCCCTGTCTCTGTCTCCTCCCACACACCAAATCTTCCAGCCCTGTCTGAAACCCTTGGCCCTACCCACCACTGACTGCTCCTTGCCTCTGCACCCTCCTGCCATGAGTGCATCCTCGAGATCTTTCCTCACCAGCTCCTGCGTCCCACTGTCCCCCCACAGGGTCATTCCTATTACTCGTCCCTGGCTGAAAAGCACTTCACTCCACCCTCCCGCCGACGGGTAGTGTGCCTGTGCTGCCCACAGCTTGGCACCAACACAGGTTGGTCTGCTCCCTTCCCCCTCTCCTGAGATAGCCGCATTTCAGAGGCAGCTGTACAGCTTTTTATAGATGGGACTTAATGTCACTTGATGGACCACAGCGCTATTTTTGTGCCAAGTTAGCACAGGCTTAGTATTCTCTGTGTGTGAGTGCTTCACCCAAGACTAGTTGCTGAAATATAAATACCACTCAACCAAAGTTATTTAGAACTTCAGTTGGATCGACCTGATCTGAGCCAATTATTTTCCCCGACAGAATTAATTAGACTGCATATAAAGTGAGTGAGATGTGAAAGACAGGTCTGCAGAATTACTTATTCCATTAACAGTTGGTTTGGGAAAAAAAAAAAGAGGTTCTGTCCTTGACTTGGCTTTGCCGTGGCCTCGTCAAGAAGAAGGGAATCGGGGTTTCGCATGGGAAGCTGCTCTGCTGGCAACCACAGTTCACTTGATGTTAGTTTGCATCAACAAGCTCCCTGCTCTCTTATATTCATGATGATAAGGGCTGGCTGTTTAAACGCTGTCGCAGGATCCAGACTCCCTCCCTGCTCTGAACAACTGTTGCTCAGAGCTCCTCTGCGGAGCTAATTTATTGCCAAAGAGAGGGAAATGTAAATAGTTTGCAGCAGGTACGCAAGCAGGCATTTCTTCACTGAGTATTACTTGGAGAAGAGCCAGTTGGTGCCTGTACACAGAGCTGGGGGAGCAGCTTTTCAAGCATGGGAGAAAAGCAGGACTGGCTTCAAAAGCAATGATTATTTTATGAGATTAACTCCAGCAAGGTGGGGAGAGATTGAGAAACTCATTTTTTCAAGCTCAAAACTCATGCTCAAGTTTCCTTTGGACTCCTTTCTCCTCCAGAGCTCAAAAAAAAGTGAGAGCAGTTCTGCAGCTCCGCAGCTCCAGTCCTTTGTGAATACTTGATTCTGGGGTGACATACATCCCAGTACCTTAGGACAGACAAAGCCTGTTTTTGTTTTAAACACAAACCATGAGAAAAAGGTGCAACTGAGATATAGGGCTGGGGCCAGATTCCTGTCCTCTGCATAGGGAGAGGAGTTCATGCTGTCCCACTGAGCCGCTCTCTGCCCATGTCACGGCTGCTCCAGCGCAGCAACTTTCACACAAGATCAGAGGTCTGGTTGTACCCAGGTTTGTAGGGACTGGGGAACCGTCCCCAGCCCCAAGAGCTAATAGTTTACATATCTTACAGCCAATAAACTCTGGCCCTCTGCATTCACCATCCTCTCTGACAAAATCCACCTGGGCTCTCCCTGCGTAAAACACAGTCCCTGGTGCTACAGTCGGACAGGGGGATTGTCTCCAATGGCAGATGAGTCGCTTGCGCCTTCTTCTTTCCCAAGACCTACTTCTTTCTGATCTCAGGGCCTAGGTGTCCAGCCTTGTGGGAAGGTACGCTGGGAAGCCGGGGAAGTCACCCCCTTGTCCCTGCAAACAGCTTCACCTTCAACACAGTTTCATCCCAGCATGATTCTTCCTCCACCAGCTCTTTGGATGAAACTCCTCACAGGCAGGTTAACATGAACAAAGCAGTGACCTACAGAGCATCTGGTGGTTGTAAAACATATTGCACACAACCCCGCAACACCCACGCCCAGACTGCAGGGCAGACCCCTTCACAGCACAGGGCTGCCGCTGCCACCTCTGCCAGGGACAGACAGAGTTTGGGATTCTGCTGTGATACAGCAGAAGTGAAAAGTATTACTTCCTATTTTGTGGGGTTATTTTAAGCACTGTTATCTTGTTTCCTGAAACACACTAATGCTTTGTAGTTAACTGTGCTTTGGGGAGGAGGAATGGACTATATCATCTCCCAAAATCTCTCCCGAGGCCCATAGCCTGGCTTGAGAAGGAGATCAGAGGGATCTTGCGAGGGGTTTGACTCCATCCCCTACACCTTCTCACCTGCTCTGGAAAGCTTTCAGTGAAGGCGATTCTGCAATATCCTCCTCCCCCTACACCCAGGGTTTACAGCTCTCCTATAGGCTTTTGTTACACCAAATCTAAGGGTACGTTGCTATATATTAAGCCAATTATTTCTCAGTGTACCTGTAGGAGACAAAGAGGAAAGTAAAAAACATTCTCCGTGTATTGAAAGGTTTGTGATTCCCCTCAGTTATCTGCTTTCTAGACAAAACCAAAGTCCCACTTATCTCATGCCTTCTGAAACTTTTCCTTTTTTTGCTGCTTTGCCCAGATTGTCTCTGACATGATATCCAAATCTGGACACATTGTGCCAGGTGGGATATCAGCAGCGCTGGTGGAGTGGCATAAGTAACTCTCATACTGTCTGCCTGCTAACACCTCCTACCCAAAGATTCACCTTTCTCAAAACACCAACATATCATTGGCTTGCTCAGTTTGCGGTATGCCAAAACCCCAGCTCCTGTTCTTCAGTACTGCTGTCTCAGCACTTATTGTGCAATCTGGTTTTATGCGTTTGATTTCTATGTATAGTACTTCCAACTTGTCTCAGAATAATTCCATCTCAGTGTGTCCAGATCATTTCTCCAGCTCATCGAGATCACTCTTTCTCTGATTATGTCCTCCAAACTCATTATAGCTCCTTCCCAGCTTGATGTCTGCTGCACATGAAGTCTTTTTCATCATCCACCCTGATAATGAAGACAGTGAACACAAATAGTCCCAAGGAAAAAATTCCCCTGTAGAATCCAATTTGAAATGCCTTCTCATTTTGACAAGAGACAATTGCAAACCAGTCAGTACATTTTTTCAACCACTTGAACGCAACTTCATGGCGTTTTCTTTTCTAATGAAGATTCGCCCAAAAAAAGCATTGAATACTTCAAATACCGCTTCGTCATGCTTTATTTGTTCTCTGTGTCCATTAAGTAGTGGAGTTACAACTCCCTTTGCCTTACTCCTGCTCCTCATACATCCAGAAGAACTGTTGATGTTGCCTTGTTTTTACTCTTTGCAAGACTCCTTTTTTTGGATTTCAAGTAATAAAGTGCTCCTGATGCAGCTAGATAGGGTTTACTGTAAACTCTATTGCTCCTCTGCACTGAGACAAGCTGCTGATTTGCTTGTGATATAGCCACCAGCTCTCTGCATGTCTTCACTTAGAATTTTTTCCCAAGACACTCTGCCTAACTGCTCCCTGAATTTGCTGAAGTCTGCTTTTTTTTAAGTCCAAGTTTTATTCTGGCACCCTTAGACCCTGAAATAGCCAGTGATTTGTTCCCTGTCCCCAGTTTCAGCAGAAGATGAAACAGACACAGAGAATGTCCAATTCTCATTTCATAAATTGGCCCCCTCCAGGACGGAGAGGGATGGACAGGATAATCTGAAAACTGCTGCTCTCTTTTCTGTGCTTGATCTGTAGGTAAAGGACTTTTCACTTTCCGAGTTGTAAATCCAGCAGCCTTTGTGAGCACAACAGAGAAAGGGGAAAAAAATCCTATCAATCAAGGGGGGAGAGACAGAAAGATATAAAGTCTTAATTAACATATGAGAGAGTTATGTTTTAATTTGTTCTTTGAGAGATGGACATGACTAGCAGCAATTTAGGATTACCAGCTAACTTGGCCAGCTGCTAGAATGGACAGAACATAATTTGGTGTATCCAAATCAGCTATCAAGGGACAGGAAGTTGGAATTAATCTAGTGGGATCAGAAGTCATCCAGAGACTTTAACATCCACTGAGAAACATTTATTCTAACATAGCTTTAAAATCAGGAGTGAAAACCCCAAAGCAAGCCGGGGAATCCACTGACCAGGTCCCTTCAGCTAATTTTTCATATGAGTGCCTTGAGAGGAGGAGGCACGTAGCTTTCGGTGTTTGATAACATACCAGAGTCATTGCGACAGTGAGAGAAGCTATTTGTTTGGGACTTCAGGGGAACAAGGGGAAAGTTGGCTTTTTCTTTTTCTTAATAAATAAGGGTTAAATACTGCAAAAAGAGGTTTAGAAATATTTCAAAAACTAATTATAGTATTTTATCAACTTATAGAGGAAAAATTACATATGTGACTTTCTCAGGAACACTGGCAATGAGCCACATCACAAAAATACTTCTTTGCACGTACATCAAGAAGAGACCAAGTGCGTTTATGATACATATATTAATTCTTTCTAGATACCACAGCCACTGCCCAAGTGAGGATCACAAGCCTGACTCTGAAAGCTGTTGAGTACCTACTGTTAACTTCCACAAACTACAGGAAGAAATATAGATGATCTGTGACTTAACTATGTCACCTGGAAATTTTGACAACCCTTTAGGCACCTGTATACCTTTACAAACCTAGACCTCTTTCTCCCTATGTCCAGGACCAAGCTTTGTTCAGACGAGGGTCTCAAATATCTGACAGAGAAGGGTCGCTCCACTTCAGGGAGGATTTCAGTAAGTGGAAATGTGGTCTCTTCCAGATTTGGAAATTGCTGCTTCAGTGGTGACAGAGCACCTTTAGCAAACCTATCAGCTGAGGTACAGAAAGATTTGTCAGGGGTTTTCCAAGCAACTAACTAATTTGGCCAAGAAGGCCAACGGCATCCTGGCCTGTATCAGAAACAGTGTGGTCAGCAGGAGCAGGGAGGTGATCGTGGCCCTGTACTCGGCGCTGGTGAGGCCGCACCTCAAATACTGTGTTCAGTTTTGGGCCCCTCACTACAAGAAGGACATTGAGGTGCTGGAGCATGTGCAGAGAAGGGCGACGAAGCCGGTGAGGGGTCTGGAACACAAGTCTGATGAGGAGGGGCTGAGGGAACTGGGGTTGTTCAGTCTGGAGAAGAGGAGGCTGAGGGGAGACCTCATCGCTCTCTACAACTACCTGAAAGGGGGTTGCAGAGAGGTGGGTGTTGGTCTCTTCTCCCAAGTGACTAGCGACAGGACAGGAGGAAGCGGCCTCAAGTTGTGCCAGGGGAGGTTCAGGCTGGATATTAGGAAAAATTTCTTTACTGAGAGAGTGGTAACACAATGGAATTGACTGCCCAGGGAGGTGATGGAGTCACCCTCCCTGGAGGTATTCAAGGAGCGTGTGGACGTGGCACTGTGGGACGTGGCTTGATGGGCATGGTGCTGTGTGGTGTGCGTGGTTTTTTGTTTGGGTTTTTTTGGTGGTTTGGTTTGGGTTTGGGTTTTTTTTGTTTTTTTTTTTTGTAATGGTTGGACTTGATGATCTTGCAGGTCTTTTCCAACCTTAGTGATTCTGTGATTCTGTAATTTGGAGTAAGGAGTAACCTGGCTTTCTGAAGGAATTGCTTTTCTCTTCTCTCTCCCTATCTCTTTTTCAGAGGCCAGGTTTGCAAGCAGCTTGGCCTGTTTCTCATTTTCATGCCAAATTGTTTCTTCAGGTCCATCCCCTCCCCCAGGCTGAAAGAGGAGGAGACCATCACGCTGATGTTTTCTGACAGCCCTACACGGCATAGGGCTGGGGTCTTATTGACTGCTTTTGACGGAAAATAAAGCCCAGCCAGGCTGCAATTCAACCGAAAGCCCTGCCTCAAGAGGCTGCCTGCCCAAAGGAGGAGGTAGAGCAGAACCACATTCGGCAGCAGCCTGCTGCGCCCCTTTTAAATCCCATGCACAGGCTTAACCAGAGCAACACCGGAGGTCAGGAGCTGTAAAAGCTCAGGCCAACCCCAAGCCATTCGGTCTGGCTGCGGTTAGGCGGCAGCAAGCCGTTCCTTCAGCCCAGCTCCTCAGGCCTGCCCAGAGACAGACGGCAAGCGGACAGGAGGACGCGCTGCTCAGGGCTGGTTTGAGCATGCCCTTAGCTCTGCCTGCAGCTGGAGAGTGCTCAGGCACCAGTCCTGCTAAACCGACTGCCAGCCACGCTCGGCCACTGTTTAATTTGTAATATAGAGAAGGCCACATACACCACGAATGCACACTGTGAGCTACAGTTTTATGTTTAGACAACATTCGCAGTGGGTTAGTCTGAGGGCATGGACCCACAGAAAAGATGCCAACCCATAAGATCCGAAGTGAAGTTACAGTCATGCATGTGCTTTCAGACTGTGGTGAGTGTGAGGTGTTTACCTCACCTTCTTTTTGCCATAGGGTGAGGGTGTGAACATGGACTATGACCATAAAGTAGCTGACAGGCTTTAAGTTGACTTTCCAGTATGTTCCTGGTAGGATGCTCATTTGTCCTTATCCTCTGGGTCCTTGGATTTGGTGCTTGCTTGTCTTGTAGAGTAATTTGCATTCTGGTATATGTTTCCGAGAGAGAATAATAGCATTTCGCATGTGTAAATTACTATAAAGTGCACCAGGGAAGGGAGAATTAGACCCTTATCTTTTGAAAAAATATCAAAAAACAGAGGAAACTTTGGACTTGAGCCAAAGGATATTTCCTCATTTTGAATCCAAAATACTAGGGAATTGTATTAAAAAACATAATTATGGAAGCAAAAAGCTTTAGCTAAGGTTGTGTTTCTAAATATTCAAAATCACCTTCTGCACAAAATCTTACCCCTTCAAAAAAAAAATCCTCTGAAATTAAGATAATGTATTCATTACAGTATTCAAAAGATTCCAATTTCAATTTATTGTCAAGGTTGAGAGGTTCTGAATAGGACTCCTGGGGAAAAGGACAACTTTGCTCTTAAAAAGATAGCGCTTTACTGCCTGAAAGTGATTTCCAAATGCTAACTAATTCAGCCACAGAATAACACACTTGCACAGGGCAGCTGTGATTCCCCTTGCAGTTCCCATTCCATAGTTGAGAAGCTGAGGCACAAGTGTTGAATAGTTTCCTCAGAGCAACAGTCAATGACAAGGCAGGACTTGGACAGGATTCCCATACTGCAAGTATGAACAAGCTATGAAGACTCCACACAGGTTATCAGAAGCTTTCCTAAATGCCTTCCTGCACAGAAAGACTTTAGTAACATAAACAGATCAGCTCGCCTTTCTGTAGCCCACCAATCTCCTCCATGTCATCTATTCTCCAAAATATAACCTACAGAGTTTTCAGAGACACAGGTAAAACAAAAGCCACCCAGCCAGACCAATTCCTAGCAACATAGCACTTGCTTCTTGTAAAGGGTGGTTCTGGTCAGCATTTAAAGAGAAGCAAATTTTTCTCATCTCAGGGGACAGCAAAATTTCCTAAATCTAAGAGCAATTTCTCACCTTCCACGTTCCTGTGCAGTCAGAACAATCCTAATTCTGCCCTCTGGTAGTGAAAGGGTGACTAACTGTCTCAGGGGGAGGAAGAACAGTTTCTTCATGACTCATATGGACCATTTGGACTCAAGTGGTTTTATTTATTTTTTCACGTTAAGGAAAAAAAAAAGTCACCTACACAAAAGCTGTAGATGCCCAAATAATCCATTTCACTGGCTGCAGTATCCATTGCTGCCCCTCCACTCACGGAGAAGACTCTGCCTAGCTCCTGAGGCTTGTGCGCAATAAGCTGTGACTCCTCCTGGGTCTTTGAGCCTAGAAGTGCCAACTGAAGGAAGACTGTGGCCCCAAATGCAGTTCTGTGAGGAGAACAGGTTGTGAACAGCAGCTCTGGAAGCTGCTGGCTCAGCCCCCATGCGTTGGACAATGTGGAGGATGCAATGAAAGTCAGAGGTAGTCCAAGAATCACACAATTGCTGAGCTTTGAGAACAAAATCAACGTACAGACAAGCCTTCAAAACCTTCAAAATGAGACCTGATGGTTTAGGTCAACACAAAGCTGTAGGACGTGTATGAGTGTAGGTTCACCATGTAACCCTCTAGTTGAGGTGAGACATCTACCTCAGCTCAACTATTATTCCACCAAGTTGAGGAGGAGAAAGGCCCAAAAGACCCTGCACCAGTCTTTAACAATAAAGAACACTTCTGCAAGTGACTGTCGCTAGGGAACAGACTCTGGTTTTCTCCAGGAATAGGGAGGAGTTTTGAATAGAAAGGTCCAGATACAATCTCATTCTTGATGGCTCTGAAACCCAAGGATCTTGATCTGAGCCAAGGGGATGTCTTACCTAGTTTTACTTATGGAAAGGAAGAAAGGGGTTTTCCATCAACTCCTAGTGTTTAAGGCTGGAACGCTGCCAGCCTTCTGCATGCCATGGGCTATGGATTCTGCCCAGTTCCCTTCTGCTGAGCCTGACCACATATGTCTGATAGTGTAGGCTGTGTCCAGATATGGCTTCAGTTGACTTTTGATATGAATTAACTATCTGGGCCACTCAGATAAAAGGTGAATTTCTTTCTCTCTCATTTTCTAGAGGTAAAAGGTTGGGAGAAAAACTCATGGCCCAAATAAGCAGAGACTCATTAGTCTCTGAAATACAAGTCTGCTAAGAAAATTACTATAGACAAACAGGACTGGAACACACTGAATTGTGTTTCCACAGACATCATTGTTTAGTCAGATACAATCTGCCTTTATGAGACACTGCCACTTCCATTGTGCAAACACATGGCCAAGTAGAGCTCTCATGGAAGTGGATGCAATTCCAATGGCTTCACTGGGATGAAACCTACTAACCCCAGACTTGGATTTGACTAAGTGCATGAAACATTGATGAGTGTCCTACAAGGAAAATGCTCAGCAGCATTAAATTGTTCTGTGAGATCTATGATGAGCACTTGATCAAAGTTGCGCATGTGTGGTGGGTTGACCCTGGCTGGACACCAGGTGCCCACCAAAGCTGCTCTATCACTCCTCTTCCTCAGCTGGACAGGGGAGAGAAAATATAATGAAAGGCTCATGGGTCGAGATAAAGACAGGGAGATCACTCACCATTACCATCACGGGCAAAACAGACTCGACTTGGGGAAATTAGTTTTATTTATTATCAATCAAAATCAGAATAGGATAATGAGAAATAAAACCAAATCTTAAAAAACACCTTCCCCCCACCCCTCCCTTCTTCCCAGGCTCAACTTCACTCCCCATTTTTTCTACCTCCTCCCCCCAAGCGGAACAGGGGGACGCCGAATGGGGGTTGCAGTCAGTTCATGACACGTTTTTTCTGCCGCTCCTTCCTCCTCACACTCTTCCCCTGCTCCAGCGTGGGGTCCCTCCCACAGGAGACAGTTCTCCATGAACTTCTCCAATGTGGGTCCCTCCCATGGGCTGCAAGTCTTCACAAACTGCCCCAGCATGGGTCCTTTCCACGGGGTGCAGTCCTTAAGGAACAGACTGCTCCAGTGTGGGTCCCCCACAGGGTCACAAGTCCTGCCAGCAAACCTGCTCCAGCGTGGGCTCCTCTCTCCAGGGTCCACAGGTCCTGCCAGGAGCCTGCTCCACCATGGCCTTCCCACGGGGTCACAGCCTCCTTTGGGCATCCACCTGCTCTGGTGTGGGGTCCTCCACGGGCTGCAGGTGGATACTGGCTCCACCGTGGACCTCCATGGGCTGCAGGGAGACAGCCTGCCTCACCGTGGTCTTCACCACGGGCTGCCGGGGAATCTCTGCTCCGGTGCCTGGAGCACCTCCTCCCCCTCTTTCACTGACCTTGGAGTCTGCAGAGTTGTTTCTCTTAGATATTCTGATTCCTCTCTTGTCCGACTGCCTTTGCACAGTTGTTTTTCCCCCTTCTTAAATCTGTTATCCCAGAGGCGCTACCACCATCGCTGATTGGCCAGCAGCAGGTCCATCTTGGATCCGGCTGGCATTGGCTCTATTGGACATGAGGGAAGCTTCTAGCTGCTTCTCACAGAAGCCACCCCTGTAGCCCCCCCACTACCAAAACCTTGCCACACAAACCCAATACAGCATGCCTAAAAAAATCCATTGAAAGAATGTTCCTTAACAGGTAGACAGTGCATTAATGAAATAAATTATTTTCCTCAAATTACACCAGAGGAGAATTAATTACTGGGAGAATGGGGGAAGAATAGTATCTCCACCTTCTGCAATCTCAGAGTACGGTGCTATTTTTGCCTCCTGAAATCTAATTTCCATGAAACATTTCTGCAGAGTGCATATTTTCTGAACATTAATTCCTTAGCAGCCTTGCTAATATGAATGCCGTAATTCCAGAATAAAGAGACAGTGCCCTGCTCCAAAGGCCTTTGACTGGGAAAGGCTGTATTTCAAAGGGAACCTACAGCTCATGCCATGGCATTGTAAGTAACTACTACCCAAGTGGGAGTCAGACTGACAGAGGGAGGCTTAAACTCACCGAAGGTAGGTGGTGGGGAGGGTGTATATTATCTCCAGTGGTACAGGCTTAGTTCATGCCCAGAATATAAATACAACTCCCCTTTGATTTTAATGTCCCCTGCTGAATCATACTGATGCCAGATTCTGGTGTAACATCGTGAACAGCATTTGCTTGTAGCTGGTTTCAGTAGGTGGAGTTTACAATAATAACGAGGTAATTTGCAGAGTGTTCCTAGAAGTATATGTATCCTCTGAGCAGTGCTGTTTGAATGCTCCCTGCTTCTTCAACTCCCCTTCAATATCCTTTTTATCTCATCTACACCACTTTCCTGACCTCCTGCCACCCAGCAGATATCAGAAAAGCACTTGCCCTTTTCCCAACCAACCTCATGTTCAGAAGAACGAGTGTTTCAGATTGGCACACTGAGACAGGGTCAGCCCCAGTGAAACATCCGCCTGAATACACTGTGACCACCACCCCCAGCAATGGGCTGCAGGTGAAATTCTGCCCCTGGGAAGTAAGACTCAGGCTCAGCATCTGCTCCTGAGACCTCCACAACAGCATCACCCCCAGCAGGACTTCTGTGGCTGCTGCTGTGGGAGATAACTGCTAACTGTGTATCTGTGGAGTGAGTCAGCCCACAGACCCCCTGGCTTCACCCCAGGAGGACTGCTGCTAGGTATCTGCGGCTAAGAACAAAACTCCCAGGGGTTTTATGATTGCCACCTAAAAATGGAGAGAGATACATGGCAGAACTTCTAGCACTTGCTTTGGGGGGACTTGAACTCATGATCCTGTCCCACACCATCATGTGGTATGTAGTATGTGATACCTGCTTGAGAAAACATCTGCTTATCACCCCATCATCCCTTACTGTTTAAATGCAGCACTCCTGCACCTACATGAGGTTTGGGCCTGTCAGCATTAGCCACTCTTTCCCCCATGGGTGGGAGCCCTTCCCCTGGCATGCACAGTATGGCAAGGGGTATGGCGGAGGTGCCAATTTCCACAGCGGGCAAGTGAGGCAGCCCTCACTCATGCCCTGATCTCTGAAGAGCCGTTGGCCAAAGGAGGGGTAAAGGAAAGCCCTCTCCATTGCTACTGCAGGAGTGAGAGGAAAACAGAATTTGGCGCTTGTTCTCCGCTGTTGAGAGAACAAGCATGAGCAACTAACCAAAGCTCAGGGCCCTGCAGCTTGTTTCCATTCTTGAGGGAAGCTGTGGCAGTCCACTGTGTCTTTGATAGATCCCTGTTCATCGACTAAGGCCACAGAAATGTCTGGTTTTCCTGGACACCGAAAAACTCGAACAACAGGAGGTTGTCCTCTGCCCACTGCCTTGACTGAGAGTCCCCCGCCTCTGGCATTTCTTTCGGTGCCAGGCTCCCAGCACCTTTTCAAACAATGCTGAAGACTTTCTCTGCTGTCTCCGCTCCCAGTTTCCATGGGCGGGCTTCCTGCTCTCCTCTCCCAGGCATGCAAATTCCCCTTGCTCACGTTGTGCCCTAAGCATGCCCTCCATTGCAGGCAATGACAACTTATTTCAGCTCCTTGACTGTGAAGAGGTCTTACCCTCTCCATAAAGCTCTTGGAAGAAACATCTTACGCTTCTCATGCCAGAAGAAAATGTAAAATATTACATATATAAATTAATGCCTCAGAAGTTCATTCACAGGCCTGTTGTAACTGCACAGTGGTAACCTGGACATACATAGCAGCACGACTGTCACCATGGGCTGTCATGTGCTCAGCTTTGTGAATGCAGCAGTTTGCTCACTCTCCTTGAAGCATACAGCAACAGCTTCTGCGCAGAACAAACTCCGAGGTAGCGTGCATCGCCGTACTTCAGAGCGCTGCCTCTTTTCTCTGTTAGGGTCAGGGGAGGGCAGAGACGCGATAAAGGGAATTACCCATCCAGATTCATCTGGCCGGTGTGCCACATCCTCAGAAGCAACCTCCCGCCAGGCTGTGCCAGCAATGCCCTACGTGGTTCCACATCACTCATGTCCAGGATGAGTCACCAGGCCCTTTGCAGGCACATTTCCACCCTGTCAGCCAGCCACGGCTCGGGCTCTCGTTAGCACAGAACATTCCCAGGTTCATAACAACCCTCAGCATGTGACACCACTTCCTCTCTTTGGGAACAAATAACTCGGTGTGTGGGTTCAAAGTGGGACACTTGAAGTGGCTCTGCACACGGCAGGACTGAGCCCAGCGGCCCGGACTCACAAGCAGGATAGTGCAGTGGGTTTTGCCCTCAGGCAGTTGCTTTGGTCCTCTCTGGGAGGCCCCTCTCCCCACTCCAGAGGTGTCTCAGGTAGCCCTGGGGTGGGTCCTAGACCACCATAGTCTGCACACCAAAGCACGGAGTAGAAACGAAATGGGTGTCAAGAGTGTAAATGGAGTGGGAGCCTCCTTGGAGAGGCCTACGGTGGAAGGTGGAAGAGGGTACCAGATGTCTCGAGGACACTGTCCTTACTCACAGGTCAGAGCTCTCTCTGAGGGCAGGGTCAAAGTGATAGTGAGGCCCCCGTGAAACACTCATGACAACATTTCTGAAGTCTTCAAATGTTATGCTTTCACAGTTCAGTTTCTTGCAAACAATCCCATTTGGAGGCATGAATTGTAAAGTGCTGGGGGAAGGTTGCTGGAAAATCGGATTTTTGGATTTCAATGGACTTTCAAAGCAGACTTACTGTTCAAGCCAAACTCACACCTTTCCTCCACTGAAAGTTGTATTAGAATGAAATCCAGGTGTCAGACAGGCAAGTTGGGGTGAATAAGCCCTCAAAACCAGAAACCCAGCCCTCAGCCTCAAAACTACCCACAAAAGTACTTTTATTTTTCCTTTCCTTACTGTTTATCTCAGCTATTAACATTCTGCTGGTACCTCCAATAGCATATGAACTGGCCATGCATGTCCCTTCTTTTAAATCTCTCTGCAGAAACAAAAGAAATACTCTTGCTCTTGGTAAATACAGCAGTGCAGGTGCTCCTTGCAGATAAGGTAAAAAAGCAACATCAAACATTAGTAACAACTTACGAAGGCCACGGCTGAATTTTTAGTAGCTGAGTACCAGAAACAAGTCCTGGGATATGAGTTCATATTTCATATTTGTCTTTATTCGAGCATAAAAATCCAGGTTCAGAGACAGGTTAAATGAAGGGATTTCTCTATTCTAAGAAAAGACGTTACTGAGGTTATGTTCAGGTCTATCAGATGGGAGCATCTGGTTTGGTTTGTGTTACAAGATCAAACAATATCAAAGGAGATGCCTGTTTGGGGGCTAGCAGCTGAATTCCAGCAATGGCAAAAGGCCACTAGAGAAACAGTCTCATTTCTGAAAAGACATAAAATGATTGCTCTGAATCACTCAACACCTTGACCGAGGCAACGAGTTGTGGCAACCCAGCCATCAGCCAAATCACACACACCCGGTGCGGAGGAGTAGCACCAAAAACACCCTGCTCCTCCTTCTCACCTCCTCCCTCCCAGATAAGACAAACCACATCATCCTCAATCTCACCAGCAGTGCTTCGCCACGTGCCGTGAGCACTGCTGGGGTTTATTCCCACCCTGACCATGGGTGCTGCAAGACGGCAAGCCAGAACCCAGCCCCTCACGGCCAAGCTCTTCCCACAGCACCGGTGCAGGTCTCCACTTCCCAAATTGTTCAGAGTCCAAGTATGACAGGCCACACGCAGAGCTGGTAGCTCGCACGATCTTTTGCCCCCAGGTTGGGAAAAACTCCCAGGTTTTCAGAAATTATGCTGTTGTGGAAACCTGGCTCTCAAACCCCACATCCCTCTTTCCCAGGTCAGGGGGAAAGTGAGGGGCAGAGATGCTCGTTGGGTGGTTTGGGGAATATGGAAGTTTTGTGCGAAGACATCTGCTTCAAAATGTCTACCTCAGGGCGACCAAGAAAGTTGTCCCATGAATGACTACAGCACTGGTTCCAGTCTGGTCCCTAAAGGCACGTGATCGAGAATTTTTAAAACTAATTAGCTACGTTTAAGTGTTTTACATTTGTGTCAGCCCCACACATTGAATTATAGTTTCGCAGATCTTTTATGTGTTGCAGTTGAATTTCTTTTTCAATATCAAAGACTGCATTCTTTTTCTTCGTAATATATTTTTAAGAGTGACAAGAGATCGATAAAAACATGTAATTTAGGGATCCATAAACCCCACATAATTTAGCTTCATATACCATGCTTTAATAAAACAAGACATACCAGCCAGTCGATTTGCACGCTGCAGGTATATACATCTATGTGTCTGGTTTGGTTTATGTTAGGCTTTGTGCTTTTAAGCTCTGACATCTATTTAACACTTTATTAGGAAAACCAAAACATAATTAAAATATTGCAATATGAGTCTCCTCTCCTCAGCTTAAATTAAAAATAAAGGCCTGCCCCCATTTTTCGCATGGGAAAGAAAGAAAAGAAAGCGTTAATCATTCCTTACCCCTTGCATTTTTTATGGGCATTTGTTGCGGTAAGACAAACGAGCAGCATTTTTCTATAGACTTTCCTCTATAGACCCAGATGACTCTGACAGTCAGCAACCAGCCTCAATTATAAATAACTTTTGCTTACTTAACGTGACCCCGTCTGGAAGAGGGAAAGCTGTGAAGCAGAGAGCCCCGACGCTCTCCATGGGGATCTCCTTCCCCACATAAAGGACAGAGCCACCACCTAGACAGAGAGCTCAGAGCTGCCCGGCTGCTCGACAGTGACTCGGTGTGAAGAATCAACTGGCCACACGAATATGTCCCTTGATCGCAGCCACGGTCACACCAGGCCAGTGGAAGAAGCCAGAAGAAAACATTCCTGCTGTAAAAGTGAGTGGCAAGCTGCTGAATCACTCTGGCAGGCAGGAGTCAGCATGTCTAGGGGAAGGGAAAGTCAATGTCTCCTGGAGGGAATATTAATAATAAAAACCAAAGCAAGGACATTCAGGACTCAAAAGGATCTTTACATTTAGTAAAAAAACATTCCAAGAGCGGCTCCATGCACAAATTAATATTTCAGGAACTGTAAAACAATATTCATTTTATATTTATGATACAACATTATTCATCCACTAGGGTTTCAAAGTATTTTACAGCCGTGCACTAAGAAAGCATCTCATTTGCTGCGAAATGCAGCCACCTTGTCATGGGAGCCCAGCAATTGACAGGACTGTCTAGGGCACAAGGGAAAAAACGCTGCCATCAAGGGAATTTGACAGAGCTCAGCACTGCTACTCCTCTTTTTTAAGTCTAGGATGGGCCTACGTATTTGCAGGAGCTGAGCTTAGGGAGACAAGACAAGTGGAAAAATTAGGTACAGCAACCACGGTTGAATAGAGAAGTTTTAGACAAGTCCTTGTTGAAACCTGACTGGTCCAATGCAGGTAAATAAAGATGTAATAACTTATGCAAAACAGCTTTTATTGTCCTTCCTCCCTGTCAGGTCGTGGCAAAAACTAGCAAGGGCTGTCAGGAGCAACTCGTGTTTTGTAACCCAGGGCAAATCCACAGGATCCACCACCACTGCAGCAAGCAAACCACTGGGGACCCCTCCCCCAGCTGGGGCTCATCCCCTCCTCAAAAATTGGAGGGGGAGCATCCATTTCTTCTCTCCATCCCTGGCAGTCTCCCAAGGGGCAGAGGAAAAGGGATGCAAAGTTAACCCTTTGTTTACTGGGACAGTCAGTATTCACCAGCCTATATGCATATACACCCATTCCATAGATAGAATTTGTGTGAACAGTCGATTTAATCAGTAACAACCAGTAATACCCTTCAGAAGACAAAATGCAGAATGTGTTTGGTGGCAGAGTGCCACCAAACTAAACAATCCTGTATGCATAAATAGTCTTGAAATATAGAATTTGTATCAGAAGCAACAGAAGCCGTGATAGGGGATGTCCTTTGTTACAGTCTGATGTAGATTAAAAGTCAAATAATGCACTCTCGGAGACAGACACAGCCCCAAATCCAATTTTCCTCTCAAAATAGAAGTACAATAAATAAAATAGGCAGCCAAGACCATCCACATAACTCCAAGCGATGCCATGTGTTTGGTTTTTTATGTGTTTAGGTATATATACACACAGTTAAAATATGAATTTGTATTTACTCAGGGACGGAGTTTGCTTTTGGTCTCTCTGTGAAGATTGAGTATTCCTAAAATAACCATTAGAAATCAAGAGAGAAGGGAAAGGAAAACAACCTTCAATTTTCATTTGAAAACACTTCTGCTTATTGATAGGGCTTCTCTTTGCTACAAAATTTGCTAGGAAAAAGAGGAAGGAAAATGTTGGCTGCAGCTTACCTAGTGCAAATGCAAGCATAATTTGGTGGAAACGTGTGTTAATGGGCATTGAGGACTGTTGATTCAGAGCATGGCAAAGAGCACAAAATCTCCTATAGCACTTAAAAAAACCAACAATCAACATGGGCCACTGGAGCGTTTTCAACTGAGGTATGCAGTATTTTACACAACTCTTCCTAGCTGTGTATGGTATCTCAGACAGCACTTGTAGCTTCTTGAGAAAGACCTCAGAGCCCTCTAGGACAGCAAGTCAGGTGCTAGGTGCTAGCACTGTTTTACAAGCTGGGGGAAGGAGGCACTGTGGGAGGACTCGCCTTGACAAAGCCTCTCAGCAGGACCCTGCCAGTGCTGGGGTCAGTAACCTGCTCTCCCAAATCCCTCCTCCTCCAATCTAAGCACTGCCATGGGCTTGCTGCCCCTGTCACACTTGAAACTGCTCCTAATTTTATGCCACTGCTTCTTTCTTTAAACATATACTCAATACACACTTAACGAAAAAGTGTCCCCCTACACCTCTGTGTACACTGGAGTATCAGTCATGCAAGCGCTGTGTAAATGCTTGCAGAGTACAGTGGAGTATTTGGTGTAAAAATATTTAAGAGCACAAAGGTGAGTTAGAAATATATCAGATGAGCAATCCAGGGGAAGAGGCTAATTCAACAGAGCTTAGCTGGGACTGTGCAAGCAGCAGAGAGAGATTCCAGCTGTATCTGAACTCCCAGCAAGATTATCTATTATTTAGTGGTATCACATTGCCCCAGCAAATTTCCATTGGCTACTCATGCCCCAAAACTTAACATTCTTTCCAGCTTTATGGGAAAATAGCAACTTTGGTGGGTGACAATTAACACATACGGTAAAACTTGTATAGATGAGAAAAAGGATTGCGAGTGGTCTAGCCCGTATTTAAGTCCCAGTCCCAGAACCTCTGTTAAATAACAGGAACAAGCATTTTCCACCTCAGTGCTCTGATGCTCTGTTACCTGCGGGCTTGTGTTTGTCATGACACACAGATACCCAGGCACTTTCTGTAAGGTGCATCTTTCAATTCAAACATGAAAATCTTTTAAAAGCAACCCACTGCCACTCTATTACAATAACGTTCTCTGCTAGTGAATCTAAGCCAAGGACTCTGGGGACAGTGAACACCTTAATGTTCTTGGAAAGTCATTTAACATCTGTCTCTTTCTATTTAAACCCCACTGATCACCCCAAGGACTTAATTTTCCCAGCCATAAAATGAGCCAACAATATCTACTTACCTGGTTTGTGGATAGAGATGTTTGCAGTAAAGGACTTGAAGAGAGAAGTAATTAATGAAGAAGACCTTTCTGTCTGCCACAGGGTTCACCATCTGTGTGAGGACATAGTGTGAAGATCAAGTTGAGCAGCTGAGATATCTGATAGACTGATTTACACAGACAACTGAGTTAACCGCAGGCACAAGGCTGCTATTGAAAGGCACTGCAGGTCAAGGGGACATCTGTGTGCTGTGTGGGACAAAAGGATGAGGCGGATGGGATGCAGTAGTGGGAACAGCCCCTCTGCAGCACCAGCTCTAGGGTTTGGGAGAAGGCTTGATTCAGGGCAAAGCCCCCAGCAGGGAAGCAGACCAGAAGTTAGCGTTGAAGGACGAGTCACTCCCCTGTCTCAACACTGTTAAAGCTTACACCAACATGAAAAATGTCTCCATCCCAGACTCCCTGGCCAAGTTGCAACACAAGCACTGTAATCCAACCACTGAGCAACTCTCTACCAGCAGCTGCTCTCAGCTGATGCCTTTTGCAGGACAGGGATGTCCTTCTCCTGTGTCTCCCAGGGTAAGGGCAGGAAGCAGATCTGTGCTGCTTCCCTGATGATCACAGAGCCAATTAAGGACTGCCTTTCAGTGCCACAACTCAGGCAAAAATCTAGAGGCCACACTTCACTTTAAGTATCTAATTGCCTTTTTCTTCCATGATGCTTAATCATCAGCAAATACAGGAATAAAACATTAAAAAGGACAGCTCTGACATATTCAAATAGCTCACTGCTCTGGTGTCTGGTCAGTACACCAGTCCCTTTGCTGTTCCCTCTCCTTGTTCAAGGTGTCACCCCCTCTTTTAGGGCACAGAACCTCATGCACTCTCATCCTCCACTGCCTAGAGCTACTCCTGAGCCTGGTCCACACAGCCACTGACAGAGGCAACAGCCTGCATCATTGCTGGGCTTACTGAAATCTCCCCCTCAAGCACACGACGAGTGCAGCTCAGCTAACCCATGCCCCCGCAGAGGCACCCAGTGCCATCCACTGAGCCTTTATATACTCTTCAGAGGAGAGAGAAGGCAGTGTAAGATGGGCCAGGATCACAGGTAGGTTTGACGTGGGACTGGTCACAGGCAGGGCCAGATGGCACTGCAGGACTCATCACAAACACAGATCCCCACAAAGACTTTCTGGTTATCCAACAAATAATTACCATGTCCCTTTAGGATGTGGATGGCATGTGGCAGCCCAATTACAACACATGGAGCAGGAGGGGACAGTGCCATAAAACAGCAGCCAATAATGAAAATTAGCCTGGGGGGAGGCAGGGAGGAAGAGACCTTAACTCTTCCTTTTCTTTTTTCCTTTCCCTGTGCTTAGTTCCTTTCGCTTTCTCTCCCTCAGCTTTTCTTGTTTTTTCAATCATTGCACAATTTTTTCACAGTCAAATATTTTCACTGTTTTCAGTTCTTGATCAGTGCAGGCTTCTCCTTCTGCCAGGCAGGGACAGAAAGGCTCGAGGGTGGAAACGCTGCCCCTTTCAAGCCGGTCACCCATGAAGGCAGCTCCAGATGACCCACAAGGTCTATGAACACAGCCCCATCTTGGAGCGTAATGCTCTTGTAAGGCTGCTTATGGTAATAGAAACTCAGCATTCACTATGAATAATCACAGATTTTATTTATAGTGACAAAACGAGAGGGCCTTTTATGCAATATTCACTCAGGTTACCCAGGTCAATAGCAGCCTAGTCATAGTGACTCATACTGTGGAATTAAATATTTTAAACATAGCACAGTTATAGTCTGAGCCTGGCTTGCCTTCAGTAACTGCCTTGATCTCATTTTCCTCCTTCCCTCCCCAAAACAGACTAGAGAATTCAAAGTACCCCACACGATACAGCACCTGGTTCTCCTTACCCTGTGTCAGGCATGAATCAGTGATCAAAGACACAGAAAGGGGTGCACATGCTGTCTTTTGGAAAAGTTTTTCCTAGTGATCTATAGGAAACAGGGCACATGTGTAGGATGGAGCACCCCAGAGGCTCCCAGCTGCAGTGCCAGAACAACATCCTTGCAGGGTCAGATTGTTGATGCTCTTACAGTAAGGTCACTTGAGGACCCAGGTGGCTGAGTGATTCATGCAAGGTCATTGAGAAAACCAAATAAAGGAGCTGGGGATGGAGTTTTAAAGCTCTGAGTGCAAGGCCCCACCAGGAAATTGCCTGCAAGTTTTTACAGTTCAGATGACCGAAGGGAGCATGATGCTTGCTGAAGCCTTTTGACACGCAATGAAGGACCTGTGCCTTTGGTCCAGGCACAGGTCCTGCTGTCCCAGTGTAACTTCAAAGGAGATGTGCTAAAGCATCCTCCACTGGAGGTGCAAGTTGGTACAAGGGCTACCCTAAAGCAAAGGCTGGAACAAAAGTGTCAGAGAAATGGCACCATTTGGGCTGGAGGACTTTCCCCACCTGTGAAAAACTCAGGCCAGTCGTCAGAGAGGATTTGAGTTCTGTATGGTCAAAATCCCTAAAAGCAACTGCAGTGAACTGCAGTGCACCGGTGTGTCCCCAGTCCTGGAAAGATCCACCCAGCCTTGCCCACTAGGTCGGAACAGAGAAGAACCACTGCCCAAATCCACCAGGAATGACAGGAAAGAAGGAATGTAATGTGGACACAATTTTTTGTGATTATAAATTAACTTCTCTACAAGCTGGCATGCAAAGATAAACTCCCTTATTTTTTACCTTAGGGGGTTAAGTTTGGCTCTCAGCGAATACACGGACCCGAACTAGGGGCCTGAAATGCCTTGCAAGTCAGGGTAAATTCGGAAGGACCCTGCTGGAGGCCGAAGTGCCACGACCGACCGCTGGAAGGCAATTCACACTCCGATTGCCTCCCACCGCGTTGGGGTATTGATTGACCCCTGTGCTGCCAGCACACTGACTGCACTCTGGCACAACAGGCACCGGGGCAGAAAGTTCAGTGGCCGTGTCAGTCCCAGGAAGCGATGTGCGCTCTGCAACTGGTTTTTAAATATGCCATTCAAAAGGCTTCCTGAGACCACGCAGCATGCAAGCTGACGCCATTTTTCATGTGAACGTATTTTCAGGGTGTCTTTTATTTTTCTCCCCAACAAAACTGGCCAGAAGAGAAACTACATTGAGACAAGGACTAAATTGCTTTGATTCAAGTCTTTCCCATTTGGAAGGGGCATTATTGGAACAACGGATATAATAAAGCGATGCTTGTTTACATGACTTTTCCATTAGCAGAGGAGAATTTGTGGGAGGTGTAAACTTTTCCAGACATTCAATTTGAGCTGCTTAATGAAACATTTTAACTAAAGCATCAGGGTATAAAAGGGTGATTTACCACAGCTTATTGCTTAGTTAGAGTAGAGGAGAACATTTTAAGTAAGTGCGGGTAAGAGGTCGAGCCTACAGTCTCCTTCTACACATCGCAGTACTTAACAGCACATGCAATGTTCTCTGTGTTATTACCCAGTTACAAACCCAGACCACAGTCACTATTTCCAGGAGGTCCATGACAGTCCCACTAAGTCTGCTTAGGGAAGGAAAGGCTTCACTCAGCAGTCTCTAGTTACAGGGCTGGGTCCTTCAAGGGCACCAGTGTCTGTGTTGCTGAAGGCATCATTGCTATGTGTCACGTAGCATCTTTGGCCTGAGCAATGGAACCTCTTTTACTAAAAAAACCCAAATGTTCAGCTAAAAACTGAGGTAATCCCTTCCCTTTCCAGCAGAGCCACTTCTCCAGCAGGGAGGTGCAAAAGGACTATCCGTTTACTCTGCAACCCAAATGCTGTTTACCTCTAAAGGAGCACCAACTCCCTACGGCTGCCCTAATGTGGCCAAAGTAGTGTGAAAACAAAACTGCGGTGTAAGACTTGAACCACGACCTGTCACCCAGCATGCAGGGACTCAAAGGGATTCATTGTGCTCTCTTCTGTCCAGCCAAACCTGTTTGGCTGCTGAGTAAAGACAGCTCTTTGCATGTTTGGGTGGATATGTCAGCAGGAAACAACTCTCCCCTACAGCGACACTGTTCATCTAACAGGGCATGATTGCTCTCACTGTAGGGCCCTGCTGCCTGCTACCACAGCGGGAAGGATGCATAAAGCTGGAGGAAGTTGTAGTTCACCATATCAATAAACCTGTTGACCGTGCCAGCATGCTCTAGAGGAGCCCAGTACAATGGAAATGGAGGTCGGAGCTGGTCACAGGTTGCTGCCCTAATCATCTGAGTGTCAGAAAGCATTGAGAGCCACTGTGCTTCCATGTGGAAGCATCACTTGCTCTAAGTCGGTTATTGATCCTTCATATAGCTGATTCTTGTGTAATTAAGTCTCTAGAGAGGATAGGGGAGAAAAATAACTTAGGAAATGAAAAGTATCAATAGCTGCAGCTGAGGTCCTGAAGAGTTTTATGGATTCAGGATACTGGAACATGGACCATGAGTTTCCCTAGTAGAGAAATGACATTCTTACACAACAAAAACAGCTGGGGGTCAGATTATGGTAACTGCCACTTCAAATGGAGTTATAAAAGGGAGGAATTCGTACCCCGCAGTTTAGCCTTTGGACATATCCTTAGAAATACTAAGTTCTGCTGTGGATATGCTGGCCTGTATTGCCAGGGAGATACTGAAAGCACACCACAGGCGGCAGCAGCCCACGGCTGGCCCCACTCTCCCAGGAAGGGTGAAGGTGCACTGCTCTAGCACTAGCACATGTTTGAGATCCTCTGAGCAAAAGTTCTGGGGCTTCTCTCAGTTTTCCTGTACTGTAAATCACTTTGAGTAATGAACTTGCACTGCATCATCACCAGGCTGAAAAAAATCTACATTTCTATCCTAAAAAACCCTGCTCTTCCACACCAGTAGGCCAGCAGCACTAATAGCTGCCATTAGCTAATAGCACTTGGAGCATCTTTTGGGGTCAGCTGTGGGTTTGTGCATGACATCCATACAGGACGTGAGGAAAGAAGGTCCCTGTACATGAAATAAATTTTTAAAAATTTGAAAAAGAAAACAACGCTGGAGGGAAGCCAAATACAAGAAATACAAGTGATTAGATGGCGCCAATGTGGCCAACGCAGTTCTCACAGTTTTGAAGGACCTGGTGACCCCACAGTTCTTACATCTGGCATTACAAAACAGAGAAACTCTGCCACAGGAAAAAAAAATTAAATGCAGCAAGAATTCCTTGGAGTAAATGTATGAATAGCTTGATTTCTCCTGATGCATGGATAGACATTGTCACAGTTCACTTCATCTGACAGGACTAAGACTCATACATGGTACAAATTGACTGAGAAAAGAGAAGACTGCCACGTGGTATTACTGTTAAATTTGATCTTAATAACTGTGTACTATAAACAGATTTCGGTGCATGGCTGCTCCAAGTGAAAAAGTGAAGAGAAGCCCAGCGTACATGTGCAAAGCAAGTGTCAAAAACTCTCCTGAGCGCGCTCCCCTCAATAGAAAAGGGTGGGAAGAATCAAGTTAAATCCTGTTCTGCTTTCCCCTTTTGTCCTCTTCATCCACCCCCATCATCGCTGCACTTGATGCCCCTAAAGGATTCTCTAAAGGCAAGGGAAGGAAGGAACTGACTCTGTGCTGTGTGTGGCTTCCTTATGTTGAATCTAAACACTCTTGCTTCTTCTCCTGCCCTGCTTAGAGGAGAAATTCTGGTTTTGTTTATCCTGCTGTCACGCAAGACAAGCAGGACCTTAGGATTCCTATATGCTCCAGCCACTTGTCACAGTTTCACTGCCCAGACGTACAGAATGCCTGCATCTCTGAGGAAGGAGAATTTAAATGAGACGAGGTACCACTAAAGAGTTAATGCAATGCAGTTAACCCTTCTCTTGAATATAAAATTAAAAAAAAAGAAAATAGACAGCAGTAATACAGAGGCCCAGGTGACATCCTCCATTCCTCACCCACCATGCAACACAAGAGAGGCTGGACAAAACATTCCCCAAGTCCTGCAGCCGACAATGCCGGCTCACTGCTGGCAGATTCTCCAGCCAGATCAGGAGAAGCACCCAGCCTGGCACGCACAGCCCTGCCCTGAGTCCGAGGAGAGAGGAGTCTGTCCCCGGCCCTGCCCAGCACTTGCAATGCAAGGTGAACCTGGACGTGTCACTGCCTGTCCCTTCGCCAGCAGTAGAGCAGTTTCCCATGAGGAATGGGGGAAAAAAAGATGTATTTGTTTATGTATGATCAGTCACTGAATATGTTTGCCTTTTTCTTTTTTTTCCCCCCATGAATGGCTCTTATTTCTTCTTGGGCACTTCCTGCCAAGGAGAGCAGAGGAGAAGGGAAACAAGATATAATCCGTGTGTTAGCAAAGGTCACCCTTTGCAATCAGAAAAGCCCTAAACATCTTCCTTTTCCTTTTTCTTCCTTTTTTCTTCTAAAGCAAACAATCAAATGCAATCCACCAGGGAGAGTGATTCATCATAAAATCCCTCTGTCTAATCAGCATGCCCAAGAAGATTTTTGTCTTCTTGTAATTATGTGGAGCACAGAAGTTTTAAGCAGTGCTTCTTCCCAGCATAAATGAACTGGGCGAGACATCTCTTGGAGTCTCACAGCCCCTTATTTGATGGGCAGCCTCATTCCCTGGTCACAAAGCAGAAGTTAAAATTGGTTTCATTACTGTCAAGGGCAACCAGTGTGATACTAGATTATCACACGTCTTCCCACCTCCTTCTCCTCTCCTCATCCCAGCACTTGTGGGCATAGGCACGTGTGCGCTCGCACACTCTTAGCCCAATTTTCTTATCCGTGTGGCATATCACTGGCGGATTTTGACAGCTATACAGGTAGAGGCTGTGAGCTGGGTATCTTTACCGAGAAAAATATTTAGCTGTAGCACGGCAAGCTAGAAGGCAAGGGAATTGGAAGGACATAATGAAGAGAGCGGCAGCAAATGAAAAGATGGAGTGGATAAGTAAAGAAGAAAGAGCCTTGAACAAAAATGCACAACAAATAGAGGAATGCGAAAGATTGTTTCTATGGCAATGTAAGTAAGACTGTAAAACTGCTGTCTGCAAGCAAATGTATTTAAAATGAAACATGAGGTAACTGAGGTAACAGAGTCTGTGTCACTAATGGCAAAGCAATTTAGCAGAGTTGAGCCCCCAGCGTCCCCCACCCCTTCACCACCAGTTGTAATGTGAGAGCACTGCACCAGATTTCAGCGTTGGGGACTTTCTGCAGGGGGGTAGTGTCCCCCCTCAGCAGCCATGGCTGGGGAGCGCCGCTTGGGTCGCAGGGCTGTCCCTCCCCGCCAGCGCACAGCCACCCGACGCAGGAGGCCCCAGGGAGCATCACAGACGAACCTTGCCAAGAAAAGCCCCCCCGCCCTGCTCCCGCTTCCCCCCAGCACCACCCCGGAGGCCCCCATGGCCCCCAGCCGCGCAGGGGTACTGGGGGTGTGGACACGGCAGCTTCAGCCAGGCCTGTCTGCCCTCCCTCCCCAACGACTCCGTCCACCGCACGGGACAGGGCCGGCCTCCGAGTGGGACCTGGGCTCTTCCCGGGACTAACCGGCAGCTTCCCAGTCTATGACAGATGGGAAAGGTTTTGGCAGAAAGGTGTGAATCTGGGGTAGGGACCTGGAAAGGGGTCACCTGGACCAAGGAGAGGGAAAGAGCTGCGGTATCCCCTTTCAGAAGCCTTTTGAAGCACAGACCTTAAGAGGAGGCGGGGGACAGGACAGGGTTTGCCTGCACTGAACGGGGGGTGTCATGGGAAGGCAGTGATGCTCGTGGTGGGGTTTCTCAGGCAGACGAGGCACTGAGGTGGCTGTGGGAAAAGACAGGAGCGAGGTCTGGGCTTGGCTCGCTCAGGAGCACCCCGCAGCAGGTCCTGCGCACGTCCCGTAACGGCATCTGCTCTGTCGAGGCCTTTGCCACAGCACCGGTCTGCAGAGGCGGGCAAGGGAAACAAGTCTCCTCACACATGAACCAGGCTCACGGCTTGGTCCAGCCACACCACCTTGAATGCTCCCTTCCTGCACAGTTTTTGGCAATCTTCAAAACTGAGCATTTTAGACACGCACTGAGCTGTGTAATGAATGGGGCTTGCTCCTCTATTTCTCCTGCTGCCCCCTGTTTCAGCCAGACTGCTGCCGGCACCCTGCCTCTGGGGCCAGGGAGCCTTTTAGGAACGGGGTGGCGCAGGCTGGCAGGCACTCAGCTAGCCCCATTGCAGACGCGAGCTGCCTCCCCTCTCACCACACCGGTGTCATCAGCTCACCAGTGCCCTGTTGTGCCCTCCCTTTAGCCTGCCTTAGATCGGTGACAGGAGCTTGTTAAGATCTTGAAGCTGTGTGCATATAATATACCGTAAAGCAAAACATGTTACTTTGTATATGGTAAGTTAGAATTAATTTTTAGGACAAACAGACTGAAATAAAAGCTTAAGATAGAGCGGGAATGAACTCAAATACAGCTACCTGGCTGATGAGCCTGTTCCTAATGTGCTGCAAGGAAGGCGAGATTATTAAAACAGAAATCAGCGTTTCTTCCACATGACCTTTCTCAGAGACTCTGGCTGCTCTCTGCTGCAGACATACAAGACCTTCCTTTCCAAACCAGGACTCGAATGAGAAACCGTCCAGGCGCCTACTACCACGTGGAGGCAGGTGGCCAGCTGCCAGCAGCCCCAGCTCTCCCAGCCTGGGAGACCAGCCCCTCTCGCTCACCGCAAGCAAGCCGTCTGTGTTATACCAACAGTAGAAGCAACAGGTCAAAGATGACAGGTACACTTGTCTAAATGAAATGTCGCTGAGTGGTTCTCAAGTAAAGGGCTCGCAGCAAAGCGTAAGATGTAAAATGAAGTGCAAAGAGATTGCTTCAACATATGTTCTTATCAGTTTAGCTGCATCTAGCCCCTCTTTCAGCTATGTGGCATTTCAGTTCCCTAAACTCTATTACGTCCTATTTATTTCCATTTTCTGAACAGTAAAAGCTGTAACCTAGCACCTCAGGCACTGGGCTGAGGCTTTGGAGAGTTGGGTCTGGCTTGTCACTGCACATGCAGCCATGGCAATGCCTTTATTGTAAAACCAGGGATAATACATCCATGCTGCAACTAAATCCAGGTTATAAGAAGTGCCTCATATGAGGGCCCATTGAGTGGTGAGGGCTTATGCTGCTACATGTATTGCCTTTGAATCAAACTAAGCTCTTTTTTTCAACGTAAGACAGCTTATTTACTCTTAGTGCTCCTATTTGCGCTATGCCACTGCCATTTATCAAAACGCAGTTGGTGTCAGCTATATTTCTCTGCTGTCAACCTGAGCAAAGCAGCAGTGAATGAGGCCCTTTCCCTTTAATTAGTCACCTTTGTTCCCCAAAAAAGCTTCATCTGGATATAGTTGCCACTATATTAACCAAGTGGTACAAAGCCTTCCCACTGCAGCCTCTCTCTCCGAGTTGTTGCATGGACACCACTAAGTCATTTAATTCTGGCTGTCCCCTCTCTGCTAGTTACGGGAGCGTGCCCATGACCAGAGGTGAATTACGTATGCAAGGAAGGGAAGCCATGCTGGTGCCTGAAACACTCTCAGGTCATGATACCTGCTTTTATTTCTCAGCGATCCAGACTTCGCTTCACCCATACTCTTCCCTCCCACCTTAGAACGCAAAGCTACCCTCAGCCTGCTGCTGGGATGGGCTGAAAGACACCTTTCCTGTTTACAACAAACACCTCAAATTCTCTCTTTTCCTCTCCCCTTCAAGTTCAGGGTTTGTTTTGGCGGTTGGGTTTTTTTTGTAAAAAGGGTTCTTGTGGAAGCAGCCTGCTTGACAACCCTGCTGGCTAAAATCTGCTGTTTATCCACAGAGCTTGAACGGTTTGTGCCGCCAAAGCTTTCTTATTCTCATCACCTACATGCCACTAGTCTGCTTTGAAGAAGCACCTCTAGGGGTGAAAGCATACTTCTGTCTCTAAGCTAAATTCAATCCCTGATCTCTTTGTAGAGACTAACAACAAGGGAGACATTTGGCATGATTGATGGGAGCCAAATGAATAATTCATGGCAGATCATTTATTTTGATGAATTTTAGCCTCTTTTTCTGTTTGCAAATTGTCTGCAAGTAGCTTATGAACATCTCAAATGTATATGGGATTTGAAATTAACTGCTGGATACTTTCCGCAAATAACTCCTAGCCTGTAGATTGCTCACAAACCATTCCGCGAAAGCATTTGAAATTTCAAGTTCTAGCCACATCGATTAGCTTTGATTGCTCTCGTGAGCCAGAAGCTCATCTACGATGCTGGTGTAAATGCAGAGGAATGCCATGAACTGAGCTGGGGCATTACTCCAGGTTGACTTTGGTGTTACCAGCCTCAGAATCTGCCCAGAAAACATTTCTGTTCTCTAAGCAGGTAGGTAACATTTTAAATCAGGTGTCCTCATTGGCTGGGAGAGGAGAAAGTAAAACAAAATAATTTTATGTTTACATTTATTTTCCATGAATCATAAAATGTTTTGTTCCAGTAACTCTCCCCGCCAGTAAACACCCATATCTTTAACGTGCCTGGCTATCAGTCAGAAACCTGTCATTTCTTACCTGATGCATTTCCCATCAGTTACCATGACATTCCCACTTCTAGAAATCCATTAAATGAGTTTGCTAAAGCAAACACAGGACCAGACTCACTATCAGGCTGTCTCAGCTCCACGTCGGCATCACTCCACTGAAGTCAATGGTGTAAAACTGGTGGGATGCAACAGAGGACTGTAACAGGAGGAAGTAACTTTTGTTTTAATATTTTAACGACAGTCTTGTAGTAAAGCAGACCAAGAGAGGGCTTCAGCTGATGGGATGCTATTTTTGGGAACCAGAAGAAGGATCTCTCATTGAACTGGATAAATCTGGATACAAGCCCGTCTAGTGAATGGTTAAGAGATATTTGTCTGAGCCTAGTGGTCCTTGCGCCGAATTCCTGCTGGCTTTCTAGGGACCTCCACGTCTATTTTACACAAGGCCATAAATGGCCAGGCAGCTGGTAGAGCCTGTCAGAGCCTGTCATGCTATTCGTGTGGAGTATATCCGAACAAATGCCCCAGCAGAGAAAGGCCAAGTCACTGGCCCCCAGACCTGCAGCTGTCAGCTGAGTGGGCAGATAAGAGTCTGTCTTAAAGCTGAAAATCTGACTGAAAATTCTCTCCGATCAGGTTCTCTGGCTTCAGCAAGACCCCAGCTACTCAAAAGTCAAGACGCACTATTGCAAACATCAAGACACAACCCATCCACGCTCTGAGTGACAGCTGGATATTGGTTTTCTCCACACTACTCCAGCTGCAAACAACTCACAGCATAGCGAGGGGAATGGGGGAAGTCCTCATCGATGGGAACTAGCAGCTGATGCTGCTCCTTCTTTACCCTTCCACACCTCTGCCCCTGAAAGCTCCGATATCAGACCTCTGCTGCCAGCCTCCCAGCGCTCTTTCCATTTGCCACGGCCACGCTTCGCCAGGCCTGCTGCCTCATACTTGTTTTCTCACTCCAGTCCTATTGCATCAGAAACCCCGGGATGGAGGAGAAGGCAGGATGACAAAATCAAGTGCCCTTCGCTGCAACGCCAACGGAAGCGGAGGAAGGTGCCGTGCCAGGGTAGGGGGTGGCATTTCCTTGGGGCAGAGCGTAAATTGTGTGGCACTCCCAGCCCACCCCACATTTGTGTCAGCCTTTTGCTGAAATACTTGTAAGCCTGTCATTGCTGAAGTATTTTGGCAGCCGAGTCTTAAATATAGACTCTAATCACAACTGCACATGTTGTACAATCAGCCTAAAAAGTTATTAACTTTTATATAAGCTTATGTTCAAGGGGCATTTCAAGACGTGGGAGCCGGCACCAGCTCAGGGTCCGAGTCTGTGTCTCTTTGCCATGCATACCATAAAAACAGTGTACGGCATACTTAAAAGAGAACCAAATTATATATAATGGGAAATTAAGAGGAAGAACCATGGAACAGCCTTCATAAATTAGCTGGACCATCAGGCTGTATTATGTATACATGTATATATAATCCAATGGAATGAACTGCTGTGAAATTGCTTATTTTACTGTAGAGTCTTCACGTGTTTTATTATTCAGTAGTTTTATTTCATCAACAGGGGGGTTTTAATTTCATTTTGAGAAAAGTGCAGGAGGGAAAAATAAACCACTCCAGCTCATATTGTTTCTGGAGAAGGAAAGGGATGGTGTGGGAAAAGGAAATATTTGTTAGTGTACGTATCCAAACCCATCACTGAGGTACCCTGTGAGTTCAGTTCAAACACATTATGGTAGATGTCCGTAACACAGCTAATGTCATTTGGCACAGCAGCCATACCTCAGGACATAAGCTGATCTACAGCAATGTCTACAGCTGAGGTCCAGCAAAAAAATTCCCCTCTGGAGTTGAACTCCAGAGAAGTCTACACCTTTGCTTGAAAGATTCAGCACTCACTATGCTGGGAGGCACAGAGTTTGACTTGATGGCCCTTTGATCTTTTCTGGTCCTTTAATTGGGCACCATGAGTTTCTGAGCAACTGGACATTATTTTCGATGCAATCCTCTCAACAAAAATAATCCCTTTATTGGTCCGTAGTCGCCACTGGTCATATTTCATATCCCAAGTCCCCAGTGCTTCTCACTGACTCCTGGTGCACCGAAAGCAAACTGTAAAGCAGCTAGTGTTTGAACAGCTGCCAGGAAGCGCTCTCTCTCACAGGGCTACTGGCTTGCTTTCCCAGGCAGTGGGTGCTTCATCTTTAAAATCAATCTGATGCATTGGCACAAGCCCAGGGAGTGTTAGTCCATCTGCTGCCTGACTCTCCCGGTTTGTTTGCAGAGGCTTGCCATCAGCTGTTCAAATCCCTTTTTTCCCCTCCAAGGAATTTCCTTTCCTTTTTCCACTAGCCTCCACCAGGATCCCAATAATCCCCACTTTACTTTCTTAATCAGCCTCCAGAAAGCCATGGAAAGAAGCTTAAAAGCATATAGTACAATTAACACTACTTCTCGTTTAGCTGGCACGGCGAGCACTGAACAATGGGGTAGGTGAGGTGGCAGAAGCTCAGTTTTCCGAGACAGCGTTTGGCATGGTCAATCCCTGAGCCAAACACTGTTTCTCTGTGGGGCTAGAGAATAGGATCCTACTTCCCGCACTTTCCTCATGCCTGGTGCAGTCAACGACAGACTGCAAATCACTCCTGGTAAGAGACCAGTAGAAGACACCACCAGTCACCTGCTGCCTGGGGGAGGTCTCAGCCAAACTGCCACTGCTTTGGTACTTGTAGCAGAAGTATGACTACTGCAATGAGCAAGGAGGTCAGGGACTGTGGAGGAGATAATGCTGCTGGTGGCCACAATGGTGTTCTGTGGCTGCTAGCTGCCACTCTGAGGGGACGTGATTTTTGCAGCCCAGTGAGTGCCTGGAGTCCCCTGAGGAGGGGCTTTCCGAGCCTCAGCCCTCTGCAAAGGGTGTTTAGCTGAAGGAGAGGTTCAGTGCTAAGCCTGCCCCAACAAAGTCTGGAGGGCAATCCCAGCCACCGCGTAACACCTAGCTGAACTCAGGCGTCTGCTAGAGGAACGATGCTCTGCACCACACTTCACACTCCATTTCCATCCCTACCCTCTTCACCACCTTCTGAAGGCCTCATCTAGGGAGGAGACCCTATCCCAGCCAGGTAAGACTTAGGGCTGCTCAACATCTGGCGTGGAGCCTCAGCTAGCTATAGGAGCAGGCTGTACCTTGTGCACGGCTTGGCTTGCTCCTGCCTGACTCTCCACAATAGTCCTCTGGGAAAAGCAGCAGCCAGCCCCTCCTTCTCAATGCAGAGCAGAGGTGAACGCCAGCACGGACAGGCACTGTCCATAACCCCACAGGAGAGTCACCTGAGGATGGCGCTGGTTTCCCTTTAGGGCTTCCCAGAGTCACTGAACATCTCCCCTGGGACAGGAGGAGAGATGGGGCAGGCTTTACCAGCATCCACTTTCTCTCTCTCCCCCCTCTCATGCTTGTGGCCACACTGTACAACACAGTGCTTCGGTCCCAATTTGCAGTGCTCCTGCTGCTCCAGCCCTGAACAAAGACGGCCATTCAGCCCAGACCACGCAGCGGTTCAATGCTACAGATGAACATCAACCATTGTTGCCAGCACTGCAGCCCAGAGAAATTAAATGCAAATTGTCTTTGTTCCCGAGCACAGATCCCCATTTCTTCAGCCCTAGGAGCCTAACAAACACCCTCTGTGCTCCCCATTTGTTCTCCACGTATCACCCACTTGTCAGCTAATACCCAGCTAGGCTGCAGGATTTAGCCTTGGGTGCAGCCTGCTCGTGTGCAACAGCATACAGATAATCTTATATGCATAGCTACAGCCCTAAATCTTGTACAGTGGGATGTGTTTCAAAATAAAAACATCAAAGATCGGTCAGTGGGTCAGCAGGCAACACTGTTAAAACGCAGCAGGTTTCCTGCTCATAAGGGAAAGGCATCACTGCTTCGAAGCCTGGCCATCCACAGCTGGGGCAACAGCAATACCATGCCTCCAAACCTCGATGCAAGAAACCCTGCTTTTCCTGCCATTGTCCCTTGTATCCAGGAATAAGAGGATAAAACTGAGCCAATGGAACTCAGGCTTGAGATCAAAGAATAATTTCCATGACATTAATCTTTAAAGGTAGGAAATAACTTCCTGAGGATACACAGAAAGCTCTGTTGTTTGGAGCACTTAATCCTATGACAGAAGAAAACAAACAGCATGAAAAAACCCCAACTTTTTAACACTACAGGTGACACACCATATAATTTAATGAGCTTGGTTTGCCAAGACACTTCTAACGTACTAGAGGCACCCATCCTATGAGGCCCCTGAATACACAAATCCCTGTCCCCCCAGAGCTCTACCGTGATCAACTGCATTTCCTGCAAACACAGTCTGACCACTGCCTACTGCAGCTCTGTCTCCTTCTTGTGGCTGGATCACAAATGCTACTGAGACAGTTCTGTCTCGTGGTAACAAAGATGGGCCCCTCAGCTCACAGTTCAGATCCTTGATTAGTTGCTACAGCTCAAGAAGACACTGCTTATCTGCCGAGCTGCAGTGGCAGACTACATACACACTTAGCCTATCACAAAAGTGAGATAAAAATGTATTTGCTTAAATCTTTTTCATTGCGGCTTACGCAAATACACTTTACCTCATGTTTGGTCACAGTGCACTTGCCTGCCTGAGCCTCCAGCTCATAGCAGGTTGTGCTTTTAGATCCACAAACCCCAGGCTCAAGCCTAGATGATGACGATGCCTAAGGCCATGATGCTACATCAACGCAGGACACAAGATCTGCACTGAGCTGACAGCAAGACCAAGGTTTGTATTTTATATCAGGCATATCACCATGGTATCAGATTAGCTCTATTCACTACTAGCTATCACTTACCTCTGTAAAGCAACAACATTCAGGTCACCAGCTTTGCAATTTGTGAGCAATGAGGCAGACAAATCTGTGATTTAGAATAGATGAACCTCCAACTGGCTGATGCATAAAATGAGAAGCTTTATTTACAATAGTCAAATATGGGGTTTCCCCCCACATTTAGAAATCTTCATCATCTGCACATTAGCTCACTAGCTTCCTCAAACACACATAGATATTCACTCTTCCAATGCATGGAGAGAAAACTCCATTTCCATGAGTCAGTTCTTGGTAGAGAGCTGGAGAGTCCTCTGCCAAGAGGAAATGATTAAAGCCACAAATCAGCCAAAACCATATGGCAACGAAACATTGGGGTTCCCCTCCCTCCCTCCCCGTAAGGGCAAGGCAGAGTTCTTGCAGATGTTGAGAATTTTTCCTTGGCCCATAAAATGCAGATTAGCCCATTTGATCAATTCTTAGCTGTGGAAATACCCAACCCAAGACAGGAGGAGCAAAAGGATCAACAGAGTAGCATAGCTTCATGCAGATGGCACTTGAAAGAAAAGCAGTTATCAGACTGACAAGTGGCAGGGCTTATGATTTTCATGCTGTTGCAGAAGACCCCTGGAAACTGCTGTCAGCAGAATCAGAGAAAGAAAAGGCATTTCAGAAGATGTGCATTGAAAACGAGAGTTGAAAAATGTTGAAACATTCAGAGCAGGTGAAGCTGCTCAGTGGTCAGCTATAGAGGCTGGCTTCCCCTCAAGTGGTCTTACACACCACATTCATTTCTCAGACCAGTTTAACATCTCAGAAGCCTGAGAGTTATGGACATTGTTACCACATCTGACCGGGGGGATATTTCACACTCAGTACTGAGCTGCAGCTTTGCTTTTCTTTAACAATCACAATAATAGCCTGCATTTCTGGAACCTAAGGAATGCTGCACAGTAGGCAAAAATTATTTCTGTAATCACTATGCAAACAGAGGAGGTGCATGAAGGGGTGAAATACTGCAGATGCTGGGATACAGCACTTAGCAAGGAGGATACATATACAAAGGAGGATACAATACAAAGAAGAACACAGATGGATACTCCAAGAAAGTATTGAAGTTGCTCCTTTTACAGCTAAAATAAAGGGACTGGAGGGAGAGAGAGAGAACTATGCCAGGGTAATGTCCTTATCTCCAAGTCCCAAAAGCCATTCAGTTATGCACCTCAAATACTGTGTTCAGTTTTGGGCCCCTCACTACAAGAAGGACATTGAGGTGCTGGAGCGTGTCCAGAGAAGGGCAATGAAGCTGGTGAGGGGTCTGGAGCACAAGTCTTATGAGGAGCGGCTGAGGGAACTGGGGTTGTTCAGCCTGGAGAAGAGGAGGCTGAGGGGAGAGCTTATTGCTCTCTACAACTACCTGAAAGGGGGTTGCAGAGAGGTGGGTGTTGGTCTCTTCTCCCAAGTGACTAGTGACAGGACAAGAGGAAACGGCCTCAAGTTGCAGCAGGGGAGGTTCAGGCTGAGAGAGTGGTAACACAATGGAATTGACTGCCCCGGGGAGGTGGTAGAGTCACCCTCCCTGGAGGTATTCAAGGAGCGTGTGGACGTGGCATTGTGGGACGTGGCTTGATGGGCATGGTGGTGTGTGGTGTGGTATGTTTTGGTGGGTTTTTTGGGGTTTTTTTTTTGTAATGGTTGGACTTGATGATCTTGCAGGTCTTTTCCAACCTTAGTGATTCTGTGATAAGCAGCCTGACAGAGATGACCCTGCCCAGCACTGAAGATTAGAACCTGGGCAAGATGAAGGATCATGAGCCTAGGTATTGACAAAAGCTGAGCACAAAGCCACCTCAACCTTTGATAGGTTAAAGAGCAATGGAAGACATTACCTTATTTAAAGCCTACAACACAAGGGGCCCACTCTTACACATCCCAACTTATGCTGCCATTGCTAACAGGCCACAGTTGGGTAGGGTTCACACCCAGTGCTAAACACCTTGACAGGGAAGAGTAGCACGTCCTGTGGGAATCCAAGGCAAGGAGAATGGAACCACCCACGCTGTAACACATGCCACGCAGTCTTCAAGACCTGTTCTTTAAAGCTCTGGAAATCCACCACTGCAGCTAACATCTGTCAGCTGCAAGAAATTAGTCTCACTGTGGCCTTGTTCACCTGCAGTATACACTGGCTCCAAAAGAAAAGGAAGAAGGGGCTACCATGGCAGTGCTTTTTTGTCTTAACCTGTCCTGTTCCACACTGCAATTCCCATCCCAGCTGTCTGTCATAATAAGAAAATAAACACATTCTTGAAGTACTATAAATAGAAACAGCAGGGCAGACCTTGCTTTGAACTGAGTTATACTGGGGATTTCTACTTTGCTGTCTTCCTGCATGCTTTCCACTTGAACGTTTCCTACTAGCTTTGAAACAACACCCCAAAACAGATGCATCTGAACCTGTGAATGTTTCTCTTTAAGATTGTCCCAAAAGGATGGGCTCACAACCTGTTTGGTTCCCAAACAACAGGGTGTTATCACTGCACCTTAAAGTAACAAAGCCTTAGTGGCTCATCTCATTCACTGAACCAGGTTGAAAGCTCAGTTCTGGCTACAAAGAGGAAACTGCATCACAAGCCCTGCAACCATAAACTTCATTTTGCTCCAGTCCAGTTTCACTCCCTCATTTCTCTCTCTTGCTGCAGAGTCTGAACAACTCCCATGCTGCTGTGAGAAAGAGAATCCATTATTTGTGCTGAAGCCCAAGGCAAGGCTTTAAAGCCAAGGCCATCAGAGGTATGGCTGCAGTGCTTCTGGCTATGCTTTGGCCAGCTTTAATCAAGGTAGTTGTGATGGCTGTACCTGTGGTGCCAGGGTAATAAGGGCTAAAGGGAAGACAGCACCCCCATCCAAGGCAATTAGTAGCCAGGATTGAAGCCTGACTTTTGAGCTTTGGCACCTGTGTGAAACCAGCTGAGAGCTAGTTTGCCTGCTGATGCTGTGAGTGCCTCCATCGGCAGCACAGCCATACCACTGGGCAGGTTGGGAGATTCGGGACAGGGCTGAGCTCCATCCTGAGTGTGCAGAACCAGCACTGCCCTGAGACTTCAGGGGCAACTTTGTCAGACTTAACTGCATCCTTTTCAGACAGTACCCTGAGTTTCACCAGCCGTGTTTGTCCTGCCTGTGTGCCAAAGACCACTGCCCCACAGCAGGGGTCAGAGAGAGTAGAAGCTTCTCTGCAACCTGGTATTTTATTTTAAATCATCCTCCCCAGAGGTTTGGGGTAATAGATCAGGCTCAGAGCCACAGGGTCTGAGGCAAGACCACAGCTCTGCTCCACTGATGCTGCTGTGGGGAAAGTAACTCCTGACAGGGTGCAGCGAGATTGATAAAGCCCTACACTGCTTCAGTTAAACCAGCTGCAGCTCCTCCATCCAAGGGCTGCAAGAGGTGACTGCCAGTAGTGATGGTGGGCACTGCTGCTATCGCAGCAAATAAGCTCTGGTCACTTCTCGGTGCGCTTGTTCGTCTCCCCCACTCCCTTTGCAGCCTGCAGGCAGTCCGTGGCAAACTCCACACACCTAAAGGTGCCAAGGAGAAGAGATGAGCTCCTCTGACAACCAGGCAGGTGGTTAAGAAGAATCCTTCCATTCTTATGACCCCGTCCTGTCACAAACACTTCTATTTTAAGTCAAGGTTTTATTCCTTCAAGATTTCAAACTAGCTTAGCTTTTTCAGTAACAGCCAATGCTGACAAACATCTTCCTGGTCTGACAGAGTTTGAGTGAAGCTGTGGGATCGTCAAATCCACATTAGCTGAAAGAATTCTTACCAAAAAAAAAAATTTGTTCCATTTGGCAAGCCACTTCCCATGAAAGTAGCACAGGCCAACTACTTAAACATTAAATTAGGAATTAAGAGATATAAGAACAGGGCTGATTCTCCATGATTAATAAGATCTACATTTCAGACTCACAGCATTTATCCTGTATGCCATCAGCTATAACACTGTACTCCCTTACTGAGGTATGGAGTTAACATAACGATTTGCAACTTACTGCAAATTTGCGTTTGCTGTAGAACAGCTCCTAGCTATGTTGGGTTTTTTTGTTACAACCTCCTCCACTGCATTGAAGAGCCTTCTAATACCTGGTCTGTTGCCTTGCTGATGTATTTGCATAACAGAATTGAAAAGCCACCTCTCAATCTCCTTTCTGAAGGCTACAGTTCATATATAGTGGCTGGCTTTACAGTTTAAAAAAAAAATATTTGGAAGCTTAACCAATAAAACATTAATAGATTTTATTATAATTAAACTTATTGGTATTACCCTTGTTGTTGTTTTTCTTGGCATTGATGTTAGTTTAATAACACTGCTGAGAAGCTCTACTGAAAGCACAGATAGAACACAGCTCCTGCGCTGAAAAGCTTAATGTCAAAAATTTCACTTGGTGGAAGATAGGTTGCAACTACCCACAGGCTTGCTACAGCAGTAACTATATCAAGCGCAATGGACTGTGATGTGAGATGCAAGAGGTCTGGCCAGATGATCTAGTAGTCCCTCCTGGTCTTAAGCTTGTGAATCTAAATAAACAAGACAGGAAGAAGACAGAGGTGAAATAATTTAGAAAGCGGCACAGCACTGCCTAAGATGCAAATCACTAAACTCACAGTGCAGCATCCAAACTGCTAAGTCACTGAGTCTCAGAGCTTTTTTGGGGGCATGTCCTTATTCAGCGCAAACATTTTATATCCTTCCCCCAACATTTACTATGAGAGTAGGAGCAAAACAGCATATGTATGGTAACATCCATATACCATGTATTTGTGTGTGCTTTGAGTGCACAACAGAAAATGCTTGAGGGGTGAAGATGGAAAAGGAAAGCAAGATTTCATTTGCTTTACAGTAAAGTTTTCAATGCCTTAATCCCCCTGACATATTCTTTCGTGATGGTTCTCCACCTCCTGGGTACTGGAACTTACCCACTGTGAAATACTCTGCTAGATTATACTGGTTCTCTTAAAACCACCAAAGACATTGTAAGCATATGTAAAAGACAAACTTTCAGATAGGCTTTCTTCACCTTGCAATTGCAAGCTATTTTCATGCTCTCCTTTCCTGCAGGTCCCAGTCATCCCTGACCTCCCTTTTTTGCATTTATGTGTGCTAGCATAAATGTTGCATAGATGTGCAATTACGGAAGCAACAAAGGCTGCATAGCTGCCAGCTGGGAATCGCAGGGGTAGGTGGAGTTACACCTAGAATGAAATTGCTCCTCTCCTTTCATAGTGCAGCTTTATTTACCTCGGTCTCTTGTTCTTCTCATCATCCCTGTTCCCTTTCATGTCTTTGCTATTAAAGTTATTAGAAAAATTATTCATTCAATTGCTTGTAGAAGCTGCCCAAAGATAAATACATTCAGCTTAATAAACCTTGTTAGCAGGAAGGAAGAGGAGAATGCCTAATTAATGTATTAATGATTATAATGCACTTTGAAGATGAAAAGTGCCATGAGCTCTAAAGGCACACTTCTGCTCTCCGAAGTCCCTAGGAGTCATGTGCAGAAGCTAATTCTAAACATTACTGCTACTACAGTATGGCAGGGAAAAAGATGCACGTACCACAACTACTCCTCAACACCCTGGATCCACATGCAGGGGTTAACCCTTCTTCCAGATACTGCCTATGTTAAGACAACACAGCTACATATTCTTCTCCAAAAACTGGAATGGAAGAGTGCCAGGAGGAACCATTTAATGCAGTTCATCCATGCTCTGTAGATACACAGCCCAGCTATAATACCATTACATTTACCTAGAAAGAACAGATTGAAACTTCAGACCTTGGAAGTTAAACACTGCCGGTCCTTACCACTCACACTAATGGGTTTTCCCAACTCTCAGTATGCTAAGAGTCTCCCCTCAAAACAAGAGCTGCTGGGACAGTCCCCTTGCTAATACATGGGATGCAACAGGTCTGGTGATGCTTTCAGAGAAATGGCAGCTTAGGGCAGAAGTGCAGGCAGAAATACTGCGACGGATGATAATCCCTAGCTATCGCAGGGAAAGGGCATATGGGTCAATGGAGATTTCCAGCTGAAGTTTCCATGGCTCAGGTACAAAAGTATTTATCCTCCCTAGGTTTCTCCTCATCCAGACAATACAGCACAGGCTGAGATCTGAAGAACAGATTTGCCTTTTGCTGCAGTAAGAAATCTGCCTTTACAGCAAGGGAAAGTAAGTTGCTTAGAATGTCACTGCACAAACAAAATACAAGGTGCTAATAACAGGTTTCTTAGACACACATTTCCTTTGCATGTCGTACCAGGAGGCAGATACTCTAGGCTCTCATTATTATGGGCTTAGGCTATGAAAACTTTAATGAACATATTTTAAAATGTCAGTTTGAAGAAATGAGGTACTAACAGCGCACATTTGCATAGCTGTCTCCTGAAAACACGGAGCAGTCTCAACAAATCCTAGAAAAGAAAGTAAAATGCACACTAAAACAATAGCAAGTTTCACATACGTCTGGTGGGAGGATAAAAGGGGCAGAAATTATGCTGTCAGTCTACATATTTTCTGGTTATCACTTGAAATATTGTGAATAAACAGAATAATGCTGTATTGCTCACCTCTGTAGCATTAAAAAAAAATAAACTGAGTTCACCTAGGTACCCACAGGGCATTAAAGATTCTGCAAACTTTAGGAATCCCCTATGGGGAAGACTCAAGACTGCGTCAGAGGCCAAAGAAGGTAAGGCCTCGGCAAGCAAAGCACACAGGTGACCTGTAGCAGATGCAGGGACAAGGCCACCCCAAAGCCCCGAGCTTTACTCCCAGCCACGGGTGCTCAGAATCAACTGCACCCCTGTGCCTTATGAACAGGAACAAGCAGCAGCCACTTGCGTTCGGACAGACCAGCTCTGCTCAAGTGGCCACATTTTCTGCCAGGCTAAAATCAGCATCTGTTTGTTCTAGTGTCTCTTCTCAAGTGATAAGCACGGATGGCTACTTTCCCTTCAGGGGATTACGGGCTGACAATTACTGGCTGGATGAAGAGTAATAAATCAGCCTTCCCTCCACGACTTAATACACTGTCCGATAAAGCTGAGGCTTTGTTTGCGCAGGCCATGTAATTTACCCATGGCAGGAGTTGATCAAATTGTCTTTTATGGATTTGTCTGTTTGTGCCCCAACATGAAAATTTGGGGGTTTGTAACATGGCCATTTACTCTTCCTTTCTTTTCCTGGGATATTAAAAAAACCCAAACCCAACAATACTATTCCCTAAGGTTACTGAAGGGAACTCCCACATGCTGCTGTAAAACCAGCATGAAAAACTAAACACAAATCAATCACTTCTCCCTGCAATGTTGTTTCTTCTCCCACCCACCGTCTCTCACACCTGGCAATGTGTTAGGACAGCAAGTGCCCGTTCACGGTTCACACTGCTGCACACGTGGAGGCCCACCACCAAGAGAGCTTGTACTACACCAAATGAAAGCAACGGATGTTTAAGATGCACTGAAAACCAGGAACAGCCTGGTTTTCAAAGCTGCTCTGCTTTCAGCTACCAGGAGCTTCTTTCCTTCTTGTAAGCTGCTGTTTCCTACCCAAAATCAGCTCATAAACAAACTCATCTCATTAGCAAAGAGCCCTGGCAATACTCTGACTGCATCCCAGACCTCCATTCCCGCTCTTTCTCCTCTCTCCTTTCCTACAGCAGAAGCAGCCCGTGGTCCTCATCCTTAGGACAGCAATGTTCAGCTTTGTGCATTCCTGAGAAGCCCCAGCACAGCTGTGCAAAAGCCTGCAGAACCAATCCCTCAAGTGTAGGCTGTAGAAATAAAAGCAGGGGTGCCTGAACCTGACAGAAAACTCGGTTGCTGAATGAATTAACTGGGGACACGTCCCCGATTTCCCTCTCCTTTTATTCTTTGCTTGCTTTCCCAATCCTCTCCACCAGCTATCAGCAGAAAGACCCCTGTCCTCTGGTTGTGGGGAAGAGCCGAAAAGGCATTGCAACAACTTCCCTGCTGGAAAAAGAGGGCCCAGGCTCTGCAACAGCTTCCGCGAGAAGGTGTCTAGTTCAGAGCAGATCATCTGTGGAACTTCTGCCTTCAAGAAGCAATTCTGAATCCAACTTCCACAAAAAGTAATCAAACCAATGACAATTGCTTTGGGGCAGAAGTTGGTCTCCACTTGAAAGAGAAGCCCCAGAACTACGTGTCAGAATAAGGCTCTTCTGACACAAACAACTCTATACCTAGAAAGGACGAAGCAGCCACTGCTGGGAAGTTGTTGCAGGCCTGTACCTCTTGCCACTCTATGCTTGCATTAAAAGATGCCTAAAAAAGACAAAATGTATTTTGCCATTTTCATTTGTTACCTTTAGAAAGGTTGAGATAATCTTTAGAAATAGGTACAAAAAAGTCAGCGTCCTTCTTCAGGAGGAAAGGGACAGCAATACAGCTTAGGCACTTGGAGTGCCTTTATTTATTCTTCCCAAATTCTCTTGAAGAACTGTCAAGGCGTTTGCTAGAGCGCTCTCCTAGACTAAAAGCTCTGAGAAGGTCACAGAGACACACTTTCTTTCACAAATTTTCCAGGCTTTAAAGTCACAAAAATCTCCAAACAACCTTTCATACTTTAAAAATAAGTATGTGAATAGAAATCAGTATGGCTCCATAGCAAGTCAGGTTTCACTTCCACTTGCCTGTGACATAAATCTTACAGTGTAGATACAATAACAGGAGCATCTTCCTTTTTGGAAGCTTCAACCATTTGCAAAATACTTCACTGATCACAGAGAAGCAAACATTAGCACTGCCAACAATGATACAATGTCACTTTTGTACTTTTCTTATTGAAAAACATCAAGCAGTCATTTCACTGAAAAAATAAAAAATAAGAAAAATTGGGTTTCCATGCTTGCAAACACTGTTTAGGACACAAATGCTGTTCTCCACCTGAATGGCTAGAACCTGCTTCAACCAGAAAAGCAATTGTGGCACCTCAAGGCAAGTGTCCCTACAAGTCTGTAACATACAAAGATTATGCAGTCCCAGTATAGCTATTAGCGCTGTAGACATTTAATGGTTCAGTAATAATGACATGGGAATCTCTCAAAGTACTCCTTTGTTCATGCTATTATGTTTTAACCCATAAAGGAAGCTTTGGAAGGAGCCTTCTGTTATCCAGCAGCCCCGGACCCACATCAAGTAGTAAACAAATAGGAAGTTACGGATCCATTTCAAACTCAAAGGAAAGTACTCGGTACATTGTCCCCTCCCAGCAGGCAAGAACAGGAGAACTAACTTCTTTCTAAACTAGCAAAATAATTTCTACCATTTTACACCATAATCTTTTTTGGCATTTCTATCCACAATAGCAAGATAAATCAAGGATCAAGCCCCACCCCCAGATAAGGAGAAAAATCAGCTGATTTTCACAGCAGCTACACAAAAACAAGGGATAAATAAAGCCAACGTGATCTTTGCCAGTCATGACTGTTCTTCTTGCCCATCCTGTCTCTTAATTCATATTTGAGCTAGTTGTGGCACAACAGACTTGGGCACTGCCCGGGCACGAGTAACCAACACCAGAGTCAGCGGCTGAGCCTGCGGCACAGCCAGCAGGACCCTCATACCCCAGCCTGTGAGCTCTGCCTACGGGAGGTATTTCTGTTAGCGCAGCAGCAGCAAGAGAAGCCCTTGGAAGAGATGCGCTGCATCAACAGCTGGAAATCCGGCCATGATTAACTGTGGCAGAAGCCTGTAAGGACTATGCTTTGAGGTGCACCCGCACGCAGCTAACGCTGTAGTGAAACAAAGGTTGCAATCCTGTCCTTTATCCCCGAGATGGTGCTTCTTCCAAACCCTTACCTTCCTGCTGCTCAGAGCTCAGTAGCTAGGAGAAGGGACTCCGACACTGATTTCAGATGGTGCTTTTGTACCCTTGCAGGATGGCTCCACCGTGTGACAAAAGAGGAGCACTGCACTCACATGGAACGTGGTCAGTAAAACAAAGCCTGCTTTCTCAGCAGGTGGTCCTCTGCCAGTGACTTAATTTATTCTAGCTAAAAAACCCAGCAGTTCTTGGACAAAGACCTAGGATTAGCAAGTGAAATACAGCCTTCTTTTTAACCCCTTTGTAACTTCTACACAGAAATGATGCTTTGTTTTTCAGAACTCTGCTGCTTAGCCTGGAGAAGGAGGAAGGCTGTGGGACAAGTGGCAGTTGCACAGCCTATTTGAAATAAAGGTTTAATTGTGGCAGGGTTTCAATTTTTCATTCATTCAAGCTGAATGTGTCCTTTTTATAGTAGGAGTTTGTTATTTCCATCACCCCTGTCCACGTAAGTCAGTTACACATTTTCATTTGCAAGCCAAGAATGTTAAATTGATAAAATTTTAAAAGTTAATACTAATGAAATAAAACTGCTATCAAGTAGTTTACCTCCTTTAAAGCAATGAGTAAGATGTTATTTACTCTGTGGTCTACACTCAGAAGCTTTTGAGCTATGTGTGTGGCTTGCAACCATATGGCTACATCAGGGGAGCCTTGACACTTACATGCCAGAGATGCTACCTCACTTCCTTCCTCCCCCCCCCGCCCCGCTCCAAACCTAGCTCTCCTTTATTCACTCTGTTCTTTCCAGATCCTCTCCCAACACTCACAACCTTCCTTCATTTTACTAGCATATTGTCTTCACCCTGGAGCCCTCCTCTCTTTGGTGCCCATTTGGCTGCACCCAGCTCACACACCTTTCCCTTCTGGGACCTACCAGGCACTTCAATGTCGCACAGCCTGGTAGGGCAGCAGCAATTGCCCTTCCAAACACTGGCCCGTATCAGCTTTGAAATGAAATACAGAAATGGCACACTGCTGTACAGGGTCCAGCTTGGATGGAGTTAACTTGCTTCACGGCAGCCCATATAGCGCTGTGCTTTGCATTTGTGGCTGGAACAGTGTTGATAACATAACACTGATGTGGCTACTTCTGAACAGCGCTTGCACAGTATGAAAGCTTTCTATCCAAGATTCTTGTTCCGGATGTGAGGAGGACCATCTCCAGTCTGAAGGATGAAGTTTAGCCAGCAGAAGAGGCTCCACATGGCAAAGATGGAGGAGGTGTGCAGGCACCAGCGTGAGCGGCAGAGGTAGCTGCCCCAGGGCCAGGGGCAGGCACCATCCAGGAGCCACCTGTGGGCCAGGGAGCTGACGCCACATCCTAGTTACAGTCCCAGTGGAGGTCTGTGATATGCCAGAAAGCCCTGCCAGGGCCACAGCCAGCAGGGCAGTGCAGGAAGGGCTTTATGTCAAACAGTGGCTGCCATGCCATGCCCCTGCCCTGCCTGCCCCCCGAGGTCGAGCTCCACCTGCCTCGGCTCCCCCACAGCCCTGCCCACCTTCCTTGTCTGTGTCATGTGGAGTCTCCTGCCCCAGCCAAACTTCATCCTTTGGACTTTGTTATGAGGCAGATGGACCCAGTAAAAAATGGTAAGCCACATTCCAGTCTTCCTCTCCCCACCCCCTATCTATAGATTAAAGCAGATTAATACATGTGAGAGCATTGAGTTCTCACTACTGTATGCACGTGTGAAGATTGTTTTATCACTTACATAAAAGTTTGGATCTTTAGTCTCTATCATTTTCAAGAAAATAAAATTCTGTAGTTTAGCTAATGAAAGGGAGCTATTTGATAAAGCTTCTTACAGGCTCAAATGTGATTAATTTACCACAGCTTATTAAATTACTGTCAGCTGAGTTGGAGTAAATCCAGGGCTTGCTCTTAACCTAGAATGAATGCAAAGCAACGAGGCTCAGCTTAGACCAAAAGGTCTCAGACAGGTCTTGGTACTTAGCATTTGTCACAAACTAAAAATGTATGCTGAGAACGACCACAGCTCAGATGACTAAATGTAATTGCTTAAAGACATAAGAGCTCTAAGTAGTCAGTCTTTTTGATTATCATGAGATCACAGGATAATTCAGTTGGGAAGGAAATTCAATAGGTCAGACTGGGTTGCCCTGGGCTGGACTCAAGCACAAAACCAATCAAGTAAAGAGATACAAACTTCCAAATTTTTTACTGAATTTCCACAGTTTTGCACAGCAGCCTACCGCACAGCTGCGTAACACTCACAAACTTCTTCAGTAACAAAATGTAAAATAACAGGGTACAAAAATAAGCACTTTAATTGTTTTAATTCTGCTTACCATGTAAGCGAGAGCAGGAGTTATAACCCTCACTGGCTTTTACACCAGACTATTGCTTCCAGAGAAAAGCACCATGATGTGCCAAAGCCTGAAGCCTGACATCTGCTGCCAGACTGCAGCGAGCTCCCCAGGGCTCCCAGCAAGTTCACCGGGGCCAGCACAAGTGCAGCAGTTCTGCCATTTGTGGCACACAGCAGGACCAGACCTAACAGCACATCCTCCCTCCCCGCTCCCCTTTTCCCCACTATGAAGGCTGGCTGTACAGAGATAGAAGCAATCCATGTTCAGACGACCCTCTTCAGATTTGACCTTACTAATCATCCCAAACCAAACAGCAGCTGAGGATTTTCTGAGCACTGCAAGATCAATTCATAACTGCTTGTGCAGCACCAGGCAGGATTCATCACGCAGTATACTTTTCCTCCCCCTGTTTTTTTGCCTTGTGGTAGTGGTTGTAATCATTATACAGATCCTTAAAGACTTCCCTTACACCTGCTGGTAGTGACACATTCAAGAACTTGATGTCCCGTTCAATGCAAAGGTCAAGGATGTGATATATCCCTTCTGTGAGATGTTTTTTCACAGCCGGGTGCAAAGTCACCTACGAGAAGAACAAAACTGCATTAAACTTGAAGACAAAATGGTAAGAAAACACCCTTTCCACAGTCAATACACATTAAATGCTGACAACATGTCATCCAGTGCATCTGACCATCTGGAACAGCCCATTAGATAAAATTCAAGATTTTGACTTGTGCAATATTTTCCTGATTTTTGCACACGTTTTGCAGAACAAGCATGCCCCTTGCAATAAAATGCACAAGAGCGCTATTATACACATTGCTGTGGAGGCAAAGACACTGATCATCTTGGAATCACATGAAAATTCGTCAGCAGAAAAACTGTAAATAAAAAACCCTAAAATACTTGCCCTGGATTACACATTTCAGTAGATTCTGTATGTCTCATATGAGCTGTATGCTACTAAGTCTCGGTTTCAAACGAGCACTTCCTTTAGGCTACTCTATCATTTATATTAGGTAGTCAATCAATTTTAACTTATCACTTAACAACTTGATATTTATCTAACAATTTGTGTCTGAGGACTTCAATGTATAACCCTTAATAAAAGGAGCCTTCAAAAAGCTCAGGAGATGTGCATTTCCTTACCTGTTTTAACATCAGGAATCAGGTACCTTCCCTGAAGTCATGCAGAAAGTTGAAGGAATACAACGAATGACTCAGGACTCCTCCGTACCCTGCTCCTGCCATTATAACCCCTGCTCAACCCCACAACCAGCAGAACTGCCACTACAACCAGGAACATCAGTGCTGACTCTGGAGTCCTCTGCTGCTCCAGGCACAGGAATTTGTCCTGTGCTCACAATGGCTTGCTAAATACTTCACTGCCTGAGGCGGTGCTGGCCTCTGGCATAATCACATTATTTTTGCAACAGAACCATGTCTTATCTTTGCTGAATCCCAAAATTAGCTTTACGCCTCCAGACCTAAGCCTCTGCACTCCAAGCCTAATGAAAATTACATAAAAAGCTGTCATTAAAATTCAGACTTCTTTCTTCCTAAGGCAACTAATAAACTTCCCACTAATGAAGTGCACTCCTAATCACTGTGACAGGCTCCTGCTCTCTTTCTGCCCTAAATGTAAAACAGTTAATATATTTTATTAGACCTGCTAACGTAGCTGGGAAAAGCATAGAGCAGGCATTAAGGCACATAAGCCTTTCTTTGGACCTGTGACCCTGATGAGTTTGCATGTCCAAAAGTTTGTCATTTTTCCCCTCTATGTCAGTTGATCTATTGGCTGGTTTATAATGGTTGGACTTGATGATCTTACAAGTCTTTTCCAATCTTAGTGATTCTGTGATTCTGTGTGATAACAGATGTTATTTCTCCCTACACCATGCACTGAAGTAACACAACAGTTGAGCATCAGAAGTCCCAGTGAATGTACTGGGCTGGCCTCCCCCTTCCTAGGGCAGAGAAATGACTGCAGAGAACGCAGAAAGGAAAACCCACAGCTATTGACAAGACGGACCAGATGTCCCACTTGGGATAAGCAGATACCTCAGAGCTGCAGTTAATGAAACTGCATCCCTTACATCACAAATTAATCTGGACCCATGCCTTATTTGGGCCATTCTTGCTTTGCAGTGCAGTTTCCTATAAACGCCCTCCAATAACACTATGGGAAGCAGAACCAAAGATTTAAACAGCTGTCACTACTGGCTGGCAGTTAATTATGCTTGTAAGTGTTTTATGGTCTGTATAGTTAGCACAACCAACTTGTCAAGCATTACAGAGCTCTTGATGTGAGACATTAAATGTGTGAAGAGGTATTTCACTATTGCTGAATTAAGCAACAGCTGATAGACAACAAGGGAAAAGCACTGTCAACAGTATGAAGGAGGCTATAGATGCCACCCACTCTGGCAAGGAGTCTTTCTAGATTAACACAAAATAATTCACAAGGATATTTTATTTCCTGGTATAAAGAGGAAGCACTGAGGGAACCGTTACACAACTACTTTAGGAGTAAGTGACTGTTTAGGCCAGTAGCTTTCATCAGTTTTAGTTTGCAGACCCTTAAAAGGGTTCCAGGAAGTGTGCAGATGCCCATATAAAGATTTAAATCTACCAACATGTTGCTTTTGACGGACCCCCAGGGTCTTCAGATCACAGGCTGAAAGCCACTGATCTGGACTCAGAAGAGATAAATGGTTAAAGGAGTTTTTCTCTCCCTCTGCAGAGCAACATGAAAGATGTGCATGTGCCCCCTTAAGACAAGCATGCTAAGGCCTCCAATTCCTCCAATATCCATCAATTCTCACCAGTCTAATGAGCAAATAAATCATCACCTACTTGTGATCTATCTATTCTGTCAGACAGAAAATACCCCTTTGTCACAGCGTCTGGTGGCTCACTACACTGATTCCCCTTTCCACGCCCAAAGGTTCCATGCATACATTACTGATCTGTGATTCCAGCTATCATCCATCACTTTCCATTTCCCAGTGATAAGTATTGCACAAAACTTTCCTAGAAGTCTCATGAGACTTTCTACACTGCTAATACTGAGTAAGTGTCCTTTTAACTTGGAAAGGTCATTTGACAATTCAAGTCAGGCTTTCTGAGTAAAGTCTCTACCTTCAGCGATGAACAAATTTCAGAGTTCAGAGACAGTAAATAGAGCAGAAGTAGTCTTAACAGTAATTTGTCCCCAGTATTTGCTGAACTACTATGCTTACTATGTAAACAATAACCAGCTTACCAGGAACACTAAATAACATGGCTAAAAACTGACATATCCCATTGTTTTGCTCCCAAACCTTGGAAAAAAGCCAGGCAATAGAGAAGGTAGCTGAGTTTAAGCTACATAACAACCTTCATGGTTAGTTACATTGGTTACACCATAATCCTTCAGAAACATAGCACCCGTTAGGATATTTTTGTGGTGAGAGAGCCTAAAGACTAAATCAAAGACTGAAATTCTTCTTTGTATTTCAGCCCATGCCCAGGCCAGAGCCACAAATAATCAATTTGCAGGTACTTGCAACACAAGCGGCATTCAAACCCTGGTGAAATCTAAATCCATTAGGCTGAAGAGCATGATAATTTGAACTTGGGTCTGGATGTAAGAAGCTACTGACCTGGCTCTAGCATTTGTAACAGTAGGAGTAGTGGTTTCCAGCAAGGATGGGAATGGTATCTTTGGTACGGAAGGAGAACTACTGAAAAGCTAACAATTCTCCAGCTTGGTAACATTTTCTCCATTCACTTACTCATTTAGACCAGATTAAAAGACATTTTCCAGGAGAATTTTTCTCCATTACATTGCCAGATGAGGCCCGAACTGCTATCAATCCTGGACAACTGAGACTAGCTGGGAGAAGAACCTAACTACCACATGAAGAAAAAATAACACCCAACATGACAGAAAAGCAAAGCAGTTCTGTAAATAGGCATTGCATTGTTTTGCCTTAAAAAAAAACACAGCCCACACCTTTAGAAAGTTTTCAGGAGCTGCGTAAGAAAGATTCTTAGGAACTCTTGCTCAAAAGAACAGAGAGTTTGGATCAAACCTGTATCCCCATAAGGTACAGCAACTTTTGTAACTTCACAGATTTTACAAAACTTAACACAGCTGCCTTTGGAACAGGAACTTCAAAGCCAGCGCGATACCACGGCACTTTCAAGATGGATGAGAACATGTTACCTTCTGCAATTCAGTCACATACTGAGCCACAATGAAAGCAGAAAACACAGTGAAGTCCTCCATTTCTGCAGCAATATGAGTATACATCCGTTCCACCAAGTGCGCACACTTCAATATAACTTCAAACTCATCTGTGTTGCCTAAAACAGAAAGCAAGTTGCAGGCTTAAAAACACTAGGAAAAAAACAATGAATCACCCAGTCTTCTATAGGATTCTTGAACTACATGAAGCCAACACCAGCTTGCCCATTTTACCTTCTTATCAAGCCACAGCTGAGAGGCCCCCCACACCCCATATGCATCTCTTCCAATGGTTATTTTCTAAGAGCACACTGATTCCCACTCCACATGCACCGCAAGGCAAAAAGTATTTGTAATATATATGCTGAAGTGCTAAAAGCAGCAGCTTTGGTCCCTTCCATGATTCAGTTCCAACTAGCACTGTGGAGAACAAGGAGACTGGAAAACTGTATTCTCTACCTACAGAAAATCAGAAGACATCTCTTAGAAACAGCATAGTAAGAAAGCTTTCTGATGAGATTTATTACATGAAATACGGCAGCAGAAGCCACAGCACTAGAGATATTTAAAGTGAGACTGCAGAGTTCACCTGAGAATTTACCCTTTCAGTAGGCAGTGAATGAAGAGAACTAACACAAACAAAGGAGAAGGGAAATCTAGAAATTACTTTCATATTATCTGTTATGAAAATTAAACAATCCTGCAAAGATAAAAAGCATGGTTTTAAACTTTAGGATGCCATGTACCCATGAGTTTCCCGTGACCCTTGCTTTACGTAAACATATTACAGAAGCTAGCAAATTCTCAAAGTTTGGCACCACTTGAAGATACCTTTTCCTCTATCATTGAGCCTTTGTTAGTATATTCCTCCATGCCTCATACATACACTTACATTTGCCTGCAGTTGTGGGCAACATATCAGCTAAGATAAATCTGAACATAGAATAAGCTGTAGGACAGCAGTGGAAAGCTAGGATACAAGCAGTTGCAGGCCATGAAGTCAACTCGTCTCAAAAAGTCACCACTATTAATGACAGGGTATTTGTGTCCTGACCAGCATAAAGCACAGGAGGATTACCTTAATCACTGTGAACATCTTTGACTTGGCTCCTTTGACAATGTAAATTCTTTAACAACTTCCAGTAATAAGTCTCTTTTTTTTTTTTTCTTCCTTTTGAGATATTTAACTACAATAATTCCAAATCCTTGACCATACAGATAAATCATCTAAACCCAACCGATGCTTCAGATATGTGTAATGTTCTGGCTTTATGCTTAGCACAGAATGGTGACAATTCAGGACTGTAGTAAACATAGTTCCAGTCTCAAGAAGCTCCATTTAGTAGGATCTACTTGGGGCTATAATTCAGGCATGTTAGCATGTATCAACAGAGTTCACAGCCACCGTGCTTTCAGGCACAGAGGTTGATAGCAAGAGCAGAAATCAGGCACAGCAAGCCTTACCAATTCCTGTCTACTTGACAGCCACTCAGTGAAGAATACCTTATTCACCTAAAGCAGTGCTGTCTGGATGCAGCTCTACAGGAGCCCCAGTTACCTTTATAAGCGCACGATACTACAAAGCTCATCCTCAATTTTACATAAAGGACAGATAGAGCTAATGGTTTCAATACCACAGCTAGGTTTTGAGGACTTTGCTGCTGGTATCAGATTGTCCTGTTCTGCATCTCCTCTTCTACAATATACAAAATTACACTGTGTATATATAGTGCAAAAGTGGGAAAGATATGGTACCTCTGTCTCCTTTCTGACGTCCTTCATGCATGACAGAAACAACCAGACGATGGAAACTGTTCAGAAAAGATGGTGCTGCTTTCAACAGCACCTGCAAAGACATGAAATAAAAACATCTGAGATTATGTAGTAAAGGGAGTGGAGACAGTAGAGGTACACCACCCCACAGCCAGAGGGAAATCAATTCCTGTGAAGGTATTATTATTATACAGCTGTCAGGAGCAGAGACTATCTTTTCACTCCGCATCCATGCAGTATCTAGCACATGAGAATCCTGGAGCAGGACTGCAGTCCTGGCCATATTCAAATATAAATAACAAGTAAACATCATATTAGAGTTACTCCATCTCTCCAAAGCAGCATTTGATTTAATACCCTAATGTCTAAGGAATTTCTTCTTGCTGGTAGAGAACCTGTGTTGCCAGACAGATTTACAGAACGCAAGGTCCAGTAACACTATATAGATCACTGTGTAAAAACAGCCTAGATAGGCAGCTTTCTATCAGAGGGTTTTTGTAAGGGCATTTTAGCAATGTGTACTGCCTTGCTTTTAGAATTTGCCATTTCCCCATCTTTAACTTCCTTCACCCTCAGTCCTACTGCAAATGCATGAGGCCCCTTTCCTTTCTTCTTCCACTTCCGCCCACGTATTCCATGTAGGAGTATCTCCAACCCTGTGCAAAGTCCTGGCACATCTTCACTTTCCCATGCCAGAAGGCTGACAAGAACACCAGGATGGTAAAATGTTTGAAGGTCACCAACTTCTAACATGTCTAAGCCCTGTTTTCAAAGGACTGCAAAGTCTTGATCTCCAATGAGAATGAGGTCCTACAGCCTGAGCCATTTGTGTTTCTAGAAATCAATCATAAAAAATGGAAAGTTTTATCCTAATCTAGCATCAGATGTTGATAAGCAATCTGCTGCCGAAGACCAACAATGCAGGCATAAAACAAAGCAGGAGAACAACTGAAATGATGTGATTTTGAGATTCCCAGACTTTTAAATGACAAAGCACTTTCATACTATCAGAAGAAATTATTTCAAAAACACTATTAAAAAAAAAAAATTCTCATCACTGGCCTCTATGTTGGTTCTTTCTACCTTTTTCCCCTCCTCCCAGCCCCACACAGATATACCTTCGGATGACACTGCACAATAGAGAAGAGCACTTCATGGACCCCCAGGAAGACACTGCGATAGTCTTCTGTCTTCAGATGTTCCAGAGGGACTGTTAGGAGAATGCTGAATGCCAATGCCACATGGTGTGGATTCAAGAGAACCCCTTCTCCTTGCCTTAGCAGAGCTGCTACAGTCTCTAGAATAGGTACAACTATGGTGGAAATCAGTGACTGGTCCTGACAGGCCTCTCTGGTTTGCATCTACAAGAAGATAGGGAACAGGTAACGAGGAGTGCATTAGCCACCTATCACTAGCATTCACATACCAGAGAACCATAATGCTCTGACTTGAGTCAATGGAACTAGAGTGGTACAAGCTGGACTGGCAGGGAGACTCCTGCACTTTAGCCATTTTCATGCAACCGCACCCTGCGCGAGGATGCATATGATGCATTTCAAGCAAGCACTGCTGTGAGTGTGGAATTGTAACTACTCCCCAGTCCCCTGACAACCAGCACCTCTTTGCACGTCTTCACATGAATGCACTGATGCAGTTCTCTCCTTTACAAGCATGCAGACCTACCAAAAAAGGGCAGCAATTGCACGCTCACAATTCCCAGGCACTGCAGAGCCAATCCCTGACAAATTTTGGTTTAGAGACACCACCACCATGAGAGAAGAAAAACCTACATCACTAGGTTTGTATGCTGTACAAATGAAGGACAGAAAACCTGGGTTTGCTTACTTCCAGTTAAGTTTCCCATTCATAATTCAGTGAATTTATATTATTATTTAAATATGAGCACTTTTTTCTTTTCGTTTTGCTCCTGTTGGCTTCTGCTGTGACGCATCGCTGACAAGTTACCTTCTGCAGCTTTACAAGTTTCTCCCCAGCTCCAGATTACATGGTCCGGTCCCAGAAAATTACTGATGATAAGAAATGGATTACCTACACACTGGACTCACAGGAGGAGATTTACTTGAGGAAGGAGGAGAGAAAGGGTCCAGACAAAAAAGTGCAGGTGAATCTGGTATGTATTTGTCTAGTATCCACAATATTTTATTCCTGTATGCCTCTGTGCATGTTAGATGTAACCACTACAGACTCCAACAAATGAAGGGATAGGTAATGAAGTTACAATAAAGAGATACTTACAGCTAAAGCTGTGATTATCTGTGGGCTGACAAACCAGAAAGCCTTCTCTTTGTCTCCGCTTAAAGGGCAGCTGAGCAACAATCTGGTTAGCGTAACAGCTGACAATACTTCCTGCAGAAAGCAGACTGATGATCAGTCACGGGTAAAAGATGCACTGTCTCCTTTCAAGTATAGAAGAGCTCTTTCAAGGGCAGTGGCAGTTTTGAGCATTACCAGACCCTTGACACATGAAAGTACTCCCACCAACAGATCTCTTTGGAAATTGTGAAGTAAGCAGCAGCTCAACAAAATTCAATATGCCGAGTAGCACTGGCCCAAATGTACTGCATGCTACATTTTTTTTAGAATCAACTTACTGTACAAAAAGGCTTACCTGATTTTTAAGGAAAGCCTTCTCCTTCAACTGCCACTAGATAACAGAGGGAAGCAGGGGGAATACAGGGACACCAGTACACTATACACTAAGAATGCTGCATTTGGCAGCAGGGTTTTTTTTTACTTGCTGGCTGTTACGACAGACTAATAAAAGAAACATATTACAAGCTATACTCAGGTGGCAGGAATTACATGCATAGTACAGGAATTCCAGATACACTTTCAGAAAGACATATCAAGAATTGATGCAGGACATCCGTGTCTATTTCTGACAAATAAGACAGAGCCAGATAAACCCCCAAGTTTAATCCAAGTTTCATTCTCAAGTCACTGAGCTTTCTATGGAGGGTACAGCTGGCTTTTTTGCCAAAAGAGTTCCATGTCACCACTGCTGCTTAAGCTGCTCTGGAGAAAGGAATAGTATTTAAAAAGCTACTGAGTACAGAGCAAAAGTCCTTATATAGACAAATACCAAAAGCACAGGTGTAGTTTTGGTTTTACTTAAAAATGCCAGCATTTCTAAAAGTGCCTTTAACCCTATTAAGAAGAGCCACAGACAAACTGTGGCTAAACTCACTGACTGCTAGTATCTGTTGTGCAAGAGCTCTGATCAGCAAGTAGAAAAAAAATCTCTGCATGGCCTGCAACATCACAGCTGTGTGATTTCTGTTGACAACACATGGAATTAAGACTGCTGAGTCCTTAAACTGGACAGAAAGTTTTTCCAGTAGGTTTCCATGATCCTTCCACCTCTCTCAATTTATATCCAGAACATATCTCAGCACAGTCATGAAGCCCTTAACTGCCTAAATTAATTTGACTTGACCACTGAACATAAAGCAGAAAAAGGGAAAAAAAAAATGGTCATTCAGCCAACAAAATTTTTTCAAGATACAGAAAACTGAACAAAGAAGTTGACAATAAACTAAGCTCATGCCTTACTTTAGCCTTCTGTTGCCAAACATTCCTCATTTCAAGTCCCTGCAGCACCAGCCTCATTATGGTATAAAACTCCTCAGCAGAGCAGTTTCCCAGCAGCTGGACAAGCACCTCTGTCAGCTCCATCTCCATACTTTGTATCACCTGGGTTGTGACTGCAGGACCTGTATATTCAAGAGACACAAACATGCCTTAATCAATTCCCAGGACACAGACTTCCACAGGTAAGAACAGGGAGAATCGAACCTTAAAACAGCTTTGTGGGTACCTTTTTAACACTCAAATGCACTGAAGGCCCCACACTTTCCCTTTACCTCCCTCCCCATTAGTGCAAAGAATTGCTATTCTCAAGCATTTCCTACCCTAGGGTTCACAGAACAGTCATTATAGCAATAAAAAGCTTTCAGTAATATGGAAATACTACAACAAAGCGTATGCTAAACAAGCCACAGGGCTTTACTACAAATGCTGGCCAGAGAGCCATCACAAGTCACAAAAACATTAAGCTGACAAAGTTTAGGTCTCTGCTGATCATAAGTCACACTCCCCACTTAATTATTACTACGTAGACAGTCCTGGACTAGCTTATATCTTAATTGATTCTGAAGGCTTGTTTTTTAGTGCCACAAGTATCCAAAGAAACTGTGGCAATGCCGAAAGTTGTCTTCAACAGGAATCCATATTTCATCTTATTGAATACTTCACTCATTCATCAGAAATTCTTACAGCTTTTTACAGGGATTAATTACATCTCCAGACTAAAGCATTTTACCAATCGTAGACTACTAAAGCGTGGCACAGGATGAGAGAGAGAAAAGTCAGCAGAAAAATTACAGCAATTAACACGTCCTCATGGTCCCTAGTTCTAGTGTGAAATCCCTGCTCTCAGTGCCCTTACTGAATCCCACAACGCCAAAGGATCAAAATGTAGGCCAGGGAAGAGAGAGACTAAGCCTGTATCTATGTGTAAGTTCTAGCTCAAATTCAACTGCGCAAATTCAAGATCAAATTTTCCCTGGAGAGCTGTGCTCTGTTCTTAACTACCTAATGCCAATATAAACATTGAGATCATTACTGTAGTACACTTGAGCGGTAGCCTCCAAAGTGGAGTGCGCACACCCCAGGGTGTGCACAAGAGAATCCATTGGGGTGCAGGAATTATAATTATCTTTAATAAATAAAATGTAAAAATAGTGTTTATTTCATCTTTACCTCATTTATCTCTCTATCTTTTTAAACTTTTTTTTGTGTATGCTTTGTAATGTACGTGGTATACTAGTAGAGTAGCACATGCATGTAATTTATAAATAAACATATACAGAGGCTGCATGCTCAATTTATTTTTTTTTTTTACTGATAGATGTGCACAATCAAAAATGTTTGGAGACCACTGCACTAGAGCATGCTAGTAGTAAGTTCGACAAATTGCAACTGTTCGGAGAAGTCAAAGAGAATAGTTATGTCTATGCTGTGTTTAGTTCATCTTGCTTTCTGAACGAGACAATATAAAGGAGCCGTTAGAGCACAAAGCTGGCAAGAGGTTTTTCATGTCGTTTCTAGCCCTGGCTCTTTATTTGATGGGGATAAAGGGACTGATCTGCCAATCTCCCACAGGCTTTATCAGAATTACGCGTGTTCAGCATCCTTAATAGTTAGGCGATTTCCATTGTTTTATAACCTTGCCTATCAGATACAAAAATAAATGAGTATTTTACTGTAATGTCCTCCAAGATCCTCAGATAAGACATAACAGATCTGACCTGGTGCACATCAGCTGCTTCAGTGGTGCCTATATATCAACTACATGAGTAGAAGGACACTGCATCTTCAGCCCTGCATCCAGTATTACCACGTTCCAATTACCATCAAAATGCTCTACAGGGATAAATAACTGAGGACCTCAACTCTATTAAGATGTTTGCATCTTCCAGGAGAAAATCATTACCAAATCAGATGGTGGCTGTGGTCCAGGTACAACATTGCCTCCTTGAAAATTTTCCTGTTAGGCATTTATAAAAGCATAGCCTACTGCTTTAACACAAGTAAATAGATACAGACTTTTCAAAAAGCTGCATGTTTTGCTAAATGGCTTTTAACTTGCCTCTGCGCTGCAAAATTAGCAAAGGAAGTGGAGAAAGGGAGTTTTCATACCAGAGAGAAGCTTTTTTATAGCAAAAACAACCATGACTGCAGTTTCTTTTCCAGGATATAGCTCTGGCACTGAGCAGAAGACCGTCAGGAACTGCAACGCAGACTGAAGGAACTGCAGATTACCTCCCGCACAGGGCAGCTCTCTCAGTATCTGAGAGTAAAACTTTTGGTACAGTTTAATACGGGGTTGCTCCAAAAACCCACCAGGCTCCTTCTGCCAGGCCTTCTTGACAGCATGGCTCAGATCTGCTTTGAGAAGAGTAGTGACAGATGGTATGAATGCTACAGGCAAAGGCTGGTTTTGGGTCTTATTCTGAAGACCGTGTTCAACAGTTCTGACCATCTGTAGAACTACTGGCTCCAACAGAGCAGACAGTACATCTGCAGAATGCAGCTTCTTTTCTGGCAGCTGCTGAAGGTAGCGTGTGACAACATGACACAGTGTGGTGAATGCCATGAGCAGTAATTGCCCAGCCACGGGATTCCAGTTTTTCCAGCCTTTGTTTTTGTCTGCACCTACGTCTGGCTTGCAGCTCACCAGGAAAGACATGAACTTTTCCAAGTTGAGCCTCACACTTTGCCTTCTTTCAATAATCATCTGAAGAAAGTTTTCCGAAAAGGCTTGGACTTCCTGGAGATACTGTGCCCAAACCGGAACAGTCAAAACACCAGTGAAGAATTTGCTAGCTGTGAGCTGGGAAGTCATCACAGCCTCAAGAACATCACTGGCATGAAGCACCTTAAAAATAGAGTTGGCATTCCTGCCAGCTTGCAGGCACCTCAGGAGGTGAAAGCAGGTACTTAAAAACTTCAGCAATGACAGCTTGCTGCAAGAGACACTAGCCCTGGTATTGGCTAGCAGGGACAGCAGCACCAGAAAACACCGGGTACAGTCAGAGGGAAGAAGACTATCTAGTTTCAGAAGAGAAGCAATTTCTAGCAAACCCAAGCAGCTTTCCATGTGACTTTCTTTCAGGATGACAGGGCAGCCATTTTTTGCTAACAATACTATACATTGGGAAACTTTCTCCAGTGTTTTCCAAGACAAGCTGAGCTCATCCTTCAGCAGTTTGTTTTCTGACGGTGCTTCCAACAGGTCAACAGGTCTGCGAGGAGCCAGGATTTCTTCGTGCCAAGGGATATTACCTGCAGACAGCTGTTGAAGTGGCAGATCTAGTGAATTCCTGGCAGCAGAGGGCAGCACCCTAGCAAACTGATGAATAAGACTGGTCAGAAAAGCACAATGCAGGACCTTCATTTCCGGTAGAAAGGGGCCGTGCATCAACCCAAGAGATATCTTTCCAATGCTGACAGAAGGCTCCGGGTCTGCATCAGCTTCCTGAGCTTTGGCCAATACTAACGTTTCTAGAAGCACATTTGCAATGTACTCTACATCTTTCAGGGAAATATACGGCAACAGGATAGTCAGGTTGGAGATGACGAGGTGCCAGTGGGCTGTGGGGTAGGTGAGATCACTTATCGCGCTGATATCTCCATCCCATGGTTCAGATTTTCCCCTGCTCATGCTGGATCTCCCAGACTCCAGGATGAAAGCTGCAGCATGCTGCAAGGCCTGTAGGTCAGCTTTGGCCTGCATTAAGATCATCTTCATTTTCTGAAGCATGAGCAGTTCTAAGCAATATTTACTAGTGGAAGCAGAACTATTTGCAAGTTCCATGACTTTCTCCCAGCACTGCTCCTCCACGCCAGGGAGAAAAGCTGAAATGGCCCCATGCCTTGCAGCAGATGCAGTAACAGCACCAGCAATTTCAGCTGCTGGAGACACATATTTACTGCAGCTAACACCAAACAAAGTGTCTACCTCAACCCAAGTGTAAACAAGGAGGAGAGCAGAGTCACTGGCCTTTCTTAGCCAAAGGTCTGACTTCTCTTCCTCTCTTCTAGGAGCCTGCAGCAGCTCCATCAGTGGCTGAATTACTCCCTTCTGCATCTTTGCCAGCAGACTCTGAGTGCGAAGGACCACAGGGGAAGGAGTGACATCATCTAGGCTCCTCATGTTGAACAGAAAAGCATGCAGCACCGAGCTCACTGACAGCAGCTTCAAGGCCATGTCAGCTGACCCTTCAACAGCAGGAATGATAAGGGTCTGGCATTTCTCCACGAAGAGACACAAGATGTCCAAAATCTGGTTGGGCGGCAGTTCAAGGAGACACTCATGAAGCTTTACTCTCAGGCCAGCAGAGAAGACAGGCAACCTCAGTTCATCAGCAGCTGGCTGGCAAATGACAGTCAGCACCTCCTCAAAGAGTCGTGGGAACTGTCGCAGCTTGGAGTAAGTCTGAAACATGGTGTTGATGAGAGCCTCCTGGGGCTTCTTCATACGCAGCTCGGACACCTTGGCATCAATCCAAGCTGAGGCCACTAAGTCATCCAAGTCTGGCTCTATTATAAGATGGTTTAATGACATCAAGAGTTTGAGACACCTGAACCAAGCAGGGATGGAAGCTTGGGCGTGACTCATCAACATCTGTGCTAGCTTGCGGTAAAACCCAAACTGTATCTCCTTGTGCCGGATACGGTCACTGGCAACATTATAGATATCATTGCTAAGCACCAAGTTCAGAAGCTGTTCCAAAGCAAGCAGCTCTGTGCTCCAATCTGCAGGGGAAAGCGTACCTTCCCTCACACCCTGCTCTAGGCAAGAGAGCCTGAGACAGCCAAAAAGCCTGCTGAGCATGTGGAAACACACGAGGTGGTTTTCTGCCTTACAGTACGAGTCCAGAAAGAGCTTATATAGCAGGGACACCGAACCAGCCACAACAGCTCCATGGAGGGCAGGTTCACAAAAGCCACTGCCCAGCTTGGTCTGCACTGTGTTGACTGGTAGCAAAAGACTTTTCAAAGCTCCTTTCTTCTTCTCCTGGAGTTCGTGTTCTGGCAGCAGCTCCTCTTTGTAGGATGAGAAAAGCTCAGGTTGGAATAACCCAGCCTGCAGCAAAGTTTCTACTTGGTTTCGGATTTCCCTGCTCAGGTGCTGACGCACGTGGTTGTCATCTGCTTGTGTCCAGCTCCTCACAGTCAGCAAGTGCCTCAGGAGCAGACATGGCTGGAGCAAGGAACTTGTCACTTGCCCAAACACACGATTTGGGTTGGTTTGCTGCCTCTGGATCAGGAGGTACTGAGCAAAGGTAAGTTGGAGGACACTGAACACCTGGGAGCCCACAGTGTCATCAGAAGCTAGCTGCTGACATGCCAGCTTGGACAGCTTGCTGAGGAGATCAACCAAGAGCTCACACTTTGCTGTGTAAATGATGGAGAGTGAAGGAGTAGAAAGAATGCCACTGGAGCAACTCAGCACTGCGCCGATGTTTTGCTGTGTTTTTTGAGAACAGGCCTCTGATAATCTTTCATTTATGACCTGAAGATTGAAAAAAAAAAAAAAAATAAACCAAACCCACAGTCAGTTGTGCACACAAAGGTAAAGCTCATCACAATGAACCAATAACACCTTCTGGGAGTTCTGGCTGCAAGAATGAAGCAACAAGGACCTGCCAACAGCTGCTGCTGGGCCTCTCATGTTGTGGGTCTCAAACTAGAAGCTCCGCTGGCCAGAACAGTATCTCTGCATTTGTTTGCACCACAGGACGAGTGAGGAAGCCCTCCTTCAGTATGTGTGCTACCGGCAACAGCATAAGACTATCAATACTTGATCCTAACACTTGATCATGCAGAAAGGGAGTTGGGGTAAATTCCCTCCCTTTTTGCAAGGTCCCCAAAATTCTGTTCCAAACAAACAGCAAAAAACCACGCACAACACACTTCCTACCTTTGATCCAGAAAGCTTATTCAGTAAGAACGTCCACAACTAAACATCATCTTCATATTTTAAAAAAAGCCAGTTTCCTGTGCTGATATCTGGAATGTGAAGGACTGGACTGTTCTCTCTCCTCATTGAGGGATACACAGTTCTAAAGAATTAACGTTTACTTGAACTTGCATTTCCCTTCCTTTTCTCACACTTTGTGTTGATTTCCCTATAGTCTTCTCCTTTGATCCCCTTTTTATTTGTTCCCTTTTCTCACATCCAAATAATCTTGCCAGCACACAAATTCTGTAACATTTTACAAATCTGCCCCTATTCCAGAGTTAAAAATCTCATCTGTCTTCTTACACCTTGTAGTGGATGGTCCACCTCCTCACTCAAGCCCCACTGGACTAACACAGATCCTTAAACTCTTTTCACTGGACCCTCTACCACTTCTGCCTTTAGATTTTAGGGTACTCTGGCCTGTACCTCTCACCTAATCTTCAGCCAGACAGGTTTTCACACCTAGACTACGTTTAAATTTGGTGCACTTTCTGCATAACATCTCTGAAGCAGAGATTTCATCCAACCAATTCTCTGTACTTCACAAATCAACTTCTGCAGGCAAAGACAATTTTTTTCTGCTTCCTTCCAACCAGATCACAACTAAAAGGGTCATTTTTCCAGCCATTTTGATTGCCTTTGCAGCCATCCACTAGTTCTGCTATTTCTGTAACCAGGAAGCTGAATAAGAAGTTACACTTTCTGGTTCAGTTCTAAACTGTAACTGAAGTCTCCCTCATTCACTTTCAGCTGAGGCTAAAATAATGACATGATTAAGATCAATAATGATTCGGTGCCACCACCATTCAGAGTCATCATAAGAAGCTGCAGGGTCTGCTGAACAGCATGTCACACTGCACAAGTACGCAAGCCAAACACACTGATGAGCCCCACACTGAGAGAAAATTTCTCTCTCCCTAAGACTCCCAGGCAAAACGGCAATATAAGCAGTAAATAATACAGAATAGCAACATATGGAACTGAGCCTTTACTTACCTATTGAAATACTTAAACCAGTTCACTCTCTGATAGTTTGAAGAAGTTAAAGACAGAAAGGAAGATTAACTTTGGGGTTATTATTAGAATGCTCTGCCATTTTCAGCCTTCGTGCATTTTGTGCATTCAGCCTGCACAAATACAAATTGTATTGCAGAACAGAAATAGAGAAATTTTTATTAGAGGTCCTAAAAGCCATCAGATTAATTATTACATATAGTCACGTACTGTAGAAGACACGCACTGCTACCCAGCATGTTACAAAATATCCACAGTTTTAGTTACCTGTGCAATTGAGAAACTGAGACCAATTGTCTTCCCACTCTTTAAGAGATTCTGTAGTCTTCTACTATGGATAATGTTGTCTAGATATGCCCAGAGTTTCTCAACAACTTCATTCTCCAGTTCAGGTTTCTTATTGTAGTATGAAACCAACGCATGGCTTACCCAATCGAGTAATACCTGTTAACAAAAGGGAAAAGAAGTAATCTTTAATAACTCCCATGTGAGAACAAGACAAAACTAGTACCTCTTCACAATTATAGCACTCGTGCCTTGAGAACTGCTCTACATCCAAGCAGAACAGGTTCTGAATGAGCAGAGAAGTCCACCCTTGTAGGTTTTAACCAAGATCTAAATTGCTAAGAGCTTTCATTCTAAATCCAATGTTGGCCCTGTGTTCCCCTGTACCCTCCCAAGACAGCTTTCAGGAATCAACACCCTAAGGCCCTTTCATCGGGGTATAATTCTGACAGTCAATACTGGTTAGCAAACGTAGTCTTTTAAATCAAAACTTAAAGAATCGGATGATTTACACTTTCTGACAACTGGTAGTCCTTTCATGTCCTCCTCTTGGTATGTTTAAATTTACTACCTAGAAATTCAGGCCTAGGAATCTAGATGTGTACAAATTGGAAAAAGTTGACACCTATTAATGATTTCAAAATAAAATTATGGTGTATGGCTAGGTTTAATATTCTAAGTAACTGAAATAACAGGAACTCAAAACACTGATCTCAGATGGTGCAAACACTAGACTCCACAAGACTACTAGGCTGGAACAGCAGCACAAGACAGCCATCACTCAGGGAAACACTGAACAGAAAACTTCAGGAAACAGGGTCAAAATAAAAGACTTGAGAGGAGAAGGTGGGTTCCAAGCATCTTCCAAGGAGATGTCCATGAATACAAAGTGCACTCTTTCCACATGCACAAATTTAGAGCACAAGGAAACACACATGTAGCTACAGTCAGTTCTCCTACCCTGAAGTTCTTGTTCTTAACCACGATCAGAGGCATCAGGCTTTAGAGCATGCTTTATAGGATAAAATAAACAATGCTAATGACAGCACTGAAGTCAATGGTTTTTCATCTATCCGGGAGACAGAACACACACACTACCCTCTCTATAAGAAAGGTTCTTTCTTCCTGCACTAACGCATATCTTTCTGCTGAAGCTACTTGAAAGATGATGTTATGAAAACACTTCACACAACCACACAGAAACCAAGAGCCACCCACAGTTCACCATCAGAGCTATATTTGCACTACCACCTAGGGTCAAAAGCTTAAGCAACCAGATCTGGATTTTATGAATCCATTCATACTCAGCAGCAATTACTTATTGGCAATTTTTTTTTTCGCAGTTTACCATTAAAAAGTACTTACTTGCTCTTTATTAGGAAGAACGCACTGGTGAGAAACCCACGCAAAATGGGCTAGTTTAAGTTTGTCTTCCCAAGAAGTCTTGGCGCTTTTCAGCTTCAGGTAAATCCCAGAGTAGATCGCTGCCATGGGGACAGCACACGGGCCTCCAAAGGCGAAGAGACACGACTAAAAGAAACGCCAAAGACATAGCGGTAGGGCAGGAAGGCGGCCGCGCACCCACCGCTCAGGGCCTAATCGCCCCCCCGCCCGCCCCCCCCGTCAGCGGGGCACACCAGGCCCCACACACCCCCGGCTCCCCAGTCCTCCCCAGCGCCCACCTCTCCCCCACCAGGCCCCTGACCCCCAGTCCCCCTCGCCTTTCCCCCTCGCAGGAATCCCGCTCCCCCCCCCCGCGGTACCGCCCGGCCCTCACCGTCCCGCCGGGCCCACGCCGCACGCTCCACCCGCCCTCCCCGCCGACCTCTGTCCCCGCCAGGCAGCGCCAGCCGATCGCCGATCGCGGGAGGCGGTGCGGGGGAAGCTCGCGCCCATTGGCGGCCGGAGGGCGCCTGCGCGCGGGGCGGCCCCAGCCCCGCTCCCCCGCCCGCCCGCCGCGGCGTGTGTCAGCCAGCCATGGAGCGGCCGCCGCAAGCCGCCGCTGGCCCCCGGGCAGTACCGGCCGCGCCAGCGCCACCACCACCGGCACCCAGGGGAGGCGGCAGCGGCGGCGCGCTCGCCGGCAGCGCCTGGCGCCGCTGGGCGCAGTGACAGCGCCCCCCCGGCCCCGCCGGCCCCCGCCGGCCCCCGCCTCCCGCCGCCGCCGCCTGCGATGCTCAGTGAGTGGCGGGGAGCGGGGAGCGGGGGCCGGCGCGGGGTTGCGGCCCGAGGCCCGCATGGGCCCGGGGTGGGGGACGCGGGGGGAGCGGCACCGGCCGGCGGCGGGAGCGGGCCCCGGGCGTCCCGCCGGGCCGCCTCGTGGCGGAGGCCCGCAGGCCCGGCCCGGCCCGGCCCGGCAGGCGGCTCCCGGGAGGCCGGCGAGCCCGGGGGGGCCCTCGGGCACGGGCGCGGCCCTCGGGGCCAGCCCTGGGTGAGGGCCGGGCCGGGCGCCGTCCCTGCGCCCGCAGGTCGCGGGGTGGGCTGTTCTCGTTATGTGCTTTTTTCCTTGAAAACTGCGTGGGTTTAATGAGCTGCTGCTTATCGCACCTTTTCTCTTCCCTTGTGTTTTTTCCTTTTTTTTTCGTTCTGATAGGGGAAGACTTTCGCTTTCGCGTCCCTTCAGCGAGCGCCCTTCAGTTTCCCACCCGTGAGCGTTGCCCGGGCGGCAGCAGCCCGAGGGGCGTTCGGGACGGGCGAGGGGCTCGTAGGACTCTCGGCGCTGGCCCGGGTTGCTGTTCGCGGGGCCTAAAGGCGAGCGGTGCTTGGTCCGGTAGCTCCGCTCTGAGGAGGAAGGGTTGGGTGGCGAAGGCTGAAGGCGTTAAGCTGTTGTGTTGCGGGCAGGAGTACGGCGTGTCCTGCCCAGGTAGCCCAGAGGAGATCAAACGGGTGCGGTGCGCTCTTCGGCTCTGTCTTCGGGGAGGGGAAAAACATCGTGGAATTGGCAAACCTTGATCCGTGGACAGTGAGCCAAATCTAGGTCCAATGCAAATGGATACAGGCTCTTCTAAAATCACGGCTGTTTCCTCTCTGCCTCTTTGCGTGAGCGTTGCTGCTCAGGCAAAAGCCTTCTCCGTAGTTCCTGCTATCTGCAGCGCTTTTCCTATTTTGCACCACCACCACGCCAAGTCTCCGTGTCGACTTGTTGAGTTCACTTACCTGTTTTGCTGAATTGCAGCTGCTGCATGTGTGAAGTCCCTTGGCTCTAGGTTCACAGTTATCTTCGTACCAGTTTATCCTTATCTTGTTTATTCTGGAACTTTGTAAATCTTAGATTAACTTAATGTCATAAAATTAAAAATTAGGTGATTTAGTATTGTTGGTAGACTCCAAATTTCACCTGTAGTGGTAAGGGACAAAAGATGGTACTTCTCTGTCCACAACTGAGGCCTGAGACACAGTTCTCAGTAGAAGGTATTCAAAATGTGCCTCTATGGGTTGCTTTTTTGGTTTTGGGGTTTAAGATTGCTTGTCTTTGGTTCTTCTATGATGCTCTCAGGTCTTTCCGAAGTCTGTTGGAAGGAAGAGACTGCTGTCCCAGCATCAGGACAGGAATGCAGAGTCTTTAAAAGCCATGTTTCCAATGCTAGTTTTCAAGCTCTTTTTTGTCTGTCTGTACTGGTAGTATTTGAAGGCCTTGGAATCTGTCTAAACCTGTACCCGAGATGTAGCATAGGCAGGAAATTAATTTCCTTGGCCCAATGCTTAGTATACAGCTATTTTCCAGCTTTTCTAGGAAAGAGGAACTTGTAATGTGTTTTGTATGATCAGCCTCTCCTCTGGGTTTCTTCAGTGTTTTTGGTTCCTCAAAAAAAAATAACCTAATACCCCTTTTTTTTTTTGTGCTCCAATTTGTGACACTGCAGAAGACGCTGCATTGTAGCTGTGCGGACTCCCGATGTCATCTTTCTTCTCTCCTTCCTCATGTATTTTGCTTATCAGTAAAAATAGTTAATGGCATTAGTATTTATCATTCTCTCTGGCTGTTCGAGAAGAACAAGGCAGCTGGGACTTTTGAACAATTGTTTCAAGCTTTCTGCAGGCACGGACAGGGAACGCTGTATGCTTTCAGTTCGTTTCATATTGTGGTGATTATCTTCAGTAATGAGAGCTAGAGTCTTCAAATTGATTGGAGGTTAAAACGGCAGGCTTGTCCTTTTTTGCCTTTAAATTCTGCATCATTGACCTGTTGTGAACTGGCTCAGCTCGAGCCCAGCTAAAGGCATTTTGGCAGGCTGTCTTTATTTTGTGATATACTCTAATTTTGAGGGCTTGATAAAGAATATTTGAAAGAGTGTTGGTTTTGCTCTTCTTGCACTTTTCATGAACGCTTTCCCTGCTCCTGTGACATTGCTTTTTGTAATGCTGACGGTGAAGTATAAAGGCAAAGTGAATGAAGAAACAGACCTGAAATGAAAGTAGGGGTGACAGCATGTCTGATGCCAACGGGTGTTTCTTGGTGAAGATGCATTTCCTGTAAGGTAGTTCCTGTTCTGTCACCTGGGAGTAGGGAAAGAGATCTCCTTGAGATACTGCTCGTAACACCCACTACTGTGACTGCTGGGAGGAGTGTACAAGGTACATGAAGGGAGCAAAAAACTGTACAGATTGCGTAAAGCAGCTGCAAACACCACCGTGCTAATCTTGGCTGAAGAAACTGGGGCTTCCGTGTTATCCCCAAAGCTCTGAAAAAGCTTGGACTTGAATCGGCTGCCAGCAACTGCTCATTTCCTAGGCCCTTCTCTCTTGCTGCTAAAATGTCCGATCCTGATATTAGAATTTGAGACTACTGGGTAACCTACTGCTTTTTTTGCCTATAATTTAAAATTTACCATTTTTTCTGTTGGTCATCTGCTCATTCAGCAGCTTGAAAAGGCTGATATCAGTGCTCCTCTTGTTTGTCATTGTCATTTCAAAGGGTCCTCTGGAGTTCTGCATCTTTCACACACTAGTTTTTGGTTTCTCCGATCCATTATGAGTTTATGAGGAATTAATCTGTACATGCATGCTGTGCCATAATGAATAAGGGTTTTCTCACCAAATCTAACCTTGCACAAATTGATCCTGTAACTGAAGCAAAAAAGTGTGGGCAAGGATATTTCTAGATGCTCTCTCTTTGTAATTGAACCACAGACCTGAGGCTGATTTGCAGAATTTTGACTGACTAAACCACTTCAGAAACATTTAGTTGAATCTGTTCTGTGACATTTTGGGAGTGAGTTTCTTTTGGATTATAAGCCAAATACAACAATCTAGATGCAAACTCTCCAAAATGGTTTCTAGACCTGAAATAAACATCTATGAAAGCATCTCAGATATAATTAAGTTGCTACCCAAACCTAAGCTGTATGGCAGACTGCTTGCAGAGGCATTAGTGTGGACCTGGGCAAGTCAGTTGTATGTGGGTCCATGCTGCTCGCTGAAATGCAGAATGGCAACGTAATACACTGAAGCTTAGTTCAGGGTGTGTTTTGGGGGGGGTGCTAAGATGCTGGTCCATCCCAGTGTCCACCCTTCTTCATGGTCTTCATTAGAATTCTGTCTTTCCTACAGTTTTGTGCAGCAGAAAAAGTGTTATAGTTGAGACAGTGTAAGTCTCAAATATAATTTCTTTAATTGCAAGGAAGATGAAGTTTGCTTTTGGAGTAGTTAAAGTTGAAACCCATGATTTTAATATGTCTATCTGGAAATACTTTGAAAACTCCACACCTGTTGATGCCCCTTCCCCACCCTCAACAGATATTTCACCTGTGAGAAGAAATGGAAATATTTTTAAGGTTTTCCCCAGAGCATATGTGTTTGCAATTCCACATATCTGTTTAAAGTAACTTTTCCTGAAACCTTGCATCCCTATCCGCTTGGAACTCCACAGAGGGCTTATTGTTCTAGCAGCAGGGATAAGCACTAAGTGTGCATGGGTATTAGAAAAGACTCATTTATGGTCATATTTTTAAAGCTGTCATTTTGTTAGAAATATGGCTCTTCCAAGGGAGAGGAATGGGCATCCTTGTCTGTCTCTTTGAAAAGTTGTGTTTCATTGGGTTTAGCTACTCAAACCAGAAGGCATGTACACTTGTAAAATGTATGCAGGTCTTGTGGCAGTGGGGCTGTAAGGTGTAGAACTATCTTGGGGCAGCCTGTACTTATTATTCTGGTAGAATAAAACTGTTGCTTAGTTCCGCTTTATTTAAAGCCTTTTAGGTTATCTAAACATCTGTGTAAAATTGATGGCTATTGTGAAGGATGGGTGGCAGTCAGCAAGGGAGCTATTGCATTCATCTTACTGAGGTTCTTTTATTACAAGCCAGAGGCTAAAAGCTAGCATCAGGCTCCTTTTGGTTTTGAGATACTACCAAGTGGCGTTTGTGAGGATGGCTTTCAAAATCTATATAAAGGAAACTTCAAAGGATTTTTTAAAAACTTTTCTAAGAGGGAAGTCTAGATAGATGGGAGCAGGCAAAAAAGGCAGAAGGCTCTGCTTTTAATTTCCCTAGGTTTTTTTCTGGGGACTTACCTGACTGAAGTGCCAGAAGCCTGGCTCAAACCTTTAAGTTCAGGCGATAAGCTATTGCTTCTTGGACTATCCAAACAGGTGTGCTATTTAAAGCATTATGATTCTGAAATTTCCTTCCTGTATCTTCATTTCTCATTCCCTCGACTCTTCTGGTATCATTTTGTTGGTTGGTCAAGTAGAGGAACCAGAAAATGACTGAAGAATACCCAAACTGCTACTGTAAAAAAGCAAGGAGGAGAAACGTTCTCTTTTTATGAGTTAATTTTTAACAAAATCAAATATTTCAGCTCATCACTGCAGTTTTAGTCCAGAATCCTCAAAAGTATTTTGGATTCCTCAGTGAAATTAGTAGAATTAGGCAGCAAAATATCTTCATGGATCTGATTCAAAGTGTCTAGTTACGCCTGAGTACTGAGAGGCACCTGCCTAAAGGTTTTGTTTCATACTTCAGTAGTGAAGTTGTTTGACTTCAGCAATGAAAATACTGTACCTTTTGTTCTCTATCAGTCTTAGCGTATGCCTACACAGTAAAAGCCCCATCATCTCTTTCTTTTCTTTTGAGGTCATGAAACGCGTACGCACAGAACAGATTCAGATGGCAGTGTCCTGCTACCTCAAGCGCCGTCAGTATGTGGACTCAGAAGGTCCCCTAAAACAAGGGCTGAGGCTGTGTCAGACTGCTGAAGAGATGGCAGCTAATCTCACAGGTAATCCTATCATATTTTCCATGCATGCTTCTTGGCAGAGCTGTGACAAGTGTGAGTATGTGTATTGGTAACTACGTGAATTTGTCTGCACATATGGACAGCTCTCCTTTTGAAATAAAGAAATTTCTCAGTGTGAAGTTGGTGTGAGTTATGAACTTCTGAAGAATGAAAATGTGGATGTAAGTGTAACAAGGTGACATTCATGGTCAGTGAATCAGCAGGCTGAAATACCAGGTCATGGTAGTGGAAAATGCGTGTGTTGTATCCCAAAGAACGTGAAGTCTGGTGAGTAGTGGTGCTTTGGGATAGATCTGAGAAGAACCTATATGAGGAATTAAGTAGAAACAGGAAAATCTGTTGTACCTTTGTACTCCAGGAGAGCTATATCACGTGAAATGGAAGTTTATACAGGCTGTTTCTTTCTCTGGCCTAGTCAGCTTTTTAGTTGTGAAAGCTCCACTCTGTCACTTGAAAAAACCACCCTTTCAGTGGATGAGACAGTTTATTTCCCTGCATGCCCTTTCTCCTCTTTCTGAAAGACTTCTGAATCTTGCTACACTAGATGCTTTTCAAATCCTTTCTGCGACAGTCTTCATTGTAATTATTATTTCTGTTATAACAAACTACTCTACTGCTTGAGCATGTACAAATATTGAAAGGATGCAAGCAACGTGGAGGTTAAAGATTAAATTTACTTGTGAAAGTAATAGAAAATACTGGGCTGACCTTTGGGTGAAAATGCAAGGGGGAAATGTTTTCTGATAATGAAACTGCTTAGATTGTGACAGTATCCCAGGCTAAAAGTGGTGGAGAGCTTAGTTGCTTGTGATACAACTTGATTTGACAAAACATTAGTTGCTGTATAACTCTGTGCTTGTAGCTAGATAAGGTTGGATGCCAAAATAGCTCTTTCCACCTCTAGATTATTTTGCCATAGTTAGAATCCAAAGATGAGTGACTTGTGGGTAAATGTCCAGGCTGACTCTCTCAGGGGCCTGAAGGAAATTGGGTAATATTTTGTTATTAGAAGTGACTTGTGTCGTCTTAGTACTGTTCATTTCCTTGCTGTTTTCAGAGTAACTATCGGAAGTTTGTTGCAACTCCCTGAAATAATACTGGGGCAGATGGGGAGGGAACATAACCAAAGTAAAATGCTGAATTGTTTTTGATGGGAGATTTTATGGGAGCGGTCGGTAGAAAGGTTAGTGTTGAAATGGGGTTAGAACTTAGGACCAGTCCATACCAGGAGGATGCAAGAGTATCTGAAGTAAGAGAGATTAATTGGATTGCAAACCCTTGCATTCGCATATGGCATCATGCAGAAAAAAAAACATTTCAGTAAAGAGTGTGAATGAGTGTGTGATTGGGTTTTGTCTTTTTACTAATCTTCCACCAAATGTTATTACTAAATTTCTTCTTATTAGTCTGTATTCTCTTGCCAGTGCAAGGGTTTTGTTGCTGGTGATTCAGAACTTAGTCATGAGTTTTCATTAGAACTGAAAATGGTCTTTTCTCATGTATTCAGCTGCTTACTACCTCTTCTTGTCAAACATGCTCATAGTAAGCTGCCACTGAGTATGCTGCAGTTCCATGAATGACTGTCAAAAAAGAAAAACCCAGCTTGTACTTATTCTGATAATAGAGACTGAAAATACTTTCTGCTGCAGTCATCTTAGTTTTGCACATTGGATAAAAACTGATCAGATTCTAAAGCACGCATTGTTTTATTTTGGTGAAAGTGATCAAATATTTTTTTCTGAAGATGTTTTTGCTTGTTCCTTAACAAAACTCACCTTGCTTTTTCTGTTCAGCTCTTTTCTTTTGTTTGACTTTTAAACTAACCAACCTGTATGAATGGGAGAGTTGCTTACTTCTGTCTTCAATTCACTGATTTCTTCTTTCATGGTGAAAAGTGTCCTCTGTTTTTGGTTTTAAATAGTTTTGTTTCTCAGTTTTACGTCAGCATTTCTTTTTGTCTTCTTCCAGAGTCACTTCAGTTCTACCCTTCTCCGTTCCGTCATATACTTGCTATATCTGTACAGCTCTGTTTTCACAGAAACATAGAGCAGCCCAGGTTGGAAGAGACCTTGAGAGATCACCTGGTCCAATCTTTTGTGGGAAAGGGAGCCCAGATGAGATTATCTAGCACCCTGTCCAATCACAACTGCAGTAAAATACAGCACAGAGGTTCCTCATGACTATCCTGTATTTCTGTAGAAAACTAGGAGAATATTTGAGGACAGAATGAGTAGCTAAGGAACAGGTTCCTCTCATATGGTATACTGCCCATGGTATACTATCAACACATAGGAATTTCTGAAATCATGTAAAATTATACATCATCACACTCATGTAAAAGAGGAATCAGTTGCTGTTAAACAGTGTTTACAGTAGCCCTGCATTTGTTAGCTGGAACTGATGCTGCTCATAGCCAACACACAAGACCAGGAGGGTGCTGTCCATATCCCTGAGTTAGGAGCGAGTTCCTTTGAATTTGCTATCAGGTCACATAGCTGGCTGCAGTTACTGGAAGTGAAGTCAAGGAGTGGATGTTTCCAATAGATGTTCTTACAACCACTGGGGAAGGTGGAAAAGAAACTATGGTAGATTTATTACTCTATGAGAAGGGTATGGCCAGTGTTCTCTTTCCACCAGGAGAAAAATATGCCTGAAAGTTTACTCTGAAGTCAGTTCCAAAGCTCAACTTTGGAATCAGTTGACCTCTTGATCATTTTTGCAGTTCTGGTTGGTGTGAAGTTTTGGGAAGGAAAAGAATTAGAATTTGAACTTGTTATAACTGTCTGGTATGTAGGGTTTGTTTACCATCTGCTTGATGGGAACAAGCTCTAGCATCATTACTGAAAGAGTAGGGCATAATGATTGCCCAGTCAGACTGTTCCAGGATAGGTAGCCAAAGATGATGTTCCTCTTTCTGAAGCATGAAATACATCTTAATTTTGGAATTAAGTTGCTTATGCAGAGAAGGTTGAATAGGTGGCATGGAGGGAGCGCTTCATAAAGCCAAGGACAGTAAGTTGTGCTTGCATGGCACAAGCAAGGTGACAAGTCATTCCCCTTCCAGCTGCAATGAGGCCACCAAAACTCTGTGTATAGTTGACCCTTGTATGTAACCCTGTGACACAGCATAAAAGACAGACTGTCCTATTTCTGTTTTTCTTTGCTTTTACAATGAGTAGTATGGGTGACATTGAAAACTGTCACTAAGCATTTTTGAGTTACTGCATGTGTGTGCATGCAGTTTACTTTTACATGCTGAATATCGATTATATTAAATTTTAAGTCTGAATAGCAGAGTTTTTTACTTTAGCTGTTAAGTAATACCAGTATGCGAGCCTGGAGTTCTTACCACCTTTGAGCTTCTGAAGCAGCCGGGCTGTAGAAAGCACAGTGTATCTGTACCTTTCAACAGGTTATATCTGTTTATTTCTAAACTGATTTGAGAGAAGATAGGGTATTGGTGCTGGAATCTGTATTTGTTTTTTCCCATGAGGGGATGATAAGCACAGCTCAGCACTCTGTTTCCAAATGTGAATTCAGCTTGCCCTGGAGAGTTGGTAAACATACCTCCTGTATTTCCATAAGCTCCAGGAGGATAGACCTGAGTCTTACCAGAGAGAGAGAGGGGGAAAATAGCGACAGGCTGCCTGTATACCATGTGCTGATCTCTTTCTAATTAGAAGCATTGAGATGAGCTGGAGGCTGGCCTATCTCTCTTTAGCATGTGAACATTTGATGATGTTGTTTATAGACTTCCAGGGCTGTCAGTAGTGCCTCTGTGCGTGAGCCAAATGCTAGAACAAAAAGCGATCAATCGGGAGTAGGAAAGCAAAGAGAGACGATGGAAAGCGGTGGGGGGCAGGGGAGACTGAAAGAAGTTGAAGGAGTTGAAAGTGAGAGTAATGAAAATAGGTTTTGTGGAGGGGAAAATAGTTATGAATTGGAAAAAAATATGAGGAAAGGAGAACAGTGAAACTCTTTGCCCTTTCGTGCTCTTCTTAGAAGAGCAGATTAATAAACATATTAGTTATAATTTTGTAACTTGTGTTTCTAATCATTGGTATTTGTGTATTCTTGGAGTGTGTTGGTGGGTGTCTGTAAACTTGCACAAAGTCCCTGTCGGATTCCGAGAGGTTAGCAGAAGAGCAAAGGTTTGGTGCCAGAGAAGGAGAAGCCAATTCCCTTTCTAAATAGTTCAGAACCACTTTTACCAGAGTTGATACTGGTTCTGAAAATCAGTTTAACACCATTTCAGGAGACTGCAACAACTGGGTTTGTGGTCAGATACCAACTGTCCTTTAACCTAAATTCTTGAGGGAGGAGGACACATTTTGATTAAAAACTACTAAGTGTTTGCTTAGAGATTCAGTGTTTTCACCACCGCCTCCAGGAGACTAGTAAAGATAATGATTATCATTTGTTGTAAGTGATAATGACTGGGACAAGGAATTTGAGACTCTGAGGTAGTGTCGCTGCAGACCTTCTGTCCACAATGTTTGGTGGGTCCCACTGAAAAAGAAACTTTGTTTTGGAGAAAGTTGTGGATTGCTTTCTTCATCTTTTCTGAGTGCAAAGTAGTAAAACCACTGGGTATCAGGTAAAATTTTTAAAGAATCTGTGACGGTGTTACTTCAAATTTCTTGCAAACTTAAGGTTGTATTTGAAAACCTGAAAATATATTCTGGGGGGAGCAAGCGAGTTGCTGAGATTTTTAGGGGTTTTTTTTAAGCTTTCAGTATACTCTCTCATTCATGATCTGTCTAGATTGTTAATGCCATGTTTAGATGTTTCTAAATGACTGTGTCATCCCTGGACAGTTTGAAAGATGAAATGTCATCTTTCAGGTTGCATTACCTTGGATTTTATGAGAAGCTTTGTTTCTAAACACACATGCAAAACTCCTTAAATCCTTATTTAATTTTACTTATGTTATTTCACAGTTCAATCTGAATCTGGTTGTGCCAACGTTGTGTCTGCAGCTCCCTGCCTGGCAGAGCCACAGCAATATGAAGTACAATTTGGACGATTACGCAATTTTCTCACAGGTAAATACCAGCAAGCAAGGAAGAGGAAAGTAGTTGACTTTTTGTCATTTCAATAGTAAAGGACAATATAATAAAATCTAAAATCATGTCTCTAACAATCTTTTGATTTCTAGTTTTGAGATTTCAGTTACTACAATTAGAAATATTTAAGTTGTTGTTGTCTGAGTGCTGAGTACCTTTGGCTTTTGTAGATGGCTGACTGTCCTTTCAAGCATTTGGCCTTTGTAGATCTTCTAGACAACAGCATACATATACAGGACAAGAAGGAAGATTAGAGTGTTTTATCTGAAAGGCAGGTAACATAGAAATGAGTGTAGTTCTCTGCTGTCTCCTAGTTTAGGCATTTTAATTTTATTCATAATTGGATTATTATTGTTATTGTTATTTAGACTTCTAAGGGAGAATTTGTTCCCTTAAATTTATCTGTACTGGTTTTGAGACTGGAGGTATATGACAGGAAGTAAAAAAATTCTCATTCTGTAGTGTGATGCAGAAGACAATCATGATTTTTCTCTTTTTTTGTAATTTTTTAATAATTTAAAAAGAAAGGTACTACGGGGAATGTCCTTATTTCTACTATAAGTCCCAAATGTGGGAAGAAGAAAGCAGGTGGGATTTTTAGAGAACAGTACCAAGGAAAGTGAGGTTGCCACTCCTCCCACCTTTGGGCACATCTGCATTTGTCCAGTGTAGGGGTTTGGTCCCCGTGTGCGTAACACTAGGATTAATATTCCTGATAGTTGTTGAAGGGAAGGGGAAGGAGGCAGTCAGGAAGGCAGAGGCAGAAAATAGTGAATCTTAGCCTTGCCACCTAGAGCAGTTCAACACCATTGCACTTCAGTATTGGAGGTAAATCCTTATGGTTTAATAGATATTTGAGAAGTATGATCTGTTCAGTGGGTTAAGCTCTGTTCAGTGGCTTAAATACTGCTTGGGGAAGTGCTAGGCATGGTTTTGGTGTTCAGGTTGACTGCTTTCATCTTTTTTGTCCCTCTTGTTCAGTTTTGACTTCTTACACACGTGAACTGCTCCTGTTTCTGCAAGGGAGTAACTTGCCAGCCAGGCACAAGGCACAGCAGGACACTTGCCATTTCTGTGATGCCTGCCCCCAGGGGCACTGAGGGGTGGGCAGAGGACTGGGACCACTGAATAATTTAAGAATTACTCTAGAGGACTCTAGTTCACCCAGCTGCTCAAAGCAGGGCAAGACTGGAGTTTGATCAGGTTGCTCAGGGCCTTGTCCAGCCAGGTTTTGAAAATCAAAAAGTGTGGAGATTGCTCTGCACTTCTGGGCTCCAGCTGCAAGGCTGAGCGATTTGGTGAGAATTTCCCTTGCAGCAGCTTGCCTGTTGTCCTTTCACTGAGCTCCTCTGAGAAAAGGTTGGCTCCTTTTCCTCTATAATGTCCCACTGGATGCTGAAGGCAGTAGTTGAATACCCCGTTACTCTTCTCCAGGCTGCTCCCGTAACCTCTCTTCATATGTTCCTGGGGAACATTTTCTTCATTCCTGTTTCTGCCAGCTTCCCATCTCTTCCCTTTTTCCCCTGCTGCAGCGTGAGGTCCTTCCCCTTGTTGCATTTCTGGGCTAGAGCACTTGCAGAGAAAAGAGCACCTGCTGGCTGCTTAGAGCTTTTACTACATACAGACCACTGGTTTCACTGGCTTTGGCCCAGTTTCAGTGGGATAGAAAGGAGAATGATGCCTAAGTGTGCAAATACATATGTATTCACTGCATACCACACACACACTCTGTAGTTACTCATACAGAAATGGGAGAGAGACACAGTATGGACCAGAGAAAGTCTGGAAGAGTGCTCAATAGGAGAGGAAAAATAACCTAATGGAAAGGGAAAAAAAGTATATGCATTGGTGAGTAGCAGGAGGGAAGAACAAGTTGGAAAGAAGCAATGCTGTTTGAAGACCAGCAGTTCTGTTTGAGGATCAGCAATGCCTATTTTGTTCCAGTAACTGGGACCATTTGGTCTTCCGGTAACTCACTGTTGTGGCCTTGTATGCTGCCATAGTGTTCTGTGGCAGTGCTCCGCTCCTTACAGCTTGCTGCAGCCTGCTGAATGTGGGAGGGGAATGGCCCCAAGAAGCTGGTGAAGGAGGGGTGGAGCTGTTGCACAGATTTGTCTCTGCAAGGTACAGCACAGCCTAATCGGGAGTTTGTTACACTGTGTACTAGGAATTACTGCTGGGATTTGCCTTGGCAGAGAGAGGGGGGGAGAGAGAGAGAAAGCATCCACATGAGCAGGCACAGAAATAAAACAAGAGCAGAGCATATTGCAGTACATTTTGGAAACTGTAGCTTCCTCTCCCCCGGAGACAAATCAGTTCCATCTGAAGCACCACATGCAAGTTTTATTGAAGCTAAGAGGAAAAAAAAGCCACCAAAGTTCAGGCTCGCACAAGCTAGGTAAATAATTTTGACTTAAACACATTAAATACTATTTTAAATATAATGAGTAAATTTCAAAGTCCGTTTATTGCAATAAACAGAAGGCATATTTTTTCTTTCTAAATACATAGGGGAAAAATTCAGCTGTCTTGTAGTTTGAGGTATTTTAATAGCTGGCCCACACCTAAAAAGGGTTTTGAAATCTTTGCATTTTGTTCTGACAGCATACCTCACTGAGTTGAAAAATCTCTCTTCGGATCTTTAATAGGTACTGTGTATCCCCTTTAGGTGACAGAAGAGGTTCACTTAGGTGTGCCAACAGAAGTCTCCTCTTGCTTGCTCTCTGATACCACTGTCAAGGCTTCTTGCAGTAATTGTCCTCGCTGTTTTATTCCCAGTAGAAAGTGGATTGAGAAATCATTCAAAGTTTGTTGCTGTTTTTTATATAGATTCAGATTCTCAGCACAGCCATGAAGTGATGCCTCTTCTGTATCCCCTCTTCGTCTACCTCCATCTGAACATGGTCCAGAATGGCCTAAAAAGCACAGTGGACAGTTTTTACAGCCGCTTCCATGGCATGTTCTTGCAGAACGCCAGCCAGAAGGATATCATTGAGCAGTTGCAGACTACCATGACTATTCAAGATATCCTGTCCAACTTGAAGCTCCGGGCTTTTCTGGACAACAAGTACGTCATCCGCCTTCAAGAGGACAGCTACAACTACCTTCTTCGCTACCTCCAAAGTGACAACAACAACGCCCTGTGCAAAGTCCTGACCTTGCACATTCACCTGGATGTGCAGCCCGCCAAGAGGACTGACTACCAGCTCTACTCCGGTGGGAGCTCCTCGCGCAACGAGAGCAACGGCCTGGAACCCAGCGAGGTGCCGGCTTCCATTCTGCAGAATGAGGCGGCGTTGGATTTACTGCAGGACAGCATTAAACGTGTCAAGGACGGGCCCCCTTCCTTAACAACCATCTGTTTCTATGCCTTCTATAACACGGAGCAGTTGCTGAACACTGCAGAGATTTCACCAAATAGCAAGCTGCTTGCTGCTGGGTTCGATAATTCATGTGTGAAGCTGTGGAGCCTCCGTTCCAGGAAGTTAAAATCTGAGCCTCACCTCGTTGATGTGTCCCGCATCCGCCTGGCTTGTGACATCCTGGATGAGGAGGTCTGGATACTCTTTTTTTCCCCCCCCACCCTTTCTGCTGAGGTATTTTGGGCATGCATTGCGGAGTATCTAGTAATGTCTTAGGGGACTGTGAGGCTGTTCCACAACCTGTCTGCCTTGACGCACAAGTTTTATAGCCTGTTCTTGTCCTTGTTCTTTCCTACAGTGGTTGTAAATGCCGCACTGAGGAGCAATGAGTTTGTGCTCAGGTCATAGTTTGTTAGTCATAGGTGCTGATCTCCCTCCTCCAGCTGTCCTTGAACAGATGACAGTAGACAGGCAGCCCAGTAAGGACAGGTGAGTAGAGAAGCTCCCTTCCCTGAGGAGCATGGAGCCTTATGGATGGGAAACATGCCAGGCTAGATAGCATCTTCTAATTTACTCTTTTTTTTTTTTTTGCCTTCTAGTCACGCCCTTCCTCCCCTTTAGCCACAGCTGCCCATGTAGCATCTTATATCTGCTTAGATATCAGAAGTTGTGACTCTTCCTTTGTTTAATCATTCCCCTCTTGAAGGAGGAAAAAAAAGCCTCATTTGTTCTTGTGCTGAGCGTTTAGCAGGAGAAACATCCTTTTTTCCACTGTTTTTTCTTCTTCTCATAAAAAATACCTAGTGGCAGGGTTCTGTTTATTTTGGAAGGGTGCAGAGAGCTTGCTGTACGAAGGCATCTATGGTTAGGGATTGCTTTGTTAGTTAGTCAGCTTGAGAACTAGAGGCAGGCATCCAGGTGAGATAGCACAGAGGCATGCTCACCGCTTTCCAGGTTAACCCTTTCTGCAGAGTGAGCAGGTAAGTGGGTCAGACTAGCCCAAGATGGAGCTATGGACTTGTTTTCATTATAAGCTGCGAGAGTTTGTAGGACACGTGACTCTTTGTATTGCCTGTCACAGAAACCAAATGTCAATAACCTGTAACAGAGGAGAATTTCTCTGGTAAATCAGCAGGTCACCTCTTTTGGCTCCAGACTATAGAAAAGTGAGATATTGCCAGGTTATCCCAAGTGTGTATTAACTTTTTTTGGCATGCAGGCACGTACTTGCATATCATACATGTATTATGAAATGGCTACGGAAGCTTGAATACAAATGGCTCTCATTGGCTATTTAGTATTTTGTGTATCCTGCAGTATTTATGCACAAGTCTAAAACCAAAAGCTGGTCAAAGACCAGCACAGATCAAATTCATCATTGCCCTGAATAACTTCACTACTGACAAAACAAATAGTGACCTGACCAGGAGTTCGAAGTTAAGGGGGGGATACCACTCTGAACACACATATGTCCCATATGCAAATGAAAGCCTACAGCGTACAAAGGAAATAAATTACAGTATCTGGGAGCCCTCAGTGAAAATACACAGATACCCGCGGTGTCACAGGTGGGAACAGACCAGCACCCACGTGGGTGCCACAGGAGTGGAAGCCACAGATACCAAGACAGACCAAACAAGACCACCCTGACTGGGCTGCAGTCATCAGTAATGCAGCTCAGTGTGAACAGGGGCTGTGTTTCAGACTGTCACTGCAGTATGATCAGCAGCAATTCACAGTGATACATCTGACAAAAACTTTGACAAAGAACAAAAATTCTGAATGTACTTCGACATTACTTCAGTGAGTTCTATAGAATAACTTGTGAGGATGTTAAACTTGGCTGGGTTTTGAAAGGTTTCTTCATTTTGTTTTGGGTGGTTTCTGTATTGTGTAATTAGCTTTGGATACTATATTTAAATAGTAGTGTCTGAAATAATTAATCTTTAGCTTGGTTTCTGATTTGCTGCAAGCAAATAGATTCTTCTGTTTATGAAGATATAGAAGTCTAAAACTGTGAGTTTCAGTTGATCTTGTTCAGGGTGGCATTACAATTAGACTATTGGGTTTATTAACTCTTTTAGTATATATCTATAAAAATGAGGTTGAGACTTGCCAAAAGTGTTGGAGAACAATGTTTTTTCCTAGTCTATGTAAAGCTTTTGTGTCAGTAAGGTCAAAGTCTTCTACTAGGTGTAGTTTTAGTGAATTTTGCTCAGTGTGATGTCCCAGTGCACTTCACCAGTTTTGTCTTGCTTCTTGGAAATAGGAGAGGCTTACTATTTTGGGATAAAGTAATTCTATTTTCTTTATAGTGGCATCTCACAAATGCCACTTCATAGTCTCTCTTACTTAAGGCCTAGTATAAAAATGCAGTTTTGCAGCTGGGCAAATGGACCTATTTTTTGTCTCTTTACAATTTTGCCATGCTCATTGCTGGTACTACATAAATCAACGACAGAAAATAATACTCTGTTCCAAGCCGCAAGAGTAGCAGCCTTTAAATTCTGTGAAGACTAAGACTTGACCCCATTCAGCTCTGCTTCTAAGATTCTGCTTTTGAGTGACAGTGGTCCTTCAAGTGGTGGTGAACAGGGATGATGCTGAAATCTCGGTGGATGGCAGATGGGAGGGAATTCTGGAAGAAGCAGTAAGAAATGTCCTGCAAAGAGAGCCATGGTATCTACTCCCTCACTTTCCCTACTAGGAGATGCCTACGGTAGGCAGTTAAGAGATCTTCCCTTTTGACATCTTAAGAGCAGTGCAGGATGAGAGAGATGATGACAGCCAGGAAAACCTGTTACTAGTTAGAAAAAAAAACAAGAGGAGGAGAGCGGTGATAGGGAAATAAAGGAGGAGAGGGGTGAGATGGTCTTTTTGAGGTTATTGTTGCTTTTTGAGGCTCACTCATTCCCTTGAGGTTTATGCTCTGTGGAAGATCAAGGTAGTTTTTGTCAGCTAGATAATGTTTGCTACTCACAAGGTTAAATGCATCGGCAGTAAATTTTTCTGGGTCCAGATGACTGTCATGCAAAATCCATTACTGATTTAAGCAATAGCTGAGGAGTTGGGCAGTCTGTCCATAGGTGTATCATTTGGAAGGTGTCCTGTGTAACAAAACATGACAATATTTTTATTCTTTTCAGTTTCTTAATAATACAATTTTGAGGAGTCTTGTACTTGCTCAGGAAGATTTCCTGTTCACTGTTGAAAGTAATTTTTTCTTTTTAGCTCATTTTAGTAGTGTTGATAGGTTTTCCAGTTCTATCCTATTACTTAAAATCTGTTTTGATAGTTCTTCTTTTCAAAATGGATAGTACAAATAATAAAAGGTAGCTTTTTGTGTGTGTGTGTAGGTCATTGATTAAAATAGGCTTATATAACTTAATTTCTTGCCCATTCCAAGGCAATACAAATAGTTCGTGCTAACCTGCAGCAGCAACCATTTCAGAAGGAGCTAATGGATATCACAGTAGTGCCCAGTGGTATGTTATATCCATGAAACATATTCAGTGTGTGAAACTGGAATCCTGAAAAAACATTATGAAGAGGGATTCCCTGCCTCCCTGCTGATTTATAACACTGGTTGCAACCTTTCTATAGCTGCTGTAAATGCTCACCTATGTGGTAGTACCTGTGGAACGTAAGGAAGAGTGTGCTTGATCTGACAAAGAAACGAAGCTTGGTTCTGCAAGGCAGTAATGTAGTGGCTGCACTTCCAGCTGCTTTGTTAATCTGGTCAGCAGACTGACTTGGATAGGGAGGAAACAGAAAAATTTAGCAACTCGGAAGCATTATAGGTTTACAGTTTTCAGTGAGCTATAACAGCAGTGTGCAGTTGTTATGCTGAGTGGGTGTCAAACAGAAGTAAAAGATAAGATTTGCTACTTGTGACCATATAGGAGTGTGGTTTTGAATGCTTCAGCAGGCATTTTCAAATAAGTTGCTACTGTAATACAGGAGAAGAAGAGTAGGTGCTTGTAAAGAAAAGGAATATGTGCTTGCAGACAGCCCAAGTAGCCCTCCGTGAATTTGAAGGCATAAAATTAAGTACCTGGACTTGCAGAATCTACAAAGCTATAATGCAATACAGGTAACTTGAATGGGCTTCCACTGGTAACTTGTCAGGAATCTTATGGTAATAATTAAATAGTATAAAATGCTGCAGGTATCAGCCTCTCTCCTTTAATGTGGTAACGTAGCCTAGAGATGCTGTGGATTCCAGCAAGCAATGCTCTATCTGAGGTAGAAAAAGCAATTTGAATAAGAATAGGGCTTTGCGTGCTAGAGCCTGCAATTTCTCTCTGCCTCACCTCCATAGTAGAGATGAAGTTGGCTCCCAGCCACATCATAAAACTCCCATGGGCACTGACTACTCTGAAGAGAATTAGCATTGCTAAAGATGGCTTGCTGCCTACCACTAAACATGCAGTTGAGATGGAGAAAGGTAGCGAGCTAGCTAAGTCAGAGTTTGCTCACCTCTGACATGAGATTTGAAACCACTGGATGAGAAAGGCTTTCAGGACTATTGCTAAGCCTGAAGCAAAACTGTGTGTGTGTCCTGAGGTCAGAGGGATGGAAGATGTTGTGTCAGCCAAGAGAGCTGCTCACAATGCACCAACTTCTGCTGGTCGTCAGCAGTCCAGCATCCCTGGGGAGTTGGGTTTCCTCTCGGGGCAGGAAGTGCTTCTTCGGCAGGAAACGAGCCAGCTTGTGATGATAAAAGTTAAAGGGGCTGCTCACAAACAAAAGGGCGTTGTGTTGAATTTGATATGCAGAGGTTGTCCATGGATGAGTGTTACTGGTTCAGTACTGGAAAAGTATCTGCCTGACAGCCCTGAGGAGGGGTGGTCTCAAGCTACTACACAGGTGTACCCCAAGCCGTGGTTATCTCGCACTCTGTCAGTGAGACCCCGGCTTGTTGGGCAAGGACACTGTCTTGAGTTGAGATTTGTTGAAAAATGTGCAGTCTATAGCCTTTGATTGTCAAGAGATGCTACCTGAGTAGGCTCTCAAAGACTCTTACCCTCCATTGGGAGATTCCTTTAGCACAGCTTACTGAACAGTCTTTAAACATGAAAGCCTTTACTTGTTGACTATCTGCCCTGGTACTTGAATTGGAGAATTACAGGTTAAAAAGGTTTCCCGTGCCATCCTTTTTGTGATTATTCATCTTCTCCTACCCCAGAATAGATCCTTTGACCTAAATAAGCTGCATACATTTGCTGTTCTTGAAGGGTGAGGATGTGAAAGCATCTGGATGGATCTTGCATGTATTAATAGATATTATGGCCTTACTGGGTTTCTATTGACAAGTGGGACTAAGAAGGAATGTCCAGCAGACAGCTTGTCAAATATGCTTTGTCTTTCCATCTCCTGCCTTTTGTTAAAGACATCTGTGTTTCTTTTTCTCTACTGTGAGATTCACTTCCAATAATGACCACACCAAAGAGCAGATGCCAAGATCTGTTTCAACATCTTAGCCAAAAGTTTAGTAGAGAGCAGATAGGGAATAAGCATATGTTTTTAGCAAGTGGAAAAATCTCATCAAATACTTCTCTTTTTTTTTTTCCCTATTTGTGCACGGTCCCAGGTTAAGGTGCCTTCTGGAGTGAGCATGAGGCTACCCAAAATTAAGATAAAACGTTTACATAAAGTCTTATCTCCCCACATATTTCAGCATTAACTTAGATGTAGCAAATGCGCTAGCAGTGTTTGCGTCTCGGAGTTACACAAAATGTGCCATGTCTAAAATAACTTCTTCTGTATTAACACCCGCCTGTTTTCCTCATGGTGGTTCCTGTATTTGTCGAACAGATAAACATGCTTTCCTTTCTTGTTTCTTTTTCTCCTCCCCAACCAGGAGGAAGAGGACGACAGCACAGGCACAGAAATGAAGATCCTGAGAGGACACTGTGGACCTGTGTATAGCACGAGGTTCCTTTCAGACAGTTCAGGACTCTTATCTTGTTCTGAGGACATGTCCATCAGATACTGGGACCTCGGAAGTTTTACAAACACTGTGTTGTACCAAGGACATGCCTATCCTGTCTGGGATTTGGATATTAGCCCCTGCAGCCTGTATTTTGCCAGTGGTTCCCATGATCGCACTGCAAGGCTCTGGTCATTTGATCGGACGTACCCGCTGCGAATATATGCAGGCCATTTGGCGGATGTAGACTGTGTCAAGTTTCACCCCAATTCCAACTACTTAGCGACGGGCTCCACGGACAAAACTGTGCGCTTATGGAGCACTCAGCAAGGCAACTCGGTGCGTCTTTTCACCGGGCACCGTGGCCCCGTGCTAGCGCTTGCGTTTTCTCCCAATGGTAAGTACCTGGCATCGGCAGGTGAAGACCAGCGGCTAAAGCTGTGGGACTTGGCATCAGGAACTCTTTACAAAGAACTGAGGGGGCACACAGACAACATAACCAGCCTTACTTTTAGCCCTGACAGTAGTTTAATTGCTTCGGCATCGATGGACAATTCAGTCCGGGTCTGGGACATTCGGAACACTTACTGCAACGCCCCTGCAGATGGGTCTTCCAGTGAACTGGTTGGTGTATATACCGGACAAATGAATAATGTACTGAGCGTACAGTTTATGGCCTGTAATCTTCTTCTAGTGACTGGAATTGCACAAGAAAATCAGGAACATTAATTTTTTTTTTTCTTAGGGAAGTGGGTGGGTGTATTGAATGCCAGAGTCCATTGCAAGCTGAGATTACTGACTGTGAAACACTTTTCCTCTGCCCCCTTGAAAGGCATGTTCAGAGCGATGCAAATGCTTTAAAATGTCTTGCCCACAAAGGCCTATGCTGTTGAATGGAATAAGGAAAAAAGGAGGAGTGATGAAAATACATATACATTCTAATCTTGTACTTGTAGGGATGGGGAAAAGGGGAGGAAATCCAGTAGCTTGGGGAAACCAAAAGCCTGGTCCAAACAAGTGAAACTGCCAATCAGATAAGCTGCTGACCTGCACTTAAATATCCTGCATTGACTGATGGGCACATCTTACCTACTGTTAACTGAGGCTTGAGTGTGTGGAGAACTACTGGCCCAGTGTTTTTTGTTTTGTTTTGCTTTTGTTTTCCTGGTATTGCAGAGGACCAGCATTTTAAGACCCTTATATTAAAAGAACATTATGTATTTTCTACAGTGATAGTGGTCCTAAATATTACAGCTCCCTATAGCACTTCTGGAATATTTTGGACTAGCCAAGTAGAAAATATCATCTTTTTAGTAAGGGGATGGAAATCTGACCTCAGTTGGGGCCCATCTCTGCATTGTTATTTGGGTTTGGTTCCTGGTACTAGCTGTGATTTTTGTATTTATGTTCCATTAATTAGGAATCTTTCTGAATCTGGTTGCACTGTGTTTTGAGGATGGGAGGACAGTGGGGTAGAGCAGTGGCTTTAAGGGTAATAAAAAACTTGCCTTGTCTGGAGGGAGGGCACGATAGAACTGAAGCGGCTAAGTTTGGACTCCTAATGGAAATGGGGCATGTCAATCCACCACTGCACCTCACAGAAATATTTCCGTAAATGGAAGTTGGCAGTCTAGGGAGAGGGGGACGGGGAGAGAGAGACACACAAAGTGACACGGGAGAAAATAGTATTACTAAATTATTGTGCATACACAGAGGCAACTCTGCCAGTGTTGGATTTTTCTCAAAATGTTGCAATATCAGTTTCATGAACACTTTGTGAGATAAATCATCAGCATTTACAACAAGGATCTGCGGAAAAGCACGTTCTAGTTTGTCATTTGGAGAGATTAAATATTTCTGCTTTCTGGAAAGAGTTATTTTGTATTTTGTTTTCTATTAAAAGCATTTAGTTTAAAAATAAAAAATAAAAATGGTTTGGTCCCTTTCTGGGAAACTGGCTGTGACTTGCATGGGAAGGAGAGGGCAGGAGCATACTTCTCCTACACTGCTTGAGTCAGAGCCCACTTGGCACTTGGAAGCTGAATCTGGTGGTCTCGCTCACTTGGTGTGTGCTGTTTTGATATCCCCCTACTTGTTTTCCACAGAGCTGACGTGGCAGGTCATGGAGTAGAGTATTGACACAGCTTCGTAGGTCAGCTGAAACGCACATGGAGGATCGTGGTATTCCTTGAGGTTGACACTGTGCACCAAAAGGCCTCATTCTGCAGCACTGCATGACGTTTACTCTGTGGTTTGACATTCTAAAATGACACTTTGGAGCAAAGGCATGATCCTAATGTCTTTTAGACAGGCTGTTGGTATTAAGTGATAATTCTCTTCAGCCTCCCTCAGACCTTCTAGACTTTCATGAGATAACTCTCTTGAGAACATCCAAACAATCTAAGAGTTTAGATGACAGCTCACCATTGCCTTTTTTTTTTTGTCTACTTAAGTTGGTAAATGACCAAAACCTTTTATCAGAAAAGTGTTTGACCTGAGATTAGTAACAGTGTGTGCTGTGGCTCAGCTCTGCGAGTACCAGAAACCCCTCTGTACACTTGGAGTTGAATGGCACTGCTAATCTTCTGACAGCTGGGTATCAAAACTGTGAAGCAGCTCAACAATTGCAGACCAGGATCAAGCATTTTGAGAAAAACAGCATGGGAGGTGTTTGCGTTGCTGATGCTTTGTGCTATGCAGGTCTCTAGAGAGACCTTCTCCTTCAGATCTATTGAGCTGATACTGCTCACCAGACTAAACGCATTGTATTCTTCAACCTGCAGTAATCTCTATGGTTGTTTCGAGTGGTTTTGCTCGATTCTGTAGATTCTAGCCCAAAGATTTCATTGTGAAATAACTGCTCTTGTATCATAACAAAGTATCAAAGTGCTTGGCTGAATGCCTGTGTGAAAACCTAGGAAGAATATGGCTCACCAGTGTTCACTGGAACTCATTTTGCTGTTTGTTGCTGTATGTCCTGAGCAGTGTTTAGATTTAGAGCAGTTGGACTTTTGGTCCTGAAGGAGAGCAAACAGCAACCAAAAAGGGGAAAAAAAATAAAGGTGAGATGGGAGGAGAAAAAAGTTTCCCTTTAACATCTTACTTCTACACTGGGATCGGGCTTTTTATTAGTTGTGTTATTCTGAAGTATTTTGCATACAAAAGTGACAAGTAAGGGTAAAGATACTTAGGAAGCAAATCCTATCATATGCAGATAGGCTAAAAGATGTAAAAGTGATTTCTGAGGCGTTGGAAAAATAATAATCACTAATGATGTGCTTCAAACCTATAAACTTTTATGAATTGTGTGGACAGTTTTTGGTGCTCACGGAATGTAAATGTTTGAAGGCAGGAAGCCAGGAAATAATCTAGACTATAAGAAATGTCTGGAATTGATTGACAGGCTGAATTTCAAGGCAGAACTGGGAGGAAAGTATGAGTGGGAGGAAGGAATACCATTAAGTCTAGTAAAATTTGGACTATTATCTCTATTAACTGTGTATTTTAGAAGTAAGTCTGCATTTGCACAGTCCCTTTCCTTTTTCTGTTTTAAATACATGTCATAAAAAACACAAAAGCATTTAAGTTGACATAGTTAAGCACTCAAATATTACTAAGTGTCATAGCAGGGACTGTTGCTGCTTGTGAGTCTGTGTGTAACATGGTTCTCAGTCACGTAACTGGATACTCCTTCCCCTGCAAAGCTCTGCTCACTTCATGCGCCTCCTGGACGATGCACAGTGCACCAGGCATGTATCAGGCAGCGGCTAGCAGGAGATGCTTAGAGAAAGAGGGCATATAGGCAGCGATCCTTCCACTGTTTACACACTCTTACCTTCTCACAGTTACTGTTTGTTGTTTTGGGTTGTGGGTTTTTTTTTTTTTTTTTTCTTTTAGTAGACCTCCAGAGCTGCAGGCTATGTATCTGCAATGGCTGCTGATGGATTTAGTTTCCATTAATTTTGTCTCATCCCTGTTATTTATCAGCTATATACTTGTAGCTTCCACAGTTTGCTGCAGCAAGAAGTTCTACACCTTGATTTTATGAGAGAGGGAAAGTATTTCCTTGTTTTTGACATCCATTATCTGATAATTTTGTTCTGTTCCCTAACCTCTTGAATTGATAAAGGCAATGAACAGCAAAACACTTTTTCAAAAGGTGTCAGGTAGTCCAGGCCACAGTAAATATAGACAAAGCTGAGGTACAAGTCCATGCTTAGTCACTGAATACTGATGAAAGAAAAGGGTATTTGCTCTAATAAACTAACTGCTACACCCATTCACAGGTCTATGTTAAAGTTGCCCTTCCCACTTCTAACACTGGCATCTCCTAAGCAGCATACTGCCGTGCTGTTCAGTCTAAATCTCTTAACTTCCTGAACGGTGAAGTTCTTCCTATTCCTCCCCATTCTGGTTCCTTTGTGAAAAAGCTTGTCTCTTACAAGTGTCTTAAGTCTAAAAACATTTTACAGAAATGATATTTCCATTAACAGATCCTTCAGGTTCGCCAAAAAAAATAAAAAAATACTTCAGGCCGTTTTGCTATCCTTGTTTCAACTGTGGCTGACTGTTTGTTAGTCCTCCAGGCTCAGTGGGTTCTTCAACAAAGTCCTGAAATGGCCTTCTTTCTGAGTGGTGTCTAGTTGCTCATGGTGAGCCAGGCTCTAAAACTGTACCATTACAAGACACTGATGTGACAGTTAAATTAATGGCCTGGATGTCCCTTGCCAAAGACTATCCCGTCATGCTACACGATAGCTATGGGGTTTTTTTTTAAAATACTGGATAGGAGCCCAAACTGACTGAAATAACTCAGCAATGCTCACCATGCTCAGTGTATTTCAAGTACAAAATACTGGTAAAATTTGTCTCCTGACTAGTAATCTTTTTTAACAATTTTAAACAGGCACCTGGCTTTCTGTTTCCTGGACACTGCTATACAACAGTACTGAGCAGCAGTTATACAGAGAAGGTGGTATATTCTCTGTTAAGTGCCCAGTTTAAGACAAGGCATTATCCACCATGTCTGTCATCCTGCAAAAATGTTCTCTCTAGACAGTGAAATTCTTGAACAAGGCAGGTGTGGAAGCTATTTCTATAACTTGGTATCACAGGTGTTACTCTGTAACTAAAACATGCATCCTCTCTTCAAACAGGAGAAGAGATCGGCTGCATTAAGCTGAGGGTTAGACAGGGAAGAAGACTTCAGAGCCATGCTTGCTTTATTGGTAGCCCTGCTTTCCTACCTAGTCCAAATCTTTGCAGTTCCATTTAGGATAAAATTGTCTTCTCTTCGCATAAGTTTATGATTTTCAGTGAAGTCATGCTCTTCCACTTATGACAAGCCTGATAACAAAAATATTTTAGCATATACAGCTGGGGGATCAGCCAAGAACACGACTTGGTGGTGTTTGCTGCTGTGTATCAGTTAGCATGTGGACAGTGCTCCTCTGACACTGCCTGAGAACAGGAGGAAGAAACTCTGTCTGAATCCCTCTACCCCACCATCGAAGGGAGGGGGCGTACCAGTATCAGTACCCCAGCTCTGAAAAATGAGATGGGAGGTGACGCAGAAGCTATGAGTATCAGGGACTAGGACTCTGATGGTGTCCACTTTTACTTCTTTGCTATGGTTTCTTCTCCCCACCCAGTAGTGATGCTTCTGTTCACACTGTTACACATCATGCAACACCACGAACTTCAGCAGCCTTGGTAGGATAGCAGGGCTGGTCAGGCAGCTTGTTGAAATAATCAAGCTGCCTTCCTTGTTCATAAATTGCTTGTAAATATTTCCTTAATCATGCATGTTTGGTTTTGGTGTTTTGTTTTGGATTTTTTGGGTTTGGGTTTTGGGTTTTTTCCCCCCTGTGGCTTAAAATTGTTTAACAGAGGTAGGCTGTAACATACTGAACTACCTGTTTCCATCTGAGAGAAGCCTTTGATCTTGGGATATTCTTTGGGATGTTCGGGGGATATCCTGAACCTCCCTCCCCTAATTTGGAAGGTGCTAGATCAGACTCGACTCTCTTTTTTACGCTTGGGCAAGCAGGCTCCCTAGACAGCAGCAGTGAGTGCCACGGCTCTGTTCTGTTCGGTGGCATGGCAATGCTCCCCCTGAAGCATCCAAAGGCTGGGTTGCACATGAATCTCAGGAAGTTCCTGAAAGTGATGGATAGAGGAGAGAGTAGACACTAAGGGAAACAAGGCCACTAGATAACAAACTACACATGCCAGAAGCAGTTTCTTCATTTCTGGACAGCAGTGATAGTACCTGTCCGCTCTAATATCTGCCTTAGGCCACCTCTGGGTCTGGGTTTGCAATAGCTAGTGATGCTTCATAGTTCATGGAGAGGGAAAAGATGGTGCAAATACAGGCAGAAACTGTCGTGTGCTTGCTGCAGTAATAAACTGGGGTCACGCTGTACAACAACCCCAGGCAAACTAGTGCCGACTGCATCTGGAGGACAGCCATTTGTCTGGCATCCAGAAAAGCACTGCAAAACTCATGTAATGACAACTTGCCCTTTAGAACTAGCACAGATCCTTCCGGAGCTGCATGTAGTTCAACACCAGAAAGCAGCCAAGCCCAAACTATTAGCTCAGACATCCCAAGGCCTGGAGTTGTGAGCACACATGCAACTTCGTAGTGTTCTAGGTTAACACATCACAACTTCAGCCCATTGCTGGAGTTGAAATGAGGCATATTTGCACAGCTTTTGCTCATTTTTTTTTTGTATTGGTGAGCAGCTCAGCTGGAGACTTATGTGCTGGACTGCTGCTGCTTTTGCCATTTTTGCTTAAGGCAATAGCAGAGCAATCTGCATGTGGTAAACAAACTGGAAAAGAATGGCCAGAATTTTAGGCGCTCTCTTCCCTCCTGGCAACTCCACTCCACTAGTGCAAATATTTCATGACCACTTAGGATGACTGCATAACCATCTGTGAGTTTGGGGTTTGCTGTGTTATTTTACACTGTTTTTTTTTTCCCAGAAACAAAGCCTAAACCAAACTGGAACGTAAAACTCTGCTGCATCTAAACCTCTCATCACCTTTGCCAGTCAGATCTCCTCACCAAGGACGAGGCACAGGGTGCTTGGCTTTCTCTTTTCTTTTTTTTTTTTAAATTATTTATGGATAATTATCTATTACTTCTCCAAAGTCTCTCAAGAGAAACCATCCCACGTTCTCCAATAGCCCTCATGCTGCAGCCAGCACAGGAAACGCCCGAGTGCAGAGAACCTGCCTTCCTGAAGCACTGTTTGTCTCTGTATGGATTGTTTTATTGCAAGCACGTGGTGCTTCTTACCTGGAAAAATTTATCAAACTATCACCTCATGTGTCTCAGTGACATCCATGCACAGGGATGCCAGAGCCCCACCCTGCACGCCTCGCTGCTCAAGCTGCATGCACTCCTCTGGCTCGGGTGCACTGTGCACTTGGCAGTGGGAACTGCATGCTTCAATCAGGTTTAATTTTGTGATGGAGATGTTTCAGTTGCCTTCAAACGGCACTGCAAAAGGACATGCATTGTGGGATTTCAATGCATTGTGTTGCTTTTGTGCTGCTTACTTCACTCAATGCAAAGGCTTTTATCCTGCAGTGCCTGGTTGTTTCTCCTTGCAGTTGCAACAGGCTGCAAAACTATTTCAGTACCAAGCAATAACTGAGTATAAATCTAGCATTTGCAGTTTTATCTACAACGTGCAACCCCATCAGCTTTCATACACCCTGTCAGATAACCTGGGGACAGCGGAGGCTGGCCTTCAGCCTGCAGCAGCTGAAGCTCTTCTGGAAGAGAGAAACCCACGCCTCTGCAAACCCTCCAGCATGTGCCCTTCTTGCGGCGCTTGCACCTGCCTCCCTTTCACCGGTATCCTCCCCTGCATTCACTGGGTTTCCCCTCCACACCTTCCAGCGCCCCGCAGGGGAAGGGGGCCTGGGCTGTGGCAGGCTTGAGGAGAGCCCTGGCCCTTGGTATTGCACCCACAGCGAAGCTTTGCTCTCTGTGCTGCATCCCAGACCCCAGTTGATCCCCAGCCCCTGGAGATGTGGGGTGGCCAGCCTGGGGCTGGTGTGGGGGATGTGGAGCGTCCCCGCGGCCACTGGGAACGGCACCAGCCTCTGGGGAGCACCACGGCTCACAGCCTGTAATGGCGTGCGGCTCCTCACAGGCTGTAACAGGCTCAACCAACCACCCCACTCATTAAAAAAATATTATTTTATCGGGTCTTTCCCCCTTTTACAGGCTATCTCACATAGTTTTGCTCCAAAAAAACCCTTTATTCAGGAAACGCGGGTTTGGTCGGGCCAAGGCCGCGTTAAGGGCCCTGACTTGGGCCCTCTCCTCGCCCGAGGGAGGCAGCAACGCGCAGCGCTGCCTTTTCAAACGGGGAGAAAATTAACCAGAAACACTGAAACCGCCCTAAAACTGGGGGCGGGGTGGAGTTCCGGTCAAGATTCCGCCACACGCTCATGAGGCGGCGGCCGGGCGGCTCCGCGCAGGGCGAGGCCGAGCCCGAGGTCGCTTCCCCTAAAGCCGCGCACGGCCCGGCCCGGCCCGGCCCGGCGCAGCTCCCCCCCGTCCCGCCAGACTCGCTCCTCGCCCGAGGGATCGATTGGTTGCGCCTCTGTTTCGAGGGCAGCTCGGGGAAGTCAAGAGCGCCAGAAAAGTCCCCCAGGTATTCTGCGCGAGGAAGCGGCGTGAAAAATCGCCTCACGCCCCGCCTTCCGCGGGCGCCGGGTGGCGCCCTGCCCCCTGGCGGGCCGCTGAGTGGAAGGCGCAGCGGCCCGTCCCTAACGGAGACGTTGGGCGAAGCGCAAATTAAAAGCGAGGCGTTGCTCGCCGGGAGCCAGTGAAATCTCTCTCCTGGCACCCGTGGAGCAGGTAGGCATAAGCACCCACACGGGCACCGCTCCCAGAGGCACCGCACAAAGCGGGGGCAGCAACGTCCTAAACGCTCGCTGGCACGCGTAGGCCTGAGGCTGGTCACCGTGTGTCACCCCACACTCTGGTGCCGGCCTCAGCAGCCAAAAGCTGGCCTTGGTGCTCCGCTGCCCGGGGGCTGTGTTCGCTTTGGTTCTGTGAGGCACCTCAAGTGCTGGCACATGATCGCAGGATTTTGCTTAAATAATACAGTCGCACCTCGCAGCCTCGACGGATGGCATGGTAAAGGGCAGGGAGGCCGGGTATGAGAAAGGGGGAAAACCAGATGTCTCAGGTGAGGCTGCCGTGCCGTGCCGCTGCCCTTGCAGCGTGGGTCTCAAAACGTTTCAGCTGTCACCCGAGGGCTGTGAGGAAGGTTTATGCTAATTTACTCAAATATCAAGGGAAACAGCTCCGGCAAGGTGGTGGTTTTCCCAGGATGAGGCTCCATCCCTCAGCATGCTCTCTGGGTGTGCTAACCCCTCAATTTCCCTAAATACTGGGAATTTGACTATAGCATTTGTGGTAGCAAAAGACTGTATTCATGTTTTCTCCTGCTCTTTTTAATACAGTTTTACTCATTTGCAGACTTTAGAGCGTGGTTGTTCAAACAGAGCTCTTGCAAACCAAATCTGACGAGCTGACATTAACTAATTCACAAAGAAGCTTGACTCAGAATTTTAAAAGTAAGGTGTAGGTATCCCTATACCAGGCTCCCCAGCGGGGAAAATGGGACACTGGGGTCAGTTCCCTGCTCTGGCTTCCAGTATGGCACAGCCTCAGGAAAGCTGCATGCCCCGTGAGTCAGCTTCCTTTTCTTAAATCAGGGTTAGGGACAGCAGGTTCTTTGGAAAATGGCTCATACCCTTGTTACAGAACATCGGTAACACCCTGAGCAGTCGTATGTGAAGAAAACAGCAACAATGAAGGGCTGTTCATATGGATCCTGTAGCCTCTAGTCCAAGCGTCGGCACGTAAGGCCTATTCATACAGATCCCGTAGCCGCCAGCCTGAGGACGGGGTCAGGCACATGGTGTCTCTGAAAGGCCGGAGCCTTCCTCTGCCTGGAGATTTTCTCTCGTCCAGACCAAGACCAAGCCCATGGCCAGAGGCAGGATGTGCTGTGGACAGAGGCCACCAAGGCCTGATGGCCAGCCTGAGATGGCCTCCCCTGGCATGACCCACACAGGCCTGGGAGGGAGGAACAGGGAAGGGGGCAAGCTACCTCCCGAGGTAGGGTACGGGCGAGCAGGGTAGAGCCCCCCCTTCCTTCTGCCAGGGTCGGGCGCCTCAGCCCCCGGCGCCTCCCGGGTGGGACGCTGCTGTCACCGAGCAGGGCGGACTCGGGCGCCATTTCGGCGGGCCCCGGCCTCATCCCCTCCCAGAGCCGGGCGGCAGCAGAGGGCGCTGGCTGGGGGCCGAGGCGCGGCCCGGCGACCGGGAGGAGGCCTACAACCGCAGCCTTATCAGTGCGCCGCAGGCCGGCTCGGGCTCGGGCCACCGCGAGTCTCCGGCTGCCGGCCCATGGGCGGCGGCGGCGGCTCGGAGGCGCCTCCTCCTGCCGCAGACCCGCGCGGCGGGGACCGGCTGCAGCAGCAGCAGCGCCGCCGCTTCGGCTCCGCCGCGCCGGCCGCATGGCGGGCTACGCGCCGCGCCTGCCCTGGCTGCTGCCGCTGCTGCGGCGGGCGACGCCGCCCCCCTGGGCTCGGGCCGCCGGCGGGGTCGCCGGCCTCCGCGCTCCGCCGCGCCCGGCCAGCAGGTGCGGGACGCCCCCCCCGCTGCTGCTACTGCCGCCGCCGAGCGCGCCGTGCTGCAGCCGCCGCCGCCTCCTCCTCCCGCCCGCGGCGGCAGGCAGCGCCCCGCGCTCCCTGAGCGCCGCTGCGGGCGCGGAGCCACCGGCGCCGCCGCGGGGGGCTGCCGGCGCCCCGCCGCGCCTCGAGGGTCGGAGGCTGCTGGCCCTGGCGCACCCCGAGCGCTGGAGACTGACAGGTACCGGCCGCAGCCCGGGGCTGCCCCGCCGCCGCGCCGAGGGCCGCCCTGGGGCATTGTCCGAGCGGGGAGGGGGCGGCGGGGCGCCGCGGCCGCGCCGAGCTCCCCTCGCCCCGCCCGGCGGGTCTCCTGGGGCCGAGGTGCGCAGCCTGGGTGGGGGTCCTGCCCCGCCGCCCAGCCGCCTGGCCACGGCTCGGGGGGCACAGCCCGTGGCGGCCCTCCGCCGGGGTGAAGGAGAAGGTCGTGTTTCCTTCCCGAACCGGCGCATCTGCTAGCATCAGAGCACGACGTGAAATCTTTAAGCGAGCATTTGATACGTGTAAAAAGCTAAAAACTTGCATTCTCTCCCCCGCCATCTATTAATTTGTCGTTGTTTTGAAGGGAAGGCAAAAGTTTTGGAAGTTACAGAACTCTCTTTTGCTAGTGGTGTTGGTTAATGCCTCTCCGCATGTTCAATGCTGGCTTCGCAAGCAGGCTGCAATAAACTCGGGCCTGAGACTGTATGGAATGAAGTAAAAAGGGGAATCCTAAGCTTTTTTTAAGAAATGTATTAGATAAATTGGGGTTCTGTCTCCCAAGAATTTCTTGCCTAGAACTTTTGTAAGTTGTTTTGAAAGCTATTTATTCATTTTCAGTGTCTTTATGGTGAAGTCAAACACCATGGTTGTATAAATTGTGCCCTAACGGAGTGATACTATTTACAAAGAGTAAAAACAAACTTTTCTTGACATTCCTTCTCATGGGGATAATAGGATAATAGTTGTTAGTAAGAAAGCAATATAAAATTGGCATGTGATTTGGTTTATTTAAAAACTTTATTGGTGGACAGCATACATGCTGTCATGGTAGCGTGAGGCCTGTAGGCCTTTGCAAAAATTTGTTCCCATGGAGTGGGTAAATGGTGTTCAAGAGAAAAGAGGTGAGGTATTTAGATTTACATAAAGAGGTGGTTTTGAGAAATATGAAGTACTTTGTACAAGATTTTATTTGCAGTGGATAGTTAGAGAGCTTCATTACATGTTGACATTACATAGCCAAAATAATTTGGATCCAAATGAATTTTTATGAGAAATTAGAAGTATTTCTATACTGTGAACACCTGTTATATGCAGCTAATACCACTATCTCGGTTGTGCAGAATAAAAGCAGGGGAAAATTGATGGGACAGGGTTGGATGGAGAGGGGAAAAGGTATAATGCTCAGTAGGGCTTCAGTCTTGCTCAGGATTATTTTTCTTCATTGGCTTATGGACTAAAAAGTAAAAAGCCCTTTGCCAGTAACTAATGTTCAGTCTATTCAGATTTTGGTGAAGAAGTGAGTATCTGATGAGATAGATTACCTGCTGATTTTACAACGAAGTTCTTTCTTTGTTTTTCCCATTGAAATTGAGACGAATAAAGAAATCGGTTATTTTAAGGATGGCTTTTAGGAGCCAAAGGCTCCTAACTAACTGAGAACTTAATCTAGTTCCCTTTACTGGGCACTTGCAGGCAGGGTATGGTATACTTGTTTGTAATTGTGTTTTAAAATAGGGCTAAGTATCCTTAATCTCTGCAGTCTGTTGATGGTTTTATCTAAGTAAATCGACTATTACAGTTACTAAAAATCAGCTACATGCAGTTTTGTCTTTTGAGATAATAAAATGGCCTAAATTAAAGTTTAAGAGAGTCCACAACACAACAACTTGGTAATATCAAATAATGAGGATGGAAAAAATACTCAAACATAAGAACTGCTTTTCAGTGTTCTGTTGGTCTTGGCTCTGGGAGAGGCGTAAGTTTATGTAAAATTTATTCTTCTTTATTGACACCCTATTTAAGGGAAAACTTTTGTTCTTAAGTTGTAATTAAGTGGGAGGATGGAAAAACTAACAAGGAAAATACTTAGGGTCATTATAGAGTGCAGGAATAACAAATACGGGTAAAATGCCTTGTAGGTGGTTGTAGGGAAATCACATCTGCCCATTGCATTTAAAATGTGTTAAAATATGTTGTGTTTTGTTCCTGTTCCATCTTTGTACTGAGAAAGTAGTCCTTAAAACCGCAGTATCTCTCTTTTTCCTGCATTCAAAGAAAGAGTAAGGTTAATGGTTTCACTGAAACAATGAACCTAGGGTAAAATATTTTAATTTCCTCTTCAAGTCCGTATAAATGGTAAGCAAATGCTGTGGGATCTCTTCAGAGGCTTTGCAAGTGTGGTTTTGTTTTGCAAGAAAGTTAAGCTCTTTCAGATCTTTTGCATTTTTTAGAACCAGTAGTTGGTACCATGGGTGTATAGCATTACCACTGTGGAGTGAAGTGATACATACCTTTTCTGTGATTCCACGTGGCGTGGGTCATGACATTCTGCTCATTGCAGTTGTGTGTTGAAATTCACGGTCACAGAAGTTGAGGTAGATGCAACGATGACAGTGGAGGCCTGGGGAGCAGAAGATGATGATTTGTGAGGAAGTTGAGCAAGACAAGGATCACCCATCTTGGTGCAGTGGGTAAATGGTGTCAACTGAGGAGGTGCAGGTACAGAGGTGAAGGTGACCTGCTCCAGTTGTGACTGGCACCAAAAGAGACGGTCGATTCTTGTTTTAGGCAGGGCCTCTTCACCATCTGCTGGCTCAGGAAGAAGCGGTGTGCTCTAGCCAGGAGTTCCAGTGTGCTGGCACACAGCACCTCTTGCAATGCACTCCTTGCAGAAGGAGGTTCTGACCCTCCAGAGGCTCTTAGAAATGAAAATAAATGTACCAAATACCATACGGTCCAAAAAAAAAAAAATCAGTATGTTTCATCTTCAGTTACTTCTAGAGCTGGGTGGAGCTGTGAATATATTTTAAACAGGACATGTGTGTTAAATTTTGGTGTTCTTATTAAAAGTGGTAAAAAGATGGCTAAATACCATGATGGCAGTTCACTCTGTTAGTGGCCACAGTTTCGTGTAGTGAAATCAGGAGTTTGTAAATTCAGTAATACCTCCCAGATTTAACAAAGGAGGGAAGTTATTTTAGGAATTTTTTGGCTCATCCTGTGCAGTCAGGTGAGGCAAACCTGTGTCTTCAGCTAAATTCAATTCCCAGGGAAGAGGACAGGGCCTTTGTTGAAATTATTAAAACCTGCTGTGTGTGTGCAAAGCCACAAAAATGCCTTTTCAAAATGATCCCTTTTATTTCCTCCTGCCTCCTTGTTTCTCCCTGTGAGAAACTGTCTGTTGCACTTTATCCAAACCACACTCGAAGGAAACAATAGTTCCATTGAATTGTAAAGTAAGCAGAAGGAACTCTGAAATTTTTAATCCAATAGCAGTGTGCCCTTTCCCTGTATAATACTTGCTGTGCACTGAGTCAAAGCAAGAAGGTTTGTTTTGTACGCAGGTCTTATCTAGAGATGTGCAAGAAATGTTATTTCATAAGTTTTATTTTAGAATTTTGGGCATAATTTGTAATAGGCGTTTTCCTGTAGGTTAGAATTTGCCGTGAAATCAGAAGAGCACCGGCTTATTCATAATCTGATTTTTCTGTACTTTGAAGTTATGCCAGGTGATGCACTTTCTTGTTCTTGAATGAGCAATACTGGATTGCTGTAGATTTATCTTTTGTAGTTTCTAATAAGGAATAAATCCCTATAAAAACAATTCTTAAAGAAAGGCAATTAAAAAAAAGTTACATCTAAGACTGCCTGAATTTTTTAGGTATATTCTTTGTAACGTAGTTCAGAAATTATTTTAACAATCCCTTTGATTGGGGCTGATTGAGGTAGTGAGCAGCTTGATTTATTTTTTTGTACAAGATGCAGACAGAAATGTAGAACACATCAGCTCTGAGTATTGCTACTAGAAAGTCATGCTTTCAGTTATTTATACTTGTACAAACTGACATTTCTTAAGTACTTGAGTAGGAGTATCTTTGAAAACTTCAGTTATTTTAGGAAATTAACTCAGGCAGATAATATGTGTTTAGTTTGTAGTAACATTTAAATGGTTTAATTTTGAAACTTCTTCTCTTCCAAGCTTTGTAGCATGAGTTTGAACATCAGCAGGCAATTCATGCACTGTTAAGGATATGCTTTTCCTCCCTCCATTTAAAAATTTAATTAAAAGCCAGACAAGTGGCATCTCTCTGAAAAATGAGTTTTCATACACCCATTCAAATCTTGACAGTGAGTAAAATTAATTCTGTAGTGTGCATAATGGGAAGTGTAAGAAATACCATCTTTCTTAAGAAGTGGTGAAGATACTTGCTTACAGTCAGACTGAAGCCTCCATCTTTGCTTTCAAGTGGAGGTTTTGCACAGCTCTGCATAGGCCTTCCATCAGGCTGTGTGCCTTGCTACCTCTTCCTCCTTCTCTCCTGTGCAAAGTGGCAGTCTTACTTACTCTTCCCTTTCTTGGGCTTCCTCAAATCACTGTGTTCTGCTCTGCCTGGAAGGACACTTCTCCTGTCAAATATCTTCTCCGAAAGCTCTTCTGACAAACCCTCTGTAGCCTACTCTGCAGAGGCTCCTTGATGTTTTGTTTGCTCCATAGCAAAGGGCTCCTGGCAGGTCTGTGCTCTTTGATCATAGCAGCCTCACCGAGATGATACTCAGGGTGATTTCTGTCAATCCTGAGCACCTCATGACTCAAAGAGCAGGCTTTCTTCAAGGTGATAGACTTCTTCTGTAAGTTGCATCGTGTAAATGTTCTGAGCACGAGGGATGCCACCAGCAGATACTCTGGGGCTCGTTCCTATGCTGGTGTCTCGCTGTGCTCTCCAAACCCTGGACATCCATCTTGTTCTTGAGATACTACCTTAAAGGTATTGCCTGTCTCTCTTGTTTAATTCTGTCCCACAGCAATTTTCTGCAACTGTTAATTTTTCCAACCATTGTATAATACTGGTCAGTCAGATGACCCACAGTATGCCAGTGTTTTCTTGAGCTGTCTTGAAGATATTTTCCGTAAGTTGTGCAACTGTATTGTTGTTGTACCAAAGAAAACAGTCTTTGCCATTTGGAAACCTGAACTGCTCTTTCATGCTTAAAGAAATAACAAAAGAAAAGAAAGAACACTGCAGATTCAATAACCACATCAAACTGTCTATAGAGTACTCCTATAAACATTTTCTAAAAACTGTCATCATCATTGGAAATAGTAACTTGCACGATCCAGTATATTAACAATACCTGCAAATTAACACAGCTCCACTCAAAAAACTAGCAGCTTTCCAAAACACACCAGAAACGTGGTATACAATGGTGCTGTCAGACATGCACATGTCAGACATTTTTTTCTGAGCACGGTGTTACAGTTGTTCTTGGTAATGTAAGGAGGACAATTCTAAGAGGGTCTTCTTGCATAATAATAGGTGCAGTCCAGATATCATGTATGAATTTACTTTAACACAGAAAGAAAACCACACCAGTCATACCTAACCTGGAACTATACAAAACATCCTTTAGTGCTTACAGTGTACTCTGGAAGAAGATTCTATCTTGAAATAAATACTTGCAGAACTGACTCTTCACAGGGTCCTTCAACCAGTCCAGAACAAATTCCTTGTGGGCCAGGATTCACCAGATGGAAATGGACTTTGCCTAACCAACAAATATAAAATTTATCAGTGCATCTTCCTAAAGAACATAAAAGAACAACTGAAGAGCCTGATACCTGTGCATGCACATCATAGAATACAGTAGACTTTATTCGTCACTCCAAATGCCCTTGTGGAAATTCAGTGTTAAGCTAAATGTATTTAGAATAAAACTGCACAGATAACTGGGAAAGGACAGACATTCTCAGTTACTGGTAGAAGGGTACTTCTCTCAAATCCAAAGCTTGGTTTCTGACCTGCCAGCCCTGATCTTCAAATGAAACCGGTAAAATACTTCAAAGATTCTGGGAGGTAACATTCATAAGCTTACTGAACAGTAAAAAACTAGGTACTCTGTCCTGTTGTGCTACCATGCACTGCCAAACATCATCATTAACTCATTTTTTCTGTCCTTCATCCTTGATTGGCTTGAATGATCTTAATTCATCTGAGGTCAAATCTCTATATATTTGTGTTTAAAATAGCCCTTCCCCCAACAGGCTTGCAAGCAATTTTTTTGTTTTGTACTTTTCCACATACTGTACTGAGTGAGAAGGGTGCTCTGGTAAGGACCAGCAAAATTAGAAACTTTTGCTCTCTTGGTGGTGTTCTTGAATATGGAAAATCGGTTTGTGACTCTTTGGAGTCATTTAGTCTGTGTTCTGAAGAGAGGTTTCTGATAGCTCTGCCTAGTTATTGCTTGTAAACATCCTAGTTTATCAGTTGGTGACCAAGTCCTTGCTTCTGAACATATCTACGAAATGAAGTTGCAGATCTGCTGTCAAGAAGCAAGCCGGCATTAGCCTTAACAGAGAGCACATTGATCTCAGTAGTGATAAAGGCATCGCTTTGTGCAGCTATCTGGATTTCTATGCAAGTAGACAAGCAAGATGTTTGCCTAACATTTCCAAGAGGACTGCTCAGCTGCTGCTGGAGCCAGCTTGCCTTGTCTTTGCTTCTGTTGCCACTTTGATGTAGCCCTGGTTTTATAAAAGTTCCATTGATCTGCCTCACATTTTCTTTGTTTTCACCTTATAGCCTACAAAAGAGATTTACTCTAAAAAATAAAGCTTCCAAAATACACTCTTTTGTTTGACATAATTTTCTGGGTAACAGAGTAAGCTATGTGAAACTAATACTATAAAGTTTACTCTGACCTTTTTTCTGTCAGTAACAACCTTCAGCGTCACTGAAGTGTCTTCATATCTGGTTGCTGAACCCCTCGTACTCCTCCCTTTAGCCAGTTATCACAATGACAGCTCTTCTTTGAATGGGGAGATAGAATGAGTGCTGATTCCTATTTCTTCAATTAGTCAACGGTTTAAAACAAAAGAAAAGAGCAACAGCCTGGCAGCTGTGCTATTTTCTAGTTGTTCTGCTGGTATAATCAAAGTGAGAGTTTCAATTAGGGAACCTTATTTTGCATGTGATTTGTGATTAAATTAATATAGACAGGTATATTGCTTAAGGGGAAAAGGAAAAGTGACACCTGGATTATATAAGCTTTCATGTTCCAATATATTGTTGAAACTTTGTCTAATGTTTTAAGTAGTTTAGTAGTCTTCCATTTGCTTTATGTACTAGTATTTGCTTTTAGTTCAGTTAAGGCTGTTGGAAGTAATTACAGTGAAACCTATGCTAGTTTGAATGAAGAAGAGCTGAAGGTAAATCCAAGCCAGGAAGGCTGTACCGCTAGACAGAGACATATGGGATTTTTAGCCATACAGTCCTCTTCCTTCAGTGGATATTTATATATGCAGTTGTTCAGTTCCATCCATAACTGAGAAATTGTCTGGACTAGTGGAGACTGAGCTGCCATGCAGCACTGTGCTTATAAGCAATGCTTTTGACCATCTTAGCTGCCTTACAGACCAGCTTTTCCTGACAGGAGATGACCTGGCTTTTGTTGGATTTTTCCTGCTGTTTCACAGCTTGAATACACCAATGCAGCCAGCCTGTTAATAAGGTCACTCATTCTTAAGAAGTTTCAGGTAGTAAATAATATGCTTATGAGATGTGTCTATGGCATGGATCACGTAAGTTTGCAGCAGGAAGTCTTTCCCTATCTACTCTGGCTTCTTACAGTTTCTATAGCTTCAAGTTAAAGATCCAAGTCCTTTATCTTTAACATGCTTGCTGGCCTGTGTGTAAGAGAACGGGAAGACTGCAAACAAATTTTGAATAAGAACCGCAGGCAGCAGGTTGGACACAACAGCAAGGATAAAGCTTGTTTGGGCAGTGTGTGGAGCTCTCCCAGGACTGCTCTGGGGCACTGCAGTGAAGGTGCAGAGAAGTGTTTGCTTCAGGTGGTGGCAGGTATGCATTTTTGTACCTTGAATTCTTCATCATAAATGCACAGCTGTATTTACACTTCAAGTACAAACTGAAACAAAGCTTTCCACATGTGTGTGGAGGTGGTAAGAGGCATCAAAGTGTCTGTGACAGATGTTAGAAATACTGCTTACAGCAGTGCGCTGCTGGGAGGCTCTCTGCTGTCTTCATCATAGAAGCAATACAAGAAGCTCAGTAGAATGGAACTAAAACTCAGGCAACTTCAGGATTTTCAGTACAGTGTCTTTTTGCCTTTAAAGGCGTTATCTGCTCGTAGTGTTGTAGCAATCTTATGAATAGTTGCTTTAAGTGTGGGGTTGGCTGTTGGAAAATTATGCTGTATGAATGGTATTGTTTGTTGTGGTTCAGTGGTTTTGCTATCAAGTTTGTTCAGTTTTCAATTAAGAGGGGTTTTTTTTTCTAGTTCTCAGCCTTCCCAGCTTGGCTTGCCTTTTCAGAATCAAGCTGTGTTCTTGGCTCAAGAAATTTCTTTGCAGATTAAAGTTCAAAAGGCTAAGTCTTGGTCCAGTGCAATTTTTCATACTCTGTGATACAGCTTCAAACAGTTACACAGGTTGTTCCATGGGTAATCTTGCAACCGGAATTCAAGAGCTCTGCTCATCAGCAAACATACTTCTATTCAAACTTATGCTATTTTTCTTCTAGACCAGCAATAGTAAACAGTAAAACAAAGCAAATGTATATAAATTTTGCCAGTCAAGAGTAAATCAAATGGGTTTTTTGTTTGTTTGGGTTTTTTCCCAAATAAAATTGCATGTTTTAGACAGTTCTCGGATCAGATCTTTACTTCAGTCCATTGCCATCTCAGAAATAGACAGTTGGAAGCTTTATTATGGTAGCAAGCATGAATAATAAAAAACAAACCAAACAGGAGTGAAGGATTGTGTGAGAGAGATGGAAGATTTGCTAACTGTGAATGCTGTCTAAGGATGACATCTGTGAAGAGTTAACTTCGTTGGGTGGTGGTGGGGAAGGTTAGACAAGAGAAGCAATTCCAGACTGTGATTGTATGCAGAGGCTTTCAGGATCTTAAAATTTGCCTTGCCTAAGTTAATTTATGCAGTGACTTAAAATGTCCCGTTCAGAACTGGGCCTAAAAAAATTCTGATTATTTAATGCTGACACTTGCAAGCTTAATAGAAATTTCAAGTGAAAAATTATTTCATATGTGCTATTAATGATCTGCAAATTCAGAATAATTTTCTTTTCCTTGTTGATTTGCAGCTGCTGTTGGCTTTCTGACAATTTCCAGTGTCATTACCATGTCAGCCCCTTTCTTTCTGGGTAAAGTTATTGATGTTATTTATACAAATCCCAGCGAAGATTTTACTGACAGCCTGACCAGCCTGTGTGCCTTGCTGAGTGGAATCTTTCTATGTGGTGCTGCTGCTAATGCTATTCGTGTCTACCTCATGCAGACTGCAGGTAAAAACAGAAACAAAAAGTGCTATCTTTTTTCACAGAGTCAGGATATCTAATGATCTGAAATAAATTCTTGGCACTGGCTGAGAGATCCTCTTGGAATCAGTAGCTTTTTTTTCCAGATGAAAGGTAAACTAGTAGTGCAAAGTTAAGTATGCTGGAATAATTGTTCATTTTTATTTACTCTTACATGATATCTTAAAGCTCACAATCTTCCGGTATATTAAAACTATGTAATGTGACTTGTTCACTGCTGCGTAATCCTGTGATTTTTATACTGTCATTGTCTGTGTAGTCTTGTGTGCCATGCTTGACTGACTTCTGTTTCTGACAGGACAAAGAATTGTGAAACGTTTGAGAACAACCATGTTTTCCTCTATTCTGAAGCAAGAAACTGCCTTCTTTGACAAGACCAGAACAGGAGAGCTGATAAACCGCTTATCTTCAGATACAGCCCTCTTGGGCCGTTCAGTGACTGAAAACCTTTCAGATGGGCTCAGGGCAGGAGCACAGGCATCTGTGGGGGTTGGAATGATGGTATGGTGGTCTCTTCCCTGCTAGTCACTTCTTGTAGTTTCAATTTCATTTCAGTTCTGTTAGGTAATGTGTGAATGTGATTCAGTCCAGAAACTATTGCGTGTTCTTGGATACAAGTGTATTTCACTGGTTATCCTTGTACTGCATTGCAATAGATGATGTGCCTGTAGTCACTTGATGTTTACTTGAAAGCCAAAATACGGAGAATGAGGGTGTGAAATGAACTGCTGTTGCTGCCCAAATTTATCAAGCAAAGTATAGCAGGCAAATAGCTTAACTCTATTCTTACTGAAGATATTAAAATCAGTGATAACGTTCCCATGGTGGTAGGTAAAATAGGGTGTGAAGGGCCTGATGTAAAAGTCATTGAAGTTGGTTGATTCTGGTTAAGGCCTAGGTGAGCAAAGGCAGCACTGAATATCAAATTACTGCTGAGGATTTTTACAAGTGTTAGTCTTTCTACTTTAGTCTCTAACTAAAGAATATATTTAGGTAGGAAGCATGTTAATGAAGGCTTCAGTGCTGTGCATCAGTTAATATTCCTTGGCAGTCAGTTGGTTTATATAAAAATCTGACTTCCCTTGATGTTTTTTGCAGCATTAATTTTTTATGGTTATCTGAGAAAAGATACATTGGTGGCAATTATCTTAAATGGAAGTGTGGTAATTTCTGCTGTCTACCTGGAATTAAAAACAGATAGCAAAAAGTCTCCTCATAAAAATAAGCTTCCAAGATCGATGTTATTAGAAACTGTTAAGAGTTTCTACTATGAAGCTTTAAAGCTCTAATACTTTGTCACTGGTAAGAATTACGGCTTTCTGTATTTATCTAAGCAAATAGAGTCTAAGGTTTTATCTTACCATAGATTAACTGGAGTAAATTTATATAAGGCATTCTGCTCAAAAATGCTGCTATGATGTAGTGTTAAAAAGTGGACTATAAAAGCTTGCCCAGAAAGAAGAGATTATAATGAAGTAATTATAAAGCCTGTCAAGTCAATTTTGAATTTTTCTGGATATTTTTCTATTTTCAATACAGAAAGCAGGATGAAATGAAAATGTGTTAGACCTAATTTCAATAATTCTTATGAAAAGAACATATTTAGGAACTTTGATGATGACTGTGATGAGTGATAAGGTTTTGCAACAGTAAATTAAATCCATTATCCCAGGTTATGAGCATTTGTGGGTGCTAGCGAGCACTGGTGACTCCATGTGTTCCTCGGTTACCCAGAAGTATTTTATGATACTTCTCTACTCAAACTTTCTGTGTTACACCATCTATTTAAAAGTTGTGAAAGCGCTTTAGAAACTATATAATAGCTTATGTCTTTCGGCATCCCCAAGAGATTTCCTGGTAGGCCTGTTTACTGGCAGGTTAAGCTACTTGGCTAAGATAACACAGCGAACCAGTGAGAAGGCTAGAAATGAAATCCAGATCCCTTTGCTTATAATCCTTTGTTCTAACCATGGGATACATTCCCCAAATGCTGTGGAGGAATGCATATTTTGCCTGGAAGAATTAAAACATGATAAATGAAAGCATGCCAGCACTAAATTACAATCCTACTAGTTTTAGAAAACTCTAGTGAGGGAAGTTGCACTTCAGTACTCCAGTGGGTTATTTTTAATCTGAATGCTAACCCCCGACACATACCTTTTTCTTCTAGTTTTTTGTGTCACCTAGCCTTGCTGCATTTGTTCTCAGCATTGTGCCACCCTTGGCTGTTCTGGCTGTGATTTATGGAAGATACTTGCGAAAACTTACTAAAAAGACCCAAGATGCTCTTGCAGAAGCAACACAGGTAATCTTTTAACAGATGCTTTCTAGTTAACTTCAAAGTTGCTCTAGTGTATTTAGGTTAATATCTCTGAAGTACAGATCTTCTGAAGATAATTGTACTGTTCATTGCCTTAAGCCATGCTGAGCCTGTAGTTTTGCACCTGAACAGTATGAAGGGTAAACTTCAGTAACACTTAGTACTCATAGATCTCAAAAGCAACCATGCTTTGTAAAGAGCTGTCCATAATGTGGAGGTACCAGGCCTTGAGAATTTGGAAATATAGGAAAGGGTAAGGAGGTTAGGCTTTAGCTGTGTGAGAGCATTAAAAAAAATCAACCTATGAAGTCCTGTGTAATTTGCTACCTAGGTTTGAAAAACACTTTTCCTGGACTATGGTTATGAGTTTGAAGCCATCAGAAACATCCTAGACGGATCTGTCTTTTAAGAAAAGTTTGCTCTTAAGTCCTTCTCTGGAATGAATCCTTGATGTTTGACCTTATTGCCAGCTCTTTAATGTTTGAGGCTTGACATTTTTTAAACTTTTCTGGGCATCTCGGCACATACTGAGATATTTGGGAGGAAAGTAGAGGAACTGTTTTTTCTAAAGAGGCTGTTGTAGAGGGGCCTTCATTGTGTTTGCTGACTGCACTGAAATATTGCAAAGCACTAGTAGAGAAACAGTAGTGATAGTGACCTTTTTCTCACAGGCTGAGGGTGGGGAAACATCATTAAATGCATAGAAATATAATTAGGGAAGACAAAAGTGAAAATAGCCACAGTTGTCAGCTGTTTTAAACTTGGGACATCCTATGTAGGACTTATGCAAATTGACAGTGCAGAAGGAAGATTAGCCCTCTTCTGTTTATCTTTTTCATTCTGTGTTGAAGGGAAGCTCATGCCTTTGTGAACCAGCTGTTGGACTTCAAATGAACAAGCAATTTTAGTGTTCGATTCAAATTTTCAGGTTGAATGGGGGATGGAAAGAGGAGAATTACATTTTTATATCATATCTTTACTCAGAAAAGGGGGCCTTGTTTTTTGTAAGGCCATCACAGTGTCTGTTAACAACTTAGTCTAATTGGTTATAATTGAAGTAATTTTAGAATTAATACTTTGCTGTTTAGAAGTTAGAATACTGAGTTGAAATGGGACATTAGTAGGTTAGCTAAATTAATTCCCAGTGTTGCTTTGATCAAATGAGTGGAATTGTTTCAGGAAATAACTGCAGGCTTTCTTGCATGATTTAGTGTAGAATAGAATATTCTGTATTTTTCCATATTGTTATTGCAAGTTATTGCAAATAGTAATTTTTGTATGTGTGTTGTTCACATCAAATTACGGTTTTTCTTAACCCTACTTTTATATTTTTCTTTCTCTGCTAAGACTTAACTCAAGGCAATCTTGAAGTTCTTTTTAAACTGCCTGGGTCTGCAGTTTACTTTTAACTTAATAGAATTAAAAAAAAAAAGGGTGGGGGGGAGGAGGGCATGAGAAATTTTCCAGTGGTATCCAAAGGAATGTATTTGGAGATTAGTGTAGTGATATTGGTTTAACTTTCAAATGTTCTGTAATATGGACATTCCAAATTGTGTATATATCTGTATTTGTTTTGTTCTTTGCTTTAATGTAGTTAGCTGATGAGCGTATTGGAAATATAAGAACAGTTCGAGCTTTTGGGCAAGAAGTGGCTGAAATGGAGAAGTACACAAATAAAGTTGATTATGTGCTACAGCTGGCTAAAAAAGAGGCACTAGCTCGGGCAGGCTTCTTTGGAGCAGTAAGTGTATTTTGATGAAAGTAAACCAACCATGTTATGCCAAGTGTCAATTATTTTAAAGTTAATGAGGATACTTATAAATCTGCAAATAAATTATTTGAGTGTAAATTGAACCTACATGAAACTGTGGGAAGACTGGACTTAAATCGGTCTAAATTGCTGTGAAACTGCACCTCAAGATACAGTGGTATGATAAAGCCAGTTTAAGTCTCTGTTTCTACCCCACACCCCATAGCTTGGTACTATTTATCTGAGCCCATACCTCCTATTCAGGGAACTAAACCAGTGGAAACCTTACCCCACCCTTAGCATTTTACAGGTTTGGCTTCCTGGTGAGATGAGCATCAATGCAAAGAAAGCTGGGGAGCGCGCAGGTGGGGGAGGGAGAGTGGGATTGTGTTTTTCTGTAACACCTTGCAGTGAGTTTGCTTAATAGTATTCTAAAACTGCAGACTATCAACTCTTCTCCTTTAATGATGGTAGAGAATAATGTTTGGTGTTCCTTTCCATCTTGGGGAATGAGGTAAAAAAAAAAACAAACAAAAAAACAAATCCAAAAAAGAGTTGCTTGCTTTTTGAACACTTGCTGGATAGCAGTGCAGTCCCACTGGATGTCTGGCTGCCTGTTGGCTTGGTTTGCTTTAGAATTGGTTTTGTTCAAAATTTAACTCAGTCCTCTAAAAATCTAGATACCCATAGGAATTCTTTTATTACAAGGAAAATTCTGAAACAACATTTTAGAGGATGAAGTCTAAGATGTATGTGACAAAATCTGCCTTTTCCTCTTTTTCCTTAGACTGGCCTTTCTGGAAACTTAATTGTCCTCTCAGTCTTATACAAAGGAGGATTACTAATGGGCAGTGCCTACATGACAGTTGGTGAACTCTCATCTTTCCTAATGTATGCTTTCTGGGTTGGAATAAGCATTGGAGGTATGGAATGAGAAATTAGATTCTCTTTACTTCAAAGCATTACAGTCAGTATGGGGGCGGGAGGGAAGAAGCTCTTAAAAGATACGGCTTTCTTAAAAAGTCTCTTCCAAATTGTCTTCCCAAGAAATCATACATATTTTTTTTCTGAAGAGTTAATGAAAACAATAATTTATAACTTAATACAAGCCTTCCATTTTCCCAAAGGAATACAGAGGTTATTTTTTCAATGTGTGTATGTGACAGATACATATTACTTTAATTTTCTTTGGGTCTAAATTGAGATACTTGGTATATTGTGTAAAGAAATAATACTGGTATTCTATTTTTTACAAAATATGTGGGTCTGTGTTAAACATCCTCTGTTTAGAAAGGCATGTAGAATTTAGCTGTAATTCAGTATAGAGTGTCTTGAGCTGGAAGAGTAAACAAAGTGCCAGCAGAACACTACACTCTGGTGCTAACCTTTTGTTTTTCCTTACTGACTGACTTCTCCTTGAAGCTCAGACTCTGTAATCTACTGGCCCAGAAACAAACTGTTCATCTTTTTGACAGAGCAGTCTTCACTACTGCATATAGGCAAAAATGAAGATAAGGTACTTTGAAGTTTGACAACTGATTGGAAGGGTGGTTCTTTAAAATGAGTCTGTTACTTCTGATAGACTGGCAGGGCAATGCAGCTTGTCTGTGCTCTTCTTTTCTAAGACTAAGCCTGATACTGTGGGAAGCATGAAGATGTGCCTGAGGGCAAAATTCATAAAACCCGCTTCCTTGCATATCAAAATTCCAGTGGCACCCATTCCTACTACCAAAATCCTTTCTTCTCTGCTTAAATCATTCAAGTTTTGTCAACCTGGCACTCTGAAAACATGGGACAAATTAATGTTAAATAAATGAAAAATAAGGTTAGAAACACTGGTAAAATGTCATTGAATTAACTTTTATTTATGATAAAAACGTATTTTAAAATTCTGCTTGAAATTATTGAAGAATATAGTTTTGCACAGGGCTCATTCTCATGGGGACTCCGAAGTAAAGGTGTTTTGCCACACGAGGCCAGCCTTCCTTGACACCTACAAAGCATATAAATCTTCAAAGTGCTAAGTCTGCTCAGTATATGTCATCATCAACACATACAGGAGGTCATGCAATGAACTGTGAAGTTCACTCCACAATTTGGGACTTTGCCTCTTGTTGTAACAATTTGCTGTGTTTTCTACCAAATAGTGAAGACAGGTTTTGAATATTAGAAATATTTTCTAATTAGTATTTGCTGTCCATATTATGTAATGGGTTTTTTATGAGTAGTTGTGAATTTGCAAACCTCAGTGTCTCAGTTTCAAGGCGCTCTGTGAGGCTTATGCCTTCTGACCTGTGCCCTGCTCTAGGATGTAGATGCTTTGGATCTTTTTTCCAAGCAGACGGCTTCTCACCATGGCTAGTGCCTTGTGTTGCAAGCTTTCGGATAGTCCTCAGCAGCAGCGTGATGAAATGCCCTGTCTACACTTACAGGCTCATGACCTTGTGCTGGGCTTGTTGCTCTGCAAGAATAAACCAGTAAAGCTATTTTAATATACCTTGGGTTTTCTGCCCTCCTGAAATCACTCTTAACACTACAGACATTTTAAGGTGGAAGTGGTTTATTCTGTATGTTTATTCTGTTGGAATTCAGACATTTAATTGGTTACTTTATTTTGGAAGACACACAAAAAATGAAGAAATAAGTCATTTTATATTTATGTCTTACTCCATTTTTGGTTCTAGGAAGGCCCTTCAGCCACTTTTTGGTTCTAGGTTGGTTTCTGTGTTTATTACAGCTGGAAAGCCCTTCAGCCATGCCAGCTCCAAGATGATTCACACAGCTCCTAAGGGCTGGGACCCAGTACTATATGCAAGCCTTGTCCCTGGCTTTTGTGTTCTCCAGTAATGTTTGAAGCATGCTGACTTGGGAGACATATTTCTTTACATTGTCCATTCTCCTCATAGCTTCTCAAGCGTCAGTTCAGCCTTAGGTTTTGTGCCCTCCCCCACCTGTGGCTGACTTGGCCAGGCTCTCCTATAGTAGTATAACCCTATCTGACAAAGAAGGGCATTCAGAGTGCTCCATTCTGCTGAATGATTTTGAAAATACAGCTGGTTGTATGCAAGGCTATTTCTCTAAAGTTGGATGCTGTTCTTCCTGACGGATGAATGAAGAAGAGTTGCTTTGCTTTTGAGCGTACACAAGCTTATGTGTATTAACTTTTTCTATTTTTTTTCTTCAGAATGATTTGTTTTACAGATATAAATAAGAATGGCCAATAAGGGTTATTGGTAGCTCTGAAGTGAGACTAGGTAGGATTTAAATCAACATGTCTGATAGTGTGTTGGAGTAAAAGATCCCCTACACGTCTGATGCTTCAATGCTGGTGATGAAAAGTATAATGTGAATTTAATGTCTCCTATGTCTTCCATTCCATATGAATGAGTAATACTGGTCTGCTTTTTGTTTAGGTCTAAGTTCCTTTTATTCCGAACTAATGAAAGGACTAGGTGCTGGTGGACGCCTATGGGAACTTATTGAAAGGAAGCCCCAACTTCCATTTAATGGTGGGTCCTTGGCTTGTTATTGTTCATAGGTTGATTTTTCTTTTATTGGTCACCAGTACTTCAGAAAGAGGTGTGTTACACTTAAAGGTAGTACCAACTTACGTTCTCTTGAAAAAAAACTAGATACAGTGGGAATTCTTCTGACTTTTCCTAACTATGAAACAGATGATGAAGATTTCCTTTAATCAGAAATTTTAGAAGCTGAAAATTTGGTGGGTTTTTTTCCCTTTAATTAATACAGAATATTTAATAATATTTAAATACAGTAAATAAAAATATATTGCCAGCAACACCTTATTTACAACTTTGTTGTTCGGAAGCTAGACAACGCCCTACAATATTGAGTATATTTTGTATAACCAGCGTTTGCCTGTCTCCATTAAAGTAGTTTAGTGAGCTGCTTGTAGAAGATACTTTCTGTGTGAATTGCTCTTTTATTTAATCAGCTGCATCCCACTAAGCAAAAGTCGTACATGAGTTTTCACCAGTTCTGTATGTTGTTGAGAAATGCAATATAGCAGCATCCAGGTGAGCTGTCAACACTGTAGTTTCCCTCTGTTTCGTATGGTCCTCTAATTTAGAAACTTTTTAAGGGCTGCTTTAAGAGGAAGAGTCAGAAAAGAACATCCAATAGAACTAACAGATTTTTTGAGTGAGGTCTGGCTTTAGGGAATAGAGCTTTATCTTTTCAGTTGGTTGATACAGAGGGGTTCTTTTGCAGTGCTGTGCTTGAAATTTCTGTTCTTCTTTTGTCTCCCTGCACTGGAATTCCTTGAGTTCTTAATCTGATGGACACCAACTCACAGTCTGGCCTGTCTCATTTTTCTTCTCTCCTACAGACAGCCTGTCTGTAGGATGCTTTTCAATGTGCATAGACTTTACATAGCCAGTGAAAAGTAACAATATTGTCTCCAGTGGATGGAGACAGACTTAAAATAGCAGCCGTTTGTCTGAAAGGTAACTACCAACTGTCTAGTGAAGGGATAGCTACACACTCTTGTCTAGCAATGACGCTGACTTAAACTTCCTGCCATGACTATCCAGTGCCACACAGCAGTGCCACACTGTGCCCTTCGTTGACTTAGTGCAACTGTTGATTTCATCATCATTTGAATGTGGTGGGGTTTTTTTCAGTGGTCTTCATCTTTACAGTGGTCCCAGTGCACAGTAAGCAGTAGTATTGGGGCAGAAGTTGTCCTTCCCACTGAAGGTATTGAATTGTTCAATTATACCAATAGTGACATCCAGAAAACAATCTTTATTTTATAGACTGAACATAAATTGGACAAAGTTTCAGACATCCATGTAGCATAGGCTTACAAAAAGCTTCTTTTAAGTTTCCTTTCAGTATAAACTGAATACATAGGAAAGGATATAAACCTTTGTCTCATAAAATAATTATAGTAGATTTCTGTCTCATCGGACAATAAAACCAAGAGACTAGGTCCCTACTGTCCAAACCCACCTGAAACATCTATTCTCTTGACTACTTAGGTTTTATTTTCGTGGAACTCCAGCTGTTGTTGGTGACAACAAATATCTCAGGAACAAATTATAATGTCTTTTTTCCCTGTATCTAGAATCCAAACAAGAAACAAGCACAATCCTGTATATAGCTTTTAGATATTTTTACAGTAATATACAGAGGAAGGACTTGTGGTACCAGACTTCCTGTATTGCAGTAGATTTCAGTGTTTCAGGCCATGAAATAGACTGTGCAATAACTGGAACTGAGAATAAAGATAAGCGATTACTTGTTACTTTGGTAATAATAAGGATTATGCTGCTAGCACAGGGTTTAGCAAATACATTTCTTTTCCCAAAGGGAGGTTTGCAGACCATTGTGCTTTTACCTAACAAACAAGTTACAATGTGTATGTCTACGGATTAAAGTCAAGGCAGGAGTTTGAAATTGTATGCTCTTGCCTTTTCCATTTTTATGCTACTACCATTAAACTGAGAGCCTGGAGAAGAGGAGAGAATCTGGGAAGAAGAAAAGCAGAATAAATTATTTGCTCTAGGAACAGCAGGACTAGTGAAATCTTGATTGCTACTGATGGGTGTCTGTGTTTCCTATCCACAGTTACTGTTTAACCGAGCATGGGCATGCACTACCATGTGCTGTGGCTAGTTGGGTGTTACTTGTGTGCTGCATCTGAAAAGAATTAAGGGTTTTGAGTTGCATGTCTTTAGCATGAAGAAGCATTAGTCAGGTGTTACTCTGGTGCTTCCAGTTTTCACAAAACTGGGAGGAACTTCATCAGTTGAGACTCTGTCCTTCGGGAATGCAGCACCACTGCCCAGTTTTCTTTGCATGGATATGTGTTGCTGGGATTTAACAGGGCTTGAAGAAATTCTGTTTCTTTGTCTTAGCTATTTATAAGCTTTTTCTAGTGCTGATAGTCTTTTAAGATAATTGTGTAAATCAAATGCTGCACTCCAGAAAGAAGATGGTTTTGTTTAACTTTGGCAATTGTTCATTCATGATGGTTTGTTATGGTATTTCACAAACTGAAATTTTAGTTTCAGTGAACTGTTGCCTAAGAGTTATGCCTCTGATTAGTCTTTGAATACACTGTTGTCATGAATTTATTAAATATATTTTCCACTTAAAAAAAAAAAAAAATCTGAAAAATAGCAATTAATGCAAAAAGCCTAGGAGCAGTGACAGCCTTTGCTTAAAAGCTGCACAGTTAACAGGTAGTGGAGAGGGAACTGCTCTTGTCCAAAGGAGAGGGTGTTTCAGGTGACTTTTGTGGCTCTGTGAAAGGGCAGTGATTTGCAATGTTTATCTTTTTGCATCTGTTCTATGGCAACAGGACTTTGGCCTCCAACAATGCCATCTTATTTCATTGCTCCTAATTGACAAAACTTAAATTGTTTATAATATGTTTAAAATTCAGATAATTTTACTAGAAGTGAACATTGTCAGTTGTTAAGTGTTAGCAAGATGCAAATTCTCCCTCTTGCTGTCGGTAGCCTACAGGTTCACTGCTGGTGAGCAACCTGAAATTGCATTCAGGAACGAGTGGTGTACCACACTGATTCAGTCATGGCTGAAATATAACCCCTGTGGCCCTGAACTGTGGCTTGCAGCTATCCCCAGATTTAACATGGAGATAGATATTTCTGTTGGGTGTCTGTAAATCAAGTTCTAGGAGGGCTGAGCTGATTTTTTGATTTCTATTCACGTTTCTGTATTTTATTCTTTGTTATACAGAGGGAATCGCATTAGGCAAAGATACATTCAGAGGTGCTTTGGAATTCAAGGACATTGAGTTTGCATATCCAACACGTCCAGAAATATCAATTTTCAAAGATTTTAGCCTTTCCATTCCAGCTGGCTCTGTTATGGCTCTGGTTGGCCCAAGTGGTACAGGGAAATCGACTATTGTATCCCTTCTGCTGAGGCTGTATGATCCTATCTCAGGTATGTTTTGTGTGTTGCTCTCATTTGTGACAACTGATGCTTTGCGTCTCACATAAACCCTATAACCAGTCAGAGTTCCTGTGCTTGGGGTCCTGATGTGATTATTCCACTGATGCACCATGCTTCCTTTGGGGTTGTGTGGTTACCTTGTGGTGGTGCCTGCATAGCTTTGCATTTCTGATCCACCAGTATGTGATTTCCCAGGCGTTGTTGTTCTCAACTGTTCTTTCTGCCTCTTTTCAGTATTTGTCAAACATGCTTGACTTTACTGTTTCTTAATTTAAGGTACTATCACTGTTGATGGCTTTGATATCCGTCAGTTAAATCCACTGTGGTTCAGAAAAAAGATTGGAACAGTGAGTCAGGTAAGGAAGAAAAAAAATTTCTAAGTGAATGAAATAATTTTGTGTAATCAACTAACTGTGCCTCGCTTTTCATCTTCTTAACTGTAACTGCTGTTGTGCATGCTTTATTCTAAAAATAAGTATTCACAGCTAGTCCCATTATTCTGTAGTCTATTTTTACATCATCACAGAGATTCAAAGTGTTAGCCTGAAAGAAAAGTGTGCATGTGGAGGCTGGAAAGTACATTGTTGCAAATTGTATAGGTATGACTATCTTGATGTTTGCTATGATTTGTTGAAGAAAGTAACACAAAGCTTAACATTTAATCATGTTTTGTATTAATGGAAGTTACACAATCATATTTTACATAACCGTTTGAAAACTGACCTTCTGTGCTCTGTGTTGTTTCCAGGCAAACACAATTCCATTAGGAAAGCATGAAAATACAGCACTGTTGGCACTTACTCTTGTAGTGCCCTATCCTTAGCAACGCCAAGACTCTGAAAGTACAGAGAGATGATGCGTGGTCTCTTAAAAATAAACTATTTGACCAATTAAACTATGTATGTTCCTTCCCTCATCTTCCCAGATGCTTTACAGTGCAATTAACTGTTAGGTTGATGTTCTGATTAAAAGCATAAGGATAACTGGGTATATGTTGCATTTCAAAATATCTGCTTTATGTAATAATGCCACCAAAAGCTTTTGTGCAAAAATTACTTTCCTGTGGGCACATTAGCATTTTTATTTTTGAATGTATGTATTCCACTTGAGTTACCAGTAGGAGATTCATACTATAGCATGTCTCCATTTTATAAACAGAGCAGATTTACCGTGTTTCAGACATTTTCCCTTTGTACATCACTTGTCCTATCTGCCTGTCCTCTTCTCTATTTCAATCTTTAACATAAATTAAATGCACAAAATGCCATGAAATCTGTGTAGACATTGTTAAGAGAAGAACTATCATTGTTGCAAATGTAAATGCAAATGTAAAGTACAAAGGGGAAGTTTTCTGATATTTGAATGAATAGCTCCTTCTGAACTCTTCCTCAAATATTAGGAATTGAGAGCTATGTCATGTTTTGTCAGTTAAAAAAGCAACTTACTTTTTAATTGGTTTTGACTGCCCATTTTGGTGTTAGGAGAGGATTTTTTATTTGTTTTTAATTCAATTAACTCTAGCTTACATATTCTTTTGTATGGATATAAAATAAATTAATGCTGGGTCTTCTAAGTGGGATTTATGTTATTTGAGGTGTAGGCAATACATGCATGTAATTACAGAGCTACCATATTAGTTATGTTTTTGAATTTATCAGGAACCAATTCTGTTCTCCTGTTCTATTGCTGAAAATATTGCCTATGGTGCAGAGGATCCTTCTACTGTGACTGCAGAGGAGATTCAGAAAGTTGCTGAAATAGCTAATGCTGCTAGCTTTATCAGAGATTTTCCAAAAGGGTTCGACACTGTAGTTGGAGAAAAAGGCATTCTGCTTTCAGGTACGTCTTTATATTGCTTATTTAAAAAATCTTGATAATAGAGTGAAGTAAAAATTCTATTATTTTTTGTTACCAGTTTTTTCTCCAGCCTGCCATAAGTATGAAAAAAATCCCTCCTTCATCTCCATTCCTCCCCTAAAGTACATGTGCCTAATTCTGCTCAGCCCAGGCATTCAGTTAAAATTACTTCACATCTGTTTTCCTATTTCAATTTACTGAGCTTTTCCACCCAGGTGGACAGAAGCAACGAATTGCAATTGCTCGAGCTCTGCTCAAGGTAAGCCAGCATCCAAATAGCTGTTTAATTACTTTGTGGGGAGGCAGGAAGGGTTAAAGAAGAGGAGGTCTTTCAATGGGAGAGTTGGAAAAATATTTTTAAAAAGAAAATTCTATCTTTTACATTAATGAGGAAATTTGTAAGGGCTGAGTAGTTTAACTAAAGACCATTTACTTATGTAAGTGCTTCTTCCTATCTTTCAGTCACGTTTTTGGATAGTTCTTGCCAAGTCTGGTGGTAAATCATTGTATAATGGCTCACTTGCATAAGACCAGGTCAAGGATGAAGGAAGACTTTAAGAATGTGGTGCTAGTAAACTCATATATGACACTTCTGTCTCTGTTTTCAGACCTCTATCACTCATGGGTTGATTTTTCTGGGTTGCAGCTTACCAGCATTATAGATGCCCTGTCTTGGCTTTGAGGGGAGCTAGTCTCGATTTTGAACAAGATACTATTTCAGGCACAACGTTGTGTCATTTTTTTCTTCAAGTGTTGGCATGGGTCTAGCTTTAGGGTAGGCTCTATGCTGCGCAAATTTGAGGAGGCTTCGGAGGATCAGAAGGACAAGGAGTTTGGTTCAGGGACAGCCACGGGGCCTCACAGGGAGGCAGTTTGGGGCTGATGCTCAGCTGGAAGTTTTGAGCCTTGCTGAACCCAGCTTACATTCACATTAAGCTGCACAGGTCTGTATAGCATCCTAACATGCCCGGTTCTGCTAGATTACTGGGAATTTTTTCATTATACCACTTCTCTTTTACCATGAATGCTGAAAACTGATTGCATTTCATGTCAAGTACAGTTCATGGGAGTAGAGACTTTATTTTGGGAAAAAAAAAAAGTTTTAAAAAATAATTGAGTAGTTGATATATATGTATTGGGGGTGCAGTGGAGTCCCTTCTCTTCCAGATAGTCTGAAGCTTTTACTGTCAACTTCATCAAGCAAGTTTGGATTATGTACTGTAATTCAGGAGAGGCTTCTTAGGGATTTGAGTCCTGGTGATACTTAATTATTATTATCTTTTATTTAATTGGGAAGAGTTCTTACATAGTACTTAAGAATTAGCATTTATTTCATCTGTGGGTGAAATACTGCTTGCTAGTAGGCTTTTGGGGTTTTTTGTTACTATACAGTTATATATATCAGACTGACTGCAAGCAGAGGGTAGCTCAGCCTCTGTGAAAGATCCACGTAAGAATAGTAAATAGGAAATTGAACTTTTGACCACAGTGCTGCCAAGTATTAAAAATCATCTTCCACCTTTAGTTCGTCTCTTTCAAATAGTGATCTGCTAATAGTGTTCTTTTACTTTGCAAAATTTGAAGATGGAAGAATGTTGTTTCTGTTTTGTCCTCTTAGCATTTAGACTTCTTACAAGTAATGCTTTGAATGACACTCAGTTCTTTTGATGAAATAAGTACACTTGGGAGTTTTAAGCTGTATGAATCCTGTTCTCTATGGATATAAATATTCAGATCTTGTCTAATTGTTATTATAACCAATTTTACTTTCTTCTTCAGAATCCTAAAATCCTTCTGTTAGATGAAGCAACAAGGTAAGAAGGAAAATAAGTAGAAACTTGGAAATTATCTATCTGTAAAACTCAGATAAGTGAGGTGTTCTCTCTTCTTTCTTTCTCTGCATGCCCGTGCACAAATTGTCTAGCCCCTTATTTTTTTCTACCCACAAAAAGAATGTGCTTTCTAGAATGTGTGAATTGGTTAGGAGACCTGTGATAAAAGTTGTTCATGCAACGTGAAAAGGATAGGTGGTACACGGTGTTGTAATTTTTTGTGCAGTTAAATTTGTAATATATACTTGAAACATCTACTTAAAGCTTTTTTGTGTCTTTAGTTTAAATGATGATCTTAGTGTTAAAGAGAGATGATTATACTGTAGTATAACTTTTTTTTTTTCACTGAATTAATTTAGCGTTAATTCTTCATGGAGATTTTTGCAATATGAGAATATGTCATGCCTATAACTTGGATGTGTACACTAAGCATATTCACAAAACTTTCCTGCAGTTCCATTGGTTCATCTTCACCAACAATAGCAAGAGTTTGAAGTTTTAGCAAAATAAGCCTAATGCATACAAAACTAACCTGTCTTAAAATAACAAATACCCTCCTCTCTCCCCTCCCTGCTTCCCATTTCTTACTAGTGCTTTGGATGCTGAAAATGAGTATCTAGTGCAAGAAGCTCTGGACCGGCTGATGGAAGGGAGGACAGTCCTAATTATTGCTCATCGTCTGTCTACTATTCAGAATGCTGATTTTGTTGCAGTCCTTGGCCAGGGTAAAATTCTTGAATGTGGAAAACATGAGGAACTACTTGCAAATCCAAATGGACTTTTCAGGAAACTAATGCAGAAACAAGCTTTTCTTCAGAATAGTGATATTTTTGCATTAGATTTACAATCCAGAGAAAAGGATGTATTAAAAGAAAATGTATGAGAGAATGTCTGAATAATGGAAGCTTCCAAACTACAAAGAATATAACTTATGTTTCAGTTATGTAAAGTAAATGTTATATTTTTCAAAAATGTACAAAAGATTCTTTTGAGACTTAAATGTGTTTAAGCTTTTTATTGAAAGCTTTTTAATAATTATTGCAACTTTTTAAAATGTCTATCACATTGATATAATTTCAGTGTATAGATTTTTCTGCTTTGTGTTAATTGAGACCGTTTAGAATCTTGTTTGCTGTAATGCACTGTATGACGATGTGCTGCATTCTCAAGTAAGTTCAGTATTTTAAGGGTAATTAAATGACAATCTTATAATTTTCATATCATTGTCTCTTTCCTTTTCAAGGTACTTTTCTGTGCTTATCAGTAGTCTTAAAATGCTGGAATTCAAAAATGCGTGACACTAATGTACTCTGAAATTCTGTCTGACTTCCACTGGACTGTCCTTTCAGTTACCGTTTGTTCTGAAATGTGAGAGTTGATTATGATCACCATCTACAGTTACTGTAGAGAATTACATATGAGAAAACATTTTAGAGAGTATGGAAGTATGAGTTGGAGGAAAGTTCTTTAAAAAACAAACAAACAAAAAAAAAACAACAAAAAAGCTACCAAACAAAAAACTTAACTGACTTTACATAAGGACAAAGGAAATGTATTAGATTATTAGTATATTAAGTCAGTGTAGGAAAATCTAAAATTTGCATGCATTTTCTTCCCTTCTCTGTTTTCCTAGTTCATTAGTTTCACTTCTCTTCTAAGATGACGTCCGAAAGAACACATTCTTAAATATGTAAGTTTTTGTCTTTTTTTAAGGCATATGTAAGATTTTTGCGGTTACTTAAAATTTCATTCATAGATATCCCATGTTTTGCCTAACTGTCTTATTAGGGACAAGTAGTAAGCTACCTTCTCAAGGACAACTAGTAAAATAATAGCATTACATTAATTTGAATAACTGCAGGGAGGGTACACTTGGCAGTAAAGAATAGGCTTCATGTTTCTAATTTAAGAATCTCTTCCAATAGAATCTCTCTAGACTTTCTGAAGATGTAAAACCCCACAGGATAATTTTAAAAAGCTAGAAACTTTCCAGGTCACATTAAAACTCATCTATGCTAGGAAAACTTGTTGCTGGAAGACTTTACTGGCAATAGGTGAGATACCTAGTGCTGGGCAAGCTTAAAATGTTTATCTGATGTGCCATTAATGGCACTTTGTGGAACATAGTGAACACGCTAAAGGAATGAAACATGCTAAGGAATGAAAATAAAATTACATGCAGATGTAATTTTATCTTCTGATTTAGTTTTTTTAGAAGCAGATACTGTATTAAAGATATACCAAAAATACCACTGACCCAATGTTTAATTTCAGTGTTGACTACCAATTACACTCTTCATAAGGTACTTAGAGGGGCTTGAACTTTAATCTTTACTCATGTAATCTCTCCTTATGTGAGATGCAACAAGTCCCTTTATTAATGTGTTTACACAGCTTACAGGAATTACTTGCAGCCGAACTGAATGAATGTTTTATGTCTTTTGTTCATTAGTTGTTCTGGCAGGTGTTGCAGTCTACAAAAAAGTGTGAAAAGCTATAGAAAAGCTCTAGTCCACAGAAACGCGAATGTCTGTCATAACAGGTACACTGGATAACAGACTTTACTCAGGTTAGAACCACTCAAAATACTCCTTGGAACAAACCACAGACCTCAACAAGGTGAGAAAACAAAGTTTCTTCGTAATCTGCAAGTAGAAAGCTTTGCTGAACAACTTCAGATTTGTGGTTTAAACACCTACAATGTATGTGATGTGTGCACATGTCGTTCTGTATAGTTCCACAGCAGTGCTGGTCAACACTGGATATGGTGGCATTTTGAATTGTAGGACCCCTAGTAGCTTAATGAGGAAAAAGGTGCAAAAAAGAGAAAAATTAAAGTATTGCATTCTTTTTGTTAGAAGAGTTGAAGACCTTCCTGTCTAAGGTGGAAACTGTTGGTGTATCTCTACTAATCCTGATAGGCGTCTTTTGCTAAGGACCACTATTTCATGCTGCTGCCTTGGGTAGCATAGTCCGTAGGGCAAAAAGGGGCCACGCACGGTAGAAAAGATGTAACGTGAGAGTATCTGACTGTGCATCAGAAAGAAGTATAAACTTTCTTACACTCACTGACTGTATTTTCCATCATTACTCGCTTCAGGTTTTAGTAATACTATATATCTGCTATTTGTTTTGTTTAAGCTACTGTAGTAGGAAGAGGTTCAGTGCTGTGAGGGGTATTAACAGCTCAGCCGTGCTACTCTTAATGTATTCCAAAGGCCAAAAGGTACTCAGAAATGCTTTTCATCGCAGGTGAATATAATTTAAGTCAAATTAAACTTACACAGCATTTCCTTCCTTGGAGGGAAGGCCAGACCTTAGTCAGAATTGGTACAGGTTTCAAAGTGTCCTTGTAGCCCTGGTGCAGCACATTATATAAGACCGTCTCTCTTTTATGCCACACACACTAGGGTTCAACTTTGGCCTAAACATATCTTCTCTGCGTAGAAAAGTAGTAAAGATGATTTCCCAGACATTCAAAAATACATGTAATTAATTTTACATGCACACACGTATATCAAATATGTAATATAAACATTTTTCAGTTTCTATCACTAGTTGCCATATTTTAGTTGATACCTATGGGCATCATTTTGAAGTCTTTTATCAATAGTGCTTTTTTCACCCTTGCCTTGGAGGCCAGAACTATTTTCTTCCTTAACTTTCACTACCCAGTCATGACTTTCGGGGCTTAAATACTGTATCTAATTGCTTTCAAAACTACCTTGCTAAATTGAATTTATTAGTTAGGGATGAGTATTTGGAGACTTAATGAAAGGTCAGCTCTCAATGTATGCTTAATCCCTTTACTTTGTTCCTAATTGGTTTTCTGATTCTTGACAGCATGAATGTTTTCCTGAGAGAAATATGACACTGAAAATAAAGTGTCTTGAGTAACTTTATTACTTAAATTACTTAATAAACTATTTATTTTAATGCTTAAATAGAGTACTGATCACAACGTCATCACTGCAGTGAATGATTGGCATATCTGAAAGACCTAAAGTTCTTTCAGCTTGGGTTTCAAGTAGTTAATGCAACTTTCTGCTTTAATCTTCTGATACGGAGAGCCTCTTTTCTCTCAATACTTCAATCTTTGACAAGAGAGTGGATTCCAGTTAGGGGAGTAATAGAAGAGAATATCCTGCCTTTGTGACCTTTGCCAATTCTGTCTTTGCATTTCCACTACTCGACAATTTCAGCTGTCTCGTATGGGGAGAATTGTTTCCAGTTGCTTAAGGGGTCTTAAACTCATGATGCGATGATCCAATAGATTAATACTCAGACCTGTTAGGGAACTCTCTATTCTGATAAGCAAGACATTACATTTTTTATCTTACGAAGAAAAAAATGGCACTGATTTTTTATACACATCTTTGTTTAAACATCCACATAGTCCCATGAGGCATATTCAGTTAACCTATTCATGAGAATTTAGTTTCCTCTGCAGATGGAGTTTGCTGCTATCCTTTCAAACTAATTTTCTTTCTGGATAGGTAGGCAGCTATTTGTGGCTAGTCTCCCCAAGCCGTATTTTCTACACTGGTTTTCAATCCATTGATCAATAAATAAAAAAAAAAATAAAAAGATTATCAATCCCATATATTTTGGAGTTGTGGCTCTAATATAAGTCCACTATTTCCATTCTCTTAGTTCAAGTCCCCACTAGGTCAGTATTGTCAAAATTGCCTGCTGGACATCCACCTTTTCATGTGAAAAACAAATGCCACACGAGTCCCAGTTCAAGAACTGGTTAAGTCTCTAACTAATATCAGCATAAAGTATTTCTGTGTAAAAAATGTGATTTAAAGGTTGAGTTGTATCCTCTTTCTTGAAGCTCCTTAACAGAGGGCTGGGACAGCAAAAGGAAGCCGAGTAATTCTCTGAGGAAGTATTGCAAAGTGTATACAGGATTCAATCAGCAAAAAATGACTGCTCACACTGCATCATCTTAAATATTTTACAAACAAGATGTGAAGGGGAGCTTTCAGTTTTTAAAATATTTTGTATGTCACTGTTCATGGATGTTGGGAAATGTGGATGGCAGCTTGAATTTTACTCAGTTTTTCCCCATTTGCTTGTTTGTGTGTGCATTTTCTGGTTCAGTTTGGTCCATTTGTTTTTCTTGATGAAGCAAGAGTAACATGATGATTTAGCATCGCTGCATGGAGTGTAATAGAGAATGCTATATAGAAGGATGCTACATTAATGTAACAGTGTAGTGAAGCTCCACTAAATGTTCCTATTTTGCTTTTCTCATAAAATCAAAGCAAAAGGAGAGAGAGTGAAGTTAAAAGGCAAAGCACTGAAACAAGACAGGTGCCTCATACTTCAGCACTGCCAGATGAAGCATCTCAAGTTTATCTATCTCCTCTGCACTTCAGGTTCAGTCATATTGGACAACAATTCGCACAGAAAGCTTAACAGCCATAACTCTTTTTAATGAACATATTTCTGGAAAACGATGGGAAATTTTTGAATATTCTATTTTTAGTTCATTTTATTTTAACTAATTAGCTTCATTGATGATATACATACAACTCAACTTCTTCCCCAAGTAGATAGTACATACATACCTTCTGAAAGCTCTTTTTCATACAAATCAATGCAGTTGGGTATTTTCTTTCAATGAGAAAATTTAGTTCCCCTTCAAGACTAAAATCTAATTCTATACCATTGAATAGTTGTAGTGCACAATTGTTATTTACCATAGATGTAAAACATACCAAGGTTTGCATAGAGTAAGTTTTTGTTGTGTTTTTTTTAAATGAGCAATTTGGGGACAAACACAGGTTACAGCACAGGCTATTTTAGATTAGGCAACTCTGTTAGTGGAAAAACATGTCCTTCCAAAGTGCCAAACAGCCGTCTTTCAAGAGCAGTTTTTTGTGTGTATCCAGCCACCTTTCTCTGCTCAAGTTGGTTAGTGCCAGAACTGCGTGAATTCAGTGCAAAATGGTTCCCAAATCCAGCGTTGTGAGTCCCTCTGGCAGCCTCCCAAAGGACCAAGCGTATCCAACCTTCTTGAGGAAGATCCAAGCGAGGGGACCTGTGTTTTTGTGAGACCACCCGACACAACTGGCTGCCTAAGCTGGCGAGTGATGACAGCAGCCGCCCAGGCTCCTGTGTGGGGCGGAGGGCGCGGTGGAACAGCCATCCTCCCAAGGTCACGAGGCGCCAGCAGGCCTGAAGCGGCCTCCTTCTGCTCTCCCCCTCCGGAGAGGAAAAATCCTTTTCTGAGGCACAGCGGGAGCACCGCTGCACCTAAGGTAGAAACTGGACACTTCCACATTAATGCTTGAGTCCGTAACAACTACGATGTGTTTATGAGGGCAGCTTCCCGCTGCGGGGTTCCATCAAGGAGAGCCGGGAAGGCGGCCGGCCAGGTGCGAGGCCCGGGCCGCCGCCTGGGCGGGCAGCTGGCGCGGGGTCTCCGCCGCTCCCCGGCAGGGGCCGCCCCGCGCGCCACTCCTCCCCTCCCCTCCCCGCCCCGCCCCGGAGTGACGCAATCAGCCGGCGCCCGGCGGGAGCCCAGGGCCGGTACCGCTCCTCTCTCCCCAGCCATGTTCCCTTCGGCTCCCGCCTCCCCGCGGACCCCCAGCGGGTCGGCCCGCAGGAACCTCGGCAGCGCCGCCCCCAGCCCTCTCTCCCGCCCGGGCGGCAGGAAGAACCTGGCCGTCGTGGCGGCAGCCAGCTCCCCGGTGCTGTTCTCCCCGGTGGCGCGGAGGAGCGGCTCCCTCTCCGCCCGGTGAGTCCCGCCCCCTCCACCCGGCCGGGCGCCGGGCAGGCACGAGGGGGCGCGAGCCGCCTTCCCCCGCCGCGCCGTAGCCTCGGCCCCGGCCCTCCCGGCGCGCTCCGAGGCGGGGCCGGTGCTCCCCGGACTCCCGCCCGCCTCGGGCCGAGCCGCTGGGACCCTGCGGGTTTCCCCCTCCCCCTTCCTTTCCCGTTTCTGGAGTAAACCCGAGCCTTCCGTTGCCGGGGTTCCGTGGCAGGCACTGCAGTCGGGGCTGGCGGGTACCGCTGCCCGCAGTGCGGCCGCCTCCCGGCCCGCTGAGGGGAGAGGGAGGGAGCGGCAGCTCCCGCCGCGCGGAGCGGGCAGAGCCGCCCGCCGTCCTGTCCCCCGGGCCCTGCTGCTCCTCCGCCGGGCTCTCTCCGGCCACCCCTTCCGCGGCGACCAGAAGCGGCCTTACCTCTTGCTGCACGAGTGCGGAGCAGATTGATCGACTGCAGTTCCTGTCATCTGCCTCCTTGTTCAGGGGGGACGTGCTCCTTTATTACTCGCGGGAAGAGTCTGCCACACACAGTTAGAGTACCGTTACTGAGGGTCTGAACAGACTCGCCCTTCGTTTGCTAAGGTAGCAGTAAGTGTTGAGAGAGCGAATAGGAAGTTGGGCTAGTGATTTAAAAAAGTAGCAAAAAAAGTATCATCATTTAAAAAAAAAAAAAAGAGCCAGGTGTTCAAGTGCTTGCCATCTGAATCTCTTCCTTGAGTCTTACAAACACAACCAAAACCCAGATGCAGACATGAAGGCTTTTAGATAAAAATCATTTAACCTTACTGAGTAAAAGGGGGGGGGGGGGAGTGTCACTTGGTCACGTGTAATAGTCAGCAATTAGATTATATTGGTTCTGTGCCTCTGTAAATGTATTAAGGCATACTTCTAAATGAGCCTAATGAGAGGGCTCTGCCTGAAAGCTCTTGCTTTCAACTATCTGTACAAGACGGCTTAACAAAATATTTCATCTCTCTTTGCAAACCCTCCCTCATTTTTACATGCTCAAGCCATTGTAGGTTACCACATTGCTGTTTCACAAATGCAGTTTTACCATTTGTTTTTCTGTTGGGATGTGTTGTAAGATACTCTGTATCTCTGGTGATCCTTAAATCTCTTTTCAGTAGTTGTTCCACAACATCCTTTTGAGATGTGTGCATGCTAGGTCATCCTAGTACTCAAGAAGCTGTATGTGGAGTTGTCATGTTTTCTGTTTTGCCTTTTATTCTGTATTTAGTACCTCGGATATTCTGTTTCTTGTTTTGACTGTCCTAAATAATATTGTATTGTCAAGACACTGTCACTCTGGTTGTTGCTTTCTTTTACGACTATGCTGAAGATTTTGGACACCAGTACAGATTTATAGAATGGAAACTCTCCTGCAGTGTATAAATTAGCCTTTCCTTCCTCTGTATTATTTTTGCTCATTGCTTTCTTTTATATGGGGTTTGGTCTACAGTAAGACTTTTCCTCATATCTCCCAGCTCAATTTCTTTAGGAATCTTTGACAAGGGATCTTTTTGAAAGAGTTTTGGAAATTTAAGTACTTAATATTCTCTGGATTGTATTCACTGACTTTTTTTCAGAAAATTCTGATAGAACTGTTAGGCATGACTTTTCTGTATGAAAAGGAAAAAAAAGAAAAAAAAATCCATGAAAATTACAAATCTATGTTTACTCATTTTGCTTATTTACTTTCCTACAGTTAGACTTTATCAGGTTTCTCAGGTGCTCTCAGATTCTTTGTAGGAAATTTGATATACTCTGTTCTCATGATAACAAATTCTGACTGAAACAGTTTACAGCTGAACAGTTTAAAGGTTCCTTAAAAGTGGTATTATACATTAAAACTATAAATATACAATACCACATGTTCAGTGTTACAAGTATCTCTTATTAGCATTTGAATTCGAGGGTTCCTCAGATATATCCCTGGTACAGGAAAAATATGAAAATAATAAGAACCTCTGTATTTAAAAAGAAGAAAAAATAGTCAAAGTTTAGGCCATGGGTGTTCACAGTGTTGTACAGTGTGTACTGCCTGGCAGGGTTAGAACTGGGGGTGGAAACAGGCCCTGTAGTCAGGGAAGAACTGAGCTTCTCCTGGCATTGTAGATAGCTTTATTCTGTAGATAGCCAGAATGTAGAGAAGTTGAACAGTGATTTTGTTGCTGGGGAAGGAATGCATACTCAAAATCAGTTCTTTGAAAAACAAAGGCATTTGGTGACAGCTAGCAACTTTTGTAAGGAGGCCACCCAATTACTGCTTTAGATGGTGCTCCCAGAGGGAGCGTGTTTATTTTACATAGACCCATTTCATCACATCTATTTCTAAGCAGCTACTAATGAAGTGAATGTCTGTTGAAACTGATGAAGAAACAGTAAAAAAACGAACTATAACTTTGTTTTGTTTAAGAGCAACTCCTACCAGAGTTATCCAGCATCCCTCAGCAAGTGAGACTATTAACTATGATGTTAAGGCTTTTGGATCCTCTCTGCCTGTTAAGGTCATGGAAGCCCTGAAGCAGGCTGAGGGTAAGAACTGATTTTTATCTGTTGTTTTTCTCATTAAAATTCACGGGTGAGAGAAGTGTTAACATGTTGTTGATGCCATTTAAATGCTGACTTTTCAGTGAAAACAGAAATCTTTGTGCCTTGGTTTGACTCTGACTTGGTTAACTATGTAACTATAATTGTAATAACACCCATGTGGGTATGGATGCATGTAAATATCCTTCAGGTGCTGTCTTAACCAATATATCGTAAATTCCAAGGTTATAAAGAAAGCCAATAGTGGTTTGTTAGTAACTTTTGCTTATTGGTTCTTTCTCACCTTTTTCACTTGTTTTGATTCACTTGCTTTGATTCTGTTGTTTACAGAGCTACTATAATCTGCTGTAAATTGATGGAAATAGCTTCTAGGATTTTCTTGCTTTTCACTCTCAAAACTTGAGTGTTTGTCAAATGGATTTTTAAACTATGTGTAGTAATTTGGTATCTTAATCAAATACATGGAAATTCTATAATGGAATTTAATTTAATAGAAAATGTATTTTTTATTTTCACATGAGAATGAAAGTTTATTGAGTTTAAGTTTACTCTGCGGTGTTTTAAAAATCTGAATGCTTTAAAAAATTACTTTTTATGTAGCTGATGATCAGCTGAGCGTTCAAGTGGATGAAAGTGGATGGGCCTGGCTAGTCCATAAAGACAGGCTGATTATTTGGAAGATTGGTCAGTCTCCAGTAGCTAAGGTAACTGAAAGATCAAGATGGAAAAACTTCTACATTTTATGCTAGTTGAACAAGTTATTCAGTTGTGGGGTTTTTTAAAGTAACTGAAACTCAAGCTTTTGAGGGAGCTTAACATTTTTGTGTTCCTCTCAATTTTTAAATTGTCACCTTAACACTAAGGTTACTTCTTTGCAATTTAACAGGTGTGTCTCTTATGTTAGATAGTCTTGATAAAGCTTATTTTAATAGTTAAAAACTAGTTGATATGTTACAGATTGGTTTAGATGATTCTGGGACTGATTTTCAACTTGTTTAAAAAAAGAAAAAAAGGTTTCAGTTGTGCCGAACATACATTTCATCTAGGTTTCTTATGTCGAGAATTATTTTTTTTCCCTCTGGGCAGTGTTTCTTTCAGCATCATTTCAGTGAATAGCAAGTATGGTCAGAGGAAACCTGTAGCTACAAAATCAGGATCTTTCAATTAGTGCAACGTATGTTAATTATACAGATTCTGCACTTACAGTGGAGTGTCAGGTATTCTAGTACTTGTAGAGAGCATGTTGTATTAAGGAACGGTCAAATAATTGTGCCTCTGAAAGAAATAATTCAATGTTGTAGTGTTGTGAGAAAAACTCAGAAATAACTAAAGAAAAACAGGGATGTTTGAAAATGTACAAGTAGGTGTTCTTCAGCTTTTTTCTGGTTGTGACAACCTTGCTGAAAATGTCTTGTGACATTCTTTTGGTTCCCTTAAACAGCATCTGGGCTAGTTGAAAAATAATTTTTAGCCGGGTCAAAAAGTCTAAAGAATTTGTGGCAGAGGAGTAAGTTTTTCCAGTCTCATATTTATTACGGCATCTCTTTCTTTTGCTCTTACAGTTATCTCTGTGCAAGGAACTGCAGCTGCCACCCAGTGACTTCCAGTGGAGTTCTAGTTTAGCGGCTATATCTTGTCTCAGTTCCTCAGGTGAAGCACCTTCTCTGCAGGTGATCAACTTTTAAATTTTAGTATTTAAAAATACTTTTAGACTAACTTTGAATATATGCTTATCAAGTACTTATTTGAAAACTGCGTTTGGTGTTGTACTATCTATTCAAAAAGTCAGGATTGATAGTTGGCAATAAATATGTTTGAAATAAATAAAGTTCTGCTAGTCTTTTCCAATTACACCATTTACATGTTATAGGATCAGATTAAATAATAGTTTTCCTAAGGATTACTTGGCATGCTTTCATAACAAAAAAAAAATACAGTAAACTTAAGAAGTATTGTGTTAACAAACACCAAGGCAATCAAATATTCAGTCTAAGCAGGTGCGATTTAAATGCATGCTGGCTGAAAAAGTTGTTCAGCAATGGTTTAATTCTGAGTACACATGGATGAGAAGCAAACACCAGCACCCTCCCTTGGCTGGTCTTTATAAGGAAGCTGTCACTGGGAGGTCAGATTTAATCTGTCTTGACTGATTACTTTCCTAAGTGCCTTTTCATAACATACTGTGCTAGAGGGTGAGGTTTGAAGATCAGTTAAGTTCTCTGAAAGTTTGTTAATGTGTCTGTTGCTATCATTCACGAATAAAAGAAGCTCTCATTTTCAGCTTAGGTGTGGTTTTCAGTTAATATATGTGGTGCTCTAATAAAAATGGATAAGCAGTTGTCTTTGGAAGGAAGAAGCAGCACAGAATATGTAATAGGATCTTTTCTTTTGACTTGATATTGTGCTACAATTCCAGATGATGAAAAGCATGGGATTAGCTCATAAAACTAAATGGCCTATGATTTAGTCATATCCAAAGAAGCTTAAGAGGAATTAATACACCTAAACCAAGATTTTTTTTTTTCTTTATTTCATCTTTCTTTAGCCTGTTAGCTATGCATGGATACTGTGATTTTACAGAGTGAAGTAGAAATATTAGTGGTAGAAAATACTTCACTAAAATGAAAATTATTAAATAATGGTCAGGAATCATAAAGGGCATTGCATACTGTAGTGGTTTTTTAATTGTTATGATGGTCATTAGCCAACTGCTTTCTTTTGTGAAGAGCTGTGTCTAGTCAAAAATCAGTTAGAAAACCCCAGGGAGCTCAATAACAGCTCTCAGCTACAGTTACTCTACTCTGTGATTTTTTTTTTTTTTTTTTTCCAGCAACTAGTAGATTAGGTACAATGCTTTCTGTCTAAATCTGTACTTGAACACAGTCTCTTGCTTCATGCTTTGAATCTGGTATCTGAGTGAATTTCTGAGTCAGAAGCCCTAACGTAGGCACACTGTGGGCTTATGTCTTTAAGAAGAGAAGACCCACTGTGCTATTTGATATTTCTCTTAATGACACTAGAGCAGTTTCTTTGTTAAATTATAGTCTGCATTTTAAGTCTTCCATAGTAGCTTATAACTCTTTTCCACAGGCTCTTTTCTGTCTTGCAACTGTAAGTTTTGTTTGCATTTCAATAGCAGACACTGAATTATCAGGAACAAGAACCAGTAGAAAATACTACTGTTAGCAAAATAAGCGAGTATAACATTCCCTGCATATGTTAAGTTATACTAGAGAATCATTTTGCAATTCAGTTATAGGTTTGTCAGTGTGCACCCATATGTATTTACTGCATTTTTGTGTGTTTGTCACCCATAATCTTGGTATCTAAAATAACATGTTTTAGTTAAGGCTGCAGTCTTATTATCTTGCATCTTCTGTTAATTATTTTCTCACTTCAAGTCTCTGGCAATAATGGTTGCTACCAGCGAAGGTTCTGTGCGCTACTGGCCCAGTCTTGCACATGAAGGTTCCTATACGGAGACTTTTACAGAATTTGGAGGCTCTCTGTGCAGTTTCCTAACAGCAGTGAAGGTACAGTACAGTATGTTTTATATTAAAATACTGCTTTAATTTCTAATTTAAAAATTAAAAAGCATGCTCTACATTATCAGTCCTAAATCTCTCAATAAATGTTGTAAAGGAAACTGTCAAACATTCTGGGGAGTAATTTCAGAGATTGTTGATGATTGTGATGCTTTTAAGTGGCAGAGATGACTGGTAGTCAGAAATAATAATGTTAAAGTCGGGGAAGCATGCAGGATTCCAGGACTGGTTTTGTACCTCAGCCTATGAGGAGTGTCAGTATTAACTACTGTGATTACTTCCAGTGCAGACCACACACTCAACGTCTTGTGGTATAGCTCACTATTGATGGAATTTGAGAGATTTCTGTATGAAAGTAATGAACAAGTATATTATGAATTGTTCTTAGAAATTACGTTTTCTGCTGTTGATGTGCCTAAATGGGGAAAACTGTCAAAATGGAATACATCCAAAAATTCAATGTGTGTTACAACATGTGTTACCTTCAAAACTAGTGATTATCAAGTAAATTACATTTAATCTCATGACCTTTTCAACATCTACTGTTCATATCCTGTATTCTAAATATTTTAGGGCATCAGCATGTCATAAACATTTGTAAACCTAAAACAGTGATCTTAATGACAAATTTCTTAAGAGCTTCAAGATGTTAAGAAACACTAATATGTATCTACCCTATTAGAGTTGAACTGTGCCCAAGTTCACTGTGTCAAGATGAGGAAAGCAAGGTCTTACCACACCTGTAGATGAAACATTGACATTGATGTGAATTCAGAGCTAGAGGAACTTTTTTTTTCAGAGCAGAACCCTTTCATTAATCAATGTTCTAAAGCTGCATTATTATGTATATGACAACTGTACTTAATTAGTCACCCTGTCACGGTGCAGATTTAACCTTTAGCAAAATTTTTGTGTAGTATGGTGATGAAAATGGTGATGGTGTTTTGTGTTTTGCTTTTTTTTTAAATTTTTTTAAATTTTGTTCTGTGAACGTTTCCTGTACAGGTAAACAGATCATTTTTTCAGCAACCTCCAGGCCCCTTAGCATTCATTTTTATTGTACATCTAACAGGCTTTGTTCATTCCCTGTAACATAGGAACTTTGATCAGTTTTGAGTTGAAGGCACCTTTTTTTAATGCCTTGGTGATAGGGGGCACAAAGGCTATGTGTATGTCACAAGTAGTGAAAGGCAATAGTTGAGAATCTGTAAAGTAAAAAGGTTAGTGCTGAGGCAATGCCACTATCTACACTGGTCACTTGAGGGGTGAGGGTTGTTATTTTAAACTAGTTCCAGCCTAGCTGCATGAAATTAGTATCTGTTAGTAGTCAGAGCCTATCTTTCAGTGTAGTTTCATTCAAAGGGTGTACAGCTGGTACACTCAAACTGCTATGTGATGTGATCCAGCAGGTAGTATGTAGGAACTCACAGAAGGTTGCTTCAGAAGCAGACTCTTAATACTAATTAAATTGCTAATGTAGATGAGCCTATTAGGACAGGCAAGAGATGCACTAACAGAAGTCTCTGCCTCCTAAATGAGGTATATAAGCACCTACAATGGACTGCATATTTTGCATAATGCACAAGACTTTTTCACATTTTCTTAGTGCAAAGGTAACGCTATTTTTCATCATTAGGATTACATGAGATTTTAGTTTTATTGTTAAACTGAAAAGGAGATTCATGGATAAAAATGTCATGCAATGATAAGAAAATGAGTCTCTGCCAGTGCTGAGTACCAGTCAGATGTTTGACTTAGTGCTAATGTTTATTATTTCTTAAAAAAAAAACCCCAAAACAAAAATCAAAACCAAGGAAAAAAAAACACCAAAAAAACCCCGCAACAGAAAACAACTTCTTTCTCTGTATCTGCATATTGTTTTCTTTCCTGGTCTGACAACAGCATTGTGATATCTTTTCTCAGTTATATATTCACTAATGCACTATTCATTTTTTCATTACCTACCCCAGTCTTTTTTGACATAACCAGATGGAAGATTTGTTATGCAGTTAATTTAGGTCAGTATCCTGTAGGATAGGATGCTATTAAAAAATAAAAAAAAGTTGTAGTGTGCTTAATAACACTTCAAGTTTTAAATGCACATATGGAAGTTGTATGTTATGTAATTAATAATTCAACATATGAATGTTACATGTAGTAGTGCCTTTAGAGATTGAGTGAATATATTTTCTTTTCATATTTTCCAAAAATATTATTTAAAATTAAAAAAAATATACTCTGAGCTGTATGCTTCACTCGTTCAAGCATAGAGAATAATGTGGAAAATTTTGTTTAAACAGTCTTTTTATGTGATAAATGCTTTCTTTTTTTAATTTTCTTTGTTAGCTCTCAAGTACTATGGATGCCTTGTGTCTTGTTCTTGTTTAGTGGTTACCCTTACGAGCTGACATAAAAACTTTTATCTGACAATAGAATTGTTTCAGGAACGTGATTTTAATTTTTTTTATTATAGTTGCTTTTTCTTTTTGTTAGGGAGGAAGCTTTATTTTATCATCTTCCAGAGGCCAGCTAATTCGATTGATACCAGATAGTTCTGGCAAGATTCATCAGCATGCCCTGCCACAGGGTCAGGGCATGTTTTCTGGAATTGGTAGAAAGGTTTCTTCTCTTCTGGGTATATTGTCTCCTGGACAAGATGCTGTGGTAAGCTTGAAAAACATTCATACAGTAATATGCTTTAATTTCTTTCTGTAATTTCTAGCTTCAGTGTTTAAAAAAGAAGACTGTGTAAGGATGTATGATGACCAAAAAAAAAGACAAGACTCAATTCATTTATGTTAATTTATATTTCTTTGAAATTTGAGAGAAAGACAGAAACCAAATAAATCTGTATGCTTTGTAAAGGAAAACGCTGACTTGCTCTTTAGATCTGAATAAAAGGAGATTTTAAAATAGTAATACTTCCTGGGGAATACACAATGATTCAGTGTCTTGCCCCTTACTAGTAATAGCCTCATTACTATTTGAAGAAACTAACAGTAACCTGTAATTTTACGTTTCTGATTTAGGGTTGCCAAGGGTGGGTGATTGGTTGAGCTTTGTCAACGAACTCCGCAGAAGTTGGAAGAAAGTATGAGAAACATACTTACTATAGATGTTCTTATACCTATAAAATAAAACTTCTCTTGGAAGTTATCATAATACTCTCATCTTGTAACTTGTGTAGGTTGCCCAAGGAAGTGATTTTTTTGTGGACTGAGAGTGATGTAGATTGTTGTATCCAATATTAAGGCTGTGCTTTAACCTCTTTAGCTTTTTCTTTTTTAAATGCAGATTTCTAGCGTTCTTTGGGATAAAGAGAGATCAAGCTTTTATATGCTAACAAGTTCAAATCTAATCAAATGGGAGATTGATGATTCATCAGAACGTTATATTCTCAGCTGGGATATCAACAGGATCCTGAAAGAACATATTACAGATGCAATTTGGGTAAGAGCCAGCTCACCTGGAAGGGGTTTGTGTGTTCATTTACTTAATAGCCTATTTATATATAGTTATAAGTTAGATGTATTGTATTTTAGGGTTCTGAAAGTAACTATGAAGATATTAAAGGAGGAGTAAATATACAATACATGGATTTGCATCAGAATCGGTAAGGAAGTACACTTGCATCTGATAAGACTTACATTAATGAGATAAATGTGTTCTGTTTTCTTGCAAAAACTTTGTGCAAGTCATTGGAATTTAATTTTACTTGAGTGCCACTGTTGATAAAATAAGCACATCATATTAGATAATGAGGTTATCCTATACTTCATGCTATCGTTATCTCTTTAGCATTACAAATTTGTTACCTAAGAATAATTCCTTTAACTTTTTTTAGTGTCATTTTATCAGGCTTGGCTATTTGTTTTGTCTTGATATTACAAAGACAGCAAGTAAGCAATTGTAACTTGTTCCAGCAAATGCAGAGAATTCAGTATCTCTTGTATTTAATTTAATTACATAAAATCACAACTGCCTTGGTTCAGTTTTGTACTGCAATATGCATACTATTAATAAAACAGTAAGAAATAAAAACATTTGATAGAACAAATAACATAGTCTTTCTTTCTAAAATACAATATTGGAAAATATTTATGATTTTACTTAAATATCTGTTTTTGTGAGTGGTAGAGTTTGAGCAAGTAAAATATGTAATCATCAACTCTCAGCGGTGTGATATCTGTTGTTGGATAGTGATGGACTGGTGATACTTGCTGCAGCATGGCATCCTGGAGATCGTCCATGTCTTGTCTACTACACTCTGATAACAGTAGAAGATAAAGGCTACCAGATGTCTGATGATGTTGTTGTGGAGGTGACACAGTATAATCCATCTTTTCAGGTATGCAAATGAAGGCTCTGAAACTGAGTTAAAGCACAGTGTTTCGGAATATTCCTGTACATAAATCAGCTAGCAGACTTTTGTCTAAAGGAAAATCAAGGTATCTGTCTTAAGGTTGTAATTGGAAGTATGTATTCATAGTATTCTGAGGAAAATGTGTACTAGCATCTTATAATAATAGTAACCCTATGTCGTGGTTTAACCCCAGCCGGCAACTAAGCACCACAAAGCCGCTCTCTCACTACCCCCCTGCCCCAGCAGGATGGGGGAGAGAATCGGAAAAGTAAAATGAGAAAGCTCGTGCGTTGAGATAAGAACAGTTTAATAAATTAAATGAAATAAAATGAAATAATAATAACAATGATAATAAAAATTGTAATGAAAAGGAAAATAACAACAAAAAAAAACCCCTAAGATAGACAAGTGATGCAAATGAATACAATTGCTCACCACCCTCCTATCGATGCCCAGCCTGTCCCCAGGCAGCAGTCTCCTGGCCAGCTTTCTTCCTAGTTTATATACTGAGCATGACATCATGGAATATCCCTTTGGTCAGTTGGGGTCAGCTGTCCTGGCTGTGTCCCCTCCCAACTTCTTGTGCACCCCAGCCTACTTACTTACTGGTGGGGTGGTGTGAGAAGCAGAAAAGGCCTTGACTCTGTGTAAGCACTGCTCAGCGATAACTAAAACCTTTCTGTGTTACCAACACTGTTTTCAGCACAAATCCAAAACTCAGCCCCATACTAGCTACTATGAAGAAAAGTAACTCTATCCCAGCCAAAACCAGCACACTGTATCTAAAGTTCATGCTATACATTTTAAAGAATAACATTAAAAAATCCTCAAAAATAGAAGTCTGTTCATTACTGATTTATTTTAATTTTGTCCTGTCTGTGAAAGTTTATACAGAGTAATTTTATGGTATACTCATGCAATCCGTTTAGAACAGATCTCAGACTCCGTTGAGACTCTTGTAGCAGCACAAGGAATTAAGAGACCTGTATTTTGGTCCTTGCTAGACAGCTGGCTTGCTGGGAGGGGAGGACACATTGGTTGTCCTTAGTGTACCTCATTTGTGCTGCCTCTTCTGGAAGCATAAACTTGGGCATTAACTTTCTTTTGGTAAATTTCTTCCACTCTTTCCCCTTTCCCCCCTGCCTGTAATAGCATCTTGAAATTTAATCTTGAAATGGAAGGAGAGTGTGAAAACTGTAGAATAATTGATCTGTTTATGTATCTCTCTATGTGAAATTAGCAAGAATTTAATATATATGGAAGGAAAAAAACCCCAGGATCTTAAGTTTTAGGGCAAATTAAAAGTGGTTTTGTTTGGTTTTTGAGTTTATAAGTTATATATGTATCTTCTTATTAAAAAATGTAAAAATTTCAGGCAACTCAGATCAGCCTTTAAAATGTTATATGTTTGTTTAAGGTTTTGATTATATATGTGATATTGTTCATATGTAATGCTTTCAGTCAGAAGAGGAAGTGTTGTGCTGTCTGGTAGTCCCAGATTACTTCAGCCATGCTGCTTACCTCTATAAGGAAGATGAAGTGTTTGCTTGTTCCACTGGAACTGGAAGAATTTCTTTACCACAGGAGAAAATCATATTTGGTATACAAGGTAAAGTGCGGGGTGGGGGGGATCACATTTCATTGATACTTTGTAATTGAATGTTTTTATAATATTTAGATTTCTTGGAGAGCAGAATCATATTTATGCTCCTTTTTATTAAATCTTTCAAGTTGGGGTTTTTTCATGAGTGTATGGAAAAAGTGCTGACATGACATCCAGTATTGTTATTTCTTACTCTACAGTATTTCGGATGAAAATGAAGTAGATCCCCACTGGTATCTGAAAGGGGTGGGGGTTTTGTCTGTGGATTGTCTTGCCTTGTTTTTTTCTTCCAACGTTTACTGTGGGTTTTTTATTTCTTTTTTTTCTTGACATTAACTTTGTGTTAAGGCTCAGCCTAAAATTCGTACTAGGTGCTTTTGTCAGACATCTCTTAAGTATGTCATTCTTGACTTTCAGAGGTGTTTTCAAGTAGGATGTGCACATAGGTAGAATTTGAACCACCTGAATCTTTTTTTTTTTCTTTTTTTTTTAAACTTGCAGTATCTGGAAATCTGCATCTTGAGTAGCTAATAGTATCCACAATTTCTGTAAGTCAGGTGCAGTTGACAATTACTGTTGGTTGGTTCATGACAAAATTTAATAATTGTCTATGAAACTGGTACATTTTGTTCTTAAATTAAAGTGGCATTTCTGTGCTATTTTTCTTTTTCTTTTTTTTTTTTTTTCTTTCCTCTCCCCTCGTCTTAGGAGATAGCATTTTAGGAGCAGGTTCCTGTACTAGCCTCCCCATCTTCTTTACCAAAAAAAGTGGACTTATCACCATCTTGTCCAGGGAAAACATTTCTGTGCTTCCTGAGGACCTTGAAGATTCCCTGTCCTCTTCTGTTGCTGGACCAAGAAGTGAGGTAATGGTTGTTTGCTTGGCTGGTTGAAAACTGAGGGTAGAAATAAAATGTTTTTCTGGCAGTTTTGAATTTTCACTGTGGAAATCCTAGCTTGTTTGAGTTTTAAAAGGTTTTATTTTTTTAAATAGAGACTTAAACCCTTGTAATGGTGGAAGTTCTCAAAATCCAAGAGATTTTACATCTGCCAGTTTGGGTAACTTTTGTTTTCCTTTGTTTTGAAGTTGAGATTTCTATGAAATTTTTATTTTATTTCACATAAATGTATTACTGTATGTCACTAGGACTGATATAACACTACTGCAGAGACTCAGACTTTGTTCTCACTTTTTGATCAGGATGGTTTCTTCAGTCTTGTGCCTGTTCCGTTATACATATAAGAGACACTTTTATCACGCTGTGAAAAGCTTGGCAGCTAAGCTGAGAAGGGCTATATAGTGGCTAAAACACTACAAACAGCTATATACTGTTTCTACTCTGTTACATTTTTTTTTTAATATAGTCTTATAAAAATGTTTATTTTTATTGATATTTTGTGCAATGTGCACTTATTAAGCTCTTACTTATATCAAACACGTTTTGTTTAAAATGTATGTGCCTTGGAGATGTCCCTGGAGTGGGAGGGAATAACAGAAAAGTTGTTACAATATAAGTTAGAGAATATTTCTATGGGGTAATAGTGAGTTTCAATCCTTATTCCAATTAAATCACCTTTTAAATCAGTTAATAACTAGTATTTTAGTGGAGGACCTTGGTGATGATTGCTCACATGGAACTATGTTTTTCTTACTGAACTAATCTCTAGTTAGATTTGTCTGCACTTATATTGTTTTTGTGATTGATAGTACTCATTAATAACTTTCAAATTCTGTCAAAAATGTTGGGTTTGAATGTTTTAAATATTTAAAATTACCATAAAAAGTTTGACTGGTGAAATAAGTTATATTTAAATGCTTGAGGTCAAACCACTGTGTGACTTTCATTGTAAAGTATCTTATGGGCTTATGTTTGGTTTAATAAACACAACTGCTTCCAGGTGGCATTTTTATTTTAAATCTGTGTTGTTGCCACTTAGAAAAATTGTTTTCAATTCATAATGAAGATTGATATTTGTCTTTCAGCTGAAGTTTTTACTTTGCATTTTCAGAGTCCTGCGTTTGACACAACCAGTAGGCTAGAAATTATAGCTCAAGAAGATAAGACTAAATTACTGAAAGCTGCTTTTCTACAGTACTGCAGGTAGAAATTGCACTTGATTTTTGAGGCTTTGTTTGTTTGCTATTCTTGAAGGCACTTTGATATTTGAGTAAGAGATTGTCGTGGTAAATACACTCTTGTGCTGTTTTAATTAAAGCTATTTTAATGACACATGCACATCTTTATTAGGAAAGTGTTAGATACATCTTGAGCTAGTGAAGTTATATTTGCTAAAAGGAGCAGACTTCTGTAATCTCAATGACTTTTTGCTTACTCTGCATAAATTCTGTGACGTTACATTACTGCCAGTGAAAAACTTTAAACTTTGTTATTTTGACTTCATTATTCTTTTAGTAAGTAGTGTTTTGTTGTTAAAAAACATTCTTTCCTTTTCTTCCTCTTTTATTTGCATAGCTGTTTTCAGTAGTAGTTTCGAATATGTTTAATTACTATTTATGCAGCCATGAAGAATAACTAGCATGGCAGATTCTGAGGCAAGATGATAGCTCTTTTTTAGATTGACTGGTATGGGGAGAATGGGAGTGGAAGGAAATACACTGTTAGTCAAACTATCCTGATTAAAGCAACCTGACTGTTGGGAGGCATGCAATGCCTCTGAAAGGTTTGATGTTGAGATGAGTGATGTAAACAAAGGAGGGAGAGATAAGATAAACAGAGCGTAGACTTAGTTTAATTATATTTAGAGGGTATTGTTTTCAATATATAATCATTAAAAAAACCCCAACAACCCACAAACCCTCTTAGGACTAATCTTGAAGAGTCTTAAAATTGGAAAGAACAGATTTAAGATAACAGGAAGAAGATTATGAAGGGAATTAGGCACATATAATAAAGGATATCAAGATGAGATCTGTAAACATGCACAGAATTTAGAAAGAAAATCTATGTGTATTCACAAGTGGCCATGTCAGTAAACAGAACTGCTGCTGCTGAAGATGGCTGTAGTCCTGAGGTGGATGGAGTAGCTAAGGTCTGAGAGCACAGATCATGAATATGAAAGTTGATGTCAATGAGGATGTGAACAAGGGGGTTGGAAACAGGGGCAGAAGAAGGTAGGAGGTAGTAAGGAAAACAATGTGAAACAGTATGAAAGTTTAATGTTATTTTGATTAAAATTTGGGTTATATTTATGAAACTAGAAGAAATCAATAATTTGGTGTGTATGGTATTGATTCATATTTTTTCCAGAAAATTAGTATGGTAAAGTGAATGGAGAAATCTTTCACAGAACAGATGTAGCAATGACCTGTCCAGATGGCCAAGTAGTTGATACAGAGCAAATAATGGAAGGTTGTTTAATAGAAGAATCGGTACATTCCATTTTTTTAAAGTATAGTTTGCTTTAGTAAACCTTTGTGCCATTTCTGGATGCACTGCTGTTTTTTATTTCATAGAATCATAGAATCGTTTAGGTTGGAAAAGATACTTAAGATCATCAAGTCCAACCGTAAACCTAACCCTGCTAAGTCCACCACTAAACCATGTCCCCAAGTGCCTCATCCACACATCTTTTAAATACATTCAGGGATGGTGACTCAGCTGCCTCCCTGGACAGCCTGTTCCAATGCCTGACAACCTTTTCAGTGAAAAAGATTTTCCTAATATCCAATCTAAACCTCCCCTGACGCAACTTGAGGCCATTTCCTCTTGTCCTATCACTTGTCACTTGGGAGAAGAGACCAGCACCCACCATTTCAAGATATCTTGGTCATATAAACATTCAAGCTGAAAGTCTAATGAAAAATATTTCCAAAATCAGATAACATATTGGAATCACAGTATCCCTTCTCAGTTGGAATACTATATTTTTTAGTCACAAAATAAATCAGTGCTTTTTGTGAATATTGCATATTTCTTACATAGAGCTCTTCAGTACAACTTCATATGTTGGAGGTTTAAGCATTTGGATGCTTCTTACTCTTTTACTTATTGACCTGAATAGAATAGGATTCTCTGAAATTATAGGAAATAAGAATAATGCATTATATTTGCTGAAGCATTTTCCTAAGAGCTTTTATTCTGTTGCTATTTGTGGGAGGATTACATGTACTCTTGAGAGGATTTTAAAGCAAGCAATAGAAATTTGGTGACTTAGCTACCAGAGACATCCAGACTTAGCTCTGTATGATGATTCTTTTCACTTAATAATAGGAATAATAAAAAGTGACTTGAAATACTTCCTGGCTTGTGCTTTATTGTTTTATAGATTGTGCAGCCTACTTGCTTTAAAAGAATTGGAATACCTTTTATCCATAGAATCAGAATACCTTTGATCCATAATTAGTTCAAAGATAGCCCGAACAATGCTTGATGTTTATAGTCTAAAGCGCTTTACAAAAAGCATATCAGAAAATCCTACTAACTGAGTGGTTCTTGTTCCTATAATCCTATCTATTGTTTTTATTTCACATACTTTGGATTTCTTTTATTTCAGGAAAGACATAGTCAATGCACAAAGTATGGTAGTTGAGCTCTTTCCAAGTAATGCAGATCTGGATTCTGATGCTGAAATGGATAGGGCAGTGACTCAGATCAGTGTGGATTTAATGGATGATTACCCTGCCTCTGATCCAAGATGGGCTGAATCTGTACCTGAAGGTAAACATAATGGTGTGGGGTTTTTTTGTTGAGGTTTTTGGTGTTGGTTGTTCTGGGGTTTTTTGGTGAAAAACTGTCTGTAGTACTCTAGATAAAATTACAATTTAAGCTTTGCAAAAAAGGCATAGGTGTCCCTTGCCCTCTTCCACAACTAGATATATTTCCAGAAAGGATGAAAGATGCATCCTATGAGACCGCTCGATAAACTTGCGGTCTACTGCGGTTCGTTCTTGATTTCATATCATAAACACAAACAGGAAAGAAAATGTTTGAGAAGGGTACTTTATGCAAGGAACAGGTGGTGTCACTTTAGTGTTTCCATGATTGCTTGGATAGATCTGAATAATTTTCTGCAAATAGATAAGATTAGACAAAGAGTTTATTTGCTCATGCTTAGCCCTTTGTCAGCATGGCAGCCAAGCTTCTGGTGGGCTTAGATCCTGGGTAGGGAGTGAGCTCATATCCCTCTGGGGCATTGGTATTTATGTCTGTCTAAAAGAGGACTAGAGAAATTTATTTTGGAGTATTTGTTGTACATAAAGGATTAAAGCAGACACGTTTTCAGCAAGAAACTTCTTTGTTCATGCTTCCCTGTCTCTTATGAACAGTGTTAATTTGAAACTGTCCCCAGGACTCTAGGTAGCAGTTGCCAGTTACTGAGCAGAGACTTAGTTTGAAAGTTCATGTAATAAATAGTTACAGATGGCTGATGCTTCCTGCTGTTGTTTCTGCGTGGTAGCCAGTTAGAAATTGTTAGGCATCAGCTCCTTATTATTTTCTGAATCAACTTTATTTTTAATTCGGCGGCTTATCTACATTTATTCCTGGCTAAAGCAAGAAGTGAAAATTGATAGCTTCTTGGAAATAGTCTTGCTAATTTTTCTCATAGTGATAGTTCTTCTGAGTTTTTGTATCTTGGTAGTCTTTTGGTTTAAAACACACTTAGAATATACAAAAAATTCTGAAATGGGAAAATAACTTGGGCTCTGGAGAACTCTGCTGAGGTGAGATACTTGTGAGGATACTCATGGAGGAAGCTTCCATCATCCTTACTGACTCCTTTAAGGACCTCATTGTCCTGACAGAAATGTTAGCTGGCTTCTCAGATGCAAGCTCATTTGAGGAAGAAGAGAAGTAGAGCAGTGCTGGGCAACCCCTCTGTTATGCGGTAGAATTGTGCAGGAAACGCAGAGTCAATTAGGACTGAATGCCTGTTAACACTTTATTTTGTAGTAGCTGTGGTCTAGGGCGTAACAAATTTAGCAATAGGTAGTCCACAATGAAGATAGAAATTCGAATCTGAATCTTACTAATACTTTAATAGTGAGCTGCTATTTTAGCAGCATAATGAATTGAGTGCTTCAGAATAGTTGTACTGAACTAAAGATACTTGATTTCTTCTAAAGGCTTTACTTCAGCTATGATTGAGTTCAGAAACCGCATTAAAAATAGCATGGTAGGCAATATGTAAACGTGTGTGCGTATATTTTAAAAAGTACTAGTGCAGTAACACTATAGAAATTTATAGAAATATGTTTACCTCAGAGGCAAAAAAAATAGTTATCAAAGAAATAGCAAGATACCAAGTGCTCTAAGATTCTTCTCTTTTTAGAAGCAGCTGGTTTCAGCAACACGTCTCTCATTCTTCTTCATCAGCTAGAGGATAAGACAAAAGCACATTCCTTCTTCATTGAGTTTCTTCATCAGGTAAAATTCTACTGTTCTTTTGGTATCAGCACACAAAGTAGAGTAGTATTTTGTCTTAAAGTAATTCTTCTAGAACACTGTTTAAAGTGCGTGTGGTGTGTGTGTTTGTTTTTTAATAAAAGGTTGGTGTATTTGAACGCCTGGGCAGTTTTCCAGTACGAGGGATGCTGATGGCAACTCGATTGTTGCTCTGTGAACACGCAGAGAAACTAGCAGCAGCTATTGTTCTCAAGAATCACCACTCCAGGCTGCCTGATCTAGTGAATGCTGCTATACTGATCGCATTAAACAAAAGGGAGTGTGACATTCCACCAAGTCTTACCCCTGCAGATGTGTTCTTTCGAGAGGTAAGGAACCTTTTATTTCTGAGTCATTGTATAGTATCGCAGGTAGTAAAAGTTGCAATGCTTTAATGTATACTTTGAAACTTTTCCCTTTAAAAATCAATTCAACTTTACACAATTTCCCTTTAAATAGGGTTGGTGTGGTAGTATTTTCCTCACTTCAGTGTACATACTTTTTTTTATGTCAGCAGCAATTCTGACAAATTTCATGTAGCAAAAGTAAAGTTGTTATGATTTCTAACGAACCTACATGGATGAGCAATGAAAAAGACAAGTGAAATTCTCTGGCACATCATTTTCAAGGGGTGAACTGAAGAGTGTGAAGCTTTCCAGATAGGAGAGCTGCTTTGATGAGCTGTCCTGGGTGGAATTGTATCAATTCAGTGTCTCATAATTGTAATGATATAAAATGTATTTACAAGCTAACATTAGTGAATCTAAGCTAGTTCTCAGTTTATGCTGCAGTCCAGTCAAGCACCCAATCTTTATTTTTTTCTTCCTTCTTGAGAAGAACTATACACAAAACATTTATCTTAGGTAGTTTTTTCCTGTAGAGGATAGTAGTTGCTAATGGAGAAAAATAAATATAAAAGAAAATAGAAATAATAGTCTGCTATTTTAAAGCAGGTATGTTATCCAGTATACTTTACCTAACAGGTTCTAATGCCAAATGTTTCAGTATGATATAGAGCAATATACTTAATGAAAGTTTATGGAGTTGCCTTCAAAAAAGAGGATTTTTTTTTTTCTCTTCCAGATTCATGACAAGAATTGCCTTATTTCTGCAATTCTGAGTATTGTATGAAATATAAGCTGGTGATTTCATTATCCATTTGAGTAGTTGATACCTTTTAATATTTTTGGCTATTGATGTGGTTTCTACTGATATTTATATAACTTGGCTTTCAGGTATCAGCTGGTAATGGATATGTTTGTGCTCAGAGCAATTTTTCTTTCTACCTTTAAGGTGTCCCAGATAGATTCCATCTTTGAATGCTTACTAGAAGAGGAGGAACAAATCCTGAAAGATATGCCTATTGAATCAATTGAGTGGGCCCAGATAGTTGTCGATGTGAACAACATCATTAAGGTATAGAACTGCATTAATGAAAATGTTTGTGGGAGGGGAAGGTAAATACTGAAGAGTTACTGATAGGAGAACAAAAGTGAATGCACTTTTCACATGTCCAAATACATTAGGAAAGACAAGATGGTCTCATGCAGAATTAGGGACATTCCCTTTCCTCCTGAGCCACTGCTAAAGGGAATTTGAGAAGTTGCAGCATTGTTGGAAGTTGTGAAAGCATGAGTATGTAGCAAAGAGTGAAGAACTTATGCTTGAGCACTGAGATTTTTGCTCAGAAAGTAGGTGCTCTTCTATACAACTGAGAAAGTGGTGTAGAAAGAAGGGGGATATTAAAAGAATATTTCAGAATTATAAAAAACAACATCTTTTATAATCTGCGTATATGCAGGTAGCCTTTAAAATACTTATGTCCTTGCCTTTAAATAGGACATGCTACAAGCTGCCTGTCAGTATCGTCAATCTAGAGCCTCTTTGTATAAAACAGGAGAGCTTCCGGAAAGAGAACCTGAATATATTCCGTGGACAGGTGAGAAATTATTCTTACTAGTTTATTAATTTTCTACCCTAAACAAAAATACTTTTTGTGAGTACATGAAACACAAGAACACAAGAATTTCAGTCTGACTGTTTAACTTACTGTTAAAAGCTGCTACAAGGTTGTCAGTAAGAATAGGAGAAGCTAAAGGTTTCATTTGGTGAACCATAGAATCGTTTAGGTTGGAAAAGACCTTTAAGATCTAAACCTCCCCTGATGCAACTTGAGGCCATTTCCTCTTGTCCTATCACTAGTCACTTGGGAGAAGAGACCGACACCCACCTCTCTGCATCCCCCTTTCAGGTAATTGTAGAGAGCAGTAAGGTCTCCCCTCAGGTTTCTCTTCTCCAGGCTAAACAACCCCAGTTCCCTCAGCCGCTCCTCATAAGACCTGTGCTCCAGACCCCTCACCAGCTTCGTTGCCCTTCTCTGGACATGCTCCAGCAACTCAATGATGTCCTTGTAGTGAGGAGCCCCAAACTGAACACAGTATTTGAGGTGCGGCCTCACCAGTGCCGAGTACAGGGGCACCATCACCTCCCTACTCCTGCTGGTCACACTGTTTCTGATACAGACCAGGATGCCGTTGGCCTTCTTGGCCACCTGGGCACACTGCTGGCTCATATTCAGCTGGCTGTCAATCAACACCCCCAGGTCCTTTTCCACCAGGCAGCTTTCCAGCCACTCGTCCCCAAGCCTGTAGCGTTGCATGGGGTTGTTGTGACCCAAGTGCAGGACCCGGCACTTGGCCTTGTTGAACCTCATCCAGTTGACCTTGGCCCATCAATCCAGCCTGTCCAGATCCCTCTGTAGAGCCTTCCTACCCTCAAGCAGATCACACTCCTCCCCAACTTGGTGTCACCTGTAAACTTACTGAGGGAGCACTCAATCCCCTCATCCAGATCATTGGTAAAGATATTAAACAAGACCGGCCCCAATACTGAGCCCTGGGGAACCCCACTTGTGACCAGCCGCCAACTGGATTTAATTCCATTCACCACAACCCTTTGGGTCTGGCCACCCAGCCAGTTTTTCACCCAGCGAAGAGTGCACCCATCCAAGCCATGAAATGAAATGAATGAATGAAATGAAGTGGAATGAATCAATGAACACTTATTTTGTCCAGTATTGATGATAATTCTTTAAAACTTGCATTGCAAATTTGACTACAAAAACAAAGTTTGGGAAACAAAGCTAACTTTTTTTTGTATGCATTGGTTCTGTTTGGCAGACCTATGGGATACATAACATTAAAGTGAATCATAAAATGTCATCTATAACTGTTTTAAAAGGACTGATGATTCTCCACTTAAGTGTTTTGTTTTGATGGTTTCATAACATGAAAAACTATCAGAACAAATGTTTGCAGAAGCAAGCACCTTCCAGTTGGTGCTTAAGCCTCCCTGTGGCCTCTGCGTACAAAACACACTTGTTTAGTGCTCCTAAGATAAAAATCTTTTGAAAAGCAGGACCCATGCAAGCTATTTTGGTGTATTACATCTTGATGACTACCTCCAAGTATTTAAATTAGGTTAACAGAAGTTGCCTTTTCCTCGTGTGTATTCTCTACCTTGCTTGCAGATTGTGCAAGTGATTCTTTTCTTCTGGAAAAATAGCTGGTATTGATAGTTGACAGTGTAGATCTCTGTAGTTCAGGAAGGTTTTGTTCTTTTTTGTTTACTACATTTTGGCCAAATTTAATATGTAAAGGTAGATGGGAGTATGTGTTTGTTTTGGGTTTTTTTTAATAGTATTGCTGTGATTTTTAAAATTACAATGTTTATTTGCTTTTTTCTATTTTTTCAATTATATGTAGTAATGTTTTTGTTATATTTCAGCATAGATTCCTGTGGTGATAGGATTATTGTTTTAATGTTCACCGTGTTGTTTTCCCAAGCATCTAGTGGCCTTCGTACAGCAATAATACGTCAGCATGGAATCATTCTGAAGATGGTGTATCCCCAGGTGGACAGTAACCTCCGTAGCATTGTGGCTGAACAGTTGGTGGCACTACTGGATTGTTTTCTAGATGGCTATGTTTCTCAGCTGAAATCTGTGGACCGCCCTGCTGATCAAGAGAGATACAGCAATGTGGAAATGGAATATGTGCAGAAAAGATCAGAACTCTTGTCTCCTCTCCGTAAGTACTGTCTGTCTTCCTTAATGCCAGGATTAAATGTTCCACTCGATGAGGAAATGATGCAAATCTGGTGGAGTAAATAGAATTCATCTATGTATGAATTCTATTTGTTCTACATGTTTGCCTTCAGAGAATAAATGACTGTTTTTATGATTTAATGGGATATTTGGATGCAATTCTGTAATCTGTTTTTATTTTCTAAGATTGCACCCATGCCCATACCTCTAATAAGACACGTTGCTGCTTGAATTTTTTTTGTTTGCTAACTTGTTACATTTTTCTGAGAGGAATTTATCTTGTGCCAGCTGGCTGAAAATAACCTATAAATGGATTTCTAAATGTTTATATTGTTGCTAGTTGACATAAATTTATATGCCTGAAAGTTTGTTTAGTGTTTATCAAGAAAAAGTTACTTTTCAAATCTTGATTATTTAACAATAATTATTTAACTTCCCCTTATTCAGTGGAAATAACTCTTGAGCAAATAAACTTTATAAGCTTACTAAAATGTAATTTTTTAGACTAAAAATGAATGCCATAAATAGAACAGTCTAATAATCACTGCCTTTTAACATTCTTTAACCTTAAGAAAAGTCTCTTAAGCTATCATTGTCAGTTTTACTGACATTCATGGGCTCTGTTAGCTTGTAAATACATTTTATATCATTACATTCAATCTAAAGTTAGTATTTCCTTACAAACAATTGTTTGTAACAACATGTTCTGCTAACTCTTATGTATTTGATTGAACCAAAATGAAAGATTTTTAATAATAGGATTTGTATTCAAAGTACGTTATCTTTACTTGTTCTATTTGTTATCAAAAGCCTTTGCCTGCTCCTTTGTCACTTTGCATAATGAGGATATTAAGTCATGGGTTGATTTCTCCCCCTCCCCCCCTCCCACCCCCCCCAAAAAAAAAAAAAAAAGCACAAATAGTAGATGCTGCTAATTTGCAGAGAAAATAGGATGTATACTGGCCATTTAGTATTCTAAACTTCTCTTCTTCCCTCTTGTATTGGGGGACAGAGGTGGAAGGTATGTGAGTTTGCCTGTGCACAGGGTATGGATGCAGTAAGGTGAATGTTTCTTTGTGTAATGTGTAAGTATCTCTGTGATGTAAACCCTTGAAACTTGTTTTCATTTTTTTGGTCTCTGCTCTCAGTCATCCAACAGCCAAAGATGAGCTTATTTGATATAACTTCTTTTTCTTCTTGGTTACTTAGTTTCCTTGGGACAGTATCAGATGGCAGCTGCTTTAGCAGAGAAGTACTGTGACTTTGATATCTTGGTGCAAATGTGTGAGCAGACAGACAATCAGGCCAGATTACAACGTTACATGAGTCAGTTTGCAGATCAGGTAACTCTTTTTTCTAAATCCTTTAAATAGTGTTTTATAATACGTTTGCACCTGAGGTGTTGCAAAGGTTATGATTTGGGTGGGGTGTGTCTGGGGTTTTTTTAATGCATATAATGTATTAATGCATTAATGTATGTGTATTTGCATACACATACGGAGGTAATGGGGAGAATTGGAGTCTGTATTCACTGTGCAGAACTCAATGGCATATTTTACCCTGAGACTGCAAAGCAATTCAGCAGAAATATGGGTGTTAGCTTTATGAGCAGTGGCTTTTTGTGCGACCTTTTTTGTGCCCCAAACACATCATCTCACTCTCAACATCTTTCGGCATTTTGTGACATGTTCACTGAGGCTCTGTAGTCAGTCTGCTGTTGTTTTATTGAACTAATGTAATATAAATTTAAGGATAATTTCCAAAAGAGAAGATGAGATTGTTAGACGTATAAATAGAAAAGTAGTTAAAAAGAGTAGGAAGATAGGGATGTTGCTGTGGTCTTTTTTTATTGTCCTGCCAGGTACTTGTTGGACAACTTTTCAATGTCTGTCAAAATCTGGTGTAAAAACCTCTAAGTGTGCCAAAAAATTGGAAAGCTTAAGGAAAAGGCAATAGAGACTACTTAAAGTGAGGAGGACTGGGACAAAAGTTTCCTTATTTGAGAGTTGGTGAGATCAATTTGTTTGGGTTTCTGCAACAACTATGGAAAGAGAAATCCTGCAGTCTACAAGTTTCCCAATACAGAGAGTACAGAAAGGTCATTTAGTAAGAACAAGAAAAAGTATAAATAACAGAAAGACATTACAGTAAATATTTTTAATAGTGAGGATTAAATACACATACTGCCAAAGAAGGAAGGGGGTAAATTCTCTATTTGTTCTCTTTAGTTGCCTTTTTTTTTTTAAAAAGGAAAAAAGTAACACTTTCTGAAAAAAAAAGTTACTTTAGCTAATGTAGAGCTGAATAGGTCAAGTCTAATGGATAGTATATCACACTGGTGGCCTCTTCAAACTTTATTTTTTAAATTGCAAACGCAGTTAAAATTCAGCATTATTCTAAAATTGCTCTGAAAAGATTAAGTTAAATCTCAAACGTAAACCCTGATTAGTTATGTCATGTTGAAGTTTTTGATGATAAAATAGGTGTTTTTTTAAAAAAACACATTAGTTTTTAACAATGACTGAGAGAAGTAAGGTTGTAGGTTCCATTGGAGATAGGAGGGAATGTTTCAAAAACAGTGACAGCAGAAGCAAACATATATGAAAGGAAGTAGTAAGCACAGAGTTCTGAGTGGGGGGAAAGGAACAGGTGAAAAATTAAGATTAGAATTGTAGGTGATGTGATATCTGTTTCCATTCTTGTGGGTTAACATGAACAGTCTACATTTGGCACTTAGTCACTTCCATTGAAGGATAAACCCGGCTGTGTGTATCAGCATCTCTTGCACAGTAGCTGATGAATTCTTTAAATGCTATTTCTATCAGAACTCTTAAGTTTTTTCATCAACAGTATGTTATTTTTTTGTGTGTGTGTCTTGTTTTGTTAACCAGGTTCTTACCATGATCTTACCATGTATTTTATGAAACATTTTGCCTTAGAAGACAAACAAGATGTTTAAGTGTAACTTTTAAAATCTACTCATATTCCTATTATCTTCAGAATTTTTCAGATTTCCTGTTTCGCTGGTATTTAGAAAAAGGAAAGCGAGGGAAGCTGTTATCTCAGCCTATTGCTCAGCACGGACAGCTGGCCAGTTTCTTGCAAGCTCATGAACATCTGAGCTGGTTACATGAAATCAATAGTCAGGATTTGCAAAAGGTAGGGTTTCTTAATACAACCAAACTGAAATATGATATGTTAAATGAGTCAAGTACATATTCAAGTAGGCAAATTATCTAGTTCTGTCTCTTCATCATCAAAAGACGACAGCTTATCTAGGTGACTTAAGGGAGGAGAGATGACGTGGATTATTAACAGAGTACCAAAAGCCTCCCTCCAGGCACCATCTGGTATATCATATAAGCCACTGCACCATGTAATGGAGATTAGGGCTGCTTTTCATCCCTTGTTGGTGACTAATATTTTGTATCAAGAAAGTTTTATGTGGCTACATGATCACCACTTTGGTGGAATTGGGAGTTTAGGGTGAATATTAATAGCATTATCAGATGATCCCGCAAGGGAAAAACTAAAGTTTAGATTTCAAAACTAACTATTTAAAGCAAAGGAATTTGGAGGTATCACAAAAGTAAAAAAGGTATTGATTACTTTAATCACTTTTATTCATAGTATAAAAGCAATATACTTTTCTTTAATAGCTAATGTGCATGTGGATAGGTTAATGTGACATTGTTTTTAAACTTGATTCTTTGTTGCCTTGTAGGCTGCCCAGTTATTCTTTCCCTACTTCCTGTTGGTCAGTCTTCCCTTCCTTCTGCTAGATTTATGAATGTATTTCACTTTAGCAAATAAACTAATTCAAATGACAAATGGCTTCTTTCAATCCATGTGCATATTTATTAAGCATGCAGAGCATGGAAACTTTTATCCTACTGCAAATTATAGGTTGATAATACTTTATGGCCCTTAAAAAAAAAACCCACACAAAACCCAAAAACAAACCAAGAAAAAACCCAGCCAACAACAACAAAAAATCCTGAAACCCCACCCTCAAAGTCTTGTAATATTCCACTTGTGTTGACTGAGGTTTTGTCTTCTATAGCAAAGCATTATGAAGAGGGGACAAGGATTCTAAAATATACAAGTAATTCAGTCTGGATAGTTTATTTCTGAGTAGGTGCTCAGAAATTTTCTGTTCCTTTCTCTGACAGACAAATAAATTCTTGCCTAAGTGTTTGGTTACTGCAGCAGTTATACATATAATGCTGTTTTTCAAATTCCTGAATTAACAAGTAAATCAATCCGTATGCAAAGTTGTCCTGTCAAAGCATATTTGCCTGGCTTTTATGGCGAAGCCTTGAATAAGATCCCAGAGGCATAATACGTGAAGTTGCAATTTATCCTTTGATCATAAGATAGTTTTTCGTGATTAGTAATGAAAATGTTTTTTGGATATAGTTGGAGTAGAGATCTATATCTCTTCCTGAAGAGTGTAATGCAGAGTTTTAATGTGCAAGTCTTACCACTTTTTAAAATAAGGGTTAGAGTATTACAAACAATAAATAGCTGTGAGACTGCAGTTCAGATTAAATCCTTATCTGTTAACCTTCTGATGTTAAATTCTAAAACTGATTTCTAACATCTTTATTAATTTCAGGCTCACAGAACGTTGCAGACTTTAGCAAATATGGAGACCCGTTATTTTGCAAAGAAGAAAACACTTCTTGGCTTGAGCAAATTAGCTGCACTGGCATCTGACTTCTCAGAAGATATACTGCAAGAGAAAATAGAAGGTAAGAAAAAACAGCAAAGCGAAGAATAGACTAATGAAGTAATTGCATTAGAATCATGTTAGCTTTGCTGATAATTTATTAGGCTGAGGGCTCTAACTTAATGTGCTAAGGATAAATGGGTTGATGATTTTGCTCATTGCAGGAAGGATAAGGAGGACAGCATAAGGCAGTAACCTTAGTACTCATCCTCACCTGTGAGTTAGGTCTATGAGCAAGGGAAATTTGTACCTTTTCACTTTTTCTAATAAAACACAAAATATTGACATAAATAACAATCTGCACAGTCTTATTGAGAAGTCATTAGGCAGTTCTGGAATAGATGAAGCTGCATTTTATATTTCAGATGCAAGGTAAAAGCTTTTTAATTTCTTAAAGCCTGTTTTATTGAATGGCTTTCAATTTTGAATTCTTCTCAAGTCCTGAGACTCTTAGGCTGTACAACAAAATCCTGTAACTATGTTGCATTTTAATAATGTACCCGCAGATACGTACATTTGTGATCAAGAAGTGCTTTCTCAGCATCTTACTCTCTCTGTATCTAGAAAGCTTACAGTGACAGTGTTTCATTATGCTCTAGCTGAAAGGATGTTAATGGGAAAAGTAGGAATACCTGTTCTGCTTCATTGCCAAATGCAACAGTTCCACTAGTCTGCCATTCCTATCATTTTGGAAAATACCCTTTTCCTGACACTGTTTGTGCAGCACATGTTGCTGTGAGTTTGTGGAAAAAACAGTTCTACACTAATAGTTAAGCTAACAGTGGCCACCAGGGGCAAGCCTTGAAATATTACTCAAGGTTATGACTCAAGCTTACTTCTATTTATCTGCATATTTATCCATGTATGTTTTGTACAATTCTTAAATGAAATCTGTTGAAAAAGGCTGGGGATAATTATGATAACTAAGTAGGCTTCACAAATTATTTTTAGCTTGTAATAATAATGATATATTGTCTGTCCTTTAAATTATAAAGCACTGCATGACATCTTGAAGTTGAAATTTGTTTTTCTCACCGCAGTGAGAAAAACCTATGCTAATGTGAAAAATCTCATCTTTAAATAGGAAAACTAGAAAAATGAGGAAATCAAAGCTTTGTTTCAGTAGAGTAATGGACTCTCAAAAACTTGGTCTGGACTTTGCTACACATTTCTGTATGACACATGATACAGCTTTTAAAACTTATGCTCTTTGTGTATCAGTTTTCTATTGATAAAGAAGAATTATTTCTGTCACGTTCTGCTTATCCATTTAAACAGATAAAATGCTCCTTCCTACCATGCAGTGGAACTTGGTGGGGGCGGGGGCCGGGTTCACATGCTGTGGCTGAAACGATTCCATTTTGATTGTTTCCACTTAAGTTTATAACCCTGAAGCAGATTATACTGGAAAATAAAACAATCAAAGATGGAATTATTCATGAGACGGAGCAGGTCCATGGCACAAGTCTTCAGCCAGAAGGTAGCTCCTAATAATTGCAACCAACTTCCCTGCATAGTGCAACAACTTCCCTCCAATCCTATGTATTCATTTTGTTGTTTTGAGAAAAAAGAAGAGTTATCAGTCTGCATTACACTGGAAGCCTGAGTGGAAAGTAAGAATTAGTTCACCAGGATGACAGTATTGAAATGGAAGTATTTCTGTGCTTCAGGAACATAGATAAGTGTCCAAATAGAATGCTTCATAACAAACACTTGTAGACCTGAATAATATTGTGACTTGACAGTTATTACTGTTCCACAGAATATATTATTATATTTTAATAACATGAAACATTCATTTCCTTAAATGACTACAAGAAATATCAGAACAGGAACGCTTTCTGTTACATCAGGAGACGCTTCCTGAACAATTACTGGCAGAGAAACAGTTGAACCTCAATGATATGCCAGTGTTGTCTGCATCTCAGCTCATTGATGTAAGTACCTTGTGTTTTCTTCATTACACAGGTAAAGTTCCAGTATGTTTTCTGCCTCTCTGCAATAAAATAAACAAGAAGATCACAGCAGTCTTTATCCCTTACATGACTTGCTAAGCACCTAAAGATCTGATATATGAATTTGTTTATCTTTGTTTAGTTTCTGCCAGCGCCAAACTTGAGAATGCTGGGTTTAGTTCAAATTTCTTTTTGTTGAACATGTGCTTTAGAGTGCTGTTAGGAGAAAAAGCAAATCATATCAGTGCCAGAAGTTGATTTACTGGTCTAAGCCAGTTTTTGGATATAAGACAATTTTTACCTTCTGCTGCATTCTGAGTAGGGCAGAACTTGGAAGGCAGACGGAACAAAGAATTCCACCTGAGTGGAGAAGGATGCTGCAATCTAGAAAAAGAAAGGGCTAGAAGCAGGAAAAGGCTTTTGGTCACCTGTTACAAAGAGGCACCCGAAGTCTGTCTACTTTTTTTTTCTCCTCTTCTTTTTCTTTTTCAAAAGCAAATTAAAAAAAACCCAACCCATACTGAAACAAAAACATAAACCGCTCCAGTACTGGAATCACTAATAGTGCTGACTGCCTTTCCACACGCCTTTCTGGTGGTAGCCAGCAACCAATAGCCTTATTGTTTCTGCCTTGTTGGCAGCGTATTTTTACCATCCACTGATGCACACAAAAAATATTCAATGAGAAAAAAAATGATACATTGTAAAACAAATCAGGTCCTGTCTAGGTGTCAATTTTGCAGCTCCTTACTTTTTCCTGTAATCCTGTGGAAAATCAAAAGTTGATAGTGTGCTTGTTTACACTCTCCTCATTTTCTTAGAACAATGCTAATAGCAGATTCTGAAGTTACTACCTGTATCTTTAAGTGAGACTATCTGTGGAATTAGGGGAGACTAGGAAGTGTCACTCATGACTTGGCAAGCACTGGCACCACGACGGTTTTCCTTCTGAATTCTCTCTGTTGTCAAACCAGTGTTCATACTTGCTACTTCCACTGCGAGAATGAAACTCAGAAAGTACAAATAAAAAGAGCATTAATGTTAATTTTTCTTTAAAGTACTAGTTTAGAATTTGGGGGGTGGGGGAGTGATGAAATACTGATAGTGAACTTGTCTGTTTTTAAAAGGCTAAAGGCAGTACGTGTGCTGAAGTACTGCTTTGAGCTTAATTACCGAAATAATTCTGAGAGCTTATTTGTGGAGCTGAGCTCTGGCTACAATAGTCCAGGAATGTTACAGCCTTAAATGGCATTTAAATTTGAAACCTAGCAGCCTTATATCCAATATCATTTGTCCACAGACCATTGTCATGTAGGTGGAATGCTGTTCTAAAACCTTAAGTATATTCCTTACTATAAAAATACTTGCAGTTGAATCAAGACGTATTTTCATGAGAAGGTCATGTAAGTGGAAAATACATGGTGGTCTTCCCACAATGAGTTGTCCATGATATCAGTTACGTTAGTTTGTAGGCTAAAAATAATTCTCTACGTTAATCTCTCGTATCATAGATGTACGTATGTGACGAGAACAGAAGGGCCAATGAGTATGACTTCAAGAAAGCACTTGATCTACTGGAATATATTGATGAGGTAGGAAAAGCTTTTGAATGATTTCTAATCCAGAGACTTCTTAAAATTGTATTATTATTTAAGCTAGGATGGTGCATCTGTAGTTAGTTAACATATTAGCTTAGTGTACGGTAATTAAAAATAACCCCTGATGTGTTTTTTTTTTCAGTTTAAGTCACTGGAGACTTAATGCCAAATGTGGTTTAGATCATTTAAGAAAAATGACACTCCTCATCCTCACTTCCCATTTATAGTCTTATAATTCTTTTTTAGAGCCTTGCTTCCCTACAGGCTTTCTCCAACCAGGATGAAGATTATCTGTTTTCAGTAGTTTAGCTCTTGCGCCTCCCCTATTGGCAGTTTCTCTGATTGTCATGAGATAATATGGGATAGTCACCAGCTTTTTGACCTGTAAATAGCATTGAACCACAGATTTGCTATCTGCTTTCTCACTGCATCTTGTTGTACGATCTAGTATCTTATCAGGAGTAATTTTCTACTAAGCATGAATAAATCAGCTTCTGAAGAGCATCAAATCTGAATTAAGAGTCTTTGCTAAAAAGCGGAAGTTGTATTTTTTCAGCGAAAATATTCCTTAGTAATTGAAAATGAGAGCTCTTTTCTGAATATCCCAATTCCTGCTAGTCTGGGTAGGGCTCCAGGTTAAAATACTCTCCGTAGTAGTGTTTTGTGAACACCATTGTGCCATTTTGTCGGCCTTCAATAACTTTAGTTATAAAGACACTTCTAATTATCAAACCAAATTGCTTTTAAAATCTATATTGATTTTATATTGTTTTTAATTGCATTTCTTTTATCAAATTTCCTTTTTAATAACATTTATTTACTGTTATTAACTAGGGTTTTTTTGCTTGTCCTGTGTTTAGTACTATATTATATTTTGTGTATTGAGGAAAGAGTATTACTACTTAGAGTAGCATGTTACTCTGAGTTAGCTCCTGTAATCTAAAAAGAAAATTAAATGTTTTTTTTTCTAACTTCCCCCTTCATTTTTACAACATAAATAGTCCAAATAATAGTATTTTGCAGTAAAATAAACTTGAGTGAACTCATCTGGTTCTCTCTTTTAAATTAGTTTTCCTCCTAAATTTTGTGAACACCGTTCATGAACAATGAGACAATTTATATTGGTTTTTTACATCTAAATAAAATAAACGTCTCTCTAAAAACATGAGATTCAAAATGATTTTTTTGCTCAGATATTTGAGTCTCTAACAACTGGAGTAGAACCATTCAGCACAAAGTAGAGATGGTGGTTTAGACTAGAGTCTAAAAATGAGCTGTTCCATAGTTTTCCCTGCTTTTGTCTTGCAAAAGCATAGCATAAAGTCGAGACCCATCCTCTTCCTTCCAGGCTTCTAAATTCAAGTGTTCATGGTTTCTTTTACCTATTATGAGGGGAATTTAAAGTAGATGTGATGCTTTGGGACATTGAGAGGTGGAAAAAAATACATGTTTTTTTCTGACGTTATATTTTAAAAGGGGTTCTGACACCAATTATCTCAAAGTTTCTGTGCAATGAAGAGGCTGCCCTTTCCAAGACAAATGTGTATTTTTGAAGACATTTACTAATATATTAGTAAAACGTATATCCCAATGTGGACACTAATCCATGCTAGTTAGCTTGGCCATGCTGAAAAAAGAGCCTTGACTTCAGTCACCATTTAGCACATTTTAAAACAAAACTTGCCTAGAATCCACTGTTTTACAAATTGGTATTTGTTCATGTGCTTTAAAATATGCCCTTTTTCAAATTGAGGTAGGTAATCTTCAGCAGTCCTGTGGTGATGTAGAAAGTCTGAGCCATGTTTTCAAATGGAAATGAACAGTCTTTAGTGTTTCAGCAGTCTGATCAGGTCGTCTGTTAAAATAACATGTTTTAAAACAATGTTGAGTAATTGAAGAATCTAATTAGTTGGTATAATCTGTGTGACAGAATGATTGTTTCTTAAAAAAATAATTTTAACTTACCTGTCTTTTCTCCTTATATGAATTGAAGGAGGAGGAAGTGGATGTAAATGATCTTAAACTTAAAATTCTCTGTAAGGCTCTCCGAAGAGATGGGTAAGTCCAATATGAATATAAATTACTGGGAGTATTTGTGACATAGCTTTTCCAGAATTAAATTTTAGTGTACTATTCTCTAGCTCACTGAAAAGATTGAATTTCATAGTATAAGATTAGTAAACTATAAAGTATCTGATCAGAATGTGTCTTTTTATTTGTAAAGTGAAACCCTAGCAAAAAAAATCTGTAGTACTTTGTTCGTTTAGCTCACTGGCAAGCTACGATGCATTCTCAGCACCTGAGACGGAAATGTACCTGTGCAGCTTTCATTCTTGAACCCTTTGCTAGGGTAAAAGAAATGACCAATGCTGAAACATTTTTTTTCCTTTGAAGCATCTCAGATAGAAGCTTTTTAAGAGCAACATGTGCATTGCAACCCCTGCAAACTTTTATTTCACTTATTTTTGGCCATTGAACTGCACTCACAAGTTAATGACCTTTTTGAGTTAAAGCTGCTTTCTTGACTGTAAGAGATCGAAGCCTTTAATACTGCTTAAAAGAGCCTTCTTATGGATCCATCCATCTTATGGATGTTCAACACCAAATACAGGCTGAATCCAGTTGGTCAGAAGAATCTGCAATTCTACTGTTCTCTCCCAGGTTAAACAACTCAAATAGCATTTCCTCCCTTTCCTTTCTAATTTTCAGAAGTTATCCAGCTTTTCTAGCTCCCATCTATGTTCCATGAGGACCTAAGGAAGAAAAGATGAGGAGAGAATACGTTCCAAATGCACTGTGCCATTTGTGTTTAAAATGGAAATAAGCAGGATTTGGAGTTACACTTATGTGTAGGATAGATTCTAAAGGACAGTGGTCTGTAGAAAATAAATTCCTCATTGCATTACTGAGTTATCGTCACATGTGACACAAAAAATATGCAGAAACAGGTTCACACTATTCCAGGTGTTTTCTTCCCATCCCATTATTTTCAAGACAGAAGAATCCAGAACTCCTGCATGGTACAGTCCAGTAATTGGTTTATGTCCTGTCTACCCTGGGCCAAGAACAGAGTACATAATATTTAAACCATTCCAATCATATATAATGCTGACAAGATTTTGCCCACTCCGCTAGCTAACCAGATGCAATTTGAGATCACTTTGCACTGAATAGTGTTTAGAAAACTTGATGTCACAGTTGGGTTTCCAGTCCAGCAAGGCTCACAAAGGCTTACAGAGAGGTTGTTCGCTATTTCAAAAAAGGTAGTGTTAACTTTCATCTGTGTGAAAAAGTAAGCGTTTGACATGTTACAGTACCTGCTTTTCAGGATGGCATCTGTTTTTTAGCTTGAAAGCTACAAATAGTGGTAAGGGTTTTGGGTAGAATGGAGAGCCTTGCTGAGCGTGCTCCTGACGTTCTGGTAGGGTCCTCACTATTCTCTTCTGTGCCTAAGAGGAGGAAATCCCCAGACCCCTTTCCCCTTCCTTCCCTCCTTCCCTGACATTCTTCCCAGTAGAATTAAAGATTAAGTCCTAGACGTTTGGGAGTTTAAGCGACATCCAGGGTAAAACCATGGTTTCAGTGAAGTACAGAGGATTTGTCAGTAATAGCCTCTGGGAACCAGGTCCAGATCTGTTGCAAGCATGTCCCATTGGCCCAGGGAGGTTCATGTTGATTTAGGGAGTGATATGAGAACTGTTTTTTTCTGGCAGTTTAACATGGAACAGGAAATTTTAACAACTGAAAGGTTAGAACCACAGCAAAAGAAGTTATGTTGGTGTTGACTTAAAACTGTTACATACAAAGCTCTGCAAAGATGAAAAATTGTCATTTAAAATAATCTTTCTCTTAAAGTCCCAAACAGATTTTTCTATCACAGATGAGACTTGCATTCCTGAGTCTTCACTTTCACATTTAATCACAAGCAAGACAAACTGTATTTATTTTGTGTCTGTGTGTGCTTTTGCAGGCCTGCAACTTAGATTTTACAATTTTTTTTCCTCCTCCTTCCTTTTCTCAGTGTTTGCTTTTTTGTTTTGTTTTTCTCAAATGTGTTAGCAAATTGCTGCTCTTGCTTTATTCTACCAGGAAATAGATCGATATTTTCATCATCTCAGTCGTAAAATATACTTACTGAGAATAGGTAATTCTTATCTTGATGGATAATATTTTTGATTTTATGAAAGAAACAATGTTTTCTTTTGAGCTATAGCCAAGCACATAATACTTACGTAGGAAAATGTATTAATCACCTTTGATAATTTATCAAATTTCTTGCGTATTTTTTCTTGTTAGTTTTCATTTGATTTCATCCTTGCAGTTCTTGCCACAAATTGTTCTTTGACTTGCAGGTGGTCCAGTTCAGATGGTAAAGATGATCCAATTGAAGCATCTAAAGATAGTATATTTGTGAAAATATTACAAAAACTACTGAAAGAAGGTAAAGTGCACTTAAATATAATTGAGCTTCTTGAAATTGTTTCAAAAGCTGCTTAAGATGAACACGTATAAGAAAGAGCGTTAATAAATTCTCAGAGTAAAAAAAACCTTCCATATGCATTCCACTAAATAATTACAGTCATATGGAGCTAATTCTTTCTCTAAAATGTTGAGGGGCTAAGGGATGAGCAGATTTCTTGGTTATAATCTTAGTACCCTCACCTGGACACACTGCTGTGCAACCTGCTCTAGGTGAACCTGTTCTGGCAGGGGAGTTGGAGTAGATGATCTCCAGGGGTCCCTTCCAACCCCTGTCATTCTGTGATTCTGTGAAATTATTTGCTCAGTAGGGCAGCCTTCGTATTTTAGCAGTTTCTTACTGTACAGTAAAGTATGTCTTCTGGAGTTAAATACATATCTTCTGTAAGATATGGGATTAATAACGATTTGTCTGTCACTCAGAAGAACTTGATCAATTTCAGCTTAAATGTTTTTTGTTTTCCCTCCCCAAAAGCAAAAAAAATAACGGACACACACCCACCCGCAGTTAAAGCTCACCAGGGGAAGTTATGACTGTGGAAATTACAGTTGGATGGGGGAGGGAGAGGAGGGAAGCAATTTAGAGTCGAAGTCTGTTTTTAAATATTACTGCATCTGAACTTTTTCCAGAACAGAGAGGCTCCATGTCAAAAATAGAAAAATTAAGTTCTTCAGAACAGTTGTAGTTTTGTGTGTTCAATCCTGTCAATATCTTTCCTTTTGTAAGATTCTCACACCTCAGACTGAAATGTTTCAACTGATAAGTATTTATTATATGATTGATCTTTCTTTTATCTTTCTTTTTTTTATTTAATTTTGGTGAAGTGTTCTGTAAAGACTTAGATTTTAGGTTTAAGGATTTTAGGTTTTAATCATAAATTCACTGAGAAGTTCTGTTCGTGTAAGAATTTTTTTTTTAAAACTCAGTTTTACAGGCTACTTTAAGCTTTATTGTATTTCATGACATGTATAATAGAATTATATATTCTTGATTCCAAGAGTGATTTAACTCTGAGGCAGGCACAGGTGTTTACTTAAAAATCATCTTAACTGCTAATGCAAAGTACTTTTATCAGTGCTGTAATAAAAGGTTTTGTGTTGTAGGAGTTCAGTTAAGTGAATATTTACCGGAGGTGAAGGACTTGCTGCAAGCGAATGAACTTGGCAACTTGAAATATAATGCTTACTTCGAATTTGTGTTAAAGGCAAACTACGAACTCTATGTTCAGGGTCAAGCTTGATTCTCGCTATTTTTTTTAATATTTTTTTCTAAAGAACTGTTAAATTCATGTATACTTTTTAATGTTATGTTTGGTTTTTTGCTAAAACTTTGTAATAAAGTCTATATGCGTAATATACTTGGTCTTAAATTTATAGACATTGACAATTTAGTCAGGGGAGGCAGAGATGTGTTTTCAGGCAAACAAAAAAATAAGATTTTCATAAACTTGCTGTTTCGTTTTATATCCTCATTAGTATGAGTCCGGCCTGAGACTCAAAGATACACAGATACACAGAAATGTGGGACCCACTGCAGAAGGTGGAAACTTGTGCTCTCACTTCGTTGGGGCTGTGATTTCAGTTCAGAGAACATACTGAAAACATTGATGCTGGGTGACTGTGTAGCTTAATTAAGAAACAAATGATTATTCTATAAGATAACTCTACTCTGTCTTTGTGCAACACTTCTTGCTGTAGAAACTAGGTAATTTTTAATGCAAAATTGAAATTACTGGCAGAAAAAGGGTAACTAGCTTGTCACTGGTCACTCAGCTTGTCCGTGCCAAAAAGGAATAAAACACAGTTCTCTTTCAAAGTCCTTTGGTCCAGTAAATATACCATTCTTTCAGATTATATCTGTAAGATTAAACTTCTTCAAAACATTTTCACATTTTATCTATTTAACTTTCATTTACGTTACATACAGATTTCTAGAACACATGTAAAATGAGATTAACAGCTCACCGTGCAGTAGTTCACAGCAACTGCTTGAACCTAGAAAGCAGTTAAGAAAGTGTGGGAGTCCAGCACGGTCTTCCTTACTCGGTGACTTGTTCTACTGGTTCATGCTACTAATTTTATTTTTTTTTTAACCCCACTGCCCGAATTAGTTATCTCTGACATGGGAATAAAAAAAAATCAATTTAACTTTTCACTTTTAATTATTCTGATTGGCAGCAGATTTTAATCTTTACATAAAAGTTACTTCAGTCTGACACGTTGCACCTTTCTTTTGCAAGTAGCTCAACAGCCAGAGAGTGAATGCAGAGCAACTTGCGTGCCCTTGTGTTTTACTTGTCTGGCTCGATGCCTGCTGCAACAACTTGATCCAACAGCTGAGAAGGTCAGAAGTTAAATTGGTTGAAGAGAATCCCGTTTCTAGTTTTAAAAGCACAGCTCCCCTTCTGTGGCTTCCCCTCCTCCCCATACTAATACAGTAAGCTGGGCTGAGAGTCTGAACATGTTTGGAAGAATAGATTTATCTAGAGAGGTTTTAACTAATATGGGAAAGAAATGCAGTAGCAGTCATCTTCTAAGATTGTTCTAAAAAGCAAACTTTCCTTTTCTGCAGCCTCGCGTGGCTGAGAGAAAGAAGTGCGGGTATAAGTCCCAGCTGCGGCTTCAAAGGAGTGGGCCATTTAAAGCCTTAGAAGAATTCCACTTGCTTGCTTAAATGTCATTTTAAAGGTGGTTTCACATTATTGATAAACTTCTCATTTTGGGAGAAAGGGAATAATCCAACAAATGATTGCCACCCCCTACTGAAATGTGTTCTACCTGAACTTTTACTAGACTCTTTAGATTTTGCTTGAAGAGGAATCTCTTACATCTGAAGAAGATTACAGAATCTTCTTCATTGACCATCCACAGCAAAACATGTGGGGAGTATCTCATCCCTTCCTAGACTCTCAACCACCTGTATTCTGTCAGGAGTGGGAGGGTAAGCCCCGGAAAGCTTGCTCCAGAAGCAAGCGTTTCTGTTCATCCTTAGCTATCCATCTGTTTCAAAGTGCCTGGCTTCTCTGCTGGGATGGGTTTATTCTGGTTGGTGTAAAAGCATTCTCCGGGTTCTCGGGGAAACGATCGGCCGTGTAGGCTTCGCAACTAATGTTTTATTCTATTGCTGGGCTAGGAGGCATTTGGCATTTGTACAGTGGCTTTCCATCTGACTATTGCCAAAACAGAAGGCTACAGGCAATGAGTTTACTTAAACAAAACCTCTTTAAAATAACTTCCATGTCTAAACTGAAGTTTAATGGTCTTCTACTAGGAATGTTGAGCTGGTTCACTATTCTGTTGCGAAGCTTGAAGAGGCTGGAATTTGGGGCTATTCCTCCTCTCCGTCCTCTGTTTCATTATGTAATAAGCTGTTCTGGTGCAGAACTCCTGTCTCAGATTACTGTATGGGGAGGATGCCTTCATTTACCACTGCATATCGAAGGTCACGGCAGAGCTCTAGGTTGTTTCCAAGTGCTAACAAAACCAAATAAACTTGGGACAAAAAGATTTGCGTTTTGCTTAAAATGGCTTAAGGAGAATGGATAGCTCCTTTCGAATATGTTGTTTCTTAAATAGTCATTTTCTCGGTAATGGAAAATACACATGGTACAGGATGTCCACACTTCTATCCTCTGTTGTCACCAGAGTAGCAGGAAAGCTTATCAGTTGTCATTTGTGATCAATTTCAGAAGCTATGTGTTGTGGATAGTGATCTTCTTTGTGCCCATCTCTCTTCTGGAAAGTAACTTCAAATGTTTTCTGACTTGGGACCAAAATCAAATTCGTAAGTCCAGTTAAATATCAGATCTAAGTGCAGAAAATTATCTTCTACACAGAACTGTAAGAATTTAATAGTGCCATCAGGCATTTTGCTGTAAACTAGATTGGGGTAGAGAGAAAATTAAAAGAAACAGAAGGGGTAAAGTGGGTTTATGCTTGCGTCGGGTTTCATTGAAGGATTAAGAATGTTTATCTTTCAGCGACGTTAGGCTTTCTGTTACTTGATTTCTGATTCAAAACAACTGACCATATTTTGGAAACCACGACGGAGCGTTACAGTTCTGTAAATAGATTTGATGGCTGCAATGCCTTTAAGTGCTTTTAGGCTTCCGATTTTTGTACTGTCAGTTGTTGATGACAGAACTGAAGAATAATACGAGCAGCTGAAGAACAGTATGAGAGAATAGCATGTTTTATCCCCAGCGTACTTTAATACAGTAACTTGACAGGAAATTAAAATCTATAGCAGAATGAAATAGGGAGCAGCCAGAGGTAAAGAGAAACACTGCCAAACTGGAGGGTACAGAAATTAAATAGAGGAGAAGAAAAGTTGTCTGCTTCACTGTTGGCCCTTCTGCTCTGCCTTGCAGTGGAGAAAATCAGCTGCAGAAACGCCTTCAGTTGCAGGAGACTCCTTGCAGTATGAGCGCTTCTGGCTTACTATTTCTTCTTCCTCCTCTCCTGACTCCCTAAATTTTAAAAGGATTTACCCTTGGCCAGTTGTGCCATCAGAGGTCTTGAAGGTTGATTTGCATCGACATAGTGGCAGGGCTGCAAATCTGCTTGTGTTAATGCATCTTCTTTCCATCGGTAACCGGAATTTCTGTATTAAATTTTCCAAGTGTCCACATGGAATCTCTGCTCAGATATCTATACCTGAAGGAGATGAGCTGTTCCTCTGCACTTGCACGGTACCTTCAGCTCGTCAGAGATGACTTGCCTGTGAGACTGCACTCCTTTTGGAGAGGGTGAGCCGCAGTGATAGCTGGAGGATGCCGTGTCGCCGGCCGAGCTCAGCCGCCAGCAATGGGTACTCGGTAACGGCACCAGCATTCACGCTACGTCAGGCTTCTGGGATCAGACGGTCACCGGGATTAATGCTTCACCGGGTTTCTCTTCAGGCTAACAGATGTTATCTCATGCATTTATTTTCCATTTTTAAATCACAGCAGAGAAAAAATGCACAGCTTAACTCGGTGTGTGAAGCCGTGGCTTTTAGATGGGCTGTTATGTGTCACCACCTACAACGGTATTACGCGCAAACCACGGATCTACCGGGTCCCTTCGGCTCCTTTCGCAACGCCCCGCCGGTACCTGCCTGTTCAGAAAAAGGCTGAGGGCCGGAAAAATCCGTGAGGGCCCCATTTCCCTTTGCAGCCCCAAACTTCTGGGCTGCGGCAAGTCGCGCCCGCACAGCCGGAGGCCCCTCGCCTCCCCCGGCCCCGCCGAGCCCCCGGCAGGGCCGCAGCCCGCCCCGCCCTCACGCCCCGGCGGGCCCGGGCCCGCTCCGGCCTCCGCGGCGGGAAGGCCCCGACCTGCGCCCGGCGGGGCTGCCGCGGCGGCCCCCACCTGCTTTGCCCTTAACGGGCCCGGCGGTGCCGGGGGATTATTTCGGCCCCGGCCCGGGGTGGCGGGGGGCGGGGGGGCAGCAGTCGCTCCTTATACGGCCGGGCCCGGCTCACCTGGGCCGCGGCCAGGAGCGCCTTCTTTGGGCAGCGCCGGGCCGGGGCCGCGCCGGGCCCGACGCCCAAATATGGCGACGGCCGGGGCCGCATTCCTGGGGGCCGGCCGCCGCCGCCGCCCGCCGCGATAAAAGGCTTTGCGGCCGGCGGCGGCCCACGAGCTACCCGGCGAGGAGCGGGAGGCCTCTCTGCCAGCGGCCCGACGCGTAGAGCCCGCAACCAGCCCAGGTAAGCAAGCCCCGGCCCCGCCGCCCCCTCCCCGCGGCTGCCGCCGGCCGTGAGGCTCAGCCCGCGCCCCTGTGCCCCCGCAGACAGCCGACGCCATGTGCGACGAGGACGAGACCACCGCGCTCGTGTGCGACAACGGCTCCGGCCTGGTGAAGGCCGGCTTCGCCGGGGATGACGCCCCCAGGGCCGTGTTCCCCTCCATCGTGGGCCGCCCCCGCCACCAGGTACGGCGCCGTCCCCCTCCGAGCATCCCCCAAGCCCTGCCACAGCCATGGCCGCGGGTCCCTGCTGCCTCCCAGCCCTCTGCGTGGAGGGGGGACGCCTGGCCCGCTGGGGAGCCCCACGCTGCCGCCCGTGGAGAGGTTGCTGAGCTCCCCCCTTTCCCTCCCTGCAGGGCGTCATGGTGGGCATGGGTCAGAAGGACTCCTACGTAGGAGATGAAGCCCAGAGCAAGAGAGGTATCCTGACCCTGAAGTACCCCATTGAACACGGCATCATCACAAACTGGGACGACATGGAGAAGATCTGGCACCACACCTTCTACAATGAGCTGCGTGTGGCCCCTGAGGAGCACCCCACCCTGCTCACTGAGGCCCCCCTTAACCCCAAAGCCAACCGTGAAAAGATGACCCAAATCATGTTTGAGACCTTCAACGTCCCTGCCATGTACGTGGCCATCCAGGCTGTGCTGTCCCTGTATGCCTCTGGCCGTACCACTGGTGAGTGCAAGGGTCCCGCTGGCCCCTCTTCCCCAGGCAAAGATGCCCAGGACAGTTCCCCTACAGCTGACAAGTGCTTTGCCCCCTAGGGCAGGACCCTTCCTGGGCTGCGTCTCAGGTGGCTGCTTTTTGTTTGCCCAGGTATCGTGCTGGACTCCGGCGATGGTGTGACACACAACGTCCCCATCTATGAAGGGTATGCCCTGCCCCATGCCATCATGCGCTTGGATCTGGCCGGCCGGGACCTCACTGACTACCTGATGAAGATCCTGACTGAGCGTGGCTATTCCTTTGTCACCACAGGTAAGCACGATTCCCTCCCCCAAAACGTCCCCCCTTGCTTCCAACCCTTGCACCTCCAGGGATGCTGCAGCCTCTTGCCCCGTTGCAAGCCCCATGAGTGCTCCCTGTTGGGAGTTTGTGTGTGGTTGGGGATCTGGAGTCCCAGCAGACCTATGGAGGAGATGCAGGCGTTCCCTATTCCTCCTTTGCAATCACTGACGCCTTTGCTCCTCCCTGACAGCTGAACGTGAGATCGTCCGTGACATCAAGGAGAAGCTGTGCTATGTGGCGCTGGACTTTGAGAATGAGATGGCCACCGCTGCCTCTTCCTCCTCCCTCGAAAAGAGCTATGAGCTGCCTGATGGGCAGGTCATCACCATCGGCAATGAACGTTTCCGCTGCCCAGAAACCCTCTTCCAGCCTTCCTTCATTGGTGTGTGTGCCCTGCTTCCCTCTCTCCTACCCTACCAGCTCTCCCCTCTCTCCTGAGTCCTGCCGCAGAACTCTCGCTTTGCACTTAACTTGTGCCTCATTTTCTCCCCTTCCCTGTCCCCAGGTATGGAGTCTGCAGGGATCCATGAGACCACCTACAACAGCATCATGAAGTGCGACATTGACATCAGGAAGGACCTGTACGCCAACAATGTCATGTCTGGGGGTACCACCATGTACCCAGGTATTGCTGACCGCATGCAAAAGGAGATCACAGCCCTGGCCCCCAGCACAATGAAGATCAAGGTAGGGCTGGAGCATGAAGGACCCAGGCACAGCAGTAGCCTTCTTTTGCCCTCCTGCAAACAGCGCGCAGGGCTGTGCATGCCCCTGTGCCTGCCACCTGCAGCGGTTGCTTGTTTACTGATCTCAGCTCTCTTGGCTTTTTCTAGATCATTGCCCCACCTGAGCGTAAGTACTCTGTCTGGATCGGTGGCTCTATCCTGGCCTCCCTGTCCACCTTCCAGCAGATGTGGATCACAAAGCAGGAATACGATGAAGCTGGCCCGTCCATTGTCCACCGCAAATGCTTCTAAACTTGTTTACATGATCACTTTGCCAACCACGCTCAGGATGACAACCTTCTAGGTTGCAGGCTGCCGAGGACCTGCAACAGCCATGTAACTTTCTATTTTGTAACAATTTCTGGTTACTGTTGCTGCAAAGCTCCATGTGACACAGTGTATGTAAAGTGTACATAAATTAATTTATTTTACCTCATTTTGTTTGTTTTTAAAACCAATGCCCTGTGGAAGGAAACAAAAAACTTCAAGAAGCATTAAATCACCAGTCATTCTGTCACACCCCTAATGCGGTTGTTTCTGTCATCATTTGCTTGGGTTCTTCCATCACTCGCTGATGTAGTGCGTCGTCTAACAGTGAGGGTAGTGAGCGGCGGGGCTGGAACTCCTCAGACAGGAGGAGGACTGGGGAGGGGACAGGACCCCAGCCTGAGGGGCTAGCTGTGCCTGACTTGCGTCGGTTGTCGGTTGCAAAGCACTCGGCCATGCTGAGAGCAGGCTGGGGGTGGCTGTGTGTTGCATCATGCTGCTGCAAGGCGGGTGCCCGCTGCTCTGCAATGTGCTCCTCCTAGACCCAGGGGGGAAAGGGTTACCTGGAGCCTTGGCTTGCAAAGGATTTCATTTGGCTCAGCCTGCCAAAAAAGTAGCCCTGGCATGCTCATGCAGCTCCAAGCCGTGATGGATGGAGGCAAGGCTGGGGATGAGGGCAGGTGGCGGGTGCAGGTTAAATAAAGAGCTTTCCACTCCCCGTATGGGAAGCCTGCCTGCCACCACGCTGTCCCTGGGGAGCCCAGGGGGCCGAGGGCAGCCAGGGCCACTTCCTCACCCTGCCTGACACGCTTGCCCTTGCCTGTGGTTGCACATGAGGGACTGCCTGCAAAGGGACCACCCCCACCCCCTCCTCTGCCCTCCCAGACCACCCTCTCCCAGGGTCAGATCCTCCGAGCAGGGACTCCCTGGGCTCCCGAAGGAAATTCCCAGAGGCTTCCCCCTGCCAAAGGCGTTTGCCTGCCTTTTTGCCTCTGAGGGGGCAGAGCAGCGTGCACGTTGGGGAAGCTGCCCCTGCCTGTCTCATTTCTCTCTTACTGGGATGGAGGGCTCTGGGGCCCCCCTTTGCTTCCACTATCCACCCCACCCCACCAGGTGCTCAGGTCCCTTGGGGAGCCACCCTAAAGCCCTGCCAGGCTTGGCACAGCTCCCTGGGTCCGGGCACATGTGCAGGAGCAAGCCCCCTTTGGAGGAGGACTCCGGGAGCACAGGGCCCTGGCAGGAAAGTAGCACTTGAGTTTTGGTAAACTTCTTTGGTAAAAATGTAGTACTTCTGTCTTTGCTGCAGAAGACAGCAGCGCTGGGAAAAAAGATGATTTTCAGCTAAACTTTCAGCCCAGGAAGTTTTTTTGCTCTGCTGCGACTATGCTAAGGCTGCACTTCTTTTGCATTTTGGCTGGTTTTATCTGCATTAAAGTGAGACCCATATATGAGTACACTTTTTTGTAGCCCTATCCCAAAGGAAAAGCCTGCGGGAGTAGCTGACCTGATCCTTCCCTGGTATGTGGGGGCAGGGAGGGCCCTGGGCAGCCCTAGGAACTCCTGAGCCAAGATCCCTCTCTGAGTGACTGCGGTTGGAACGGAAAGCAGGAACGTGGTTGCTTCTTAAAAACCAAACAGGAGCTTTTACTCACCATGTGTGCAAGTTGTTGCATAGTGGCACATATTTCATCTGACAGCTCTGTGTTGGGATTTGGGGAGATGCTTAACTAACGTTAAGTCCTCAGTACTCGACCCCTGATCTCAAGTTCAATTGTGGCTTAAGTGGTGTTATGAGATGGATTTTAGGACCTGCTTTTGCTATTTGATTAAAAGGCTGTTTTAGAAGCACAGATAAAAGATAAGTTAGAAAAGCAGCCTCCTGAATTAGACAGCGCTTGCTGTGGGGTACCAGCACAGACTCAGCTTTTCCACCTGCGTGATTAAAGTTAGGGTCCTAAACCCACAATGGAAGGGGCTGATTTTTGGGGCGAGTGATGCTGAGCCTCCCTCTAGCCTGATCAAAATCAGTGGGAGCAGAGGATGCTTGCTCCCTCTGAATGAAGACCTAGATTTTGCAGTGCCAAACCTGAGTTTAGGACTGCTCACGTGAGCACAGCCATGGGCAGAGGGGAATCCTCCAGCAGCCAGGGCATTGCACGGGCACTGCCTTGCATGGGGAGGCTGATGCTGCCACTGCCATCTCGCTAACGGCAGCATTTTGTCTCGTACTAACCCACAACATTAGGTATTCTCAGTAGCTTTACTGCCAATTTCATCCTGTTGAAGTTAAGTGCCAAAAAGTGCATTTTTACAGCTGGAAAAAATGACTGGTTTGTTGTTTTGGTTACTCAATCAATGAACTGAGATGGAATGAATTTTTAAGCCTACCAAACCAAACCTGTTCAGGTTTTAATTTCAAACCAAAACTCATTCTTTGATCTGAAACCAGCCTTTTATTTGGGCTTGGGATTTTCTGCAATTGAAGACACAGATTGTTTGGAAACAGGGGAGTTGAATTTTCACATGGTTTGTAAGCCCTGGTGGTGTGAAGGTGTTTTGGGAAATTTCGCTTGTGCACAGCAGTCCTGGTTTGGTCTTCATTGTGCATTTCTCGAGAATTCCATTCTCCTCCCTGCGCCTGTAACAGTGCTGTTGGCAGCAGGCGAAGGACCCCCAGGGCCAGCACTCTCTATTTTGAGAGAGGCAAAAGAATAAATGTGATTGCAGAGGATTAAAAGGGAATAGAAGGAAGGATGCAGGACACTGATGTGCGGTGGGAGGGAGGGTAATGGCAGAATGGCTCTCACCTGCACCAACAGCATCCTCCGGGGCTGTAGCTCACTGCTTGCTCTGCAGCCTGCTACATCTGGGGCTGGACCAGTGCAGGACAACCCTCCGTAGCTTGGCTCTGCAGTTGCGCCCAGTGGGCAATGCGAGAAGCTGCCCTGGTGCAAATGTCAGCAAAGGATGGAAAATCTGCAGAAGGAAAGACTCCTTGAGGGGGACAAAATTATGCGGGGCTGTTTAAATGAGCTCAGGAGGCACAGTTGTGACTGGGCTTTGATGTAAGCGTCCCCAGGGTCTGCAGATGCCTGGGCCATTAGCAAAATTATTTAAGAAGCTAAGTAACAGGGAAAACACAGGTTCTGAGGGACAGGCTTGAGGGAGCCTCTGAGCAGAAGAACGAAGGGAATCCTGGAGAAGATGACAGCACTGAAGGTGCTTCCTGATTTCATTTTGATAGAGATTTTGCTAATGTGATAATGTGCATTGCACAGAAAGCAGAATGTGGCCCAGGATGGGCCACCTCCCACAAAACGTCATGGTTCTGTCCCCCATTTGGGAAAGGGAACTGGCACCCAGACGTGCTTCTCCCCTGGGGCTCCAAAACTGCAGAAACAAAAAGTACTTTGACCTACATTATTTACTGGGTTTGGCTTTGCTGAGAGGACCTGAACACCCTCTCAGCGCCGACAGCAGTGCAACTCCACTGTGTACTCAGTTGACTGTGAATCTCCCGTGGGCAGTTGGCCAATAATATTTATTCAATGAGATTTAGTAAAAGGACAAAATAGAGGCCACTTGAAAATTACCATTATTTTTCACAGAAAACTCCTAAGCAACAAATTCTGTGGCATTCTTTATTTTTGAAGATGAAGCATTAAAATGAAGCCCTTCAAAGCACAGTTGTTCAAAACTTCAAATGCTTCCATTTTATAAGAAAATTTTTTGCTGTTTCTATTTCATTAATCCACAGAAAAATTTAATCAAATGGAACATTGCCTGTTAGGGTTGGTTTGTTTCTTTCTTTCTTTTTTCTTTTCTCCCTTCCCTTCCCTTCCCTTCCCTTCCCTTCCCTTCCCTTCCCTTCCCTTCCCTTCCCTTCCCTTCCCTTCCCTTCCCTTCCCTTCCCTTCCCTTCCCTTCCCTTCCCTTCCCTTCCCTTCCCTTCCCTTCCCTTCCCTTCCCTTCCCTTCCCTTCCCTTCCCTTCCCTTCCCTTCCCTTCCCTTCCCTTCCCTTCCCTTCCCTTCCCTTCCCTTCCCTTCCCTTCCCTTCCCTTCCCTTCCCCCTTCCCTTTCCCCTTCCCTTTCCCCTTCCCTTCCCTTTCTTTTCTTTCTTTCTTTTTGAACTGAACAGGCATTTTTCTTCAAAAAATAATTACAAGAGCTATTCAGATGTGGAGATTTCTATGGTGCATCTCCTGGGGCTTGAAAAAGGAGCACGTGAGGGTGACTGTAACTTACGGATCAACCAATGGATAATTGCAGGCAGTGCTGGTGAGGAAGGCTCCTACGTGGGACAGATGCCAGTCAGGGTGGGCAGCTTTAGCGACAGGGCCATTTGGAGCATCCCCCTGTCTCATGCTCTTTCGCAGGAACTGCTGGCAGCTTTGGGGATCCTCTTCAGTCCCTCAGGGGCAGAACAGCCTTTGAGGGGACCAAAAGGGTCCGGCCTGAAACCTGGGGAATTAGTTGTAATTGCAGCTGGCAAAGGCTCTGTTTTTTATTTGTTCAGGACCTGAAAAATAAAGCAGCTTCTGATAGCTATGCAGCAGGGAAAGCCAGGAGTATTGCTGGCTCACACTGGGGATGTGTGCTGTGTGTGATGGGGATGAGCAGGTGATGGAGAAACCTTTTATTGCCCAGGGGGTCTCCTTCTTCCCCCACCCAGGGCATCCTGTCAACCTTGAAACTACACTGCCCCGTGCAGAACTGGGGCCAGCAGCGTGCAAACCTCCAGCCCTGCGGCGATCCTGGGCAGCTTATCCTCTTGTGCCTGCAGGGACCACAGCCAAGCCCTGTCTTGTTTTGGCTGCTCAAGGCCATGCTCTGAAACTAAAGCGTGCGGCTTGGAGGCAGCTCTGGCTGCGGTTGTTCAGGGAGTGCCGCAGGCAGCCCGGGAATGAGCCTCTCTGTAACCCCACCTCAGGGACCTGCATATATATAGATCCCTGGAAGCAGCTTTCTTCCTTGGCACATCCGTCCCACCCCTAATACCCTCCAAACATGCTCTCCCTGCCCCCCTGCACCCTCGCTGCTTGGCTTCCAGCAGCTTCTCTCCCTTCCAGGGAAAACAAGGCTTTCAAGCTGAGAACTATCACTGCTGGAGGGAAAAGGGGGAGGACCACCTTATATAAGAGCTCTCACTCATGCTCAGAGATGAGCAGCATAAAAAGAATGGCAACAGGCATCGGTGCCTGACCCCGGCTCACGGAGGCATGTTTATTTCATTGCAATGCAGCTGGGCTCTTCCATGAGGACCTGAGTTGTATTTGCAAAGATCATGCCTTGTAGCTCTTCTGGTTAGGTTGCTCTCTTTCACCAAAGCAAGAGTGCTCTGAGAGGGGGTTCAGGCACATGAGTGTAGGGGGACCTCTGTATGGCTGCAGCTCTGTCCTTTTCCCAGGGGAAGAGCTGCCCTAGTGCCTGGCGCAGGCAGGTAGGGACAGAGGTGCTCCCACAAGCAGCACTGGGGTGCTGGAGATGCTGACCCTTCATCTCACACCTACTGGTCCCACAGACATCACCTAATCTATTTGAGTGCAAAATAAAATGAGTTTACATTGCCACTAACAGTGGCCGGTGCTGAGCTTCGCTTGCTGGTGTTGCACTGGCTGGGACAGGGATGGGAAGGGGACACCCAGAGAGCAGAGGAAGGGCTGGTCGCCAGCACGGTGCAAGACCCACAGCACTGCCAGCTGTGCTGGGGGAGCAAACGATGACAGGACAGCCCTGCCCTTCCCAAACCTCCAGTGGCTGCAGGGAGATGGCTGTCTGCAGAGGGAGGGATGGGGGACCATGCAAGCAGGAGGAGGTCCAAAGCAGGTCAACCTAAAAGAAGCCAATACGGTTTCCCAGGGCAACTGTATCTGCCTCTGTAAGATTCTTTAATCCCCTTTAGCAACCATAATCACAAAGAATGGTTAAGATTACAGGGCATGAGGATCTAAACTGGTTTGAGTTTACTGGTGATGAACAATGCCACTGGGCTATCCACCGGTGGAGTACCGCCAAAGGGCACAGCAGGGACCTCTGCGCCCTCTGCACTACGTCCTGTGCTGAAAATGAAGTGTGGTCCAGGTGCTGAGGCTGTCCACTTTCTTGCCACGAGTTATTCGGAGTGATCGTGCAGGAATTGAGGCACTTTTCAAAAGGTTGTAGAACAGGATATTTCCTCCATAAGGATTTTTTGTCCTGGAAACCCCTACCCCCCAAAAAAAACCCCAACAGACAGCTGCCAGAGCTCCCTAACACCAGGCATTTTGAAGCAGAGATGGTGTTGTTCCTATCTAATCCCAGCAGCACTGCCGCAGGTGATATGCCATGTTTCTGTGACTGCAGAAACTGAGCAGTTTACATTAGGAGGTTGGTTTTCTTTCCCTTTTTTCTCTTCCCATCCCATCATGGTTTTCCTCTGTGACCATGAGCAAGTCAACACTCGCAGCTCTGTTTGTTGCTAGCAAAGTGTCTTTTCTGTTTTCCATCTCAAAGAAGATAATGAGGAATAGCTAATGTTCATGAAGGGTTTTGAGATGTTGTCATAGAAGGTGTTTGGGGAATGTGAAATACTTGCAATCCTAAATTTAGCTCTGAAAGTCATGCAGCCCAGTTTCCTGGCACAAATACCAGAGAAAGTCTTGAAATCTGAATGTTTTCCAGGCGCAGCCACAGGCTGGAGACTGCAGTAGCTGCTGGTGGTGCCGGGGATCTCCAGCTGTGCCTCCGGAGAGTCCATCGCCTTGCTGAGAGCCCAGGCTGCTCTCTCCCTCCCTAGCTGTTCACACCAGCAGCCTGAAACACCAGCAGTTTCTGTCCTTGCTCTAGATGCAATGCATCCGTACTTGGCCTGCAAGAGCCCTGTGGGATGAGATTATTTTTCAAACCCAATGAAAGTGGCAAATTTAGGAGGATTACAGTCCAGTCGACTCAGGGAGAATATGAGAAATCTCTCTTGGGATAAATGTTTTGGGAAAAACATGGCCATTTATCTTAGACCTACTACTCTAAGATTTACTCCCTCTTTCCGTTACTTTTCTTAGCCCACTGAAGCCAGCCCATCCTGGCCAAGACTGCATGATCGAGGGGTTATGATCCCACTGCTCACATGTGAGGGGTTAAATGCCAGACAGGTTAATAAGGAAGATTGATCTGCTTAGACAGCAAAATACGGCATTAAGTGGAACTTGGTGCTAAAATCCAGAGTCCAAGTTAAAAAGGGTGTCATTTAATCCTTGAGGTGCTTAACCTCTGCTGACACCTTGCTTTTTTTTTCTTAGTGCCCGCTGCACATGTTCCTGTGTGGAGAAGCAACCTGATATAACTCCTGTCACATCTTGACCAGGATCAAGAAACCAGGTGTAGCTCTGCCCAAATTGGAGGTGCTTGGTTTCTTCATCAGCTGCAGCTTCCCCAGGCAAAGGCTGAAGCAAGACTGCGGGCAGCCCAGGGAGCACACCTGCTGAATGTGCATCATTGTTTAAAAATAAAAAGGGGAGAGCAAACAATAACATGGAAAATATTGCAAGGTCAGCAGGCGGCGTGGGGAGGGCTTGTGCCTGGGCAGGAGGGTCTGGGCAAGGACAGAACAAATACTGGGAGTTGTGGACACAGGGGCCACGTAAGGAGAAGGCGTCTGGGATGACCTGCAGCACAGAAATGATGGAGAAAGGTCCCAGGGGTCCTGTATTGGCATTGCACTCTATTAATTTTTACTGTTTGTGCCTATTTCAGCATTGCAGCAAAGTTTCAGCCCATTTATCCAGTCTCAGATACCGTCTGCTGGGTTAGACAAATCCTTGATTTAACGATTTGCAAATATGCCGGAGTTGATTCATGGAAGTAATCCTCACTGAAGCTGCTGAGAGGACAACGGATTTGGTTAATGTTTAAGTGCTTGCATGATCAGGTCCCAGATTAAGAAACAAAGCCATAGCAATAAAAGCAATCATATGAGGAAGCAGTAGGGAGGAAGAGAGAATAATTAATTTTATTGCTGTAAGTCCAGACCTGGCATGGCTTGAGGCCATGAAATGATCAGCTGGAAGAAATAGATTAAAAAAATATTCTTTTCCTGAAATGTGTAAGATGTATGCATTTAATCTGTTGCCTGTTCTGTAGAGATTTTATTGATGATTTTGTAATTCACATCTATTTTTTCCATTCTCTGTAGAAGAATCAGTCTGAGTTAAGGACCAGTTGAGCAAATGAGGGTATAGAAGAAAACTGAAAAGCGCTAAGACCCAAGTCTGGACCGCAGGTATTCTGTAGGAGTAGTAGCTTTGACAAATAAGACACATGGGTGGAAAAAAAAAAATTAAGGAGAAAATTTTTTATGACATAACTGTCATCCCATCGGCTTTGCACTGGGAAAAACCACTGAGTTGCAGAGCTGGAAGCAAGGGCAGGGTCAGGCCCCGAGGAGGTATTTTCCTTTCCAGCCCTGGTTTATCTCTGACCAGCAAGATGGTAAGTGGCTTCTGAGTAGTTTTGGAGAAATTACCATAAATATACTGACCATGTATGGGAACAGTGTTTTTATATGGTAAGTGTAACTGTGAGCAGGGTTTGGTATTGCTAAATGAATATTTAAAGCAAATGTCTGATAAGTTCTTCACCGGCAGTTTGACTTATGAGTCACGTTGCAGAGTCCCCAACCATGCCCCTCTCTATTTATAAATTCATGCCTTGCTATATCTGACTTGCTAAATAAGCCTTCCAAACTGGGGAAGGGATTCTGGTGGCGTACTATGGGACGCAGGGAATAATTTAGAAGAGTAAGGGAAGTTAGAAAGGGCATGGCAAATCTCCGCATGCTCACCACCTTCTGAAGAGCAGCGCTTATGTGCCACTTAGCTTTTTCACCATGAAAACATCCGGGAGGTGCAGGCCATCAACTTCAGTCTGCCAGGTGCGAGGTGGGGAAAGAAGAGCAGAGCGAGGGTTCATCTGGGCCGAGCCCCTGGCTGTGTTTTAGGATGTGCGGAGGGCCAGGACGAGGTTATCCCGGGGAAGCATGCCCACAAACCCAACTGCAGTCAAGCCAGTGGTTCACTCTCCACGCACGGTGTCTGCAGGGAGGATGTGGAGCTGCTGGAACTCATCCCTACCCCTGCTAGTGGAGAGGAGCAGAGTCTCAGTGGGGGTCCCTGCTGGCATCTGCCCAGGGCCCTGCTGCACACAAGCGCTCTTTCCGGGTCGCTGCCCGCTGTCTGGCTGCCGGCCATGGGGTGCCTCCATGCTGACAGGGCTTAGTCGCACCGGAGGGTGAGCAGACACATCTCCAGAGCTGCACCCTCCTCCCCAGGGCTCCAGCCGGGGAAAAGAGCGCGTCACCAAACGGCAGGCTGCAGAAGCCCTCCCAGACACTGTGTCAGTGTGAACTGCTGGCACAGGGTCTCTGGCACTGTCCGTGTTCCTCCCTGCAATGGGGAGGAAAAGGCTCCCTGTGCCCTGCCTGCCGCTGCCTTCTGTGGGGCAGACATGAGCCCTCCATCCCCAGCAAGGACCCAACCAGACCCCTTGTGTGCAGCTGCTGGGTTGTGCAGGGAGTCCCATTTGGTGTTTTCTTCAAATGTCCAATCATCAGTGACTCGTGCAGAGTGGTGTACACCTCCCCATCAAGCAGGCGGAGGGCAGGGGTGATGAGGCAAGGGTGCATGAGATACGCAGTGGAAATTGTACTGGGGAGCACAGCGGTGGTGCCAGTAAATGCAGAAGGAGGAGTCCTGACCTTTTCTGCCCATCTCCTCTCCACAGGCAAAGGGCAAAGAGGGACAAAGATATGCAAAGTGTTTTTAAAGGGTGGTTTGGATGAATGCAGGATCATCTTTTTCCCTGACAGTCATTTTTCCATGGTGGTCATCTGCGAGTGCACTGGGCAAACGAGAGACCAGGGCTGAATGTGGGATGCACGCAAGTCCTCATCTTTGGGGCCACCTTGGAGCCTGAGGGTCGTGTCTGCCTTCGCAGAAGGAAGGATGATGCAGTCAGTGTGCCTGGTAACGTACATGGACATACACAAAGTTCCCTATGCATAAATCAGTATTTAGACTCCATGGGACACAAAAAGCCTCTGGAATGACTGTACAAAAAAACAGGTAATCAAAAGTCCTCTTCAGGAAACCAATTCAGATGAGGTCTTTCTATTTCATTCTCTGGTGACGTTGAAGTAGCCAGGCACGGTGCCCCTCTGCCTCAGCTGACCATGGAGCCCTGTGTTGGCACAGCTGCCATATCTTGGGAAATGAAATTGCTCATTGTTTACTATATTTAATGAAGGCTCTTTCTATTTGTATCCTTGGCCGAACTTGTCCCCCAAGCAATGTCCAGGGAGAATCTCGGGTTAGTGTGGCCTTGCTCCTCTCCACGGAGACGTTTGATGGGGGAGGGATGGAGGGCGATTTCTGCAGGACACCTACTTCTCTGTCTTCCTTGGAGCCTTAGGAGGTAGCTGTAAGATTAAGAACATCAATGTATGCAAGTCTAGCACGTCCGTAATCTTCCTTGGGGTTGCAGAGTTGCTTGTTTCTGAGACTTTAGTGACTGAAAGTACTGGGTTTATTCCTGCTTGACTCCCTCTGTGTGCCTCCTGGAGCTAATCGCTTTCTGGTGGACATTGTTTGACTCTGAAGGACTTCACAGGAAGGCAATGTCTTTCCTGCCCAGCTTGGCAAGGCCAGGCTGCTGTAGGATTTATTCAGCTTTGCTGAGCACCTTCTTCCGCAGAGGTCTCGGGGCAGGCAGTCAGTCTGAGCACCATGGGGACAGTGTAAGGCAGCAATCACATACTGCCGTACTGCAGACAACAGTACAACTACAAGTGCATTAGTATTTCACAGCCAGAGGAAGATGCTGCTCTGCCCTTGCGCAGGGTCGGGGAGTGGGACCGTGGGGAGGGCAGGGACGCCTGCCCGGCTGTGGGAGTGCCAGGAGCACAACCCAGAGTCCCAGATTCCCAGTCTCCTCTCTCAGGAATAAAGCCACCCACCTCGTCAGCCGCTGCTAGCAAAACACACAGCTCAAGTTTGCTCGTAGATAACACTCGCGTTTCCTCTCAGCGAGCACATAGCGGGTACTGAGCTTCTCCGGCGAGCTCAGCTCAGCACAGATTTTTTAGTTCTGTATCCCCTGAATTTCCTCGTGTTGTCCATCAGCCCTGATCCAGGGCCAGCGGTGGGTGCAGCGGGAATCATTTCTTTCCCACTAGGGTGGCAGGCGAGTGTCGGTGCTGGGGCAGGAGCCGGTAAGCTGCGCAGCCAGCTCCTTTGCTGGTCCAAAACCAGCCCACCGCTGCACCCTTGGTCCGCTTAGAGAGGAAACCAACATGTAATTTTCCACATGCAGCCCAGCTGACACTCACAGCGGTGTTTCTGGATCACCGACGGTTTGTTTTGCATGGGGCGATGGGACAACGGGGGTCCAGCTGCCTTCCCCCCACCGTGCCACCGTGGGCTCAGGGCACCATGGTGGGCTGTGCAGGGAGGGAGGTCTGGTTCATGGGCGGCTCAGGCTGGATTCACACCAGCAAGCTGGGGAGATGAAAGTCAGCCTAACACCACTCTCCAGAGCCAACAGGTTCCCCGTGCTGAGTAGATAATTCATTATAAACAATATACACAGATGTCAGCACTCTCTAGGGGAGCCACTCACAAGTGGTGCACAGGTTTTTTTCAAGGGCATCCATTTGTCAAAACCATTCTCGAGATAATTTCTGGTGCCCAGGGGGGATGCAGTGTTTCAAGCTGGGGCTTTTCCTGCTGGGCACAGGTTGCACTTGTTCCCCTTCCCCCAAGAACCGAAATCCAGGCGCTGAGCCATGTGACGGCAGATTTGAGGTATGTTTTTCGTAAGGACGCCGCAGGGTCCGTAGCTGCCGTTGGAGAGCGGATGGCCTTTTCGGTGACTGTCCTTGTGGGGAGGCTGTTTTGCTGGAGTATTTTAGGATGCAGAGTACCAGAGGGGACAAACAGGTGTCTGGAGACAAGTGTATTAAAATTTTAATCTGGAGGGGCCTGGGGAAAAGGCTGTAGAGTTTGTTTTTCTGTATTTTAAATTGGTACTGTGTTTTGCTGAACAGCTAGGCTTTCTCCGAGGAAGTGATAAGGAAGCCCTTAAAACAGGATGGGAAAAATTCCACAAAATGCTGGACGGCGTGAAGGGCTGCAGACAACCCCCCCACCCTAGGTAAGCCAGCGGTTTAATTACAGTAATGTAGGAGGCCCAGGCTGGCGGGTGCATGTCGCTTGCTGCCCGTGCAGAAGGGGCAGTGGGGCGCAGGGCAATGCAGACCACAGGCCAGGATGGCCAGCATCCAGCTCTGCTGGCTTCGCAGCGGTGCTAACAGACGGGCTGAGCCTCCGTGGCAGCACTGTCCTGCCGCCGGCAGCTGCCAGCGGGTCGCCAGCATGCAACTCACCCTCCCCGGGGCGCCTCGGACTGCACAGACGCTTCCCAGTCCAATAGCCAAATGGCTCATTGCACACCTCTCACTAGCTGCCGAGACCTGCACACACGGGATGTGCATATCTGCAGACTCCAAAGGGTTAAAAATAGATCCCACCCCACCAATGGCACATTTTATGTCCATTTAAAGGTGTGCCATGCTTTTCATGCAAGACCGGAGAAAATGCCTTCACGGTGGTGACATTCTGTTCAAGGCCTTTTTTTTTTTTAAACTGTGGCTGCCCGGGCTAGCTCCCCTTGGAAGCGCTATTTCAGTGGGGCTGCATTCGCCCCCGACTGCCTTGTTCTAAATGGGGAACTGAAGCATGTTTTCCAGCACGTTTGTGGTGCTCCCTGCTGCTGCCACGGTGGAGGCTGCCCCGACACGTAGTCAGCAGCTAACGAGTTCGTATTTCTGAGCAAGGCAGGGATTTGCTCTCTAGAATGAGTAAAATGTTTTCCTTCAATCTTCTTTTTTTCTTTTGTTGTTTTGATGCCCTGGTGCAGGGAAGACTTGTTAGAAGAGCGCTGTCCTTTCTGCCCCTTGTTCGTATTGGCCACACGTGGCGGTGGTGCTACTTTTGGGGTGGACATCCCAGCAGGTACCTGGCACACGTGTTCCTCCAGGTGTCTGCCATGTGCATGCCCTAGGAAACAGCTGGGGCTGGACCTGGGTCCACCAGTCACCCCAGCTCACGCGTGACCCAGCCCTGCCCCAGCGCCCTCCCCAGCCCCATTGGGGCTGCCGGGGTTGGCTCCCTGGGTGCTGCCTCCTCCCCACCGCCGATAAGACAGGGGAGAAACGGTGCACACGGCAGCCCCGCTGTGGGCAGGGTCCAGCCCCAGCCGGTGCTGCGGGGCAGGGGGCTTCCCGTGCACGGCTCCTGGGGCCAAGGACGCTGCTTAGGATGTGGATGGGGTGTGTAGCACACAAATGGGCACTTGGGCAGATTTAGAAGAAGCAAAAACAAAGCAAAGCTGCTGTGGGTCCTGCCATGGAGGGGGGTAATGAGGTGGGGAGTAATGAGGTGGGGGCTGGCGTGGTGGCACTGATCTGCACCCTTTGAGGCATGTGCTGCTGCTGTGGTGGTGAGGAGCGGGGAGCAGGGAGCAAGGCAGGGCATGTGCCTCAGGGGGGTGCCAGCAGGTTTCCTCCGCAGAGCAATGCTGGCAGGAGCCCCGTGCTGCTTGAAAAGGGGCTTTCTCAGCTGGCATCCACCAGGTCACGCCTCGCCACCGCCTCGCACCATGTGAAACCCAAGAAAGCCTGGATAATCTCCAAAGGGCAGGCGAAATTCCCATATCAAGCAAGCCTCACTCTAGCTCTGCTAAAGCCCAGGGAGGTTTGCCTTCGTGGGAGGACCTGGGTGCTTTTATAAGGGGCTCCATTCCCCCCCTGGGAGCCCCTGGCTGACTCAGCCAGTCAGCGTGGCTGAGGCCATATTAGGGATGCCATTCCTTAAGTCTGGACTGCACACCCCCATCATGTTCCCCATAGGAAGTCTCCCTGCGAGGTCCCCCCTACCCTGACTTAAAGAGGCAGCAAAGGCGGCAGCTCCCGGGTGAGAGGCAGGGAGGATGAGGCCCGACTGCTCATCCTCCAAGCCTGCACTCTTCCCAAATGGGTCGAAGTGAGGACAAGCCAAGGTGCCAGCAGGGAGGGAAGGGGGAGTCGTCAGTCTGCCCCTAGCCTACTGCTCGTGGTTCCCAAGCCTAACTTTGCCTTCCCAATGGTCATTTCCCGGTTTCTTTCTGCTGCCCCCATGCAATTTTGGAAGCAATTTAGATGTTCAGCTCAACAGCTGAGCCCTGCTCCTGTTTGGTACGAAGGGAGCTGAGCCCTCAATGCGAGTGGCATTATTTGGGACTGAACTTTGGCAGGGCACAGCAGTGCCCTGTCAAGAGGCTGGGACTCCTGTGTGCCAGGTACCACTGAGGGCAGGGAAGCCTACTCTTGGGGAGCTCCCTTCATAGCCTTCCTCCTGCTCCCTGACCCATCGCAGCACCCTCGTCCACACCTTGTCCTCAGCTGGAGCCAGCACGTCCTTTGTGGCTGCTTCTCTAGGTGGGCTGGGGAAGAGCTTTTGATATGCAGGCTTGTCTGAACTGGTGCTGGAGGTGCTTTGGAAAAAAAGTAGACGTCTGCGGCAATCTTCAATGGACAATCTCAAAGCACACAGTCGTGCCACTGAGGTCTGTAAACGGAGTTTACATTAGGATGAGGTTTATTCTCTGTTGAAGACCCACCATTTCCAGGGGGAGGAACAATGAGATTAGGTTACACAGATTTCACAAACTGACAGCAAAATCAGCCAAGAGTCAACGCTGAGCTGGCAGTTACTTCTGGTGTTTAAAATCAGCTTCAGCAATATGCACTTGAGCTGCGCTTGTTCCTTAGCCCTTCTCATTGCAAATTCTGTGAAGTTTTTTCAAGCCTTAAATTATTTTCCACAATGCATGTAGTATTACCTATCAGTTTATTGCTTGGGAAACTGAGTCCCATCACTGAGCAGGCTGGTGTTAGATTCAGGACCGGCACTGGGCCCCATGACAGGCAGGTGCCAGGTTTGCACAAGGGGAATGGTGAGGCATATGGGTTCCTATGCTGGAAAAAACAGCCTGAAGCTATAGGAACAGCTTCTATCCCGATCACCTAGAGGTGACATTAGCCTAGCGGCAATAGCCTGAAGCACTGATATTTCAGAATCTGTCATCTCAGCAGCTCTCCCTTACTGCCGTGAGATGGGGAGCAGGTTACAGCACATTTCTCCCCCCCAGATTTTTGTTCTCCCAGGAACAGATTTGGTCTCAGAGGTGGCCAGCCCATGCCAGAGATTTGTAATCCCTTGCTTGTGTCAAATGCCCTACCAGCCTCTCGGGTGCTGTGCTGTGGTCCAGGGGTGAGAGGAGGCGAGGAAGATGTGCCTGGAATTGAAAAAGGAACATGAACAGGAGTGACAGTAAAAGTAATTCCGACCAGTGGCCAGATTGCTGTCCCAGAGCTCCAGAGGGATTAGAGTACAAACAGGGAACAGCTTTGTGCAGCATTACGAGCTTGAGGTAAGGTTGGAGGAAAATGTGTGGACTCAAATACTTCTCCACCACCTATCTCTCCCTGAATTGGTGCACACAGGCTGCCTCCTGCCTTGGCTTGTGGAGGTGGCATCCTGTAGGTGTTACTGTGTTGTGGTTTAACCCCAGCCAGCAACTAAGCACCACCCAGCTGCTCGTTCACTCTCCCCCGCTGGGATGGGGGAGAGAATCAGAAGAGTAAAAGTGAGAAAACTTGTGGGTTGAGATAAAGACAATTTAATAAGTAAAGCAAAAGCCACACATGCAAGCAAAGCAAAACAAGGAATTAATTCACCACTTCCCATGGGCAGGCAGGTCTTCAGGCATCTCCAGGAAAGCAGGACTCCATCACACGTAACGGTTACTTGGGAAGACAAATGCCATCACTCCGAAGGTCCCCCCTTCCTTCTTCTTCCCCCAGCTTTTTATTGCTGAGCATGACAACATATGGTATGGAATATCCCTTTGGTCAGTTGGGGTCAGCTGTCCCGGCTGTGTCCCCTCCCAACTTCTTGTGCACCCCCAGCCTACTCGCTGGTGGGGTGGTGGAGAAGCAGAAGAGGCCTTAACTCTGTGTAAGCACTGCTCAGCAGTGACTAAAACATCCCTGTGTTATCAACACTGTTTTCAGCACAAATCCAAAACACAGCCCCATACTAGCTACTATGAAGAAAACTAACTCTATCCCAGCCAAAACCAGCACATACTGAGACCACGAACTTGATAATGTCTTGCACATGGCAAGTGAGTATGTTGGGCTCTGCCACTTGGAGCATGATCCAGTTCTGCCTTGATGTTTTTTTATGGATCCCCTTTCAGGGGAACTTCAGAAATAACACAAGTTATTTCTGACAGACATTCAGAACCCAGACATTCCCAGACTGGGTTTCTTTGTTTTGAACTATCCCCTTTAAGCACAGAGAAGGAGAGGTGGTTGCAGGTTCCCACAGCGTTTCACCTCTCATCCTCTCCAGCTTTTCTCCCAGTTCCTGGTGGAGATGTGGCCAGGCTGACAGTGTGGTGCAGAGCTGGGGGGGGGGGGGGGGGGAGGAACAAAGCAAAACAGGGGGTGAGGGAAGGCAGAGGGGGCCAAGGCAGGGGACACATATGTGGAAATTACTTTCCAGCACTCCTCCTGCCTCCTCACCATGGCTAGAGCGCCTGTCCTACAGCATGATCCAAAATGCTGAACCAAATCTGCCCTTTCTCCTGAGGGAAGCCTGGGAGCTAGGCACAGACCTGGGGCCAGTCCCTTCCCTGCAGGAGTAAATCGGCACATCCCCACCACTGCTGTGCCAGCTCCTCCTGCTTGCCCCCACACTGCACCTTGGAGGGAGAGAGATGCAGGAATGAGCTAGAAGACACCAGAGGCTTGAGAAAGCCCAGAGATGCTTTTCCGGAGCAGGATTAGACCCAGGAAATCCATGAGAGGGGATAGCTCCTGGGTCCATGTGCGATAGTCCAGCTGTGAAGAAACACATTTTGCTTTGTTGGGAAGAAAGGCAAGTGAGCAGCCTGCACAGGCTGGGGGATGCAAGCAAATCTGATGGACAACATGGGGGACCAAGGGTTAAACTGATGGAGGGGGAGAGGCTGGCTGTTGGGAAGGGGAAAGGCAGTGTGTGAGGGGGGTGCATTCACAAAGCCACCAACTTGTGCTGGGAAAAGTGTCCCCAAGCCTTTAGAAGAGCCCTAGGTTGGCAATGGCAAGCGAATACATGTGGATTTTCAGGGAGTAGCTGAACCTAGAGTTACACCCCATTCACTGGCCACTTGGGAAGAAGGGATGTGGTGGGGCACTGCAGGGTGAGCACTGCGGCCAGCATGCAGCCACCTCCACCAGCACCCGCTCCTCACTGCTCCTACCGAGCCATGCCCACCTCCAGGGAAACCCACATCCATCACGGAAAACACGAAGGTGTGTAGTGGAGAGTGGGGTCCCCTGCACTGCCCATGGGGAGCTGCACAGCTGGAAGCCGGTTCCTGGACCAGGGGAGGGCAGTAGCCAGGCAGTGACCCAGGCTCGCCAGCCAGCCTGCTGGTCACTGGGGCTGCTCAAGCAGGAGATAAAAAGAGAGCAGGCAAGAAATCGCGCCCAATTCTCCTGCCTCTCCCTTGGATGGCATGTAGACTTGGATTTTTCTCAGACTGAGTAGGCAGCCTGCAAATGTGTTGCTGGGGGCAGCACCTTGACAAGTACCCCGTTACCACTGGCCCTAAGATCTGTTCCCTTGCTGGCATCCCCTTGACCTGTCAGCAATGGTGTGCAACCTTGCAGCCTTAAGGATTAGGAGCCAGGAAGAAAAGAAAGGGGGAAAAAAGACTGCTATCAGTAGGGACCTTGTTCTTTGCCCATGGTAACAGTTTTTAAGCTGGGAGCTGAGCTGTGTTCACATCACGTGGTGAAGAGCCAGCCTTGCTGCGTGCCCAGTCCAGGGTTTGCTGCTGCAGCAACCAGAGGACACGGAGCAGTGGGAGATGTCTCTCCCTGCTCCTGGGCACACATCCCTAGCACACAGCCCACGGAGCTACATCTCTTAGAAAGGTGGATGCAAAGCATGGACCATCAACAAGGCTTGGAGGAGCTGCTGAGGTTGCTGTGAACTGTGCTGCCGTGGGCGCTTGGAGGCACAGCCACTCAGAGCTGTAATAGTAAAAAGCTTCAAGTTGCTTCAAGAAAAATGTGAGATTTGCACAAGTAACAGGATTTGTGCTCAGAGCTGCTGGAAGCGGGGATGCAGGGCTTCCCCGGCAGGTTGCAGCCCATCCTGGCCATGAGCAAATTTCCCAGAGCTCTGGATAACAGCATCAGGCAGTTCTGGGTGACCTTTGCAGCCAAGTGCACTACAGCTGGCTAACCTGCCCGGCAGAGCATTTGAACCTGCTCTTCTGATCCTTTGCTCATGACAGTGTTACCCTGTGGGCAGCTGGTGCAGACCTAAAAGGGATAATAGCCCATGAAACCAAAGACCCCGCATCTGTGGGATTAACCAGGCTTCTATTAACAGCGCGATGGCTGGTTTTGTGAGGTGACTGGGACAGCTACCCGTAGTATTTGGCAGAGCTTCACTGATCTAGGTGAAGGCAGTTTCACAGGTCTAAGAAGCCTGTGTTTTTTCCCTGCCTGGCAAAATATTCTTGCTGGTTTGGATTTTATGCTGTTAAATACTTTAAAAATACGGTTCTCTGTGAGAAACAGCTGCTTTCTTTTCCCTGTGTCCTCTCTCCCCCAGACTTCACCAAAGCAATAGCTCAGCAGCCCAATTTCAGATCATGACAGCTCCTGTTTTGTCTGGAAGCCAGTCTGCCAATCTGAAAGCTGTGTTGACAGGTGATTTTCCACTCCTACTATATACAAACTGTCCGCTGTCCCCACTTATTGCCCGGAGCCACAGAGAGGTGCAATGGCAAAAGACTGCAAGTCAAAACCATGTGTAAACTACCCCATGCAATTATCCTGTGTCTTTCTGTGACCACACTCTGCAAAATAACATACGTGCTCATTTTTCTTTTATTGCTACTTCTTGCATAAAAATCAAGTTATATCTCTGCTGTTGACTTTGCTGTGGCTATTTCAGACAGAAATAAGACTTATTTCCCAGGCCAGGCTGCTCTCCTCCCTAGAGAGAAGCTCTGGTGCTCCTGCTCGAACAGAGGTATCGGAGGTAATGGGGACTCCTGGGGTTTGGCATTGATCAGTCATGTGCCATTGATCTGGTTTGAAACTCTTGATTTACCTGGCCACCTGGTTTGCTACCTGTAGGAGAACAATAATAAGGATTAAGAGGCATAACTAAGATCCTCAGGGGAAAAGTGCTTTAAAAGGAAAAAGCATGTTTAGAATTTCAAGTCGTGCCTTTATTTTTTTTTTTAATGAAGGAAAAAACCCAGCAAAGTATGCAAGGGAGGAAATTCTAGTGTTAGTATCAGCGTCATAAATATTGTAGTTCCTCATTCAGGAATCATTTAATAACTGGCTACTCTCAGCCCATGGAAGTCTCTGCCATGAGGTTTTGAAGCCAAAACTCATTAGGATTAAAAAAAAAATAATGTTTATACAGCTATACTGAGAACATCCAGAGCTGCTGTATTGAGGACGGGAAATGATTCTCGTCTGGCACATACGGAGCCGCTTGGCTCTAGCTGGAGTAGTGACGGAAGAGTTGTCCTTCACCCGAGGACAGTCCCAGCATCCTCCCCCAGAGCTGCTGAATGTGCTCTGGAGCCGGTTTGGGATGGTGGCTGACCTGGAGGGACATTGGGCCCTCTTGCCTGGTGGTTCCTGCACTGTAAGCCTGAAGAGTGATCGTGGCAGGCCGCGGGGAATGTGCCTGACAGCCACCGCTGCTGCTTGCATCAGCCTTAGGTAATGTGATTTTCAACATCAGTGATGCTGGGTGTCTCCGCATGCTTCTGTTACAGGTCTTTTTACACAAATGGTCCCCAGTTATTTTCCAAGCCTAGCTGCTGCCAGTCTGCCTGGCACTGCAGGATGTGTAAACCGCTGGGTGGAAGGGATGCGCTGACAATGAGAAACTGGAGCGGGAGTGTGAAGGTGCAGCTTACCTTGTAGCACATGGGTGGCTCGGTACTCGTTTTCATGCCAGCAAAGGATGGAGGCCCTAAATCCAGTACGGTACAATGGAGAGGATGGGTGGAGGCAGCTACTAGCAATACTATGTTATTCACAAAGTGCTGACAACTTGCAGGCTGATATGAAGAGTAGATGCCTGCTCTGAAGAGTGCAGAGTTTAGGGAAAAATGCAGAAAATGGGACCTGACAGACTGTGTGCCAGGATCTGGTGTTTGTGGTTCTGGCATTTCATGTGTGCTGGCTGAGACATGGGTTAATGACTGGGCAGCAGGTTTATGGGCACACCAGCAGAAGTTTGGCCCTACAAAAGGTGAACCCTTTCTTCTCTATCAGGAAGGGAAGCCATCAGAGTGTATCCACGTACCTCTAATATAGCTGTGTCTTCCTAAATTGGGGACAGAAGTTCTTTGGGAAGGAAAAGCCGTAAACAATTGTTGCTCTAAAATGATACCTGGGAACAACAGCAGCCTTTTCATAACCACAACTGCCAAGCAGGTTGGCTCAAAATGACATTTTGCACAAAATAGCATTCTCTAGATGGAAAGCAAATGCTGCAAACCCCAGACTTTGCCCGTTTATATGAAATCCACTAAGGTAATCTGCTCATATAGACTGAGCAGAATATCAGAATAAGAAACCAGAGTCCCAGCTGATTGGGAAGTAAGCTGCTCTCCACTCTAGCCAGTGCGGCTACGGCAGCCTTCTCTAGTGCCGTCTTCAGTTACAGGTATTTTTATACCAATTGTCCCCTGTTACTTTCCAAGAAACACCCTCCATTTCAGCAGGTGGTGCTGAGGGCATGGCTGGAGCGCAGTGGGACCACAGAGGTACCACTAAGGACAATGGTAGAAGGCAATGGGGACAACCCAGCTGCCACCAGATGAGACAATGAATGAGCAAGGCAGCTCCCAAATTTAATCCCCGGGATAGCACTGAGAGGGGGAAAGCTGCTGCACCTGCCTGGTTTTCTTCTAGCAAAGCACATAGGCAAGGCTCCTGTACATCTGCCTTGGATAGGGCACCATGCACAGCGCAGCACAGCGAGAAGGTGCTCTCAGAAGGAGTTCCTTGCTCATTTTTGAAGGTGTTGTGTGATGGCTGGCATGTCAGGGGTGCTATTTCTGTGCCTGTCTTCCTGGCAGGTACGCTGCCCAGGCTCCGCTCCCTTGTAGCCCATTGCTGCCTACGCCCAAGAGCAGCCGGCAGAACCAAAGGGAGCTGGAGAAAGAAGCTCTAACTGGTTTTAAAATGGAGCTTAATAGGTTTATGAATGCAGCTGTACAACGTGCCTGCCTGCGGTACCAGGCCCTGGATGCCTGCGGTACCAGGCCCTGGATGCCAGTGCAACTGGCCTCTCCTGATTGCATTTTCCTGAATCGCAGGGGCAACCCTGGACTTCCCCAATATCCTGCTGTCACGGGGCTGTTGCCGTAACTGCAAGGGCTGGGGGGCTGTGAGGGCTGGAGGGAAATATCCCAGTGCTTCTGCAAAGTACAGGCAACATCTGTGCCCCCCTCCCTCACTCCAGGACACCATCGGCTTGCAAAGCCTCAACCGGTCCATACAAAAACTGAGAGCTATATTCTACTTGGTCTGAGCATTGATTAAACTAAACCAGTTTGGTTATATTAGCTGTATCAAGGATTGTATCAGTCTGCTGCCCAGGCAGAGGTGCTGTGTGTAACCACCGTCCCCTCACATTAAAGCCACCAGCACTTTTACTACACTGAACAGTCTGGGCCAGCGTTTTCCATCCTGGATATCCGTGTCGGCTTGCATTTTTTCATGTTAGGGGAGGCACAAGGCACAAGGCAAGGCAAGGGAAAAATACTGTTTGCCTCCTTATTTAAAAAAAAAAAAAAAAAAAAGAGTAGTTTCCTACAGCTGTTTCTGAAAATCCGTCAGTGCCCCCGTGTGTTGGAGCGGTGGCTGGAGAGGCGGACGGGGAGCCGCTGAGCAGAGAGCCCTGCTGCGGAGGGAAAGCAGGTGTGCAGCTACCCAAAACGGGGGGTTTGCAACCTGCCGGCCGGAGGGCTGGGGCTGGAGGAGGGGGATCATGCTCTCTCCTCTCAGAGGGCACTGCGAAGCGTGCCCGACGCGGTGGCGATGGCAGCGCAGCAACCCTCCGCAGGCCAGTCCTAGCCACAGGGGCAGGATTCGGCTGCGATGCCTGGCATACGGAGTGCGAGGGAGAGAAGGGAATATCCAGAAATCGCTCAGGGGCCGAGGGGCGCAGCCCTTCGGCGGAGAAGCGGTGCGCGGCCGTGCCAGCGCGGCCGTGGCTCGGTGCGGGCGCGCAGGAGGGCGAAGGCCGGCTGCAGAGGCCACCCCGTTCTCTGCATTTACCTCCCCAAGCGCCTCATTTCCCAAGCGACCGCGGCCGCCCAACGCAGGGCTGGATTAGGCGAATCCTATTCTGGCGTTCACTGGAGATGGATTTTTTTAAAGCAGATTAATGCAAAATGGAGAGAGGTCCCTGGTGTTGCAGACGCCTTTGCGTCCCCTCGGCAGACCCCGCTGCTACCCATCTTTTTTTTGTCTTGCGGAAACAGAGCTTAAACCAGCAATTACCCCAGCCATGGTGTTGCACAAAAAAGGAATTGTTGTGGCAAAGGCGTTCGTTCCGACGCACTGCACGTGGTTTTAAATACCCCCCAGGAGCAGGGCTGTGCCACCCCGCCGCCTCAGCAGGCAGGCAGGGCTGTTTCCCGCCTCAGCCCCGCCGGGGAAGGCCCCAGGCTCCAGCAGCCCAGCTGCGAGGCCCAGGGCCGCGGGAGCAGGCGGCTGCTGGAGGGCACCCAGTTTTGTGGTGGCCCTCGCCCCGTTCTGGCCTGGTCAGGGCTCGCCCTGGTGCGGGGGGGCGGCAGCGCAGGTGAAGGGGGGCTGCTGGGCAGAGGGGGGCCCCTCGGTGCTGGGGCGGCGCGCAGGGCCCTGCTGCGGGTGAGCCCTGTGCCTGGCGCTGGGTGCTGCTCCCGAAATGGCGGGGGGGGGGGTGTTGGTGGTGCTGCAGTGCTTCGGTTTATTTTATTTTATTTTATTTTATTTTATTTTATTTTATTTTATTTTATTTTATTCTGTTTTGGTTTATTTTTCACTTTCGCGTCCCTATTTCCCCCCCCGCTGGGCGGCGCTGTGCGCGCTGGGGGCGGCGGAGCCCCTCTCCCCTCCTCTCCGCGGCGTCCCTGCGTGACAGCCCGCGCGCGCCGTGACGCCAGCAAGGTGGAGGCGGTCGGGGAGGGGGCGGTGGCGGCGGCGAGCCGCGATTGGCGCGGGGCGGGCGGGGGCGGGGCCGGGCGCCGCTGTTTGGATTTAAACGTTGCAGCGGGAGGGGGCGGGCTCGGCCCGTGGCGGATCCCGGCGGCGGCGGCGGCTGCGGATCGTCCTGGCCCCGCCATGGTGGTGCCGGCGCGGCGCGTGAAGACGGAGTACATGAAGCGCTTCAAGGAGCCCAAGTGGGAGTCGTGCGGCGCCTGCTACCTGGAGCTGCTGCGCTACCGCCTCAGCCGCCGCCTCCTGGAGCAGGCGCACCGGCCCTGGCTGTGGGACGGCTGGGAGCAGGACAGCGGCAGCGGCGGCGGCAGCACCGCCGGGTCACCCTCGCCGCCGGGCGCCGGCAGCCCCGCGGCCGCGCAGGAGGAGGCGGCGGCAGCGCCGCCGCCAGCGCCGAGCGAGGCGGGACGGGCGAGCCCCGGTAGGGAGCGCGGGTAATGGCGGCGGTGGGGGGCGGGGTGCTCCGGTGAGCTCGGGGGCCTGGCGCGGCCAGCCGCGGCGCTCCGGTCCGAGCTCCGGCGGGGCCGCCCTGCCCAGTGTCGGGGGCCAGGTGGGCCCTGACCCCTCCTCTGCGGGGGGCGTCAAAGATGGCTTCGTCCTGGCGAGGTGTGGGCTGCCGCTCCTTTATCCCCGGCGGCGCCCGGACCCTGCGGGGTGGCCGTGCGGGGGGCGCTCGGCCCCCCCCCTTTGCTCGTCTTACCCGCCCTTGGGCCGGGGGTGTCTGCAGGCGTCCGGTGGCGGGGCCCGGGCGGTGCCTGCGGGAGGACGATGGTGTTGCAGGGCCAGTGCAGAGGAAGGCAGGCGTCACGGTTCGTGTCAGACAGATGGGGAGGTCCGCGAGGCTTCCTGCTTGGTACCTCCAGACGAGGTGTGTAGGAAAGGCAGACCAGCGGGGACTCGGGGTGAAACCTCTCATTAGCTGAGGCCCCACTGCCTTTCTGAAGTGCTCTCCCTTCCTGACTGAAGGCAATCAAGTGCCATCAATTGACTCCTTACTAGGCCTGCGGAGAAGCTGTAGCTGCGGCATCGGAGGTGTCTCTTTAAAGAGCCAAGCGGTGGTAACTCTCATCCTGAGTCACAGCCACTGATGTAAACTGTTGCCATGGGAGCGGAGCATCTCTGCCATTATATAAGCTGGGTCTCTGGCAAAAGCAGTGGCAGCGGCAAGTTGGACTGTGCTGGTGACTGGCACTTAACACCATTGCTTTCGTGCACCTGCACATGTAATCTGTCTCAGCTGAAGACTTGGGTTTTTAACACTGCCTGAGGTTTGGTCTTAGGTTTGTAGCTGAGTGCAGACAACTCTGTAGGCTTAAGCAGGTGCACAGCTAGTAGTATTTCTGTCTTCTAGCATATCTTGCCTTTTGATGTCTCAAGAATTAACTGTGCAGAGTGGGTAGACAGCTAACAACACTGTCAAGCTTCCAAAGTTGGTATTTTTTTATCCCATAGGATATCTTCTCTTACCTATAATGAAAGAAAACTTTACCTGGCAGCCATTGACTGGTGTTCTGCAATGTATTTTGAATCGGCTGTATATCTGTTGCGTGGTAGCACAGGAAATCCTTGAATTGTTCAGTTAAGCCTCATGCTGCCTGGGGGTTGTTCTGGGGTTAGCTGTGCTTGTTTGGACTGGGGAGACTAATCAGGAGATGCATCCTGATGGGCTGTCTCAAGGCCTGGCCTCTAGTGAGAGGAGGGTGGAAGCTGTTGAAGCTGCACTCAGAACTCTGCATTCCCACCTGTTCTGATGCAGTTTGAACATGTGCTAATCTTGGGCAGTTGTGGCAGGGACCAGAATTTCATTCTGCTCATTGAGCCAGTGGGGTGGAGCGGGTAGCCTGTTGCAATTTAGATGGGACTGGCAGTTGCCAAGGCTAGAGGCTGCTGGCCAGTGCAGTCTGCTCAGTCCTTGGCCTGCTCCCTGTGGCTCTCCCTGACTTGTCTCTGGGAAGAGATCTGGCTAGAGTTACTTGGTAGCCTGATTCTGGTGGGGGTTGGTTTTGGCAGTGGCTAAAAACTTGATAGCTGTGGATGTGTTGCTCGTGCAGGCACTTTCTGTGGTCAGTGATGGCATGTGTGACTATCCAGTGCATGTGTAGTTGTGTCCTCATGTATGTTATACCAGGGGCAAAGGGATTGCAGAGCAACAGCTGCCTGTCAGTCGATGGAGTTTTGGGTAATTATGCCTCTATAGCTGATGCAACTTTGCCATGGCTGCTGTAAGGGAATACCTAATGTAAAATAGCAAGGACCTAACAGAACACTTATACTGGGAGAAAAACCTCTAGCTAACATGCATTTCTTTGCCAAGTGGCTTAGGAGAAATGTTTTTATAAGTTCTGCCAGCATTTAAGAGCTTTGTAAGTCCTTAGCAAAAGGACTGAAACCAACTGTGCTTGGGCAGCTGGACGAAGTGGAAATTTATTGTATGTATTTATTGTGTGTACACTAATATGTAAGCAAGCAACTCATTCAGTATTGGACAATTATAAGGATGTATTTTTCTTTTGCTTAGCGGCTGGCTTATTAAAACATGTGGAGGAGATAACATAGAAACTACCACTCCATGAATCTTCCATTTTCAACCGTGTTTTTTCTGGAAGAACTTAACTACAGTGAACCCCTGTGTGGGGGTAGCTGAGTGTGCTCATGTTGATGACATCTTTTGTCTTCTGAATCTGACACCCACCCACATGCTGCAGCATCCTGGCTGTTACCTGGCTACTGCTGCTTCCCTCTGTTCTGTGGGGAACCTGATTTCTGGCTGAGTGGTATCAACAGTGCTTGTGGCCAAGTGTGTTTGGCCAGCACTGTTGCCTAGTAGCTGAGGTAAAGCCTGTTTGTAATGGTGTGTGTGGCCATGGTTGCTTCTTTCCCTTGTTAAGATGAGCCTGTGTGTGCGTTTGTAAAGCAGTTTGTAAATGCTTCTGGTGTGTGTAGAGAAAGCTGATGTATGCAGATTGACTATAAGGTTTAGTGGTGTTGCTCTGAAGTACTACCAATGTGAACACCTGAGAACACATAGGACAAACGTGTTTTGTCACTGTATCTCATGCTTAAGCTATAGCTGAGTGATACTAAGGTGTGCTTGGTGGCAACTTTGGGTTAATTTCTTCTGGCCCTTCACTTCCAGCAATTGTTTGTGGGGCTGTTCTGTAGAATGTGCCCAGGCACAGATGTGCTTTAAACATAATCCAACAAAATCTTGACTTAAATCAACTGGTCTAGTTGACACATCATCGAAACTGTCAACAGAACCCGGTGGGATGGTAAGTGAAAGACAGGAGCTCTTGGCAGCAGCACTGCTGTCAGACCTGTTGCTTGTGAAATGATACTGCTGCGCACACATGCAGGATGAAGGCGTCTTTCAATCCTTATTGCCATTTCGCCTTCAGCATTTTTGTGCAGAGGTCTTAAATGACAGCAGTGACAAGCTGGTATCAAAGCAGTTGCCACACAGTAGCTGGAAAGTGACTGATCTGGATTAGTGGTAGAAGATCCAATTTCAAACTTGTTCCCTGGTCTTGTTTGCCATGATGTTGCAGATGTATTTGCTGGCCCAAGAACATAGGAAGGAGTAGCTTGTGGTGGGGGAAGAAGGCAGTGTCAGTTTAGGGGTTTATAGTACTGTGATTCAAAGTTGCTCTGACTTTTTTTTGTTGGAAACAAGCTTTGCTGTCAAGCCAAGCCAGTCATTGCTTTGTGAACTCTGCTGCAGTTGAAGCTTGTGGGAATCTAATCAACTCTGAACTGCTGTGTTGCTGATAGCTCCAACACTGCTTCATACAAGATCTGTCTTGAAGCAATGATGTTCCAATGTTTTGGCTGTATCTACCCAGCTGTAGTCAGTTCATACCCACAACTGAGTATATGCCCCCTTCAAGAGGCCTTGGAGACCTGCCCTGTTTGGAGAGGTGTTTGTACTAAAGCAGGAAACTCTGAGTTCTGTCCATGGCAGTTTAAGCACAAAGTGCTTCTGAACCTGAGGTAGTGCTGTAAAGATCAAACATCTCTATATAGAGGCAATACTGTTGATCCCTAGGACCTGTGGGTCTGATCAGGTGGTTGTTGATACTTCTAGTAAGTCACAGAGCTTTTGAAATGGGATTCCGGTCTGCCCTGTAGAGCATGCAGTACTGTGGGAGGGAGAGAAGCTCCACTTGAGCTTTTCCTGCTTGAGCCCTGGAGGAGAGCTGTTATGCAAGCAGGGTGATGGAGCAGGGTTAAGTGACCTCTTCTGGGCATGAGCTTCAACAGCCATATTGGGTGGGCCTGGCAGCCTTGTTCTGCCTGCTAAGCACTTAATCCCCTCCTGTCCAGTGTGCTCTGCTTAGCATCCATGATGCAGTTTTAAATGTTCCTAGCTTTTTCCCTCTCCTGTTTAATCCCTGTAATGCTGCAGCCAGTCAGTTCAGTTTCCTGTGTCTCTGCTGGAGCTGGCACACTGCATGGGAAGGAGATGGTTAGCTGTTGCTGGTGGCTGGGCTTCCTGAGCAGCTGGGACTAATTTCTACCCTGCTATCAACTACTGCTTTTCTACCCTTCTGAGAAATGGGATGCCTAACCAAATAGCTTGGATATAAGCTATAGTTTTAAATAAAAGGCTTAAATAACTATTGAAGATACCTGCCTTGTGCCTTCACCAACTGAGTTCTGTATAAACGCACTGTAGGAGTGAATTCATTGAAATACCTTCTTTAATAGCAGGTGCTCAATAGGTGCTATAGTATGCTCTGGCACACAGCATTTACTGTAAGACTGTGCGCAGGACTCTGTGTGCCATTTACCCATATGCTTTCATTGCTATTTTGGGACAAGCTGGCTCAATCATTTCTGCACCAGCTGGAACTATATCCTTGTGAGTAGCATCCCCAGGCATGGCTGTTGCCTTGAAGTAGTATCTTAAAGCTAGAGTATCCATGCAATTGCAGAGTTTGCACTTTCCTGTGGTTTTAAGTCTCTAAATGCCACATCTGCTGCTCATGAACTCCTTGTTGCTCCATTTTCCTTTTGAGAGAAGGAAGATGCCATTTTCCCTTGAAGGGAGGATGGAACAGCTTCCCAAAACAAAAGCATTCCTGTTTCAGGATTGACAGCAATATGTCCCCTGTCAGTGTCTTATTTTCTCAAAACAGTGCTTCCTTCGGATAATGGTTGCCTTTACACAGAAGGGGACCTATCTAGTCCTTAGGAGTGGGCTGTGTAGAGAGATGCATGGATAATATTTTGCAAGGGGATACTCTGTGCTGCCTGTTGCAGCTGTGATGAATGAGCTGCCTTCTTAGACATGAAGCTGTGTGTCCCAGAGCCCAGGACACTATGCAAAGCAGGTCTTTTACCACATTGAGGTCACTGCTGCTTGCTTTTTATCCAGGCTTGGCTATAATGACTGAAACTTTGTGCACACAATATTTAGATATGTGAAAGTCATCTGGCCGCCTTTTGTTCTCACTCTATTGCTCTTTTGGCCTTGACTACTCTTCTTGGTTGTTTTGTGGGGACATGCAACTGAATGCTTAACAAATACAGCTCCAAATACTTTAACACTGCTGGATACTCTTAAACAAATACTCAGCTGTACTGCAGTATCATCTGTAGCTGAATGCTGCACCTGCACAGCTTGGTAGGCATGTGTGTATAGACCAGCCTGAACAGGGCCCAGCACCAGGGCCTCTGAGCTGGTTGGCAGCCAAGTAGAAAATGTGCTGGCAAGACTAACAGTTAGGAAGAGACAGCATGAGGCTTGCCTTATGGGAATGCTGGGGCATGTGGCAAGTCTTCATGTCTTTACCCTACAAGTGCAAAGTGAGTGCAAGAATAAATGATGCTTAACCAGTCTGCCAGGCAGGTAACTTCCATTTCATCAGAGCTGGATGGATGCAGAAACAAAATTAAAGCAGTGTCAGATTGGGCATGTACTTGCTTGACTAGCAAAATCATAGCAATTAGAAAAATGATTGCTATTGTGTCACAGGATTGGCAAGCCCTTCTGCTTTTAATGAAGACACTTAGGTAAAATTTGTTCTAGTTGTTTGTGGTCAACCTCTCAATCTGTAACCAAGCCTTAAACTAGATGAACTCCTTCTACACCAGTGGAGGAATTCCTTCCATACACACCAGTGTATACTGGTGGTTGCTGAAAGCACTGAGACTTGGAACAGAGATAGCTTGCTGCTGGTTGCTACCACAACCAGAAATAATGGTGTGGCAGAAAACTTGCAAGTTCAGCGTGTTTATCAGCAGAGTTTGAATGTATCACTGTGTCTAGCAGAAGCAGCATCTAATGCTCAAAGGTAGACACTTGAAGGAGAATCACTTACCAGTGGACTGCTGTGCTGTTAAGTTAATAAGGCTTTAGTTGCCTTTATAGAAAAGGCATGGTTGGCCTAAAAGACTTCAGATCACAATGACTGCTTGTGCCCACAATGCTGAGGGGTCATGCTGAGTGCCTAGCATGCACCTCCAACTTGTCCACACTGCTGCTGAAGATTTGCAGGATGCACAACTAAACCAGGGTTCTGTGTATTTACTTTTTCCAAAGTCATATTTCACTAACATGCTGTAAGCAGTATATTTTATTAGAATCATAGAATCATTTAGGTTGTAAAAGACCTTTAAGGTCGAGTCCAACTGTTAACCTAACACTGCCAAGTCTACCACTAAACCATGTCCACATCTACGTGTCTTCTAAATACCTCCAGGGATGGTGACTCCATCACTTCCCTGGGCAGCTGGTTCCAATGCTTGATAACCCTTTCAGTGAAGAAATTTTTCCCAATATCCAAGCTAAACCTCCCCTGGTGCAACTTGAGGCTGTTTCCTCTCATCCTATCACTTGTTACCTGGGAGAAGACACTGACACCCACCTCTCTGCAATCCCCTTTCAGGTAATTGTAGAGAGTGATAAGGTCTCCCCTCAGCCTCCTCTTCTCTAGGCTAAACAACCCCAGTTCCCTCAGCTGCTCCTCATAAGACTTGTGCTCCAGACCCCTCACCAGCTTCACTATTCTTCTTTGGACACCCTCTAGCACTTCAGATGTTCTTCTTGTAGTGAGGGGCCCAAAGCTGAACACAGTATTCAAGGTGCAGTCTCACCAGTGCCAAGTACAGGGGGATGATCACTTCCTAGTGCTGCTGGCCACACTATTTCTGATACAGGCCAGGATGCTGTTGGCCTTCTTGGCCACCTGGGCACACTGCTGGCTCATACTCAGCTGGCTGTTGACCAACACCCCCAGGTCCTTTTCTGCTGGGCAGCTTTCCAGCCACTCATCCCCAAGCCTGTAGCATTGCATGGGGTTGCTGTGACCCAAGCATGGGACTTGGCCTTGTTGAACCTCATACAATTGGCCTTGGCTCATTGATCCAGCCTGTCCAGATCCCTCTGTAGAGCCTTCCTAACCTAGAGCAGATCAACACTCCTCCCCAACTTGGTGTTGTCTGTAAACTTACTGAGTATTAACAGAATAGTTCAAGACCTCTTGTCACTAGTTTGTAACACCTTACAGATCTCAAAGGTGGGAAAAATCTTTGGCCATTCTTTTCCAGTTAGTAATTGTTATCCATGGGCATTCACTTGACTATATTTCATGATTTATAAAACAGACTTGTTTAAAACAACTCACAACCTTATTGTAAGGCTTACAGCCTTTCTTTCTTACAGCCTTTCTCTTACATTTATGAAGTATTGCAGTGCTATACCAGATATTGGCTTACTTCATCTGATGTCTAAGACCCAAACTTTTGTATGTAAGTAGTAGTATGCAGGAAATGTCAAGAACTGCTAGCTGTGAGGCACCACAAACAAAGGACAACTAGGTTCCTCCACAGTTCTATAATGCAAGAAGATTGGATCTTATAGAACAGTTATTTCCCTGTGTTTTTATTATTTAATATCTTATATAATGCTGATTCAGCCTTCAGTGTTGGTGTACATCTGCAAATTAACAATGATACAGACTTCAAACTCTCCCTTGCAAACCTGACTCTACATATGCAATGCCTGGAGGACAAATGCTGGACACTTGTTATGGAAGGTTTAAAAAGAATGTGTGGGGGAAATGAGTCTCAGAGTATTGGCTGTAGAGTGTGGTACTTCAAATGTAAAACACTTCACTGAACAGATAGCAAGGGTGATATCTATCACTTTGTAAGTCTTTGTTTCATACTCCCCTCTCCTCCATAAACAGAAAACCATAATCAAGATCTATGTATAATCAGGGAGCTTGAAAATGAATCACTCTTCTTTCAGTGGAAGCTTATAATATGAGGGATTTAATATTACACATACTTTTACAGACTTCATCTCTGACTGGCTGGCAGCATCTACATGACATTCAGCAGTCCATCTCTTTGCTGTCTGAAAGATGGAAGGATGAAATAGTGAAGACAGAAGGTCATTGGAAACAGTCCTTAATATACTGCCTGGAGCTATTGGTTACCTGTAGCCTCACTACTGAAAGGAATGTTTAAGTATGTGAAAGCTGATGTACAGAGGGATGGGCTTGGAAATATTGTAGTCACTAAGAAAGAACGAAGGCATTTAAGCAAGGTATACTAAGGAAGTAATGACTTCCTCAATTTCTAAAAGAAGCACAGCTTCAATGATATGTTAAGAGAGGCTGTGCAATCAGACATTAATATGTTGTCATTGGGAGCTTAAAGCTTAACTATATTTTTTCTTTAGAGAAAGAAAGAGAAGATCAAGAAAAGCAGCAAAGGGAAGAGCAAGAAAAAACTGTAGAACACACTTCTGTAAAGGAAGCAGACAAAACCAGCCGTACAGGACGACATCCAAGTCAAAGTGCCTTGTCCAGTCGAAATGATCGAAGATCAGCCAAAAGTCCTCAAAAGACAGAAGCACCAAAGGAGAATAAACATCCATTTGCTCTGTATGGGTGGGGAGAAAGACAGACAGATACTGGAAGCCAGAAAACTCACAATGTCTGTGCTTCTGCTTCAGCAAATGAAGTAAGTAAAAGCTTCTGTTTCTGTTGAAGGGCAGTGACTACTTAGTGCCTAGATAAGACATCAGTCTAATATCTAGGTAAAACTTCTTAGGGATGCCTTTGAGTGCATGGAGATTCTAGCAAGAAATGCTAAAAAAAATTCTCACAATAAACCTGAAGAGGTTTAACATGTCCAAATCAAACATGTCTTAACTGTTAATTGTTTTTGAAACTTCCCATGTTTGACTAATACTTGCAAGTTCTGATTAAAACTTGGCTATCTTATTTCTGGCTGTTACAGTGCTACGAGCAAAACTGGCTGTTATAAATGTGTTTCTGCATTCTGAACTTCGTGAAAACAAGAGAAAAGCAGCAGGCAGTTAGCACCAGGCATCCCATAGCAGGCAGGTATATAAACACTGGGGTAGCACTTGTGCTGTGAATGAGTGACTTTTCCTGGGGCACTCCTTAGGAATAGGAGCCTCACTGAGAAGCTGCTAAAATGTCTGTCTAGCAGCTTGTTTCAGTGGGTTGCTAGCACAAACTTTTTGCTGATGGCAGAATGGTCTATTGGATGGCTGATGGATTGCAGGGTTGATGTATTTGTATTAGCAAAATAGCACAAATAAAATTAATGGACAGCACCAGAACTCTGCAGTAGTGGGGTCTGTTTCCTGGCTTAGCAAGAAACACTAAGGTTGGAGTGTTAAAACAGATCCATTTCTTTTCTGTAACTCTCCTAGGTTGGTAAAACATAATCATTAATGTATCCCTGCCAGTGTCTTGTCTTTATCTTACTACTAATGTAGAGTCTGAATCTATGACCCAAGATATCTGAGGATTAAGGTGGGTGGTGTTCTTGATGTATAAGATGGAGCTGACTTCTGATGGGCTGTTTTGGAAGGGATTTGAAGCATAGTCTTGTCTTTCCTGGACAGCTCAACCCTTTGAGGGAAATGAGGAACTTGGGCCCTGCAGCTCTTGAAAAAAGCTGCCCTTCCTGATAATGGATACTGTTACTGGGTTGATAAGCTTTGATCAGTGGTGGAAATAGTTGACTGGTGCTTTATGTTGAAGCCTAATAGAGGTTGATGCCTGACTTGAGCAGATATGTTAAAAGTCTTAGTATAAATATTTCATATGCTAGAAACAGTTACAGAACCCCTAAGATCAGGTCTTAAGTTTGGAGTGAATGGGCAGGACACTTCTGAAACACTTCCAATTATGTGGTGCTTTGTCACTAAAATGTTTCTTTACATGGGAACTGACTACTTACTGCCTGGCCAGGTCACTTTTCTTGAATGTTTGAAAGGTGTTACTTTCCCTTAATTGAGATGGGAGACAGCGTTTTAAATCTGGAGATAGAAGCAAGCAAACATAGAAGCTGGCTCTTAAATTTGGGGAAATATGGTAATTTATTAATATTAAAATGTATGTAGGCATGCCTACAGCATGTTCTCAAGATTAAGTTCTTCAGTCTCTAGTAAGGAGTCTCTAGGGATTTGTCTTACTACTATGGCTTAGGTTTTAAGGGATGCTTGGGAATATTGAGGGATGTTTAAGAATTTAAAATGGTAGAAATAGAATTGATTTTTACAATATGTCAGAGTAAGACTAAGAAATGCTCAGGATTTTTGGAATCTTTTAATAGCGTGAAGTGGGAAAGATAATGCAGGATAGAATTTGAAGCATTAACAAATTTCTGTGCTTCTCTTCCGCTGGTACTACAAATTAAAGAAGATATTATCTTGCTAGCAAACCCTGTTTCTTCAGGATGGGGACTGGGACAAATACAAAGTGATCCTCAGCTTTCTTAGAGGGGTTCCTAGGCTGTTTTCCTGCTCTAATACTAACTCTGGTCTTTTAGATCCATGAATCTGCTCTACGAGCAAAGAACAGGAGACAAGTGGAGAAAAGGAAGCTTTCTCAGAGGCGAGTGCGATCAGCAGAAGCAGAGAAAGCTTGGCGAATAAAGCCCTCCCCACCAGATAACCCTTGGATGACAGAGTATATGAGATGCTACTCAGCAAGAGCTCGGTGAATTTGGATTCCCTTAGGCATCTTCAAAAGAAGTTACGCATATCAGGACACTGGTGCAAGGAACCAAACTACTTATGCAAGGTTTTTATAGGGAGTTTCCAGCTGTTAAAATATTTGTTACAATATTTTTATCTTGGCTACCTACCTCACAGTGGGGTGTACTGTTGGAGCCATAACATTTGAAGAGTCTTTTAGATACAGCTACCCGAACTTTTAAACAGTTCCCCTTTTGGGAATCTTTCTAATGCTTCAGTTGACTTGTTTTGGGGGCATTTGGGACCCTTAGCATACAGGGAGTCAAAGCAAACACTTTCTTGATCTTGGTTACAAATCTGTTCCTTATTTTAAAAGTCCAAGTCATGGGGAACTGGCATTGGGGAAAGACTTTAAAGGTGTGATGGAGGTGCGGTTGCATTTATAGTACTATTTGGTTTAATACTTCTACCAAACTAAGTATATTCAGACAGGCAACAGGAAAGCCAGTGGATCTGGTAAACAGCACTAATAAATGTAGATGCTTTAGGCAGGCAAATGCCAGATATTGTCTATATATTGAAACCTTCAAAAAACCTTGTTTGATTAGTGAATCTGCTAATGCTAACTTTTATTGCTGTTTCTAAGGTCATTAGAATAAACTACTAATTTTCAGGGCAGGAAACAGCTGTAGGATTGTTTTACTGTGTTGCTGTGCCTGTGGTACCAAATAACTGATACAGACAATCATTATCTGATAGCTGCTGCTCAATAAGCAGCTGCTTGTTCTACCAGTATCAAGTTGTACCACTGTATTAAACTTGTGGTCACACTTGCTCTATGTTTAATCATATAAATGCCAGTTTATTGAAGGAGAGGACTGGCTCCTGTCTAGGGAAGTCTATTTTTTAACAATTAAGATCTGTTTTGCTCAGTGGGGGTCAGAGTGCAATATGCATTCCATTTGGTGGTATTGTACAAACATACTGTTAAGGTTTTAAACTTGAAAATCATGTTGATAAAACTTGTAGATGAAGTCCTAAGAGGCTTTCTGCCTCTCAAAATTGGTGCAGATCTCCTCAGTAGGGGTGGGTGAGGTCTAGGGGAAGAAGGAGAGGTACCCTTTAGTAAACAAGAATATATAATGGAATTTGAACACTCTCACTTTGTAGGTCTGTCTTCTACATAGTAAGACAGTCATTGTTTGTTTGTGATATCCTCAGTGTTTTTTCCCTCAAGCTGCTGTAAATTAATTTTTTCAGTTTGATAACTAAGCCTTAGGCAGAATATTGCTGTAGTTGTGAGCCTCAAACTTTTGTTCAGATGTGTTGTGTTAGCTACATATGTTGGTTATCTCAGTTTAATTGTTTTGGAGCTTGTGTTTTACAGACTGGACACCTCACAGGAAGCACACTTGCACTTCTGCAGCAGAAACCTGCACTAGTCTTAGCTTCATTCCACAATTTCAGTGAGTAAGCAGGACTCCAGAATTACTACTGCAACACAGAGTTATGCTTAGTGAAAAGTTTGATTGTGTTATTGAAAGAAAGTAATCATGCAAAGGAACCAAGCACTGCTGCCTCCTAGTGTTAATTACATTACATCAGTAAAGGTTTCATTAATCTCAATTTTAATCTTATTAAGATGTCCTAGAATCCATGAAATTATGATCTGATTTTTACCTGCCTTTTAAGCATAAAGCTATAAAAATACAAACAACTCTTGTTCAGGCTACCTACTAGAGATCTTACAGCTTTTAAGTCTGGGAATGCAAAGTGTGATTGAGTATGTTTTAAACATAGCAAAATTACTGTATTCCAACTTTTAAGTAAACCACAGGATAGAACTTCTTAAAACTTTAGAACAGTGCCCAAAAGTGAGGCAAACTATTCCAGAGGATGCCTTTATTCCGTATGAGATTCTTCTAATTTCCTCTTATGCTGTTTTCCTCTTTAAATAGCTGCTGTAAATATGCTTAAGTTGCTTCTGATGCTGTTTCAATTCAGAAATCCACCCTAGCTTTGAACAACAGTATCAAAGCACTCAGTGTTTAACAAACAGCCTTATTCCATAAAAACTCTGCCTGTTGCCCACAGGCTTTGTAGGCTTTATGTAACTACAGCAGAGGGACTGTGCCCTCAGTGTGTTTTGTCACATTGAACAGTTTCCTTGATTGTCTAGCACAGGACCCATCTTGCCATGCTTTCAAAGACACTTCTTGCAGTTGTCTCTTCCCACTGAGAATGGAGGAGCCAAGATGACTATGTGCCTGCCTTAAGTACCCATTTGTTGACAAGATGTATCATCTCCCATTAGATGTTGGTCTTTCCAATAATTATAGAAGGCTTAAATGTCTTCTGCCTTGGATACTGGGTACCAAACTTAAAACATCACAAACAGGCTTGTTCAGGTGTTCTACAGAGCATGAGAATCTTCAACAGCATCAAGGCTGCTGTGTACTGAGGAAATGACCTAGTTCTTATCCTTGTCTGGTCAAGAGCTGTTTCCCACCAAAACAATTTGCTAGAAGACAGTAGTGACACTAATCAGGTCATGTGAGTCACTGTCATGCTTTTTCAAATGCTATGTAGCTAAAAATAATCCTGGGTGCTATGTTGGTACTATCTTGGTTTAAGTAATGTAATGCCTGAAGTGAGGGGCAAATTACTCTGCAAATCAGGTAGCCTTCCTGCATTTGGGCATTATTTGACTAAAAAAAGGTTAGTAAGTTTGCTTAGACTATGTGAAATAGTATAGTTCTGATCACTGCAAGTTGTATATGCAAAATATTTGGCATGTCCCAGGCTGAAGTCTGGAAAACCATTATTTTAGTGTTTTGATGTTAACAAATGAAAAGCCAATTGACTTGGAAAGCAGAACTTTTCAAGTGTAAAAGCTTTAACTATATTGCATAGATTCTTACAGGAGGTGGCTGTTGTGCATCAAATTGGACTTACTAAAAAATGAAAAACCTAGTGAATGTCACCCTATCAGTTAAGGAAGTTCTAAACTATCTTGCATGGACTCTTGAATTTAGCCAAGTGATGAACACTCTCACTACTGTTTTAGAAGTAGAACTTTGTTTGTAACAACACAGTAAATATTCAGTTGTTCAAAGTCTTCATTAAAATAACTGTTCCTTTTTGTTTCTGAAAGTACTTAGTTAAGTGAAACAAGACTTTTACAATGTGTAATGCTGCAATTTAACTATAGTGTTGTGAAGACTAGTGTTTACAATGTAAAATGTTACAATGAAAACTGCATAAGAATGTCCCTGTAAAGTACAGTAGCATGCCTGTTCAGTCACTGCTGTCACATCTTTGCAACTATGAATTACAGACTTTTTCACTGGAAGCTGAGATAGTCAAGGTGATAGCTAAACTTAGAACCAAACTTAACAAAGCTGAGGGACAGACATGAATTTTTGGTAAGAATTTTGATTAAAATGTGTATTTGCTACCTGGATAAATTTTTAACATTTAGGGAAGTATCTTTCTTGGGTTTTTTTTATGGTATAATGCAGTGCCACTGAACTATAAAGGTTTCTCTGACTTTTTTTTACTGTGATAGGGACCAAAAGCTAGTAATCTGAGGGCCTTATATATGGTAGCCTGGATGTTCCTGTTTATTTTCCAGCTCAGTTAGTACACTCAGCAGCAAAGCCATATATGAAGCCTGATTCAACACCTTGACAGTAGCCCCTAAAAAAATTAAGGGTACAATTGAATGGGAAGCTGCCTCAGCTATTGTTAGCACTGAATTCACTTTAAAAACTATAGGGAAATACCATCTAAGCTTGAAGCAATATGTGTTTTTTAAAGTTTTTAAACAGTATTTGTTTTTAATGCTTCTGTATTGTCTATATTTAATAGTGTAGTGTCAACTTGTACATCATAATAAAATCAGTGACACAAAATGCTTGTACTGTGTTTTTTGGGGTCTCAGTTTTTTTGTTACAGGGTGCTTTTGTCTCTGCATGCAAACTGTGGCTTCTGCTTGTCCCATATTCTCTTCTGGAAAGTTAGTGACAGGCTTCCTTAATGACTGGTGTTGTGTAAAGGGATAGATCACAGTTAAAGTCAAGCTCAGCTCTCAGCTGGTCTCCTGTGTTCCTCCTGTAACTCTCCCACAGATTCTTAATACCCTTCCCTAATCTGACTGGCTTTTTCTACCACTAACAAGGAAAAAATAGTGTAAAATATAATAGCTGTCAGAAGTGCTATGTATGCTGAAGCCTTTGGGAATTTTACTTAAACATTAGAAAAAGAGGGTAATGGGGGAGGGGAAAAAAACAGGAAGGTGCAATACTAAAAGTATAATACTTAAATAGGAAAAGCCAAAGGATGGCTACACTCAAGCTCTATATGCTGCTGGTTTTATAGTAAATGAAGGAAACAATTAAAGCTACCTGCTATTTTTACTGTCTAGATTTCAGTGTATTTCTTGAGATTTTTATAGTGTTTAATTCTTTCAGCATATAGACTATAATGCACATGAGTGAGTTGCACAGAGTAATCAGGTTTTTCTATACCATTTGTTTAAGGACTTATGGGAGCTATGTGCTTTTTGAGCTATAAGGTACCTAGTTGAATATGAAGAACAGCCAAGAGGTGGGTCAACTGTGAGTTGCCTAATAGTCTGGAGAAGTTGTAAGTGCAAATGCCTTCTGTATTTTTCCCCTTGCTTTAGGTTTTTATAGCATTAACTTTTAAAGCCACGTCAGACACAAGGAAAGTAAGTGGACCTTTGCAGCCATAACCAAGGGCACACAGAAGGGAAGTGATGTATTGTTCCTCTCTAACAGGGGGTGGTGGCAGTTGCAGGGTTGGTGCCCTCCCATGCCATGGGCAAAGCTTCTGCAATAGAGTGCAATGAGGGCCCTGCTCCTGGGAAATGTACTCAAGTACTCCAGCTCCTTTGGCAGGGGCTGCTTTCCTTAGCCCCATACTGACTATGCAATGAATTTAGCAGAAGTGTGTTTTTCAAGACCATCTAAGGTTTGTCATGTTATAGACTTCACTTAGCAGGCAAAACTTGTACAAGTAAATAGAATTTGCTATAAGACACCTAGAAAAAATCAAGGAAGAATCTTTATTTCATGCTAGATAAAAGCATTACATGAAATAGTGTAGGCCAGATGCATTAAAAGGCAAGATACTGGCTTTAAGACCTTAAATCTTTTAAAGGTCTCAACAGCTAAAGCACCATGTCCAATAAATCCTAGGATATAGGTACCCAGTATTATTTGATGCAAAACTCCAAGCTATCTTGCTTTGGTAAAGTAAGAATTTTACACCAAAAACATACATAATTTAACCTATTCATCACTGAATGTTTAGGTCAGCTAGGTTTGTGTGGACTATAATGTTAAAGCTTAAAATCTACTCTAGGGCTGTTATTAGCATGATGTTTATCTTCAGAAATAAAAAACCCTCAGAGGGGAAATAGTAAACAATATAGCTTGCACTAGTGAGAGCTATTGCTTCCAAGAGTATTTCCCTCAGAAGTTGCCACTTTAGAAAGTTTCCTTTTAAAAATCTCAGTGAGATGCACCATAAAAGGTTGTGATACTACAAAACATGCATATTAATCTGGTTAATGTGTATATTTTTAAAAAAAATGTTAAAACTCATGACGACACTGTTCTTCCAGGTAGGAAGGGGACAGCTTAAGACAGTTGGTTACAGAAAGAATAAAACTGCTTACTGCTTCTTAACCACAGACACTTGACCAAAATGATTGTAAGAAACAAGTATACAAAAGAGGCCAGTCTTGTATGTAAAGGGAAAAGGACAGGAAGAAGTATAAGAAAATCCCTGCCAAGGCCACTTCAACTATTGTAACAGTGATGGGAGAGACCTCTCACAGAAACACACCACATCTCTTAATAATAAGGTAGAGGAGACAACTACATCCAACATCTACCTCCCAGGACTTACTTTTGGTGATTACTTCCAGTTCTGAGTAGTGGAAGCCAAAATAAATTGAGTGAGGATTAAGACAGGTAAGTTTCTTTTGGAGTTCTTTGATGTTCTGGTAAATGCACAGTAAAGCTGCTGCAAAAATACTTATTACCAGGGAGAGAATACTCCTTGGGAATAATTATTAGTTATGTAACAAATCCAATCCTAAATATAACAAGATACATGGGATATAATATGAAAGTCTTTGCAGCCAGTGGGCCTTTTTAAAACTAAACCTAGGCTTTTCAAGTACAAAGCAAACTTAATTCCTTTTAATTCAGAGATGACCTAAGGTGTATAATTCAGATAGATAAGCATCCATTTGAACCAAAAATGTCAGGACAAAGTGAATAGTTTTAAATACAATTCCAGTTCCATGAAAGATAGTATATCTCTGTGGAGCATTCTTGCTTTGCTCTTGTGCTTTAACTGCCCTCTAAATTACAGCATCAGTTCAGTTTTCTGGTTTAGTTTTTAAACATGCATTTGACAACTGACCCTTAAACAGAAAAGATTCATATATAGAAAATAAAGCATGTATGACCTTGGAATTTCAATACTGGGTTCTGATCAAATCAATTATTTTGTGTTAATTTGCACTTCCAAGGAGACATCCCATTTCTAGTTACACAACTAAGTAAAAGCGTCACAGTGGCTTCCATCAGTGCAAGTGAAATTGCCCCCTCAACTGGTTGAATTCAGCTACCTCCAGAAACACGAGCTTAGTTCTGTAGCTCCTTATTGGCAAAATAAAAGCCACAGGTCTTTCTTACCTGATCAGTTGTCATGGCACTGTAAAAATGATATGCAATACTTGCGGTTCACTCCTCCCTCTTGGACCCTCTACAAGTCTCTTCCTCTTCTGTTTCCAGCTGAGGAATGCCCCATGCTAATCTCTTGCCCCATGCTATCTCCCCACAATAAAGAGAGGGCAGGAAAGAAAGTCCGAATTGCATGTTTTAGCATAGAAAAAAAAAAAAAATCAGTACCAAGGCTGAAATTCCCCTTGATGAGTTTCACAGCAAGAAAGAACTACATAAGTCGTATGCTTGGTTTTTTCCTTCCATCACACAAGTCTCCTGGGGTCAATGTGGACAGCATTACATATAGTGCAGTCACATGAAGTTCAAAGGTAGAGCTCCAGGAGGACAGACTGTACAGAAGTTCTCAATTTTAAAGTCTAATTTTAAAATTCAAATTCTTAATTGTACTTTATGAATGTTTAAGAAAAATTAATATTTTAAATTTCATACATTCAGGATACTTTAGAAGAAGCCATTTGGGTTCAGTTTGTACCTCACCAGATATGCTTCAACAGAGATCATATTTCCACAGCTGATTCCTCTGTTTGTGATAAGAGGTTGGGCAAACTCCTACTGTGGTAATTCTCCATAAGCCCATGCCCCTGCCCTAGAATTACAACACACACAGAAGATGCACAGTTCCCTTCACATATACATTCCACCTCCGTGATGCCAGTGCTATACAAAACATCAGGACCAAGAAGAAAATCCAAGTCAGTCAACAGCCATTTGAGAGACTTAAAAAGTATTTTTTCTAAACTTTTGAAGTTGGATAAAAGAGCTTCAGAAGTTATTTAAGAACTGTGATAAAAGAGGATATGTGAACATCAATAAAAATTACTTTTCCAACTTGACATATTAGTAGACATAAGTATGGGTCCTAACCATATGTTGAGAATCAGTCATGTTGAGAATGTGCTTGTTAGAATTTGGCAAACTAAGTAGGGGAAAAAAAAAAACCAACAACCCCTCACTGACAGTGCCAGTGGTTTTATAATTCAGGTCATAAATATAAACTATTGTGCAACAAACAAACGTGACAAAGCCTACCTTAGTTAAATTTGTTTATACGATAAAAAAATAAAATATTAAACTGCTTGTAGTGCAACATTCTATCAGCATAAGTAAGTATACCATGCTTTGTAAATTTACTGTTACATTATTTACAGTATATAGCAATGCTTTAAACTAGAGGTGAAAGAACAAAAATAGGTAATGGAAAATGTTTACATACAGATATGAGTCCACCAAATTATCAAGTTCACTTCGCAGACTGTTGTGTCACATGAACATTGCTGCTCCATACCACACGGTACACCTTTTTGTCAGCAGTTGTCTGCTCTGTTTGTAGATAGCGGAAAGATGTTTTTAAAAACTGCACAGCCTTCAAGCTTTTCTGTTTCTTCAAACACCATTTGCAAGGAGAGCTGTAAAATACAGAAGAACTCCCATCGACTATCTACATCTGATCAATATGAAAACTCAGCTCCTGAAATAAGATCAGGAACTATTTACTCCTGTAGAGCTGTACCGAAGCTAGACTAAATTAATGCCCTCTTCCAGGAGTTTCTTAGTTGAAGGATGGTATTTTATAGGAGGAAAATAAGGGAGAAAAGCAGTTCAAGGATTCCTATCCATTATTTAAAATTCTGAGCCCCAATTAGGAGCTAAACTCTCAGAATATAGAACAAAATACGAGAATGAAGAATTACATGCTTCCTTATTTAAAGTTCTGTAAAG